>NC_067402.1:183894719-185249719 GCF_016432865.1 Antechinus flavipes | reverse complement strand
TAAAAATCTACATTCCTTACATGCTTCCTCGTAGATTGGTGCAGGTCATGAAAATGGGTCAACAAAGACAAAGAGCTTATTTCCTGATAATTAGGAATGACTTACCTATTCCAATTATAGAGCTCTTTAGATTAATGGGATTCCTTGTCATATGAAAAGTCAACAAAATAATCATTAAATGTTTGACTGAATGAACTAATGAGTAAATGAATTAGTCAATAAATGATACTCAGCTTCCAGCTGCATTGCCAGATAAGATTCTAGGAAAAAGATCTTAGTCCCTTACTTGGTTTGTTCCTCAGATCCCTATATAAGTTTGTTTGTTTGTTTGTTTTAATGTCCTTTAAATATTCTCAGAGGAACTATGGCTTTCTGAGGACAACACATTTTTTAAAGCACCATAATTTTCCATAAAACAGAAAGGTTTTAGTAGGCAAGTTAAAAATTTAACTAGTACTATAGTCAAGTCAAAAGAAGAGTAGGGAGGGATATCTAGATAAAGGGGAGTTAACAGAGGAAGCAATGTTTCTAGGATTCTTTGAAAGCAGGATGTTATGTGAAATTCTCTAGATTGCCAAGAATAAACTCTCTCCCTATATGTTATCTACTTGACTCCCCACCTTCCTGGAATCTAGGTCACCTATATAGTCCTTAGGTATCCCTATTATACAGTGATGTCACAAATTGGCAGTACCCCCTTGAAGTGTTGAGGAAAGAGCTCAACACTGGCAGTTTGGGACAGAGGCCATGGGAAAGAGCAGAGGAACCAGATAAAGACATCAAGATGTCTGTGATGAGCTGACCTAGGAAATAAATGGCTCTTTTTTTCTCCCCTCTTCCCCCTCCCCCTTTCCATTCTTCTTCCTTCATGATCACAGGCCATTGGGCCTCTGCAGCTCCACATCTTCACAAACGGGGAGACGGAAGTAGTTGGAACGTTGGAGACGTCTTGGAGGAAGACCAGCTATCTGACGACAAAGTTCATCTGGAGAGGAAAGAAAGAATGGAAGATTAATAAAAACAAGGAAAGGAATAAGGCTTGAGTCCAAAGAAAACAACAACAATAACAAAAACTCTACTTTTACCTTCTAGCTCCCAATCATGGTCCTAATATTGAGCCTTTCCATTCTAGAAACTGAGAGATTGTCAAGCAACCAACAATTATTGATTAAAGTACTGGCTGTGTGCAAAGCTCAAGAGAGATGCCTCCTTGGAAACACTGGGATAAGAAGTCAAGAATCCCCATGCCCTATCTTCAGTTTTAAGGTGCTGTGCTTGCAGGTAATTTGCACAGAGCTAATGGGAGCATATATCAAGTTTTCTGCAAAGTTCACTATGTGGTACAGAGACTAAGCAGCTGCTGAGTCAGATGAGGCCGGGTCTGTGGTGCTAACCCTACCCACAATCACTGTGTAGAGCTAAACACAGAGGAGATGAAAGGCATCTTTGTTCACACAGTGAATGGTCTTAGGCAAGAGTGTTCTGGGAAATATTTAACTATCAGCTCTCCGGAAATGCCCAACACACTTTTCAGTTTAATCTGCTCTATTAACATTTTCTCCACCACTTTCTTAAGTTTAGAGCATCAACAAAATAACCAATCAAGCCTGATTAGTAGCCTTTGCTAATATCCTATGTGTAAATGCTCAAATTGAAAGGCATAAAATTCCAATCTTCTAGTCTTTCTAAAACCTCTCTACCTTTCACCCATGACATTCTACAGACCAAACAAAACAGAAAGTCTAGTAACTTAATTGCCACAGTGGGAGCCCAAGACTCCTTTAAGTGCTATTCTCAATTCTATATCTGACTTACTATGCAATGGATTACAGCAGCTACCTTGCCTCAATTTCCCTGTTTTCTAAAATAATGGTTTTCATTTTAGGTCTTTGACCATGTTGTTCTTCAGTGAGATCTCCCTATCATAATAACAAATCTGCCTTCTTCACCTTGGACTCTAGTAAATGCCCCCTTGAAAGGCTAGTGAATCACAGGCAGCATGGTGCAAAGAGCATTTAATAAATATTTGATGAATGGATGAATATTAAATCCGTAAAGCACATTGCCTTAATGAAGGACTAGGTAGCTCAACTCCACCCAAAAAGTCCTGAAATCTTTGTGTGGAAGTTTTAAGACAAGAAATCAAAGTGCCAAATAGCACCTCCTCTTTTCCATTCAGTGATTCTGACTGGATAAATCTAGACTGTGCTAAAATCTTTTCTTTACCTTCTATGTCCCCACTGGTTTCTTGAATCTCACTATCTCTCCTTTAAAAGGGAAAGAATCAAGGAAACGTGAATAAAGCATGTATTAGTGGATATTTGTGGGGGGGTTTCTAATTATTGGAATGGAAAGGCAGTAGGCTACAAAAGAAAGACATTGGATTTGTATTAATAAGACCTGATGTGATATCCTTGCTCTGTCATTTACAAAGTAAATCAATTAATTTCTCTGAACTTCACTTTCCTCATCAGTAAAATAAAGAGAATAAAATTTAAACTATGTAACTCACAGTCATTCTGAGCATTTTGAAAATCTTAACATCTTATAGGGAAAGTGATGTGGATAGTGATTAGGTCAGGAAGAACTGACCCATACTGGTTATAGGATCTGAACAAATCATTTAACTTCTAATGCCAAAGAAATCTCTAAGTCTTTAAGTGACTAATAAGTTGTCTACTTGCATATCACAGTTCTGAACTAAAAGAAAACACTATAAATGTTGGGAGGATTAGGATCTTTGCTCTTTCTCTCTCTTTACCATTTTAGGAAATGGAGAAAATAAAATGTTTGGGCATGGTGATAAATGAAGTTTCTAGGTATAAAGAGACTGAAGGTAGAGAAAAGAGCAGTAGCAATCTGAGACTGAACTCAGGGGATATTTTGGCCATCATCTGTCTCCATAAAGATGGTACCAAAATTTAAATTTTTCTAGCCTGACAAAATAGGGGATTCAGTGCCTGCTCTTCAGAGGCATGATCATTGGAGGAAGGGGAAAAAGAGAGAAGACTATCATCTGAACCTCCTCTTTCCCATTTAAGGAACAATGGGCTTCAGGCTAGTTGTGCCTCTGTCAGAGAAGTCCTCATGTTCAGGAAATAGGTCTCTGGGGACTAGCATAAATATTTAGGACTAACAATAATAACAACGATAGCTCATATTTACATAACACTTAACATATTTAGATAGCACTTAACTATGTTTCAGGTACTGTGCTAAGCACTTTGTAGTTATTATCCCCTTTGATCCTCACAATAACCCCAATGAGGTAGGTACTGTTATTATCCCCATTTTACAAGTGAAGAAACAGAAGTAGACAGAGTTTAAGTGATTTGTCTAGAGTCACACAGCTATTAAGTGTCTGAGGCTAAATTTGAATTAGGTCTTCCTGATTCTAGACCTAGAGTTCTATCTACTGTAATACCTCATTACTCTTATTAATGATTCTATAATTTCAATTTTGTTTCTCTTTTTTAAAATAAAGGACTTTCCTCAGTGACACTGTAAATTAAATGTTTACAAGGAGTCTCTTTCAATATATTAGAAGGTATCATGCATACATGGTCCCAAGCTTCCTTAATGGACATTTAGTCATGAGTGAAAAAAATAACCTAAGGATACTTGGACCCTTTAGGTCATATGAGTTTCTGAAAGAAAGATAACAAAAATATGAGTTAGGGCTATTAATAGTACTAACCTTTGGCAGTATTCTGTGGAAGGAAATCTATCTTACTGGATTTTGGCAAAGAATTTGTGCTTCCTATAATAAGGGCTCAAAACACTTTTATTCCTTTCTTCCAACCCTTGGTCCTTATATTACCTTTCATAACTTCATGTTCTTTACAGATGAGTCTGGTACAGATTTCCTTATTGATGATATACATCCGGCGGACACTGTCAACATCCAGAGAAACCAAAAGATGGAAAGGAAAAAGACAAAGACACTCATTAAGAAGGAAAACAGGGCCAGGTTTATCTCAGAGTATGTGGTTCTTTCCAAGCCCCAGGTTCAATTTCCACCCAGGAAGTTCAACCCCATTCTCCACACACAAACATGCAAGCCTTGGATTCCCCAGAGTTATCCTGCTTCTGTTTAGGAGATGCACCAAAAAAAAAAAAAAAAAAAAAAAACTCTCCTTCAATAAGTAGTCAAACTTGCAAATTGCCTGGGAGCTTTTCACTATGCTGTCCTTTACCTGATATTGTACCTGACTTCAACCTTATCCCACCAGATAACCGATTTTCACTACCAGGAATCTCCTCCTTAACCAAAGTGCCTTGTGTCTACTTCCTCCAGTTAAGTGCTCCAAGATTCTTTCTTTTCCTTAAACTTTCAAAAAAAAAAAAATCTCTAGGATTCCCAGTGCCCGGGAGATACATATGCCATCCCAGAAAATTGATCCTGAGGGTTCTGGGCTCTCTTACTTGACGATGCATAGTTGATGGATACACTGTTTCACTGGCCGATGCACTGAGTACAGGCGTGTACAGGGAAACTGCTCCTCCCGGCACTCTACAGGAGAGCCCAATACAAAAGGATGACTTCAGAAAAGAGACATAGCCAAGAAATTAAGTAAAGATTTGGACAAAGACAGCTCAGATGATGTAGTCTGCACAGTATTTTCTTTGGGGGATGCAGGGAAGACAGTGTTTGGTATCCTATCTTCCTGTCTCAAATTAAAGAGATCACAATCCCTTAGGTGTTCCTTTTCCTATGGATGTCTCAATATTCAGATTATAGCAGTTCCTGCCTTTTCCTCTGAAGCATGAAAAAACAAATAAACAAATAACATAGAAAGAAGAAGCTAATCTCATTCTCTGTCTCCCTCTCCTCCCCTCACCCCCCCCCCTCTTTTTCCCTTTCTTCCTCCCTCCTTGACCATGGCAGAACTCCTTCCACAATAAGATTTAATGATTAATAGCTATTCTTTGGATCTGGCCATTGAATTATTTCCATATCTATTTATCTTATCATCAACCCAACATCTCTGCATCTTGTCAATGAGAATAGTATGAATGATTTTGCCATTTTGCTATAGTATTATCATGATCTCTCATGCTAGCCTGCAAATACTGAAAAGATTTTCAATTAGTTGATGAAGAAAAATTTTCATGTGGGAATTCCTTTCGTCTTTCATAATCCCAAGTAGTTACCAAAAACCCAGAAGTGCTGAAGACTTGGTATTACATATTAGAAATAGAATCTGAATCCAGATTTTCCTGATCCTAAGCCTTTCATTGTATCCTCTATGTCATGCTGCCTATACCAGTGAAGTATTCCTGTTTTAAAAAAAAAAAAAAGAAAAGAAAAAAGAAAGGAAGGAAGGCAAAGAGGAAGGAAGGAAGGAAGGGAGGAAGGAAGGAAGGAAAGAAGGAAGGAAGGAAGGAAGGAAGGAAGGAAGGAAGGAAGGAAGGAAAGAAGGAAGGAAGGAAGGAAGAGAAATGAAGTCAATACCATGATTTTTTTCTTGATGAAACCTTGCTAGCTTTTGAGATCACTATTTCCTTTCTACATGCTCCCTATCTGTTTAATAATTCATTCTGGAATTTTTCCAAGAATCAAGATCAAGATCACTGGCCTATAATTTACATTTTTTTTTTTTGAAATTTAAACAACTCTTGCTATTTTCCAAACCAGTGAAATGGTGTCATCTTTCTCCACAATATTTTCAAAGACCACTGACAAACAATCCAGCAATGACACCTACCAATTATTCAATAATATTCTCAGATAAAGTTCATCTCTGAATAGTAACTTAATTTGAGAAAATTAATCTTAATCGTAATTGATTCTTAATCTCTCACTAATTATCTTAGTTATCTACTCTCTGTAACTAGTTTTTTTTTCCTGTCCTTTCCACTCCAAATATTATTTTCCTTGTTGAAGAAAATAAAAGCAAAGTAATAATTAAGCATCATCCCCCTTTCTATCACCTTTCGTTCACACAAAATAGCAATCTTACCCCTTCTTTAATCCCTTTCTTTCCTCTGATTTAAAAAAAAAACTTTGTTTCTACCTTTACTTTTCTTGACAGCTTTAGCTTTCTGATTTTTAAAAATACCTGAAAATATTCTTAGACCATTTTTGCATTAATTAATTCTCTATTACTTTCCCTTGCTTCCATCTCCTGTACATTTTTAGCATCCAAGTTGATCAATGAGCTCCTTATAAATGAATATTAATCCTTTAGATAGCTTCCACTTTTCTCTCTCATCAAAATTACTTTAGTCTGGTTTAAGAATTGTGTTCTTAAATGCTTTTTATGCACTCTGGGTTAATTTTTCTTGTGGTATTGTAATCCATGGCATATTTTTTTGTGAAGCCTTAGAAATATCCTGTCCCAAAATCTAAGGGGTATTTTAGACTATACCTAGTTCTCCTCTTCTTTCTTACCACAAATTCTAAGATAGCATATGTATACAAGATATTATTTACTTATATTTTAGCAAAATATTTTAGCCTCTCATGCTATACTCACAGATAATATTGAGTGATATATTCCACAGTTAAGTAGAGTTGAAACTGGTTGAATGTCCAAATCCAAAGAAAATCCATTAAGCATTCAGTCTCATTGTGGAAGGGCATTTCCTGTGGATTCCTCTAGGAATTTATACTTGCCCCATGCTGTTGAACATTGCTATCATTGCCCGAGACAGAAACATATATACCATACCTATCAAATCTATTGATGGCACAAAACTCAGGATAGCTAATACACCATATGATACATTTTTGGATCCAAAAGGACTTTGGCAGGTTAGACATTTAAGAAGAATCAAAAGAATGAAATATGAGATGAATGGGAAGTTTTACACTTGGGTTCACAAATACAAGATGTGAGCAGCATGAGCAGATAATCATTGACCTGACAAGACCATTCATGTGATTTTTATGAACTACAAATTCATTGTGAACTAACACTGTGAATGATATGGCAGCCATAAAAACACATGTGAACTCTGAATAGTTTCCAGGTCTAGGAAAGTGATATTATCACCATACTCGCTCCTGGTCAGATTTACATATAGAGAAAAGTAGGAAAAGTAGCAATAGGTGGAAGATAAAAAGAGATAGTTTCAAAACTGATAGGAAAAAAACTCCCCAATAAAGTCAAAAAACCTCTCCAAAGTCAGAAAGATCTTCCTTAGGGACAAATGAATTCTACTCACTAGAGCTTTTAAAAAATGGATTGATCTCAGGATGACTTTAGAGAGGTCTGGAGAGAGTTACATGAACTGATGCTAAGTGAAATGAGTAGAACCTGGATTTCATTGTACACAGCCACAGCAAGATTACATGATGATCAATTCTGTTGGATGTGGCTCTTCTCAACAGTGAGATGATTCAGACCAGTTCCAATAATCTTGTGATGATGAGAACTATCTACACCTCATGAGAGAACTATGGGAACTGAGTGTAGATCACAACATAGCATTTTCACTTCTTTTGTTGTTGTTTGCCTGAATTTCATTTTCTTTTTCATTTTTTTCCTTTTTGATCTGATTCTTCTTGTGCAGCAAGATAGTTATATAAATACATAGGCTTATTTTGTATTTACATATATTTTTTACCATGTTTAACATACATTGGATTAGTTTGCCATCTGGGAGAGGAGGGTGAGGGTAAAGGAGGGGAGGGGTAAGATTGGAATACAAGGTTTTGTAAGGGTCGGTGGTGAAAAATTATTCTTGCATATGTTTTGAAAATAAAAAGCTTCAATTAAAAGAAAACTGATCACTTGTTAGGGTCACTTCAAGAAAATTTTTTTGTGATATGAGTTAGATTACATGTTCTGAGAGGTCTCTTCCAGCTCAAATTCTGTGACTTCCTTCCTCCTTCCTACCCTTTAAATTTTCTATACATTTCATCCCAGCAACCAGTTCTCCCTTTTGATGAGTATCAATTCTTAAAAAGGAACTTCCCTCATTAATTACTCTACCTTTTAAAGGAGGAAATTAAGTTAAGTCAAGAAATCATTAATTGCTTTGCCTTTTAGGGAATGAGGGAACTCCAAAAAATGTCTGGATAACAAATTTTCCCAATTTCTACTTTGTTGTCTGCCGATTCAGATTTCTGTTTCTTTTTCTGAACTCTTCACCTATTTCCTTTTTCTGTCCAGGTTGTCAATAATATGTTCTGAGGATAATATCCCTGTTATTTCTGCTTTTTTACACCTTCACCTAAATCTTTTTTCTGTTAATACTGTCCCTGACCCAAGGATTTCTTTATATGAATCTATTCTCTTAGTATACAATACTATTCTGTCCACACCTTTTTTCCTTATTCTTTTCCTATTAATTCCAGAGACATATTCCAATCAGATTTCATGCCATCCAATCTCAGCCATACTTCTGAAATCATGGTTGCCTCCTTGACAGCTATGGGCTCTCTAGCTCATCATGCCATATTCAATGCATTTGTGTATAGATGCCAGCGGCCTTGGTTTTATTTCACATGTCCTAGAGGAAGTTGATTAAGGAAAGAACTGAAAACAATGAGCTAGAATGTATACTCAAAAGTAAGGAGACATGAAACAACAGCAGCAAAGGAAGAGAAGAGTAACAGAGAGAGGTATGAAGGATGCAATCATACCTGCACTGGCATTTTTGTCACTGGAGATGGCTAAAAAACAGAAAGTTTTAGTTACTACTAGTTTCTGCTGTCTTCCACTCTGCTACTGCTATGTGGGTGGGAGTGATTCGAGAGGAGGGAGATTTGATGTCATTCAGTTTTTTAGTTTTCTTTACAGTTTATAAAAAGACTACTTTAAAGACTGCTGGGGGCAGCTAGTTGGCTCAGTTGATAGAACACCAGCCCTGAAGTCAGGAGGGCTGGAGTTCAAATCTAACCTCAGACACTTAACACTTCCTGGCTATGTGACTTCATAACCCCAATCACCTCAGCAAAAAATAAAAACAAAGAAAAACCGTTCATGAGCTATGAATGAATCCCAGCAAGATGAGGTGGAAAAAATCTAAATCTATCCTTCTTCCTGTCCTGAAACTGGAACATCTTTTATCTAGGGATTTGAGTATGCAGACAAAGAAAAAGATGGAATCCTGAGTAGAACTGCATATCTTCACAGGAATTCACAAAAATACAATTTTTTTCTATTGAACTTATAGAGGTAGGCTTTGTGGGATATGGCTTAAGAAAAGATATGGCCATTTTTCTGCCACCATTTGAATTGGACTAGAGAATAAAAAAGTTATGAGTTTGGGGTCTCAGGAAGGATAGAACAAAAAGCTCCATGATTAATTAGAGATCAGAATACCAAAAAGAGATATCTCAAAAGGACACCACTGGAAAGATTTCCAAGTAGTATGCTTAGGAGTGAAGAATTTCCAGGAGCATCCTAGTTCTGAGAGTAAATCAGAATATAGAAAAGGGATACAGAGATCTCTAATTCTCCATTTGGGCCTTGGTTTCCTGTATTTAATCTTTTCATCAAGCAATTTAGAATGAGGTTCTGGTCAAGGGGATAAATTCTTTTCTGAGAGATTGAATCCAGAGTAGGTGTAGTTAAAGATAGTATCTACTTGAATAATAAACATTATATATTTCAGTCATTCTCCTCTCACACTTCTGGGGAAGTACCTGGGTTTCCAAAGCCAAACTTACCCTGATCGTCCATGGAAGGTACAACATCAACAAGAACTAAAAAGAAAAAGCAAGAGTACTTATGAGAGATGAGGGTAGAGGGAAGGAATAGCATGGAGTGACCTGTAGTAATAGCAGAGGAAAAATAGGGATGTAAAGGTTAAGGAAGCTTTCTGAGAAAATAAAACTAGGTCTAGGGGTTAGGTATTACAGTTTACCTGTAACTAGCTGTGAATATTCACTAAAGCAAAATCTCACTGACAGTAATATCTGTTTTCCAAATTGGCTATCAAACTTCTTTTAAGTTTTCTCTTCCTCATGAGCTAAAGGTAAAGCCATTTTCTCCTTATCTCTCATTTTGCATTTGTGGTACTCCATTACCTTTCCTTCTCTCATGCAGAAAGATCTAGGACTAGAAAGAATGTTGGAGATTATATATCTGAGCTCTTTAATTTTCCAGATGAGGAACTAGTGTCCCAAGAAGCCCAGGTAGTAAGTAATAAGAATATATGATTATTCTCAGGATACAGATTGCTAAAGGACTAGATTAGAACTCACCAGTATCATCTGTTGGGGGATCATTCACCACCAAATCTGAAATATTCCAAGTCAGATTAATATACAGGGACAGGAGAGGGAAAATTCAGAGAAAGAAAATAAGCAGGAGAAATAAAGAACGTCTAAAAGGAAGCTTAAAGGACTAGGGAGAAAGTAATAAGATCTTAAGAACAATGATTTAAAAAATCCTGGAAGGACCTGAATAGAATAGAAAGAATAATCAGAATAAAACGACTTCATCATCTGACAAAGAGGCTTTACTTGTATTTAAATTGTCTAATACTCTCCACTTTCACTTTTCCTTTTGCAAAAGTCAGCTCCAAGTCTACCCTTAGTAGAACATTAAAAGAAGGAAACTTACTAGGATCATCTGTAAATGTCTCTTGAGTTGTCTCATCTGGAATTTAAAAAAAAAAAAAAAAAAAAAGGATGAATTTTTTAAAATCATTCCTTCAAACAGTTCTAATATTCTCCATTTTCCACCTCTGCCCCTGATCCCACCCTATGTCCTTTTCCCAATGACCTAAACTTTGAACCCTACATGTTGTTATTACCATTTCCTCTCTGGGGACTTCAGAAGACAGGAGATCATGAGAACTCATCTACTCTCCCTTATGGAATGGTGAGAATCACCAAGATAATGTTCAGAGCATGCTTTGTGTTTCTTCATGGGGAAAAATCAGCTTAGGAAAAGTCCAAATGTAGTTGTTCTCACTTCAACAAGATATTCAACAAATTGTTTGCCAACTGGAGGGAAGTTCATGAGGGAGATAAAGAGTATTCAAATAACTTTAATAGAATGTAGAAGGAGGTAAGCGTCACCAAAATAAAAACTACCATGGTAAATAGGGCAAAAAAGCTACAAAAGAGTCAAGTAGAATAAGGATGAAAAACAGTCATTGGACTTGATGATAAGGAGGTCTTAGCGTAGAAAAAAAGTAGGTTGAAAGGAAAAAAGAAACATCTGGTCAGTTAACAGCCAATAAACATTTATTAAACTACTTATGTGCCAAGCACTAGAGATGCCAAAAAAAAAAAAAAAAAAAGGCAAAAGAGAGTCCCTGTCTTCAAAAGCTTACTATCTAATGGAGGAGACAAGCAAAGAGATGTAAAAACATAAGGGATAAATAGGCAATAATTAGGACATAGAAGGAGCTAGAATTAAGAGGAATTGGGAAAGGCTGCATGTAAAACAGGATTTTAGTTGGGACTTAAAGGAAACTAGGAAAGCTGGTAGGTAGAAAAGAGGAAGGAGAGCTTTCCAACAACAAGTGGCAATCACAAAAAATGCCTGAAGCCAAGGGATGGGATATTTTGTTCATGAAACATCAAAGAGACTGGATCAAAGAGTACCTGCTGGACAGCAAGGTGTATGAAGAGTGCAAAAAAAGTAAGGGGGTAGGTTATGAAGCTCTTTGAATGACAAGATATTGTATTTGTATTGTATTTGATACAGGAGGTGATGGGAATCCAATGTAGTTTATTGAGTTGGGGAGAGTGGATGGTGATATGGCAGACGCACCAGCAGGGTATTGCAATAGTCCAGTGGAAACTGATGAGGGCTTACACCAAAGTGGTGGCAGCGTCCAAGGAGAGAAGGGCATTATTCCAGAGATGTTGTAAAAGTAAACTTGAGAAGATTTGGCAACAGCTCAGATATGGGGAGTGAGAGATAGTGAGGAATGAATACAATAACTAGATTGCGAGTCTAAAAAACTGGTGTTTCCTCCACAGTAATAGGGAAGATAGAAGGAGCGAAGGACTTATGGGGAAAGAGAATGAATTCTGTTTTGGACATATTGAATTAAAGATATGTCCTGGACCACCAGTTAGAGATGTCTAAAAGACAGCTATAGAAATGAGATTGGAGATAGGCAAAGTTTCAGGAAAGATAGATAGATTTGAGAATTGTCACGAGAGCTAATGAGACTACCAAGTGATATAGTATAGAGGAAGAAGAGAAGAGGACCCAGGATAGAGCCCTGTGAGACACCTACAATTAGAGGGCACAAAACAGAATGAAGGTCCAGCAAAAGAGATAGGTAAGAGCAGAGCAATGTATTTTTTGCAAAAGCTTAGAGGGAAAGGTATATGAAGAAGAAGAGGATTTAGATGACTCCTGTGAGAAGTTTGGCAGTGAAGTAGAAAAGGGAAAGAAGGGAGACTTAAAAAGACTAAAGAATGGTTTTAAGCTAATGTTTAGGAAATAAGATGACAGCTAAAGAAGGGTCCTAGTGGAGGCTAAATGGAATAGAACAAGCACACAAGTAGAAGGATTTAGCTTTTCTCAAGGATAGAACAACTTTGTCTTTTGTGATCAAAAGAATAGACAATAATGCTGAGAAGTTTTGAGGGCTAGAGAAAGGCATTAAAATAGCTTGTTAAATAACTTCAGCCTCCTCAGTGAGGTAGAAGTCTACTTCTTTTGTTCTAAGTGTGCGGTATAGGAAGTGGGGTTGAGGGTAACAGGAGAAATGAGAGAAAAGAAATCAATAAATTTATTTGCCATGTATTTATTTATTAAGCATCTACTGTTTATTCAGGCACCAGGCTTGCAGAGGTAGAAATAAAAGTCACTATCCTTGGGGTAGGTAGCATAGTGGATAGAGCAACCCTGGAGTAAGGAGGATGTGAGTTCAAATCCAACCTCAGACACTTACCAGCTATGTGAATCTGGGCAAGTCATAAAGCCTTAATTGTCTCCACAATCACTATCTTTAAGAAACGTACATTTTATTTGGGAAAACATGTAAACATGAAACAACATGAATACAAGATAATCTAGGGGAATAAGAACTAGCAACTGAGGGGATCTGGGAAGGTTTCCTGTAGAAAGGAGTACTTGAGTTGAGTTTTAAAAGACACTAAGGAAGGCAGCTAGTTAGTGCAGTGGATAGAGTAACAGTCCTGAAGTCAGGAGGACCTGAGTTCAAATGTGACTTCAAACACTTAACACTTCCTAACTGTGTGACCTTGGGCAAGTCACTTAACCCCAATTTCCTGGCAGGGAGGGGGAGAGAGAGAGGAGGAGGAAGAAGAGAGAGAGAGAGAGAGAAAGAGAGAGAGAGAGAGAAAGAAGTAAAAAAATAAAATAAAATCAGTAATATTCAGTAGCCCCAGAATAGGAACAAAAATAAGATGTTGGAAGTTAACCAAGAATAGGAACTCTAAGCTTCCAAGAGAACAGCTATAAAACATTAAAGTGGCAAACTATAGAATCAAGATTAGCTAATGAAGGCAAAGTAGTACATAGCACATGGGGGATGGATAACAAAATAGGATAAGTCAGGAGATAAATGAACAGTAGTTTTAATTCAACTTAGAAAATGGGAGATGTAGAAAGATAAGTGATGTGGCAAGAGAGCAGAATTTTAAAATCAGTTCTTGGAAATGGTGTAGTTAAGTAAAATGATGTCCAAGGCTTGTCTATTATGGTTGTCTGGTTCCATAATAGGTGACTGAAGTGGAGGTGACCAGTTGTGTGATCAGATTGTCATAAAGGCTGCTATTAAGAATAGATAAGTTCCCCTACCTGCCATCTAGGGGAGGGGAGTAGAGGGAAGGAGGGGAAAAGTTGAAACAGAACTTTTTGCAAGGGTCAGTGTTGAAAAATTACCTATGCATATGTTTTATATATAAAAAGCTGTAATTAAAAAAATAGATAAGTTCCCAAGGATAATGGCAAATGGAAAAGATACTTGATTTGTATTGACAAACCTGGATTTGTAAATCCCACTTTTGACACATACTACATTTATAACACTTAACCTCCCTGGGCCTCAATTCCCTCATCTGTTAATGTGAAAGGAATTGACTAGACAGCTTCCCTCCAAAATCCTTTTAGTTTCTAGAGCTACAATTCTATGATATTATGAACTACAAAAATCCTTGAGAAAGATAGAGATCAGCAAAACAGATGAAGAAAAGTTTTGACTTTTAAGATGCTAACTGATTAAAAAGATTGTATCATTTGCTTTAAAAGCCTTTTAAAAATAGGAAAGATTCCACTTGTCTGAGAAAGATAAAATACAACCATTTCTAAAGACAAAAGAGTGAACCAGACAACCTTTTAATACCCCTTCAATTTTGAGAATTCTACATATAAAATATATATAGTAGAAACCTGATAGTAATAATGTTTTGCATATCTGGCATCAGAGTCTATTAAATGAAGAATTTTTATGCTAAGATCTTTGTTCTTTTTATATTTAGCATTGAATTGAATATGAATTTGAATGTTATATAAAGATATGTGTTCAAATCCAGGCGCTGTTAATAACTACTGTGTAATATTGGGTGAGTCACTTACATGATCTCTGAGCCTTAGTTTAGTCACTTATAAACAAAGGGAGTACAAAAATATCATCACCTAAACCTTTAAAGTTTCCTATAGGTTTAAAATTTGACATGGTTTGCTAAAGGTTCCTATGACTATTTCTTGGCAACTGTTGTTAGAGTGTTAGTGGTGGTAATGCCGGAGAAATCCTGGTACTGCTCAAAAGCACTTCCTTGTGACAGATTATGGAGTCATAATTGAAAAAGGAAATATAAAGTAAAAATGGACAAGTTCTAAGATGGTTTCTATTAGTAGGAGCAAACAAACAAACAAAAACATAACTGAAATTGTAAACAATGTTTGCTTCTACTACAAATTTCTCCTAATTTAAAATTGAAGCAATTTTGGCATTGTGACAAACTTGTTAAAATCACACGCATTTTTCCTTCAATATGGGAACTTCTATCAGGAAGTGATCTATTCCCACCACATAATTTAAGTTGTAATACAGTTATTTGTATACATGTTTCACCCTTCTCACTTGCCTATAAGTACTTTGAGGTAAGGAACAATTATGTTTTATCTTTGAAGCACTAGTATCTAACATAATAAGTGTTTAAAGTTGATGGAACTAATTTGACTTGAGACCATAACATAACCGATGCTTCCCACTAGGTGTCAGCATTTAATTGCCTTTTGCAAGCCCTTCAACTTCATGTATTGGCTCCTGGTTCAACTGATCATAGCTAAATAAAATATATGACAGTTGTGGGAAAAGAGTGGGAAACAAAAATAAAATAAAGAAAAGGGAGTCGTTTCTTTTTCTCTTATTATTGCTAATACTGCAAAAGGAAATATACTTCGACTGGGACCAATTCAATTCAATCCAACAAAATTTTGATTTTTTTTTAATTTACTAAACCTTTACTATGTATAAGACAAGAGGTGGAGTAGCACAGATAGAAGATTGGCCAAAGAGTCAGTGATTCAAATCTTGCCTTAGACAAAAAAACAACTGGAAACTTTTAAAAAATTATAATTTATGGATGAGTTTTTTATCTGAACTGAGTAGAGAGTGTTTCCACACCAGCAGTTCACTACACCAAAGAAATTAAATGCCTAGTACAAAAAAAAAAAAAAAATAGAAATTTTAAAAGTAGCACCAAGGTATTGGGAACATAAATGCAAGGCAAAAAGACTAAAGATCATTCCATGAAATTCACTAATGGTTCAATGAATCTTAGGGCTGTTTAGGATATAATCAAAGTTGTAGACCATTGAGATGTAAACTTTTTCCACAAAGTTTCTGTTCTGTCACAAAAACAGAGGCATGGATTAGTTGGAGCTCAGAGAAATTGTGAAAGTCCTAATTCAAACTTAGCAACAGACACAATATGTGTTTTTAGGCATGTCTCTATATCTCTCAATATTTGAATTAACCTATTTTTTTAATTGGTTCTCAATACAATGTCCAAGTTTTCAAATCTTCTCTGCCAAAGATCCATTTTCACTGTCCAATCGTTTTCTCATTTTTAAAATTCTGATTATCACTATGGAAATATGCATCTTCCTTCTTCTATGAAGAACTGACCCTTGGGTACCACAAATGAATACTTCTCTTTTTTTTCTCTTTTTTTTTTCTTTTTATTGAGGCCTGATTTGTTATTGATTGACTGATTTGTATTTAGTAAATCAAGGGAGTCAAATATGTTCATTAACAGTAATAAAAGGATCCTTTCTCCTTTTTTTCTCTGGATCTCTGACCTACTTGCTAAATCAAAAATGAGGAAAGTTTAATAAAGTATAAAATGCTCTAAGTACTTTGGGGCATGGGACAAATCATCTGACCTTTGTGTTCTTTGGTTTCCTCACCTATTGAACTAAATGATTTCTAAGTTGTTCCAGCAATAAATGAATGATCTTACTTCATAATTATATTCAGTGTCCTAAGGAGGTGAGAAGGGGAGAGGGGAAAAGGAAAAAGAGTTGAACAGTATGTGTTTTACAAACTTTAAAGAAGAGAACTATACCTCCCAGTGTTGTTTCCAGATGAGCCACCACTTATGTCACTGTTATACGTAAGAAAATATTTCTTTTTGAAAAAATAAAGTTCTACTGATATAATTTATTTTTATGTAGTCTACATTTCTCAATGTATTCTAGAGTATTCTAAATGTATTTCTCCCTCTCAGAAAGTTATCTCTTATAATAAAAAAATTTTTTTTTAAAGAAAAAAAGTTCAACAAAATTAATCAACACATTGAAAAAGTAGACATTCTCTGCAGGGTTACTGCAGAGTAACTATACTTAGAGTCCCTCACTTCCCTCAAAAAGAGAAGATACCTCTGAAAAAAATTTCTACTCTACCTCTGTGGTTCAGTTTCTCCATCTGTTAAATTCATGTAATAATCCAATGGTTTTTGTGTGAAACAGTTGGTCAGTTTTCCTTGAAAAATCAATGAATCAAAAAGTTTTTATAAAGCATTTTTTATATGCCAAGCACTGTGCTAGGCACTGGAGATACAAGACCAAAGAAAGAAATAATGCTTACTTAAAAGGAGTTTGCATGCATCGAAAATGGAAGAGAAATGGATAAAAGCAGAGGAAGAGTCAGAGATATTCCTGAGAAAGGGGTCTTCAAATATGTGAAAGAGCAAGAGAAGTCATGTTGAAGACATGAGATTACAAGAGCTAAGGAACATCTTAGTGTCTACATAATTCTCTCTCCCACTATTGACCAATATCTCTGATTACCAGTGGTACAATCTGTTGAACCCTTACCAACCCACTCCATCATTTCCACATAGAATTGAGAACAAAATGGGACACTTACCTCCTCGCTGACCATTAATTCCTAGCAGAATCCAATCTATGAGAGAAAGAAAGGATTTGGATAATTGCAACCAACAATTAATTTCCTTCTCTCTTACTGATAAATCAAGTGATAACCAGTCAAGATTGTTTCTCATCTTACTATTCTGAAGAATTTACAGCCAAAGAAATTCTTCTTTAATAAACCTTATCTGGCAGAGAAGCAAGGACTAACCCTTGTTTATAAATCTGAGGTCCACTCCCAGTTATTAATATCTACACTAATCTCCTATGAAAAGTTTTTCCTTCTGCATACATAATGTGCATATATGTTCATGCATACTGTACGTATGTAGGGGTATGGATTTATGAGTATGCAGGTTTCATTCAGGAAGAAATGGATTTTATAATATGTGTGTCTGTGTGTGTAGATAGATAGATATGTTTCACGTGTGTGGTCCTTGCTCTTAAATGTTTGTGTGTCTATATGTATATGTTATCTCTCTACTTATGTGTGTATGTATTTATGTCGGTCTTTTAGTTTTATTTCCTCTGGTATACATAAATTTGAGTGGGTGTTTTTCCTTGGTGTATGTGTATATATTTGTTTATTTGTCCTAATAATGCTATGTACAGCCTTTGATGGACCTTTTGCCTGGCTAGGGCCATATTCACATTACTGACTTTCCCTTCCAGACTTTCACTGTTCCCCTAGTTAGGAAAGATACAGATTTTTGTACTAGGTCCTGATAATATTGCCCCCTACACACACACACACACACACACACACACACACACACACACACACACACACACACTTTGGAAGGAGACACCTTAGAGAGAATATGAAAAGGAGAATGACTTACCAGAAGAAATGAAGAGTGCAATGAGACACAGCAGAAGCTTGGATCCCAAGGGCAGCATGTCTGTGGGGAGAAGGAGAGAAAGTGGAGTTGTAAGGAAGGTTAATAGAGGAGGAAAAAGGGAGAGTTGAGAAGGGAAGGAGGTAACAGCATCTAATTCTGCAACAGGATATTCAGGGATCCCTGTCTCTTTCACTGGCTGGTCTCATCTCATATACCGTTTCCCACCCTGTCCTTAAACTCTCACTCTTTCATCATTACCATACTGTATCTCTCTCTTCTGATTTTTTATTCTTGTTTCTTTAGTCTGTTCTTTTCTCTCCTCTTTTTCCTTTTTCTTTTTCCCTACACCCATCAGTCCATCCTTGCTCCATCCCACCTATAGTCACTTGCTCTTGCTGTTTCCTCCACTCCTTGACTCCCAGTTCTCCTTGATTTCTTGCGCCTTTCTCCCTTCCGTTGCTTCTTTTAGTGAATCTTTCTCTCCTGAACGTTGGATAATGGAACAAAATTTGCCATCCCACCACTTAAAACTTAGTGATCACCCCCCCCCTCCCCATTCTCTCTCCCTTTTCAGGGCCCCAGACAGCAGGACAACTCACTAAGCTCAGTGATCTGTCTTTTCCTACCGTCTCCTTTAGCAGTTGAGTATGTATCTTTACACTTTTTCAGTCAGTCCCCCCTTTGGCTGGGGAATAAGACGAGCAGGGCCACTCCCCAGGAAGCATTCCAAGTTTGGCTGTGTCTGAAAGAATGAAGTAGAGAGAGGGAGGAGAGAGGAAGGAGAGAAAAAAAAGAGAGAGAGAGAAGAAGCAGGATGGAGTGTCATAATGAGTATGGAATGAGAAAAGGGGAGGGAGGGATACACTCTCAATGCAAAGGTTAGGACCATAATGATCCTACTCTCTGGTGTATGTATGGGCCCAACCTAGTAAATGAATCCATAGCACATGTGTGTCATTCACAGCTTCGGGCCCAATCTTTCCTCTTGCCCACAGGTCCTTCTTATCTAGTTTGTTCTCCCTCACTCTTCTAATTATTTGCTCATATTCACTAAATAAAATCTATATCTCTTTGTGTTCCTAAAAAAAAATAAATCCTACATCTTTCTGTTCTCTTTGTCCTATTATACCTCCAACGTGCCATCCCCACCCCCCTTCCCTCATCCCTTTTATTTCTATTGTCCTCAGTCTCTTGCTTCCTTATTTCAAGCTTTCAGGTTTCTAGACTGTTCCTATTTCTCTCTGGAAATTATCTTACTTCTCTGAGACACGATTGGCTGACTCAGAATTAGGCTAAAAGTTGATAGACAGGTAGTTGCAAAATTACAGCCCAACACCATGATGTTCTCTGTGGGAGAACATGGTCTCTGTCCTATGACATTGAGCATCTTGAATTGTGGAACCCTGCAGGTACATTATCAGAGACAATCTGGAGATCATGTGCATTTTTATGCTTTTTATTATCAACACATCAAATGTGTGTTGGACTTGAAGTCAAGAAAGTCCAGGTTTCAATATTGCCCCTGGCATTTCTGAGCTCTGCCACCTTAAGTGAGCCATGATTTCTCTGAACCTTAATTTCCACATCTGTAAAATGGTGATGAAAATATCCAAAATATTTTTCATGCAGTTACTATGCCAGATATATAAAAAATTATGGCATGTATATAGGAATTCTGAGGTTTTCAATGGCCAAAATTCAACATAAGTGCATTCAGGCTTTGCTACTAACAGAAAGGCATCAGTCATAAAGCTTGAAATTTAGCCTGCACAAGGAAGAGGGGAAACCTTGACTTTCTCCCTTGGGTCTACCTTTTGTTTGGACTTAAATTCATTTGAAGCTGTTGAGGTTGAGAAGGAGGACCCCAAAAGTCTCAGACTGGTGTCACGAGGTGTCTCTAAAGAATTTGCAGACTTGAACCCGTCTCCTAGTTAAGGGTAAAGTTTATTAAAAGCAATATGATGCCATTATTAAGTGAACTGAATTCTAAGAGAATCCAGTAAAGAGAGAAAACCAAGGAGACATTTATAATTATGTTCATTTTATAAATCAAGGGTAAGGCTAGGAAATAATCTCCAGATGAATTAAAGGTGGTCTTCAGATAGATTGGGTGTAATAAATTTCCTGAGGCAGATTCCAAAGCCAGAAGACCAAGGTCGGGGACCCCAAAATCACACTACATTAAATCTATTAAGCCAGAGAGGTTTTTGTCATATATCAGCTTAGTGGAACTCCAGGTTAAATTATTATCTGTAAAACAAGGCTTTGATTAGTATCCTGGGAAAAGTGGAAGTAACAGCCTGAAAGCACTTTTGTTACCTAGATGTGGCTATTGTAATTGTTTGTCCTTCGTTCTCCAAGAGGACCTCCATGGGGAGGTGGTACCATGGCATACAAGCAAGTTGGATTTAAGTGAGGAAGGGCTGTGCGATAACTGAAGAACTGCCAGTTGGACCTTATCAGGAATAAGTTTTAGCCACTCTTCTCTAGCAGACTGAAGCTAGGACTGTTGATCTGCCTTGAAGAAATGAGTATATATAACCAGGAGTACATCCAGTAAGACCAGCAAAGCAATGAGCCCAGTAGAGATTCTGTGCCCACTGAGGAGCAGGCCCACCAAGTCCAGTAGAACAATAGGTGTCCAGCAATGATGCTGCACCTAGCAAAGAGAGTTGTCCCGCCATATATATTGTATTCATCAAAAATGTCCTCCTGATAGATGATCCCTGTTTGTGGGAGCGTGTACCCCATATTTATGAAGGGAATGTTATATTACAAATCTTCCTTTGTAACTTCATCAATTTTATTGATTTATATTAACTGTGTCCTCTGGCTGACTAGAGAAAAAGTCAACACATCTGCAGGTTCATAAGTTACCGTTTTGAGTATATATCAGGTGCAAGAGGAAAGTATCATAGATGCCATGTATAAATGTCAAGTGATTTTATGTGCTAAGGATTTGGTAGTTTCTTGGTAAAAGGAGCCTAAAAATCATTACACTGGATGTTCTGTACTGTGTACATAAGAGTCTGATGGCTTCATATCCTTATTTTGGAAAAAGTATAGACACTAAACAAAAAGACAGTGAGTTTAATAACGAAGTTGCAATGGAATTTGCAGTCATTTCTTTCTAAAGGGAGAAAGTCCAAGTTGCTAAATGAAATCATAGATTCATACTGTAAAATTCTGAGGAGAAACCATTTCTTTTAGTCCCCCTCCCTTTTTTTTTTTTTTAAACAGAGAAATAGCAAACTGGTGACTAATAAAATATGGATTAGAAAAAATCAAGTAGAAAAGGGTAACAGTAAATTAGGAGAGAGAAGGAAAAAGATAGGGGAAAAAAAGAGAGAAAATTAAATACGTATACTTCCTTTTTCCCATTTCACTGACTGATTTGTAGATTTTGGTCAGCCCTCAAGGCAAATCTGAATATATAGCTTATTAGTACCTGGTCACTTCTTCCCAGACCTCTCTCATTTTCTATCCATTCCACAGTGAGAGCTTAGAGCCTGGAAAACAGATGTGATTCTAGGAATAGGTCCGGGGAAATGAGGAAGTAGTGAAGGGGCGGGCAAGAGAAAATGTGAAAGAAAGAAAGCAACTTTAGATAAGAGAAAGTGTGGGGAGCCTCCAAGTGAACACTTGTATTTTCCATGAAGCTCAGACAGATGGAGAGACTGGCTACCTACCAATCAGCTGGCTGTGAGAACAGTGACCTCAACCATGATGACCTAGCCAGAGGCTACAGAAATTTAGGGCCTCCCCAGGCAGAGGGAGTGGGGCTCTCTCTGGGGAAGAGAATGTGGGGGTGAGGAGAGGGTGGAGAGAGAGAATAGGAACAGAATGTTCAGGGGAAGCAGAAAGGGAGGAAAGGAAGCAACGCCTCAGAAGCAAGAAGTAGGAAATCTGGATGGCATAAGGATATAATCCACAATAATTCTGGGCAGTAGGATTTTTGTCACACTTATAAGAATAGTGTGTTTCCATGTTTAACCTACATAGGATTGTTTGCTGTCTTGGTGGGGAGAGAAAAGAGAGGGAGAAAATTTTGGAACACAAGGTTTTGCAAAGGTGACTATTAAAGACTGTCTTTGCATGTATTTGGAAAAATAAAATACTATTTTTTTTTAATAAAATACTATTTTAAAAAAGAATAATGTGTTTCAAAGCTCCTTTCTCATCTGATCTTTTCCTCATGAAAACCCTACAGAGATCCATTCTCCTTGGAGAGCTTCTCTGTTTGCTCTCAGAAATACATAGGAGTACTCGGGCTCACTTCTCTTTTGATATTACTGTATTTCTTGGGTCCACCTTCATCCCCAATCTATGACCTTCACAATTTTACCAAGTCCTACTCAACACAAAAGCTTTAAAATGATCAGACACAATCACCCCATAATTCTAGTAGTGCCTTTCCTCTATTGGTTATCTTCGATTTATTCTGGATATATCTTGTTTGTAATATTTACATGTTACCCAATTAGTCTGGGACTCCTTGAGAATGATGTCTAGATATGGGGTACATAAATGAAATTAGGGTTTAATGGAGGACTGTTGGCAGGTTCGGGGTACAGGAAGTCAAATGGAGCTCCCCTGCAATCCCATTGGATTCGGCGCAAGGATATGGAGTTAAATGAAGTCTAGTAGCAGCGTGAGAGTCCCCCATAAAGGAATTTATTGGCCCAAAAAGTTAAATTGATAAAAGAGGTTTATTATGGGGTTTGGAAGTAAGGTTAAAGTCTAGTTAAGGAAATAGGTAGAGATAAGAGGACATTGGAAACAGGATTCCAGTGGACAGAAGGTCCTTGGGTTGTAGCATGTTTTGACCCTCTGTAAAGAGAGGGCTCCAACTTAACTCTTTTATAATGAGAGACCTAACTAAAGGGGCTTGTGGGAGGAGTCCCAAGTTGGCTCAGATCCAGGTGGGGCTGGGACAGGCCCAGATCTTCTATTGGAATTCAAAGGGACCAGGATTTGTGAATCAAAAGGTCCTGGATTGATCATCTAGGAGGGGCTGGGAATCACAAAGAAAAGAATAATCAGTTCTTAAAGGGACCACACCTGCATCAAGAAAAGGAACTATCTTTGCCTTTCTTCATATCCCCAGTGCTTGGCACATAGTAGACCCATAATAATATTGTGATGAAGAAACACTGACTGTTTCCAAAATTCCTGCAGTTGAAAGGCTTTTCTCTGGCATTAGAGAGACCTGAAGTGAAATTATCCATTCACCCCTCCATTCCAAATAGCTTCGATTTTCTTACAGATATAGGTAAAGGTTTGCCAAGTACTATGGGGGTGGCAATTCCCCATGGAACTTATTTGCATTGTGTGGTCAAAATAACTTTTACAAACGAAGGACCTTTGGCTCACCCAGAGAAGTGCTGATGCCTTTTTTTAAAGGGACCTTCAAACCCTGAGAGGGAGACTGGGGTGAAAATAGGGGGAGAAGGAAGAAATGAAAGGGGAGAGTTTTATTCTCCACAGTGATTTTATTCATCTGTTTATTGGCTTGTAAAGAAGGTATCTATTAGCTGAAGGCCTCTGGGCAAACGTACAAAAATATAATTAGCACAGGCCAATCCAAGCATATTTAATCCAAGAGCTAAGAGGGAAAAAAAAAAAAAAAGAAGAAGAAACCACAAACCATAAAAAAGAAGGAAGAGAACTAAAGGAATTTAGGGCAAAATGAAGAAAAAAAATCAAAACCAGAAAAACAGTCTTACAACAAAACTTGAAGTTTAGTAGATAGGGTTTCTAAGACAATGAGGACAAGGAGTTGCAAGGAGTTGCCAAAGTAAGGGTAAGAACTATATTTGAGCACTCAGAGAAGTATAATGAGAAGTTGTTTGAAAAAAATTCAGAGAGTGAGACTAGAGAGTACCCACTAAGTTTTTTCATGCCATAAACCAAAGTGAAAAGTAAAATCTATTCCAATTTCCAATGGTGAAGCAAGCATATTAGGAGACAGAGCAAAAAAAATAATAATAAATTCTCTTCACTAAAGTAACATAAAGAAATTTAACAATAACAGTCTTAGAACAAAGAACCTGATTATATAGATACCAAAATCAATGGATATAAAAATGTTATTCATTATTTACAAGATAATGTCTCTAATACATTATCGAGGGACATGTGTTTTGAGTTATTTTGTTGTGATGCCAGTGAATCTGCACTGATTAGGTTATAAACAAAACCATGCATTTGTAAAATGGTAAGCCAAGATTTCGGGTGCAGTACATGGCTCTGAAATAATTTTTTTTTCCCTCTAAAACCAATCGACTTTTGTGGAAAGAAAAGTAAGAACTCAAAATTCATCACCATCACATTCTAAAAAATGGAATTAATTGGTCATGGACAAACAAGATGAAGTTTAACAGTCAAAAAAAAAAAAAAAGCTGCAAATTCCATTACTTCCTTTGATTACTTCTGTGATTTCAATGAGAATATGCCCTACACTAGTGGGTCATAATGGGGTCCTTGGTCTTTGATAGCTATGTAGATCATAGAGAGGCATTAACTGGAGAGGGCCTGAATTGCTATATACAGTTGGGACGCCAAGTTACTCCCCAAGGTAAGCAGGGAGAGGTATTAACAGGATTAAGTGGACCCCTTTACTGTAATGGGCCTTTGTTGAATTCTCTGCATTGACAAAATTATCATAACCTCAGTATTGTTGTAATTCCATCAGAAGGCCAAATTTATGATGTTAATCCCAGGGTTATTTTTCTCCTCTAAAAGAACCAAGTAGTGATGAGGTCTAGATATGGGGTACCTAATGAAATTAGGGTTTAGTTGAGGTCTAGTGGTAGATTTGGGGTACAGGGAGTCAAACAGAGCTCCTCTGCAACCCCTTTGGATTCGGCGCAAGGATACCGAATAAGTCTAATGGCAGCGCAAGGGATCCTAATAAAAGCTTTTATTGGCCCAAAAAGTTAGACTGATAAAAGAGGTTCATTATGGGGTTTGGAAGGTTAAAGTATAGTTAAGGAAATGGGTGAAGATAGAGATAAAGGGACACCAGAAATAGAGTTCCAGTGGACAGAGGGTCCTGGAATGCCAGGCTAGCATGTTTGGAACCTCTGCAAATAGGGGGTCCCAGCTTGTCCCTTTTATAATAGATTTAGCTCGAGGGGCCTGTGGGTGGAGTCCCAAGTTGGCTCCGATCCAGGTGGTGCTGGGACAGGCCCAGATCTTCTATTGAAATTCAAAGGGACCAGGATTTGTGAATCAAAAGGTCCTTGATTGATAATTACATCAACTAGGTGGGGTAGGGAATCAGAAAGAAAGGAATCTTAAAGGGACCACACCCACATCAATAGCACCCCACTTCTTCACCAACTCCTTTTAAGGATAGCCCCCTTTCTAAGTGTCACAATGGTGGGGATTTAGCCCAAACATCAATTCCCCCCCCCTCCCAACTTCTTAATTAGCCCAAGTCTTTTCATTATTAATCACTAACTCCTTTTTAGAATTACCAGAAGCCTAATAAAATGTTTGCCTCTAGATTTGGAGATCATCTAAGCCTACAAATTCTTTGAGACCCGCCCCAGTACTGCCCATAACCTCAACACATTTGGGAGATTCAACCCCTTCCCATTTCCCAATATGGGGGAGGTCAGAAAGGAACAATCAATTATTAAGCACTGACTATGCCAGGCATTGGTAAGCACTTTACAAATATAGGTAGGTGTGATTATAATATCATTTTACAGTTGAAGAAAGTGAGGAAGACAAAGGTAAGTGACTTGCCTAGGCTTACACAGCTAGAAAATGTCTTAGGCCAGTTTTGACATCAGGGATTCCTAACTCTAGGGCCAGCAGTCTATCTGACGAGGGGAGCCCTGAAACTCTCTTTTTCTCTCTGACTTTGGGGATGATCCATGAGGTAAAGCACTTGAGAAGATCCTTGAAGGAGAGATTCTCTTAGAACCCTGCCTCTGTGAGAGGCCCCAGATAGGGAATCAAGATAAAGTGGTTTATCTTGGTGGGGCTAGTTGAAGTAATCTCATTAGACTGGATATCTAGATTTCTATTGACTCCCATTATTGGCTCAAAACCACTCCCAGTAAGTGGTCTCATCTAGGTCTGGGGGCAGTGACAGCATTTTTTTTTCTTTCTTTCAGCTACTTGATATATAGGATTAGTAGTATTGCAGGATACAAGGATATTCACACTTTTAGTGGTTTTCTGGACAGAGTCCAAAATTCCTTTTCAGAATGACTTTACAAATAACTATTCCATCAACAAACATAATATCAATGTGCCTGTTTCCTCAAAGCCTTTCCATTTATTGGAATTTTTTCCTTTTGTCAGTTTTGGCAATCTAATGCATATGAAATGGAACCTGGGAGTTGCTTTAATTTGTATCTCTCTTATTATCAGGAAATTGGAGCATTTTTATTTTTATTTTTTTTTTTTTTAATTTTTTATTTAATAATTACATTATATTGACACTCATTTCTGTTCCGATTTTTTTCCCTCCCTCCCTCCACCCCCTCCCCTAGATGGCAAGCAGTCCTTTATATGTTGGATATGTTGCAGTATATCCTAGATACAATATATGTTTGCAGAACCGAACAGTTCTCTTGTTGCGTAGGAGAATTGGATTCAAAAGGTATAAATAATCCGGGAAGAAAAACAAAAATGCAGATAGTTCACATTCGTTTCCCAGTGTTCTTTCTTTGGGTGTAGCTGCTTTTGTCCGTCATTTATCAATTGAAACTCAGGTCTCTTTGTCAAAGAAATCCACTTCCATCAAAATATGTCCTCATACAATATCGTTGTCGAAGTGTATAATGATCTCCTGGTTCTGCTCATTTCACTTAGCATCAGTTCATGAAGGTCTCTCCAAGCCTCTCTGTATTCATCCTGCTGGTCATTTCTTACAGAACAATAATATTCCATAACATTCATATACCACAATTTACCCAGCCATTCTCCAATTGATGGGCATCCATTCATTTTCCAGTTTCTAGCCACTACAAACAGGGCTGCTACAAACATTTTGGCACATACAGGTCCCTTTCCCATCTTTAGTATTTCTTTGGGATATAAGCCCAATAGAAACACTGCTGGATCAAAGGATATGCACATTTTGATAATTTTTTGGGCATAATTCCAGATTGCTCTCCAGAATGGTTGGATTCGTTCACAACTCCACCAACAATGCATTAGTGTCCCAGTTTTCCCGCATCCCCTCCAACATTCATCATTATTTTTTCCTGTCATCTTAGCCAATCTGATAGGTGTGTAGTGGTATCTCAGAGTTGTCTTAATTTGCATTTCTCTGATCAATAATGATTTGGAACACTCTTTCATATGAGTGGTAATAGTTTCAATCTCATCCTCTGAGAATTGTCTGTTCATATCCTTTGACCATTTATCAATTGGAGAATGGCTTGATTTCTTATAAATTTGAGTCAGTTCTCTATATATTTTGGAAATGAGGCCTTTATCAGAACCTTTAACTGTGAAAATGTTTTCCCAGTTTGTTGCTTCCCTTCTAATCTTGTTTGCATTAGTTTTATTTGTACAAAGGCTTTTTAATTTGATGTAATCGAAATTTTCTATTCTGTGATCAGTAATGGTCTCTAGTTCATCTTTGGTCACAAATTTCTTTCTCCTCCACAAGTCTGAGAGATAAACTATTCTATGTTCCTCTAATTTATTTATAGTCTCGTTCTTTATGCCTAGGTCATAGACCCATTTTGATCTTATCTTGGTATATGGTGTTAAGTGTGGGTCCATGCCTAATTTCTGCCATACTAATTTCCAATTATAATTGGAGCATTTTTAGATATTACTATAAATAGCTTACATTTCTTCCTTTGAGAACTGCCTATTCATATATTTTGGCAAATGAGAAATGTTTACTATTCTTGTAAATTTAAATCAATTCCATATAGATCTTGGGGAATGAAACTTTTCAAGTGGAATTCACTGCAAAAAAAAAATTTTCTCCTTTTAATTGTTTTCCTTATAATCTTAGCTGCACTAGATTTGTTTATGCAACAACTTTTCAATTTTATGTAATCAAAATTATCTATTTCATCTTCTGAGCTCCTTTTTCTTGAACTCCTCCCCAAGCTATATAGATCAAAAAGGTAATTCCTTTCTTGTTACCCTAAACTATGGTATATAGCAAGCATTTAATTAAGACTTTTATTTGATTAATTGATTTCTGGTCAAAGTTAAAAGAGGATAAGTCATTGGTAATTCCCTTCCTAGAGAATTTGACACAGCTATTTATCATATTAATGATGGGGGGAAGCCTGAAACTGTTCTGATTTTGGTGGAGAAGCCATGGGGGAACTCTTGAGAAACTCCTCTGGGACAGGCCCACTTCAGGGAATCAAGATAAAGTGGCTTCATTCTGTTATTTGGTAGGACTAGCTGCATCCTCTATTGAGCTGAAAATTAGCCCAGAACCAGTCCTACTTAGCGTGAATTTAAGTGGTCTCATTCTACTGGAAATCTAGGCCTGAGGGCAGTAATTTCATTCAATTGAAACTTCAGTCTCAGATTTCCTATTAAAGGGCAATTTTAAACTCATTTCTTTGCAGAGGCAAAATTTCTTTAAGTGGCACAGCTGCCTACCAGGATCCCTGCCCTCTGTGAAGAGAAACACCTCTGTTTATTTCTCTGCCAGGAATTCTCTGAGAGGACCTTTATCTCTCTGCCAGGATTGACTTGTCAGTGCCAATAAAGCTTCCTTTTTGCCACTAATATTTTGGGTTCATAAATTCTTTCACATTGAACCTGCGCCAACCAAAAGGGGATTCTCATACCCCAACTCTGCACTGCCACTAACTGCATCACTAATAGCTATACAGAGATTTGTTGTGTTTGATTTATATATCCAAAAGCCAAGAGAATCTTCCAGGACTTGTAAAAGTGGATAACTACAACTCAACAGTGAACTCAACAATGGTCTGGTAGAAATTGTCTAAATCAGGTGTCCTCAGATCCCCAATAAGAACATGAATAGATTCCAAGAGGTCTATGAACTTTGATGCAGACAAATTTTTCACTAGCTTTTGAGCTTTTTTGGTTTGGTTTTTGTTTTTGTTTTTTTTTTTTCAATTCTAACTGTATTTTATTTTATGAATTTAAAAATATTATTTTTTAGAAAGGATCCATTGAATTTGCAATATTGCCAAAGGTATTCATCACAAAAAGGTATTCATGACAAGAAAGATAACCCCAGATTTGGTCAAACATTTTATATCACATACCACAATTAACTAAAAATTGATGCCTAACCTAATTATTAAAGACCATACTATTAAAAATTAGAAAAGAAGCAAAAGAGATACTTTTCACTATGATTGAAGAGTGAATTCTTAACCAATTAAGAAAAGGAGAAAATTATAAAAGGTAAAAAATAAGTTATTTTGTTTACATGACACTAAAAAGCTTCTGCATAAACAAAATCAATACAGCTAGGATAAAAAAAAAAAGAATGTGATTTCCTAGGAAAAATATCTTTATGTTAAAATTTTTTTATGGGTCTGATTTCCAAGATATATAGTAAACTAACAAAAATAGTAAGATCAAAAATCTTTCTTTAACAGATCAGATTGACGTATTTGAAAACTATTACTAAACGTGTTTCAGATTACTAATGTTGAGGAATAAGACATCCTGACAACATTTGGGAGTCCTGAGGTCGATGCCACAGATATGGAGAAAGAATTCACAGACCCATTTTCCAAGTTAAGTGGCAATGGATTTATTGACTCTGAGAACAGCAGGATAGATTCCAGAAAGGAAATAGCAGAGTGCTAAGGAACAGAGAACAGCTTATCCAGCTTTCTATCATTGGCATGTTAATTCTATGGTCCAAGAGTAGAGGTAGGGAGTAGTCTCCAGAATTGGTTCTACAATTGGCATGTTAATTCTTTGACCCAAGAGTAGGGTTAGCGAGTAGTCTCTGGAATTTGGTTTCATTGACAAAATTATCAATCGTCAATAAATTGAGAGTCTATTCAGAATCAGATTGGGCATAGGAGTTTCCTGAGGCAGAAAATCTAGAATCACTGTCTTATTGCCAGAACAGAAGCCCCCCTAAAATCAGGGGACCAAAAAATCATATTACATCATTGTCCCCCTTCAAGCAGTCATCCCTAAATTTATTTGGGACAAAGATACAGAAATATCATCTTCTGGAGCTGCTTCATGCTGATAAGGGGCATAGAGTTGTCCCTACTCAATGGGGTTCAGACCAGGAGGGAAAGTACATGATTTGAAGATGGCAGCAGCAACATCTAGGGATGTTGAGTGTCTGAGTCAGTCAGTCCTTGCTATTCAGATTGAACGAGTTCATAGCTTGGAACCTGGAGGAAACAAACCTCACAAGTAGGTTAAAAATGTAGGGGCCAAATATAAGCAAAAATAAATAATTAAAAGTGGAGTTAGTATAGGGGTTAATAGAGACCATAGTCAGGAACCCCATCCAAAGGAAGACTGGGGAATGGGGAGGAATGAGATGAGACTTCTATGAGTGTTTTGCAACCAGCCATCAGATTACAGAAAGCTGAGAGAACTGTTTTAAGTATGAAACTGCATTAATCTTCTCTAGCACTCTAAAATCTCTGATTGTGGTTTTTTACATAGCAGTCTTTGAGTTGCTCTATTTTTCCCTTAGAAATCTTCTAAGGCAGCATGTTTTTAAAATCCATAATATTGTTTATGTTATTGTTAGGCTTTTAATTTTTAGTGTATTGTGATTTTTGAGAAAATCATCATCCCAAGTGAAATTTCAAGAGATGGAGTTCTGAGCTTGATTAATCAATTTATTAGTTAGGCTAGTAATAACCAATAAATTAAGTCCATTGGTCTTTTGATTCCCAAAGGCCCCAATTGCAGGTCACAGGGCCCTTTAAATCCAAGTGTCTCTTCCTTCTCATTGACCTGACATTACCTCACTGGGATCTCCCCTGACAAACGAAAGGCAACACTGATTGGTGGATGAGTTTGCCTTTAGGTATGGCTAATTATGCCCTTCTTTGACATTCAAGAAATGCCACTTGTTCCATGTGAAACAGATGCTTTCAGTAACCTTAGCTAGAAAAAACATAAGCCATCTCAATCAGATTTTTACTGGCTTAGTTACCTTTTTTTTAGATCACATCACCCCGAAGTTTGATTAGGAAAGGCAAAGACACAAGAGTTCTCCCCCTGAGAAGGCTTTGACTCAAGCTGGCTTTTGTTTATGCCCCTCCAAAACTGCCTAACCTTCAGAAGTGGGGTCTGAAAAAAGTTAATGGATTCAGAAAAATATTGGTTGTAAATAATACAATCCAGTGAATTGCTATTAATTTGAAAAATGAAATCCAGAGAGTAATATGATTGTACCATTGGAAAATTAATTCTTCTTTGATAGAGATTGTTATCCTTATAATTTTTTTTAAAAGCTGTCAAAAATTTGATTGGCTATATCATGCTCTAAAGTAAGTAATAATAATTACTTAGAATTGGGGAAAGTACCTCAGAGTTTTTGAATATCTAAAAAGTTCTTTAAGGATTTACCAGATTTTCAGCCCCCTGGATCTTCAGTCTTATTGAGGTCATTAAATCCTATTAAACTCTGTAAGAGAAGTTGCTGAAAGAAGGTTCTGAAGTTCCAAAATAATGAAGTTGTTTAATAAGAGAGTAGGATCTCTTATAGCTGAAGTAAAGGGGCTTAGAAATTTATTTCATTAAAAAAATTGTGTTTACCTGGTAGTGTTTAGCCATTGCTTATGAAAACTATAAAAATACACTTGGAATAACATGGATTAAAGTTGCCCAACTTATTATCAACAAATTCCAGATTTAAAGATTTTTATCTTGCTTTTGGAATTAGTATATAATACTTTCAGATATGGATATCTGTCAACTTGAAGTTTACAATGGTTAATATCTTTCTGGGTTTTACATGAACTATTATGCATCTAGTTGTGTGTATAATCATAGAATTATATTAGTATTTTTCATTTTTAGTAACGGCCTGATTTGAACAAGAAAAGATTAGATAAGACATATGTGTGTTTAGTATTAACAGTTATTACAATATGAGAAAAATGATAATAACTATATGCTGTGTTTAGTGATTTTGGAAAAATCTCTTGGGATTGTTCTGAATTTTTATTTCATGTAAGATTCTTGAAATTGTCATCAAACCAATAATCTGCCATGTAAAAGAAATGCCAAAGACTGTTCAAAGGGCATACAGTCTAAGAACTGATACAAGTGGATATTTGTGTCTGAAAAAGTTGAGCGATGACCTTGCAAATGTAATGGTAGGTTCCTCTTGACTCAATTTCCCTATGGTACCATTTCTTTCTGAATAGGAAATTTTCTCAACTGATTAATTATAAGCCTAACTATGGTATCCTATGAATAATATAGAATCTTGCTATCTGATTAATTGTTCCAAAATAAAGGCTATGATTCTTACCTATAATCAAACAGATTTAAGGATACTTGCAGATCAATCTGGGTCCTTGAAGGGATAACCTTTACTTTGTTATAATTTAGTGCTTCCTTTTCCCTTTCATAGCAAATTTCTAAAACAAGAGCAAGTGAATTGTAAAGATATAAATACATATGTATATATCTATATATCTATGAAACCTGTTTTTGCAGTAGTCAACATTTTTGAGTTACTATAATAGAATGCAAGTATAAAAGATCTTACCATTTTAAATTTTACTATTCTGAATTTGTAGCACTAATAGTTACGTAATCATGGAAAAGATTAGGCTTTTAAAGTATCTCTTTTTTTCTGGATAATTTGAAGATAATGTATTTTCAAAGGGGGATAGGACAATTAGAACAAAAATGTGATGTGACAAAAACATAAAAGTTTTAAACTTAATGGAATAGAACTAAGACATACGTACATACATGTATATATATGCTTTCAAATATTTCTAGAACAAGGTTAGCCTCATAAGGTTTGAACTAGTTTTCACTGCATGAACTAATTATTAGAAAAACAAATTTCACAATTGCCTTGGAAATGAGGCCTTTTCTGGATTTCCCAAGTATCAAATGGCTTCAAAAGATAGATAAAATACAAAATTATATAAGCTGATTAAATGTAGTTTAATCTATAACCTGATTTTGTTTACCTAAAAAACCTATTTAACTAGGTGGGTTTCCTTAACAGATATATGAAATTATGATAATACTTAACTAAGTTTGCTCAACTTTTGACACTGAAGAAAGCATTGAGCTGTAATTTTTTTTTTAACTTCTTGTGATATTTATGGTAATATGTGTTCTTTCAATGACTGGGAAATCTCCCTATATTGTGTAAGGTACTTGTTTCTTGATACCAGCCTAAGTCCCCTAACTTATACCCCTTGTTACTTACCCAATTTGATCTCCATGACTAAAAGTTTCCTACCAATCTGGTTCCTATCATTCTGGATATTGCATGCTCTTAGGGATTCTATCATACTCTTAATAAGATGAGCAGTGAAGGAGAGATCTTCATTGATCCAAGTTACTTTAAGCCTTCATCTATATGCTTCTGTAATTGTGTTTCTATTAATACAGGACTATTGAGCTTAAGCCCAAAAAAGAGAGAAACTGTGGGAAAACTTTATGGCATTGTTTGAACCCAGCCCTACATGGCTAAGAAACCAGACCTGTTGCTTAGAAACCAGATTGTTTAATGCTTAACTCAGGACTTAAATTATGCTGAGTAGAAACTCAATCAGATCCAAAGATTTATGTGAGGAGTTTTTTCCCCATTATACAACTCAAATGCCAGGTGTTTTATCTAAAAACTGTCCCTGTGCTGGTCAATCATTTATTGTTTCCTTGTTCCTTCGAATTCTATATAATAGAGGAGGAGGTGAGTTACCTTTTTTTAATGCTCCCCTCTTTTGGATGACTTGATAAAGTTCTTAAATTATTTCATTTTAGAGTTTTGTTTTATCTAACAGTTATACAATATAGAATCTCATTGTGGGAAGGCAAGCTTTTTATATTTCTCTAATCGATTCATTCTCCTACTAATCGGTGCAACTTTCCCAAATATTTTCAGCTTTCTTCAGACCTTTCATATCTCCCTCTTTCCTCATCCACTCAGCTAAGAATTTTGCCTCATTTTCACTAAAATTTATAGATATTTAAGACCAGTTACCTTTCTCTTTTTCCTCATCTCACATTTGATTGTCTTCTGTCACTATTTTCTATTTAAAAAAAAAAAATTAAGGTGGGGCAACTAGGTAGCACAGTGGAGAGAGCACCAGCTCTGAAGTCAGGAGGACCTGAGTTCAAATTTGACCTCAGACATGTAACTTCCTACCTGTGTGACCCTGGGCAAATCACTTAACCCCAATTGCCTCACCAAAAAAAAAAAAAAAAAAGATAAACCTAACTTAAAGCATTAGCAGATATCCACTGTATGATAGTTCAAACTTGACTTCCTAATCATATGAACCTGGACGAGTCATTTAATCTATATCTACTTCAGTTTTCTCAACTATAAAATGGGGATCATAACAGCATCTACCTCCCAGGATTGTTGTGTAGAAATGTCTGTGGAATGTTTAGCATAGTACTAGGCACTTAATAAATGTATGTTTTCATTAGCTATCCTTAACACTTGTTCTTTTTCTCTGCTTCCCAGCATCTCTGACTTTCTTCAAATCTCAAGAAAAATTCCAATTTCTATAAAAAGCTTCCCCAATCACCCTTAATACTAATGCCTCCCTCTATTGATTATCTTCAATATGTCCTACATATTGCTTGTATATAGTTGTCTTTATGCTGTTTCTTCCTTAGACTTCAAGGTCATTGAGAATAAAAATTGATGTCTTTTGCCTTTCTTTGTGTCACCTGGGTTTAGCACACATTAGTTGATTAAAAAATACTTGGTGACCAACTAACAGTGCAGAGATAAAATGTGAAGTAGTTCATCAACAACCTTGTGGGCCACTATCCCACTAAGCTGGAGTTTCCATTATGTCTCCTCCATTAGAATATGAGGTCTAGGAAAGCAGGAAAGATGTTTTCCCCCTTTTTGTACGCTTGGCTCTTAGCACAGCACGGGCACATAATAAAGGTTTGTTGATTGACTGAACAATGGCTTCCTACTTGATTACACTAGTAGTAATAGATGAGCACTGAGTCTTATTCCAATCATTTTATAATGCATGCTATCATTGTCTCATGCTCAGCAAGGTTTCATTTCAGAAAAGGTCTGTCAACTTCAGCCTTATCTTGACTCATCTTCTGGACCTTCTGTAGCCCATCAAAGAAGCTCCTCCTCTTCGCATGGTGATAATTGAATGAGTTATGAAATATCCATGGATGTTCTAGTCTCTCCAAGGTACTTCCCTTACACATCATTAGTATTCTGCCAGAAGTAAGTCACTAGTACCTTTCATGAAGAGATAACATCTAGAAACACTCTGACCTCATGCCTAACTACTATTACATAAATATAAGATAATTTAGAGGAAAACATTAACAACTTGGAGAGGGATGATGGTAATTAGGAAAGGCTTCACAAAGAAGCTGGCATCCCAATAAAATCACACACACAAAAAAAAGAGGAAAGGATCTACATGTGCAAGTCTATATATAGTAGTCTTTTTGATGGTAGGAAAATATTGGAAATTAAGAGGATGGCCATCAATTGGGGAATGGCTGAACAAACTGAATGAATATATTGTGCAATAAAAAATAATAAATGAGCAGATTTCAGAAAAACCTGGAAAGACTTGTGTGAATTGAGACAAAGTGAAATAAACAAAATAAGGAAAACAAAGCAACAGCAACACTGTAAGATGATCAACTATGAATGATTCAGCTCTTCTCAGCAACACAATGATCCAAGACAAATTCAAAGGACTAATAAAAGAAAGTGCTTTCCATATCCAGATAAAGAACCAGTCTTACTGTGGTGAAAGGGGTGCTGGAAAAGCCAGTGAGAGGGTCTTAATCATGGCAGATCAATAACTGAGACTCTCAATCCTAGCTCAATAAGGGAGCAGACCAGTGGGACAGCTTTTAGTTCCAACACAGAAGGCAAATTTTCAGCCTGAGAAACCAGGTTGTTGCCTGGAGAAAGCAGGTAGGATTACCCTCTGCTGTGAACAATACAACAAATTCAAGGGGCCCTTGTGATCAAAGCCAAAGCACAGAGCTGCACAACAAACTATTGGGATAAGTCTCTCTCTACCCCAGGAGCAAGAGTTAAAAGTTACAAAATAGGAAATGAAAAAAAAGAAAGAAAATGAGCAAGAAACACAAAAGTATCTTAATAAGAAGCTACTATTGTGACAGGGAAAACCAAAATACCAACTCATAAGGACAAAATGCTCACAAGAGAAATCTCAACGAATGATATGAATTGGTCTCAAGCCCAAAGAGGTTTCTTGGAAGCACTTATAAAAGATTTTTAAAGGCAAATAAGAGAAGTAGAAGAAAAATTGGGAAAAGAAATAAGATATGCAAGAGAGATATCTAAGAGTCAACAGCTCAGAAAAGAAAGGACAAAAATTGACTGAAGAAAACAATTTCTTAAAAAATACAGTCTTTAAAATGCAAAAAAAAAAAAAAAAAAAAAAGGCACTGAAGAAATCAGTTCCTTTAAAAAACACAAATGGCCAAATGCAAAAAAAAAAAAAAAAATCTACCTTAAAAAGTGAAATTAATAAAAATAGGAAAAAAGATGCAAAAGCTAACTGAAGAAATCATACAGTAAAAATCAGAACCAGGCAAATGGAAGCTAATGACTCTATGAGACATCAAGAATCAATCAAACAAAGAAGAATGAAAAAATGGAAGAAAATGTAAAATATCTCATTGGAAAAATAGCTGTTCTGGAAACTAAATCCAGGAGAGACAATTTAAGGCCATGCTCAAAAAAAGAGCTGGATAGTCCTGCTACACTAGAACCAGAGGATGAAAGAATCTATCAATCACCTCCAGAAAGAGATCCCACAAGGAAAACCAGAACATTTTTGCAAAACTCCAGAACTATAATCTCAAAGAAAAAATACTGCAAGCTGCCAGATAAAAACAATTCAAGTATCAAGGAGTAATAGTCAGGAATATCCAGAATCTGGCAATTTCAATACAATAAAAGATCAAAGAGCCTAGAATACTATATCTAGGAAAGCAAAGGACTTTTTTCTCAGCAGTATATGGCACCTACACACTTTTCAGACCATGATAAATAAAAGTAATTCAATAAAAAGAGCCAGGGGAAAATGTACTTAAAAACCTATTGGAAATTAAATATTCTAATTCTAAAGAATGATTATGTCAAACAACAAATTATAGAAATAATCGATAATTTCATCCAAGTAAATGACAATAATGAGACAACATATCAAAACTTATGGGATATAGCCAAAACAGTTTTTAGGGGAAATTTTATATCTCTAAATAGTTATATTAGTAAAATAGAGAAAGAGGAGATCTTTGAATTGGACAAGCAACTAAAAAAAGCTAGAAAAAGAACAAATTAAAAACCCCCAATTAAATAACAATTAGAAATTTTGAAACTCAAATGAGAGATTAATAAAATTGAAACTAAGAAAACTCTTGAAATAATAAAACTAAGAGTTGGTTTTATGAAAAAATTGACAACATAGAAAAGCCTTTTTGTTAATTTGATTAGAAGGAAAGAAAAAATCAAATTACCAGCATCAAAAAATGAAAAATATGAACTTATCACCAAGGAAGAAGAAATTAAAGCAATAATTAGGAGTTATTTTGCCCGACTGTATGTCAACAAATCTGACAATCTAATTGAAATGGATCCAAAAATGTAAATTGCCTAGATTAACAGGAGAGGAAATTGAATATTCCCATTTTAGAAAAAGAAATTAAACAAGCCATCAATGAACTTAAGAAAAATTTATTTGGAAAATAAACTTTAACTATTTGGAAAAATAGATAAAAAAGAAGACCTGTGAAATTCTTTCTATGATACAAATATATTACTGATAGCTAAACTAGAAAGAGCCAAAACAGAGAAAGAAAATTACAGACCAGTCTCCCTACTGAATCTTGATGCAAACATTTGAAATAAAATGTTAGGAAAGAGATTATAACAAAAAAAAAAAAAAAAAAAAAAGAGCCAATAGAATCTGAATGCAGATTGAAGCATTTTTTCTATTTACTTTTTTCTTTTTCATGTTTCTTTTTCCCCTTTTGATCTATTTTTTCTTTCACAACAGTGATTATTATAAAAATATGTGTTCCAAGATATTACATATGTAGCCTATATCAAATTGACCAACATTTAGAGAGGGGAAAGGGAAGGAGAAAAATTGGAATTCAAAATCTCGTTAAGATTCAGTGCTAAAAATTGTCTTGACATGTAATTGGGTTAAAAAAATACTATTAAAAAAGAGAAAAAATAAATGGAATGACAAATAAAAACAGAGGAGTTGACATCTGACCTGACCCTAGGAGAAAGAAAAAAATGTGCAATACTAGGTTTACAGAAAATTTCTGTGTGTCTTGGCTAGCACTTATGTCCAACATTACTTTAGTTGGGCCCTAGGCATAAAGAGGCAGCTGAGTGAGTCCTTTACATATCAGGGTTCTATGGTATTAAATCATAAGGCTTTTACCTTTTTGGGGTTCTCTCTTCATTGTTCCACAGATTTAACTGTAATTGTTCATCTGGCACATAATTCCTTTTTTTTTTTTCAAAATGTTTTCAGAGTTAGTGAGTTCTGGAAAAAGTACCTTTATTTGTCTTATGACCCAGAAATCCCTCAAACAGGTTTTCTATTTGTAAAGTCTAACTTCCAGACTGTTAAGTATTCTAAGTGTTAAGTTATTAAATTAAGAGTTAAATATTCTAAAACTGAATTGCTTGTGGGTAGAGACTAAGTTTTGAGCATTAGAAGTTTTTAAAATCTGGAAGAGACTAAATGATTAAGCGGGGAGGGAGATGTGGAGGAGACGAACTTCTGCAGTAGGGGAAGCATTGAACTGTTCTTTCATTCTGCATCTCTGTCTGTGACCATGGAGAGAAAAAACTGGTCTGGTGGCTAAATTGTGCCAGGGAAAAACAACAACAATGCTATGGCCCTTGAGTCTCTGAGGACAACTTGAAATATGTGCTCTGGGATTAAGAGCTAAGAATAGAAAGCCAACTTCAGCAGCTAGCCTCTGCTTTATAGACCAAAGCACTCTTAACATCTCTTTAAGAACCGAACAAAAAAAAGTTTTACTCTCTTCAACTTCCCTTTATCCCAAGCCTGTCTAGCAAGAAGTACTCAATTTTTTTGTGACTTTTCCCCCCTTTGACTTTGGTTGCAGGTAAAATCAGTGATTTTTTTCTTAAAACCTTCTTCTTTCTGTCTTCTTCTTTCTTTTGGCACACACTGAGACCTGGTTTCTTTCTGATGACACCATATCACTGACCACTATTCCCAATACTAGTTGTGCTCTTATTCACTGGTCATGGTTGGGAAGTTGGAATGCTCCTTGCTCCCCACTGCCACTGTATCAGTATCATTCAACAATTTTTACTCCAACTTTAATATTTAATTCAGTTATGGTGATTATTATCCATAGAACCATTTCTCAATGAGTTTAGTGTATGATTTAGCCTTTCTCTTCACTTCAGCATTTACCCTTCTATCAGGGGACTTTAAAAACATATTAATAAGCTTTCAAATATTTTAATTTCAGAGTTCTTCGACCTACTCAGTTCTTAAGATTAACTCTTCTATTCCTCATCAGTTACACATATTTGATCTTATGATACACATTCACTTATTCATGAACTCTGAAATTGCTTCATTTAATCATAATCTTTTATCATTCTATTTTTGCCTTTGTCTTATGACTTCTGACCCTGTTCTTCATTTTCACCATGATTCCCAACCCTTCCATCCTTTAGTTCTTTCCTAGACTACTGCCCCTGCATTGGATACATTTTCTTCCCTTCACTATATCTACCCTTAGTGAATCAGTTCAACTGTAACATGATGCATTTGTCCTCTTGATCTTTTGTTAATCACATCTTGCCAAATCCCAGTTTTGGAATACTCCCACCATTCATTTCCTTCACTCCCAAACAGAACTCATTATTCCCTTAAAGCTCTCCTCTCTTTCAAATTTCCTTTTTCTTGTCAAGGAAAACTCCAACACCTCAAGATTCCAGACTAACAACCTTAGTTTCATTTTCTACTCACTTCAGATTTTGTTGTTGTTGAGTTGTTGTCCAACTCTTCCATGACCTTATTTGAGGTTTTCTTGGCAAAGATACTGACATGGTTTGCCACTTCCTTCTTGTAGTGCAGGAGAAACTGAGAAAAGATAGAGATTAGAGAAGGTTTTTAATATTTTATTAGTGGACAGTCTGAACTGGTGATACACATCAGCCAGTTGACTGGATGGTATTCTTGTCTCAAAACATCCAACAACAAGCAAGGGATACCAGAGACTCTTATAAGGTTCCAGCAATCAAAGAAACAAAGGCAAAATGGGGAGTAGAGCACTGGTGAGCAGAAACTCCAGAAAAAGACCAAAAATTCAGTTCTGACAGGTTGGGGTAAAGAAGGAAGGATCATAAATTCTGATAAGTTGGGAAAGAAGAAGCTAGGAGACACCAAGTCTGAACCAGAAGATAAAGGATCCCACCTAAGTATTTGAAATAAACCATCTGGAGCTTTATGACTCTATGGAATGCCAGAGTATCCAAAGCTTCCAGCCCTAATTATCTCATCCTAATGGTCAGGAAGAGGGGTTGCCACTAGGGAAACTGAGACGGAACAATTCAGGGAAACTGAGGCAGAACATTCTCTGAGTTCATTTTACAGATGAGGAAACTGAGGCAGTTAAGTGACTTTGCCCAGTATCTAAAGTCAGATTGGAATTCAGGAAGATGAATCTGGCAGATATCTATCTACTGTGCAGTGCCACCTACCTACCCTGTCACTTCACATCTTGATTGTCAAATCTTACCATTTTGACTTTATAAATGATCTAATCTTGTTTTTCATAAACACCTATGGTTGACTCTGTTCTTTACATTTTTTGTAATTCTGGGGGCTACACAAGGAGACATAACTTTTCCTGATCCAAGGCTATGATCCCAATTCCTCAGCTCAATTTTTTTAGAGTTTAACTGGGGATATAACTACAAGCTATTCATATACTTTAACTAAACTGCTAAAGGCAGAATTACTAAGAATTTGTGTTTTAAATCTGCCCCATCACACCAAAAAATTAACAATGACTCCTAGGGTTATATATTGTACATATTTAGTACAGTTATTAACTCCTCAAGGACTGGGACCATTTTTTGACCTCACTTATGTCCTCATTGTATTCACATTACCTAACAAAGAGTAAGTGTTTAATAAATGCTTGCATGCTGACCACTATATTCTGTTTTTCTATAGGCAGCACAGAAGAGGAACCAATGGAAAATGAATGTAGTTACTTGGGAATACTCAAAATTCAAATTAGTCCAGGGAACTAAACTTTCTTGTGAGCTGGAAAGTATTCTGATTGGACTCACCTATGAATGTGAGAAGATTTTATGGTGATTTTTTTTTAAACAACTTGTATCTATATACTCTCTGAAAGAATAGAGGTCCAAGTGGATGTGGACCAGTTTGTTCCTGGGCAAAAGCTTCTGGAGTAATTTGTAGTAGCAGAAGCCAGGTTGCTAAGATCTCAGGCAATGAGCCAGCCTCAGAACCACAGAGGAGGGAAAAGTTAGAACTGTTGGTCACAATTGTCAGTTAGAAGAGTCTGAAGGAAGGCTCACTTCAGTAAAAGGGAAAAAACACTTAGGAAGTATTGAATTCCTCCATTTTTCTGAGGGAGAAAGTAGTAAAATGACCAAATGCCAGTCCAAACTTTGTCTCTACAGCAACATCTGCTGGCTACAAAAAATACATACAACATATCAAATGTAAGCTTTCTGTTGTTCTGTATGGTTTCTGTAGCGTTAGCTGAATTTACTTTTCTGTGCATCTCTTAGTAGAATAGCCAAACAAATATCAAATACTTCCTCTCTTTACAGGACAATAATATTTCCTGAGACAATTAGCAACTTCCTACTGGGTCTGTCCACACAACAATGCAGTTCCCCAAACAGTGCTTTCTCTTGATTTGTGCATTCACTGCAGTGCAACAATTTTCTAACAACTGAGAAGTCATTTATGCCCCTCAGCCTTATACCACAATACACGAGAGTACAATGCCCACAGGATTTCAGCATTTGAACAGGTATTATAGAGGTTCAACTGTAGAACACATATATGACTCACTGGATAATCTTGGTTGAATCCCCAAAATGCAAGCCCCATTATTCTCTAATGACCTGAAGCATCTGGGTATATTCAAAGGATTCTCTCATTCTCATACCACAATCCCCACCCAGGGAATGTGAGTCAATATATGCATGATATTTTCCAGTACAATGAAACTAATGACTCTTGGAAATATGGAGGAATTCCTCAACTCAGAGATCCTAACAATCTGGAGAAATTCCTCCTACCTTAATCCATTTAACTGAAGATCAATAAATCAAGAGACAAGACTAGAAGATAAAAAGTTTAATGAGCATCATCAGCTTAAGGGCAGTTGACAAGTACATAACAATTCCAAGGAACAAAGGGAGATATATACACGTACATATATATAGATAGGAGATATATATAGATATATTTATATCTATATATATCTCCTATCTATATACATACAGGATTTTACACAGTATATATCTCCTATCTATATACATACAGGATTTTACACAGATTTAGGATTACCAGTGGCAAAAAAAGCCTATCAGATGAGGCTGCTCAGCCACTTCCTTGTTTTGGAGTTTGAGTAATAGCAATAGGATATCAAGAGATTTGGAAGAGAATGTGTTAACCTTAAGGTCTCTAGAGTTGCTAAAGATCAGATTTGTCCTATTGTGGATGTTTTCTCTATAGTTAATCCTATCAGAATCTCCAAGTGGAGCCTGTAGTTTCCATTTAATTCCATCAGAATATCCTGGTAGGCTACAGGTAGAACTTCTCTTAAGATATTTCCTTCAAGATAAAATCAGTAAGCTTATCCTGTTATTGAATAAATACAGACAGAGACTTCTCCATTTAAACAACCCTGTAGCGGTTTTTCTTCTAAGGTTACTTTTTTTTCTAGGTAGAAAATGTTTCCACCTAATCATAGTATTTCTTCCACAGAAGCATTCAGGTTTTTATATTGCTGAATATATTTGCTTTTTCAAAAAAAGGAAGAAAATAAAACAAACCCTTAACTGAGCAACCATTTGTCATATTCACACACACACATATACACATGTGCATTTATTTATGTACAAATGCATAATCATTTACAATCCCATTTTTTCACATTTTCAAAGGTGTCTCACCCCTTCATCTCTGTCATTCAAAGGATAAGAACAGTGTTTCTTATTCTCTTTGTCTCTCTTCCTTATCCCTTTTTATTACCTTCCTCTACCCATCACCATTCCTATTTATTTAACAATTATTTTTCTAACTTTTATGGAAAACTTAATTATTTGAAGGAAAATCAACTTTGGTAAATGTTACATTTGAAAAGCCTGGAGAAATCATTTAAATGCTCTCAGCTGAATGGAGAGAATATTTTATTGTTAAGTTTAAATTTGTTATTGTTTCCTTTTGTTTTTACTTCCATTTAGCCACTCCACTCAATCTGAAAGCCCTGCTGCCATAGACAGCATTATAACAAATGCTTCCTGCCTTATAACAAAGGAAAACTTTCAAGGAAAACCAACCAAGTATACTAACACAGACAAGCAAGGCATTTTCCATTCCATTCATAATCCCCACCTCTCTACTAAGAAAGAAAAAACTTTTCCTTATAATTTCTACAGGACTAAGACTGTTCATTAGAATTCATATTCTACTTCTTTTTAATTTTTTAAAATATTATTGTGTCATTATGATGAGGTGTGGGAATAGGGGGAGAGATCCCCTCTGTTCAGAGACCAGGTCCAATGCAAAAGAATTCGCAAACCCGAAATCTGCGTGGCAAAAGAGGAATTTTATTGTTCACTAAGAAAGAAGTTTTCTTAGCAGACAAAACTCCTCATTAGGACTTTGGCAATAAGAAGTCAGCTTTGCTAGGAAGACAGACTTTTTAGTGGCAAGGTCCTATCAGGAAGGCAACAAAGGTTAACATTGAGAAGAGAATATCCCCACAATGGCCAAAAGTCTTGGCAGGCAGCTTTGCCAAGGCAGCTTCCTTGGCAAACATAATCCTGTTTAGGACTTCTGCAGAGTTTGGGGGTTCAGAGTTGTCTTTTATTAGCTGTCTGAGGCTTGGGCTTCCATTCACTCAATTTTGTCAATTGTCAATTGATTTCACTCAATGTTGTCAATGACCAAGGCCTAGATTTCCAGTTGAAAAGAGATTACTAGATGACAATACTACCTAAACTAATTCTATTTATTTAGTGCTGTACCAATCAGACTCCCAAGAAACTATTTTAATGACTTAGGAAAAAAACAACAAAATTCATCTGGAAGAAAAAAGATTACTTATCTTGAGTTTCCAGCTACTCAAAAGGATCCAACTAAATGAAACCACTTAACTTGAGGAGGGCGTTGTCTGGGAAAAGTTTGCTTTTCCCAGGGTTTGAGAGTCTCCCCAAAGGGGACACAGTTTACATCTGCCCCACCTCCCTCAAAGGTTACATCATTTCACCCCCCCAAAAGATCGCAGTTTACATTAATTATGTCTGTTTTCTTCCCAGTTCTGTGGTCTTCATTCTGTTATACTTCATGCAAATCCTCTTGTCGTTCCTTACATTCATGTTATGCTCCCAAGAAACGAGTATCCTTTTTGTTTCCAATTTTTTTTCTTACCACAAGGGATATTGCATTTTGTTACATATAGGACTTTTTTTCTCTCATTGATCTCCTTAGTATATGCCCAGTAGAGGGATGTAAGACGAATAAAAACCGCCAAAAACCAAGTTTTTAGGTAATTAATTACCAATTTATTAATTAGGCAAGCAAATAATCAACAAAGTGGAGGTCACTGGTCTCTCTCAGTAACAAAGAGAAACCATGGATATCCCTGAATGCTTAAATACCTTTAGATAAGGAGATGCCACCAACACATGAAAATCAGGCCTGATTACACATTAATGAGGTTGGCTAAAAGTCTTCAGGTCTTCCTGCTGTGACTTGATCCAGCTGCTTCCAGTAATCTAGACAAAGGAATCCATCTCTACCCAGACATTCTGGTTGGTTTTCTCCTTCATAAATTGGGTCACCCTAAATTCTAATGGAGAGTTCTAAAAACAGGGCCTCATTTCATTGAGGCAAAAATTTACCAAGAATGGATGCTGCTCACATTTTAAAGAGAAGTAAGGTCTTCTAGTTGAGCAGAGTACTGCCCAAGGTCTAGGACCATGCAATTATTCATGTAGATATTGATTATTTGCATTTCTTTGAAAAAGTTCACATTCTTTAACCTATTGGGAAGGGCTTTTGTCCTAATATGTTCTGGTCAATTCTTTATACATGTTAAATATCAAATTCTTAGTCAAGATTCTCAATACAAAGGCTTTTTCTTTACTTGGTACTTTTGAAGCGGGTTGTGGTCCCTTTAAGAAACTGTATTTCCTATTTTCTGTGATTCCTTTCAGATTCTCAGCCCCTCCTGGCCGAGGCATATCCTCCCCAGACAAATTGTCATTCCGGGAGGCCAGAGGCTTTGATTCAATTACAAATCCTGGTCAATAGGAAAACATCTTCACAGTCAAAGGTTCTGATAAAGGCCTCATTTCCAAAACATATAGAGAATTGACTCTAATTTATAAGAAATCAAGCCATTCTCCAATTGATAAATGGTCAAAGAATATGAACAATTTTCAGATGATGAAATTGAAACTATTTCTAGCCATGCTCCAAGTCATTATTAATCAGAGAAATACAAATTAAGACAACTCTGAGATACCACTACACATCTGGCAGATTGGCTAAGATGACAGGAAAAAATAATGATGGATGTTGGAGGGGATGCAGGAAAACTGGGACACTGGTGCATTGTTGGTAGAGTTGTGAACGAATTCAACCATTCTGGAGAGAAATCTGGAATTATGCCCAAAAAGCTATCAAATTGTGCATACCCTTTGATCCAGCAGTGCTACTACTGGGCTTATACCCCAAAGAGATACTAAAGAAGGGAAAAGGACCTGTATGTGCCAAAATGTTTGTGGCAGCCCTGTTTGTTAGTAGCCAGAAACAGGAAAATGAATGGATGCCCATCAATTGGAGAATGGTTGGGTAAATTTTGGTATATGAATGTTATGGAATATTATTGTTCTGTAAGAAATGACCAGCAGAATGAATACAGAGAGGACTGGCGAGACTTACATGAACTGATGCTGAGTGAAATGAGCAGAACCAGGAGATCATTATATAACTCAACAATGATACTGTATGAAGATGTATTCTGATGGAAGTGGATTTCTTTGACAAAGAGAAGATCAAACTCAGTTTAAATTGATCAACAAGGGACAGAAGCAGCTACACCCAAAAAAGAATACTGGGAAATGAATATAAACTGCTTGCATTTTTGTTTTTCTTCCCGGGTTATTTATACCTTCTGAATCCAATTCTCCCTGTGCAACAAGAGAACTGTTTGGTTCTGCACACATATATTGTATCTAGGATATACTGTAACCTATTTAACATGTAAAGGACTGCTTGCCATCTAGAGGAGGGGGTGGAGGGAAGGAGGGGAAAAATCGGAACAGAAGTGAGTGCAAGGGATAATATTGTAAAAAATTACCCAGGCATGGGTTCTGTCAATAAAAAGTTATAATTATTAAAAAAAAAAAAAAATCCTGGTCAAAAAGCATTCCTTTGAATTCCAATAGGAGATCCAGGCTTATCCCAGCCCCAACTGGGTCTGAGCCGAGTTGAGGTCTCCCAGCCCCTACTGGTTCTGATCTGCTCTGGTTGTCCCAGCCCCAACCAAGACACTCAATATAATAAGCTTCCATCAACTAAAGTCTTTGCAGATGGACCGTGGCAGCTCCCTTTTCTGCCAGCACTTTCTGTCCACTGAGAACTGCATTCTCAATGCAAAATTCCATTTTCCATAGCCATAGATCTGCCCTTTGGAATAATATTCTTTTCCAGTGTTACCCTCTCTTTATCCTCACCTATTTCCCTAACCAGACTTTATGCCTCTCTGTCTAGATTTCTAACCTTACATCCAATCCCCATAATAAGCCTTTTTATCAATCTAGGTTTTCAGGTCTATAAATTCTTTTACAGAGAACCTCTGTGCCACCAGAAGGGAATCCCCAAAACTCCCTACCTTTGTGCCAAATCCCAAGGGGATGCAAGGGAGCCAAATCTCTCCATTTGGTTTTCCCTGAACACTGAACCTACCACTAGACCTTATCATTTAACTCCCTGACAACCAGAAACCCTAATATCATTTTGGTTCCCTAAATCTAAATCTTATCACTTTCTCTTTGTATTTTCCCTACATTGATTTTGTTTTTGCAAAAAGCTTTTTTAATATTATCGAACAGAAATTATCTTTTTTATGATCATCTTATCCCTTGATTATCACCAATTCTTAGCACAATACTTGGCACATGTTAAGTGATTGTTGACTTACTAGTGAATACTATTTCCCCTAATTTTAGTTCTGAAAGATTCTTTCTTCCACTTCAAATATAAACATATGTGTGTATGTGTATATACATAGTTTGTGCTTTGGGTTTGTCAAACACTGTAGAAATTCTAAACTGTAATTTTTTCAAAACATAGTCATAGATAATTTTCAACATTCACCCTTGCAAAACCTTGCATTCCCATTTTTCCCCTCCCTTCCTCCTACCCCTACCCTAGATGGCAAGTAATCTAATAATTGTTAAATATGTACAATTCTTCTATATATTTTTTTACAATTATCATACTGCACAAGAAAACTCAGATCAAAAGGGAAAAAAGTGAAAAAGAAAACAAAATGCAAGCAATCAACAACAAAAAGAGTGAAAATACTATGTTGTGATCCACACCCAGTCCCCACAGTCCTCTCTCCGGGTACACATGGCTTTCTTTATCACAAGACCATTGGAACTGGCCTGAATCACCTCATCTTTTAAAAGAGACACGTCCATAAGAATTGATCATCGTATAATCTTGCTGTGTAACACGTTCTGTTGGTTCTACTCACTTCACTTAGCATCAGTTCATGTAAGTCTCCTCAGGCCTCTCTGAAATCATCTTGCTGATCTAAATTATAATTTATTGCTGGAGAAAAGTAGTGCAAAAAGTCATCAATTTTTTCAGTCTTCTCTAACTAGCCCAGCCCAAATTTTTTCTGTAGAATTGAGGCACATAATAGAGAGAAATTAAAAACAGTTTCTTAATCATAGCTTCATAAGCCTTTTTCTGTTTCAGGAAGTATAGCCTGGAGATACTTGGTAGGGAAATAAGGTAAGAATTAAAGCGAATTCCTGACAGTTAAGCCAGATGAAAATTGAATTGGAAGCATCAGAAGAAAGAGAAGTTCAAAGAACAGATGTCATCTTAAAATGGGCACTCTCTATCTTGGGTGAACTAAAGGGAAGATCTTCATAGCCACTGGCTGAGAGAACTCCCTGAGAATTTTAGCCTTCTGCTTCAGACTTAATAATGATACTTGCTCCATTCTCCTTCCTTAGCCCCTAGTAGATGGAGTATCAGGATATGTGGAAGATACCTGAATACCAATTTTTTTTAATATTTTATTTTATTTTATTTAATAATAACTTTATATTGACTGAATCCATGCCAGGGTAATTTTTTTTACAACATTATCCCTTGCACTCGCTTCTGTTCCGATTTTTCCCCTCCTTCCCTCCACCCCCTCCCCTAGATGGCAAACAGTCCTATATATGTTAGATATATTGCAGTATATCCTAGATACAATATATGTTTGCAGAACCGAACAGTTCTCTTGTTGCACAGGGAGAATTGGATTCAGAAGGTAAAAATAACCCCAGAAGAAAAACGAAAATGCACATAGTTCACATTTGTTCCCCAGTGTTCTTTCTTTGGGTGTAGCTGCTTCTGTCCATCATTTATCAATTGAAACTCAGGTCTCTTTGTCAAAGAAATCCACTTCCATCAGAATACATCCTCATACAATATCGTTGTCGAAGAGTATAATGATCTCCTGGTTCTGCTCATTTCACTTAGCATCAGTTCATGTAAGTCTCTCCCAGCCTCTCTGTATTCATCCTGCTGGTCATTTCTTACAGAACAATAATCCTGAATACCAATTAAAGCTGAGATGTGATACCCATCAAAAGCAGCAGAGACATGATATCATTAAATATAAAGGCTGAACAGATAGAAATGCAATGATATCATCAAGAGATATTAGGAAGTGTTCCTGCATCAGAAGCATGAGTTTTCCTCCAGCATGTGTGCTTTAACCACACATTTTCTTTGTATGTATGCTCCTCCATATGGGTGCACTGGTCGTGTGTATTTTCTACATGTGGTCTCCTATTTACTCTTTACAGAGTATTATGTAGTATCATAGGATTAGAGGATAATAGATTTAGAGCTGAAAGTATCTTAAGAGCCATCCAATCCAACCTCCTTATTTTATAGATGAGGAAACTGAGAAAAAAGAAGATTAAATTATGTGCACAAAGACACATCAATAATGAATGTTATGATTTGAACTCCAATCTATGATTTTAGAATTGATAGAATTTCTACTTCTGGGAAAGTGAGCTCAAGATTTGCAAAGTAAAAAGCTCTGGTATTACTTGACATTATTATTTTATTTCATCAAATATTCCACTAAGTCCTACTCTGCTATTTCTTCATAATTTGGAAGTGATCTTTGATTCTCCAAGGCTTTGCCAGTGTACACAATAGGTTTTACCATGCAGGGAAAGATTTGAATATGGTCACTAAATACCATTCAAAATAAATCAACAAATATTCTGATACTTGGTGAATAGGTGATAATGGTAAATTATATGTCAGAAAATATGGATCAGGAAAAAAGGAATTAAAGACCAAAGATTTGTACATTATGCAGAAATCTCATGGCTATATATTATATTTTCCTTAAAGAAAGATTAATTAGGAGCTGAAAATTATAAGAAAAAATTCAAAACATTTTATTTTAACAGATAGGATATAACTTGCTTCTGATGTAGATACTAATGAAAAAAAGATTAGATTAGATTAGGATGAACACCTTTTTTTTAAGCTTTTTATTTTCAAAACATATGCATGGATAATTTTTCCATACTGATCCTTACAAAATCTTGTGTTCCAAATTTTCCTCTCCTTTTCCCACCCTCTTTCCTAGATAGCAAGTAATTTAATATATGTTAAACATATTAAAATATATGTAAAGTCCAATATATGCATAAATATTTGTACAATAATCTTGCTTCACAAGAAAGATCAGATCAAAAAGGAAAAAAAAATGAGAAAGAAAACAAAATTCAAGCAAACAACAAAAAGAGTGAAAATGCTATGTTTTGATCCACATTCAGTTCCCACAGTCTTCTCTCTGGGTATAGATGGCTCTCTTCATCACAAGATCATTGGAGCTGGCCTCAAGCATCTCATTGTTGGAAAGAGTCACATCTATCAGAAATGATCATTGTATAATCTTGTTGTTCCCCGTATACAGTGATCTCCTGGTTCTGCTTATTTCACTCAGCATCAGTTCATGTAAGTGTGTGGGTCAGAAACCATTAATAAAACAACTGGATAGATCTCTAGAAGCAAAGCAAAGTTTATTTATGTTCTCCAGAACGGGCGTCCCACCAACGGAGCAGACAATCGAAGGGAGGAGGCACCGTAGGGGGTAAGGTCGGCGCTTTTATCCCTAATAAAATAATAATAAAATATCCCTAATAAAATAAAAATAATAGAAATTCCCCCCCTCCCACCACTGACCCCCATCTTTATTGGCTGAGGATCTTACATTCTAAATACGGGAACTATCCAAGAAATTGAACTTGACCAACAAGTACATAGTTGCCCATATTTGGCTGAAATAGGGAGGATAACAAGAAGGGGACTTAAGTATGCCCTTAGGGAGCTAACAGGGAGGGAATAGCAGGAAGAGACTTTAAGTATGTCCTTAAGATAGCAGGGAGGAGACACTTTAAGTATGCCCTTGACTTAAAGTCCTTCAGGCCTACTCAAACTTTGAAATAGATGAAGCCTTACTCGATTTTCACAACTGTCTTGAAAGATCTCATTTTATCTCGTTAATAAGTCTCTTCAGGCCTCTCTAAAATCATCCTGGTGATTGTTTCTTACAGAACATTAATATTCTGTAATATTCATAGATCATAACTTATTCAGCCATTCTTCAACTGATGGGCATCCACTCAGTTTCTAGTTTCTTGCCATTACAAAAAGGGCTGCCACGAACATTTTTGCACATGTGGGGCCTTTTCCCTCCTTTAAGATCTTTTTGGGGTATAAGCCCAGTAGGAACACTGCTGAATCAAAGGGTATATAGACAGTTTGATAATATTTTGAGCATACTTCCAAATTGCTCTCCCGAATGGCTGGATCCATTCACAACTCCACCAACAATGTATTAGTGTCCCAGTTTTCCCACATCCCCTCCATATTCATCATTATCTTTTCCTGTCATTTCAAGCCAATCTGAGAGATGTGTCAATTTGCATTTCTCTGACCAATAGTGATTTGGAGCACCTTTTCATATGATTAGAAATGATTTTAATTTCTTCATCTGAAAATTGTTCATAAAGGATGATCACCTCTTAAAAGACAGAAGTGGTGTAGAATAAAATCAGTTTAAAAAAAGTTTGGCCAGGTATCCAATTAAACAGAGTAACATCAAGGCCACTTAAATATGAAAATGGAAGAACAACAAATAGAATAAAAATGGAAGAGATCTACAAGGATTTTTATTACAAACTTTTCTCACCATCAAGGATATTGGAGCCTTCACATTTGAATTCAACATCACAGACTCATATATGCTCAGATAATAAAAGAGAAATGGCATCAAAGAGGTCAAATACAGGAAAAGCAACTGGGAGAAGATCAAATATGTATGGGAAGAAACCAGTGCTTTGGGCAACACAATTGTGAACGTGTGGAAGAATAAATTTACAAGGATTCTAAAAGATGAAGATATCAAAGTTATGGGAAAAAATCTTGGATCTTACTAATAAAATAAATAAATAAAGCTAGTTAGGGGAATTTGTGTCAACAACTACAAACATATGCCTACTCTTCCATCTATGTAAAGCTTTTTATGAAAATCATCTATACATGCATCCAGGACTTTGTCAAAGAGGATATTAGAGAATGCACAGTTTTCCAAAAGTGATATTACAATGCTCACTTTAGCAATATGTATAGTAAAATAAGAACTATCAGGAAAAAATTAGCATGGCCCCTACAATGACATGCAAATTCATTAAGCATTTCACATTTTATGGAACCTTCTTTATGATGATAAGAAGTTTCTATCTGAAACCAAAAATAAACATTTGTAATAGAGATAAGATAGAAGCCTTTCCAAGTAGATCAGGTGAAGCAAAAATCTCCATTATTCCCATTACTTTCAATATTGTACAAGAAACATTAGCTATAGCAATAAGAAAAAGAAACTGAAGGAACAAGTAAAATAAGAATATCTTTTCCAAAAGTATTTAAACTTCCAGGAACCTACATGGTTTTGTCTTTGGTTATCGAGAGAGTATACTGATCATCAACTTATTATTTACTAGTCTAATGAATAAATTGATTAATTACATAGAAACTCTCTCTCAGTCTTTTCATTCATCTATTGGGAAAATGGGAAAGTATGGCAGAAATATACTTATACAAAACCAATGCAGCTAAAATTAAAAGAGAAACAAGTCACTGGGGAAAAAAATCTTTGCAGCAAGTTCTCATTACTTAAATATATAGGGAACTAAGTCAGATTTACACATATAAGAACCATTCTGCAACCAAAAAAATGGTCAAAAATATGAACAGACAATTTTCAGAGGAAGAGATCTAAGCTATCAAGAGCCATATGAAAAAATGATAAAGAAATATAAAACAAAACAACTCAGGTACTATCTCACACCCATCAGATTGGCTAAAATGACAAATGTTGGAAAAGCTATGGAAAAAATAAGCTTGATAGCATGAGCTGATTTGAAAGGTCATTTGAATTGTTATATGTTCAAGCTTGGCCCAGTTTCAGTGATTTGTGGGAAAAAAATATTGATGGTATATTGTGTGCTAGTTCTAACTTTGGAAAGTAATTTGGAACTATGTCCAAATAACTATTAAATTGGGTATACATTTTGACCCAACACCAACAATATATATATATACTGTCTATACACACACACACACACACACACACACACACAACAGTATAAATGTATAATGGAATGGGTCTAATAATAAACAAAGACTATGTTGTATTTCCCATAGGAAATTGCAAAGCTCTTTAATAATCTCAAACTTCTTATAGAAACAGAAGCTCTTCTTTTTAATAACAGTATTCTGTGTTTTTGTGGGGTGGCAAGATAAGAAAATGACCATATATGAAGATTTAAAAAATATTCTCACAGGTACCCAAGGGTATAGTGGGGATGAGCAAATTATATAATATACAAGGAACTTTGAAGAACTGAAATGAAATTAGCATCAGGAAAACATATCAGTGAAAAGGGTGATCTAGTTTACATGGCAGGTTCTAGGATAAAAAGGCATATGACAAGTCTTTCATTGGTATATTCACAATGTCAAGAGAAAGCAGGGAACAATCTTCACATCTGAGGTGAGCTTATGGGACATAGGCAAAAGTTGCAGATGATAGATAAGTATGAATTGGGTTGGGATCTGTATCACCAATTCAGTTCTATTTTGTCATCTATTCTCAAATCCCTCTCCCCACTGTCTTAACCCTTATTCATTTTTTGGCAAATCCCAAGCCTAGACAGCTCCTATTATCTCTGCTTTTTCCATTCCTACTCACAAATTACCAAATATAGCTGAAAAAAGCTAACTGGTTACATTATATATTCACATTATCCAACTTCAATTGGGTTTTCACTGTAGTAAGAACTTATTTACTTATTACTCCCTAATTCATATCCAATCTCATTCTTCATAGACACTTTCAAACCTCTTCCCTCTTCAGCTTCCTCCTCTCTCAGGTAAGGATTTCATTTTATACTTTATAATTACCTGAAACTATTTGCTATCATCTCCCTCCCCTTTTTTTTCATCTCAAAACTCCTTGACATCAGCCCTCACTAGGCCTTTTTTTCCCTCCCAATCTCTGATAGCCCTTCTATTTGCCAATCTCAAATTGCAAACTCAAATCATTTAACCACACCTTTTTTATCTTTAACTGCTCTTAATTGGTTAGGCAGGTAGGTGGTGAAGTGAACTCATTTTCTGGACTCAAAACATTTACTAGCTATATGACCCTAGGCAAGTCACTTAATCCTGTTAGCTTCAATTCCTCAGTTTCCTCATCTGTAACATGAACTGGAGGAGGAAATGGCAAACCAATTCAGTATCACTGTCAAGAAAATCCTAAGTTAGGGGAAGCTAGGTGGGGTAGTGGATAGAATACCAGCCCTGAAGTCAGGAGGACCTGAGTTCAAATTTGACCTCAGACACTTAACACTTCCTAGCTATGTGACTCTGGGCAAGCCACTTAACCCCAATTGCCTTAGCAAAAAAAGACAAACAAACAAGTGAGGTTATGAAGATTTGGACACAACTGAAAAACAATCTATTAATTTGTTTCTATTGTTTTCAAACATACCTAGATATTTCCCAGGCTTAGCTTTCATTCTGTATTTTTCCTCCCTTTCTCATCTCAAGTCCTAGGAAAAGTTGTTTTCAATACTGATTACCTCTGTTTTTTTTTTCTCTCATTCATTCTTTTGAACTTTACAGTCTGGTTTCTAACGGCATTTTTGCTGAAACTACTGTCTCCAACTCTTGATTGCCAAATCTGATATTTCTTTCTTAAATCTGATCCTTCTTGATCTGGTGTATCTATACTATTGACTACCCCTTCTTCCTGGATATTTTCCTCTCTCTGTTTTCATGATGTTCTTCTCCTTCTACCACATTGCTCTTTAGACACTTTTTTCCCCTACTTGTGGGCATTCTCTGTGCCTGTAGGTGCATGTGTGTGTGTGTGTGTGTGTGTGTGCAGTTCCAGTCTCTCTCCTGAATTACAGGTCTAAATTTTCAAATGCTTCTTGAACTTTTCACAGTGTGTATCAAAGACAGTTCAAAGTCAACATTCTCTAAAATGGAACTTGTCATTTTCTCTTACATTCATCTCTACTATATAGTTCCTTTTGTCTAAGGAAATACCACCATTCCTCCAGACTCCTCTATTGATAAGATTGGTTTTGTCCTTGACTCTTCACTCTGCCTCACATTAAAGATCTAGTCAGATGCTAAATTTTGCTTTTTTTACCTCCACAATATCACTTATACCTGACTCTTTCCTTGTACTCACAATTTTTTCACTTCAGTTGAGGTCTGTTATCTTTTACCTGAGATTATTACAATTGCCTTCTTCTTCTCTCCCTATTTTAGTCCATACTCTGAAAATAACTAACTTCAGATATGATATTCCTTAAATGGAGATCTGATCATGTCATTCCATTGCTCAATAAACTCCAGAGTTTCTAGTACCTCTAGAATAAAATGTAAACTCATCCATTTAGCTTTCTAAAGCTCTTTAGTTTAGGGCTAACCTTTCTTAATTGCTTTGTACACCACTACTCTTCATACACTCAGCAATCTAACTTAAATGCTACCTTTGACATCATCTCTCAATGCCCCTAAAATGCTAGTGTCTCCTATTATTTGTATTTATTCTCTTTATGTTTCTAAAGAATGTGTTTTTCATTCCTTTTTTCACTAAGAAGCTCCTTTGCTCTGATACTTTTTAGGCTACCTGGACTAAGTTCAGTGTTGGGGGAGCTTGTTCCCTAATGAGAGAGGAACTCATTAAATCCCACCCTGGCAGCCTAAGGAAAAAATTTATAGCTTAGGTTATGACTCCTGTCTTAAATTTTCCCATAAAGAAGAAGTATCCAACATACAATATGAATCAAGTATGGAATAAGTAATTTATCTCTACACACAAAAATACTAAAAAAAAAAAAATACTAAACACAAAAGATTCCCAAATATTTATCTGACAAAAACTAACTTAAAACAGAATTTAGTAACATAATTATAATTACAATTTATAGAGAAGCTAAGCTTCTATCCAAGGGTAAATTGATTTCTTAATCCCACCTACTTATAAATAACTTATTAGACCAAAAAAACCAAAAACCCAACCTTGATTCAATTAGATCTTGAATCAAAACCATTGTTTAACTGTCAGTTATAAAAGCAATCAGAGAATCTAAGTGCTAAAAGCATCATGAAAGGAATAAGCTGAGGTTTCAGCACATATTTGAGAGGACAGAGAACTGACTCTTACATCAGAAGACAATGAAATAAGAAGGTTGGTTAGCACATTGCTCAACTTTTCCTCCTGATTTCTATCCACAGATTTCTAATACGATCTGCTATTTTGTTACCCAAACTTTCCAGTAAATTGAATTTTGTCTCAACCACAAAGAGGCCAGCCCACCAGAAATAGAAATAAATGTAGAGGTAGGCAGAAAGCCCCATTTCTGCCTAAATATATATTTTTTAAAATTCTAAATAGCTTAATGATTTTCACTGAACTCGGAACTTTTTTTTGATCTAAAATAAGCTTGAAGAGAAGGGAAACCTTTAGGGGCCCTTTATATTTTAAATGAATTAATTATTGCAGGAGTGTGTTATAATACATTGTACTTTTCAGATAATAATCACTTTTTATTGCCTAGCTTGTTTAAATTTTTTAATAAAATAAATTGAAAACAAAAAGAACTACAATTGAGATACTGAAGCATTAAAGATAGGTATATTGGTTGTTTTTTGTCCAGCCCTATAATTTTATCACTCTTTGATTGTATATGTGTAACCAATATTACATTTCTTGCTGTCTTGGGGAGTGGGGAGCTAAGGGAGAAAAAAAAATTGGAACAAAAAAAATCTCCCCAAAATGAATGTTGAAAACTATTTTTACATGTAATTGGGAGGAAAATATTCAGAATGTTTTCTAAGGGTGCTATCAAGAACTTAACCCAGAGATGCCTAAGGCATTGATGTGATTTGCTTGCTTTGACAAAAAGCGATTAGGCGTGTGAGGCAGGGTTGAACTCGGCTCTCCTCTTACTGGCAGTTGAGTTCCTCCAGGCTAGCATTTCAGTTTAGATGAGGAAACTGGGGTCCAGAGAGCTTTAATGACTTGTCCGAAAGAAGTACAAAGCTAGTAAACGGAGATCGGGATTCGAACACAGATCTTTCCAAACTCCAGTCCCAGCGCTCATTCCACGACACCTTGCAGCCCGCCAACCCCTCTTCTGGTGAGCTGGATCATGATGTCATGCTTTCTGCTTAGGGATAAAGATGGAGGGGAATGGGGGAAAAGCAATTCTGAAGGCGATGCATGGGGTATTGTACATGGAGGAGATTTAGAGAGTGGGGAAAGGGGGCGGCCGAGCTTTGTCAGCGAAGGAGAAAGGGGAGGACTGATGGATGGATGGGAGTGGGGTTGGGGATGGCAAAGAAAAGAGAGAAGCCCTGGGTCTCTTGCGTCCCCCTTCCCTCCCGGGGAGACGACAAGCGCTTTCCCACTCTCCTTTTCTCCTTTCTAGGGAGGAACGGTTTAGGGGCGGAGGGAGAGGCTCGCTCTCGGAGAACTCGAGCTCCTATTCTCTCCCTCCCGAGGCGCGCGCCCCTTCCCTTCTCTGCGGGGGGCGGGGCGGAGGGTGGCGCGCGCGGAGGGCTCGACGCCTGCTGAGCAGAGACCGGAAGACGGGGTCTCGAGGGCGCAGGGACCACTACTGCACTGTCCCTTTCCCAGTGCCCTCTGTTCAGTTCGTTAGTTATTCCATCGCCTTCGGCCTCTCCGTCCCGTACCACCCTCCTCTTTTTCTCTTCCCCCCTCACCCCGAAGCACTTAGCGCGCGCGCAAAACCAGCTCGCGAGCTCACTTGCTCGCAGGCCTCTATCTGGGGAGGCTACTGGGAAGCCCCTGCTAGCGTCGCGGGCTCCGTGTGCGAAGAAGGCTGTGTGTGTGTGCGCGCGCGCGCGTGCGTGAGGGGTGACTGTGAGGGAGGAGGGCGTGAGACAAGAACGCGCCGGTGTGAAAGGGGGAGGGACCTTTTGTGAGTGAAAAAACGTGCTAGAGACGGTGTGTGAAAGGGAAGGAGGTACTTGTGTGTGTGTGTGTGAGAGAGAGAGATCTCGTGTGAGAGCTACACCGACTGTGAGTGTGTGAGCGGGAGCGCGCGCGCGCGCAGCGCCAGAGTGTGTGTGAGAGGGCAGGGGACTCTGGCTGCTGGAGTCGCCGTTGCGGGAGGAGGAGGAGGAGGAGGAGGAGGAGGAGGAAGAGGAGGAGGAGGAGGAGAAGAAGGCGGCTCCCCCTGCGTCCAGCATCCCAAGATCCCCCTCCTTCTTCCCTTCAGTTCCCTTCCCTTCTACTTCCCTTCCCTTTCCCCTTCCCTTTCCCGGTCCTTTCCCGACATACTGCCTGCCCGATCGTCCGCGCCCCTCGAAGTGTGGTGATCCCCCCAGGCCCGGCCCCGGCCCGGCCCCCGCTGGCTGGGAAGGGAGGGAGGAGCTGCCCGAGCCAGGTGGGTGATCCCCGCCACCCCATCCCACCCCCCCACTCCACCCCACCCCGAAAGGTGTGTAAGGGAGCGAGTGAGCGCGAGCAAACAACTGATCGCCCCGGTGAATGAAAGGGTGGGGGAGAAGATGTTGACTCCCTGTGTTCGTGGGCACATGTGAAGAGGTTTGATACTCCTGTGTCTGATAATGATGGGACCGAGTGGTAACCTTGGTGGGGAAGGCGAGGGGTCACCATCATCATCCCTTCCTCTGTTTGTAAGGGGGTGTGGTACGGGGTGTGAGGGGTAATAGGGATTTATTACTCCCACCCCTACCCAATGGTGGACCATTCTCAACTGCTCTTGTACCCCTCGGACAAATCCCTTTTATAAAGTGTGCCTGAGGGATTCAGATATCGTCTGGGCTTCTTGCAGTTATTTCTTCCAGACCCCATGTTGTCCTCCATATACATGTCTTTTAGAGTGTATTCCTTGTCTAGCGATGAACTAACCCTTGTTTGATTTTGACACGCTCTTGCCAAAAACACTTAAGACCCCGTTCTCCTTCATACCCTTCTATCAAAAAGAAACAAATGATGTGGGTAAATACTCCTTTCTCCAGGTTTTTTCTGTAAATTTGTAAAAATATACACTTTGTGTATAATAAAATGAATTGGTATGGTATATTCGATATTTTCTTCCATGTATTATGTGAATACAAATGAGGTTCTTTTTCTTTTGTAAGAGTATCTTTGGGCATATGATACTCTTCCTGCTGTGTTTATAACTTTGATGTGAATTCTTCTGCTTTCTCTTTTAATTTTACAAAGTATTCCCACTTTTCGTGGAGTTGGCTTTTTAGCAAGATTTTTCTCATTTGGAGGCTTGAATTGCTTTCTTGTGTTTCTGTTAAATTTTTATTGCAAAACTAACTTAAAGGATAATTTGTGATTAAAATTTAGCAGAAACAATGTAGTGCTACATAAATTGCTTTAGTTTTCTTTTGTCATGATTTTAAAGGGCTTTAAGGCCTTTTGGATTGAAACATGACATAGTTATTCAGTGGCATTTCACTTAATCACTCTGAATCCTAGTTTTCTTATATACAAAATTATGAAGTAGCCGGACTGGACTTTAAGATACTTTCTATCTTGAAATCTAAATGTTATTTCACATCATGGCATCATTTTGTAAAATTCCAATTAAATAGGCATAATTTATACCCTTTTCTTGATCTCTAATTCTGAGCTATTTGTATAATATATTAAATCAAAGATGACTAATTGAGTTGTGGGTGGGAAGGTCATCTATATGTGTTTATTCCTTTTATCTTGAGTAATTCAGTCAGTGTTTTCTTTCATTGATGGAGCGTTGGTCCAAGCAACATGGCTGTTGATATTTTTACCTTTCTCTTTCTCTTTTTCTGGCATCTTTTTTTCTGCCCCCATCAGTTATTGAACCCTGCCTGTTTGAGGAGTGGACAGTTTAATTCTGAGGAAGGGACCAAGAAAGAGAACTGTATAATCAATCACTCACAAATTTGCAGTCTTTCTAGAGTCTCTTTTCCCTTTCAGCCTTTCCCCCTGCAGGAAGGGAGGAGCTGAGTCTATAACTACTAGGTTGTGGGGCGCCTGGCTAGCATCCACCCATTTTAATTTCTAAGTGGACAATATCATATTCCTCTTCTGCTTCCTCTCTAGTTTTCCTATTTATGAGAACTTCAGGATGTGACCATGAAGAAGCCATCCATTTTTTTTTCTTTCCCTTTTTTTACAATCTTTTTCCTTTCCAGAGGGGATTTATCAGCTGACTATCAAAAATATTTTTACACCTTCACAGTTTCTTTGTAGAGACACAGGTCATTATCTTTTCCCTACTCATGAATACTCAAAGTAAGACCTTAAAAGTTATGGGGTCCCCTTTGAAACAATGGCCTTTTAAAATTCTCTCCCTTTCCCTTTTCTCTAGCTTATCCCTCTGGAACTTGCTGCTGGGCTAAGTCACTAGATTCATTCATCTAAATATTCCCCTCCCCCCTGAGCTGAAAGACCAAAAGACTTGCATACAAGAAAGGGATGGGGGAGGGGAACAGAATGGAACTGAACTGAGAGTTGTCACACTGTTTGGGAAGCTGGAAGTAGATTGTATCATTTGCCCTTAGGCATCAAGCTTAAAGATCTAATCTGTGTGAAAATTGATGGAGGTAGAACTTCTGAATATACTGTGAAGTGTGAGAGAAGCATAAAGTAAGAAAGGTCTGTTATATTCTATATTACTGATAACTCTAAATGGGAAACTTTAATGATGAGAATTTAGAAATGTATTATGTATATGACAAGTTATTTTACAAAGAATTTTGAGTCAGAATACTAGAAGATAGTTGCTGAAATTTATTGTATTCATTCAAAATCTTATCTTAGGATATTAATAGGAACAATTGCAGTTTTTTTTTTTTTCCCTTAGATGGTGAACATGAATGCCGAGAACAAGTTTTAATCTATTTACAGCTTTTACCTAATACAGTGAAACAACAGTTTGTTTCCTTATGAAGCAGCTGAAGATTGGTGGGATCTTAGATTTGAAGTTGGCAGGAAGCTTAGAGCCCCACAAAGATTGTGTCTTAACTAACATCCATCTGTAATACTGCAGTGTTGAAATTTGAACCCAGGTTCTCTGACTCCAAATCTAGGTCCCTCCTCCCTCAGTTGTTTAAGAAAAATAAAAGGATACAGATTGATTATGGGTTTTTTTTTAAGGTGAGAGGCTCATTTTGTAATTTTTGTAAATTTTTTCTTTTTCTTTTTTTTTTTGCTGAGGCAAATTAGGGTTAAGTGACTTGCTCAGGGTCACAGTGAATTTGTTCTTAAGATTAAGAAAGAATATTTGTTGTTCTGTTCATTTTTCAATTGTGTCCAATTCTTCTGTGCCCCTCCCTCCCCCCATGTGGTGTATTCTTGGGAAAAATACTAGAGTGGTTTCCCGTTTTCTTTTCCAGCTCATTTTACAGATGAGGAACCTCTGAGGCAAACTGGGTTACCTGACTTATTTGCCCAGGATTACACAGCTGGTAAATATTTTGAGGCCATATTTGAACTCTAGTTTCCCAAGAAAAAATATAGGATATCACAAAGATAAATATATATAGCCCTTCTTAATCCTCATTTCCTCATTTATAGGCCCAAGCATTAGCCAGGTCTATTCAGAATCTTTATCTTTATATTTTTACCCCACTAATGTTATGGTTGTTTTCATTTTTCATTTTCTGGAATTGAATTTTGACTTAGCTTCTTCTGACCTTAAAAAAGAAAATAAAAGATTAATTTTAGATGTCACCGATTATTGACAAAACTATATATAGACCTTATGGAATATACATTTATTTTGTTGTTCTACAATTTGAAATAGTCTTTTAAAAAAAGATTAACTGATCTCATTACCCTTTTATTCAACCAGAGTTGGAGAATTCTACCCCATTCTCATGTAAATTTGTACAAATGTGTGAGTTGATTCATAGTTATGTACCATATCCTTATTGATTATTGTTCATAATATAAAGATCTATTGAAATATGTTTATTTGTTAGCTCGAAGTACTTTTCTACCAAAAATATCCCATATTTCATCTAGGCATGATGAAAATATACTATTTTAAAATAAAATTGTTATCTTTGCAAAATTGTTAGTATTTTACCTTTTCCTCTGTATTTTGTCTCTGATTTCTGAAGTTTTATTTTATGACTTAACATTATCGTCAAAATAGTTAAGATTATCGAGATGGTACAACTCAGGTACTTCTTCTGATTCTTTGAAGTTACTGAAATTACTTTATGTATACTTTGTATTTCCTTAGGTTATATATAGCCTTTTTTGTCCCCACCCCCAATATAAACTTTTTGGAGAGCATGGCCTTTAAATGTTTATCTTTGTATCTCTAGGATTCCCTTGATATTGTTTTTCAGGGAGGGTAGAGTTTAGATCTGTGACTTCATTGGTAGCTGAAACTACAAGTTAGGGAACTCCTTTTACCAATAAAAAGAATAACTCTTCTGCAAATTTATGGTGTTAGTGATTATTGTTTGCGACACTGAGTTGCCCAGGGTCACATAGCTGGCTTTTTCAGAGACTAGACTTGAACCTAGGTCTTCCTTACTATGCAACACTGTTTTTCTTGTAATTTTTCAGTTAAAGATTCATTATGATTGTTTAGAAATAATGTAATATTTCATATTTGTATAATAAATTTATGCTTATGAATTTTATGTACTTGTGTATATTACATGTATTAACAGTCTCCGTTGGCTAGTATTATAACTAGTGTTAGCTTTGATATGTTGTTTAACATTTTTTAAAAAGAAGTATTTTGTGAACATAGTCGATTCCTAATAGATGTTTGTGGAATTTAATTGAACATAGGAATGTGGGAGTTGCTAAACCAGATCAAACTACATGTGTTCTTTTTATATTGGTGTTTCACCTTTGGCAGCATTTCAGTTTTTGATGCTTTATTAGAAAGCCAGATTCAATTTTGCTAAATTGTTCATTTGTCCACAACAGCATTGGATTTCTTTCCTTGTGCTTTCTGGTCCTTAGGTATCAGTTTGTTCCTTTGATACAAGATTAATTTAGTAGTATTCTATAAAGCCCTGGGAGCCAGTAACAGAATAACTATATAGTTTAAAGGGTAGAGCTACATATAGTGTAATATTTATTGAGTACTTCAAGTTTGTTAGGCATTCACAGCTCTAGGAACATGTTCAGATTTCACCAAAAACCAGAGAAATAGTTTCTTTGTTCCAAACTTTCCTCACTAAGTGGTTGAAAACATCGTTTCAGTTAGCATTTCAGAAACTTGGCTTTAGTTGATTTGTTTTATGCCATCCTGCCTATTTGAGTGGTTTTCAATTACTGTGTTTACTATGAAATAACACCTTTTTACTCAAATACTCAAATGGGAATGCATTAAAGTTATTTGTCCATGAGTAAAGTTCTTGTGTCCTTAGAGCAGTTCTTAATTTTCAATAGTAATCATTTATCAAAAGTTGGCTCTGTGAAAGACTACTAAGCTCTATGAGAGCAGAAACAAAAATGCCTGCACTCATAAAACATTTAATTTTTCTCTTTTGTACTCAAACTATTTTGAAGGATTAGTTGTCTTACATTTATAGTCCTCTTTTTGTGAGTAGCTTTTGACTGAAAATGATGCTTTTTCTATTATGTGAAGAGCAGGTATTTATTGTTCTTCCAAGGGGCTAATAGGTTATGATATATGAAAGGAGTATATCTTGTAAAAACCAAAAGAGAAAGATTAACGTTAACCAGTATTTCCTCTTGTCTATTATTATTTAAAATATTTTTAATTTGAAAGTAATAATGAAAATATTATTAAAGAGAAAGTAAAAAATTTCTAAGATCCTTGTTGTAAAAAAATCTCACTTCTCCTCTTGTTCAACTTTCTAAGTCCTAATGTCAATAGTTTTCTTTAATCTGGCTTCCCCTTGATGTCATCTTTACCTAGGTTTCATTGTGAACCTAGGCCTAGTTCTGTGTCTTAAATTGAAGAAACTTTTTAAAAAATGTGGTATTGATGCCTTTTACATTTGGGTCCCACTTCACACTTCCTTGAAGACCATAGAGATAAACACACATGCCACCCCAGTTTGAACTCCTCTTAAGACAAAAACAATTAAGATGTAACATTCAATACATTGACTACCTTCTGATAAATGTATCCTATTAGTTTCCCATCTCTGTATCAAGATGAAAATGTGATATTATTTTTTTGGTTCTCCTTATTTCTTCTACATCAGTTCGTACAACTCTTTCTATGTTTCTCAGAGTTCCTTAATAACTCATTATCCTTTTATTTCCTAGTGATGTTCCATTATATTCATGTATTATAGTTTTTTTTTTTTAATTTCCTATTTGACAGTCATTGTTTTTAGTTTTTGCTTCCTATGAAAGGGAATTCTAGGAAGATTTTGATTGTTTTCACTTTTTATTTCCTTGGATTATATTCTTAATAATGGTATTATGTGGTCAAAAGGAATGAATAAATTAGTTACTTTTCTTGCAAAATTTATATTGATATCCAGAATCATCATTGTAACCACTTCAAAGCTTTACCAACAGCCTATCAGTAGGTATTCCTACTATCCCTCCAACATTTTTCATGAAATGAAGTATAACACCATTTGTAATATGAATTCCTCAAACTTTTAGTGCCTTGGATCATGTTTTCATGTAGTCATTTGCAGTTTGCAGTTATTTTTAAAACTGCTCATATGCTTTTGCTACTTAATAAAACCAGGAAGTAATTCTTGATAGCATATATTTTTGTCACTTCCCTATGTATTTTGGACAGTAAATATCTATGATGTTTGATGCAAATAATTTATTACCACTCTTCTATTTTTCCAAAAGGTTTTCAAGTTTTATGTAGTCTCAATTGTCTATCTTTTATGATTTCAGTGTTTTCTTGAAAGTCAAACGAGAAGATATCAGAGCAAGGTTGTGCTTGTAATTAAGGTTCTTTTATGAGGGTGTGATTGGGTCTACTAGAAAATTGGTCTGGGGCAGCTAGTTGATGCCGAGGATAAAGTACTAGCCCTGAAGTTAGGAGGATCCGAGTTCAAATTTGGCCTCAGACACCTAAAGTGTCCTAGCTGTTTGACCCTGGGCAAGTCACTTAATCCCAATTGCCTCAGCAAAAAAAAATAAAAAATAAATTTGTCTGCTGTCCAAAAATTATACCACAAAGAGTTTTTTAAAATTTGGCAATTTGCCTTCTGTCAGTACTCAGTTTTGAAAGAAGCTGAACTTTCTGCTCTCTTTTGTACAGTAGTTCTCACTCCCTACTCTCCTGCCATCTTCTCATTAACCACTTTTTGATCTTAACCAGAGACCCTGTCTTGGAGGTTTAACTTTTTAATCTCTTGAACTTCTGCTTTAGAGGATTTCCGCATTCTCTTCCCTGGTCTCCATTGACCAAATCAGTCTTAACTGACCAAATCAGTCTTAACTGTTCCTATGCAGTTTTTTACTAACCTATGCACCCATTGACAATCCATGTAACTTTTCAGACTAAATTGTCCCTCACTGACCACTGCTCTTCTGTATTTGTGATAGATCTTTCCCTATTAGAATGTAATCACTTTAGGGTCATAGCTGCCTCTAGGGTATGTATTTTTATTCCCAGAACTTATGTTTGACAGATTATTTTCACTTGGCAAGCATTTATTAAGTGCCTACTGTGTCAGGTACTTTGGTAAATAAGTATAGGAAATACAAAGGAAAGCAAAAATGGTCCCTGCCCTCAAAGGAGCTTACAATTAACTTAACATGTAAATATACTCAAAGTTTCATAAAATAAATGTGAATTAACTTCTTAAAGGTCAAAGAACTAGCTGTAGGAAAGACCTCATGCAGAAGGTTTGCCTTTTGAGAGGGAGAGGTAAGAAGAGAGTACAATACAGGTGTGGAGAAAGTTCAGAGACATAGAGAGGGATGTTAGAATTTGAGAAACAGCAAGAATGCCATTTCATCTAGATACAGATTGTATGAAGAGATTAATATGAGTTAAGGCTAGAAAGGTAGGCTAAAGCCAGTTATCAAAGATTTCAAATAGAGGAGTTTATATTTGTGCAAAAACAATAGGGAGATGCTTAGAGTGTTTTGAATGGTAGAATGATAAGATCAGACCTCTGTTTTAGGGATATGGTTTTGGCAGTTGTGTAGACATGAACGGGAAATGTGAGAATTTAAGGCAAAGGAACCAATTAGAAAGCTGCAATAATCTATGTGAGATGTGATGAAGGTCTGAACTATGGCGGTCACTGCGGGAAAGGGAGAGGATGATGAAAAACACTTTGCCAAGACAGAACTGACAAAACTTTGGTTGCTGAATGACTGTATGTATTTGAGGATTTAAGAAAGACTAAGTTGTGACGGTGGTATTGCCCTAGTTGATGCACAATAGGGAATTTTGTAAGTAATGAGTTTTGAGAAGATGATAAATTCTGTTTTGAATATGTTGAATTTCAGTTGCCTAGAAGATGTCTAGCTTGAAATAAACTATATATATATATATATATATTAGTGATTTAGGACTAGAACTGAGGAGAAAGACTAGAGTTGGATATATAGATCTGTGAGTCATCTGAACAGAGATAGTAATTGAATCCATGGCAACCAATGAGGTCACTAAGAGAGTGTATAGAGAGAAGAGTACTCAGAACAGAGGCTTCCCAATACATCCACAATTAGGGGGTGGTATATGGATGATGATCCAGCAAAGGAACGGTGAGACAGGTAGGAGGAGAGCCAAGAGAGAGCAGTATCACAAAAATTTAGAGAGGAGAGGGTATCCAAGAGAAAAAAGTAGTCAACAGTGCCAAATGCTCCAGAGAGGTCATGAAGGATGAGGATTGAAAAAAAGCCATTGGTTTTGGCAATTAATTCTCCCCTTGGCCACAGTTGTAAAAGGTATCTGATCTTATTCTCTCCTAAAAATAATAAGGTGTGGAATTTTTTATTCAGGTCACATATCCATTAAATTTACTTTGGCATATTAAGGTGATGGTCTAATCCCAATTTCTGCCTAAATTCTGCCAAATTTCAGTTTTCCCAGCAGTTTTTGCCAAAAAGAAGCATATCATATCATAAATCTAAAGCTGGAAAGGATCTCTACTTTATAATTGAAGAAAATCCCAAGAAAAGTAAATAAATGACTTGACCAGGGATACCCATCATTAATTGATATATTTGACTTTCTCTAACCTAAACTACAGTTTTTTGTTTATTTTTGTTTATTTCTTGCTTATCCAGCCTGTTCTGTTCATTTACTTTTCAAGTTTAATCAGTATCAAGTAGTTATGATGTTTGATGATTACTGCTTTATAATAAAGTTTGAAATCTTCTAAAAGTGTCAAACTCTTTTCCTCCTCCCCCCCCCCCCAAAAAAAAAATTTATTTAGAATAGAGAGTATGTCTCTCTTTTATTCTAACTTCTTTGATATCTCTCTGGTTAGATTTGGCTAGTTCCTCCTTGAGAAATCTACCTACTTTTATATTTTTCCTAATTTCTTTGATTGTTGTTCTGGGCAATTCTAGAAATTGTTTAAATTGCTCGTTTCATTTCAGGTGGCTTCACAGAATAATTTATGCTTTTTCACCTTAAATCATTCTGATTCATTATCCTTTGTGGAAGGTACTTGGCCATTGAAATTTTTTTTTTTTTTTTTTAATGTTTGCTTATTTCTACTCAGTAAGCTTTTATTTGTTTTAGTCAATTATTCTAGTTTTTTCCTGTGATATCTTTGGTGAAAACATACTTATTATCAATTTATTTCTCTCAGAATTACTGTCACTCCATTGATGTCATGCTCTTCTCCCCTTCCTTTAGAATCTATTTTGTGTTCTTGTGTTTGAATGAGGTCTGTTTCCTTCAGAAGTAACATCCCAAAGGGGTAAAAGGGTGATTGTGAAGATTTCTTCAGAGCGTCATGGATCATAGGATCATGTATTTAGACCTAAAAGGGACCTCATAGACTGCTAGTTCAATGTCCTCATTTTATAGGTGAGGAAACTGACCTTTCCTTAACTTCTTTCAAGTCAGTTTTTTTATATCAAATAGTTTATATTTTCCCCATAATTTTGATTTTGTTCCATTATTTATTGTCTCACAGGATATTTTCCCTTAATCTATTTTGATTTTCAGAGATTTCCTATTTTGACTAAAGTTTAATATTCTCTTATTTATTCTTTTACTGATTTCCAGAGTTTTTATTTTATATTTACTTCTTGATTCATTTCTTAACTATTTCATGTAGTTTGTAGCAAAACTATTTTCTTTTTCATCTCTGCTTGCAGTTATTATGGAATTACTTTCCTCTTCTAGTCTGAATTTTTAAGTACTAGAGCAACAATTTTTTTTTTATACTAGTTAAGATCATCTCTGTAACTTCAGTTCTTGAATTAGGACTTTATGCCAAAGGTAGATATCCACTTTTGCTGCTCTTTTGATTGGGATGGTCAGCCTACCTTTATTCACAAGAACCTTAGTTCCTATGCTTGCTCCCCTTCAATTTCTGGAGTTCTCCTTGGATCTCTGAGGTCCAGAGTGAGTCTTTAGTACCTTCTATGACATCTCAGGCCAGAGCTCTAGGGACCTTGGAGCCCTGAGTACATAGACTGTCCTGGTCAAAGATATATATCTATATCTATATGTATCTATCTACAAATAGATAGATAGATAAATGTTTTATTCTATAGATACACTATATTGATATCATTCCAGATAGCTGCTTTTGAAAGTCCTCAATGCAGGTTTCTTACCACCTTGAAATTTATTTAGGTTAACCTTCCATTCTTGCTGCCTCCAAATGTAGACTACATGTATGTCTCTAAGCCTGACTGTTTTTACTGGGAGGCTTCTGGTTTATTTTGTGCCTTCATGTTGGCTGTATTAATGGCCTCTCTCTCTCTCTCTCTTTTTTTTTAATATAACTTTTTATTGACATAACCCATGCCTGGGTAATTTTTTACAACATTATCCCTTGCACTCACTTCTGTTCCAATTTTTTCCCTTCTTCCCTCCACCCCCTCCCCTAGATGGCAAGCAGTCCTATGACATGTTAAATAATGACCTCCCTTTTCTATTGCCCTTGGGCTTATGGCTTTTTTTTTCTTTTTCTTTTTTTTATAACTCTGGATGGAAGAAGTCACTTGGTTATAGTATTTCATTGGATCTCTGTATCATTATTTGGTTTAGTGCCAAGTACACAGTTTTTGTTACTGATATGTAGGATCTGGACAGTTTACTTCTCTTCAAGTAGCCATATTCACCAGGATCTAACATTCAATTGAGCAAACATTCTCCTTTTGATTTTCTAACTTTGTTTTTATTTGTATTCCTACTATTATCTGATCACTACTGAATTCCCTTTGCTTGTCTATCATGCACTTTTGTCATTTTTTTTGGTAAATATCTCTGTCATCCCCAACTTTAACCTTTTCTGTTCCTCTTTCTAAATTGTATAATCCTGAGAAAACTGAGTTCAATATGGACTCATAATCATGTTATCTTTTCTCCATGGACCCTCATTGTTCCTTTTACTCTTTCTTGATTGACTATCACATTCATTTAGTAATTTCTTCCAAATGTCTCTTTTCTCCTGAGTCTCCATCATTGTTCCATCATCCTCATTGGAAGATCTTTCATCTTTCTTGACTGAAAAAAGTTCTTTCACCAAATACAGATAAATAAGTATCATAAAACTCTTACATTTTCACTTAATCTCCTTTTCTTTCTCTAATCTCTGAGGATCCCTGAGGTGATTTGTGTTTTCTCTTTATCAAACTCACTACTATATTCTTGATGGGATTACTATCCATGAGTGAAGAATAGTAGTCATTCTTAAGAAGACATTGCTAACCATTGTTATTGTTTCTCCTCTTTTGAAAAATGCCATCCATATCCAGAGAAAGAACTAGACTAAATGTAGATCAAAGCATATATATACTATTTTCACTTTTTTTTTCCCTTTATTGTGATTTTTCCCTTTTATTCTGATTTTTCTTTCAAAACATTACTACTATGGAAATATGTTTAAAATGATTGTAAATTTTTTGACTTATATCAGATTGCTGGGGAGAGGGCAGAGGAGGGAGAAAATTTGAAACTCAAAATCTTATAAAAATGCATGTTGATGTATAAGACTGCTTGTCATCTGAGGGAGGGGGTAAAGAGAGGGAGGGGAAAAATCAGAACAGAAGTGAGTGCAAGGGATAATGGCATGGGTTCTGTCAATAAAAAGTTATTTTAAAAAATGAATGTTGAAAACTATCTTTACATGTAATTGAAAAAATAAAATAATATTAAGTGAAAAAAATTAAACTATTTCTCATCTTTCTGGCAATAAAAATTTTTTGCCTATTTGCATAGCTCTGATCAGCAAAATACAATATTTCTAGGTATAAAGTGAAACTCTCATTAAAGTTCTTGACATGTTTATATGTTTTTCTTTTCTTCCAGATAGAGCATAAATTAAAGAGAATATAATTCAAAAGAAGGAAGACCAAATCAAGATGTGTAGCTCTGTTGCTGCCAGATTGTGGTTCTTGACAGATCGTCGAATCAGAGAAGACTACCCACAGCAGGAGATATTACGAGCTCTAAAGGCCAAATGTTGTGAGGAAGAGCTAGACTTCAGAGCTGTGGTGATGGATGAAGTTGTATTAACAGTCGAGCAAGGGAATTTGGGTAAGAATGTGCCTAAGGGAAGGAAATGATATGATTTTGGTTCCTTTGTGAAAGAGTAAGTATTAATAATCATTCAACATTTTCAAAAATTAAATATGACAGAAAGACTTAAAGAAACCCAACTTCCTAATAATAAAGTCTCTCAACCTTTGAAATAGACCTCTTTAAAGAAATTAGTGAAAATCTATTTAATGGAAATGTCATAAAAGAGATCTTTTATAATAGAATAAGAAACAATCCAATAATATAAATCTAAAATAATACATTAGTTTCTTTAATTTCTGCTATATTTTCTTTTAATGAATATTCTGCAGGCTTATTTTGAGGATCTCTTTTTGATAAAAATGTCAAATAGTTCCAGGGTTGAATAGAATGTGCTTGGGTATGCATGTCTGAAGATGTCTTAATATCTGTTTTTTAATATTGTCACATTTGTTTCCCATTAGTAGAAATGATAAATGCCTTGAGTTGACTCAAAAGCCTTCTTTGCTAGATCACTCTCATCTTTGCTGTACATAAGGAGGTTTCATATCCTTATGCTTTACACCCCATAAGTTTGTCCTTTCCAATTGCATTTGAATTTCTGCTTCATTAAAATGTAACTTTCTCTTTGGTCTTTTTATTAATTTGGAGGCTTTTACTTGGGTTAGGAAATGCTATATGGTGACCAAATGGATTTGGAATTTCTGATTGGTTTTCACAAAATTTAAATAGTAAAAACATAGGAGAGTTAAGATAGTTTCCAGAACACTTATCTGCCTCATGATTTTAGACTCGCAATGGGAAGTTACGATTCCGTTCTGTTTTCTGTAAAATGAGAAAATACTTTTAAGAATGATATTAATTTTCTTTATTCTATTTTTGAGGATAATTTTTAAACTTATGTATTAATTTACTTTCCTTTGGAAACTGATGTATTAAATAGACTTATTGTCATATATAACAACACTGGTATTGGTATTAAAAAAGATAAGACTTTTGCTTCCATGGAAAGTTTGATATCACCAAAAGAACCTTTCACCAGAGATGGTTAACAATGTCACCCTTTCTAACTTTTAAAAAATCTTTACTACTTCTCACTGTTTGATAAAGTACTTCTGCTCATAATTTTCATTATCTTCCTCATAAGGTTTTATAAGCTAGTTTTTAAATTTTTTTTTTATTGATAGATTTTAACATTGATTATATCCCAATAAACAGTCCTCATTGTGCCTTGCCATTAGAAGAAGTTAAGCAAAAGCATTTACTTTAACTGTTGTGACTGACAGTATTTATATTGCTTTCTACTTTTATGTAATATAACATTTTTTAAAAGAAAGAAAGTAGGTTTTAAGTCCAGTCATTTGGAAGCAAGATTGACAATTTTGCTTTTCCTGAATTCGGTTCCTTAGTATTCTTTTTATTTATACTATTGTAGCCATCATGTGTTTTGGTTTTTTGGTCAGCTTTTTTCCTTTCTCCATTAAATTAAGTCTTGCCATAAATTTTTTAATGATTCTTTGTATTTGTCATCTCTTTTAGTACAATGACCTATTACATTTATCTGGGACAATTTGTTCAGCCATTTCCAAATTGTAGTTTTTTGTTATAAATAGTACTGATATCAAGTCACTGACTTTGAGGGGTAAACTCAGACTTGGTATTATAGTATCAATTCAAAGAGTATAAAGAGTTTGTTGCTTTTTTTGAATAATTTCAGGTTGTTTTCCAAAAAGAATGGACTTGTGTCTAGTATGCCATCTTCTTACATTTCCTCTAATATCTACTATTTTTGTCTTTAACAGTTTAAAGCATATATTATATACCACACCAATAGAGCATTCTTTCCTTATTGTTGTTAATGGTTTGCATATCTTTAAAAATGGTTCATATCCTTTTTTACTAATTATTTATTGAAGAATAATTTAATTTTTTTATATCAATTCCCTATATAAATTGTATATGTTTGATGCAGTGCTTTCCCCCATTCATATTTATCTAAGTTCATTGATTATATTTGTGTAAAATCCTCTTAATTTTGCATAATCTTGTCTGTTATCTTTTATCTTTTGACTAGTTAGATTTTTCTTCAACCGTAGATGTAGAAGAAAGTTTTCTCTAAATTTTTTAATAGTGTAGCCTATTATTTTTAATTCACTTAATAAATCTGTTTATATACTAAACTAAGTGTTGCTTTTGGCTGTTATTGCATCCTTTGGTAAGGAGAGCAAATGGTTTGCCAAGTGAAGTGGTTTCTTGATTCTTTTGGCATCTTTTTTGTGTGATTCACTTATGTTGGTTAAACTTTCTTAGGAAATGGTTATAATTTGTCAATATTTTAAAAAATCTTTGCTGCTTTTTTTTGGCATTGACATACTGTTTAAATAGCTTAGAATAGAATTGTCTCAAAATTAGACAATATCTTATTTTCAATTTTATTTTGATTAGGTCTTGTTTTTAATATTTACTCAAAAGAATTGATGATCAAACCATATGTATAGAAGCAGCGTATACAAATGACTCCTGTACAAGTAAAAAATTTTTTCTTTTTAGACTGTAGATCATAATGATTCCTTTGTAGTCTATAAATTGCTGACATAAGTTTTCACCTTTTGTGAAAACTTGTTTTTAGAATTCTAGAGTTTGACAATCCATCCCACCCACTCACTCCACCCTACTCCCCACCCATCAAATCTAATTCTTCTGCAAAGATATTTTAAATTGGCTATTGTGTCTTGTTCTACACCATCACCACTACCACCCAACCCATCATTAGTTTTTTCAGGTTAAATAATCCCATTTCCTGTACTGATTCTTATGACATAATTTCTTCATTTTTGACTATCCTGATTTCCCATCTCTAGATCCATTTAATCACCATTCATGCAAAAATGAAACTCCATCCTTTCCTTATTCTCCAGCAAACCACCCCCATAATCATCTCTTCTTTCATCTTTCCCCATCAAATAGTTCCTTCCTATTTGCCCAAAAACATGTTCATTTCTCCACTGTCTTTAAGAAATCCTTATGGGTAATTTACCTAATCAGATCTTTGGAGAAGGGAGAAATTTATGACCAAAGAACTAGAGAACATTATGAAAGGAAAAATGGATAACTTTGATTACATTAAATTAAAAAGGTTTTACACAAACAAAATCAAGATTAAAAAGGGAAGTACAAAGCTGGGAAAAAAATCTTTACAACCAGTGTTTCTGATAAAAATCTCATTTCTAAATTACATAAAGAACTGTGTCAAATTTATAAGAATATAAATCATTCCCCAATTCATAAATAGTCAAAGGACATGAACAGACAATTTTCAGATGATTAAATTAAAGCCATCTATAAGTATATGAAAAAAATGATCTAAATCACTATTGATTAGAGAAATGCACATTGAAATTACTCTGGAGTACCACCTCATGCCTCTCACATTGGCTAAGATGACAGGAAAAAATAATGATAAATATTAGGGGGAATGTAGGAAAACTTGGACACTAATGCATTGTTGGTGGGATTATGAAATGATCCAACCATAATGGAGAACAATTTGGAACTATGCCCAAAGGGCTATAAAACTGTGCATACTTTGATTCAGCAGTGCCACTACTGGATCTGTAGCCCAAGGAAATCATAAAGAAGGGAAAAGGAACTACATGTGCAATAATGTTTTTAGCAGTTCTTTTTGTTGTGGCAAGGAACTGGAAACTTAATGGGTATCCATCAATTGGGAAATGGCTGAATAAATTGTGGTGTATGAAGATAATGGAATATTATTGTTCTATAAAAAACAATGAACAATCTTATATATATATTCTATTTTTAAAAATGATGAACTTACAGAACAGTGTAATGCTGGAGAAACCTGAGGCAGGATAGAGATTAGAGAACAATTTAATAATTTATTTAAAAGGTAGAGATTTACTGGACCAAATGGATCCATGGTTTGATCCCAGGGCTGAATGAGGCTATTGTCTCCAAGTATCCAGCAAACAATCAAAGTTCTCTTTGAGAGGGTGGGGTGAGCTACTGGAGATGGGATGACATAATCAGGGAGAGGCATCTTGATAAGACTGTATCTGACATTCCAATAGCTTGGGATGGGGAGAGGTATTCTGATATGACATAAGATCTTTTATCTTTATCATGTATTCTGCTAAAGAGAGAGGGGAGGTTTTGCAGAACTGAGAAGCAGGGAAACTGAGGCAGGACTGAGTCAGGACACTAAAAGAGAACTGTTGCATAACAACAGGAACCCAATCTAGCATCTACTTCTGAAGCTTTCCTAGAGAAAACAGAATTTAAAAAGTGTCTTGGAGAACCCTTTGCTATCTGACCCTCCCTTGATTGGGACTTAGTGCAGGGATAGTTAATGGCTACTCCTAAAACATCTACATAATTTTAGACCCACACCCTTTGGAGTCAAAATTTTTTTGATTGGATATATATCTGAAAGACCCAGTACTATCTCTAAACTTTGTCTATCCTGTTCCACAACTTGTACCTTTTTAACCTCGAATCTGGGTGGGCCTATATTACATGCAGAGATTTTGTTACATGCTATGGCGTGATCACTGTGACTTCTTATGGTTGAATTTGTCTCTTGGAGGCCTGTTCCATTTTTTTCTGAGACAGTCTCTGAGGAGGTGATAAAGGAGTACACTTGGAAGATATGTAAGAAAGGCCTGCAAAGATTTACATGAACAGATGCTGAGCGAAACAAGGAATACATTGTACACAATAACCGCAAGAATGCACAGTGATCAACTATGAAAGACTTGGTTCTTCTCAGTGGTTCAATCATCCAAAGCAATCCTAATAGACTTGGGATAGAAAATGCCATGCGCATCTAGAAAAAGAACTGTGGAGATTGAATGTAAATCAACACATGTTCATGTTCTGTTTTTTTTTTTTTTTTTCTCTCCCATGGTTTTTCCCTTTTGCTCTGATTTTTCTCTCCCAACATGATTCATAAAGCAATGTGTATTAAAAATACTTTTTTTGAAAAGAGTGTAAAGACACAAATGAAACCAACAAAGAAAAAAAAAAAAGAAAGCCTTACTAACCACTACCATCCCCCTCAGATTTTTTTCTCCTTTTCTGTCCTCTTTTTCATAGTGAACATCCAGAAAAGGCTTTTATGGTAAAATAAAAACTTATTTAGCTTTTTATATTCATTACAACATAGCCTCAATCTCTCTCCAAATTTATTTTATATTACTTTTATTTCTGCAGTTCATTCATGCTAATCTTTTTATTCTTCTTCACTCTATTTTTCATCTCTGTACTTTGCATTAGCTGTTCCTTGTATCTTTGATTCATTTCTTCAATTGTACATTTAGAATGAGTACTTTGTGTTGCCTCCAAAACAAAGTTTGAATTATCTTTACACAAAAACTGTTGATCCTTATAGCTGCCTCCTGCTCTGTCCTCTAGTTACTGTTTATATTTTTAATGTACTTATGTAATACATATGGTCACCCTAGTAAAATATAAGTTTCTTAGAGGAATGACCATTTTAATTTTTGTCTTCATTTTTTCCCTTACCTCCTATCTGATATATAGTGGGTATTTGTTGATTGATTGATTTGATTCAATGCCTCTTCTTATCTTTCACCTTTTTGTGACATTCTTCTGTCCTTTATTAATATGACACAAGTTGCTCTCTGTTTTCAGATCCTTTTGTTTTGTTTTGTTTTATTCTAAGCAGTGCTTTCTTAGAACTTGCTGGATTCAATATTGTTAGTCTTATCTCCCTGGGGATAATTGCCTCTGCATTTTTCTCCTGTGGGGTTGTTTCTCTCCTCAACTCAGTCTTTGACAGTCACACCTACTAATGTCTTACTAACATTTTGTCATTACTTTGTTAACCTGCCTAATTTTTGCCTTACCAGTTTCCTCTTGGAATCTTCTCAATTTGATTTTTTGTTAAAGGATACTTTTCTTCTCTGGTCTTCAGTTTGAATTTCTCTCTTCCTTACAGTTAGACCCTCTTTCTTTTCTTCAGGTTCTTTTCCAGTCACACTCTAACTATGGGGATTGTTCTTTTCTTCATTTAGCTTTAACCCCATTTCCTCCTTCATCATTAGTTTTTCTCCTTTTTCAATTCTAATGCTTCAGTTTTTCCTTAAATCCTTTCAAATTTCCCCTCCTTGAATTTAATCCTTGGGCTCCTTCCCTGTTCCAGATCTTCTGAATTTCCGTTACAATTTGTTGTTCTTTTTTTTTCCTTCATGTAACCGCATGTAAAATTTTGTAAATAATTTAGTCTTTTAAAAAATGACATACTAATATTAATCAAGAAAGGACTATATTTATCTTAGGTAGCTAAAGGAAAAAAATTAAAATTAATGAACAAGATGAAGAAAGCATAATTAGAGAAAGAGAAAACTGCAGAAAGTTTTTTTAAAACTATTTATTTTACAAAGACAAGAGTAGAGAAAGTGTCAAGTAGGAGTAGCAGTTCACAACTTCATCAACAATGCATTAATGTGTCTGTCTTCCCATAGCCCCTCCAGTATTTGGCATTTTCCTTTTTTTAGTCACCTTTGCCAATATGTTGGGTATGAGGTAGAGCTTCAAATTTTCTTTAATTTGAAATTTTCTGAATAATTTGGAGCAATTTTTTTTTTTTTTTTTTTTTTTTGCTGAGGAAAGTGGAGTTAAGCGACTTGTCCAGAGTCACACAGCTAGGAAGTATTAAATGTCTTAGGCCAGATTTTAACTCAGGTCCTCCTGGTGCTCTGCCCACTGTGCCACCTAGCTGTCCTTGGAGCACTTTTTCATAGAGGTTGTTAATAGTCTAAGTATTGCCTTTTCATGTCCTTGGCCATTTATCATGGCTCTTATTTTTATGAATTATGAATAATTAAGCAAGGAAGATGATTAGGTAGACAAGAAAGAATATGTGGAAAAAGAGTAGTCATGACATAAATAATAATTCATTGAAGACTAAGAATTGGTACCAAAAGAGAGTAATGTTCTCAAAACTCAGAGAAGAAAGGATTTCTAGAAAGACGTAGTCACTTTTCCATAGTAGCAAATAGGTTTCAAAGGATGATGCCTGAAAAAAATCTTATCATATATGTCATTTAAGAGTTGATTGGTAATTTTGAAGAGAACCATTTCAGTTAAGCCATGGAGTCAGAATCTAAATTCCAAAGAATTAGAAAATGAATGAGAGGGGAGAAAATAGAGATAAATTTTTCTAGGAGTTTGAGTAAAAGATGAAAAATATATAGTTATCTCTTCCACATTGTGTCATCACTATCATGATTTTAATATATTATGGGTTGGAATAAGAAATTAAATGAGAATTTGGGGCAGATTACACATACAAAAAATTTAGAAATTCAGAAATGCATAAAATATATGTACAATGATGTATTGTGATTACCGCATATTTAAAATCAGCCAGTGTCAGGAATTCAGGTTAAGGGAAAAATCTTCAATCTTTATTCTCAGTAGAGGTGAAGAAGGATTGCCATAGCAATATGGGCAGCTGTGACAGGAAGCCAGCTAGCAGAGGGGGATCGGAGGTGAAGGGCGATTGCAATAGGCAGCTGTGATAAGAAGTCAGCCAGCAGTCTCTCTTTCCGCTTCCCTTTCCACTCCCCTGCTTCCACCCACCAAAAACGTCATTTCCCATACAACACATCAGGTTGCACAAAGAGTGGGCAGGGGCCATTCTTTCTCCAAGCATATATATTAATAGAGTATGGTCCAATTACTATTTAGCCTCACATACTTGGGACCTCCGTGCATCAACTCAAGCGTCAGCCCATTACAATGTATAACATCAACACAAACTTTACAGTAAAGTGCTGTGAAACGCCCCATAAAAGAAAAAGGAAAAAATTCAGACTTCTGGAACAAGGGGAGGGATAAAAAATTTTACATGAACTTTCCGGATTATGGAGCACTGCACTGCTAATGCCTATGATGTGGAAGGAATAGGATGATATAGGATGATAGTTTAAGGGCATGATTGTGAAAACTTTTTAAGCTTGAGGGAGAATTAGTTATTTATGAAAGCAATGGGAACAAACCAGATTCAAGATTCAAGATTAGTGAGGATGCAGTTTGTTGAAAAGGATGGGATCAAGTACATAGTAGAGAGGTTGGCCTTGCAAGGTTAAGGGCCCCTTATCTACTCAGAGCCTGGTAGAAAGATAGGAAGTGAATGGAGATATTAAGTAGTTTTGAGAGGAGGAGAAGGGGAGAAGAGGGAACTTCTTATGCACATGTGCTGCATAGGTTGTTGAGATGTTTAGTGGTGTCTTACTCTTATTATTTGTGATCCTATAAACCATAACACCCCTTACTGTGCATGAGATTTTCTTGTCAAAGATGCTAGAAAGGTTTGCTATTTCCTTTTCAGTGGATTAAGGCAAATAGCGATTAAGTGACTTGCCAGACTTGGACAGCAAGTAAGTGTCCGAGGCCAGATTTTAAATTCAGGTCTTTCTGATAGATTCAAATTTGTTCAAAACTATCCTCTTTCCCTCACTAACTGTGTGACTCTGGGCAAGTTGTTTAACCATATTTGCTTCAGCTGATCATCTATAAAATGGGTGGCACAAGGCAATGGCAAACTACTCCAGGATCTTTACTAAAAAAACTCCAAAAATGGAGTCTCAAAGAGTTGAACCTGACAGACAAAAAAAAAGTATAAAAATGTTGAAATTGTAAGCACTTAGCGAATGCTTTTTTGATCGATTGATCATAAAAGAAGTTGTGAAATCCTTAGCTAAAAGAGAAGAGAAGGGGCTTAAGGAGAAAAGTAAGAAGGAAAAGTTTTTGTGGAGAGTGAGACCTAGGGAAGCAATTAGTTAAGAATAAAAGGATTGCCTTACTGCAGTGAGAGGCCAGTTGAAGTAGGATTACTTGAAATTATAAGGTTTCTATTTAGTATAGTTGTATAATATGTTGTCATTCCATTCAGTTATCTAGGACTGAAATTGTCAATTTGAACAGCAGTAGAACAAAAGAGCAAGAGATTTGAGTTGTAGAGGCTAATTATAGAGTTGAATTAACTAAAAGGACACTATTCCAGAGGGATGGAAATGAAGTCAGCAGAGGCTTGAGAAAGTACTGAAAGGGTAAGATTAGTGGTCTTGATGAAGGTGAAAACTGGTTTTGGGTAGCTTAGAGCATATAGGGAAAGAAAATAATAAGAGATTGTTCACACAAAAATGAGAATTAAATTAGTGAAATAATCAGTACCAATATATAATATATCTAGTGACGACAATAATGTAAAAGATAAAGAACAACAAAACCCTAAATGTTACGATTATAATGACCAAACATGGCCTCCAAAGAAGAAATGAGAAAATGCACCACAACAATAAAAATAATGATGTTGATGATAATGCAATAGCTAAAATTTATGTAGTGCCAGATGCCGTGTTAACTACTTTAAAATTATCTTATTTGAATCTCAACGCAATCCTGGGAGATAGGTGCTATTACTATCCCTATTTTTATAAATAAGGATACTGAGGCAGGCAAAAGGGTAAGTGACTTGTCCAGGGTTGTACACCTAGTAAGTGTGTGAGGTCAGATTTGAACATCTTATTTGAATCTCAACGCAATCCTGGGAGATAGGTGCTATTACTATCCCTATTTTTATAAATAAGGATACTGAGGCAGGCAAAAGGGTAAGTGATTTGTCCAGGGTTGTACACCTAGTAAGTGTGTAAGGTCAGATTTGAACTTAGATCATCCTAATCCTAAACTTAATGCTCTCTACACTGCATCATCGAAATTCTTACCCCCACATATGCCCTCCTTTGCAAAAGTAGGGAAATTGTGAGTATGAAACATTGCATATATCCTTAGATATAGACTGCATTGGTTAGTTTTAGTAAACTGCTGGGGTTTTTTTTTCTGAAGATTTAATTTCCTTTTCAATTCTTTGTTATAAATGATAGCTCTCGAGTGAGGTAAAGAAGTGTTACATTGTTAAATTGAAGGTGATAATAAAAACAAAGATCAATAAGAATTTTTAAAATTTAAAAACCAAAACAATCATTTATTATTTTAGAGAGAGCATTTTCATTTGAGTAATAAGATTGGAAGCTATATTATAAGGAATTGTGAGAACAAAGTATAGGAAATTGAAATAGCTTTTTTCTAGGAGTATATTGTTTAAGAGTAGTAGTATAAGTGGTATAAAAACTATGTGCACATAATGTAATAATAAAAATAATAGCTATAATATATATAAATATATAATAAAAAATTTAAGTTTTACAAAGCATTTTACATACATTGTCTTATTTTATTCTCATCAAAACCTGTGAGAAAAATACATTAGCAATTTAGACTTAAGGAAATAAAAAGGGCTTTCTCATGATTATACAGTTAACATATACCTGGATTTTGATCTAAGGTTTCCCTTTCTTCAGATTCAGCTTTTAAAAAAAAAAAAAAAAAAAAACCTCTTTCATGTGCATCTTCAATTAATCAATAAACAAACATTTTATTAAGCATTTCTGTGTGCCAAGTACTGGGGATACAAAAAGAGCCAAAGGCAGCCCTCCAAAAACTTAACAATTTAATGAGGGAGACAACTTGCAAACTGTATACAGTATTAGTAGCAAATAAGAAGCAAGGCATTGAAAACTCATAGAAATATGAGATTGGACCAAGTTGTAAATGAGTTTAAACATCAGAGGAATTCATATTTTGACTGAGAAGCCATAGGGACCCGCCAGAGTATATTGCATAGAGTAATGATGTGGTCAAATTTGTACTTAAGGAAAATCCCTGACATGGATAAACTTAAGGCAAAGAGACCGATTAGAAGCAATTGAAAGAAATCCAATGAGAACTGGAACTTGAACAGCTAGCTGTGTGAAACCTCTTCTATATTTGTATAACTAGCAGTCCGATGTGAGAGAAGTTGTGGACATAAAAATGGCAAGATCCAGCAGCTGATTGGCTATATGGAATGTAGTAGAGATAGTGAGGAGTTGAGATAATGCCAAGATTGTGAATCTGGAAGACTAAAAAATGATTAGTGTCCATATCTGAAATAGAAGAATTCAGTAAAGAAATTAATTCATAAAATCATAGAATTTAAATTTTTTTGACTACTTATTTTTTTTTTTACTTTAGTACAATCTCTTTTTTCTTTCTTTCTTTTTTTTATTATTATAGCTTTTTATTTACAAGATATATGCATGGGTAATTTTTCAGCATTGGCCCTTGCAAAACCTTCTATTCCAACTTTTCCCTTCTTTCCCCCTACCCCCTCCCCTGGATGGCAGGTAGACCCATACATGTTAAATATGTTAAAGTATATGTTAAATAAGTTTATATATCCATAGTTATTTTGCTGCACAAGAAAAATTGGACTAAGACATAAGGTAAAAATAACCTGAAAAGGAAATCAAAAAAGCAAGTGGACAAAAACAGAGGGAGTGGAAATGCTATGTTGTGGTTCACACTCATTTCCCATAGTTCTTTCGCTGAGTATAGCTGGGTTCTCTTCATTATTGAACAAATGGAACTCATTTGATTCATCTCATTGTTGAAGAGAGCCATGTCCATCAGAATTGAAGTATATGATGATCTCCTGGTCCTGCTCATTTCACTCAGCATCAGTTCATATAAGTCTCTCCAGGCCTTTCTGAAATCTTCCTGCTGGTCATTTTTTACAGAATAATAATATTCCATAACATTCATATACCACAACTTATAGAATTTAAATTTTAGAAGAGATCATCTAGCCCAACCAATATGCAAAGTAAACCCACTATAGAATACAGGACAAGTGGTTTTGCATCTTCTGTTTGAAGATCTCTCTCAGGAGATTGTTTTGTATTTTGATCTTGTCAAAATGATCAGTTAGGCAGTTGTTGAAATGGAACTGGACCTCTGCAGGGAGACTGGTTAACTTAAGAACTTAAGTTTGATTTGTAATGATTTAAAACTAAAATTTGATTTAAAAATTAAAAACATAATAAATAATACTCAAGTATTGAATTTTTTCTTTGGTCAAAGAACTGCAACATTTGGGAATAATATAATCTATTGATCTCCATAAAAATAGGCTGCTATTTATGCTTATTTATTAATTAGGTTAAAATAAGAAAACTTACAAAGAGATTATACTTAAGAGGTAAGAGAGTCTATATAACTACTTTTTGATGGATTATAGCAAAAAATTCAAAATTATTACCAATATTTTTCCTAAATATTTATTGTAAAAATTATTTAACCCATCATAACATTGTACACCCATTTATTGATCATCCCTTTACCTCTCACATTTTAGTTTGTTTTAAAGGAAAAAAATGATTCAAGGAATGGTTACTAGTATATAATAATTATACTAATAATACTGCTAAATTAGTATAATGATACTGCTAATTAACACACAAAGACAGATTTACATGTAACTGAATTTTTTTCTTTTTTCTTTCTGTGAATGGCATTGATTTTTTTTTTTTCTTCTTTGGGAGACAAAAATGTCTTCATCTTTTGACTTAAGCCTAGCTTCTGGTCTTTCCTATAAGATTAGTAATACCACTCAGGAGGAAGAAAGCAGCAACTGCTGATAACAACCCTGATTAGAGTAATAACATTTGTTTTTCTAGGGGTAGTGGTAGGAAGCCAGGGAGAAGCTGGATTTCTGGGCTGGTCTTCAGAAACTGGCTATTTATTGTACTTTGGTAGAACTGAAGGTGGATGAGAATCAAGTCTTGAAATTCTTACCATTTGAGTGGTTTCCTATATGTATCTTTGTTAGTGATTTCCTTTGTGCATGTGTATGTGTGTGTAAATTTAATGGTAGGTTGCCTAAGTCTTAGGTAAAAAGTATACCAGAAGGTTTACATAATATGTTGCATCCTTAATAAAATATCACTTTAACTCTTCTTCCAGAGTTTGGGGGACATTAGTAATCATTTGTTTTAGACTGAGAGAGAAAAATGAGTGTGGGTGTGTGTATACACATATGAGAACTGCTGGAATACAAGAAGATAGGGATATGAGTTAATTTTTTTTTTTTCTGTTTCAATAGCACGAAGTGTCTTCTGGTATCATCTTTTAAAATAAGATGTTTACAGCCCTATTTCCCTCCTAACTAGTATAGTCTGCAGGCTTCTAGTAGCCTCAAGGCACTTTAAGTGGTTAATTGAGGTTAGAACTGTTTCATAAAAATACCAAGAAGTTATTTGCTTATTGAAATATTCTTCCCTGTTCCAAGTAAATATTTGTGTGAGGCTGTATTTTCTTCAAACTCTTTAAACAAAAACATTGCAACAGATTGAATGCAGAAACAGATATGACAATCCAGCTGTTTTATATTAAGCCATACATTTAAAAGATTACAAAAATATGTAAACCAGTGCCATTCTTCTTACTATTTTTGAAAAAGTTATTTTTCATAAAAATATTTCATTTATGTTAACATATAATAAATTATTTGAAAATAAATATTTTAAAAATCATTGATAGGTATAATCTACTTAAATATAAGTTCTTCAGGATCTTCAATAATTTTTAAGAATAGAAGAGGATCCTGAGACAAAAGTTTTAAAATTATTGTAGTAACCTAATTTGTTAATAATGCTGGTAGACCCCATTGAGGTTAGGATGAGAAAAACATTTTTTAAGGCACTTATAATGTGCTAGACATTGTGCTAAATGCTGTGCTGTTTTTAACTTAGTCCTTAGAACAGTCTTGGGAGATAGGTGCTATTATGATCCCCATTTTTCAGAAAAGGAAATTGAGGCAGGTAAAATTTAAGTGGCTTGTCCAGGGTCACCCAGCTAGTGTGTAAGGATAGATTTTACTTTGGGTCTTCCTTGCCCCAGGCTCAGCACTCAATCCTCTGTGCTAACTGCCTTATAAAACACATACAGATATCCATAGCCAAACAATGTGTGATTTAAATTCTTCTTAATATTGCTGCATTTGTACTTTTTCTTGTGGAAGTATTTAATTTTGAGAACACTGGGTTTTTTGGGTTGTTTTAAATTTTATCATTTTTTCAGTAAAAGACTTTGTCCATTCTCTTAGATACAATATATCTGTACAGAACCGAACAGTTCTCTTGTTGCACAGAGAGAATTGGGTTCAGAAGGTAGAAATAACCTGGGAAGAAAAACAAAAATGTAAACAGTTTACATTCCTTTCCCAGTGTTCTTTCTTTGGGTGTAGCTGCTTCTGTCCATCCTTGATCAATTGAAACTGAATTACATCTCTTTATCAAAGAGATCTACTTCCATCAGAATACATCCTCATACAGTATGGTCGTTGAGGTATATAATGATCTCCTGGTTCTGCTCATTTCACTCAGCATCAGTTCATGTAAGTCTCTCCAAACCTCTATGTATTCATCTTGCTGGTCATTTCTTACAGAACAATAATATTCCATAACATTCATATACCACAATTTACCCAACCATTCTCCAGGTGATGGGCATCCATTCATTTTCCAGTTTCTAACCACTACAAACAGGGCTGCCACAAACATTTTGGCACATACCCTTATATCTTTGGGGTATAAGCCCAGTAGTAGCACTGCTGGATCAAAAGGTATGCACAGTTTGATAACTTTTTAGGCATAATTCCAGATTGCTCTCCAGAATGGTTGGATTTGTTCACAACTCCACCAGTGCATCAGCGTCCCAGTTTTCTCACATCCCCTCCAACATTCAGCATTATTTTTTCCTGTCATCTTAGCCAATCTGACAGGTATGTAGTGTTATCTCAGAGTTGTCCTAATTTGCATTTCTCTGATCAATAGTGATTTGGAACACTCTTTCATATGAGTGGAAATAGTTTCAATTTCATCATCTGAAAATTGTTCATATCGTTTGACCGTTTATCAATTAGAGAATGGCTTGATTTCCTTATAAATTAGAGTCAATTCTCTATATATTTTGGAAATGAGGCCTTTATCAGAACCTTTAACTGTGAAAATGTTTTCCCAGTTTGTTTCTCTCTTAATCTTGTTTGCATTAGTTTTGTTTATATAAAGGCTTTTTAATTTGATATAATCAAAATTTTCTGTTTTGTGATCAGTAATGGTCTCTAGTACATGATCACAAATTTCTTCCTCCTCCACAAGTCTGAGAGATAAACTACCCTATGTTCCCCTAATTTATTTATAATCTCATTCTTTATGCCTAAATCATGGGCCCATTTTGATCTTTTCTTGGTATATGGTGTTAAGTGTGGGTCCATGCCTAATTTCTGCCATACTAATGTCCAGTTATCCCATCAGTTTTTGTCAAATAATGAATCTTATCCCAAAAGTTAGGATCTTTGGATTTCTCTAACACTAGGTCGCTATAGTTGACTATTTTGTCTTGTAACTTAACCTATTCCATTGATCAACTAATCTATTTCTTAGCCAATACCAAATGGTTTTGTTGACCGCTGCTTTATAATATAGTATTAGATCAGATACAGCTAGGCCACCTTCTTTTGATTTTTTTTTCATTAATTCCCTTGAAATTCTTGACCTTTTGTTCTTCCATATTAATTTTTTTGTTATTTTTTCTAGATCATTAAAATAGTTTCTAGGGAGTCTGGTATCCACTGAATAAATAGATTAGTTTAGGGAGTATTGTCATCTTTATTATATTCACTCGGCCTATCCAAGAGCACTTAATATTTTTCCAATTATTTAAATCTGGTCCTCCAGGTACCACCAGAGAAGATTCTCCAATGTGAAATGCAAACACCTCCAGGCTAACTTTGCAGAAATATCAAGTGGAGAACTGTAGACTAACTGGGTGTGACTTGAGCCTCATTAGGAACTATAGAAATTTTCACCTTCTGAAATGTGTGTGGAGAAAGGGGTGTGTGAGTCGGGGAAGATTGAGGGAATCTCTGCTGATTAAAAATGTCAGGCTCAACTGTGCTGCAGAGACTCTGCCCTGGGTGTGAAGGAACCAGCACACCCTTGAATACAGAGGCAGTGAGGTAGGGAGGCTGCTTGATTAGGGGCTCCAAGCCAGAGGAAAGGCTGAAGTGAAGCTAGAGGCACCATCCCTCTCCTCTTCCACAATAAGGTGCTTCCACTAATACCTGTTATATTTTTTTAAAATGAACCAGCAAAGAAGAATTTCACCATAAAAACTTAACTGTGGGAACAGGAAAGACCAGTTTTCTTCTTCAGAGGAAGACATTGAAGTATAAAGAGCTGCTTCTATCCCAAAGAGTAATGTTAAATAGTTCCTTTTCCCAGAGTGAATTTATAGAAGAAAATGAGACACACTGAGGGAAAAACTAAAATAAATAAATAAATAAAAACCATCCAAGGGGAAAAAAAGAAAATTATGAAAACATTAACCAACTACAAAAGGAGAAACAACATCTCCAAGATGAAAATAACCCTTTGAAAATTAGAATTGGTCAAGGGAAAGCCAGTGAAGCTATAAGAGACAAAAAGATGATAAAACAGATAATAAAGAATGCAAAAATAGGATAGAATGTGAAACATCTTAAAAGAAAAATGACAGAACTAGAAACCCAATCAAGAAGAGAAAATATAAGAATAATTGGGCTGTCTGTCAATTAAAAAAAAAAAGTAAAAAGAATAATTGGGCTGTCTGAAAGTTGTGATTCAAGAAAATCACCTGGATTGATAGAACATGAGGGGAAAGTAGAAATAGAAAAATATCCACCAATCACTTCCTCAATAAGATCCTTTATGGAAAACACATAGGAATATTATTGTCAAATTTCAAAAACCCCAGATCAAAGAAAAATTTTGCAAGAAACAAGAAAAAAAAATTCTAATATGCTAGGGCTACAATTAGAATTGTACAGTGGCAACAGCAAAATTATACAATGATCAATTCTGATGGACATGGCTCTTTTCAACAATGAGATGCTTCAGGCCAGTTCCAATGGTCTTGTGATGAAGAGAGCACCACAGAGAAGACTGTGGGGACTGAGTGTGGATCACAACGTAATATTTTTGCTCTTTTTGTTGTTTGCTTCCATTTTGTTTTCTTTATCTTTTTCTTTTTTGATCTGATTTTTCTTGTGCAACATGATAATTGTAGATTATGTATAGAAGAATTGCACATGTTTAACATATATTGGATTACTTGCAGTCTATTTTGTGATCAGTAATGGTGTCTAGTTCATCTTTGGTCACAAATTTCTTCCTCCTCCACAAGTCTGAGAGATAAACTATCCTTTGTTCCCCTAATTTATTTATAATCTCGTTCTTTATGCCTAAATCCATGGACCCATTTTGATCTTTTCTTGGTATATGGTGTTAAGTGTGGGTCCATGCCTAATTTCTGCCATACTAATTTCCAGTTTCCAGAAGGGGAAAAACAATTGGAACGCAAAGTTTTGCAAGAGTGAAATGTTGAAAATTATCTATGCGTGTGTTTTGAAAATATATTTTGAATCCTCTCTGATGTTCTGATGGGCACATGACAATGTTCTCTTTTATTTTGTATTCCTGTAATGGGCTGAGGCTTGAGTTGATGCACTGAGGTCCCAACCACATGAGGCTAAATAGTAATTGGACCATACTCTATTAATATATAAGCTTGGAGAAAGAATGGCCCCCGCCCACTCTTTGTGCAAGTCTTGATGTGTTGTATAGGATATGATGATTCTGGTGCGTAGAGGCAGGGGAGTGAAAAAGGAAGGGGAGGAGAGCTCAGATCTCTCGCTCTCTCTCTGCTAGCTGGCTTCCTGTCGCAGCTGCCCATATTGCTATCGCAATCCTTCTTGCCCATATTGCTATCGCAATCTTTTTTCACCTCTTCACTTCAATAAAGACTGAAGATTTTTCCCTTAACCTGAGTTCCTGACTCCAGCTGATTTTAAATAGGCGATCATTACATATTCCTTTTCAATTTTTCTGGGTTTTTTAAAAAATAAAATAATTTTTTTAAAATTAGCTTTATTTATATCTACCAACAATCAAAAGAATTAGTCCTGCAGCCAAAATATCACATGCAGAAAAGTTATAATATTGAAAGAGAAAACATGGACATTCAGTGAACTTGCAGATTTTCAGGACTTTCTATCAACCAAACCCAAATTTAAAATTTTTTATAAAAGCCGGTATCAAATATCAGTTTCAAAAAACTCAACTTGGACAAATGATTTATTTTTTTTTTAAATATATGGGAAATGTATACTCTAGGTTTAAGATTGACATCAATAATATAGTAGCTCACAAAAAAAAATTAGGGCAGAGTTATGGTAAAAATAATATTATACAAATGAGGTATAGACACAGGCATTAGAGGGAGAAGGAGGGCTCATAGTTCTGAAAACCTACTCACATTGGGAATGCTACGTATATACCATGAAGGGGATAGCACCCTCTAAAAATCAATATAAAGAAATAAGGGGAGAGATATGGGAAGATGGGGAAGGAAAGGATGAGGGAAGAAAACAAGGAAGGGATCCATGGGTGAGGAAAGGTTATGTAATAGCAAGGCAAGTTCAGGAGCAAAATTAAAGCAGAGTCTGCAGGCATAGAAAAGATCAGGGGGAGAGGGAGAAGGGAAAGCAGTATAAGTGTATGTGTATATATATGCTTAAGCATGATGGGGATGAAAGGGAGGAAAAAAGAATAAAGTAAAAAAAGTATGTAGCAGAGAACAAAAAAAAATTTACAAGAAAGTAAAGAATGGACACTCATGTGTTTACTCATGTAACAATTTCTTCTGCTAATATATATTTTCTTAAACTGGTAATTTGTTGTTATATATTTTGAATCCTCTCTGATATTCTAATGGGCACATGACAATGTTCTCTTTTGTATTCCTTTTCAATTTTTCTGGGTTTTTTAAAAAATAAAATAAATTTTTTTAAATTAGCCTTTTATTGATAGAACACATGCATGGGTAATTTTTCAACATTGTCCCTTGCAATCACTTCTGTTCCAACTTTTCTCTTCCTTCCCTTCACCCCCTCTCCTAGATGGCAGGCAGCCCCATACATGTTAAACATGTTAAAGTATATCTTAAATACAATATATGTGTACATATTTGCACAGTTCTCTTGTTGCACAAGAAAAATCGGATTCAGAAAGGTAAAAATAACCCAGGAAGAAAAGCAAAAATGCAAGCAGTCCACATTCCTTTCCCAGTGTTCTTTTTTTGGGTGTAGCTGCTTCTGTCCATCCTTGATCAATTGAAACTGAGTTAGATCTTTTTGACAAAGAAATCCACTTCCATCAGAATACATCCTCATACAGTATCGTTGTTAAGGTATATAATGATCTCCTGGTTCTGCTCATTTCACTTAGCATCAGTTCATGTAAGTCTCTCCAAGCCTCTCTGTATTCATTCTGCTGGTCATTTCTTACAGAACATAATAGTTCATAACATTCACATACTACAATTTAACTAGCCATTCTCCAGGTGATGGGCATCCATTCATTTTCCAGTTTCTAACCACTACAAACAGGGCTGCCACAAACATTTTGGCACATACAGGTCCCTTATATCTTTAGGATATATGCCCAGTAGTAACACTGCTGGATCAAAGGGTATGCACAATTTGATAACTTTTTGAGTATAGTTCCAAATTGCTCTCCAGAATTGTTGGATCTGTTCACAACTCCACCAATAATGCATCAATGTCATAGTTTTCCAACATCCCCTCCAACATTTGTCATTATCTTTTCTTGTCATCTTAGCCAATCTGACAGGTTTTAGTGTTTAGGTTTAGTGTTAGGTTTAGGTTTAGTGTTCAGAGTTGTCTTAATTTCCATTTGTCCGATTAATAGTGATTTGGAACACCCTTTCATCTGAGTGGAAATAGTTTCAATTTCATCATCTGACAATTGTTCATATCCTTTGACCATTTATCAATTGGAGAATGGCTTGATTTCTTATAGAGTCAGTGCTCTATTTTGGAAATGAGGCCTTTATCTGTAAAAATATTTTTCCTAGTTTATTGCTTCCCTTCTAATCCTGTTTGCTTTAGCTTTGTTTGTACAAAAGCTTTTTAACTTGATATAATCAAAATTTTCTATTTTGTGATCAATGATCTGTAGTTCTTCTTTGGTCACAAATTCATTCCTCCTCCAAACTGAGTTTACCTTCTGAGAGGTAAACTATCCTATGTTCTTCTAACTTATTTATAATCTCGTTCTTTATGCCTAAATCATGAACCCATTTTCATCTTATACGGTGTTAAATGTGGGTGCATGCCTAGTTTCTGCCATACTAATTTCCAGTTTTCCCAGCAGTTTTTGTCAAATAGTGAGTTCTTATCCCAAAAGCTGTGATCTTTGGATTTGTCAAACACTAGATTGCTACAGTTATTGACTATTTTGTCCTGTGAACCTAACTTATTCTATTGATCAACTAGTCTATTTCTTTTTCTTTTTTTTTTTTTAATAAGTTGCAGATTTCTTTTTTTTTAATTTAATTTTATTTAATAATAATTTTATATTGACGGAATCCATGCCAGGGTAATTTTTTTACAACATTATCCCTTGCACTCGCTTCTGTTCCAATTTTTCCCCTCCTCCCTCCACCTCCTCCCCTAGATGGCAAGTAGTCCTGTATATGTTAGATATGTTGCAGTATATCCTAGATACAATATATGCGTGCAGAACCGAACAGTTCTCTTGTTGCACAGGGAGAATTGGATTTAGAAGGTAAAAATAACCCAGGAAGAAAAACAAAAATGCAAATAGTTCATATTCATTTCCCAGTGTTCTTTCTATGGGTGTAGCTGCTTCTGTACATCATTGATCAACTGAAACTGAGTTAGATCTCTTTGTCAAAGAAATTCACTTCCATCAGAATACATCCTCATACAATATCGTTGTCGAAGTATAAAGTGATGTCCTGGTTCTGCTCATTTCACTTAGCATCAGTTCATGTAAGTCTCTCCAAGGCTCTCTGTATTCATCCTGCTGGTCATTTCTTACATTCCATAACATTCATATACTACAATTTACCCAGCCATTCTCCAATTGATGGGCATCCATTCAGTTTCCAGTTTCTAGCCACTACAAACAGGGCTGCCACAAACATTTTGGCACATACAGGTCCCTTTCCCTTCTTTAGTATCTCTTTGGGGTATAAGCCCAGTAGTAGCACTGCTGGATCAAAGGGTATGCACAGTTTGATAACTTTTGGGGCATAATTCCAGATTGCTCTCCAGAATGGTTGGATTCGTTCATAACTCCACCAACAATGCATCAGTGTCCCAGTTTTCCTGCATCCCTTCCAACATTCATCATTATTTTTTCCTGTCATCTTAACCAATCTGACAGGTGTGTAGTGGTATCTCAGAGTTGTCTTAATTTGCATTTCTTTGATCAATAGTGATTTGGAACACTCTTTCATGTGAGTGGTAATAGTTTCAATTTCATCCTCTGAAAATTGTCTGTTCATATCCTTTGACCATTTATCAATTGGAGAATGGCTTGATTTCTTATAAATTTGAGTCAGTTCTCTATATATTTTGGAAATGAGGCCTTTATCAGAACCTTTAATTGTGAAGATGTTTTCCCAGTTTGTTACTTCCCTACTAATCTTGTTTGCATTCGTTCTGTTTGTACAAAGGCTTTTTAATTTGATTTTCTATTTTGTGATCAGTAATGGTCTCTAGTTCATCTTTGGTCACAAATTTCTTTCTCCTCCACCAGTCTGAGAGATAAACTATCCTATGTTCCTCTATGTTGTTATAAAATAATATAATGGTCATGGACCCATTTTAATTTTATCTTGGTATATGGTGTTAAGTGTGGGTCCATGCCTAATTTCTGCCATACTAATTTCCAGTTATCCCAGCAGTTTTTAATCAAATAATGACTTCTTATCCCAAAAGTTAGGATCTTTGGGTTTGTCAAACACTAGATTGCTATAGTTGACTATTCTGTCTCGTGAACCTAACCTTTTCCACTGATCAACTAATCTATTTCTTAGCCAATACCAAATGGTTTTGGTGACTGCTGCTTTATAATATAATTTTAGATCAGGTACAGCTAGGCCACCTTCATTTGATTTTTTTTTTTCATTAATTCCCTTGAGATTCTCGACTTTTTATTGTTCCATATGAATTTTGTTGTTATTTTTTCTAGATCATTAAAATATTTTCTTGGAAGTCTAATTGGTATAGCACTAAATAAATAAATTAGTTTAGGGAGTATTGTCATCTTTATTATATTCGCTTGGCCTATCCAAGAGCCCTTAATATTTTTCCAATTATTTAAGTCTGACTTTATTTGTGTGGAAACTTTTTTGTAATTTTGCTCATATAATTCCTAACTTTCCTTTGGTAGATAGATTCCCAAATATTTTATGTTATCAACAGTTATTTTGAATGGAATTTCTCTTTGTATCTCTTGCTGTTGGATTTTGTTGGTGATGTATAAAAATGCTGAGGATTTATGTGGATTTATTGTGTATCCTGCAACTTTGCTAAGGTTGTAGATTATTTCTAATATTCTAATGCTATTATTTCTAAGAGTGATAATTTGGTTTCCGCATTACCTATTCTAATTCCTTTAATGTCTTTTTCAACTCTTGTTGCCGCATCTAGCATTTCTAATACAGTATTGAATAGTAATGATGATAGTGGGTAACCTTGTTTCACTCCTGATCTGGTTCCGGTTTATCTTCATTACATATGATGCTTACTGACGAATTTAAATAGATGCTCCTGATACTTTAGGAAAAGTCCATTTATTCCTGTAGGAATGGATGTCAGATTTTATCAAATGCTTTTTCTGCATCTATTGAGATGATTATATGATTTTTGTTAATTTGGTTATTGATGCAGTCAATTATGCTAATAGTTTTTCTAATATTGAAGCAGGCCTGCATTCCTGGCATAAATCCTACTTGGTCATGGTGTATTATCCTAGGGCTGATTTTCCGTAATCTTTTTGCTCATACTTTATTTAAGATTTTTGCACCAGTATTCATTAGGGAGATTGGTCTATAATTTTCTTTCTCTGTTTTCAACCTACCTGGTTTAGGTATCAGTACCATGTCTGTGTCATAAAAGAATTTGGTAGAACTTCAGTTTTTTCAAATAGTTTATATAACATTAGAGTTAATTGTTCTTTAAATGTTTGGTAGAATTCTCATGTAAATCCATCTGGTCCTGGGGAATTTTTCTTATGAATATTCTTATGAATAGCTTGTTCTATTTCTTTTTCTAAAACCAATTTACTTCTTCCTCTGTTAATCTGGGCAAGCTATATTATGAAGGTATTCTTCCATTTCATTTAAGTTATCGAATTTCTTGGCATAAAGTTGGGCAAAGTAACTTTCTTCCTTAGTGGCAAGTTCTCCCCTTTCATTTTTAAAACTAACAATTTGATTTTCCTCTTTCCTTTTTCTAATTAAATTTAACAAAGTGTGTGGGTCAGAAACCATTTAATAAAAAGCTGGAGAGATCTCTAGACCAAAGCAAAGTTCTGAGAATAGGCCATCCCATCCTTCCAGCAGATAATCGAATCGAAGGGAAGAGGCACTGTAGGGGGTAGGGTCAACTCTTTTAATCCCTAACGCAAATACCCCCTCCCACCACTGACCCTTATGCTTATTGGCTGAGGAACTTACATTCTAAACTCGGGCACTACCCAAGAAATTGAACTTGGCCAATAAGTACATAGTTGCCCATATTTGACAGAAACAGAAAGACACTGATGTCATAGGAGGATAACAAGAAGGGGATTTAAGTATGCCCTTAGGAGGATAGCAGGGAGGAGACTTAAGTATGCCCTTAAGAGAATAGCAAGGAGGGGACTTAAGTATGCCTTGATTTAGTGCTTAGAAGTCCTTCAGGCCTACTCAACCTTTGAAAGAGATGAAGCCTTACTCGATTTTCCCTACTGTCTTGAAAGATCTCACCTCATCTCGTTCAAAAGTTTTATTATCTATTTTGTTGGTTTTTTCATAGAACCAACTCTTAATTTTATTTATTCAATATTTTTTTACTTTCAATTTATTAAGCTCTCCTTTTTAAGTAAATAAATTTTTAAAAAACTAGTGAGTTGATGTCAGACTACATCTTTTTTTGTTGTTGTTGTTGTGATAAAATAAGAACATAGAACAGAAGTTACAGGTAAAGGGACAGATTATATGTTCCTCTTGAGGAGCTACAAGAAATATAATTTCATTTAAAAGTGTTCATAAAAAGCAGAATACTATTGTTATAATTGTAGTTTAAATGCTATCATCTTTTGCAGAAAATAGAGAATTTGTAGGAAGAATTTCTAAGATCCCCATGGCTAATGAAATCTTGATATGTGAAGACTAACAAAAGGCCCATGTGGGAAGACAGTGTTGGAAAATTTGGTTTGGGATTAAAAAATGAAAAAGGTCAAAAGGTTTATAGATTTTTCTGACTCTTCCTTAATGGTAACTTTTCTTAGAAAAAAAGATTAGAAGATGCTATATGTAGCAAGCAAAAAAAGCACACCAAAAAATGAAATTGACATTTCCTTATAAAAAAGGAAATGGCAAACTATAGTTGTTTCAGAATCAGCTGTTTTTGTGCAATCTGATCATTAATTGGTTATAGCAAAGGTCAAAGCAAGTACCAATGAGAACAAAGAATAAAGACAGTGTGTGAGAAAACCCTGTGTCAGCATAACCTCTTTAAAGCAAGCTGTTGACTCAGAAAAATGGTAATTAGACAAAAATAAAGACTAGAATTCTATTGTTTCTTAAAGGAATTTAAATACTAACAAGCACAGAAAATGTAAGAATCTGTGTTGTGTAAGAATCTGCTTGTTGATTTTTAAATTTTTTTTTTTTATTTTTTAACTTTTATTTTTATCTTGTTTTTACACCACAGACCTTTTTCTTATAATACCTCACTGAACTTTCCTTGTATGAAAAAAAAATTATTTACAAAGAAACATCTGATAAAGTAACCAAATCTGTTGTTTCTGATGGTATATACAACATTCTGTAACCACATTCCTCCATGTCTATATATGAAGGAGAGAAATATGTTTCATCAAAAATTTTATGGGGCCAAGATTGGGTATTAGAACAAATCAATTTCATTGTTTTTGTTTGTAATATTAAATTTCTATATTGTTCTTTTAGTTCTGCTTATTAGCCTTTTGTCATTTTTACAAGTCTTCCCAGGTTTCTCCATGTTGCTCATATTAAAAATACTAATAACTATATGTTACGCTAAGCACTTTACAAATATTATATTATTTGATACTCAACACAACTCTGCAGGTCAGGTTATTATCCCCATTTTACAGTGAAGGAATCTGAAGCAAAGAGATTAAGTGACTTGTCCTTGCTTTAGGGTCATCCAGCTGTGTGTCTGGCGTTAGATCTGAATCCAGACTTTCTTGACTCCAGGCCCAGCACTTGATTCACTATACCACCTAGCTGTTTATTTGTCTAATAAAAGGAGAATGGCAGAAAGAGTAATATGAAAAGTTAGTACATAAGGAGAATCTGTTGAGTAACTAGGAGACTGAGTTACCTAAGCTAACAAAAACAAGAGAATCTAATGTTTTTCAGCAATAGAAATATGAAACCAAGAACATCTTTATTTCCCTTTCTTGAGTAAAAAATAGTAATAATAAGTCCTTGTTTATATAATGATTACTATGTGCCTGAAATTGTACTAAGCACCTTACAAATATTATCTCAATTGATTTTCACAACAATTCTGGGAGATAGATGATAGATGGTATATTATTCTCATTCTACAAATGAGGAAACTGAGACAAACAGAATTTAATGATTTGTTCAAGGTCATACAGCACCTCAGTTTCTGAGGGTGTTTTTGAACTCAAAAGTCTTCTAGATTCCCATGTTCAGCACCTAGCTTCTGCATTGCCCCACCTAGTTACCCTATTGTCTAGTAAAAAGACATTGTTGGTGACTAGATCATGTGATTTATTTTTTTAATAGTTTTCAAAATTCACTTTTATAAGATTTTGAATTCCAAATTTTTCTTTCTCCCTTTCTTCTTCCCCAAGATAGTAAGCAATCTATTAGGTTATACATATACAATTATATTAATCATATTTTTCACATTAGTCATGTGAAAGAAGAATTAGAATAAAAGAGGAAAATCATGAGAAAGAAAAAACAAAACAAATGAAAATATTTTTTGATTTTCATTCAGCTTTCATAGTTCTTTCTCTGGATGTGTGTAGCATTTTCCATCATGAGTCTTTTGAAATTGTCTTGGATCATAATATTATTGAGAAGAACTAAGTTTCTCATAGTTGATTATAGCCCAGTGTTGCTGTTACTATGTACAATGTTCTTCTTCTTTTTTAATTTTTTTATAATAACTTTTTATTGACAGAATCCATGCCAGGGTAATTTTTTTTTACAACATTATCCCTTGCACTCGCTTCTGTTCCGATTTTTCCCCTCCCTCCCTCCCTCCACCTCCTCCCCTAGATGGCAAGCAGTCCTATATATGTTACATATGTTGTAGTATATCCTAGATACAATATATGTTTGCTGAACAATATACGAACTGCCGAACAGTTCTCTTGTTGCACAGGGAGAATTGGATTCAGAAGGTAAAAATAACCCGGGAAGAAAAACAAAAATGCAAATAGTTCATATTCATTTCCCAGTGTTCTTTATTTGGATGTAACTGCTTCTGTCCATCATTTATCAATTGAAACTGAGTTAGGTCTCTTTGTCAGAGAAATCCACTTCCATCAGAATACATCCTCATACAATATCGTTGTCGAAGTGTAAAGTGATGTCCTGGTTCTGCTCATTTCACTTAGCATCAGTTCATGTTAAGTCTCTCCAAGCCTCTCTGTAGTCATCCTGCTGGTCATTTCTTAGAGAACAATAATATTCCATAACATTCATATACCACAATTTACCCAGCCATTCTCCAATTGATGGGCATCCATTCAATTTCCAGTTTCTAGCCACTACCAACAGGGCTGCCACAAACATTTTGGCACATACAGGTCTCTTTCCCTTCTTTAGTATTTCTTTAGGATATAAGCCCAGAAGTAACACTGCTGGATCAAAGGGTATGCACAGTTTGATAACTTTTGGGGCATAATTCCAGATTGCTCTCCAGAATGGTTGGATTCGTTCATAACTCCACCAACAATGCATCAGTGTCCTAGTTTTCCCGCATCCCCTCCAACATTCATCATTATTTTTTCCTGTCATCTTAGCCAATCTGATGGGTGTGTAGTGGTATCTCAGAGTTGTCTTAATTTGCATTTCTCTAATCAATAGTGATTTGGAACACTCTTTCATATGAGTGGTAATAGTTTCAATTTCATCATCTGAAAATTGTCTGTTCATATCCTTTGACCATTTATCAATTAGAAAATGGCTTGATTTTTTATAAATTTGAGTCAGTTCTCTATATATTTTGGAAATGAGGCCTTTATCAGAACCTTTAGCTGTGAAGATGTTTTCCCAGTTACAATGTTCTTCTTTAGACTGTATGACTCTGAATCTAAAATTAATATAAAACAGAATGTTCTAACTAGTGAGCTAAAATAGTCACATAAAAAGCATCCATTGGTATGGATCTTTTGGACACCTGAGAAACAAAATATTTTTTTAAAAAATCTGATTGTGAAATAATAAAAGCCACTTGGGCATCTAGGTGGCACAGTGGAGCTAGCTATATGAGCCTGGACAAGTCACTTAAACTTTGCCTCCGTTTTATTATCTTTAAAATGGAGATAATAGCATCTATCTCCCAGAGTTGTTGAGGATCAAATGAAAACATTTGTAAAGCATATAGCACAGTATCTAGCATAAAGTAGACACTATATAATTGCTATCTGATATTATTGCTATTATTTACAAATTTTTCTACCTTCCCATAGTTCTGTCTGCATTGAGTATTCAACTTTTAAAAAATTATCTTTGCCACTTTGAGAGTTGTGAAGTAATAAATAGTAATCTATTTAGTTTCTATCTTATTTTTCATGATTTGAATCAATCTTTCTATATAATTATTGATCACTTATAATTCTTTTAAAAATATTTATTTCCTTTACTTGTCAATGACTTTGTCTTATATTTGTCTCTACATCTTAAGACATCAAACTCTATGATATTTAGTGCAGAATTTTTTTCCCTCACCATACTGTTTTACCTTTTAATTTTAGCTATATTGATATTTTATAGAAAAAGCTTTTTAATTTTATATTAAAATGGGTTTTTTGTCTTTCACAATATTATTTATTTCTTGCTTAGATATGAATTTTTACTTTAATCATGGCTATACTTTCGTCCCTTTTTATTTTTATCCCTTATGATGTCACCTTTTATATAATGCTCATGTAGAGCATAAGGTGATGGTGTTTGTTTTGATGTACTGTTCTAAACTTAATTTCTGCCAAACAGCAAGTTCTTTCACTTATTCTTCATGTTTTCTAAATAAATCATATCAGCTATTTAAAAAAAAAGTATGAAATTGGGGCAGCTAGGTGGCAAAGTAGATAGAGTACAAGCCTTGAAGTCAGGAGAGCTTGAGTTCAATTGTCTCAGACATTTAACACTTCCTAGCTGTGTGACCTTGGGCAAGTCACTTAACCTAGTTGCCTCAACCAAAAAAAAAAGTATAAATTTGTATTCATTTTGCCAGTATTTATATGCTTTAATTCCTTTCTCTTATTAGTAGCATTTTGAGAACTGCATTAAATAGTAACGGGGAGAGGTATCCTTTGTCCTACCCTCATGGCTCATAGAGTAAAGGAAAATAATTTTTTTTTCAATTTCAAGTAATACTAGCTCTTGTATACAGAGGGAAGTTAGATGCCATTGAATCCAATCCTTTCATGTCATAGATAAGAAAATTAAGACTTAAAAAGGTTGTGACTTGCCCATAGACATATAGTCAGTAGAAAAATGTTTGAGGCAGATATTCAAACTCTAGTCTTCTTGACTCCAAGTACAACATTTTGTCCATTGTACCATAAAGCTGCCACTTGGCTCCTGAAGACTGAGAAAAGAACTCCTTCATATTCAACCAGTCCCTTTATGCTATAATACTGACTCCATATGTCTCTGTTTTGAGCTATATATAGTGGCCCAGTATGACTACCTCTCATATTCACCTTTTTATTTCTCATGTTCATCTTTTGATAAGAGAACATCACACTTACCAAAATCCATGATGGAAGAAAGTGAAGAGCTTTAAGGAAGAAACCCAGCAATTTCTGCCCCTCCATCTCCACTTTAGAAGAACAAATTTCTCTAAATCTATGAGCCTTTTTTGAGGTGTTTCCCATATTCCCTTGCTGCAATTTTAATTACTTTATATTTCACTTTATCTATACTTAAATATGGTATAATTTAGTAATTAGCTTCAAATCAATGTATTCTATTTATTAATCATCTATACTTTTTTTTTTAAGTATTTGACTTAGTAGAACAAGCCACAACCTCAAAAATTCCATTCTAATTGCAATCCTTATTTTATCCTACTCTCATTCATTTCTGCTAAAGTGACATTTTTACAATTTAGAACATGGATGAGTATTCTGAAGATGGCCAAGCACATAACTTATAGTAACTAGACATGCTCACCAGCATCATTCAAAGAAATAGATCTCTTATCATGAGCACTGTGAAGTTTTCAGATTTGATCAATACAGGGGCTATCTTGCCTCTAAGCATGGAAACACATTCTGGGTTTATTTAATGAAAAATCCTGATATGGTGGTGAAAAAGGCATCCTTCATCACTCTTACATCATAGATTCATTTGGCTCATCCTTCCCTGAAGGAAGTTGCCATGTTTATAGGATTTCTCTTCTTTGAGACTTAATATGCTCAGTTCCTTTAGCTAATCCTTAGATGAGTTAGACTGAAGGGCTGGTTGCTTTTCTGAGTATTCAGGCTTGTTGAGATAGACCAGGGTTGGGAGGGAAGTGAAGGAAACAGTGAAAAATACAAAGTAATGAAGTGGTATCATCTGGAGGTTTTTGTTTATAATTTATTATTTCAGGCAATTTTATCAGACTATGATATGTCATTGGACAAGCAGCCTATTGTTTGATGTGTTTAGATGTGTACATATGTTTTTGTTTTTGTTTTTTTAAAGTCCAAATCCTTTATTGTCTCCTTCAAGATGTGTGCATATGTGTAGAATGTTTTTGGTGAATATTGAACTACTTGCTGCTAGAGATGTCTTTCTTTTTAACACCAATCTTTTTCTGGCTTTGGCATATAGTTTTGTCTTTTTTCTTTTTGAGGCAGTTATGGTTAAGTGACTTGCCCATTGTTACACAGTTTGTCTCTGAGTTAGGATTTGAATTCAGGTCCTTCTGATTCCAGGGCCAGTGCTTCTTTGCTATGCTACCTCGCTGACTCAGTATATAGTTTTGAGTCACAAAACACCATGATGTTAAATCAAAATTGTCAATGACATAAAGTTTAATGGAAAAACGTTGCAAGATATAAGTTGCTTGAGGGGAAGAGCTGTTCTTGTCTTTGTAGCTCTAACATCTAACACTTTGCACATTGCAGATACTTTTAAGTTTTATTGAATTGAATGGTGGATGTATGTAGACTTGAAGCTTGTTTATTATGTTAAGATATTAAGGACATGTAGGAAAAAGAAATGGATCAATGAGGTAATAATATTGACAGATTTTTTTAAAAGCTTGTGTCCAATTCTGTAAACACAAATTCTGTGAACACAAATTTTACTTAGGCTCTATAAAACTGAAGAATGAATTTTTTTTAATTTTCAGTAATTGTTTTTAGATTAATTTGAATGGGTATTTGTAGACAGTGAATCAAAATGAGAGGAAACAAGTGAATTTTTTCCCCCAAGTATTGCATCTCAACATATGGGAATCACTAATACAGATTTCAGTTTTTGCAGTCTTCAGTATTTAAGATTAGATACAATACTAGAAAATACATTTCTGGACATGATTCAATATTGATTCTAAAAATTGTTGCTTTGACCTCATCCCTTCTATCTTCTTGAAATTGACAAATTGATTTCAGCCCCTGACCCTCAGAGTTCTCTTTTTTTGTGAATGATCACATTAGAAGGCAGATTGAATGATGAACCATAAAAACTTGATTCAAATCCTGACTCTGCTATTTTTTAATTCTCAGTTAGCTTGTTTTTAAAGAAAGAAACTGTAGTATTACTCTGATTTCTAAGGTTTCATGTAGGGCAAAATCTCATGATCCTGAAATAGTGAATAATGTATGGGTTAAGATCTGCACCTTTTTTTAATTTGCATTTCTCTGATCAATAATGATTTGGAACACTTTCATATGAGTGGTAATAGTTTCAATTTCATCATCTGAAAATTGTCTGTTCATATCCTTTGACCATTTATCATTTGGAGAATGGCTTGATTTCTTATAAATTTCAGTCAGTTCTCTATATATTTTGGAAATGAGGCCTTTATCAGAACCTTTAACTGTGAAGATGTTTTCCCAGTTTATTGCTTCCCTTCTAATCTTGTTTGCATTAGTTTTGTTTGTACAAAGGCTTTTTAATTTGATATAATCAACATTTTCTATTTTGTGATTGGTAATAGTCTCTAGTTCATCTTTGGTCACAAATTTCTTTCTCCTCCACAAGTCTGAGTGATAAACTATCCTATGTTCCTCTAATTTATTTATAATCTCGTTCTTTATGCCTAGGTTATGGACCCATTTTGATCTTATCTTGGTATATGGTGTTAAGTATGGGTCCATGCCTAATTTCTGCCATACTAATTTTCAGTTAACCCAGCAGTTTTTATCAAATAATGAATTCTTATCCCAAAAGTTAGGATCTTTGGGTTTGTCAAACACTAGATAGTTATAGTTGACTATTCTGTCTTGTGAACCTAACCTTTTCCACTGATCAACTAATCTATTTCTTAGCCAATACCAAATGGTTATGGTGACTGCTGCTTTATAATATAATTTTAGATCAGATACAGCTAGGCCACCTTCATTTGATTTTTTTTTTCATTAATTCCCTTGAGATTCTCGACTTTTTATTGTTCCATATGAATTTTGTTGTTATTTTTTATAGATTATTAAAATATTTTCTTGGAAGTCTGATTGGTATAGCACTAAACAAATAAATTAGTTTAGGGAGTATTGTCATCTTTATTATATTCGCTCAGCCTATCCAAGAGCACTTAATATTTTTCCAATTTTTTAAGTTTGACTTTATTTGTGTGGAAACTTTTTTGTAATTTTGCTCATATAATTCCTGACTTTCCTTTGGTAGATAGATTCCCAAATATTTTATGCTATCAACAGTTATTCTGAATGGAATTTCTCTTTGTATCTCTTGCTGTTGGGTTTTGTTGGTGATGTATAAAAATGCTGAGGATTTATGTGGATTTACTTTGTGGAACTGTGAATGAATCCAACCATTCTGGAGAGCAATCTGGAATTATGCCCCAAAAGTTATCAAATTGTGCATACCCTTTGATCCAGCAGTGTTTCTATTGGGCTTATATCCCAAAGAAATACTAAAGAAGGGAAAGAGGTCCTGTATGTGCCAAAATGGTTTTTTTTTTGGCAGCCCTGTTTGTAGTGGCTAGAAACTGGAAATTGAATGGATGCCCATCAATTGGAGAATGGCTGGGTAAATTGTGGTATATGAATGTTATGGAATATTATTGTTCTGTAAGAAATGACCAGCAGGATGAATACAGAGAGGCTTGGAGAGACTTACATGAACTGATGCTAAGTGAAATGAGCAGAACTAGGACATCACTTTACACTTTGACAACGATATTGTATGAGGATGTATTCTGATGGAAGTGGATTTCTCTGACAAAGAGACCTAACTCAGTTTCAATTGATAAATGATGGATAGAAGCAGCTACACCCAAAGAAAGAACACTGGGAAACGAATGTGAACTATTTGCATTTTTGTTTTTCTTTCCGAGTTGTTTTTACCTTCTGAATCCAATTCTCCCTGTGCAACAAGAGAACTGCTCGGTTCTGCAAACATATATTGTATCTAGGATATACTGCAACATATCTAACATATATAGAACTGCTTGCCATCTAGGGGAGGGGGTGGAGGGAGGGAGGGGAAAAATCGGAACAAAAGCGAGTGCAAGGGATAATGTTGTAAAAAAATTACCCTGGCATGGATTCTGTCAATATAAAGTTATTATAAAATAAAATAAAATATTAAAAAACAACAACAAAAAACAAACAAAAAAAAAAAGATCTGCACCTTTTGAAGCTTAGGAGAAACTGGTTTCTCCATTCTGTGAAATTAGTTATTAAAACATCTGAATCTTGAATTTTCCCTTCGTTTTTAAGAAATTGGGACTTTTGTTCTCATTGGTTTTTTCCCCCTAGAATAGATATAATTAATCAACTGAACTCTGAGTGCCACTACCTTGAAGTAGGATAGTGTTTGGGCTTTTCTGATTCTAATCCATTCTCTACTCAGCTTTCCAAGTGGTCTTCATAAAGCACGAGTCTGATTATGCCATCATCCCTTTCCTTACCCTCCCTTCTTCATTTCACACTGACTTTCTTGTTGTTCCTTGAATAAAATACTCCATTTCCCAATTGCAATCGTTTTTCTACTGGCTGCCTTCCATCCCTGGAATGTTCTCACTCCTTATCTGGCTCCTGACACTTTTGCCTTCCTGCAAAGCTGAGATAAAATCCTACCTTTTGCAGGAAGCATTTCCTGGCCTCCTTTATTAATGCCAGTGTTTTCCTGGAAGATTATGTCCGGTTTTCACATTTTCTTCCCCTTTAAAAAAAAAAAAAAGAGCTATTTGAGATTGAATTTTGCTTTTTTTGTGTATCAGAGTTAGTACAGTCCCTTGCACGGAGTGGGTGCTAAATGCTGTTTATCCAAGCTACCTTGCTAAAACCTAGGGAGCAAAAAGAGTTGTAAGACTTAGACTTTTACTTTAAGGAGCTTATTAAACTGTAGCTGGACAGATAAGATGTAAATAATGCATAGAAATCATTTACATGGCATTTTATGTTTTGCAAAATATTTTTATAATAGATTTATAGTTTTCAGATAAGAAATAGACTTAAAGAAGTTGTGATTTCTGTTCCCAAGTTAAGTGATTTCAAATCGTCAGTAAGAAAATCTTTATAGAAATCTAGATCTCTTTATCCCAAATTCGATATGCTTTTCATTGATATAAAAGAATAAATAGTAGTATGAAGCAAGTTGTTCAAAGTAGTAAAAGAATAACAGATCACTGGTTTCAATAGGTTGCATGAAGAGACAGATAGTATGCAAGAGAATACATTAGGTATATTGTAAAAAAAAAAATTATAACTTTTATTTGCACCAGAAATCAAGAAATATATTAGCATTGATTAATATATGATCAATATATGGATCTATGTGTTGATGCTTTCCATATTTGAGGTATTCTGAGTAGGTAAAGGGAATTGTGCATTTTAGCGAAATTAATCATAGTGTCTTCTCTATTTTCTTTCAGCCTATAAGTCTATGTGAACCATTTATGTGGATTTATGGATGATTTTATTTACTTAGTTTTAACTCTCACTCTATAAAGAAATCATAGATTGAGGATCATAATCATAAGATGAGAACAGTAGCCAGAAAATGACATGTTTAATACTTTTAGCTCTTTTTCAGCCACATTAGGAGGTAAAAACAATGATCATCTAAATCAGATCTGGCAAGAATTCAGCCCTACTCCACCCTAACCCCGCCATGATCAGAATATTCATGGACGATTATTTGAAATATGGACTTACACATTCACTGTCATTAAACTCTTAATAAGTATATATTGATTGTGCTCTGAAATATTATTAGTTAGTGATAGTATAAAGTGATCATGAGTTGTAAAACGTTTAAAAATAGATTTTGTTGCTGAAAATTATACATCAGTCATTTAAGAATCCTTGTTTACACTTTAAAATATTTGGAAACAGGTTTTTTTTTTTTTTTTAACCTATTTTAAATCTTCCAGACATTTATTTAAAATATCAAAATGTAGCATCTTCTGATTAATTTGTGAGGAGGGAGAATGGGAATTTGCTGGCAGAATTTCCAAGTTTTTTTTTTTTTTACTTTAAATTTATTTTAAACATAAATTAAAAAATAGAAAAAAAATTTTCCATGTGCATGTGAGAACATCAGAGAATATTTAGAACATCAAGCAATAAATTTTCATTGAAAGAAAGTCTGTATAATCACTACACATTGTTTTTTAAAACTGTCCATCTTTTGTTTCCTTGGAGGTTTTCATTTGTTCTTTGATGTGTACATTTTACTTCATTCTTTTTCCCCTTCTTTCTCCCAGTCCCCAAGAAGGCTACAATTAAACACAGAGAGATATGTGCGTGTATATATACATATATACATTGACACACAACTATATATATTCATACATATCGCTGATAAAACACATACAGACACATATATGACTATACTATACTTGTTTGTCCTTGTCTGAAAGTGGATTGTGGGGAGCCGGCACTAATCTACAGGTGATAAAGCCACATTCCTAAAACTACTCTAACCTTGAACAAACAGACATCTAGACGCCTCCTGGAGCTTCCTACATCATCAAAGTCCCCTGATCAATTCCTCTTTCGGCAGGAAACAAATCATTTGTCTAGGATCCCCTCTGTACTGAATTTGCACGACCCCCCCTCCCTTACAACCCACCATAAATTCTTGTACTTTTGCCCACAATAAATGAGACTTGATTAGAAAGCCTGTCTTGTCTCAGTTCTACGGTCTCTCGTCCCGCCCTTTCTCTTCTGTCTTTTCAGGGCCTATACACACTCTGTCCCGCAGGCCGGGACAGTGGATAACATCTTCATAAGTTCAAATCTTTCCCTAGTTTTCTAACTTTACCAATTCATCATTTCCTATATAACAGTAATATCCCAATCTTATACTCTCTACTTATTTTAAATAGTCTAAAACAATATTGATTAATATGGCTGAAATACAGTGTAGTTACCCTATTTTTCTCTTTTGATTAAATCTGGTTTAGCTTTAACTTTGTCTAAGACCATTATTACTATCCCTGCTTTTTTTATATAAGTTCTATACTTGATTTTTATTTTATGTTTGGTGTAGCTCTTATTTCCATTCCTCTCTACTCTTCTGCTTTATTTATGCCAACTGTCTTGCACTCCTATTATTACTTAACCTATCCTTACGAGGATCCCTTTTTTATCTTCTCTCCCCACTTTCTTCTTTACCTTTTTCCTCTTGTTTCTATTTGACTTTACAACATGTTTATAGCCTTCCAAATATATACATACATATATATTTTTTTGTTGTTGTTGATATCTCTTTATCCCTTTTCCATTATTAATATTCATGTCTTTCTATACCCCCCATTCTATTTCCCTCACTCTCATTTCTTTCTGGAGTTAGTAGGCTTTAAGCCTTTCTAGATATATATGTACTGGTTCTCTCTCTAACCCATTACTGATGAGAGTAGCATTCCAAAACTACCAGCCCTTCTCCCCCAATTAATTCTATGTCAGTTATTTCTCTTACAACTCATGTGTATAAGTTAATTACTTTTTACCTTTTCCTGTGTAGTTTTGCTTTTTAGAATCACATCATACTCAGCTCTATTCCAATCTTCAAATTATTGCACAACCTAATTATTGATCATCTTAAACATATGGTTTATATTTCTACATATAGAAAACAATTTGTCCCTTTTGAGTCCCTTGTAATTAATCTTTTATGTTTATCTTATATTTTTGTGAAATTTTGTATGTCAATTTTTTTGTAAAGTTCAAGCAGGTTTTTTTTTTAATAGTATTTTATTTTCCAAATACATGTAAAGATAGTTTTAAACATTCATTTTTAATAAGACTTTGTGTTCCAGATTTTTTTCCCTTCTTCCCTTAATTCCCCCCTTCCTAAGACAGCAGGCAATCTGTTAGAAGTTAAATATATAAAATTCTTTTAAATATTTCCATATCTATCACATTGTACAAGAAAAATCAGAGCAAAAGAGAAAAAAACTACAAGAAAAAAATTAAAAATACTAAACTTCAGCTCTTTTTGTGGTAGCAAAGAATTGGAAAATGAGTAGATGCCCATCAATTGGGAAATGGCTAAATAAGATGTGGTATATGAAGGTAATGGATTATTATTGTTTTATAAAAAAAATTGATGAATAAGCTGGTTTTAGAAAGGCCTGGAAAGATTTACATGAACTCGTTCTGAGCAAAATAAGTAGAACCAGGAATACATTGTACACAATAACAGCAAGATTATGGAATGATCAACTATGAAAGACTTGGTTCTTCTTAGTGGTTCAGTGATCAAAGAAAATACTAATAAACTTTGGGTAGAAAACTCCATCCACATCCAGAAAGAGCTATGGAGAGTGAATGTAAACACAGGCTATGTTCACTTTTTTCTGTTTGTTTTTTTTCCTTGTGGTTTTTCCCCCATTTTCTGATTTTTCTCTCCCAATATAATTCATAAAGAAATGTGAAAAATGTTTATTTTAAAAGTTAATATACATGTGTAACCAGAAAAAAATTTTTTTTAATTAATAAAAAGGTTTTTAAAAATTACTAATCTTTGATCCATATTCAGTGTGTGAATAACGTTTTCTATTCATTCTGTTGGAACTGCCTTAAATCACTTTATTTTTGTGAAGACATGCAGGTCTTTTGGTAACAAATTCCTGATATTATGGCAGTTCATTGAATGTCCTTTGTTTTTGTTCAGGGTTATGCTTAACTTTGCTGGGTATAATATTTTGCTTTTTGATATGCTGTTCCAAGACTTGTAGTCTTTTAATGTACCTGCTATTGGGTCTTGTGTGAGTCTAATTGTCATTCTACTATACTTGAATTGTTTTTTTCTTGTGGCAGCTAGATAGCATAACGATAGAGAACCAGCCCTGGAATCAGGAAGACCTGAATTCAAAGCCAATCTCAGATAGAAGGCCAAGTCACTTAACCCCAACTGCCTAATCAAAAGAAAAAAATAAATTCAGTGTAATATTTTCTTTTTGATTTGGGGATTTGACTGATATTCCTATAGGTTTTCTTTGTAGAATCTCAGGTGGTGATTGGTGGATTTTTTTCGATTTCTACTTTACTTTCTTGTTCTAATGCCTCAGAATAATTTTCTTTAACTATTTTTTGTATTATTGTATCAAGATTTTTAAATTTTAATCATAGCTTTCAAGTGGTTCTATTCTTAAGTTTTCTCTTCTTGAGCTATTCTCCAGGTCTGTTTTTCTTATGAGATGTTTCATATTCTCTATTTTTTCATTCTTTATAACTATCCTGGCTTCTCCTTGTCCAATTCTAATTATCAAGAAGTATTCTTCTTAAGATTCTGGATCTCCTGTTCCAGGTAGCTGACTTTCCATAATCTTGTTTTATCTTGGATTGCTCTGTTTTTGTTTTTGTTTTTTCAATCGTTCTCATTTGATTTTTAAAGTCTTTTTGTAGTTCTTCTATGAATTCTTTTTGGGCAGTTGACCATTTAACACTAATCTTTAGAGTAGAAGAGGCTTTTTTTAGTTCATTATCTTCCTCTGAAGACGAACCCCAGTCCCTAGGTAACTTTCTATGGTTAGGTTCTTTCTCCTTTACCTGCTCATTAGAAAAAATATATATATTAGCAGCTTGTGAGTTTAATCACCTCTAGTCCTGGAGTGTGAGGGATGATGCCTCTTGTCTCAAGCCCTCATTCAGTTCTCCTCTCTGGCCTGGAAGAGAAACTAAGAACTCTGCCCTCTTGTAAGTGTCCACAGCCAACAGCCTGTTAGTTCCTTCTCACCTAGAGCAGCATTTTAATGGCACAGTTGGACTTGATGTCCCTCATCAGCAATTGTTCCCTTAACCTTTCTGTCTTTCTCTTATCAGCAAAGATTCTTTCAATCTTTCTCCTTTCTCCCCCCATTCCCAGATGCTATTTCCATACTGTATAGGAGATGAAAATGCCTGTGATTGGAGCAGAGGCCACCTCCCAACCCAGACTCAATGTGGATCATAGCATAGTATTTTTGGCTGTTTTATTGTTATTTATTTGCTTCTTGTTTTGTTTTTTTTTTTTTCTTGTTCATTTTTTTCCTTTTAATCTGATTTTTCTTTTACAGTATGATTAATATGGAAATCTGTTTAGAAGAATTGCACATGTTTGATCTATATTGGATTACTTTTTGTCTAGGCGAGGGAGAAAATTTTAGAATGTAAGGTTTTCCAAGGGTGAATGTTGAAAACTATATTTGCATGTATTTTGAAAAATAAAAAGCTTATCAATATTTTAAAAATATATATTCCTCTCTCCTTTCTCCCCTCCCTAAAGTTGATCCTTTTTGCCATTACCTATATTGAATAACATTTTGTTGAGAGAGCAAAATCACTATTCTCCATCTCCAAAACAATCCTAAGCACCCATGCCAAGTTCAGATATGATGAGTTACAACTCTTTTGTCTTTTTATTTTAGGCACCTGAGAGAAGGATGACCACTGCCCCATTTAGCATACTTCATTCAGGAAATAGTAAAGCTAAAAAATTATCTCTGACACAGCTAGGTGGATTATCCAATCACTTTTACCTTTTAATCAGTCATATCTTGAAATAAGAGTTAATAAGTGAAGACTTTTTCCAGTTTCTCTTTCACCTATTCCTTTATGGAACTTGACTTATTAACATAAGACCAAGTCAGGAAGTAGAAATAAGGACCATAGATTGGCTGTAATCTTCCTAGTCAAAAAAAATAACGTAATGCTTACAAATTATACCAGCTATTCTGTGATCTTCACTTAAAGTACATTAACAATCAGTACTTGATAATATATTTATACACAATTCACAGAATAAATCTTATATATACTATATATCAGTCGTGCTCTTTCTTGGAGTACTATATCTTGCCCAAGTATCTATATTGTTTGGGTGACTCCATTGATATCCCTCAGGAAGATTCTCAGTCTAGCCACTGATTAGATAATCTGAGCATTAATTACTAAGCCACTGACAAGATAACCTGAGCATTAATTACGATGTGTTTTTCTGCCATATCTGAATGCATTGTTTTACCATTAAAAAGCATATTAGCAAAAAAAAAATTTTTTTTCAAAAAAGCATATTAGCCAGCAGCTTAATTTCTGCTCCCATAGGCAATTGAGACAATAATAATTGTCTGCCACCTTGGATTGACAGGCACTGTATATACCAGTTACTTCTTTGAAACCTCTTCTGAGGGTGTATATCAAGTGTGAAAGTGTGAAATCTCTGAGTTAAGTTTCTTACTTCTGTCAGTGTAGTTTTTTCCATGGTATGAATTAACCTTCATGGTATTGCAAATTTGGCTTCTGTTTGTCTGAATCACCTCTCAAATTATTTCTCCTCTTGACAGTGTTGCTGATACAAGTAACAGTAACACTGTGCAGTGATGATCAAATATAATTGACTTACCTCTTTTCAGCAATACAATGATCCAAGACAATTCCATAAGATTCATGATGAAAAATACTATCCATATCCAGAGAAAAAACTTGATAGTCTGAATGTAGTTTAAAGTGTCCTATTTCACTTTGAGAGGGTTTCATGTTCTTTGGTCATTCTCTAATATATCAACATTTTAAACACCATACTTTGTAGAGTAGGATTCATATTTCTCTGGTTTTGGAAGTTGTATTCTCCTAATGAAGCCTAAGTTTACTTTAGTTTTTTTGATGCCATGTCATAATGCTTCTTCATTGAATTTGCAGTCCACTAAAGCTTCCAGATCTTTTCCAGAACCGTAGGGTTTTTTGTATCTAAGTGTAAGACTTTAAATTTATCCTTATAGAATGTCATCTTATTAAATTCAACATACTGCTATAGTCTGTCAATCTTTTTGTACATATGTGCTAGAAATGTCACATGCTGTCTCTAGTAACCCTTTTATTCTTATCTGACTATTCCCAACATTCAATCATGGTCGATTGAAGCATTGTGTCTGGGAATTTCCTTGAAAAAATGGTAAAGCAAAATTCCAGATTTTTTTTTAATGCATTATTTTCCCCAATTAAAGATCAACTCCTTGAGAATAGGAATTGTCTTGATTTTCTGTTTAAATTCCAGATTCCTAGAATAGTGTTTAATAAATGCTTTTTCCCTTTATTCAGGCAAATACTTCTCTGAAAAACTTGCATTCAGAATCTCATTTAATTGTGTATAATTGAAGCATTGTGGTTGGGGATTTTTTTGAAAGGAGTAAAGCAAAATACTAGATTTTTTTTATGCATTGTTTTCCCCAATTGAAGATCAACTCCTTGAGTATAACAATTATCTTGATTTCCCCAAAGATTTATCTAATTTTAAGGTTCTCTGATTTTGGGATTTTGGATTGGGTAAGTTATGCATATCAATTTATCTGAACAGTCATTACCAGGAAGGAAGAGAAGAAAGAAAAGAATCAGCTATTGATTAGTAGGTTTTAGATAGTACTGTTTTTGTAGAACTCATAGAACCGTACACTATACTGAGTTTAAACTTGTCATACCTATAACAGTATTTTGAATTCAAGTAAGATAGACCTAGATTCTTGATGGCCATATCTTTATTCCTTGGCCAGTGCTACAACAAAGATACCTTCATCTTGCAGCTAGACCCACTCTCAATGATTCCCATTTAACCTTTGTATTCAAAAGATATTGTTTTGGGATACAAACAATATCCACTTTGACATTCATTTACATGTGGTCAGTAGTCCATCCATATGTACAGCTATACTTAGTAACATTCAATGGCAGTCTAAAATTCCATATTCTAAATGAAAGAAGATACCCATTTTCCTGGTATAAAATTGCTTCTAGTACACTGGTTATGTGGTGTTCAAAGTACTTTCTTGTATTGGCAAAAATCTGTACTGTTATATGAATAAGGTAATTAATGAGGTTTATTCATATATCTCATTATATCTCTGAGATGATTAGCAATTGAGTACATACTTAAACCTTTGTCTAGTATTTCTAAAGTTTCTATACTACTGCTTGGGATTCCAACTATCAAGGTATTGACACATGAAATCATTTCTGATTCCTCTTCCATTTAACTGGACTGAGGGTTCTATTCCTTTTGGCAGCTTTTATCGTAATGACCCACATGAGAACTGTACTATGAGAAGTTGTAATTTGAAGGCATTGTATTTATTTTATTTTTTTATGACTTTTAATACTATAGTCTTTGTTGGCAGAATGATACAATAAAATACTTGATATAGTGAATCCTAAGTTCCAGTACTTCTTCCAGTCACTTAATTTTTCTCAGTTTCATTATCTGTAAAGTGGAGATAATACCTATAGTACCTGGGTTGTTTTGTTATACCACAGTTCTCTTTTGTTGTCCTGATTCAGTCTCCCTAATTATGCTGACCCAGTCCTGACTCAGTTTCTCTGCTTCATTTTATCAGCTCAAAGTGTAATGTTGGAGAAACTGAGGCAAGATAGAGATTAGAGAGTATTTAATAATTTATTAAATGGGAGAGATTTACTGGGACCAAATGGATCCATGGTTTGGTCCCAAGGCTGAATGAAACCATACTCCAAGAATTTAGCAAACAATGTAAGTTCTCAATGACTTATATACACATGGCTCGCACTCAGTGGGTAGAGAGAAGCAGGGGCAGATTCAGGGTGCTGAGAGCGGGAACTGGATTCTGGCAGGAGATGTGGAGAGGCATCTTGAATAAGACATTGACATTCCAATAGCTTGGGATGAGGAGAGGCATTCTGATATTCTAAAACATAAGGTCTTTTATCCTTATCAAATATTCTGATAAAGAGGAAGTGGAGATTTTGCAGGACTGAGCTTTGAGCTGATAAACTGAAGCATAGCCTTGTAAGAAGAATTTTTTAAGAGGAAAAAATATTGACCCTAATCAAACTATTGACTGAAGTTGACAATGTATGCAGTATTCCATGTCCATAATACTCTGTGAAGAAGAGAGGTACAAATATTTTTCTCTATTCCTTTGTAGAATTTGGTTGTTAAAGCTATATAGCATTCTATTTTTGTTCTTAATTGTTACTCTTTGCATTAATATTGGTATCATCATTGTATACATTGTTTTCTTAGTTTCACTTTATTCTGCGTCATTTTATGTAAGTTTTTCTCAAATTTCTTTGAATTCTTGATATTCGCTTTATCTTATAGCATAGCAATATTATATCACACCCAAGTATCAAAATTTGTTTAGTCATTTCCTAGTTGATGAACATCTCTTTTTTCTGATTCTTTACTTCCGAAATAATTGCTGCTATGAATATTTTGTTGTATATAAAATCATTTTTTAAAAATCTTTGCTTTTTGTGAAGTAAATGCTTAGGAGTGAGCTCTGTAGGTTGAAGGATTTAATTTTCATTTTAATCTAAGTTTAGAAAGACCTTATTAAAGATTTGTGTAAACATCTTTTTGTTGGCAAAACTGTTTATGAGCTTAATTGATATAAATGTCTTAGGGTAACTTGGGGTTGCTACTGTATGAAAACTTAGCCCTTTACAAATGGTCGAGTCATCATTTTTTTGCTTATATTATTAACAGAGCTTTCTTTTCTTTCCTTTCTGTTGCATCTGTAGCTGGGAGACTGCTGCTAATTCATGACTTACTTTAGTAGCAGTGTCTTAAATTATACATTCCTCTCTGTGGTTTTTGAAAATTTCTTTTTAAAAGAATTATATCAATTAAAAGTGCTCTGGTATTGGATGGTATGGAAAGAAGTGTTTTTCACTGGCTTCTGCTAATCAAATAGAAATAACTTATTAGTTTAAATATAAAAGCATTTTCCCTCCTTTAAATTTAGTTCATATTTCAAATATTATTGTTGTTCAATTGTTTCACTTGTGTCCAACTTTTTGTGGTTATCTGAGGTTTTGTTGGCAAAGATACTGGAGTATTTTGCCTTTTCCTTCTCCAGCTCAATTTATAAAGTTAACACTAAGTTAAGTGACTTGCCCAGGCCCAAAGTCATGCAGCAAGTATCTAAAATCAAATTTGAACTCAGGTCTTTCTGACTCCAAACTCAGCACTTCATCCACTGCCACACTTAGCTACCTCACTTTTCAAGTATTAGGAAACAAATACCCCTTTATTTAAGAATCCTTTGATATGTTAAATTTGCATACCAAATAGATTTTGTTACCTTTTGGTAAGAAAACTAGTTCCTTGGTTTGCTATCTACAAAACTACTATATTACATTTTCTTAGAAATATTTTGCCTATTTTTCTGGTTAGTAGAGCAGATTCATCTGCATGATTGAGCTCTTGCTGTATTTAGTGTTTCACCTCAGCTAACAGACATGTAAGGGCAGATATCTTATGTAGAGTATAGGGCTTTAACTGAGTTGTTACTTGTCTAGGAATTTTACATTCTTTCTCTTTGAATTTGTGGTATCTAACCCTCTGCCAGTCATTGGTTGGAAGTAGAGTATATTTGGGACACATAGCATATGCATTTTTTTTATTTCAGTAATAGCTTGCTTGTCACATTACTTTGACCTCAACACTGATTTGAAAATGGAGCAGCAGTTGCCTGCTTGCTTTTTTCCCAGACACATGACTGTGTCAGCTGCAATGCGGCAGAGGTTCATGGTAATGAGGTGAGCTGCCAGAGCAACTTCCCTCTATCCGTGAATTATGAAGAGGAATCAGTGAAGTGAATGAATTCTAGATTTACCCCTCATTATCAACTATGCATACTTTGGAAAATGAAATTTGGCTATGGATCATGCAGTTAAAGAGGAAATTTGGAAATAAGATATTAGAAAATTAAGGAGGAATTAGGAAAGATATAAAAAGACATGTTGTCTATAAAAAGGCACTACAACAAAGACATTGTAATGGAAAACACAAAATAAAATATTTTTTCTCAAGACTTAGAATATAGATTTCAGAATTATCATTTTACAAAAAAAAAACTACATAGTTCTCATTATTTAGCAATAGATGTCAAACTTAATATTTATTATAATGGCTGATTTATCACTCTAGAGAGTCATCTGAACTTTTATTCCCCTTTTCAATATTACTTGTCCTGTTTCAGAGTGACCACCATTATTTGGGGTCTAGTATTGAAAGATGGTAATTTAAATATCTGGGAAACAATCTTTGTGGGCAAGATATAACTTAGAAGACCAGTTAAGACTTCAATATGATTTAAAGTTTCTTATTGGAGATCAATAAAGTAACTAACATCTTGCACTGCTGCTTCAAAATCATTCTTGTAAGAGTTCACATATCTAAAATTTAGAAATAACTAGGTAATTTTGAAAATGGACATATAAAAAGTCTCCTATTTTAGTAATGACTTAAAAAACTTAAAATGTTAAGTAATTTTCTGTATTATTGACTTCAACAACAGAAATATCTCTAGTTTTCTGAAGTCAGTGAACTTTTAAAAAATAGTATTTTTTTTCAATTGTATATAAAGAAGACAAAGTTAACATTATTTTAAAATAAAATTTTGAATTCCAAATCCTTTTTCCATCCCTAAGAGGATAAGCAATTTGATATAGATTGTGTGTATGTGTGTGGGTGTGTATGTGGGTGCAATCATGTAAACATTTCCCTAATAGTAGTATTATAAAAGAAGAAATGAAACAAAAGGGAAAAAATTGAAAAAAGTAAAATTAAAATAGCATACTTAAGTCTCCATTCAAATACCATCAGTTCTTTCTCTGGATGTAAATAACATCTGTCTTGGATCATTGTATTGCTGAGAAGAGCTAAATCAGCATAATTGATCATCACACAATGTTGTTCTTACTGTGTATATAGTATTCTGGTTCTGCTCATTTTACTTTACATCAGTTCACTGGGTTTTTCTGAAATCAGCCTACTCATCATTTCTTATAACATAATGAATAATATTCCATTACATCTATATACTACAACTTGTTCAACCATTCTCCAATTGATGGATATTCCTTCAGTTTCCAATTCTTTGCCACCACAAAAAAGAGCTGATATAAATATTTTTGTCCATGTGGGTCCTTCCCCATCTTTTTAAAAAATATCTTTGGGATGCAGATCTAATAAGGTTATGGAATTCAGCTGATGTTTGAGTAATCTTAATTATTTTTCTAGTTGGGCATTGTAGACATAAGGCAGCGACTAATAGTGAGTATGTTTTCTTCTAATCCTAACTGATAGTTCAGAATTAAAACTCTTGAAGTAGGAAGAGTACTAGGATGCAATATAGTCCAGTCCATACTTGAATAAGAATCCCCTTCTATGATATCTGAAAAGGTAGGCCTACTTTCTCCTTGCATAACTCCAGTGATGGGGGACCCCCATCCCCCAATGAGGAGGAATCCCATTCTACTTTTAAATAACTCACATGCTTTGGAAGTATTTCTTTACATTGAATCTAAATGTTTTTTTTTTTCCCTTTCAAATTCTTCTTATCCGTAGTTCTAGAAACCTTTTGAGATGAAGTAGTAGTACAAGCTTATTGCCCTTCCCTAAGAAAATACTGGTCAGTCCTCCTATGAAAAAGTCTCCAGTTTCTTTACCATCTTGCTTGCTCTACCTACTCTGCACTTAAACTATTTGTTGAGGTTCTTCCTAAAATGTGAGCCTCAAAATTGAAAGAATATGGATGTGGATTGGCAAATAGAATACTTTCTTGTTCTGTATGTTATGTCTCTTTGAATGCAGATTAAAATTATTAAATAATTTTGTTGTTGCACTTGACTCCTATTGACCTTGCAACACACAAAACCCCAGGCTTTTTCACACAAAACTTTTATGTAATAATTCTCTCATTCTATATTCATGTAATTATTTTATTCCAATCTTGGATTTTACATTTATCCCTATAAAAAGTATTAGATTTTGTCTATTGTTATTCTAGCTTAAGATCTTTTTGAATAATGATTCTTGATTTATTTATTCCTATATCCAAATGACTGAAGGGGAAATGCATACTATTTGCAGATGAAAATAAGATAGGATTTCATTAATATTTTGGATGACAGAATTGTTATCTCAAAATATGAATAGGCTGGTGTAATGGAATGAAATTTAACAAGATAAAATTTGATAAAATACTCTTATGAGGGTTAAAAAAAATCAGGATGGACCTGGCCATCTTCAACAATGAGATGAACCAAATCAGTTCTAATGGAGCAGTAATGAACCGAACCAACTACACCCAGCGAAAGAACTCTGGGAGATGACTAAGAACCATTACATTGAATTCCCAATCCCTATATTTTTGCCCGCCTGCATTTTTTATTTCCTTCACAGGCTAATTGTACAATATTTCAGAGCCTGATTCTTTTTGTACAGCAAAATAATAGTTTGGACATGTATACTTATTTTGTATTTAATTTATACTCTAAATATTTAACATGTGTTGGTCATCCTGCCATTTAAGGGAGGGGGTAGGGGGAGGGAGGAGGAAAATTGGAACAAAAGGTTTGGCAATTGTCAATGCTGTAAAATTACCCATGCATATAACTTGTAAATAAAAAGCTATTAAATAAAAAAAATAATTTAAAAAAATCAGGATTAGATAATGACAGAAAACAATCAGAAAATTATAACTTAAAAGTGGCCTGCAAGTTCAGTATGTCAATAAATATAATGTTGTATTCTAAGATTGAATACCTTACTTACCATAGCATAAGAGAAATGAAATATGAATTTTAAAGATAACTGATACTTCCTTTCTGATTTTTTTTTTTAATGGTGGGAAAATTTTCAGACTGTAAGTTAGCTCCTAACACTCCTTTTACACTCAGAAAAAATTTATTTTTCTCCAGAAGATATTAAATCCATTAATCATTTTCTCCAGTAATTATTGCATCTTTTGTTGCACCTTGGCATTGTGTAGGGGGAGGAATCAACCTTTATCTTACTCCGAATTATAATTTCTAGGCTTGCCTTCTTCCATTACTATTTAGCAATCTCTCCTCCTTTGAGATTCACTTCATATATTTATTTCACCTAGTCTAGATTTACATGGTTATAATCACCCAGATTCTAATTCATTATCCATTTTTTCAAGGATTTTAGTGTTTAACTTACTGTATAATTCTTCATATGAAACCCTACTCTCAGATTTCAATGTACCCATTCAAGTCCCTTAAATCACTCTGATATCTTAGCTCAGCAATCTCCTTAACTACATCTTTACTCATTCAAATAATTTACATAGAGATACCCTATATTTCACCATCACCTATAACTCATCACTCTCATCATTTAAAAATTCCCTCTTCTCAACAAAATATCTTTTCCTTTCATTCTTCCACTTTTCTTTGTTCTAATCCATCATTCTTACTCCAGCTTGTTTCACTTTTCTCCTTTTTCATATTTTTGACCTTGAATTAATCAATTAATGCTATCTTCCACTTTTTAATTCCTTTTCCCTTTGTTCTATTGTCTGATGCCTTTCACAATCTTCATTCAATTTAGATTAGCCTTCTTCAAGCCTTGCTACCAAATGTAGCTAAAGAAACTAATATACCTCTGCTGTGGCCCTTAAAAAATGGGATCTTTACTGATGCATTGAAATTCTTTTATTCATCCATGGTTGACTATTTCAGATTCCTTGGGTACTCTTTTTCCCTGCCTCTCTCAAATTCCCTATACCACCTTCAACCTCTCTACTAGCAAATATCATCTCCTGGAAAATTGAGATTATATATCATGAGCTTCCTCCTATGCCCTATTTCATATCTCAGAATTACATATCTCTGCACATTCTCAGATCTTCATATCCTATTGTATCTCCTAAATTCACTCCTACGCATTTACTTAAAAAGTCACTATTACAAGAGACTTGATTCCTCTTACCCCTGACCCTTAACCCTAAAGGTATATTCTCCTTTTTGAAATTACTTTTCATTATTTTGTACATATTCTTTATGCAGGTGATATTTTTGATGCTGCTGCCCCTTGAGAGCAATAATTATTTTGTTTGTATTTTTAATATTCCTAGTATCTAATACATTTCCTTCTCTAATAAAATGCCTATCATCTCCACTCTTTCATTTATTTTCAATCTTTACTTCACTACTGGTTACAGATATGCCCACATTTCTTCCATCCTCAAAAACCCTCACTTGATCCTTCCATCCCTGCTAACTATTGTCCCGGATCTAGATATTTTATGTATGGCTAAACTTCTTAAGAATGCCATTTGCAAAAAGTGCTTTCATTTCCTTCCTTCTCTTCTTTACCCTTACTGATTAGCGTCTGACCTAATCATTCTTCTCTTGGATAGTCTCTTTTAAGTTTTTATGGCACTGCCCTTTCCTGGTTTTATTTATCTGTTAAACTTGTTCTCAGTCTCCTTTGCTGCATCTATATCGAAGTCACTCCCCCTAGTAGTGGGTGTTTTTGAAGGCTGTATCCTTGCTCTTCTCCCTTTATACTATTTTGCTTGTTTTTATCAGCTCTCACTTAATTTAGATAATATCATCTTTATGCAGATGATTCAGATATACTTATAAAGCCCTAACCTCATCTCCAACTTCCTGTTTGATATTCTATACTTGATATTCCCTATTTACCTTTAAGTTCATCATGTCTCAAAACCAAACTCACCTTTTCCCCTCCACTGTCCTCTCTTCCTTTTTTTTTTTTTTTTTTTTTTTGGCTGAGGCAACTGGGGCTAAGTGACTTGCCCATGGTCACACAGCGGGGAAGTATTAGGTATCTGAGGCTGGATTTGAACTCAGGTCTTCCTGAGGCCAGTACTCTATTCACCACACCATCTATTTGCCCCTGTCCTCTCTTCTAAATGTCAGGATACTGCACTACTCAGGATTGCAGTCTAGTCATTTATCAAATCCTATTTCTACCTTTATAACATGTCTTATATATACTTCTCCCCTAAAATGACTAGTACCTTGGTGTAGACCTTCATCTCATACCTGGACTGTTGGGCCTAATCTTCTGATTGATCTGTCTCACTCTAGTCCAGCTTCCATTTACCTGTCATATTGATTTTCCTAAAGCATATCCATATTATTCTCTCTCCCCTCCCCTCTACCCTTCAATAAACGCCACTAATTCCCTATTACCTCCAAAATCAAATACAAAATCCTCTGTTTAGCTTTTAAAGCCATTCCTAACCTGAGCCATTCCTATCTTTCCAGTCTTTGTAGTAGTTACTTCCTCTCTCCTCCCCACTTCAACTCTCACAAAAATCTCACTCTCTCAGAAAGCATTTCCATATCCCACTTAATGCTAATGACTTTTCTGAGTTTATCTCCAGTTCATTCTACTTTCATCTTATTTGTATATAAGTTACTTCCATGTTGTCTTCTTCAAGCAGGAATGTTTTTTTTCTTTTTTGCCTTCTGTCCCCAAGATTCCAGTGAAATTTATTGAAAGATAAGTGTTCTTAAAAAGACAAATTACAGTCTGCTGTATCTCTGAATAAGTAGTTCTGGGAGTATGAATGCTACCCTGGATTTGGGGTCTTTCTTTTTTTTTTTAAATAACTTTTTATTGATAGAACGCATACCAGGGTAATTTTTTACAGCATTATCCCTTGCATTCACTTCTGTTCCGATTTTTCCCCTCCCTCCCTCCACCTCTTCCCCCAGATGGCAAGAGTCCTTTACATGTTGAATGGGTTGCAGTATATCCTAGATACAATATATGTGTGCAGAACCGAACAGTTCTCTTGTTGCACAGGGAGAATTGAATTCAGAAGGTATAAATAACCCGGGAAGAAAAACAAAAATGCAAGCAGTTTACATTCATTTCCCAGTGTTCTTTCTCTGAGTGTAGCTGCTTCTGTCCGTCTTTGATCAATTAAGGCTCTCTTTATCAAAGAGGTCCACTTCCATCAGAATACATCCTCATACAGTATCGTTGTTGAGGTATATAATGATCTCCTAGTTCTGCTCATTTCATTCAGCATCAGTTCATGTAAGTCTCGCCAGTCCTCTCTGTATTCATCCTGCTGGTCATTCCTTACAGAACAATAATATTCCATAACATTCATATACCACAATTTACTCAACCATTCTCCAATTGATGGACATCCTTTCATTTTCCAGCTTCTAGCCACTACAAACAGGGCTGCCACAAACATTTTGGCACATACAGGTCCCTTTCCTTTCTTTAGTATCTCTTTGGGATATAAGCCCAGTAGAAACACTGCTGGATCAAAGGGTATGCACAGTTTGATAACTTTTTGAGCATAGTTCCAAATTGCTCTCCAGAATGGCTGGATGTGTTCACAATTCCAATTTGAGGTCTTTCTTAAAAGAAGGGCACATATTTCTGGGCCCACAATTTCTTTTGGTCTGACAACCTTCTCCCTATTGATATAAATAGCAGTATGAATTTAGGAATTGAAAGATTAGTTTTTGGCAATAATGGGATTTGAGCCTGGATTGTTCATTCACTGAAAAGCTGCACTTGTAACTGAACTTCTCGGTAAGGCCAATGAATGCCATTCAGTCTTTCTTGAAGATTTTTTAAGAGTCATAATTGATGAGATTGAATACAGACTGGCCAGGATACATGAACATAGTTTATAGGTACTCTTTTCCACACTTAGAATGGGTTGTTGAAGTAATTCAATCTTGGCACATATTTGACTCTAAGAGTCCTTAGATACAGATGCCTGTTGTCTGGGGATGGGGAGGATGAATGAAACAACTGATGGGCTGTGTTCACAGTTCACCTAAAGATATTATATAGTTAGTGACACTGAGAGGTAACAATTATCTCAAGATAAAGTCAGTCTCTTCATCTTGAATTACTAATGCCCTGAGAATGATCTTAACAGAAGCTTTCTTGATTTTAGACCGAGTGTGACAAGGACAATATTACTACATAGAAGTTAAAAGAAAACACTGTTGAAATTTGGAAAAGCAAATTTATGAAACTACAAACGACTGTGCTTCAAGAAAAAAATAATTCAAAAGTTTCTATGTAGAAAGTATCTTAAAATGATAGTTAAACTTGCAATTACAGTTACTCCTTCAGATTAGCCTTATGTAATACAGATAGAAAGTGAAAATTTAGTAACACCTCATATTTTGAGTTGGGTTACAGTGATCAATATTAGACAACTGACTAAAGGACTACCCAAAACATTGATTCAATTTTCCTTTTTACTTCAATTCCTATCCCCCTACCAAAAAAACTGAAAGCATTCACTATGGCTTCTTCTTTTTTATGCATTTTAAAAAATATATATAATTAATTTTTTAGGTTATATATGTACATTCATTTTTTACATATTTCCATGTTAGTCATGTTGGGAAAGAAAAAGCAGAACAAAAGGGGAAAATCATGAAAAAGAAAGAAAAAGGAAGAAAAAGGTAAAAATTAGTGTGTGTTGATCCACATTTAGTCTCCAAAGTTTATTGGAGTTGTCTTGAATCACTGAATTTCTGAGAACTAAATCTATCATAGTTGATCAACACAATCATGTTGTTTCTGTGTACAATGTTTTCCTGGTTCTACTTGCTTCACTCAGCATCAGTTCATTTAAATCTTTCCAGGCTTTTCTAAAATCAGCCTATTCTTCATTTTACATAGAAAAATAATATTACATTACTTTCATATTCCATAACTTATTCAACCATTCCCCAATCTGTGAGCATCTACTCTTTTTCCAAAAAAAAGGGGCTGCTACAAACATTTTTGCACATGTGGATTCTTTTCCCTCTTTTATGATTTCTTTGGGATACAGATCGAGTAGTGGCACTGCTGAATCAAAATGGTTCACAACTCCACCAGCAATGTATTAGTGTCCCAGTTTTCCCATATTCCATCCAATGTTTATCATTATCTTTTCCTGTCATCTTAGAACATGGCCTCTTCTAGTTCTTAACTCATACCCACTTGATATCATTTCCTAATATCCTACTTTATTTTAATTTCTATTGAAAAGTTAGGCCTTTTCCTAGTCAAGGCCAGTCTTTCTACATGTACTTTTGATCATTTTCCATTTTTTTTCCAGCAGATTACTTCCACTAACATGTTTTACTTATCTAATATTCAGTCTTTGTCTGTCTATTAGCTTCTTCTCTGCACACTAGAGATATCCACCAGTTGTTGATGTGGAGTTTCTCCTCAGCTAAACTCCATGACAAAGTAATATACATTTTTCTATTTTACATTGTGGAGGCTCAGGGTGCAATACCCCTAACATCTGGAAAATATGTGTAAAACCTTTTGGCCCTTTCTTTGTTCCAGAAAAGAATCTGACTTATTATGGTATTCCCAACTCTTAGTACAATGTCTGGCATTTAATAAATGTTTGTTGATTTGACTTGACTTGTATATAATAGCCAGTTAATATCAATTTAATGGATTTGTAGCATCTTCTCTTAGTTGTCCTGTCAGCTTCTTACAATCACACAATCTCAGAATTAGAGGAGACTTCAAAGGATATATAAATCTACCTTGTACCTGAAAAAAAAAATCCCTTTTACAACATACCGCCCAGTATAGATTACCATGCTTTTGCCTAAAGAGCAGTAGTGAAATGGACTCCACTTACTCCAAGAAATGAAGTTGATTTCTTCTCTTCTCAATGTCAAAAAAGGGAAATTACTTTACTCAAGCCCTAAATCTGTTTTGCTTCCAAATAATCACTGCTGCCCTTGAAGGCAGCCCTATCTCTCCCAGTAACCTCAGTTCACAATTTTGGAGTTAAAATTGAGTCTTTTTTTCACTTCCATGTCATCAGATGTCAAGTTTTAGTGATTTGACTTTGACAATATCTTTGGCTTCTCTTCCTTACCCTTCACTTGTTCCATTTTTGTTCCATATGCAACCACTCTTGTTTCAGATATCCCCTTTTCTAATTTACTCCCCATAAAGTTGCCTAAAACAATCTTCCTAAGATTAATGCTATTCTCCTTCTCAAAAACCTTATATTGAGCTCCTCCTTGGTTGTAGAATAAATTATTTTTCATCCTGGCTTAAAGTTATTCCATAAACTAAATCTGCTTTTCTTTTTAGTCTCATTTCTCACCACTTCCAAGCTTATACAGACACACTCTATATTCCAAACCAAAGTATACTGCATACAAGTTTTCTCTGAATTCAATGTACTTCACTCTGCATCTGTAAATTTACAAGATTTATCCACTGTGGCTCTCATGAAGTCTCTCCTCGTGGGTATTCAAAATCTTTCTCTTCTCTCAAGTCTTAACTTAAATTTTTCTACATGATTTTCTCATCTCTTTTGTCTCACCACACCGTATCTTAATTATATACTTTGTTTTATAGGTTGTATCACTCATCATCCCCACCCTCTTAAAACAAATCTTAGTGATTAGAGATGAACATTTTTAAAATCTTAGTATCTACAATCTCTAACACATACCTATATATGTGGTAGGCACTTCAGAAACGTTACAATATATATGTAGATCCCTTCATGCTAAGTGAAAACAATTGAAATTGGTCCAACCTCAGTTTCACAAGCTACACTGGATTATATAATTAATCTTAAAGTTCCTTCCTACCGTTTTCTTCCATGACAAAACATTCAACAAGCAATGGTTTTATTCTTTAAAAAATATACAGAAACCTCTTTCTTTACAGTAAGAAGATAGAGATCCTACTAGAATATAATATTTTTCATTGTTAGACAAGATTTCTATCTCAGCTCTTTTTGTTTCTAGGGAAAGTTTTGATAGGGGGGTGGTGAATCATTATTTGACTGTAATGTAAAATAGAAATATCAATAAAATAGTTTTTTTGTTTTAAAAAAAAGTGTGTATAGGAGATTCTCCTCTCTCTAGTTCATCAACATATATTTTAAGCTCTTACTATAGGCAGGGCACTGTGTGGGAATACTAAAACTTTTATGAAACTTTATCTTCCCTGAATGATTTGTAGCCGGGGCTACATACAAATAAATACAAAATATATGCGAAATTATTTCTAGAGGAAAAGTGTGTTAATAATTGAGAGGATCAGGGCTGGTGAAGATAGCATGATTGTGCTTTAAAGAAATATAAAGATTTTGTAACATGAAAGTTAAGCATGGGTAATAACTTCTGGTAAAACATAGGCAAGTAAGGAAAATTGTGAGCAGAGAAGAGCTAGCAAACTAACTTAACTGGAATGGAAAGTGAAATATGGTCTTATGAAATAAGACCAGAAAAGTGAAAAAAAAATTGTATTTTATCCTAAAGGAAAATAAAATCCACTAAAGATGTTAGACTATGAGTGACATGTTCCAATCTGTGTAGCTACAGAAAGAATGATTTGGAAAGAGCCAAAGTCCAGAAGTAAAGAGATCAATTAAGAAACTTACAATAATCTAGATGAAAGTAATAAGGACTTCAACTAGGTAGTAACTCTGTGAATGGAGAAAAGAATAGGCAGACTTCTCACTTTATAAAAATTCACATTACTCAAATTTAACCTTGCTCAAAAAAATTCTGAAAGAAAATCATTAAAAAAAAAAACAAAACCCACCTATGTTAATTTTACTGTATAGTACTGTGCTCTCAGGTCCTACTCTTCAGCTCCATACCAAGAAAAAAAATACTGTCCAAGAGAAAGCAGATGTGCAGAGACCAATGCCTCTTCTAGATTGGGGATTTACTTGAGACCTCCAGATTCAAAAGAAACATTTGCCCTACTCCATCTAACTGCCCATATGTTCAACCTCTAACTGTCTATCTTCTATACATCTATGCTTGGGTATCTGTTTCTGGCTCCCACCTGTCATCTCTCCTTTTCTGTTTGTGTCTACATGTTTTTCTCAACTCCAGTCAGTTCCCCACTTGGTTAGCTCCAGCATATATCACATGTTTCTCATCTTGCCCTCACTTCTGTGTCTCTCACCCCCCACATGTCCTTGAACTGGGTGCCTCTTCCTTCCCTCCCTTCCTTGTATCCACAGGCAAATCCACATCAGTAAAATGAAAAGTGTACATGGCAAGAGTTGGTATGGGGAAAAAATCAGCAATTGACAACTATTTGGATATGAGATTTGAGAAAGGGGAAAAAATTAAGGATGATTCCTAGTTTGAGGACTTGAAAGACTGGAGGGATGGAGGTGTCATCAAAAGAAGTGGAGAACTTTGGAGAGGAGGAATGTAGTTGAATTAAATATAATGAGTTCTTTTTTAAACAAGTTGAGCCCAAACTATTTGTGGGTCATCATTTAGTAGGAGTCTTGTTTTTATAAACAATTGTAATACAGTGCCCTCAGAGTTCAGGATTGAGTATTTACTGTGTAGATTTGGGAAGTATCTTCATAAAGATAGTAATTGAACCCATAGAAATTAATGAGATCACCAATTGAAGATTTAGAAAGAGAAGCAGCTAAGTATAGAGCATTTGAGGGTTACTCACACTTAGTGGTTAAGTAGATGTTCCAGCAAAAAAGATCCAAAAGAAAGCAGTCTCATAGAAGCCAAAGGAAGAAGTGACAATTAACAGGGTCAAAAGCTTATAAAGGAGATCAAATAGATTAAGGATTGAGGAAAGACTAATTTAGTAGTTAAATAAGATTAAAACTTAGTAACCTTCAATCAAATAGTAAAACTGGAATCCTAGTTCATAGGATTGAGAAGTGAAAGGTGAGGAAATGGGAGATTGCAGAACTCACAGTCTAGACTTTTTTTCCTATTTAAATATAATTTTCATTCTTTTTCCATCATCATCTATTTCTTGTGTTTGATATTTAAAGAAATTTAAAGTATTTGTCATTTTTCATATTGCAGTCTTAATATATTTAAAGCTAGTCATTCAATATCTCCTTACATAGTTTGATCTAAATAATCCAAAGAGGAAAGAATTTTATAAATCTTTCAGCTGAGAAAAAAAAGATTTTGATTCTAAGAATACTAAAACATAGAAATGTTTATCACAGAAGGTCATGGAATTTGTACAAGGTTCTTATAAATTCAAATGAGTGCCCATTTTCACAGTATGATAAAGCATATCATATTAATATGTTCAGAGCAGGAACTATGTTTATTTTTCTTTATATATCTAATGCATCTCTTCATGTAATAAACTCTTTATTATTTTTTTATTAAAGCTTTTTATTTACAAAACACATGCATGGTTAGTTTTTCCAACATTGACCCTTGCAAAACCTTTTGTTCCAAATTTTCCCCTTCTTCCCCCCAGCCCCCTCCCCTAGCTGGCAGGTAGTCCAATCATGTAACAAATGCTTAACAAATGCTCATTAAATTAAATTTAATTGGACTAACCAATTCTCAAGAATTCTTTCTGGCTCTAGGATATGTATATATAACCTATAAAAGTAAAGCTACATTCACTAACAATGTCACCTTGAAAAAAATTCAGGATGAGAGTTTGAGGATTTTAATTATGAATTTAATGGTTTTTTACCAAAAAAATACAAAGTGAAGAAAATATCCTTCCTAATTCCAATATAATGTAACATTTAGTCTGCTTTTATTAAACTGTGAAGTTATGAAACTATGGAGATTGTCATAGTTTTGAATTGTTAGTCATCAATGAATCTTAATGATCAATAACAATGCAGGTTTATTATATGAACTGTGCTTTGGAATATCTGTAGTATTGTGCTTTGTTGCATCTTTTTTGCTGACTACTTTGAACCTTTTAAATAAATGCACTCAAGTTTCTTCTCTCTGTTTGCAGGTCTCCGAATCAATGGGGAGTTGATTACTGCCTATCCTCAGGTGGTGGTAGTAAGAGTACCAACACCTTGGGTACAGAGTGATAGTGATATCACTGTCTTACGTCACCTGGAGAAGATGGGATGCCGGCTGATGAACCGGCCTCAAGCAATCCTGAATTGTGTCAATAAGTTCTGGACTTTCCAAGAGCTAGCTGGCCATGGTGTTCCTCTTCCAGATACCTTCTCTTATGGTGAGACCATCAATAAGAAAATGTAGAATGCTTCCAGATTCAAGTGACAGTTTCAAAAGAATGTACAAATACTTAAGGAAAATTTAGTATGGGAGACTTCATAGAAATATAACTTAAAGACTTTGGGTTTTCAACAGTTTAAGTAGGATAGTTAGGGAATCCTAAATATGGAATTTCATTACTATTCAGTTCAGCAAACTTTTTTTTAAAGTATCCACCAAATTTGAGGACTTGTACAAAGATTTGGGGATAGAAAGACAAAAAGCCCCTGCTTTCAAGGAATTTATATTCTACTAGAGGCTAAAAATATTGTTAGTTGTTCAGTTATTTCACCTGTAGTAACTCTCTATGACCTTATTTGTAGTTTTCTTGGTGAAGATACTGGAGTGGTTTGTCAACTTTTTTCCCCAGATCAGTTTACATTTGAGGAATTGGATGAAATGACTTGCCCTAGGTCACACAGTATCTGAAGCCAGGATTAAACTCTTAAAGATGAGTCTTCCTGATTCTGAGTCCAGTGCTCTGTCTGCTGTTCACCTAATTGCCCCCAAAATATTTTTCAAAAGTAAAGTAAATGCAAGATAGAGGTACCAGGAAAGATTTCCTATAAGTGTAGTGCCTAACCTAAACCTTAAAAGAAACTGAGAATGCTAAAAGTTGAGGAGTTGAGGAGATAATGTATTCCAGGTATAAGAAACAACATGTTCAAAGGTATGGAAGCAAAAACTGATTTCTCAAATTCTAATCATGGCATAGAGGTCAATCTGGCTATAATGTAGAGTTCATAAAGGAAGAACTAGTGTGAAATGATGAATTGTTATCATGCAAGCGCTGAATCCCATGCCAGCAATTTGTATTTTATCTTATTATTTTGATAGGTATGTGGAGGATTGAAGAAGGTAACCAAAAGTATTGAAGTAGAACTAGGGCAGTATTCTTGTGAGCAAAGACAAGTAAATAGATATATGCGCTGTTAGAGATAGAATTAACAAAAATTGGTACCTGATGGATAAGAAGAACCAGAGATAGGGAATAGTTGAGAATGGCTAAGGTTGCCCACTTTGGTAATTAAAAGGTTCATTTTTGTCCTCAAAAACAATAGGGGAATTGGAGATTCATAGAGAAGATAATGAATTTTAAGAGACATTAACTTTATACATCTTACTGAGAGTTGATGATCTAGTATTATAGAGGTCAGAATAAAGATAAAGTTTTATTAAATAGATTGGGAGACATCTGCAAAGAAATGAACCTCATAGGAGGATGTAATATTTTCCTATTTATGTTAGCATTTTGTAAACCCACATTCCTTTCCCTTTCAGTGTTTCAGTAATAACAAGAAGATACTTTTAAACATTGGTACAAATCAGTGAGGCACTGTAATCTTTGAAAAAGAGTGCAACAGAAATTCTTGGGCTTTAATTAAGGGAGAAGACTTTGTTCTTCCTTTCTCTGATTATCTTCATTATTAAGATTATGAAGCAAAAAATACTTACCATTGAGCAGTTATGGGATTTATTTGTGCAGTAATCTTCCCATTTTGCACATCTACAATGCAAAGAATTTTTTTTAAAGACCTTGTCTTTAGGTTTTTAATTTTTTTTTTCAATTTTGAATTCCAAATTCTCTCTCCCTTCCCTTTCCCTGAGACAGTGAAGAACTTTATGTAGAATATACTTATGTAATCCAAGACATAGTTCCACATTAGTCATTTTGTGGAAGAAAACACAGACAAAAAAAAAAACAAAAAAACAAAAAAAAGTAAAAAATGTTATTCTTTGATTTGCATTAAGATACATTAATTCTTTCTGTGGAAGTAAAATCATTTTTCATCATGAGTACTTAAGAAATGTTTTAGAGCATCATATTGCTAAATCATCCAAAACTGATCACTGTACGATATTGCTGTTATAATGTTTTCTTGGTTCTGCTCACTTCACTTTGCATCAGTTTGTATAAATAAGTCTGTACAGGTTTTTCTGAAATCAGCCTGATCATTTTCCCTTTTTATGCTCTCTTTGGGATATAGACCTAGTAGGTATTGCTGGATTTTGATAGCCCTTTGGGCTTAGTTCCAAATTGCTTTCCAGAATAGTTGCATCAGTTCACAACTCTACCAACATTGCATATGCGATGCAACCCTTCCAACATTTACTGTTTTTTTTTTCTGTCATATTAGCCAATCTGATAATATTTTGAGGTAGTAATGCATTTATTTCAATTTGCATTTCTCTAATCAATAGTGAAGATCTTGCGTTTAAGAATAGATTTTCTTTACCAATATCAAGAATTCTTAAATTCTAGCTCCTTTTTGAAGTCAGGAGGACCTGAGTTCAAATCTGATCTCAGACTCTTAACACTGCCTAACTGTGTGACTTTGGGCAAGTCACTTAATCTCAGTGGTCTCAGAAAGAAAAAAAAAAAAAAATCTAGCTCCTTCAAGAAGATCTTTGTTTCTTGAAGGATATTTTACAACTCTGAGATATCTTATGTCATGAAGTCTTAAGGATCCAGAGAATAGGAAAGATGAGTAAATGCTGCATTGTTAAGCTATATAACTTAATACTTCTACTTTTTAAAAAATTAAGTAGGATAATTCCCTTTTAATTCTGAATATAGACATCTTGCCATGATAAATAAAGCAGAAAGGGTCACACCATCTTGGTTCAGTTTGCAAACTTTTCTTGGCTTCAGCTTTTCAGCAAGATTTGTGCTGATCTTTGTGTTGACTCGGAACTAAAGACAAAAAGGAAACAGTACCTAGCCTCAATGAGCTTATGTTTCTAATGGTATTTGTAATTAAGAAGATTAAAAATTAGTTCAGAAGAATTAGTAATAAAAATCAGGGCTTTCAAAAAAGATAAGGATTCTCCAATGTAGAGTTGAAGAGGAAATTATTTTAACATCTCCTTGTTTATCTTGGAATTCTTGTTTAAATGATAGGAAGACCAAGGCTGAGGTGAAGTACAAAAATTTAGGATTTTAGAGTCAGCATCTGGTTTCAAGTCCTACCTCTGCCACTTAATGCTTATGTGACCATGGGCTATTTACAAACTATTAGTGCCTCGGTTTCCACATCTTTAAAAGGAAATATTTGGTAGATGATTTCTAATGTCCTTTGCTGGTCTAAACTTCTAATTTTCTGATCCTATGAATGTCTTCCAACTCTTAGGTTTTGTCATGTCCAAGATAAACAAGGAGATGTTAAAATAGTACTTAATTACTTTAAATTAGCTCAAGCTGCAGGTGCCAGATAAATTATACCCTTGGGTACTAAAAAAATCTTTGGATTTTGAGCCAGGATAGTGGAATGCACACTTATTTTCCAATTTTTGGTTTTGCCATTAATTTAGTTTATAACCTTAAGTAATTTCTATCTCTGGGCCTTGTTTCTTATATGGAAGATGGGGATGAGATTGAGAGTTGGACTAATTTATCTATATCGTCACTTTTAGCTTAAAAGTCTGTGAACATAGGATTCTTGACTTCTTTGCAGTTGAGTGCTTTTTCACTTCTGGACTGTATGTAAAAGTATAAACTACCATGCCAGATTTTTTAAATTGCCCTTTTCTACTTGTTGAAATGATGTTAGCTCAACTAACATGTATATTTGTCAAACCTGACTCTGGAGGACTGTCCATTTTTATTTATAAAAGGAGGAGGTTGAAATAAGCGATATCTAAACTTTCTCCTAGCTCTGACATTCTAAGAGTAGAACTTACCTTTAGCAAAACCTTCTTGGTCTACATCCCAACACTAGTAAGACAATACCTATTACCCCATTTGAAATGAGATAATATGGAATACACTTAACATAGCTGAAAATCATTTCTTCCTATAGTCAGCAGGAAAGAAGGATGATAGTGGTAGGGGTTGAAAATAATTTTCATGGCATGACAAGTGAGCAAAAGAATTCCCAATGGGAAAAAGTATGTAATGGACTGCTTAACTGTGAAGGGACGTGAGTGAGGCTAGAACAGAGTTGGTGAGCTAAGAAAAGAGGGCAGAATGAAAATATATTTAGGAAGGAGGAAAAAATGATAGGAGGTTATGATAACTTCAGAGTTGAAGAGCTTAAAAGTGACACAGTTATCGGTTATGATGAAAATTTTAAAGTACTACTAATTCTATGGATACCTGAGTTAGAGCAAAGATATAGATTGTGGGTATTGAAAAGTTTGGTGAAATATCCATATCGTTGAAATATCTATCAAGGATAGATAACATGTATGGGGGGGTGGGAGGGGCGGGTTAAGATTTCTCTTATCTACTCTAAAATGTACAAGTAGTTTGGAACTAAAATCAATCTTTATTTTTCCAGAGTTTGTTTTCTTCCTAAAATTTAAAGGATTTTGATCATCAAAGTAGGGTTTCCCTTTGACCTCCTTTTTTCAAGTACAGTTTAGAAGAGAACAATTATGAAACTTTTTATGTTTTGTTTTCTTTAAAACAGGTGGTCATGAAAATTTTGCTAAAATGATTGATGAAGCAGAAGTATTGGAATTCCCAATGGTCGTGAAGAATACACGGGGTCATAGAGGTGTGTATAAGTGATAGACATAGACACACACACACACACACACACACACACACACACAGAGAGTGGGGAAGTAAGAAGGAATAGTTTATGGAATGGATTTATTTTTTTCTTGATCAGATGAAAGCAATTATATTCTTCTTTTCTGTTTCTTTCTAGGTACTGATTAGATCATAGTAGTAAGAAATAATTTTTGAATCAAGAAGAAAACAGTTTCTGAAACAGTGATTTTTAAAGACACTATAGAAAGAAATTGGAAAACCTATTAGATAGCCATAATAGCAATAGCTAATATTTATAAAGTAGAGTTGATAATGAATACAAATTATCATGGAATTACTTTGAAATAGAAGAAAGAAGTTTTAGCTCAGGACTAGAAGAAAGGCAAAGATTCATTTGTCCATAGACTTTATATTGCTAATATTAAAGTCAGAGATAAAACTAAAAAATCAGATGAAAAAATGTATTAAGCTTTCACTATGTTTCAGGCATTGTGCTAAGGTATTAGGGATACTAATGATTAAGACAGACCTTTAAGTTACTTGTACTTTCTAAAAGAGATAACACATAAAGAGGATGCAGGGGAAGGAAAGAGAGAGGAAAATAAGCAAGATGATAATGAAATGGAGAGTCCCACCAACTGCCAAGTGCCAAGATATTATTTCATTTTCTCACAAATTCATTCCTTCTTTTTGATTCCCAATGGTTACCCTAATTCAAATCCACATTAACTTTCCTAGATTATTCTAGTAGCCTTCTAACTGTTCTACCTGCTTCTACTCTATCTTTCCCTGCTTCTTTCTTTCTCATACCAGAGTAGGCTTTCCTTATGCACATTTCTGATACCAAAAATCTCATTTCTCAAAAACCTTCAGTGATATAAATGGCAAGCCTGCTTAGTTTAAAACTCCCCAAACTTGTTCCAACTTCTAATCATATTATCTTATTTGATCCTCACAACCACTATGGGAGGTAGGTCCTATTACTATCCTCTCTTTACAACAGAGGAAATCAAAGTAACTGATGTTGGATGGCTTGCCCAAGATTATACAGCTACAAAATATCACAGGTGGGATTTGAACCCAGGTCTTCCTGACTCCAGGACCAACACATCAGGCTGCTTCTAGTTATCATGTCATGTCTTTTCTGCTAGACTCACAAGCTCTTTATATTCCCAAATCTAGCTTACTGCCTGTAACATAGTAGATGCACCCTTAATAAAATTCATTAGAATTGAGTAATATTTAAATTTACCTTTAATAATTTAGCTGATAATACCTGCATATTCTGCCTGAAGTTAATTGGTTCTAGGAAAATATAATGTAAGAAAAAATAGTGTTAATGGACATTTAGGTTCTCAAGAGCTTCACTTGTGCTATGAGCAATATATAATAGTGATTAACTGGTTGAAGTTGGAGCTACCATACTAAGTCATCTCAGACGATCCAATTTGACTCTTTGACAATTAAATAATATTGTAATGAAGCTTGCTTACACTTAAGTTGCTTGCAAAATAGCATTGATCAGAACAATATATGACTATCACAGATAAAAATCACAAGTATCATTCATTTCTTTTTGTTTTTATCTATAACTCATTTGATAAAAGAAATTATTAAGGAGAGACTTGTGTTTTATTATTAAAAGTCTATCCTGTACCAAAATAATCTTTATTAATACCCATATTTTTCTCTCTGCTCAGGAACTTTCAGTGGAGCTCAACTATTATCTTTAAGATAAAATTTAAACTCTTCAATTAGGCATCTGAAATTCTTCACAATCTGACCCCCTCCAGGCTTATTTCATATTCTTGTCTTTTATATAGTAATTGGTGTCATGGTCCGATGATTCCTTGTGTTTTGAGGGAATGTTCCAATGGCCCAATGCTCTCCTTTAACATAAAACAAACAAACAAAAAAAGATGTAAATCTTCAATATACTTTATTATGATGTTTATAATTATTTTTTGATTTATTCATTATATGCCTATAGTAACTATAGTGAAAGCTTTGGCCCTAGCCTCCAAAATGTTCTCTTATTTATAAAAACTCCACAAAAAATTAAAACTCAACCTCACAAGTATGAATGTTTTATTGCAGCATTGTGAAAGAATTAAAAGAAGTAATCCAGCTAGACCATATGTTTATTTCATCTGCAGGGCTCCATATAAATTTTTTTGTTCTGCAAATTTTATCAAATATAAATTACACTTAATATAGTAATTACATAGTAACTTAATTTTGATGTTAAACTTTATCTGAACAAAGGTTTGCAGTGTTTGGCTTAGTATCTGATAAACATAGTCTTAAATCTGGTTCCAAATCAAGTTTATTTTCATGTTTTGATTTAAATTAAACAATAATAAAATGAAAATGCTTGCTCATACAAATTTGTGGTGAAATATGATTAAAAAAAAACTTTTATAAACTCTCTTGCAAATAAGAGCATGACATTCAGTTTGCACTGATTTCTTCTGGCAGTTTAAACATAATTTGATGGCAGATTGAGAAACTATAGGAGTTTGTGCTTAGTCAGAAATAGTCAGTTTGACCTAATCAAACTTAAAACACTGAAATCATTGCACTCATGTAAAATAGACATTTACAAATTAGTATAATAAATAAATGAATAAACAAAAACCTGTAATGCTTCAAAAATTCATATGCTTGCTGCCACAGAGAAAAATGTATTTGTAACATAACTGTGCAAATTAAGTATTTATGGTTCCAGTCAAATTAGTTACAATAGCCAGAATTTAGCCTTCCATTTCCTGCCTTCAGCTCTCTTTATAAGTTGTCCCCATGCCTAGAATATCCTCTTTTCTTCCTTCTCATAGAAAATTTCGTTTTCTTCAAAGCTTAGTTCATGTGCCATCATCCATTGTAAAGGTTTTCTAAAATCTTTATTCCTTGTCTTTCAGTACACATCCCTATGCTTCCCTTTCAACATGAAAGGAATTACATTCTAGGATGTACCATGTAAGAAGTAAAATAAATTAATTTCTTTCATGAAGACAATTCTATTTAATAAATTATTCCTCCCAAATCCCCAGCATAAAGTAGCCCCAGAAGCCCAACCAGTTCATTTCTTGTCAGCTACACTGCTTTGTTTTGTATTTCTCAATGTCATGCTGCCATCTTCACTCCCACTTTCAGTTTCCTCTTATGTGTTGTCTTCCTGTTAGATGTATCTTCTTGAGGTCAAGGTTGTCTTTATTTGTGTCTAGAATACTTAGCATTGTTTCAGGCACATAGGTGTTTAATTTTTATATTATGTAACACTTCCTCACATTATAAAGTTATTATTGGAACACAATCAAATTAATTGATGAGGCCCTTAATTCTGTTTCTTGTCAACTAACCAGTTTGGTTATACCATTTTTGGTATAATTTTAGAAAGAGATCATCTGCATATGTTCGTCTTCACTAATTGGAAATCAGTTTCTGCTCATTACAAAGAAAATTAGCTCATCCTTCACTGAGTCTTTATCACTATTTTTCCAGCTAAGTATGGAAAGGGTTTTGTATCCAAAACTTATTCATATGATTTTAGGTAGTAGAGAATTATCCCTTCCACAGTCTCTTCCAAAACATTTAGATGTACTGTAATAAATCTTTGCTCATTCTACCCTGTCCTCTCTCCATTACACAATTTCTTTTTTTCACGGTGACTTTTGTAATATTTCAATAAGTTAATATAATTATTTTCTAAATATTTCCCATACAAAGAACAGAGCTTGTCCCCTTGACAATCATTGGAAATCCCTAGCCCAAAGGAAGCCTATTCTTCTGATCCTTCTAGTTGTTTATATGTTTTATCTTCTCCTTTAAATATCATGTATATTATCTATTTACTTATTGTAAATTCAACACTTTTGTCAGTATCCCCAGTGAATTGCACATAGTATTTCAAAAATGCTTAATGGATTACATTGCCCTGCTTTTCATGATGATAATTACATCTTTCTGCAGACTGACCCCTTTATAGTCCTCTTTAAGTTATCTTTAAAAATCAGAGAATTTAAGTGATGAAAATATAAAGCCAAAAGAATCAGAATTTAATTCTTGTGAAGAGAAGAGCCATTGTTCTGACTATTCATGGATACTTAAGTTGAAATACTTTGTCAGTGCAATAGTTTACATGGAAAACTAAGGCTTCTTTTGCATTACATTTATATTACATTACATTTACATAACCTAAATGGATTAAAATAAGTTAACTTAGAAATTTGGTCACTATTTACATTGCTTCTATGGGAAATTGTGTTCATTACTATTTTATAAATGAATTTTTGGAGCAAAACCTTTTTGTAAGTGAGGAACTGACTCTATGGCATCAGCAAGGGAGATAGTTATAGAGATGAACCTGTGCAACCAGGAGATCATTATATACTTCAACAAGGATATTGTATGAGGATGTATTCTGATGGAAGTGGATTTTTTCAACAAAGAGAAGATCTATTCAGTTCCAGTTGATCAATGATAGACAGAAGCAGCTACACCCGAAGAAAGAACATTGGGAAATGAGTGTGAACTGTTTGCATTTTTGTTTTTCTTCCCAGGTTATTTTTACCTTCTGAATCCAATTCTTCCTGTTGAACAAGCGAACTGTTCGGTTATACACACATATATTTTATCTAGGATATAGTATAACATATTTAACATGTATAAGACTGCTTGCCATCTAGGGAAGGGGGTTGAAGAAAGGAAGGGAAAAGTCAGAACAGAAGTGAATACAAGGGATAATGTTGTAAAAAAAATTACCCAGGCATATGTTCTGGCAATAAAAAGTTACAATTAAAAAAAAGAGAGAGATGAACCTGCTCAACCTTATCAGATATTGTTTTTTTTAGCTAGACTATACACCCTTTTCTCTAAAAGGCAAATTTTTCTCCCAGCTTTTCCCATTTTCACTACTTTGGTATCTTAGTTACTTTATTATTTTATTATTAAACGAATCAAAATGTCCCTTTTTGAGAGATCATGATGTTCTTGGTTGTTTTCAGTAAAGAAAGCCTATGCCTTTGCTTAGAAAAGATACTAAAGAATGTGAAATGAAGGTTATTATGGCAGAAATGCTTTCAAATGGCTTTGGAGTAGTAGTGGAAAAGAAAGGATAAGATCCCAAAATAGAAGTATAGTATATCAAGTCTCATATTCAAGTCATTTTTATTATCACTACTACTCTTGGGAAACATTTTAATACAGTTAAATATATATAATATAGTTAAAATGAAATGGAAATTGCTCCTTTATCTTTTCTTGTTCCCATTTTCCATTAAACAAAGTTTTACTTAATATCAGACTTTAAGATTTCACTAAATGAGCATGACAGTTCAATGTGAAAAATTAAAATATTTCTGATTTAAGTATCATGGTATTGGGTGGTGGGTGCCAAAAAAGGAGACAGAATTAATTATCAATTGCCATAGTACAATTACTTTAGCACCCTTTTGTTTTCTTCTTACTTAAGGTAAAGCTGTTTTCCTGGCTCGAGATAAGCATCACTTGGCTGATCTAAGCCATCTTATTCGCCATGAAGCTCCATACCTATTCCAGAAGTATATAAAGGAATCCCATGGCCGGGATGTACGTGTCATTGTGGTGGGAGGCCGTGTAGTAGGCACTATGCTGCGCTGTTCAACTGATGGAAGAATGCAAAGCAACTGCTCGCTAGGTATAAATTGTAATGTTATCATATTATATAAGTGGATAATTTAGTTGTTCCAGGGGGCACTTACATAAATTTTTTTATTTCATAAATTATAAATAATAGTGCTATACACCTATATAGAACAACATAATATAGTACAGTATAGGATACAGATTCTGAGGATTTAGATATTATCAAGGATTGAACTTAGGTCCTCAGAATCCCTATAGTCTATGTGTTCTTAATCAAATTATTCATTCCCATGAGTCTCAGTTTCTTCATTTTATGAATAAGGGGATTAGACTAGATGATGCCCACAATTTTTTTGCAGCTATAGATTCTAGAATCTACAATCTAAATATGAAGATAGTACTGTAAACCTGCTGTTAAATAGGGTGTATATTTTAAATTATTTTTGGAACAGCAAAAAGAAATATTCTCTGAACTTTCAATTCTCTTTTTCCATTTCCAGTTTGTAAATAGGATGTTTTTTAGTCTCACCTCCCTAGTTCTATTCTCCTACACCTTTGTAGGGTCCTCAAAACCCCATACTGTGTTGTGGTTTGATAGGCAGAAGGAAGAGTGAGGGGTGACAGAAGTAGTTCCTTCATTAGAAGCTTTACAGCTGAAACCTTGGCCAGTAGTATTTGGGGGAAAGGCATTTTTTCACCCTATTATTTTTGTGCTTTGTATATAATTAATACATTGCTTACCTAAAAGTATAGGATATATATAGCTCAAAGAGACCCTAGAGATGATACCATCAAAACCCTTTATTTTTAACAAATCAGGATATTGAATTCCAGAGGGTTGCCACAGTGTATCCAAGTTTACACAGGCCAGTGTAATGCTAAATTGGGATTTGGACCCAGTTCCTCAGGTACCATAGAGATCTACTAATGTGTATGTAAATTATTCTCAAGTAGACAGTGTTCGTTTTTAATGTCAATACTATTATGTTCAAAACTACTATCTTCAAATACTATTATGTGCAAAAAAAATACAGTATTAAAATTAGATTGTAAGCTCTTGAGGACAGAGACTGGTTTTTTTGTCTCTTTTTGTATCCCCAGCACTAAGTATAATGCCTATCTTATAGAAGGTATTTCATAAATGTTTATTGCCTAACTGGATGATTCATCTCAAAGTCAGGAAGACCTAAGATCACATCTTAACTGTGACATATACTTGTTGTGTGGGACTCTGGACAATCATTGAATCTCTCAGTGCCCTGTGCAGTTCTCTGAAACTATCAGTTCCAAAGCAATAGCTGATCTGTATTGGTAGAAAGAATTTCCTCAAAGGGAGATAATCACATCAATAAAATCACAGCTCTGGCCATAAATTTAAATTCTAGATGAAAACTATATTTGTGAACATTATATATGTATAACCTAATGCCTAGGTTAAGATTTGCTTGGAATAAGATCATAGGCTTTAGATGTGGAAGGCACCTTAGTGGTTATTTAGCTCAGCCTCCTTATTTTACAGATGAGGAAACTATCAAATTTAATTTTTTTCAACTAACAAAAATTTTTTTCTACTTCATACCTTCCTCCAACCCATTAATAAAATAGAAAAACAAAAACAATACTTATATAACAAATATGCATAATCAAATGAAATTAATTTTTTCACTTGGCTGATCATTTTCATATATCCAAAATATATCTTCTACATTCTATATTGAGTCCATCATCAGTCCTCTGAAATTGTGATTATTCATTATGTGGATCACTTTTATAGTCTTTCAACATTGTTTGTCTTTACAAATTTATGTTAATTATATAAATTATAATTAATTAATATATAAATTCTTCTGATTCTACTCATTTCACTCTGCATCGATTCATATAAATAAATTCACAAAGTTCAGGGTACTCTGAACTTGTCCTTGAAAACATTTTTTAATATTAAATTTTCTATTGAGTACAGGTTTGGATGTCATTATTTTCTCTCATTCAATATTAATGGATAATTTTGCTAGATATGATGTTTTTATCTGTAGGCCTAATTCTGATTGCTAGTAGATATCATTCCAGGACTTTGGTCTTTTATTGTGATTGTTAAGTCCTGTACAATTGTAGCTTCACAGTATTTGAATTGTTTTTTCTTGTTTCTTGCAAAATTTTCTCTTTGATATGGGGGTTTTAAAATTTGGCCAAAATATTCTTGTGTGTTCTCCACAAAGGCTCTCTTTGAGGTCCATCAGAGGATTTTTTTCTAATTCTGCTTTTTTCTGATGTTCTATCACTCTGAAACAATTTTATTGGATTATTTCTTGCACTGTTGTATCAAGGTTCTTTTTTTGGTCACAGCTTTCAGGTAGTTTAATAATTCTTATATTTTTTCTTTATCTGTTCTCCAGATCTGTTGTTTTTCTTATGTTTTACATTTTGTTCTATTTTTTTCATTATTATCTATTTTGTTATTTTTTTGGTCTCATAGCTTCACTAGCTTTCCCTTGCCCAATTGTAATTTTCATAGAATTATTTTCATCTTTGAGACTCTATCTCCTTTTCTAGTTGGTTAATTTATTTTTCAATAATTTTGTTTTTCTTGGATGGTTTTTAATTTTTTTCTTCTTTATTTTTAGTTCTTCCTCAAATTTTTAGAAAATTTGATTTCTAAATAATTTTTTGAACTTCTATAAATTGTCTCTGGGTAGGGAGTTATTTAACATTACTCTTTGAGGTAGAAAAAACTTTTTTTTACTTCAGTGTCCTCTGAAAATGAAACCTGGTCTTCCCTGTTCTCATAGTAAGTCTATATATGATTGGGTTCTTTGCTGATTCATATTTTTAATTAGGAATATTAATGTAAGCTTCTAATCACGGGATGTGGAGATAGTACCTTTAGCTTCACCTTGGCTCTCCCCTTTGACCTGAAGCCCCTAACCAAAAGCTCCACCCTCCAGAAAGTGCCCAAAGTCAGCAGTGTCCTTGCCCTACTGCCTCTGTACTTCTGGTGTGCTGGCTCCTTCCTGCTCAGGGTCGTGCCTCTGCAGCACAGCTAGGTCTGGCATTCCCAATCAACCAAGATTCCCTCAGTCTTCCCTGACTCAGACATGCAGAAGGTAAAAATTTCTGTGGTTCCTGCTGAGGCTCTGATCAAACCCAGCTCACCCCAAGGGTTCCCACTTGCTGTTTCTGGGAATTAGCCCACAACTTGACATTGGTAAATCCCAGGTCTGGGGTCTTTATTCAGATTTTCTTGGGTTGTATCAGATGGACCCCTGTTTTACTCCAAGTCTTCTTGATTTTTCACCAGTCTATGTTCACCATGAAGCACAAATTTGTTACGTTTGTAGGGGAAATCTGGAGAGCTTGAAATTTGCCAACCTACTCCATCATCTTCCCAGAATCATCCTCATACCACCATTATCCTAGACTACTGCAGTAGTCTTCTATTTGATTTCATGTCTTTTCTCCTCTTCAATCCATATTTGATACAGCTGCCAAATTGAATAAAGTCAGTTTCTGTTTTATGTAAATTACACATTATGCACCTTTGACTTGGGTAATGGTTTCTGAAAGAAGTCTGCATTCCAAAATATCCTGTTAACTTGACTGTGCTCTCTCTCTACACTCTTGTCCATTGGCTTGGATTTCTGCTGTATCCCCCCCCCAAAAAAAAAAAATTCCCCAAAACCCTTAAAGTGAAAGCAGAACTGACACATGGAGAGACTGGGTGCTGTCAGATCAGGGGCAGGGCTTAAGACTCCTGGCAGGGGGAGAGAGACCTGTGTTCCTGTTCTGTGTGTCTGTCTTTACTCTGTCCATACTAAGTACTGTATGTCTATCTGGCCCTGTCTGACCCTGAGTCTCATGTGTTGCCTCTTCTTTCCTGTGTCTTGTCTATGTCTGGGCCCCACATTCTTCTCCCATGTTTTCTCATGGTTCCAGCCAGGCCCCAGGGCCCCTTCTTTTTCACCTTCAACTCCTGCTTTTGTATCCCTAGTCCCCACATATAGTCCCCTCAAACTATATCCTGGTCCCTTCACTCCATGGACAGCACCTTTCCTTCCTGCCACCTTTCTCTCCCTCCTGTTCCCATGTCCACAATCAATTTCATTTTACATAAAAATCACTTTACGTAGAAGTTACAAAATGGTCTACTTACAAAAAAGCAAGAATATCTATATTTTAAAATTAGTGTTGTCCTTGTCATTCCCCTAATTGAGAAGCTTAAGTGCCTTTCTGTTATGTCACCAAGATAAAAAACAAAAACTTTTTTTTGTTTAGTATTTAAAACACCACATAATTTGTTTCTAGCTTTGGTCAAAATGTTATTTTGCCTTGGAGCACTTCTTATTCCAGCCAAAATGGCTTACTTATTCTTCCCCATACATGACTTTCCATTTCTGAGGAAGCTAGATAATGTAGTGGCTAGTGTTAGAAAGTTCTGACTTCAAATCCATCCTTAAGATACTTGCTAGATAGATCTATTACAGCACTACCTCCTGGGGTGGTTGTAAAAATCACATGAAATCATTATAAAGTGTTTAACATATAGTAAACATTACATAAATTTTAGCTACAATTATTTATATCATAGTACTTGTGTGAACAAAAACATAGATATTTTCAGAATCCAACCAAGCCATTAAGTATTAACTTCCTAAGTGGTAAAAGGAAAGGCTTAAATAGAACACATTATGGCTTTTGAGGACTTCACATCTTAGTTCTAAAAAATAGGGTTAGGGGATCATTCATGAATAAAGAGGTTGAATTTAGGACCCACTTTTATGTCTCTAGAAGATAGAAAATGGGCAGCGAGGTGGCACAGTAGATAGAGAGCATGGACCCTGGAGTCAGGAAAACCTGTGTTCAACTACAACCTCAGACAGTTGACATACTAGCTGTGTAACTCTGGGCAAGTCACTTTAAAAAAAAAAAAAAAAGTAGGAAAGAGGCTAGAACCCATTTGAATTTACTTAAGAGAGTCTAAGACTAGTCACATCAAGAAACATGGAGCTTTTGTGTGTAATCTGTTCACTTGAAAAAAAGCAATCATGTTTATATGTATCCCTGTGGCTTTGCTTTTCTTAGGTGGTGTGGGAATGATGTGCTCTCTGAGTGAACAAGGAAAACAGCTTGCCATCCAGGTGTCAAACATCTTGGGGATGGATGTGTGTGGCATTGACCTACTGATGAAAGATGACGGCTCGTTCTGCGTCTGCGAGGCCAATGCAAATGTAGGTTTCATCGCCTTTGATAAGGCTTGTAATCTAGACGTAGCTGGTATGATAGCGGACTATGCCACCTCCCTTCTGCCCCCTGGCCGGCTCACACGGCGCATGTCCCTGCTCTCCGTGGTGTCCACGGCCAGCGAGACTAGTGAGCCAGAGCTGGGCCCCCCAGCCAGCACTGCTGTCGACAACATGAGCGCAAGCTCCAGCTCTGTCGACAGCGACCCTGAAACCACGGAGAGGGAGCTACTCACCAAGCTCCCAGGGGGCCTGTTCAACATGAACCAGCTGCTAGCCAATGAAATCAAACTCCTGGTGGAGTGACTCCACCTGTAAATAATTAACGAACAAAGCCCTTGTAAATCTTTCTCTCTCTCTCTTTTTTTTTCCTTTTTTTCCTTCCTTTTTTGAAACCAACTTGCAATGCTGTTTATGAGAGAAGCTCAGGGAGCTGGAGGGGAAACTGAGCCAGGTTAGATAAGAGAACAAAGAGAGAAAAGGAAAAACTTATGTTTTTCCGTCACTGCTATCCTCCATTTTTTAATACTGCAGAACCATTAAATGGAATTTTACTACATGAATTAACAAGGCAGAAAAGTGGATATAAGGTCTATAGGCTCAAGTAGATAATTCTTTCACAGTTACTACTTTTAAAATAATCTTCAAAATGAATGTACTTTAGGGCCAGAAAAAAAGGGATGTAAAATTCTTGCACGATCCCTTATATCTTTTGCATTTGGAAAGTCAGTATTTTATTGAAGATCGTAGTTCCCCTCTCAAGATCATTTATTAGAAATAGGTCAGAGAAAACATCTAAAATTAAAGAAACGTTTTAATATACAAAACTAAATTTCTGCCATTTCTGTATCTAACTCTATGTCCAGATGTCTTTACAAATCTTCTAGAACCGTTTTAACATGGATGCTTCACATTTTATGGCTGCATTTTGTTTTTCATATTAGATGGGAGGGCAAGATAGATGTGATCTGTGAAAACATTTCTTAATGACAGAAATAGCATGTTTGCATAATGGAAGATAGATGAACAGCGTTGCAATGTTTGGTGTACAAAGTAACATTTAATCGAATGTGGAAAAACTTACACTAGTTTAAAAATATGTGCATTGCCTTGTATTTGTTAGTGTTTTAGTCTTTTGGAAGATATATACTATGTTAATGTTGCATTTTTTTAATACATGCTAGTCCAATATTCCCTGCTCTATGCCTGCATCTTTAACAATGGCCAAAGTGAAGAAAACACTACCTTTTGTTAACAAGACACTGAATTGACGCCTGTGCATCTTTATTATCCTTTTTTCCTTTCCTTTTTCCCCTTTGTTTTGTCTTTTCAGTGGTGGTTGGGTGTATTAAGGTGAGGATAGAGGATAGAAAAATAATTTATATTTGGGGAAATTAGCTTTAAGCTCTTGAATGCATTTTGATGCCAATAATTTGTATTCTCATTCACATTTTAGAAAGTAGGGTGTGTGTGTGTGTGTGTGTGTGTGTGTGTGTGTGTGTGTGTATTTGACATGGGGGAGCAACTAGTGGGGTTTATTTTTTTTTTACGTTGACTTTAAGATAAAAGAACAGATATAAAGTCAATGGGATCTGAAGGGAAGTATGTAGTTTTTGACTTCAAGGAACAGAACATGAGTTGTTTTAAGAACTAGACTTCACCAAGGGGGTGGGGGGAGAGTAACTACGTGAAGCCACCATGTGGAATAGATACTTCCCAGGTCTGTGTGTGTATGTTATTTTGTGTCAGTTTATTTCCTTTATTAGTTATTAACTTTTCAGGATATGTTTATTCAAGGCCTCATGTTTTTTTGTTCACACTCTTGGCCAGGGATTTTCCCTTCTACTCATGGGGTTTGGGGGGAAGGGTGGAGGGAAGAAGAAAAATGAAGACAGCAGCATTGGGTTAGTTATAATTGGGTCCATTATAACATCAGCTTTCCCTAGTATTTTTTTCCCTTGCCCACTAAATCTGTAAAGCCCTGAAACTTAGAGGTGTCAACACACATAAACACACACATACACAAACAACAACAACAACAATAATGAACAGGGATAAAGGTATCCCAAAGAGGTGTTGGAGTATGTATGAGAGAAAAATGGAAATGCTGCCAATCTTCACAGGATTCTTAAAAGAGCAAGTACCATCTCCCCTACAATCCTCTACAGTTTTTCTTTGAGCCACTTCTTTGCTTCTTCAGTGCTGTTTACCTTCATGTGGATCTTAACCATAATTTCGTGGATACTACTAGAGAGACTTCAAGGCAATAAAAAGAAAGATCAGTATTAACCTGTTGTAACAGAGGTTTGATCATGCTTATTTGTATAGGATTTTTTTTTCATTTTAAAAAGGAATGTAACAAAAATGAATTTTAAATAGAATTAAATTATATTAAAATTCAGTAGGTTAATTGTTGATAACTAGAATGGAAAATGCCGGTATCTGACTTCATATTAGAAAGTACTATATTTAGGAGGAGTTTGTTAAACTTAAGAGTACTCTAAATCACATTCAAATAATTTGACTTATAGGCAGAATACTCAGTGTATATCTTCATACACATGTGAACCATAAACAGAAAATGATCACATAATCAGATGATACTCTAATTGAATTCTGTTATTTGATGGTTCCAGTACATTGTTTGGTCAAGTAAAAAAAAAAAAAAAATCAAGAAAGGAGGAAGCATGTGCTTAGTTGCATTTACCAGAAATGTTTTCATGTCAAGAACATCTCTATATGACAGATACACTTGGAGAGAGAAAGAGAGAGAGAGAGAGAGAGAGAGTGTGTGTGTGTGTGTGTGTGTTTTTGTACACACAGATGTGTACAAGTAACTTTTTTTTTCCCCTTTGACAATAAAGGGAAAGAACCATAGGGTTTGTGGTATTGGAAAGGGAGGGAATAGGGGAAATTAATTTAATGTAACTTGTACTTACACATTCATAGCAAGTCATCCACATGCCAAGTAAAAGGTCATTCCATCACTAGTTTATTCATACTTTGATAAACTATTTTTATAAAATCACATTGTTTTAACTTTAGATTCACCAACCTTGTTATGATTTGGAAGTTCACATATTAGAATGAAAACAACAGTAAAACCTAGCTATTTTTCCTCTATTCCTTCATTAAATAGAGGTAAGAGAAAAGTTAAGTCTTCCTAAAAGAGCCAAGTGAGACTTTTACAAGTATTTATGTTTAAGTTTTAATTAAGTTTATTTTTGTATTTGTAATACCTTTTGTATAAACTTCATTATTGTTTGGAGAGGTAGAAATGTATCTGTCAATATGTGTAACTATAATCATGTCAAAGTTTGAATTGTTTGTATAGCTTTGTAGCTTGTCACATTTGTACTTTTTTAATACTGTATTTTTTTAAAATTATTTTCTGGATCGTTTCTTCATCTTGCACATGATGGAAGTTGGACTATATACATGCACACATACTATGGACGATTCCATTTTATTTTTTTCCCCATTTAAAAAAAATTTTTTTGATATTCACAAGCTGCTTAGTCATTTCTGCTGGCTTTTCCTTCACCCAACTTTGAAATCTTTGTGTGCATGCTATCTGCTCAAGAAACAGCTTTGGAACATTTGAGTCTTTGGGGAAAAAAATCCAGAGACATGCTTTCATCCAGCACTCCATCAGACTTTGAGAAGGCATCGTGTGAAATCACTGACTTTCCAAATCAACTCCCCTACTCTTCCCAGTGAAAAAAAAAAAAAAAGGAAAAAAAAAGGGTAAACAAAGAGTTGTTTTACTCACTTAAGAGTAAAATCCCAGTTTTGGGCTATGGGAGGGCTTAGGGAGACTGTAAAATCAAATCTCGTGTTACATTATTTTTTTCCTGGCTCACTCTTTTTGAGAAGGTTTATGGGCTATGTGGCTGGTGAGACACGATCCCCTCCTCCCTAAGGAAATGTAGGTGCTCAGACAGGTAACCTCTGCTGCTACTGTTTTTTATTTTATTTAAAATTTGTTTTCATTGTTCTAGGATTTTAAGAAAGTAATATATTGCAGGATTTATAACCAGATTCACTCCTTTTTCTTTCTTTCTTTTTAAAAAATAAATGTTTTATTTAAAGTATGTTAAGCGTCTTTGAAGCTTGGATTTTGGAGTGTCTCAGTAGTAGACAAAAATCTGCTGTTGGAATCTCCTAGTCCTCTTCCAGATTTGACTTGAAATGCTTTTAATTTTGTTTTGGGCTTTTTTGTGTGGTATTTTATTTCTTTTACCAAAGTCCTGTTGATATACTGTTTTTGGGGAGGGTGCCTAACTTTAGTGTTAAACTTTCTTATATTAATGAAAACTTGGCTTTTTATTTCTTTAATGTTTTTTTTTTTGTTTTTTGTTTTGTTTTTAAAGAAATATTCTAACTGTTTCCACTGTTACTGTTCTTTGCCAGCCTTTTCCGGAGCCAAAAAAAAAAAAAAACCCAGAGAAAAAAATTTCCTCCTTCCCCCTTCCTGATGATGAGTGAGAAGTTTTGAGAACTTTCGGGGTCAATGCCTTTTTAAACTTCCCTTCCCCCAATAATGCAGCTCGTATAATGGTAAATGCAGCAGCCTGGATCCATGCAGAGCCCCAGCCTGCTAGCAGGTAATTTGACTCTTTCTGTTTGCTTCTGATCACCAGTCTTGTTTTCTAACTTGCTCTTTGCCCTCCCTTTCTTCTTCCCTTTCCCATTTTGTTTTAAGAAATAATTTTGGTTTATTTTGAGACTCATGACTCTGGTTTAGGGAAAAAATTGCATAAACATACTTATAAAATCATTTACTTAATTTTCCCATCTGGGTGAGCTTTAGAACTGGTTGGGATGAGCACATAACATTCTTGGGGGAGGCTGTTTAGAGGCATAGATATATTTCTGTTCTTTGCATATGTGTCTGTATTTGGGTATTTTAGAATGTGGGAGGGGATTTTTTGGCTTTGTTTTTGTTTTGGGTTTGTTTGTTTCTTCCATTGTGCTACTCTGGCTTAAGCTTTTACAGGGGTTGGTGTTCCAAGTACACAGTGAGCTCACAGTATAAAGACATCAATTAAGAGTTGACAGGTATGGAAAACTAGTTTTGAAAAGGTAAAATTAGGAATTAGGCTAAATGTTACACTTTTTACCATAGCATTTAGCTAGTCTTTATAGCACTTTGATTTTTATGACATGATTATAAAGCTGAGAAAGGAACATAGAGAGTTAATAGAAAGTAATTAGTTACAAAGTAATTTAAATACTAATCTTTCAGTACCAAGCACTTATATGGCACTCCTGTTAACAAAGAAAAAAAATGATAATTTCTTATCTTCAAATGATCTGATAAAGCTAAAAGATGAAAAATCACAGTCGCGGGGGGAAGGGGGAGGTAGCTTGGGGAAGTTGGGAATGGATGGGACAAGGGAATATAGTGGTTAAGAAGTTTGACTTAGTATATGCTTTCTGGTAAGAGGCAAATTCTTAAGTTCAGTTAGACCATTCCCTAGTTTAATTTAGAGTTGCATTTATCCCCCTCCAATTCTTCTTTTTAAGCTAAATTTGATGAGTCTTGTATCACATAACTAACTGCTTTTCAAGATTTTTTCCTACATGATTTCATCTTATCCCACAACCAATGAGGCATCTGTAAAGAAAAATGTCATTTAGCCCTGCCTCTGTATCTTATTACACACGTGAAAAGTTAATCCTATGCTTCATCTTCCTCATGTAAAATAGAAGTCATTCCTACTAAGAATTGTGAGGCTTTGTTATATCTTTCTTAGTTCACTGAAATTCTTAAATGAAGGAATCCCAAGTTACAGATACTATGCTTCTTGAAGTTATCATGAAATGCCTTAAGAAGGAATGAGCCTAAAGGACCATGGTCTGTAGCTGATTGTGATAGCCAGGAGCTGATAATAAGGAATAGATACCCTTAAGGGGCATAGAGAGGTAGTTTCATAAACTTTCTATTCTCTGTCCCGTTTAAATGACCCAGGTATATTTGGTAGGTGTTGTGGCAATTTAAAAGGCCTTGGAGTAGATTCCTCCATACTTAATATACATTTGGTAGAGTTGATCTAGATATGATAATTAAACCTGCTGATTACCATTGAGATTTGAGATGAGGGATGGGTTGTGGGTGGTCAAAATGTTGTTTTAGATTCCAGTCAGAGATACTTCCCTGTGCCCCACTTCTCAGAAGCACAGCAGGCCTCTTGAAAGCAGCCATGGGAATGGCGAAGCCCTGATGTCACCAACTCTTCTGCTCAGGCTCACCCTGCATACTGAGGTCAAAGGATGGGGGTAGAGAATTGGGAAATAAATGACGAGGAAAATGGAACATCATTTTACTCCATTTGTTAAACTAGAGTTCATCGCTTTAGAAGAGTATCAGTCTTAAATACTGGCATATCAGCTTCTTTTTTTTGTTTGTTTTTGTTGGGGAGACAGTGTTAAGAGAGGGGAAAAGGAAGAAATTATCCTTAATGACCATCATTTGGCTATTGAATTAAGTACCTTTATAGCTAGCATGACAATGACAATAATAATGCCCCTAAGTGGTGGTGAGAACTTTTTAAAAGACTTGTTAAAACTGTTTTCTTATCTTTTTTTACACATGTATTCTTTTTCCTTTTCATTCTGCGCTGTGTGTGTGTGTGTGTGTGTGTGAGAGAGAGAGAGAGATGGATGTACATATCATTTGGGGAAATGTCTATTTTCTCTAGCAAAAAACAGTGTTGTTGAATTTCTAAATAATTAGCTGTTTCCAAATAAATCATTACATTGCATATATAGGTGTCTCATTCAAATATAGGTGGGGGGGTTACATGTGTATGTTTGTGATTTTAAGTAGTCTAAAACATTGAAAAATTAGGAAGACATAGCTCCAGTTTCTAGCAAATTTAATAAAAATTAAATTTCTACTCATTCTACTACTATTTTGGTGATCTCTGAAGTGCAATTTTGCGAGGTTTTGGAACCACCAAATTCAGGTTTTAAAATTATGTGTATCTAAAGTGAATTTTGATATAATTCTTAGTAATGGAATCAGGAAAGTAACCAATTATTTTTAAAAAGAAGGGAAAATATCTCTTAGATTTTGATTGTTGAGTGACTTGAGCCTTTTCTTCTTCTAATTTTGAAATTTTACCAGTGTAACATCAGTTTTTCTTAAAAGTTAACCATAACTTTACTGTGTGTGATATGTAGTAGCAAGAGACCATAAAAATATTAGGAAGACACAAACACGGTATGTTGGACAAAGGAACCCTGTTTGGTTAATGATCTGATACTGAACAGAACCTCTTCTATATACCCTTCTGGTGCAGCAGAGTAATAAACTGGTAGGTGGCTGCAGTGGAAGAAGGACTTCTTCAGACTGGTGACCTGAAAATTCCGCAGAGGGGGAAGTGGAACATGAAATAGATGATGGAAACAAAGGGGAAAGAGGATGGAAGAATGATTAAGGCTCCTGGGATTGACACACTGGGTGGTAAGTCTTTTCCTAGTTTTTGGCTCTTAATCAGAGTAAAATTATTAGTCTCTTAAAAGGATTGCATAAGACAATTATCTGTTTATATACTCAAACATACACATATACAAACTTCCAACTAAAACTTTGTTAGCCAGTGTAGTTTCACCCTTTAAAATGAACAGACTAAGAAAAAGAACCCTAAAGTAGCAACATTGTGAAATGGAATCAGGGCTACATTTGGAATCAAGAATACTTGGATTCCAAACCAAACTTTACCATTTATTCCCCTTGTGACTTTCACCTATACTTTTCTGGGATTTCTGTCGTCTTACCTAGAATGAGGAGTTTAAACCAAATGTTACCTAAGGTTCCTTCCATCCCTAAATCTGTGGTCAAATGGGCAATAAATCATTTGACTATGCTTGTACAAGTCAACATAATTAATTGCTGAAATGCAGTATCGTATTTGATATCTATCTAGATTTTTTAAAATCTAGGTGAAGGACAAAGTAGAGTTTTCAAATAAAAAAAGAGTTGCCTTAGTTCATCTTTACCTTCCTCCCTCCTGTTCTTGTTATTGTTGGGGGTGGTTGAGAACAGATTCAGGAAAGGAACAATTATTAATTATGTAAATTTAAGTTAAAAAGAAGTGAAAGTGACAAAGTGAATGAATAAAGCTTTTTAAAAATACTTTCTGCAGAAGTGTGCTACCTTTAAATTAGACTAAAAAGGAATCTATCCTTCTTTCTCTCCCTTAGTATTTCTAATCCTGTGACTTAGCCTCTTTATGTGTCTTCCTCAACTGTCCATTTGGGTCAGAGGGAAATTTTTAGGCTATGAGGAAGAAAAGAGAACAGGGAAAAAACTATCTGTCCTTAGAATGATCAGAATACACAGAAGTATACAGAGATAAAAAAGCAAATATTCCTAATGCTTAAGGAAGGAACCAATTACAGATTCTCCTGGAAGCCCTTGAGTTCTATTGGTATATTCCTGGAAATTCTCTTTCTAGGATTTACACAGTTTCACTCCTTTAATTAAAAATATTCACAATTAAAATGTTTAAAATTATATAACCATGATCATTTAAGAAGGCAGTAAATATAATTTTAAAAGAACAACTCTAGCATAATTTTCATAATTAATTTTGTTCAATAAAAAGTTCCTATGTGTCTTCAGAGCTGTTTCTCTCAGGCAGTAGGATTAGTTCTATTCTAAGAGACACCACACATAATCGAGCTATGTTTTTATTCAGTGTACAAAAGACACTTTTGGCTGGGTGGGGGGGCAAGGCAATTGGGGTCAAGTGATTTGTTCAGGATCACACTGTGCTAGTATGTGTCAAGTGTCTGAGGCTAGGTTTGAACTACAGATCTCCTGAATTCAGGGCTGGTGCTCTATCCACAGGAGCCATCAAGCTGCCCCCAGAAGACACTTGTGATAGTTAATTCCCAAATTATACAAAAAAATATCTTTATATCTTTTTCTTACCTCACACAATTAGACATCTCCTTTTTACTCCCACTATAACCATGGTAGTTCAGACTCCTATCAGTATCCACAATTCTCTCTCCAGATACAGATGGCATTTTCCATCCCAACCTATTGGAATTGTCTTGGATTAGTGTATTGCTGAAAAGAGCCAAGTCTGTCATAATTGATCCATCACATAATCTTGCTGTTGTGCACAATATTCTCCTGGTTCTCCTTATTTCACTCAGCATCAGTTCATAAGTCTTCACAGACTTTTCTGAAATCGAGCTGCTCATAGTTTCTCATAGAATATTACATTACATTCATATACCATAACATATTCACCCATTCCCCAATTGATGAGCATCCACTCAATTTCTAATTCTTCGTTATCACAAAAAGAACTGCTACAATATTTTTGCATATGTGTATTCTTTTCCCTCTTTTATGATCTTTTTGGGATACAGATCCAGTAGTGTCACTACTAGATCAAAGGATATGAACAGTTTTGTAACCCTTTGGGCATATCAATAAGCATTTATTAAGCTGTTAATATGTGCCATATACTCTGATATGTGCTAGAAATACAAAAACAAAAAATAGGGTCTCTGCCTTCAAGGAAAGACAATCTGCATATGCAAATATAAACAGTGTAAACTGAAGATAAACTCAAAGGGAAAGCACTAGTGAGGGATTCCAACAACACTTCATGAATAAGTTCAGATTTAAACTGAATCTAGAAGGAAGTCAGGAGGCCAAGGTGAGAAGGGATAGAGTTCAAGACACGGGAGACAGTTCCAGTTAGGAGATGCAGTATTATGTGGAAAGAACAGCAAAGTGGCCAACGTCACTCAATTATATCACTCAATATGGAGAGTTATGGATGAGAAGACACAGGAAGGAAACAAGTTGAAGTAACAATTTGGCCACAGATAGGATATGTGGAGTACATAGAAGAGAGGAGTTGAAAATGACATCAAGTGTGCAACCTAGGTGACTGGGAGAATAGGATGGTGGTACCGTCATCATGTTGGGATGACTAGAAGCTTTGAAGTAAAGATAATGGGTTCTGCTTTTGACGTGTTGAATTTGAGATATGTATGAGACATTTGTTTTCAAATGTCCATTAGTTACTATTGTGAAATTGGAGTTCAAGAGGGAGGTTAAGGCTAGATGGATCTGTATAGTGATGATAATTGATCTCATCTGAAAACAGATGAGATCACATATCATAGGAGAAGAGAGACCAAGATAGAGGTATGACCTTGGTAAAGATCTAGCAGAGATATGTAGTCATATAGGCAAAGAACCAGGAGATCACTGTGTCATAAAAACCTAGAAGAAAGATAGTACCAGGAAAAGTAAATGAACAATACGTCAGAAGATGGATGAAGATTGAGAAATGGACATCAGATTTGGCAGCTAAGATATCAGTGACTTTCTGTAGTGTGTTTTGGAGTAACCAAAATGTATTGGAAACCATATTGCAGAGCATTTAGAAAAGGAGTAGAGGCACTAATTGTAAATATCAGATTTTTGGGTAGGAATCATTGAGTCTTGTTTTACTGATTAATTTCCAAATCCAGTGTTCCTTCCACTAAACCATTTAAAATTGTGTAGATTTGTGTCAAAAATTATATTTCTGATGTGCCATTTAAAAACATCTAAGAGAAAATAGATACTTCTTATATACTTCAAGAACTGAAAAGGGTTGTCTTCAGAGATCATCTCTCTCTCTCTTTCATTTTAACAGCTAACAAGAACTTTGGAAACAGATATAACCCTGAGCTGAAAAAAGGGTAGGGTTTGGGATGTTGAGCTGGAATATTGCACTCATGTGTTGAGAAGCATGTTTTAGTGGGGAAAAAATAAAGCAGAGTCAGCGAGACCTGAGATTGAATCCTGGTTGTTTAATTTACCAATTAATTAACTAAATACATCACTTACATCTCTTCAACCTTCAGTTTTATTGTCTGCCAAAGGAATATGATAAAATTTACAGTGCTCACCTTAGAATTAGTATGAGCATCATGCTTTGAAGCTCTTTTTATTATGTGAGTAGTTATAAATTCCAAACTCTACTCCAAATGTTTATGTGAATTATTTGTGCTCAGTCTGTGGTAGAGCCTTTCCAAGATCATAGTGATATCACTTTGATTCTCTTCAAGAACCAAAGATAACCAAACAACAACCACCATATGCAAATTTCTAGATAAAATATATGAAAGTATTAGGTAGTATTTTCTTGAAACAATTTTATAGTACAGAAGAAATTGGGATAAAGAATTAAAGATAGTAATGCTGATATTTCTTTCACGGTGTCATTTTCATGAGTTACTATAATTTTCAGAACTTTCCAGTAATTTTAAAAGGCTTCAGAAATTTAAAATGAAAATTGTTAAGAGTCTTCATTTTGAGGTATATTTCAAAAATTTTGAATTTTACTAATTTATCCAAATGAAAAAAATTTGCACCCAACTATAAATTGCAGATACTGAAGAGTATCTGAAAAGAAGTGTGTCAAGAAACACTAATGCAATGGTTGAAAATGTATAAATCAAGGTAAGTCTAATGTGTCAGACCTCATTTAAGAATAGAGCCCTATCCTAGCAAGTCCCCATTCTAGGGCTAATTATGCTTTATATCATTTTTCATTTATATCTTTTAAATATGTAGGATTACAAAGGAAACCAGTTGACGAGGTGCAATTATCAAAATATTTGAGGCAGAAAAAAAAATCACATCTTTTAAAAGATGTTTACTATAAATTAGCTTTTCAGTTCTACTTGTTGAAAACATAAACCCCTTAAGGGTCATATTTAATTTACTCTTCTTACTTGCAGTATCTAAAACATACTATTATTTCAGTAAAGGAATAACTTGTGGCATTTAAAAAAACAGAAAAAAATTATCCTTTTGTTAATCTTTTATGAGAAAACAGTCAGAATTAAGACTGATTTTAATTTTTTGTTTTAAGTTTTCTTTCAGGTTTTTTGAAATAGAAAGTGATCATCCTCCCTTGTTTACTCTGGTCATTTTGGAAGAAAGATTTATTTGACCAGATGAACTTCAGATGGGACAAAACACAGAAGAAGCAACTGCCTCAACTAATTTGACTGAAGTCATATTTTCATAATAAAATGCTGTAATATTTTTGAAGAATGGTTTGTTTTGTTACCAGTTATAGCTAATCCTTCCTCTTTCACAACTAATCTTTGCTCTTGTCCAGAAGTCTGAACAAACTATTCCATCTACCCTTGCCTCCCTTTTCCCTTTGTACTTCATATCCATCATATCAGAAGCTAGGATCTGAAGTCCTGATGCCCTGATTTCTCTTATGGGACCTATTTGATATTCTTTCCTTTCCTTTTCTTGAGTGGGCAGTAGGTAGCACAGTGGTAGAACACTGGGCCTGTAATACAGAAAATCCCAGTTCAAATTTGACCTCAGAAATTTACTAGCTATGAAACTCTGGGCAAGTCACTTAAAGTCTGCTTGCTTTAGTTTCCTCATTTGTCAAATGGAGATTAATGAGTGCCCTCCTAATACAGATAATTTACCACCCTTCCATCACACATGCCCTCCTTAAATTAATATATAGTGCTATGATGTGTTTTTTCTCCTAAAGAAATACAAAACCTCTTCCAGTTTCCTGTCTCTCCCTATAATCCCTGACAAAGTTATTTGCTCTTGTACCTTTTATTTTTAATATCATTACTCAGTGTCCCTAAAAAAGTAAAAGCCTTGTCTATTTGAAGGAACTTTGCCAAGCCCTAAAATACTTTAAAAGTATTTATTATGCACCTTCAGGTAGCTCTATTCCTTCTCTGAAACCAAAAATTAGTATTTTTTGTGTCAGAAGTTCTAGAGGATAGTGATAGGAAATAGAAGAATTTAGCATCCAAATATATTTTTTTTATTCCTCATCTGACTTCACAGGATTATAAAATTATTCCAGGCTTTTTAAGTTATTCAGAGTTAAAAAGAGTATTATCAACCACCAGTAGGCACCTCTCTGTTAGTAGTCTATCATAACAATGAGATACCGTTCCCAGTCTAGATTGAAGAAACCTAGACTATCAGAGATTATGAAATATATTTCTCCAAAGCATCTGAAGCCTTCCTAAGTCACGTCATTAGAACTCAGCCAACAAATTGTATCAGCTTTATATTAATAGTATTGAAAAGAACTGGGCCTTGATTATTATAACCTATCTTTTTTAACAATCATTTTTGAATATCTACTTTGCATTAGAAGCATGAAGTGGGATATCAAAAAAAAAGTTCTATTCTCAAGTAGTTTACCATCTACTTGTATATTAAAACATACATTATGAAATAGTTAAGCATTAAGTGTCATTGTAATGTAGTAAATATTAAAATATCAAGCTGAATGGTATATAAAGTATTTTAGGAATTTGAAGAAATGGCAAATTGATGTGGCCCAGTCCAGGCAAGGCTAAATATTTTAGTTTTTAAAGGGTGAAGGGAAATGGTAATTCCAATTGGATATCAACATATCCAGATGAAGCCATGGCATATTTAGAAAATACTAGGAAGTACAGTTGAATTTTTTGGGTAAGGTCAAATTATTGAAGTATTTCTTATGTAAAATAGTTATTGGAGATTTCTGAGCAACAGTGAGGCAGAGATAACAAAACTGATTCAAGAGAAATCTGTCATGAAGATTCAGAAGGCTTATTACAATAGATTGATGAAGGCTCAAAGTAAATTCAAAGCAATCAAGTCATAGTTATGTAGTACTCTAAGGTTTGTAAAGTGTTTTATATACATCACATTTGAACTTCACTAATCAGGTAGAATTCTAAGGAATTTTTGCAATTAGGAAAAAAATCTGATACTTTATCAGTTCTTTTTCAATAATGTTTGTTTTTTTTTTTTTTTTTTTTTTTTTTGGATGACTAAGTAAGAAGCAGGAATAGCTACAACTCTCCAAGAGAAAAGATTAATATTAGTCTGGAGAAAATAGCTTCAACTAAAGAGTGTTGTTTCTAATTAGTCCAGTTCTTAGGTATATGGAATGACATTTTCCTCTGTTCTTTTCCTCTATTGCCCTTTTTCCTGGCTCTCTGGCCCCTTCTACATAACATATAAACACAATTTCTGAATAGAGGGTTCCAGAATTGACTGACCATGATATGGCCAAATCTGTGTTTGCCAGAAAATTGTGTTAAAAACCTGTTTTAATCAATAGCATACTGCCACAAATTGTAGTCTCTGTTAGAACCCAGGGTAGCAATTAGGAGTAGGTAGAATATGGACTTGCTGCTTTACAAATGCCTAAAGATAGATTGGATGAGATATTGAGATATGTTATATACACTGAGCTTCAGAAAGCGTAGAAGCGATGATTATAAGGAGCAGATTTTTGTTTCTAACTGGAACTATCCCAAAGTAAAATGGGTTGCCCCAAAAAGTAAAAGATTCTCTTGTCAGTAAAGATGTTCAAGAAAAGTTTGGATGACCACTTGCTGGGAATGGGGCAGAGAAAAATTATTTTTGATGTATTTGTTGGGTTATACAGAACTACTTCCAACTGGATTTTATAAAGTCTGTGATACTTTTTGTTTGTTTGAAACTTTCAACTGGCAATGTATGATAATGAAATACAGTGATAGTACCACATGCAAACATTGATCAGAGAGGCAGTGCATTCTAGAAGCCCAGAACCTGAAATTAAGTACAGAGATAGTTTAAGTTCCTCCTTTACTGAAGATACCAGCTAATATTTATTCTCTCTTTACTTCTGTGTTCCTCAGATCTTTAGTAATGGGGAATAATCTTCAATATAACATGACAAAAACCCATGTAAGATGTAATCGAGGGTGAGATAAATAGGACATGGATTGGCATGGTGGCTATGAAATTATATTCTGAAGTCAGCATCATGACTGAATAGGAAAGAATAAAGTTAGGTGTAAGTAAAAATCTGATATTAATGAAGTTTGGAAAGTACACAGCATTAGAGGGAATAAGAAGTGATAGGATTTCTGCCTTTGAGTGTGGCTGAAGAATGAATGAAAGGTCAGGAATGGAAAAAAAGATTTTAAAGTCATGTTTGTTCAGGTCATAGGTAAAACATGAATAAATATACAATCAGATTAAACCTCACACATTTTCAGTAAAAGAAGCAGAAAGCAAACATTCCTTTAGAATCCTAATGTCATTGGGAATCAAAGAGTATAGGGGTAATTTTCTTCTGTTCTAATAGTCATACAAAGAAAAAACCAATAAAGGTAGAAAAGAAAAAAGAACAAGTGATGAGGATACAACCTGAACAAATCTTTTCCCCCAATTAATATTTTTTCGAATTCCACGTAAAGACTGTTTTCAACATCCATTTGTGCATGATTTTGAGTTGCATTTTTTTTCTCCTTTCCCTGCTCCATCCCCAAGGTGGCAAGCAATCTGATAAAAGTTATAAATGTGAGATCGTGTTAAACATTTCTACATTAGTAATATTGTGAAAGAAAAATCAGAACAAAAGAAAAAAATATGAAAGAAAAAAAGTGAAAATAGTATGTTTTGATCTGCATTCAGACTCCATATGTGGATGTGACTAGCATTTTCCAGCCTGAGTCTTTTGGAATTGTCTTAGATTACTGTACTGCTGAGAAGAGCTAAGTATCAAAGTTGATCATGTAATGTTGCTGTTAATGTTGTTCTGATTCTGTTGACTTCACTCAGCAACAGTTCATTTAAGCTTTTCTAGATTTTTCTGGCATCTGCCTGCTCATCATTTCTTACAGCAAGACATAATTTGTTGAACCATTCCCTAATTGATGGGCATCTCAATTTCCAATTTCCCCAACAAATTAACTGAGAGGCAATTAGGTGATATGTGTATATAGTACTGAATTTGGATTCTGGAAAACTGAGTTCAAATACTACCTCAGTGTATGAATCTCTGCAAGTAACAATCTTTTGATCTGAATTTCCTCACCTGTAAAATATATGTAATACCCACTTGACAAATTATGAGGAATAAATGAGATATGTAAAATACTTTGAAAACTGTCCAACTCTGAAGTACCACCTCACATCTCTCAGACTGGTTAGAATGACAGGAAAAGATAATGATAAATGTTGGAGGAGATGTGGGAAAACTGGGACACTAATACATTTTTGATGGAGTTGTGAACTGATCCAAACCTTCTGGAGAGCAATTTCAAACTATACCCAACAGGCTATAAAACTGCATACCCTTTGACCCAGCAGTGCCATTACTGGGTCTGTGTCCTAAGGAAATCATAAAGAAAAGGACCCACTTGTGCAAAAATGTAGCAGCTAATTTTTGTGGTGGCAAAGAAATGCAAAGTAGACATTCACCAGTTGGGAAATGGCTGAATAAGTTATGGTATATGAAAATAATGGAATATTATTGTTCTATAAAAAATGATGGAACAGGCTGCTTTTTTAGAAAGACCTAGAAAGATTTACATGAACTGATGCTGAGCAAAACAAATAAAAGCAGGAATACATTGTACACAGTTACAGCAAGATTGTATGATCAACTATGAAAATTTGGTTCTTCTCAGTGTTTTAGTGGATCCGAGACAATCCCAATAAACTTTGGATAAGAAAACGCCATCTGTAAGCAGAGAAAAGTCTGGAGAATGAATACAAATCAACACATGCTATATTCATTTTTTTCTTTTTTCTGTTCTTTTTTTTCGCTTTTCTCTTATGGTTTTTCCTTTTTGTTCTAATTTTTCTCTCTTAATGTACATGTATAATCAAAAAACTAAAAAAATTTAAAAATCAAAAAACCATTTAATACTACCTAGTTTTATAACAATATGAATGCTACAAATGTTATAAAGAAATTATTACAAAATCTGCCTTCATATAACAGCTTTGAATAGTCATGTCTCTCAAGTCTTCTCCAGACAAAACTTTTTTCATTTTCTTCAGTCCAATGACAGAAGACCTTTCATCATAATCATTACTTTAAACATTCACCTTGTCAATATCTTTTAAACAATAGCATCCAAAACTTAACACAGTACTCCAAATAATGTCTGATCAAGGCAAACTATAATTGGATTATCATCTCCTTATACCTAGCAGAAATATGCCTTTCAAGATGACAGTCACTTTTTTGGCTGTTACATCAAACTACTAACTCATATCACATATCACAACCACTAACGTACTCAGAATTTTTTAAGAACTCTACTGTATAATCATATCTTTATTATATTATGTTTATGAAGTTGATTGTGCCTAAGAATAAAGCTTTATATTTATTTACCCATTGCTCCAGCTAATCAGGGTCTCTTTGGATCTTGACTCTAATCCAAAATGTTAGCTGTCTTTCATCTTTTGTCATCTGCACAATTGACAAGCATGTTATCCAAGTGCCTTTATCTAGGTCATTAATAAAAGTGTTAAGCCATAAAGGACCAAGCACAGACCCCTGGAGCATCCATTGGAGACTATCTGCCACATTAACATTAACAGCTATTTTTAAAATCTGAATATTTAATCATTTCTGAAGCTATCCATTCGCTTTATTGTCTAATCCATATCCCCATTTTTCTCCACCAGAATGCTTTGCTAAAATATCACCATATCCACTGTCATTTACCAGCTTAGTAATCATAGTCCCCCCACAAAAAAATGATAGTAGTCTGTCATAGCCTGTTCTCAGTATAACAAAGCTGGCTCACCAGATTCAAAGAGAATTAATGTCAACTTCGATTAAGTCTCCAATATAACTTCAAGATTCTATCTTTGGCTTTTATTATTTAACATTTTTATTAATGATTTGGATAAAGTATTGATGATATTCATCAAAATAATAGATAAAATTAAGCTAGAATAGAGATAGGAACTGAACCTGTGGTATAGGTCTCTAGTACAGGTCTCTTCTAGGCAAGGAAATTCCAATCAATTCAGATTAGTACTTTTCCTATCATATAAGAGTTGTATAAAGTACTGAGATTCTGATTTGCTGAGGATTCCTATGGCCAGTATTTGTCAGAGGCAGAGCTTGAACTCATTTTTCCCTAGTTTTGAGATCAGCCTCCCCCCTTTTTCATTTTTTATTTTTTGCCTTTCAATGTCTTTATTTTTTTGAAAATGTATTTAGTATTTTAATTTTCCCCAGTTACATGTTAAAATAATTTTAACATTTGTTTTTAAAACTAAGTTTCAAACTCTTTTTCTCCCTCTCCACCTCATCTCATTGAGAAGCAAACAATTTAATGTAATTTCATGAAACTGGGAGGAAAACTATTGTATAATCAGGAGCCAAACTAACCTTGACAAGTTAGAGTAACAGGATAAAATTGAGGTATAAGCCTAACAAAATTAATTATAAAAGTATAGAACAGAAGTAGTATAGCTAGAAAATACTGAGTAAACTTTTTTTTTCTTTTTTCTTAAACATTTTCCTCCCTCAATCCATTCTTCAGTGTGTTCAAGCAACTATAGGCTTATGATTATGGATCTAATTGACATATTTGCGCTATGGCAGGGAATTAATCTGTCCTATTATCACCTCCCAAGTCATAGCAAATGCTGAGTCTGCTTGCTCAGATTTAGAAAGTGTAAAGTGACATTGGGAAAGGAGAGAGAGATGGACATGTAGGACACAATGCATGCTAGAATGTGGAAAGATCAGTATTTGATAGAAATGAAGCTAAAAACCCAGCTTGCAATCAGGCAAATCTTTAACCTAAGAAATATATTTTGGGATTTGGGTCCTGACATTTTCCATGTTCTCCAACATGAAAAGAGGACATTCAATAGAGAAAGCCTGAATAAGCACAAACCAACATAAGGATTACAAAAGTGAAAATATTAGTAACACCTTAAAGAGAAGATTGAGCTCTTTAAACAAGTATTACATGAAGGTAACTACATTTAGTAGCTGTGTCTCTATTTCAGTTTCCTTTTGTATAAAATAAGTTGATGAGTGAACTCAGTCTCTGAGATCCCTTCTCACTCTAAGATTGGGATCCCATAAGTCTAAAAAACTACCCAGGTCAAACGAAAATCCTGCAGACTCCCAGAAATGATAGAATAGCAACAATAAACTCCAGAATGCATCCAAAGAAAAAAATGCTAAAAAATAAATTAGAAATGAAAGGTAAAAATCTGAGCTCTCACTACAAGCTCAAAAAAAACCTTGTAATCATAGTATTCACACACACACACACACACACACACACACACATATACACAGGCTTATTGCCTTATCAAACTGCCAAAAGATTGTTTTACAGAGCTACAAAATCCATAGGAAGAACAAAAGATCAAGACTATGAAGGGAATTAATTGGGGAGGGGGTAAAGGATCATGCAGTACCACATTTCAAACTATTATATCAAAGCCATAGTTATCAACAATTTAGTACTGCATAAAAAAAAAATTAAACAGTGAAACAGATTTGGCATATATAAGAGCAAATGATCCCAGTAGTCTAGTATTTGATAAATCCAGTTCCCATTAATTGGGGCAAGAACTCAATATTCAGAAAAGAAAAAAAATGGTAGGAAAAAAATGGAAAGCAGTCTGACAAACTAGATATAGATGAGCATCTCATATTATATACTATGATAAGAGGTACATGTTTTAGATATAAAGAGTGATACAATAAATTAGAGAGACATGAAAGGAGTTACCTGTAAAAACTATGAATAGAGGGAGAGTTCATAACCTAGAAAGATAAGTTCACAGAATATAAAATTGGCAATTTTGATTACATAAAGTTTAGTTATTTACAAAAAAACTCAATGCAACTAAAATTAGAAAAGTAATAGTAAATATGCATTAAGTTTGGTATAAGTTTAATTCCTTTTATGTATGTATCTGTGTAGTTATTCATGTGTGTATGTATGTATGTATATGGAGAGAAATAATTCCACATTATAAGAATTATTCCCCAATGGATAAAATAGTCAAAGATTATGAGTAAATAATTTTCAGAGTAAGAAGTCCAACCCATCAATAGCCATATGGGGAGAGGGAAAGAAATAATTTAAATCATAATAATATTATATATAATAATAAATTATAATAATTAGAGGAATGCAAATCAAAATGTCTGTAAAATAGCACCTCATACCCATTAGATTGTTAAAGTTGATGAGAAAAAAAAAGACATACTAAAGTGGCCATGGAAAGACAGACACATTAATGAATCATTGGTGGATTTGTTAACTGGAAGAGGCATTTTAGAAAGCAAATTGGATCTGTACCTCTAAAACTATTAAAACTGTGCATAAACATTGATCCAATAATTCTGTTACTAATTCTGTTCTCCAAAGAGATCAAAGAAAAGGGAAAAGAATTCTTATACAAGAAAAAAAATTATATAATAGCTCTTTTTCTAGTAAGAAACTAAGGGGATGCCCATCAATTTGGGAAGGACTGAACTAATTATAGTATGTGATGGAATTATTGTGCTATATATAAGAAAAGCTGATTTTAGAAAAACCTGGGAAAACTTGTATGAATTTGTAAAGGGCTGAAACTCTGAGTAGGTGCACTTGGACAATCAAGCACTGAAGGCTAATTACTATTGGATGATACTCTATTAGCATATGCTTGGAAAATGGCCGGCCCCACTATTCTGTGGTGGCTCCATCTGTTAGTTTATATAGAGAATTGTAGGAGGGACTAGAGGGTGGAATAAGACAAGCCAGAGTTATTTTTGGGCGGGAGACAAAGAGGAGAGAGGAGAGATGTGGAGATTCCTATGTCCATTCCCTTCACTTCTACAGCTAAAGACCAAGAACTTTTGCTTATCCTGACTCCGGCTAACTCGGTCTTCACATGAATTGAACAGAACCAGAACAGTTTGTATACAATAATGAAAAAAATAGTATAACCATAACTTTGAATGACTAAGAAACTCTGATTAGTGACAAACAACAATTCAAGAAATTTCATGATGAAACATGCCATCCACCTCCAGATAAAAAGATGATAGATTAAGAGTGTACATTAAAGCATATTTTTTCAACATGACCTTTATGGAATTTGTTTTGCTTGATTATACATATATATAACAAGTTTGGGGGATACCACTGTTCTCAAGTTTCTTGAGTTCGGTGTTCTAGAGCGTCTCCATGATAGCCTGAGGAAAAATAATGGTTATATGATGATGGTGATAGTGGTGGCAGTAGTTTGATTTGCCTGGCATGTTACCTCCTGTATTTCCATCATGGTCCTTGCTATTTTAGCTAGGCAGGCTTGTTTTCCCTGTAAGTAGCGCTTGGTAGGGATACCTCATTCTTTCCCTGAAGGAGTTGCTTCCCCCAATGATGGCTTCAAAGAAGTCATTCCCCAACAGATATGAACAGTTCTTAAAGAAGAATTGAAAACCAATGATAAACATATGAAAGAATGCTCTAAATAACTAATAAAAAGAAAAATAAATTTAAACAGCCCAAAAGTTTCATCTCAAATCCAACAAATTGACAAGAATGACAAAAAAAGAAATCAGAAATAATCAATGGCGTAGAAGTTATAGGAAGAGCAACATATAAGTGCCCTGTTGGATTTTTAAGTGAATTCTCCCAAACATTTTTTTTTTAATTTTTTTTTTGTTTTTTTTTTTCTCCCAAACATTTAAAGAACAATTAATTTCAATACTATACAAACTATTTGGGAAAATAGGGAAAAAGTAGTCCTACCAAATTCCTTTTATGACGCAAATATGGTACTGATACCCAAACTTAGGAGGGGCCAAAACAGAAAAAGAAAATTTCTCTAATGAATATTGATGCAAAAATCTTAAATAAAATATTAGCAACTTACAGCAACTTATCACCAGGATAATACACTATGAGAAAGTAGGATTTATACCAGAAATTGAACTATTTTTCACCTTTTTTTTTGGTCTGTATTTTCCTTTACAACATGACTAATATGGAAGTATGTTTTGCATAATTGCTCATATGATTTATAACAAATTGCTTATTGTCTTAGTGAGGAAAGAGAGAAAGAAAGGAATAGAATTTGGAACTCAAAATTTAAAAACAAATATTAAAATTTATTTTTACATATAATTGAGAAGAATAAAATATTTAAATTTTTTTAAACTTAAATTTAAAAAAAGTCTGAGACTTGAGCCAATTCTTCCTTATCCCCAGGGGAGCAGAGCCCAACTTTAACATAGAGTTCAAAGTAAAGAAATATGCAGGGAAAATGAGTGAAAGAGAGAGAGAGAGAAAGAGAGAGAGAGAGAGAATTGAACCATAATAAATTGACAGGGAAGATATAAATTCAGAAAATAACAATATGAAAATAACTATCAAAAAAAGTATCAAAGAAAAATGCTAATTAGACCTAAGCCTAACAAGAATACCTAGAAGTATTAAAGAAAGATAAGAGCGGTAGAGGAAAAACTGGATGGGGATAGGGATGAGAATAATGCAAGAAAACCATAAAAATAGAATTAACAGTTTGATTAGTAAAAGAGGCATAAGAAAAAAAAATTACTGAAGAAAAATCATAAAAAACAGAATTGGCCAAATAGCAATTAATTAATTAAAAAAATAAAAAGCTTAGAAATCCACAAAGAGAATTCCTTAAAAGATAGAATTAGCCAAATGGAACCAGAGGGAAAAAAAATTCACTGAAGAAAATAACTCTTTAAAAGGCAAAATTGGAAAAATGAAAAAAAGTATAAAATCTCACTGGAGAAAATTCTCTAAAAATTAGAATTGGATAAGTGGAAACTAATAATTCCATTAGACATTAAGATACAAAAGATACAATATGAAAAAAGATATACAAGATACAATAAAAAACAAAAAAGAATGGAAAAGTTGAAGAAAATGTGAACTCTCTCATTAGAAAAACAATCAACAGGGGCAGCTAGATGGCACAATGGAGAGAGTACCAGCCCTGAAGTCAGGAGGACCTGAGTTCAGATCTGATCTAAGACAGAGAGAAAGACAGACAGAAAGTAAGAAAGGAAGAAAGAAAATCTAGGCAGCATCTTTCAAGAAATTATCAAGCAAAACTACCCTGATATCTTAGATCCAGAAGACAATGGAAAGGATCGACCAATTATCTCTTGAAAGAGATCTCAAAATGAAAACTCCCAGAAATTTTATAGCTAAATTACAGAGCTCCAAAATTACCCAAAAAAAAAAAAAAATCAGTAGTCAAGAAGAAACAATTCAAATATTACAAAGCCAAATTCAGGGTCACACAAGATTTAGTAGCTTCCACATTTATGAAGAGGAGAGCTTGGAATATGATATTCTGGAAGGAAAATGAGCTTAGATTACAATCAAAAATCATTTATCCAGCAAAACTGAAAGAGGAAATGGATGTTTAATGAAATAAAGAACTTTCAAGCATTCCTAATAAGAAAACCAGAGCTCAATAGAAAATTTAATTTCAACCACAAGATACAAGAAACATAAAAAGATAAAATGTCATAAGGGACATTATATTCTGTAGTGTGCTTTCTAAAGCCCCCAAGTTGGGGTACCAAAATGTATCGTGCTCAAGTTGGTGTACCAAAATATGCCATCCAGACTAGCTCTCTGGAGGATCTTGGGAACAGCCCGAGTACTTGGTCTTAATGGAGGAGTGATGAGTCAGAATCCACAAGGATGGTCAAAATTGGAATCTGTTTATTTCAAGTTCTCTCAACCCTAAATACCTTAGTACAATTACATCACTACAGCACACTGAGTATGTGCTAACTATAGCACCCTTCTATTAATATGTAAATGACTCTTTACAATAAGTATCTCAGTTTCAAGTACAAAACAGGTCGTCACACTCCCTCCTGCCTCCCACCCCAACCCCCATCCTCCACACCCCCCACCTCCCCACACCCCCCCTGACTTCTCAGGAAGAGTGAGATGCCCCAAGGGGAGATGAGAACCAAACCAGATATTGTCAGCAGCTTCCCTCTGGACTGAAGGGTCTTATATCTCACTGAGAGTTCCACCACTATCTATGTCTCTTTACAATATTCCTCTATGGAAATATGATACATGTAACTTCCAAAAACTTTATCATTATTAGAACAATTAAAAGGAGTTTACATTGATGGCATGGGTATGAGTTGATTATGTTAGAATGATCTCCATTTAAAAAATGAAGGGGTGAGAAAGAGGGTGTCAGTTGGAGAAGAAGGAAAAGTAGAGTGGGGATATAGTGCGTAGTCAATGCTTGAACTTCACTCTCATCAGAATTAGTTCAAAGAAGGGAGAATACACACACACACATACACACACACAGAGTTAGATTAATGTGGTTTATCCAATAAGGAAATAGGAGGGGGAAAAAATAAGAGAGAAGGAAGGAGGGAGGATAAAAGGGAAAGTAGATTAAGAGGTATAATGGTCAAAAGCAATATAAACTTCTGAGGAAAAAGCAGGATAAAAAGAAAGAAGAGAAAAAAAAAAAACAGAAGAAAATGGGATAGAAATGGGTTAATACACAGTTAGGAATCATAACTGTGAATGTGAATGGAATGAACTCATCCATAAAATGGAAGCAGATAGAACAGATTAGAAACCAGAATTCAGGGGCAGCTAGATGGTAGAGAAGATAGAGCCCCTACCCTGAAATCAAGAGGACCTGAGTTCAAATCTGGCCTCAGACACTTAATACTTGTGTGACCCTAGGCAAGTCACTTAACCCCAACTGCCTTACCAAAAAAAAAAAGAAAAGGCGAGAAAAGACAAGAAAAGTAAAGTCAGAATCTAACAATATGTTATTTACAAGAGACTATAATACACGGAGACACAGAGTTAAAATAAAAGACTGAAGCAGACTCTAGTTTGCTTCAGCTGAAGTAAAAAAAAAAACAGAGGTAATAATCATAGACTCATTTAAAAGAGGTGATTAGAGGAATGACAATATTAAAAAGGTGCCATTATAAAGGTGACAATGAAGTAATTTTTTTTTTATTTCTGATAAAGGTCTCATTTCTGAAATATATATATTGAATACAAAACTGAATCAAATTTGTAAAAATAAGAGCAATTTCCCAACTGATAGTCAAAGAATATTAAAAGGCAGTTTTAATAAAAAGAAGTCATTGATTATAAAAATGAAAATTAAAATAACTCTGAGATAATACCTCATATCTTTCAAAAATGACATGCTGAAGGGACTAAAGGAAAAACAAAATCATTAATGAACTCTTGGTGGAACAATGAACTTTTCCATTTATTTTGAAAAATATGGAATCATGCCCAATGGGCTATAAAACTGTGCATTTCCTTTGACCAAGAAATACTATTGACCAGGTCTGTATCCCAAACAGACCAAAGAAAAAGGAAAAGGACCTATTTATACAAAAGTATTTATAATAGCTCTTTTTGTGGTGGCAAAGAATTGAAAATCAAGAGGATATCCATCAATTGTGTAATGGCTAAATAAGTTGAGGAATATGGTTGAGATGGAGTACTACTGTGCTATAAGAAATGATGAAGAGGCAGTTTCCGAAAAAAAAATTTTTTTCAAAACCTCTATGAACCAATGCAAAGTGAAGTAAGAACCAGAAGGTCCTTGTGTACAGGAACAGCAATGTTAATTCTATGATATTCTATGAAATATTCTATGAAATTCTATTGTATGAATTCTATTGAATATTCTATGAAAGACTTGGCTATATAGATTAAATCAGTGATCCAAGACAATTCTAAAAGTCTTTTGAGGAAGAAAAGTCTCCAAAGAGAAAACTATTGAACTTGCAAATTGAAACATATTTTTTTGTTAGCATTCTTACAAGGTGCTAAGTCACTGGAATTGATAGAGACAATAATCATCTAATTTAGCATGGTACTTAAGAGTTACCTAGTTCATTAATGTACTTAGTACTTATTAGAGTTCGACAAGATTCATACTTTTAAGAGAGCATATATAAGCTAGGAGCCTTAACCAGGATTCAGTCCAGGACATTCAGAAGTCAAAAAGGACAAGCCCACTCTTGGAGGAGTAGACAGATTCATTCCATTTTCCACCTTTGTGCTGGCTGGAGACATTCGGAGGGAGCTAGAGGCAGTAGCTGGCAGAGGCAAGATTAGCGGCAGGAACCAAGGAGAGAGAGAAGCAAGACTAGAAAGGAAACAATAAAGGATTGGACTTTAACTCCTAGCTGCAGTTGAGGTGATTATTACTTTGAGTTGAAACTAAGGCTGCCTCCAGAAGCCCCCCAAGAAACCTGCTCCCAGAGAACATTATATTTTAGAGAAGAACATTACATTTTTTGATTTTATTTTTTTGCTTTTAAAGAAAATGGCTAATGTAATATATTTTACATGATTTCACATATATATAATTAATATCATATTGCTTGCCTTCTCAGTGGATGATGGAGGGGTGGGAAGGAGAAAATTAGGAAATCAAATTTTAAATGAAAATAATGTAATGTAATATTTTCATTATTGAACATATATAACCTATATCAAATTGTTTAATATCTCAGGGAGGAGAGAGGTGAAAGAGGGAGAGAGAAAATTTGAAACTCAAATTTTTTTTTTAAATAGTAAAATGTTTTTTAAAAATTTTAAATAGTAAATGTTAAAAATTGTCTTTACATGTGCAAAAGTGTGGCAGCTCTTTTTGTAATGGCTAGAAACTGGAAATTGAATGGATGCCCATCAATTGAAGAATGGCTGAATAAATTGTGGAATATGAATGTTATGGAATATTATTGTTCTTTAAGAAATGACCAGCAGGATGAATACAGAGAGTCTTGGAGAGATTTATATGAATTGATGCTGAGTAAAATGAGCAGGACCAGGAGATTCATTATATACTTCAACAACAATACTATATGATGATCAATTCTGATGGACATGGCCCTCTTGAACAATGAGATGAACCAAATCAGTTCCAATAGTGCAATATTGAACAAAACCAGCTACATCCAAAGAGAGAACTATGGGAAATGAGTGTGGACCACAACATAGCATTTTCACTCTTTCTGTTGTTGTTTGCTTGCATTTATTTTCCTTCTCAGTTTTTTTACCTTCTTTCTAGATCTGATCTTTCTTAAGCAGCAAGATAACTGTATAAATATATATACATATATTGTACTTAACATTTAAAAATTGTCTTCACATGTAACTGGAGGAAAATAAATTATTTTAAAATCAATAAATAAACTGAAATGTTAAAATATATAGAAAAATGTATATATTTCATTCAGGGAAAAAACTTTATACTATAAACATCAAGAGGTGATTAAATTTAATAATTTCAATGACAAACAAGAAACTGATAAAATGAAAGAGGAAAAGATTGTCTACAAGAGAAAGATTTTTAAATAGAAAAAAAAAAAAAAAAGAAAATTCAAATAAGCATGGGACTATTCTGCATCAACCAGAAATTGCAGGAGGAAATTAAATATGTGTTTGGAATTAAAAGAGCTGAAGATGCAAACCAAAGTGACATATTTTGCAAGCCTGAGTCTAGCAAAAAAAATTTTTAAAGATGGATTTTTAATAGAAAAGAAGGATTCTAAATATTGTTGGGGGAGGTAGGAAGCAGATCTACCTAAATAATCCTAACAACAGCAATAAGAAAGATAAACAAATATAGTAGCCAAGCAAGGCACAGATAATGAAATCATTTACTCCAGAAGTAAAAGGGTTGAAAAAACTAAGAAGACATAGTTATCTATGGGGTTAACAACAACAATAACCAAAAATAAGAGATGGCATGAAAATATTTCTTTTTAAAGTACATGGTGGGGGGAGGGAAGATATGAGTTCAAATCTGGTCTCAGACACTTAACACTTTCTCACTGTGTTACCCTGGGCAAATCACTTAACCCCAATTGCCTCAGCAAATAAAAAAATAAAAAAAATAAAAAAAAATAAAAGTACATGGTGGGGCTTCTGAAGAAACAGGTCTGAGACATCATGGACTGAAAACGTCACAACATTTGGCCTAAAGTAAAGCAGGGTTTTATGGGATTGAACTGAAGTATGGGAAGACACATAAGAAAGGGAAAGGGAGAAAAAAAGATAGGAAATATATTATATACTCCAATCTGGTCAAAAGAAAAGCACAAAACTTCTCTAAACAGGCAGAAAATGCACCAGACCAAATATTAGCAAGGAAATAAGAGAAAAATGTCTTATTAAGTCCTTTGGCCCAGTTTAGCATGGGGAGACAGACTGGGAGGTTTGTGGGCACTGGGGACACGCTGCTAATAAGAGCACTGCACTGCCCTGTTAGAGGCTGTAGGCTAGAATAAGAACCTGTTCTGGGAATGCCCATAAACGCACAATAGCAGCTTTGTTGCCCCCAAACCATTTCTGGGTCAGAGAACCAGAGCAGATTGAGAAGAGGCCCTGGAAGGTATATTGAGAAAGAAAGAATTTCCAAAGCAGGCAACAATAGTGTGGCTCTGATACCAGGAGTAGAGTGGGATTTCAGTTCGGGCATCTAGCCCAGGAATCCCAGACTAATGGGGAACCTGCATTCTGTCATTCTGAACCAGGAGGATTTCCCAGCTCTCTAATAGTAGCTTGGTTTGGCAGCATTCACCTGCTGCTCTGACTAAAACTTAAGTCAAGAAATTTCAGAGCTTAGACTAAGGGGCCAGCAATAAGACTTTGTCCTGGGTCATTCAACTTTGGAAACACTGAAGGCTTGCAGGTACCCCACCTGTTCATGAAATCTAGAACACAACACTGGAAGCAAGAAAGCAGCAATAGGACTAACCCAGACCTTTACTCCAGAAATGTAAAATGCCCAGCCCTAATATCTAATCCAAAGCCAACAAATAGGCTGGAAGAATGGGCAAACAAAAGAACTCCCACTATAATGTGCTATCAGGTTGATAGGAGAGGCCATTCAAGGCACAAACACAGAAGAGAATGACTCTGAAACAGCTACAAGCAATGTCTCAGAGAAAAACACCGTTTTTACACACACTCAACTGGAATTTCTGGAAGAAATGAAGAAAGAGTTAAAAAGAGGTTTTTAGAAAGGAAATGATAGCATTTAAGAGGGGAAAAATGAAAATGATAGTTATCCAAGCAAAAAATACTGATCTCTAAGAGAAAATGGATAGAGAAAACCTAATTATTATAAGTTTCCTAGAACATAACAAGAAAAAAAAAAAAACCTTAATACTATAATAAAGTAAAAAATAAAAAGAGAACTGTCCAAAACTTCTGAACACAGAAAGTGTTCACAGATCATCTTGGAAGAGAGAGGGGAGAGATACAATTCTTCAAACTTCAAGAGACACAGGGATTAAATTTCACATTTCAAATCAGAAACAACAAAGTCTGCAAGTCATCAGGGGAAAGTCCTTCAGATACAAAGGAAAAGACATTCAACAATGCAAGACTATACCACTAGAAGTATAGAAGGGAATGGAATAATATATTCAGAAGGAATATTCAGAAAGAAACTCAAGATAAGCTTAGAGTGATCTATCCTGAAAATCTAAGCTTAATCTGGATGTTCAATAATAAAGAAGAATTTAAAATAATTTTGAAATAGAGATGAATCTGGGAACTTGGCAAAGTAGCTAAGAAAATTCCAAGTTATGCAGATTTTCCCCACAAACAAGACAAATTGCAACTGAGGGCAGTTAGAAGAATGGTTAAAAATAAGTGACAGGGAAGAATAGTGATTCTCCTGAGACAATTGCTGAAAATCAGAAGAAATACTCCAGAACAGAGATTGTAAAGTGTATACACCTCCAACTAGTTCTGTAGAAATAACAACAAGCATCTAGCCTTGAGATTAGCTGAGTTGGGAGGAAACTGCAGCCTCAACCACAGAACTTTCATTTCCAGGACAGTGTGTAGAGTTAGGAGTCTTTGTCAGTAGAAAGGGAGTGACCCTCTGCTGTCAGGGTAACTCTCCTGCTGAGATATGGCTTTGGGTGAGAAGGAACTAGCACATGGCAGGTAAGGGCAAAAGGTGGACAGTAAAGCTGCTGTCTGCAGGGCACATGCAGGAAGGTAGAGTTTTTGATTTGGAGTTCTAGGCCAGAAGGAAAACTGAAGGAAAACCTGAAGCCAGAATTATCATTTTTCCCTCTTTTCACTCTGCCCCAGGATTAGAGGTGATTACCCTAACAAACTCTTATTTAAAAAAATAAAAGAGCAGGCAAAGAAGAAAGAACCCAACTACAGAAAATCACTATGGGAATAGGGAAGACTCAGATTCATCTTCAAAGAAGGCTATTGAAACAAAAAAGGATTTTTCCTACCCCCAAAAACAACATCCAATGGTCACCTGCCCAAAAAGAATTCACAGAACTTTTAAGACTTTAAAAATCAAATGAAAGAGATTAAAGAAAAAACTCTTAAAACATCATTCTCCTTGGCAGAGAAAACAGAAATACAAGAATTGGCTTTTCTGTATCATTCCATTCTCTTCTTTGATTCTCCTCTTTTACCCAGTGAAATTTTTAAAAACCACTTTGTCATCCATTTTTATAGAATTTCTTTTCCAAATTTACATGTGCTAAAAAATGTTTGCAGCTGCCCTTTTTGTAGTGGCAAGGAACTGAAAACAGTGAATGCCCATCAATTAGGGAATGGCTGAATAAGTTATGGTATATAAATGTTGTGAAATATAACATTCTATAACGTTCTATAAAAAGACAGCAGGATGATTTCAGAAAGGTGTGGAGAGTCTTACATGAACTGATGCTAAGTAAAGTGAGCAGAACCAGGAGATCTTTGAACACAGCAACAATAAGATTATGTGATGTTCAATTCTTTTTTCTATTATTATTAAAGCTTTTTTATTTTCAAAACACATGTATGGATAATCCTTCAACATCAGCCCTTGCAAAACCTTGTGCTTAAAATTTTGTAATGGAATAAATATTGTTGTTCAAAAAGAAATGATGAGCAGGCTGATTTCAGAAAAGCCTGGGAAGAGTTACATAAATGAAGTGAATAAAACCAAGAAAACATTGTGCACAGTGACAAGATTATGTGATGATCAATTATGAGGGGCTTGGATCAACAATGAGGTAATTCAAGGCAATTCCAATAGACTTGTGATGGATAGAAAGAGTCATCCACATCCAGAGAGAGAATTATGGAAACTGAATGTAGATCACAACATAGTATTTTCACCTTTTTGTTCTTATTGTTTGCTTGCTTGCTCATTTTTTCTCTTTCTCATATTTTCTCTTTTCCCTTTTGATCTGAATGATCATGTACAGCATGACAAACATAGAAGTATGTTTAGAAGAAATTTGTGTTTTTTATAATAACTCATTATTTTTCCCAATACATGCAAAGACAGTTTTCAACATTTACCCTTGTGTTCCAAATTTTTCTCTCTTCCTCTTCCCTTCTTCCCCCCAGACAGCAAGCAACCCAAAATAGGTTAAACATGTGAAATTCTTCTAAATATGTTTCCATATTCATATATCATAACCTATTCAGCCATTCCCCAACTGATGGACATCTACTTGATTTCCCATTCCTTTACTACGAAAGGGCCAGCAAAATTTTGAGACCAAGAAATAATATAGCAAAATATGAAGAATAAAAAAAATTGAAGAAAATGTGAGACATCTCATAGAAAAAACAACATATCTTGAGAAAGATGAGAAACAAGAAGACAAGAATAATTGGACTACCTGAAAGTTATGACCAAAAAAATAATTTTGATATAATAATACAAGAAATAATTAAAGAAAATTGTCTCAAACTGTTAGAACAAGAGGGGAAAGTAGACATGGGGATCTTTCACCGCCTGAAAGATATCCTATAAGGAAATCCTACAGGAATATCAAAGTTAAATTCCAAAACCTCCAGATCAAGGAGAAATATTACAAACAACAAAACAAGAAAACAAATTCAAATACTGTGGAGCCACAATTAGAATCACACAAGACTTAGTAACAGTTACATTAAAATACCTCAGGACTTGGAACACTATATATTGAAGAGCAAACAAATTAGCACTGGGACCAAAAAGAGCACATCAGCAAAATGGATACTCAATGAATTATCCAAAAAAAAAAAAAAAAAGATATTCAATGAATTATCAAACTTTGGGGGTTTTGTTGCATAAAAACCTGAACTTGTTAGAAATTTTGACATGTAAGATCCAATACAGGTATCAGATAAACATCAAAGGATCAAAAAACATTCAAGGAACTCAATAAGGAAAAAGTGTTTATGCTTTATACATAGAAATGTAAACCACATGTTTTTCCATTAATAAGTGGGTAGTTTGAAAAAAAGATTTGGATAGAGTTGAGTATGATGTGATTCTAAAGAGAAAATTGTGTAGGAAAAGGTAAAAAAAAAAAAAAAAAGAATAATTTGATTACATAAATGACTTTACATCAAAAAAAAGAGACTGAATCAAAATATAATACATTCAGCTCTCAGTGGAATTTCATGATGCCTTATTTGTTAAATGGTAGCTTTCTGCATGTTACAACTTTTTATTGAAAATGTGGATAGTTCAGCGAAAGAACTTTAGGAGATGATATGAACCACTACATAGAATTCCCAATCCCTCTATTTTTGCCTGCCTGCATTTTTTATTTCCTTCACAGGCTAATTGTACACTATTTCAAAGTCCATTTCTTTTTGTACAGCAAATAACTGTTTAGACATGTATACTTATATTGTATTTAATTTATACTTTAATATATTTAACATGTATTGGTCAACCTGCCATCTGAGGATAGGGGTGGGGGGAAGGAGGGGAAAAATTGGAACAAAAGATTTTGCGATTGTCAATGCTGTAAAATTACCCATGCATATAACTTGTAAATAAAAAGCTATAATTAAAAAAAGAAAAAAAAAGAAATTGGTTGAATGATCAGGCCCAAGAAGTAATGATTATCTATATCAAGTTGGAGATCTATATTCAAGTGGAGAATCATTGGCATCTGGTTCTGTTCTGTCCATTTCTTTTCAATGACTTGAATAAAGATATAATTATTAAATAAATAAATAGTGGATAATTTAAAGAATTAGGAGGACCTGAGTTCAAATCTAGCCTCCAACTCTTAATACTTGCTAATTATGTGACCCTGGACAACTCACTTAATTTCAATTGCCTCCTTCAAAAAAAAAAGTTAAAATCAAAGTAGATTCAATCACAAGAGAAAAATAGAGAAATCATACTATATATCAGCCATATTAATATTGTTTTAAACTATTTAAAACAGCTAAAAAGTATAAGGTTGAAATATTGCTGTGGTGTAGGAAATGATGAGTTGATGGATTTAGAGATATAGAAAGAGTTGGACCTAAGAAAGATGATGTTAGTGAGATGATTCAGGCCAGTTCCAATGGTCTTGTGATAGAGAGAGCCATCTGCACTCAGAGAGAGGACTGTGGGAATTGAGTGTAGATCACAGCATAGTATTTTCACCTTTTTTGTTGTTGTTTGCTTGCATTTTTTCTTTTTTTTTTCCTTTTTTGATCTGATTTTTCTTGTGCAGTATGATAATTGTGGAAATATGTATAGAAAAATTGCACATGTTTAACATATATTGGATTACTTGTCTAAGGGAAGGGGTGAGAAGAAAGGAGGAAGAAAAAAATTTGGAATACAAGGTTTTGCGAGGGTGAATGCTGAAAACAATCTGTGTGTACATTTTGAAAACAAAAAGTTAATTTAAAAAAAAGAGTTGACATTATCCACCTTCAGAGAAACGGAGCACAAACAAGCATAGTACACCCTTACATATGTATGAATGTATATTCATGTATAAGTGTATTATTATACATAGATATGTACATGCATATGTATATGTATGTATATTTAAATATATTCATACTCACCTGTAGCCCATTTGGGGAGAGAAGAAAAGAGAAAAATGAATAAAGAAAAGATGGACAGTTTTGAATACAATATGGAGTATTTATTATATATGCTTTCTTTCTTTTTTCTTTTTTTTTTTTTTTTTTTGCTAAGGCAACTGGGGTCAAGTGACTCACCCAGCTAGGAAGTGTTAAGTGTCAGGTCCTCCTAATTTCAGGGCTGGTGCTCTATCCACTGCACCATCTAGCTGCCTCTATATATGCTTTCTTGAAATGAAAACTTATTATTTCATAGTTTAAATTCTCTCATGTTCTGGTGTACATGACAATGTTTTTTTTCTTTTGCTGTTTTGTATTTAAATTTTTAATAAGTAAATACAATTTTAAAGCAAAAAAGTTTTTTGGAAAGAAAAGCAGAAATAAAGGTATTATTTGTTTCTTGAATACTCCAAACAACAGAAATTCAGGAGAACCAAAAAAAATGCAGCAAGGAAGGACAGCAAAACAATAATAGTTGAGACCAATAAAAAACTTTTTTTTCCCAAAAATATACAAGGAGAGAAGAGTAAAAGTAGAAATTTGATAGAGGTAAGAGTAAAGATGGATAGAGGGCATCATTATCGTAGGAAAAATTTATATAGTCCTTACTATATGCCAGGCATTGTACTGAGCTCTTTATAATTATTGTAATCTCACAACAACCTTGAAAGGTAGATATTATTATCATCCTTTTTCCAATGAGAAAACTGAGACAAACAGAAAAGGCTCGTTGATTTGCTCAAGGGTCATACAGCTAGCTAGAAAGATTTCTGTGGCTAAATTTGAATAAAAGTCTTCCCGATTCCTGTTGACATTTTGTCTACTGGTAAATCACTGCTTTTTTTGTGAGACTACAGTGCAAGAAGATATTTGAGAAGTATCATGAAAGATACCTGAAAAGTAGGGAGAGAAACAGAGGGACAGAGAGGAGTCCATGATATGATCCTTAATAAAGAAAAGGTGATCTCTATGTTATCAGAAAAAGTAGTACCTATGGGAAATAGGTAAGGAAAAGAGGGGAAACTCTGAAGAGAGAAAGGAGAAAAAATTATGTAGGAGGGGGTTCTACTGATCAATACTTCTGAGTATAAAGAGATGTTTGATGAAAGGAAATGAGCTCCTTACATTGCATGAGGCCTGGGGTATTGAGTGCTTGCAAAGTCTATTTATCCTATATTGTTGGGGGGCAGAATGAAGAGATGGAACAATTGAGGTACTGAGACCTAAAAGAGTGAGACAGTGTGGATAGGAAAGAAATTTCCAAGCAAATGTTGTGGGGAGGGATAAACAATGATGAGTTATATAATTAGGAACTTAGTGGAGGAAGGTTTCCTTCCATCAGGCAGTGTCTTCTCTGACATGAGCAATAATTGGCATTTTGCAGGAAGCAAGGAAAATGAAAAAGGGGAATCTTTGGGGTAACCCCTACAAGGCAGTGATAGAAATCTCCTAAAGGGAAGAGTCTAGAAAGGATTACTTAGAAGCTTTGATTGTGTGAATACATAGAAATGAGAGAGATCCAATAATTAATTATGGGTTTATGAGTCAGTACAAATGCAAGAAACTCTTAAATAGAGAACAGGAAACAAAGAGGTGAATGGGATGAACTCACCTACAAAATAGAAAATTGTGCTATAGCACAATGAGTTAGAAACTAAAATCCAATATTGTTGTTTATAAGAAATACACTTGAAACAGAAAGATGCACACAGATATCTTAATTGCTAAATCCAAAGTTCTCTTTTCAATTGTCTTTCAACTTGTTTTTTTTTTCCACCTTTTGCCCTATAATTCATTTTTTTTCCCTCAACACTCTCCCTTTCTTTGATATATGGGTCATTTTATCTCATGGTTTTTTTTTTTTTACCTTCCTGACTCATTCTCTAAGAAGCATGTGGCTGGTCCTCTCTCCCAAGGCCAGGTAAGCTCTATTGCCTCTTAGGGTTCCAGTGTACCCTGAGGAGCACAAAGAACATCTTTTTTTCTCTGTCATTGACTTGAGCCCCCAAGGGCTATACTCTCTATTAGTTGCTAGGGTACAACAGACTAGCACTCCAGTTCCATTTAGACTTAATTTAGCTTACTTCCCACACAGCATTGGTCCCACCACATTCAGGTCCATTACCTCTGCATGAGTCCCCATTTTGTCTTTCACTAGCACACATCCCAAATATCACTTCTTGCTCCTCAGAAGATTAATGCTGGTCTGTCTGCAGTACTTTCAGTCTGGATTTCAATTCTTGGTTTCCTGTGACTTCCTCTTTGAAATATTCTTCACCTAAAATAGAAAATAATGAACAAAAAAATCCAACTAGGCCCTTGTAACATGGGGATCATGTGGCTATAAAGGGAAAAGAAGGCTCTAAAACTTTATATCTTACAGCTTGGGTTCTCCCTGTAAGTTGTGAATGAAAGTCACTGAGGATCCCTGTAGCCCAAATAAATAAGTAAATGAATAATTTCTTTTTTAAATCAGCCAAAGTAGACTTGGATTTTTTTTTAAAACACTTCTGGCTGTAATGCCAATCAAAAAAAGATCCTGCCAATTAGAACCAATTATAAAATAATCACCTATGCTCTAGTTTTTTTTTATGGCTTTCATTCCCCTTATCCATCATAATGATTCTCCTAGAAGCAGCCCCCACACACACATTCTAGGAGGAAAAACATGATCTGAGTAGGTTGATGAGGTCTACATATGTGCCAGACTCCCGTTACTGTTCCTTCATGGTGTCCTCTAAGGGAACCATCATCTTGCTTCTTCCTATAAGCTGTTCACGAATCCTGTCCCTAAGTCTTAGCTTTTTTTTTTCCCACTCTACACTCTTAGTGATTTCATTAACTTTCATTCCTAAACTAGCAATCTGTCTGTCTTAGTTTCCTCAACTGTAAAATAAGGATAACAACAGCACCTATCTCCCAGGATTGTCCTGAGGATCAAATGAGATAACATTTGTAAATATTATTTACAATAATAATTATAAATAGCAAAATAATATTACAAAAATAAAAATTTGTAACTGACACATAGTGAATACTTAATAAATGTTTCATTCTTCCCCCTTTAATCCCTATTTTTCCTTTAAACAGCCCAAGTTCACAAGCCTGAAGTCATTCTGAATTTTCCCTTTCCCTCATTCTAATCATTTCCCAAGAATTGTCAATGATACCTCCAAACATCTCTCATCACATAGATTTGATTTTACTTCAGTCTTTCATCACTTCTAATTGGGACTGTTTCAATAGATATTTATTTCATTGGTCTTCCTTCTTCTCTTCTCTCTATCCTTCATAAAATTGACAGGATGATATTCCTAAAATACAGGTCTATCCATTTTACTCCTATACTCAGAAGTCTTCAATAGATTCCATAATGGTTCTATAATCAAACATAAAAATTCTTAATCTTGCATTTAAAACCCTCTATTAATCTGATTCTCATCTACCTTCCCACTCTTCTGTCTCATTATTCCAGTCCTTGCACTTATCTTTCCCATTAAACTGACCTACCTGCTGTTATCCATATATAATAGCACATTTCCTCATGTTTGCATAGCACCTCCTCCTCCCTTCTGCCTTTTAGAGTACTTTGTTCAAAGTACAAATGGGGAACTACCTCCTACATGAAATCTTTTATCCTTCCATTTATCTTTACCTAATAAAAGCATGTTGTACTATTTTGTATTCAGTATGTACTTTGCATCCCTCAGTAGTATATAAACTCTATCAGAGCAGAAACTGTTTAGTATTCTTTTCTTAATAAAAACTATTGAGATGATTTATACTGTCAGATTCAATTAATGTATTGGTTAGTTTTGCTAAACTATTTCTCCCTTTCTTTCTCTTTTATTTTTTGTTATTAGAGATGTTCCCTAAGCAGGAGGGGAAAAATTATCTTTTAAAAGAAAGGTAATAGTAAAATATAGCAATAAAATTTTTATGAATTAAAAAATTGAGATAAGTGATAGCTTCCATAAAATAACAGGGTACACAAAAATTCAACAGTAATCATTAGCTTTTTTACATACTATGAACAAAACTCAAGAGAATTCTCAAATGTTTGGTGCATTTTTGTTATCTTAAATGGAATGTAAGAAATAAGAAGAGAAACTCCATTTAAGGTAAAAAAATAATATATATCTATGGATTAACCTACTGAGCTACATAAAAGACATAAATTTAACTAAAAAGCAATATTTATAAAAATAAATTGCTTTAATTGCAGAGATAGTCGATGTCGTTGAATGGTCCGTAACAATATAGTTAAATATACAGTTTGCTGCAAAAATTATTCCACATATTTAGTGCTGTATTAATCAAATACAAAGGAATGCATTATAGAGATATAATAGAATTTGTGTGACAATATAAAACATCAATTACATCAAGGGATGATTTTTTTTTTTTTAAGAGGGAACTTGGCATAACAATACTAGACTGCAAACTGTTATACAAAGGAAGAATCATTCAAACTAGTTGATCCCAATTTTTTAAAATCAAGAATTAAATTAATGGAAAGACTAGATAATTTTTCTAAAACCTTAGAAACAAATGTACAAAAAAGATACATCATTTTATTACTCCCACATAACAACATAGGTACTCTTTATCTGACAGGAATTAAGAAAAATATAAAATAGTTTGGTGAAAACAGGCTTAAATCAGCATTCTATGCCTTATACCACAAAAAAATTCTAATTTCTAATCTAAATTAAAAAGTAACCATAAAAATGAAAGAAAGCTGAATGTATTATCTTTCACAATTATCACCAGAATAACACATTATGATCAAATAAGACTTATACATAGGAACACAATTGGGATAGAAAAAAAATCCATGAGAAGAAACCATAAAAGACAAAATATACATTCTCATATATTTGTGTACACTATGCTTCTATTTGTCCTTTTTACTTCCTTGAATTATTTTCTCCTAAGTTTGGAGAAATGATTTATTTATTTGTTTGTTTTTAATAACTTTTTTTAAATAACTTTTTATTGATGGAACCCATGGTTGGGTAAATTGTAGTATATGAATGTTATGGAATATTATTGTCTTGTAAGGAATGACCAGCTGGATGAATACAGAGCAGGGTAATTTTTTACAGCATTATCCCTTGCACTCACTTCTGTTCCGATTTTTCCCCTCCCTCCTTCCACCCCCTCCCTCAGATGGCATGCAGTCCTTTAGATGTTAAATAGGTTACAGTATATTCTAGATACAATATATGTGTGCAGAACTGAATAATCCTCTTGTTGCACAGGAAGAATTGGATTCAAAAAGTAAAAATAACTTGGGAAGAAGAACCAAAATGCAAACAGTTTATATTCATTTCCCAGTGTTCTTTCTTTGGGTGTAGCTGCTTCTGTCCCTTGTTGATCAATTGAAACTGAGTTAGATCTTCTCTTTGTCGAAGAAATCCACTTCCATCAGAATACATCCTCATACAGTATCGTTGTTGAGGTATATAATTATCTCCTGGTTCTGCTCACTTAGCATCAGTTCATGTAAGTCTCTCCAACTCTCTCTGTATTCATCCAGCTGGTCATTCCTTACAGGACAATAATATTCCATAACATTCATATACTACAATTTACCCAACCATCCTCCAATTGATGGGCATCCATTCATTTTCCAGTTTCTAGTCATTACAAACAGGGCTGCCACAAACATTTTGGCACATACTGGTTGGAGAAATGATTTAGGAAAAGAGAGTAAAATCAAATCTGAGATATCAGTGAGCTATTGTCTGCAATGGGACAAAAGTCACAGTGGGGGAAGTAAGGGATGCTATGAAGGAATGCAAGTTCTTTTCACTTCTTTTCTTCCTTCCTCTGTTCTTGCAGCTTAGACTTCCAGGAGAGAAGAGAGAGGAAAAGTGAGTTGAAAGGAAGCAGAAATCACATAAGGAGTCGTGGACCCTGTGGCCAGCACTGTCAGAAACCATACTTCCATAAAGAGTTTTAGACACTAAGCAAAATTTATTACCAGTAATCATGAAAAGAAAAGAGAGCCAGAGCAGCTGAGACTGCCAGCTATTGTGAGCCCTATTTGGCTGGCTGACTCAGACAAATAAGTTTCAAAGCCATGATCAACAGTGCCCAAAAACAACTGGCAGCCAGCCTAACTCCACTATGTCTGTAGACCAGGAGCTTGAGGAAACATTATCTTCCTTGTTTTTTCCTTTTATTCCTTTGTTCTGAGAAAGGAGCAACTTTCCTTTTCTACCAGTGATGACTTTGAATAGTCGGAAGTCTCTCTGAATTCAAAGATCATAGAGATTCAAAAGGAAGGGTAGAAGATGATTGGAAGAGAAATTCTTATTTCCTTTTAACTTAATTCTGTGTATGTAAAAATATGTTTCTGGATTTATAAATGCAAGCAGAAAGGAACTGAGAGAGTGGAAACTAGGTATAGGCTCTGAGCTGAGCATGGAAAGCAAATTTCACATTTAAAAATTTTGACCAATGTACCATTAAAAATGACTAAGTTAAATGTGGACCTGGTCAAGGAGGTATTTTAGAATCCTTTCCATATGATCTTGATAGTGGGATCCAGGACAGGTGTTTGCAGGTTGAGTTCCTCATGGCCAGTGGGTACATGGGGTCTCTTAGGATGGGGATCTATTGCACAGGTATGAGCATACCTAATAAGAATAGTCAGTCAATAAACATTTATTAAGGGCTTATGTGTGAGTCACTGTGCTAAACACTAAAGAGACAAAGAAAGACAAACACAGTCTTAGCTCTTAAGGAGATTCAAGCAGATGACTGCCAGAGAATCAATTCGATATTGAACTCAATAATTAATACAATTAATAATAATAATGAATACAAAGGTACAACTCTAACCACATTAACAAGTTGGAGTAATTATTAAAAAGTTTTTATATAATTAACATCAATTCAGCTAGAATCAGAACAAATATAAAAAATTGGGAAATGTCTTTGCATTAAATAATTCTGAAAAAAGTCCAAAATCCAAAATCTTTAGGGTGTTGAAATAAAAACATATGCTTAAGAGCTCTTTCCCATTAAATAAGTGGTTTAAAGTATTGGAATAGTTACAGAATAAAAAGTACAAGTGATGATAAATAACCATTGAGATAGTGTTCTAAATTACTACTAATAATAAAATAAGTTAAAGCAACACCAAGGTAGCACTTCAAACTCATAAGGGTAGCAAAAATACTGTTGTTTTTTTTTAATGGTAAAATTCGTTACTGACATGGTAAGACAGTCATGTAATTCATGACTGGTTACTGACAGAAGAAAAAAAAAAATCCCCATATGTGAAAAGAAAAAAAAAATGTTCATAGCAGCATTATTTTTTTAACAGCATTATTTTTAACAATAAAAAGCTGGAAATAAAACTTGTGCCTAGTGAATAGGGAATGGCTAAATAAATTGTTTGTAATAGAAAATTACTGTGCCATAAGGAGTGACAAATGTGAATTATTCAGATAAACATAAAAAGTGTGAATTGATGCAGAGTGAAAAAAGCAGATCTAAAAGAACAATATACAGTGACTACAACAATGTAGATAAAGTCAGTGTGGAGAGAAAATTAAACTCTGGTCAATTAAAAATGGTCATTCATAATGCCATATTTTCTAAATTAAAAAATATGAACCTCATTCTTATTAATAATAAGGAAAAAAGAATTAATGGTTTGAAAGACAGAACAATGAAAGTTTTATGAATTATTTTAATAGATAAACAAATACAGAAAATTGTTAGATTTCATTCCTATGAATATCAATAAGAGCAATATCAGGAAAAAATCTAAGTTTTCCTCCACTAAAAGAAGAATTACAGATTTTATAAAGAAAACACACCAATATCTTGTTTTTAAAATATTAATTAAAAAATATAATTGTATTAAAATTAATAGTTTTGCTCAAAATATATCATACAATTGAAAAGAAATTAAGACTGGAAATAAAAGCAACTACGATATCCATCTTCACTGATCCAGAGATTCACTATTAGTCATATGACTAATGTCATATATTATGTCATATAATGACATAATGACCAAGCAGGTCATTAATAAGAAAAAAGTCATTCTACATCAAAATATTTATTGCAGCGCTGTTTGTGGTAGAAAAGAATTAGAAACAAAGTAGATGCCTAGCAATTAAAAAATGGCTAAGTAAATTGTGACATATGAATGCATTGAAATATTGTGCTAAAAGAAATGACAAATATGGTGAATAAGGAAAAGCATGGAAAGATTTACATGAACTGATGGAGTGAAATAAATAGAGCTAAAAAAAATTATACAACAAATGGAATGAACAAACACACACTGCTAAAAAATGAATGTTGCAAAATTAGAGAGAACATACTGTAATGTTTGGCCTAGCTCTTTGAAAGACCTCGGGATCAGCCTTGGTCTTAGCGGAGGAGTGCAGGAGACAGGAGGGCCCCGTGGCTGGTCAAAGATGGCGACTGGAATCTGGCATCTTTCCTTGTGTCTGTGGCTGAGAGTGTGGCGAGAGAGAATCTTCTGTGTCTGAGACTTCTTTAAGTACTCCCGAATGATTACTTCACTACATCACACTGAGCATAAGCAACCATTATATCACCATGCTAAGTACTAAGTATATACTTAACTATAAGTACCTTGCTGACTAGATTTAAGTACACCTTTTCAGAATTCTGCCCTCTACAATGAACCACAAAGAAAAAATTTGAGAAAACATCTCCACCCACTCCTATGCAGAGGTAGGAACTTCAGGGGTATGGAACATTGCATGGATGTTTCAGAGTTTTTCAATGTCTTGATTGGTTTCACTTATTTTTTTCTCTCCTTCCATTCCATTTTTTCCCTTTAAAAACATTCTTTGTTATATAGGATAGCTTTCTGGGAGGTGAAAAAGGGGAGGAATACTTGGAGAAATTCGGAAAATGGAAAAACAAAAGATACCCACAAAAATGTATTTTTCAAACAGCTGCTCACAAGGGAATTAGTTCATGATAAAAAGGAAGATGAGTTTTTTGTTTTTTTGTTTTGTTTTGTTTTGTATTGTTTGTTTTTTTAATGTTAACAATTCTTAATGTAGCTGTTCTGGACTAGACCTGACTCAGATCCATAGTTTTAGTCTGATATTGGGGAGTGAGGGGAGGAGTGAAATATTCATAGTTCCTTCAACATTTAATAAAAGATTTAATTAACCATAGCAAAAGGATATTCTTCAAAGATATTCCTCAAAGGCACTTCAAATTGATTCAACTGAGGTAAGCTGCCTTGCCTGCATTACTTACCTTGATCTCCCAGACAAACTAACAAGAGCTAGGGTACCCCATTCCTCTATTGGCAACCCAACAGTCTGCCACTAGTCCCCTGAGCCAATCTACTCTCAAGGAATATCTCAATACATTTTAAGGGGGAAAGTTAACCTAACCTGCATGGGGGAACAGTTAAGATAGTGCTCCTACTATAGGACCAAACACTTGTACAATTTAAATTCATAAAAGAAAAATATATAGTAATTACAAAAAACAAATTGCAAAAATTGTGTCAGTTCATATTTTTTTCTCCCACCACAATTTTTGAACTGTGTTCATCTATAGGTTTTAAAGGAACCAATGATATCATGGATGATGTCCTCACTTGCTGGTGAATTGGATTTAAGGAAGGCAAAGTTGCAGAAAGGTGTTATTCTCTCTTTCTCTTTCAGAATTATTCAAGACCAGTGGCAGGACAAAAGTCAAGAATAATGTTGGCCCAGGATACAGTGGATAACCTTGGCGTCTTCCATGTTATATGGTCACACTAGAGACTTTTTTTAAAATAATGAATCACTTTCAAAGATGTGTCTACTAACCTGGGCACCCCTTCTTGCAAGACTGTAAAATAAATCATTCCTGCATTCAAAAAAAAAATATGGTGAATTACAACAATGAGGTGATTCAGGGCAATTCTAATAGATTTGTGCTGGAGAGAGCTATCTGCATGGTGAGAAAGGACTGGGGGTACGAATGTGGATCACAACATAGTATTTCCACTTTTTTGTTGTTGGGTTTACTTGCTTTTTTTTTTCTTTCTCATTTTTTCCCCTTTTGTTCTGGTTCTTCTTATGCAACATGATAAAGGTGAATATATGTTTAGAAAAATTGCATATCTAACCTGTATTGGATTACTTGCCATCTAGAGGAAGAGGGAGGAAGGACAGAAAGAAAAAAATTTGAAATACAAGGTTTTGCAAGGATGAATGTATTTTGAATTTTTTATTTTTATTTTATTTTTTATTATATTTCATTTCATTTCATTTTTATTTTCAAAATACATGCAAAAGGGCCAGGAGATCATTATATACTTCAACAATAATACTATATAATGACCAATTCTGATGGACCTGGCCATCCTCAGCAATGAGATGAACCAAATCAGTTCTAATGGAGCAGTAATGAACTGAACCAGCTACGCCCAGTGAAAGAACTCTGGGAGATGACTAAGAACCATTACATTGAATTCCCAATCCCTATATTTTTGCCCACCTGCATTTTTAATTTCCTTCACAGGCTAATTGTACAATATTTCAGAGTCCGATTCTTTTTGTACAGCAAAATAACTGGTCATGTATATATATAAAAAAAAAATACATGCAAAGATAGCTTTTAAAATAAAATAGTGAATAAAGAGAAAGATCAACAATAAATAAATTCCAGATCTAAATGATTTAATAGGTCAGAAATTACACATATGAAGAGAACTAAATGGGAAACATTGGGAATGTTCACTCTTTTCTTTTAATCACACACAAGGTTAACAAGAAATTCCATCAAATTTAAAAAGGAGGAAATTATATATGCTATATTTCCAGGTCACAATACAATAAAATCAGAATTGAATAACAATATGAATAAAAAAGAAACAATGTGATAAAGAAAATAGAAAGTTAACTTTAAAATGAAGAGTTAGGCACCAAGATAGAACAGGACATGAAAAACTTTGGACCTAACATCAGAAGACCTAATTTCAAGTACAATCTCAGATGCTTAACAGCTATGTGACATTGGGCAAGCTACTTAATCTCTATTTGCCTCAGTTTCTTCATCTGTAAAATAGGGATAATAATAATTACTGAGATCAAATGAGATATTACTTGTAAAGTGCTTTATTAAATTTAAAGAACTATGTAAATCTCAACTGTTATTATTAAAATGGTAGCAGAGGAGTTCTTTTGGTTAAAATATCTGAATTTTTCTTTTTTTTTTTTTTTAAATCCCATCACAGAAATTATTTCAGGTGTAACTGGTTCTAAAAATGCAATTAGTTCCAATGAGGTTATTCTTTTAAATTTGAAAAAATCGTGGCTTGGAATGTGAGGGGTAAGGGAGATTCTTCTGGTAAAAAAAAAAAAATAGAGAAATTTTTGTTTTTTCCTCATTACAAAAACTATTCTATGTTCAACTAATTAAAAAGATATCTTTTGGGGAAATTCCAAAGTGGCCCCAGAAAATAAGCCTTTTCTGAAACTCTGTTTACTCTGATGAAGCTGATTGGCACTTAGGACACCCTCTGACAAAGCCTGGAACCTGAATCCAGACCCTGCACCTTTATACTATGTGTTCAAAAGTTTATGCCTTGATAAAGACAGATGTCGCATGAATGTAGCTAAGAAACAGAGTACATTTGCATATAACTTCACAGAGACAGTGAAAACCACCTTTCAAATGTTTAATTGCATATATTAGGTATGATATTGCAATCCAAAAACTCACTCAAGTCTCTGTAGAAGGGAAAATAAAAATTTAAAAAAAAAAAAATCTGCCAAAAGGTCAGAATATAGGGGAATATAATTACTGACTATACAGATCTGGCTGGACAAATTAGTTTTGTTATATTCAGTTGCATAATGTATAGTTCAGATTATATACTCAGCCCTTTTCTCATGAAGTCAGAAGGGTCTCAAACTGGATGCAGGGTTTTTCTAGATCATGCTGCAAATTGTTGCAGACTGCTGCAAAGCTTTTCAGGGGTGATCTCTTAAAGCTGATTATTTTTGTGGGACAGAATACTGAAGGAGGTGTTTGAGTGTTAAAAGGTTAAATAAACTTTGTCATTTACAGTCAGATAATCAATATATATAAAAAAAATCTTATGGATTTGAAATAGATGGATCCTAATTTGTACTCTACTTTGACTTCCTCATGCCCTTTCTAAAATACTGAGAGCCTTACCTATCCACAGGAATGGCACTTATTGCTTAATCATACCCTGGTGTTTGAGGGTTGTCTTTTTTCCAGCTTGAAAGATCTGATTTAGGAATATGGCGTGAAAGAAACTGGAAACTGAGTGGATGCCCGTCAGTAGGGGAATGGCTGAATAAGCTATGGTACATGAATGTTATGGAATATTATTGTTCTATAAGAAATGACCAGAAGGATGATGTCAGAGAAGCCTGGAGAGACTTACATGAATTGATGCTGAGTGAAGTGAACAGAACCAGAGATCATTATACACAGCAAGGACAATATTATATGATGATCAAGTTACTCTTTTCAACAATTAGAATTCAACCAATTTCAATTGTTCAGGGATGAAGAGAGCCATCTACACCCAGAGAGAGAGCAGTGGGAACTGAGTGTGGTTCACAGCATAGCATTTTTACTTCTTTTGTTGTTGTTTGCTTGAATTTTATTTTCTTTCTCACACGAGGTTTTGCAAGGATTGATGGAGAAAAATTATCCTTGCATATGTTTTGAAAATAAAAAAATTCAATAAAAAAAGACAGCGAGAAGACCAAAAGTAATAAAATAAAATAAAGTATTAACTTTCTTAGGAATTAAAAAAAAAGGGAAAAGAAATATGATATGTGTAGTTACAGTGGTCTTGTGATGGAGAGAGCCATCTGCACCCAGAGAGAGGGTTACGGGGACTGAGTGTGGATCACAGTATGACATTTTCACCTTTGTGTTTGTTGTGTGCTTGCTTTTTGTTTGCTTTCTCATTTCTTTTCTTTTTGATCTGATTTTCCTTGTGCAGCATGATAATTGTGGAAATATGTATGGAAGAACTACACATGTTTAACATATATTGGATTACTTGCCATCTAGGGGAGGGAGTAGGGGAAAGGGAGAGAAAAATTTTGGAACACAGGGTTTTGCAAGGGTGAATGTTGAAAACTATCTGTACGTATATTTTGAAAATTCCAGATTTTAACTCCGGTACTTCTGATTTCAGAGTCGGTGCTCTATCCACTGCACCAGCTACTTACCCATCTTCTGTAAACTGAGGAGGCTGGATCTACCAACTGTAAGGGCTTATGATTTGAATATATGACCCTATGACCTGTTGCTTCATCCAATTGTAATGAAAAACAAAAAGCAAGCACACAACAAACACAAAGGTGAAAATGCCATACTGTGATCCACACTCAATCCCGGTAACCCTCTCTCTAGGTGCAGATGCACTTTATACCCCCTAGCTGTGTGACCCTGGGCAAGTCACTTAACTCCAATTACCTCGTTAAAAAAAAACGAATGAATGAATGAATAAGAAAATAAGGGAAGGAAGGGAGAGAGAGAGAAAGAGGGAGGAAGGGAGGGAGGGAGGAAGGAAGGGAGAGAGAGAGAGAGAAAGAAAGAAAGAAAGAAAGAAAGAAAGAAAGAAAGAAAGAAAGAAAGAAAGAAAGAAAGAAAGAAAGAAAGAAAGAAAGAAAGAAAGAAAGAAAGAAAAGGAAGGAAGGAAGGAAGGAAGAAAGGAAGAAAGAAAGAAAAGAAAGGAAGAAGAAGAAAGAAAGAAAGAAAGAAAGAAAGAAAAGAAAGGAAAGAAAGAAAGAAAGAAAGAAAGAAAGAAAGAAAGAAAGAAAGAAGAAAGAAGAAGAAAGAAAGAAGAAGAAAGAAGAAAGAAAGAAAGAAAGAAAGAAAGGAAAAGAAAGAGAAAATCAAAAGTAACCTGAGACCTAAAGCCCCTTGATAGGTTGGTATGAGACTTTCTCCTCACTATGCAAAACAATGCCCTGAGCCTACATCAAGTTGGGGATGGAGTCTTGAAGCTGTGGAGAAAGGAGGGGATGGTCTCTCCAAACTGAAAAGTTCCTTCACTTTGCAGTTTCTACAAGCTTTGGATGCTTTTGTGTCCTAGCTTCAAGAGAAAAGATGGATGGTGCTAGCCCCACTTCAAGTGCTGCTAAAGGGAAAATAATATGCTGGCATTATTTTTACTGGTAATAAAAATGTGTGACTCTGAGTCATTTAACCATAATTGCCTCCCAAAAATCCCCCCCAAAACAAAAAACTTAGCAAACAGTTTGCAAAATTGCCTGACAATGTGGGGGCAGAGCACAGGGTACTACTATATCATTAATCTTTAGCTACAGTAATCAAGGTGATGTGGGGTCCCCATTCTGTGGGGAGGATGGGGTGTGGAGAAGGATTTGAACAATGCAATCACAGAGAAAGGCTTGAGAAAGCTTTTCTGAAAACAAAACACCTGTTTTGAGATTTTGCTAAGGACTAATTCGAAGAGCTATAAATATCCCAGCCAGATCACCAAGCAATCCTTGTTCAGCTCCTGAATTTCCATAGTAGTGCTTCCCAACCTACTCCCTCTTAATATGCACCAATATATAACATATATATATATATATGAGCAGTTTTGCTTTCCTAACCATAAATCTGTATTTCTTTGTTCTATCCATGTCTGAGACTCCATTTTCTCCTCAGGGCCAATCATACTTGGCTTTCCTGTGTATGATTTACGTGGGTTTTCTCTTCCTAAGGAGCTCTGGACTCTGTTACCATCACCTTATAATTCCCAAAAGATGCCCTAGGTAGATGACCAGGTAGAATTATGGTCTGGGGTGTGGCGGTGGATCTGAGTGACTTGTGGAAAGAATGGAAAGAATGTCTTCTCTCCAAGACCCTTTAATCAGCATTGTTCCTTGTGCCCACCCAAGATCCCAAATTGTGTATATAGAGCGACACCCTCTCGTACTCTTCGCATATCTGTTGCACCGATGACTAGTTTTTTCTATTTGTTGTCTTCAATAAGAGGGTGACACCTTGTGGTTGAAATTGAAAGTACACACATTCTAGTTTTGGAAATGGCTGTCTCCTAGAGGTAACGCAGAACTGACGTACAGTACCAGAAACTCCGTCCTATTTGGAGATGAAAAGGATATCTCTAGGGCCAGCTGTATTGAACAGCTGGAAAAATGAGAGAAGCATGGAACATGATGAGACAGGAGGTGCAGAGTGGAGTAGAATGAGTGTCTGATTTTAATTCTTCTCTCAACCACACTTCCCAACAGCCACTAGAAAAAATAAGAAGCTGATGATTTATCACTTTTTATATAAGATCTTTCCTGTTTGCCTCCAAACTTTTCTGAAGAAAAATTTATTTGTGATTTTGGGTTTGGGTTTTTTGTTTTTTGTTTTGTTTTGTTTTTTGTATGAAAAGGTCGTTCTGATCCATTCTAAAACCGCATCTGCTTGCTGGGTGGGTACAACTACTCCATGCAGAGAATGCAGCTTCAGAGAGAATCATAATGACATATAAGAGATGGGCTTGAAGAAACTATGAGAAAGGTTTGAATATGCTGCTGACTGATTCTGGTTGTCTAACCACTTAGTTGGGTGGAACTTTGTTAATCAGCTGTATAGTTACACCTGGCATCTCCCAAAAGGTCCAAATCAGCCTTTTTTTGGAGGGAAGGGGGAAGAGATTGAGGCTTTTTTGGTTTTTTGCTGAGACAGTTGGAGTTAAGTGACTTACCCAGGGTCATGCAGCTAGGAAATGTTAAGTGTCTGAGGTCAGATTTGAACTTGGGTCCTCCTGATTTCAGAACTGGTGCTCTATCCACTGCGCCATTTACTTGCTCCCCAAGTTAGCTTCTATTCTCTTTGTTTCATTCATGTTTTGGGAAACTCAATGACTCTGATTCATGGCAACCTGTGGTATGATGAAGGATCTTCTCTTCTAAGACCGTGTATAATCTTCAAGAAATAGGTCTCAGTCCTTGGCATTTTCATGCATTTTTCTGGTCTCAGTAATAGGGAGAAGGAGAGACAACAATCTGGCATCAAGGCCCACTATGCATCCAGCCCAGAATAGTTGTCCCCAAAAAGCGAGGAGTGAACATCAGGAATGACCTTCTGGGCCCACATCAAAGTCCCAATGGGTAGCAATGTCACCTTTGGATATTAACTTGGTGGGACAAAGAGTAGACACTAAACTAAGTTGTGAACCTAGTTTCCCTGAGACTGAGATGGTCCAGGAGAGAGGATGTCCCAGAGGTATCAGGGAAAATTCTTGTACATTTGTTTTTGTTAGGACTGGTTTGAGAACATGGACAATATGTTTGAAATGTATTTATTTACCAAGTATGACAAAGTTTTAGAAGGGGAGCAGAATGTAATAAGTACCTAAAACATGCTCAGATCCTACATAAAGTAAATACCTTTTTGTGCAAGCTTTGTAGTTTTAAATGGTTAGATGAAACTGGTATGCTATCCCTAGCCCTCTTTGAATTAGGAAGGAATACAATCAATAGGGACTCAATGGCAGAGTAAAAAGATTTTAATTTCTCAGGGTCACTGTGTGGTACCTGGAATGAGTAGATATAGCCTGCTTGACCTGAAAGAGAAGGCCAAAGCACACATTCTACATAGGGCCTTGTCTAGGATAAAATTGGGCCCTTTGCAGAGAGAATCTATCTACATCTTTCAATTTCAGATATCCTATTTTATAGGATTCCTAGAGAAATTTAGCGCAAAAAAATTTAGGCTGCAGTTATACAATCAGTTTTCTGGAGTGTGTTTCCTCTCAAATCAATTTCACTGAGATTATCAGTCAGGCTATTGGATTTTGCTGAAATGGGAATGTATGAATATGATATTTGTATGTTACTGAATCCTTATTGTTATTGAGTCTAATATTTCTATTTCAACAGAAATATCGAGTTTGTATCACTACTAAAATGCTGGTGTTTATTTGAGAAATATAATATTTTTCTTTTCATATTTATATATATCAAGACTGCTTGATTTATTATGACATCCTTAAACCCGGCAAATTCATAGGTTAAAGTTTGCTTATGTGCCTGAAAATCCTAAATAAACAAAATCTATGTGTAATTCCTTTTTTAAGAGCTTCAAACCTTGTTTTTCTCTTTTCTCTGTTTAATCTTGTAGGTGAGTTTACAATTCTGCTTATATTGCCTTTACAATGTCTAGAATCTAGTATAGGAAAATTTAGGTGCCCTGTGTAATAAAGACCCGAAGAAAAGTTATCTGGACTGGTAGAGGAACCAGCTACGGTTCAGAGACCCTAAGAGAAATTTTTGTGTGCCTTGTGTAGAAAGAGATACTTGAAAATGTTGTTCAGATTCTAGTTTGATAGCTTTATGCACTGAGAGAATCATGACAGAGAATCATCTAGGACTTTTGATTTCTCATCAGAGAGTGAAGGAGTCACTTCCAGTCCACTTTAAATGCCTGATCCTTTCATGGAGTGTCCTATATGCTCTGAGACTGAAGAGACTCCGCTTTTCTGAGTCTTAAGAAGCTTCATTTTCTTTTTTATTAGAAATCATCCAATAATTGAACTTATTTTGTGGGAATCCAGAGTGAAGATCTGATCTCTAGTGGAGTGGGCAAGGATATTGTACCCGCTCAACCCTCACCCAGAGAGAGATTTGTTGTCACCAAGTTAAATAAATTTGGTTTCTCATCTTAGAATGATGGTAACACAATCCTAGGTCCTAAATCTCTTTAGTAAGAGCTCCATCTGGTCTGTATGGACCAGATTTCCTTCAGCCAATGGAAGATTATTTGTTTTTCTCTTTTTGGGAGGTGGGGAGGGGTAGGTGTTGAAGAAGGTCATTGAAGCATTAAGTCAAGCATTTATTGAATACTAAAGAAGCTGTAATTTTTTTGTAAAATTAGCAAAATGTTTCTCATTTGTTGACTCTGCAAAAACACATTTGGAGATCCTTAGGTTTTGCCTACATATTTAAGACTGTCTAAGATCTTGCTGCATTGATTTTTTTTTAAAACTATTTTCTTTACAGCACTGGGAAAGTAGAAAGTAAACAAAAGGACAATGTTTGAGTCTCACCAGAGAGCCCAGAGAACTGAACTGGGGCCATGGACAATGTGTTCAAAATGCATTTTTTTTTTTTACCAAGAATGACAAAGTTTGGGAGGTTTTTGCTGACTTGCCCAGGGTCACACAGCTAGGAAGTAAGTGTTAAGCATCTGAGGCTACATTTGAACTCGGGTCCTCCTGACTTCAGGGCTGGTGCTCTATCCACTGCACCACCTAGCTGCCCCATGACAAAGTTTTAGAAGAAAAGAAGAGGGCATTGAGAGTCTGACACATTCTCAGATCCTACCTACTTGCTCAGCTGATACAATCTCTCTACATGGAGGATGCTGGATCTGGGAGAATTGTGATGGTTTGGAGAGAATATATGAAGAATACAGATATTCTATAACTGCTTCCAGTTGGCTAACCATGTGTTTAGATTTTTTTTTTCAATTGGCTGCATAGACAAAACTGTCCACTTCTTCAAAAAAAGTCAGCTCTGGCTACCTCTCACTTTGCTCCATTCTCATCTGGAAGAGATCTTTGATCCTTTCTCTCACATCATCCCAGGGAGAGACCTGGCAGTAAGAATAAAGGCCCTCGGGAGAAGGGACCCACATGTACAAGAATGTTTGTGGCAGCCCTTTTTGTAGTGACCAGAAACTGGAAACTGAGTAGGTGCCCATCAGCTGGAGAATGGCTGAATAAGTTGGGGTGCAGGAATGTTATGGAATATTATTGTTCTGTAAGAAATGACCTGCAGGATGATTTCAGAAAGGCCTGGAGAGACTGACATGAACTGATGCTGAGTGAAATGACCAGGAGATCATTATACACAGCAACAATAAAATTATATGATGATTAGTTCTGATGGACGTGGCTTTCTTCAACAATGAAATGATTCAAACCAATTCCAATTGTCCAGTAATGAAAAGAGCTATTTACACACAGAGAGAAGGCCACAACACAGCATTCTCACTCTCTCAGTTGTTATTTTGCTTGCATTTTGTTTTCTTTTTGTTTTTCTTTTCTTCTTGATCTGATTTTTCTTGTGCAGCAAGATAACTATAAATATTTATACATATGTTGGATTTAACATGTATTTCAAGATATTTAACATGTATTAGACTACCTGCCATCTAAGGGAGAGGGTGGGGGGAAGGAGAGGAAAATTTGGGACAAAAATGCAAGGATCAATGTTGGAAAAATTACCCAATAATATGCTTTGTTAATTAATTTTAAAAAGAAGAAAGGCCCTAGGGCCATCTTTTTCTATGTGGCTCCCCAAGAAACAGGCCTAGATCCATGGCTTTTTCACTTGTTCTTTTCCATTCTAGGTACAGGGAGCATTGAGCCATGGGAGAGCTAACCACAGGAATATAGAAACTGGAATATAGACTGGGTTTGTAGATAGCCTAGCATCATTGCTGCAAGAAGCACAGAATAGTATTTGTAAGTAACTTTTAAGATCCCAGCCTGGTGGAAGGATTCATTTGGCAATGATATCCTTTTGGATATAAACTTAGTGAGAGCTGTGATATATAAGTAGGAACTGAGCTAAATTTTGAGCTTACACTCCCAGAAACCAAGATGGCATATGGGAGAATATAATCTAGAAGTATTAGGGGAAATGTTTGTGCATTTATCACCTATATTTTTGAAGCAAATATCCCTTTGTAAAAGCAACTCGGTGTTAAGTGATTAAATGGAACTGCTAGTTAGTCACCCCCTAACAATAAGGTAAACACAGCCATTGATGGCAGTAGAGAAAAAATGTGCCCAGTCCCTCAGGATGACCCCCTGAAATCTCAAGGGAAGATGCAGCAGGCTCTAAAGGCAAGTCCTGATATACATAATATACATACATGTGAATATATTGCAAATACATGCACCTGTGTGTGTGTGTCTAACATGCAGTCGGGTTCTTTGGGGATGCACACAGGCTCCGGCTCACTGCTAAGGGACATAACAACAAGCAGATCCATCTTGGTCCTTGGGGGTGTCAGGAAGAGTTTTCTTCGTCCTTGGGTAGACTAAAAGAGTAGCAGAAAAGTTCCACCTCTATCTATTTCAAACCTTGCCTGATTTGAGATATTTTTCCCCCTGGACTTCCCTCTGTAAGAGAAGAATTTCTCTCCTTTCTCTCAGACTCAGTAGCCCACAGTGACCCCCTGGAGAATGTCAGCGGTGATCAGCATGAGCTTGCCTAGGTGAATCTGAGAATCACCCTCAAGTCTCCGGCTATCTCTTCGGCTTTGTTTTGCCTTCCATGACTCCAGGTCACGGATCGCAATTATGAGATAAGTCCTGACAACCTGAGTTCAAGTAATGGGAATTCTTGAATTAGTTCTGGTATCCCAGAAGAAATGCTTCCTGCAACTGGGCGGCCTCTCAGAGGAGAAACGTGCCGGGAGAGACCATCAGGAAGATGAGGGTGCTGAAAAGACTGAAAAAGCCCAAGTCAGGGCATGGCTTTCCAGGAAAGCTGAACTCATGAGTTAAACAGAAAATGAAGATCACATGTAAAGTGAAATATCTGTTCAGCAGTGCACAAAGTACCTTTGCTTTTCAGGAGAGTATAATAGGAGTTATTGTTTGATGTACAGTGAGGGATTAAACCAGAGCACACGTGAGCATGGGTCACGAGTGGCGCTGAGTCTGCATCCTACAATCTCCTACCGACATAGGTGCTCTGGTCTCTTGTTAAATGGCACGCATGACTCTTCCTCCCCACGGCAGGGTGGGCTTTCACCAGTGGGAACCACCTCAGCAGATTTTTAAGTGAAATAGATCTGCTCTTCCTATCTTCCTTTTTCTTTTTTCAGCAAAAGGTAGATTTATTAGGGAATAGATTACAGACAAAATGAAGGATACAATAGTCACTGGGAAGGGTAAATATGAAATAAAATAGAAGAGCATAGGAAAGACAAGGTCCTTAGGGGAACTTACAATTATCCAATAGAAAGGGAGCACCCCATGAGGTTGGGGCAAGCGCTTGGCTGGCAGGCTAAACCCTAAAAGGGGACTGAGAACCCAGAGTTAGTTATAAGGAGAAGTAGCGGGGTTGGCGAGACACCACATAGCACTGGGGAAGGAGAAGGGGAAAAACACCATGAGGCAGAGTGCCATGGCGGACTGACCCAAAGGGTCAGCTTCCTAGCTTAGCTGTAAAACATTTCAGAATTCTTTCAAGTTCTCCCTCAGACTTGAGGCTGGATTTCCAGCCTTTCTCCTCCTGCAAATGGTTATCAAGTGAGCTTGAGAGTTTGGTTGTTCAACAGAAGGTTACCTTCAAAACATCTTCTCAGGGTATAAAATGACCACCACCAGGGAGATACCACCAGTACTACAGATTAAGAAAGCCAAGCGGTGTCCTAGATGTGCAGATGTGGAACTTAAATAATTACTTAGTACCCATCCAAGATGAAAGTAAAATGCAGTCCTACAGTATCCCAGGAGAATATGAGAAGAATAATGGGTTTCTGCTTTATTTTACTTTGTCAGTTTGCTCTATCTGAATCTTTAGTATTTTAAACATTTCTTTTGTGACAGAGGAAATAAATTGCTGTCCTTTTCCATTCTAGAATGGACTCTCTTAATCCCTTCTGAGGAGATGCTAGGCAGGAGACATTCCTAAACCTTGTTTTATAGGTTTTCCCCAGAATGTGAGGAGAATGAGATGAATGCAAAAATGAAACAGTGAAAAAAGAAAAGTTTCATTCCCATTGGGAATCCAAGGATATAAACACTATGTGTACCCAGGATTATATAGCCTCTTTGTAGTAAGAAGACACCCCTACCCTAGGACCAAGGATCATTTTATAAATATTTGTTAAGGTTCCCTTATGAATCTTTGGGGGTTTAAGTAATAATCTTGTAATAAATAAAATAAACATCTGTCCTATACCTGATATCTATTTTGCATATTAAGTTTAAAAAAATCTAGAAAGTACTCAGAAAAAATCCTTTTAGGGAAGAGGAGATTCTCTCCAGAACTCCAGGTTGAGGATAAGGAGCTAAAAAATACAAGAAAAGCCTGATGCCCTCTCTTTTCAATCAGATTTCCCCCTAACTGAACACAGGTCATATGAGTTGAGATGAGAGCTCTCTTTCTAGAAAGGACTTACCTCCACCTGTTTACATAAATACATATAAAGTAAACACAAGGTATTTAAGATTCAGTCATAGAATATGAACAGTACTTTTTACATAATAAGCACTTTTGAAATGAACTAAAACTTTGGTGTCCATTTATTTAAATGGATTTGAATATGAAAAACCAAATGGATTTGAATATGAATTCTATTAATATGAATCATTAATCAAAAGAGAAGTGTTTTCTCTTTTTGTGTTTGTGTTTTATATTTCCAAATACATGCAAAGATAATTTTCAACCTGCATCTTTACAAAACCTTGTGTTCCAAATTTTTCTTCCTTCTTCTCTCCCTCCCCCTACCCCAAGACAGCAAGCAACCTGATATTGGTTAAACATGTGCATTTCTTCTAAACATATTTCCATATTTGTCCTATGCAAGAAAAATCAGATCAAAAGGGAAAAAACACAAGAAAGAAAAAAAAAGTAAACAAATAACAACAACAGCAAAGGTGACAATGCTATGCTTTGATCCATATTCAATGTTCATAGTTCTCTCTCTCTGGATGCAAATGGCACTTTCCATCACAAGTCTATTGGAATTAGAACAGTGTTTTTCCATTGTTGTTGTGCCCATTACTTAATATACCCATTTTCTTTTTCCAGTATTCTCTTGCTTTTCACAAAACACAGTCACAAGGATAAAATGTCTCAGTGAAAGCATTATACTTTTTAGGCATTGAACTGAAGTACCATGATTCCAAGTGTGCCCCTTCCCTAAGTTCAACCTACAGGGTAGAGGTAAGAGGCATCCCAGATATCTCATTATTAACTGTTGATGAAGTTCCATTTCTCCATCCTGTAATAAGGTCCTGGCCACCCATCCATCTGTAGCTCTTCTGTCATGATAATACTATGAGTTTTATTCTAATCTTTCTTTGCAGAGCCACCCCTCACTTTTTTAAAGCTGATAGTCCTCAGAAGGCTATCATTCCACTACTTCAAGAACAACTAATCACTCCAGACACAAGTCTGTCATAGATCTGAGAAGCCTGTTCCTAAACAAAAATTCTCTCTTCTGTGTCCTCAGTAAAGCCAAACCAGAATTTGCTTGAAGACTTTTAAAAAAAAGGTTTCTGAAGCAACGTTCTGCTTTTTGATGGCTCTCCCTAGCTAATAGGTTCATAGATCAAGAACTAGATGGGATGGACCTTAGAGGCAATCAGCCCGATGTCCTTAATGATGGAGGGTTAGCTTATGTCTAAACCATCTGAGACAGCATCATCTGTGTGGAAGATGCTGGAGAACCTGATTCTATATGACTAAAGAACAGGTGCATTGCATAGAGTTTGTGAAGTGGGCTTATCGAGCCCTTGAACCAATCACTTTCCATTGGCTACACAGCTGAAACTGCCTTAAAACTGCCTGACAGAGAACACCTGGGGCTTTTCATGCATTCAGATCTGACAGAGAGACAGAGAGAGAGAGAGACAGAGACAGAGACAGAGAGAGAGAGAGAGAGAGAGAGAGAGAGAGAGAGAGAGAGAGAGAGAGAGAGAGAGAGAGAGAGAGAGAGAGAGAGAGAGAGAGAGAGAGAGAGAGAGAGAGAGAAAGAGAGACAGAGACAGAGACAGAGACAGAGACAGAGACAGAGAGGGAGAGAGAGACAGAGACAAAGAGAGAAAGTGAGACAGAGAGAGACAGAGATAGAGACAGAGAGAGAAAGAGAGAGACAGAGAGACAAAGAGAGAGACAGAGAGACAAAGACAGAGACAGAGATAGAGAGACAGAGAGAGACAGACACAGAGAGACAGGAGATGGGAGACCGAGAGATAAGGCCATATGGCCTACAATGGAGAGGGAAGAAAAGAGAATGGCCCTCAGGATCTTTCCTCCTTAACATATGGTTTCACCTTAACTCTCAGTTTTGAATTCAGAAAAAAAAAATCCCTATTGTGCTTTAAGGCTTTAAGATATGGCAGCTTAATCTATACAACTAATAGAAAAAGATTGCTTTCATCATGGGATAAGCCAACTGTAGAATACATTTCTCCAGTCTCCCAGTGTTTTTCATATGGATGATGTCATTTTAAGTTAGTTATCTAGATATACCACAAACTCTTATTATAATCTTATTTTACAGATCAGGAAACTGAAACCCAAAGAAATTAAGGGATTTGCCCAGTATCACACAGAGAGAAAGTGAGAGAGTTAAGACTCAAACTCAGTTTTCCTAATTCCAAGCTCAGCACTCTGTATTGAAAAAATGAAATAATTTTCCACCATCAAGTCTAAATCTGTCTCTCTGTATCTTCTACCTGTTGATTTTAGTTATGCTTTCTGGGGTCAAAAAGAACAAGTGTCCTACAACACAGGAGCTCTTCAGATACCTGGAAAAAATTAAAATGTTCTTTTTAAGTCAGTCATTTCTAAATGTTCAATAGTGACACCACTCCTTTTTTATTTTTTTAAAAGTCATACTTAGTTTCTATTTTTGTCAAATAAAAGAATTTATTATAATTTTATAACAATGACAACAAATTATGTTAATATTTATTGATTGATAAAATCCTTTACAATTTTCACATTTCTAAGAAAATAATTATAATATCAATGTGACAAGTGGGCTTATATGCAGAATTCATGTAAAAGAACTGTAGTAGGGAAGGCAGCTTTAGGCCAAGGGATCCCAAGATTCTTCACTATCACCTCACATGACACTGGTTAAGAGGAATTGGTTCAAGTCAGTACTCTCAATATGTATGGCTTATTCTTCTTAGACTCTCATTTGCTTTAAGGATTTGATCTTTCTTATTTTAAAGATATATAAATTATGGTGTATGTTTATATGCAATCCTATTTATAGTAAACTTGCTTCTACTTATGATTATATTTCTGTTTTTGTGAGTAATCCAGAGAGAACGACTAGCCTTTGCACTGCAATTTATGATGAAAGAAGGATTATCTATCTTCTGTTTCTTTAAAGAAGCAAAAATTCTTCCGAAATCTCCATTTATTCTGGCATTAATCACACAAACAAGTATAACATCTTGTTACAATAATTAGTTTGTTTTAAGTCTGGGGAAATATAATGGCCCCTGAGGTCCACGGGGCTCCCTCCTCTGTAGCTTTAGGGAATTTATGTTAGATGAAAAGTTATGAGCATAATGACAATCACTGCAGCCCCCAATTAGGAAAATTCCTAATATTTAGGCAAAGATTTGGTTCTCTGCCTTAATTTATACTTACAACTATCTCTAGTTTACCCCTAGTGTCTTTTTGGTTAGGACATTAAAGATATCAGAAACATCTGGGCAGCAAAGCAGATTATATTACAATATCTGTGAATAGACAGACTCTGGGAGGGGAGTCAGGGAAAGAGCCAAACTTTGTCTTGGAATTTCCTCGTCTTTGAGTAGTTGAGTACCATTGGTTTCATCATTCTTAGTCCTCTGCTTCAAGATGCCTATTGGGTTAATGGTTCTCTTCAATATCCCCCTTCTCTGCCATAAATCAAACCTAACACCATCATCATCATCATCACGAATATTTACATACCATTTACTATGTGCTGGGTATTATGCTAAGCACTTCATATTTGTTATTTCATTTGATCCTTACAACAACCTTGAGAAGTAAATGCTATTGCAATCCCCATTTTATAGATGAGGAAACTAAGGCAAATAGAGATTAAGTGACTTGCCAGGAATCACACAGCTAGTGTCTGAGGTTGAATTTGAACTCAAATCTTCCTGATGCTAGGTCCTAAACGGTACATGGGCCACCTAACTGCTTTATTGCTCTATTGGTTGCTTTTGGGCTTTCTGATCTGTCCAGCTCAGCTCTGTAGGACCCCAATCCTTCCTTTTCACTGCTAGACCTTCAGAAATCTCTTCCTACCCTTTTTTACAAGTATGAGCTATCATGAATCTTTGTTGACACAATATAATTGAAAGGTAAGTTATATTAGGTTCACATGCTACCTTCCTTTGCTGAGGTAAGAAGTTTAAGAAGAGGTTAGGTTCTCAGTCAGATCTACATTTATATCTTTTCTAATCCCTGATCTCTGTGTAATTAAAGGAAAATTAAAATTAGAGGGTTTAAATAATGAAAAATAAGATTATATTACAATAGCTGTGAATAGAGAGGCACCTTGAGTTGGGGAAAGAGCAGACTTTTTCTCAAAGTTATCTCATGTCTTTTAATAGTTGGATACAACTAGTGAAGTTCAGGTCATCTGCTCTGAAATGTTTGTTTGGAGAACTAAAGCAGAAGGCAGCACACAGTCTTGGGATTCCAATTTAGGCACTTAAGCACATGTTCCAGTTACAATTACAGTTACAATTTTAGCCAAAATGAGGGAAGGTATTATTTTTATTTCATTTCTTTTATCAGCAATTTTGATAATTAATTCATATTTTGTTAATAATTTGATAACTTGTCAAATAATTTTGACAGCTTTTGTTCCTATATTTTGACCATTTTTCTATCGGGAAATGGCATATATATATATATTTGTTGTCTAAATATCTTAGATATCAAAACTTACCAAAAAACATTTAATGCAAAGAATTTTTTTTATCCAGTTGACCACTTCACTTTTTTCTAAATTCATTAATTTCATTTCAAGTAATTGAAATGATTTATCTTTGGTCATTTTCTCTATTCCTTGTTTTGTTACATATTTATGACCTGCTTATAGCTATGAAATATATATAATGAGTTTCTCTTCTGATTTTTAAAGTAGCATGACCTTTTATATTTGAATTTCCATTTTTAATTTGTTGTGAAATATGGTGTAAATTGTTGGTCTTATTTCGATCAGCCTACTTTCCATTTTCACCATCAATTCTTATCAAGTAGAATATTCTTTTCTAAATAATTCATGTTTTCAGGTTCTTCAGAAAAAAATTGGGCTATTGAGTCCCATCATTTCTGATTCTTCCTTTTTTAGTCAGTTCCATTATCTACTTTTCTTTTTTTTTTTTTATCACCAATATTAAATCATTTTGATGATTGCTGCTTTGTAATAAAATGTGAGGTCTGGATATATCCTATTTTCCTCTTCATCCATAGTTTTTTTCATTATTTTCCTTAATATTCTAGTCTTACATATCTACAAATAAATTTGATTATTATCTTTATCTAGCTCAGTAAAGTATCTTTTGTAGTTTAACTAGTATAGAAGAATTAAATCTATAAATTAACTTCCATATTATTGAAATTTTTATTATATTGGCATGGCTCAGAAGTGAGTGCTGATAATCATCCAGATATGTGTCACTATTTCTTTAAGTGCATTTTTTGTTGAATCTATACACATATTGAATATACTGTAATAGATTCATTCCCAAATATTTTATGAATTTTGTAATTAGTTTGAATGTTATTTCCTATTCTATTGCTGTTTCCTGGTTCTGCTATTTTTATATTGAAATGCTATAGATTTTTGTTTGTTTTGTTTGTTTTGCTTATTGTCCCAATTAGTTTCGTTGTTGATGCTGCAGGATGCTTTAAGTAAACAATCATGTAATCAGGAAATAGGGATAGCTTCACCTATCTTAATGTTTTACATTTATTTGTCTTATTTGCTATGCCTAGCATTTCTAAAATCATATTAAATAAAAGTAGGAAAGGAGAACATTATCTTTGTTTCTGTATTTCTGGGAAATCTACTACATAATACTTTCTTTTAGTTTTGCAGAGTAAATTTTTATCTGTTTTTAAGAAAAGATCTCTCTATGTCTATGCTTTGTAAGTGTTAGGTTTTAGTGAGAATTTATGTATTTTGGCAAAGCAAGTGGGGCTAATGCCTTGAAAAAGGTCACACAGCTAGTAAGTCTTAAGTCACTGAGGACAGATGTGAATTCTGATCCTTCTGTCTTGTTTTTCTTTACAATGACATTATTGTATAAATTATTCTTGATTTCTTCTTACTTTACTCTTCATCTATTTATACATATTTCTTAATTTTCTCTGAACCTGTTCCTATTATCATTTTTTACATCACAATAAAATTCATGATTTGTTCAGCCATTTCCCAAATGATAGACATCATTTTGGTCCTATTTCTTTGTTATAACAAAAAGAGTTGTGATAAAATTTTATATGTGTAAATATTTTCCCTCTTCTTCAGTCTCCTTGAAGCTATAAGTCTAGTACTAACTAGCACTAACAAATATAAGCCTAGAGAATAGATCAAAGAGAGACTTGATGCAGAAATTTTTTTCCTAGTCCTTTCTTATTTTAACTGCCTTGGTTTTCTTTTTTATTCAAACTTTTTAATTTTACATAGTCTTAATTGTCCATCTCTTCTGTAATTTTCTCTCTCTCTTATTTAGTCATGAACTCATTCTCTATCCATTGTTTCAAATGGCATTTCTTCTCTTATTCACTTAATTTGCTTATGAAGTAATTTTTTTTATTTATTCTATATATTCATTATTACTTATCTTGGCACATGGTATGAGTTTATGATGGTGGTTTAAACCTAATTTCTGCCAGACTCCTTTACAGTTTTCCTAGCAATTTCTGTCTAATAAGGATTACTCATTTTAATAGTTGGTGTCTTTGGATATATCAAACACTATGTTACTATATATATATATATTTTTTTTTGTTTGTTTAGTATGTTGAGTCCATAATCTATTAAATGATTTAAAACCAGCACTAATGAGCTTTTTAAATTCAATTTTATTTTATCTTCAATTCTGAATTTTCTCTCCTCCTTCATTTCCCTTCATCCATTAAGAAGATGAGAAAAACAAAACTCATTACATATATGTATAGTTATATATAACAAAATTCTCATATTAGCTATCTCAAAAAAAAAAAAAAGAAAGAAAGAAAAGGAAAGAAGAAATGAGGAGAGAAGAGGAAAAATGAAAGGAAAGAAAAGATACTTCAACTTATACAATGGGTTCCTCATGGAAATAACATTTTTCATCACGAGACCCTTGGAGTTGTGATTGATCGTGTTGTTGATTTAGAATTTAGAATTCCTAAATATTTCAAAATTGAAATATATTCACAATATTGTTGCTATATAAATTTTTCTCCTGGTTCTATGTATTACATTCTGTATCAGTTCATACAAGATGTTCCAGGTTTTACTGAAATCATTCCCTTCATCTTTTCAAAATAACATCACATGCTATGATTTGGTCAGTCACTCCCCAATCGATGGACATTGCCTTGTTTTCTAATTCTTTGGCACCACAAATAGAATGTCATTAATATTTTTGTACGTGAGTCCTTTTCTTCTTTCTTTGATGTCTTTGGAGTAGTATCTCTGGGTCAAAAGATATGCAGTTTTAGATTTTTGGATTTAATTCTAAGTTGCTTGCCAGAAATGGTTGGACAAGTTCACGGTTCTATCAACAATGCAAAATAGTACCTCTTTTCTCACAGCCCCTCTAGCCTTTGATACTTTCTCTTTTTGTCACCTTAGGTAACCTGATTGGTGTAAAGTAGTTGTTTTAATGTACATTTCTCTCATTATTAGTGATTTAAGTGATTTTTTTACATGGCTATTGATAACTTCCTCTGAAGACTGTTCTTATCTTTTAGCCATTAATCAACTGGAAAATGCCTCTCATTCTTATAAATTTGACTCCGTTTCCTGTATATCTAAGAAATGAGATCTTTACCAGAGAAAATTGCTACAAAGATTTCCCCCCCTACTTTCTCCTTCTTCTCTTCTATTTCCTACATTGGTTTATGCAAAAACTCTTTAGTTTTACATAATCAAAACAGTTTTAACTGTTTTGAAATAAAAAAATTTACTTCCTCTAAACATCTTATTTCTATTACATAGAAAATATATTCATATGAATATTCTATTCAGTTTTGTGACATCTGGGGCATCACTTTCTCACATCTGGTACTCCAAGACAAGCTAATTCAGATTCAAAGTACTCTATGGGTCTCTGTCTTCTCAAAATATCTTGACTCACAAGTCACCAATGATGTTTACTTTTAGAGAAAACAGTTATTAGTAGAGAAAACAATTCAAGATAAAGATAATAAATGAAATATTATGATGAAGCAATATTTTCCCTTAATGGCAAGAATAAATACATCAAGGAAACACACGTAAATAGATATGCATGTAGAGCAAATGTGTGGCCAGGATATATGTGTGGAGGGACATAATGTAACATGGTGGACTAAATGTTGGATTTTATATTCTAATGTATAATTATAGGTAAGTCTCTTAACGTCTATAAGCTTCAACTTTTTCATCTATAAAATGGATACAATAATGTCTATTATACCTACCTAATAGGGGTTATAATTATTTGAGAAGGAATAAAAACAAATGTTTATTTTAAGCAACTTTAAAATGTAACCCTATTTATATTTTTTTATCTATAATTTTATGAAAAAAAATAATAAGGACCTTAAAAATCTCACCTTCTCATTTTACAGATAAAGAAATCAAGGCCCATAGAAGTATGACATGCATAGTGACACAGGTAACAATTGATCATACCATACCTATATTTGATCTCGTTTTCTGACTTCAATTGTAGTGCTTTTTCTCCCATACCAGTTACTAAATCAATATTGGTTGAATATATAAATGAATGTAAAAGAGAAACAGATGATTCAATTTCTTTCAAACATCAAAAAGCCTTTGACAAAATTCTGTTTCAATGGCAAAGAACTAAAAATCATTTGAGTTATAATGACATTAGATGGGATGGGGACTTTTGACAATTCATTGGAAACTAGGTTATGATAGGGATGAATGGGTTCTTTTTCATCTGGAGAACAGGAATCACTAGGTATTGCTGTTTATAAACATGTATAGAAATGGTATTTAGAAAATAATACTTTGTAAAATTTCCAACTTTGTAGACATTAAGAAAGAATAACAACAAAAGTAAGACCTTTATTATAGTTTCGTTTTTATCTCACACATGGAAAAGTTATCTCCAGAGGTGAGAACTCAAGAGAGAAAGTCAGGAGCAAAACCACAATACTATGGCAACAGAATGGTTGCCATATGTCTTTACATTATGTCAAAAGGAAAAAGGCTTTCTGCTTGAGGCTTCTATAAGGAAGAAGCTCCTTGGTGCTCTGACATCTTTCCCTTCACTATTTTTAATTAGTGTGAGGTTGTTGGGCAGTCTAGGGCAGCAAATGACCACTCAAACTAGAGCTTAAAACTAAACTCCCTTATTAGGACAACCACCTAGTAGTATTACTTAGGGCAATTCATCTCTTCCAGCAGGAGGGTGAGGAAAGTTTTACTTAGATGTGTTTTATTGGTTTTGCAAGGGTAGGAGTTGAAAATTATCTTTGCACATTCTTTGAAAAATAAAAAAAGTTTTATTATTATTATCATCATCATCATCGTTATTATTATTACGGGGAAAAAAAGATTCTATTATGTGCCAAGCACAGATTTATCTCTAGAATCCTGAAGGAAATGAATTGCTGCATAGTGGTGGTCCTTCTCTGAGAAAATAGATCTGCCAGTGGGATGCACCATATCAGGAGGGGTAAACAGCCAATGCCCTATATGAAGAAATAACTGTAGAAGAGAGATGTTACATCACATTTTACATTAGAACTATCTTTACTTAAAGAGAATTCTATGAGGAATAAATCTGGTGAAGATATGGTTTTCTTGAGATGGTTGAAAAGAAGCTGGAAAACACAGATATATATATTTTTTAATGGTGTGGTTTCCTTTAGAAGATTTTTGAGAAGATATTTTATTTGGCATTTCTTAAAAAAAAAACTGAATACATAAGTCATCTGTCATTGCAATAAAAGTAGTCTGGTTGTGACCTTTTGCACAATTGAAAAATCATTTTTAAAATTACATATGTAGAGAAAGCTAGGTGGTGCAGTGGATAGAGCACCAGCTCTGAATTTTGAAGGACCTGAGTTCAAATCTAATCTCAGAGATTAAACACGTCCTGGTTGTGTGACACTGGGCACGTCAATTGCCTTAGCAAAAAAATAAATTAAATTAAAATTACATATGTAATTCCATTTATTCCATTTTTTAAAAATAGCATGTTGAGTAATTTTAATATAGATATTTTTCATATGATATTAAGGGATTTACTATATAAAGAAATAATTAGTATTGGGAAAGAAGATTTCTCTAGTTTCTTAAGTAATATTTAACAAATTGTGGTGGAAACTTAAGCTTAATTAATAAGAAAGATGCCATAGTTTTAATAATTAGAAAAACCATCCAAATATACTCTTGGAGTTTTCTCAGGATAAAAAGACTAAATTGTTATCTTTTCTCATGATTCCAACTCTATTTCAAATTTCCCTCTTTCTGTGTCAGGTACCTCTCTTCTTCCAGTAATGCCATATTTTACAACCTTACTGTCATTTCATTACTTTTCATTATCATTCACCTAACATAGTCATTCAGTTGCCAAATCTTATCATGCAGGCTTCTATATTATCTCTCACATTAGTTGCCTTTTTCACTTCTTATTACCACCACCATGGTTCAAGTCCTCATCCCCTTTCCCTGTTGTCATTTCAGTTATTTCTGATTTTTCATGAACCCACTTAAGGTTTTCTTGGCAAAGATATTGAATTAGTTTGCTATTTCCTTCTGCTCGTTTTATATTTGAGAAATTGAGGCAAACAGGCTTGAGTCCAGGGTCACACAGCTAGTAAAGGCCTAAATCCAGATTTGAACTTAACAAGATGTCTTCTTGACTCTATACTCAGTACTTCATCCACTGTGCCATCTAGCTGCCTCCATCCTGCTTTCCTTAGACTAATGGAAAAACCTACTAATTATTCTCCTTGCTTTATGTCTCTGTCCCTTTTCCAGTCCATTCTTTACACAATTGAGTGATTTTCCTAAATTGTAAGTCAGATTGTCATTTCCCTGTACCTCCTTATTAAATCCCATTGATTCCCTATAAATTCTTTGTTTTTGTTCATTCACTCCTGTCCAACTCTTCATAATCCCATAAACAATAGCATGGCTGGAACCTTCTATCCTCCACTATCTCTCCAAGTCTATTCAAATTTATGTCCCTTGTTTCTATGACACTATCTATCCATCTCATTCTTTGCCTTCCTTTTTCTTTTGCCTTCAATCTTTCTTTTTTTTTCCCAACCTCCTCATTTTATTTTTTCACTTTTTTAGTAATAATAATAGCTTTTAATTTTTTAAAAATACATGCAATGATAGTTTTTAACATTCATTCCTGCAAAACCTTGTGTTTCAAATTTTCCCCTTCCCACCATCATCCCCCTCTCCTAGATGGCAAGCAATTCAATATAAGTTAGATGTGCAATTCTTCTAAACATATTTCCATATATATCATGCTGCATAAGAAAAATCAGATCAAAAAGGAAAAAAATGAGAAAAAAAAAAAAGCAAGCAAACAACAAGTACAAAAAGGTGAAAATACTATGTTGTGATCCACACTCAGTCCCCATAGTCATTTCTCTGGATTCAGATGGCTTTCTCTATCACAAGTCCATTGGAACTGGCCTGAATTACCTCCTTGTTCAACAGAGCCATATCCATGAATTGATCATCACATAATCTTGCTGTTGCCATGTACAGTGAACTCCTGGCTCTGCTCACTTCACTAAGCATCAGTTCATCTAAGTCTCTTCAAGCCTTTTGGAAATCATCCTGCTGATGGTTTCTTATGGAACAATAACATTCTGTTACATTCATATATCATAACTTATTTAGTCATTTCCCAACTGATGGATTCAGTTTCCAGTTCCTGCCACTATAAAAAGGGCTACTTCCCCCTTTTTTTTTGATCATACAGCTAGATCAAAGGATATGCACAGTTTGATAACTTTTTGAGCATAGTTCCAAATTGCTCTCCAGAATGGCTGGATGTATTCACAATCCACCAACAATGTATCAGTGTCCCTGTTTTCCTACATCCCCTCCAGCATTTATCACTGTCTTTTCCTGTCATCTTAACCAATCTGAGAGATATGAAGTGGTACCTCAGAGTTGTCTTCATTGTATTTCTCTAATCAATAGTGATTTAGAGCATTTTTTCATATGACTAGAAATGGCTTTAATTTCTTCATCTGAAAATTGTCTGTTCGTATCCTTTGATCATTTATCAATTGGAGAATGGCTTGTATTCTTATAAATTTGAGGCAATTCTCTACATATTTTAGAAATGAGGCCTTTTTCAGAAACCTGGGATGTAAATTTTTTTCCCCTGTTTTCTGATTCCCTTCTAATCTTGGCTGCATTCCTTTTATTTGCACCAAAAAAAAATTAATTTAATAAAATCAAAATTATTGCATTTCCATTTTGCATTTCATAATATTCTCTAGCTCTTTTTTGATCATAAATTCCTTCCTTCTCCACAGATCTGAGAGGTAGACTGTTCCTTGTTCTTCTAATTTTCTTAAAACAACACCTTTTGCCTCATTTCCAAAATATATGGAGAATTGACTCAAATTTATAAGAAATCAAGCCATTCTCCAATTGATAAATGGTCAAAGGATATGAACAGACAATTTTCAGATGATGAAATTGAAACTATTACCACTCATATGAAAGAGTGTTCCAAATCATTATTGATCAGAGAAATGCAAATTAAGACAACTCTGAGATACCACTACACACTTGTCAGATTGGCTAAGATGACAGGAAAAAATAATGATGAATGTTGGAGGGGATGCGGGAAGACTGGGACACTGATGCATTGTTGGTGGAGTTGTGAATGAATCCAACCATTCTGGAGAGCAATCTGGAATTATGCCCAAAAAGTTATCAAATTGTGCATACCCTTTAATCCAGCAGTGATACTAAAGAAGGGAAAGTTGGGACCTGTATGTGCCAAAATGTTTGTAGCAGCCCTGTTTGTAGTGGCTAGAAACTGGAAAATGAATGGATGCCCATCAACTGGAGAATGGCTGAATAAATTGTGGTATATGAATGTTATGGAATATTATTGTCCTGTAAGGAATGACCAGCAGGATGAATACAGAGAGGACTGGCGAGACTTACATGAACTGATGCTAAGTGAAATGAGCAGAACCAGGAGATCATTATACACTTCGACAACGATACTGTATGAGGATGTATCCTGATGGAAGTGGATTTCTTTGACAAAGAGACCTAACTGAGTTTCAGTTGATAAATGACGGACAAAAGCAGCTACACCCAAAGAAAGAACACTGGGAAACGAATGTAAACTATCTGCATTTTTGTTTTTCTTCCCGGGTTATTTTTACCTTCTGAATCCAATTCTCCCTGTGCAACAAGAGAACTGTTCGGTTCTGCAAACATATATTGTATCTAGGATATACTGAAACATATCTAACATATATAGGACTGCTTGCCATCTAGGGGAGGGGGTGGAGGGAGGGAGGGGAAAAATCAGAACAGAAATGAGTGCAAGGGATAATGTTGTAAAAAAAATTACCCTGGCATGGATTCTGTCAATATAAAGTTATTATAAAATAAAATAAAATAAAATATTTTTTAAAAAACACCTTTTATGCCTAAATCATGAATCCATTTTGACCTTATCTTGGTATAGAGTGGTAGGTCAATGTCTAGCTTCTGCCATACCATTTTCCAATTTTCCCGGCAATTTGTGTCAAAGAGTGAGCTCTTATTCCAGAAGCTGGAGTCTTTGGGTTTATCAAACACTAGATTACAATAGTCCTTGACTATCAGGTCTTGTGAACCTAGCCTATTCCACTTATCCACTACTCATTTCTTCAGCAGTTCCAAATGCTTTATATTATAGATAGATAGGCATCTATCTATAATATACAATAATAATAATAATATAAAAAAGTTTTAGATCTGGTAGAGCTATTGCCTTCAATCTTCCCAATCACAGGGTCTTTTCCAAAGAGACCTGTATTTCTAGCATGTAATTGAAGTTTCAGTTCCAGTACTTGACCTTCCAGTTGGTCCTGCATGGTAGGTGTGATTGTCAGAGAGAAATCTCTGATGGAATTGTTCCCTGGGACAGGCAGAGAGAAGGCACTGTTGGTTAGCTCTGAGGTCCCACCTCCTGGGGAGGTTATCTAGTGGGAAATCCAAGTTATGTCAGAGCCCTGGGGCCTACCTATCCTCTGTAAGCATCTTGAGCAGCCTCACCTTGCCAAGTCCCATCAGAAATTCCAATCAACACTGGGGCTAAATTTTCGCTATAAAACAGCTTATGGCCCACGGCTTTGCTTTTGTCCTCCTTTGGGTCAGTCCATCACTACCCTTCCACTTCTGTTGTTTTTCCCCTCAACCTCTTCCCATGCAACATGGTGTCCCTCCTAACCCTCTATGTCTTGTGATGCCTCTTTTCTCCTAACCCCATTTCTCCTTCTCATAGCTAACTAATTTTTTTCTATTTATTTATTTTTAATACACATTGCTTTATGAATCATGTTGAAAGAGAAAATCAGAATAAAAAAGAAAAACTGTGAGATTAAAAAAAAACAAAACAGAAAAAAGAAATGAACATAGCGTGTTTACATTCAGTCAACATAGTTCTTTTTCAGGAAGCAAATGGCATTTTCTGTCCAAGAGGACATGTGAAGAATTCACAATGGCCATTTTCTTTTTCTTTTTCTTTTTTATTATAGCTTTTAATTTACAAGTTATATGCATGGGTAATTTTTCAGCATTGACAATTGCAAAAAAAAAAAAAAAAAAAAAAGATAAGACCTGTCTATTGGAATTGCTTTGGATCACTGAACCATTGAGAAGGACCAAGTCTTTCATAGTTGATCATTACACATTCTTGCTGTTATTGTGTACAACATATTCCTGATTCTGCTTATTTCCCTCAGCATCAGTTCATGTAAATCTTTTCAGCTCTTTCTAAAAGCAGCTTATTCACCTTTTTTATAGAACAATAATATTCCATTAACTTCATATACCGCAACTTTTTTTATCCATTCCCCAAATGGGCATCTATTCATTTTCCAATTCTTTGCTACCTCAAAAAGAGCTACTACAAACATTGTTGCACATGTGGGTCCTTTTCTTTTTATGATTTCCTGAGGATATAAACCCAATTAACTGAATGGAATTTATTGGGTGAAATTTTCTCAAATTTATGAGACTAGGCCTAAATGACATGATGCCTATACCCAGTAGAATCTTGGATTTCAGGAAGTCACATCATTCCTATTCCCAGACCTTAAATCCTGGATGTAGGAAGTTAGTGAAGTTGCGGAAAGTGACATGATCTGTGAGAGGCAGACAACATTGGTGGCCATTGGTCAAGGATGTGGTCAATGAAAAGGTTTGGATCTTTTGCTTTTTAAACCTTGAACAAGCCAGAAGCTGGCCAAGTTCCACGAGCACATGGTGGGAGCTGAGATGGCTCCAGGTGGGTCTGGGCCTCTCCCTGCAGGGATTAAATAAATGCTTTCTCTTTGTACCTGAAGATGTCTCTGATTAGCTAATTTGGGGAAGGAAATCTAGCATCAGTCCCACACATAATTCTTTTAGAGTGCTAAGTCCCTTTCAGGACAGTTTGCCAGCTAAGAGGATGCCCCAACCTCCTGGTAAATGGCAAGTTCCACAAGGGAACTTGCCTTTTCCATAAAATCCCTTTCTATTGCTCTCCCACTTCACACTCCTGGTGTCTATAGTACCTCTCCATTTTATCTGTAACCTCTTTCCTTAAATAAACCTATCTTTTGTCAAAGAAAATGGCCATTCCTCATTTCCAAAATATATAGAGAATTGACTCTAATTTATAAGAAATCAAGCCATTCTCCAATTGATAAATGGTCAAAGGATATGAACAGACAATTCTCAGATGAAGAAATTGAAACTATTTCTAGCCATATGAAAAGATGTTCTAAGTCATTATTAATCAGAGAAATGCAAATTAAGACAACTCTGAGATACCACTACACACCTGTCAGATTGGCTAAAATTACAGGGAAAGATAATGTGGAATGTTGGAGGGGATGTAGGAAAACAGGGACACTGATACATTGTTGGTGGAATTGTAAACACATGCAGCCATTCTGGAGAGCAATTTGGAACTATGCTCAAAAGGTTACTACTGGGTTTATATCCCAAAGAGATAAAGAAGGGAAAGGGACCTGTATGTGCATGAATGTTTGTGGCAGCCCTCTTTGTAGTGGCCAGAAACTGGAAACTGAATGGATGCCCATCAATTGGAGAATGGCTGAATAAATTGTGGTATATGAATATTATGGAATATTATTGTTCTGTAAGAAATGACCAGCAGGAGGATTTCAGAAAGGCCTGGAGAGACTTACATGAACTGATGCCAAGTGAAATGAGCAGGACCAGGAGATCATTATACACTTCAACAACAATACTATATGATGATCGATTCTGATGGATATGGCCCACTTCAACAACGAGATGAACCAAATCAGTTCCAATAGAGCAGTAAAGAACCAGCTACACCCAGCAAAAGACCTTTGGGAGATAGAATTCCCAATCCCTATATTTTTGCCTGCCTACATTTTTTACTTCCTTCACAGGCTAATTGTACACTATTTCAAAGTCTGATTCTTTTTGTACAGAAAAATAACTGTTTGGACATGTATACATATGTTGTATTTAACTTATACTTCAACATATTTAACATGTATTGGTCAACCTGCCATCTGGGGGAGGGAGTGGGGGGAAGGAGGGGGAAAATTGGAACAAAAGGTTTTGCAATTGTCAATGCTGAAAAATTACCCATGCATATAACTTGTAAATTAAAAGCTATAATAAAAAAAAAAGAAAGAAAGAAAGAAAAAGAAAAAAGAAAATGGCCATTGTGAATTCTTCACATGACCTCACCCCAACATGGTGCCTACTGATTAGGTCTTCAAAACAGGATGTGGTTAGCAGAGGAGCTGATAAAAATTAATCCCTTAGGCAAATAGGCAGAAGGCCTAATGAAGATCAGTTTAGGTCTTCCAGTCTGAAATCCAAGTTATGTCAAACTCCTGAGACCCACCCTCTGCTAAGGTCTCCAGCAGTCTCACACTGCCTTGCCTATCAGAAATCCCAGTCATGTCCCTGAGGTTAAATTTTCCCTATACATTCTACTTATGGACCATCCCATGCTGCTGCCTTTTTTTGGGCCAGAACTCTACCTTGTGATGTCTTTTCCCTTCCCCCATGCCATGTGATATCTCCCCTAAGTCCACTGCTTCCCAACCCCATTTCTCCTTAAAGCTAATTCGTTTAGGGTGTTAAGTCCCTCTCAGGATTTAGCTTGCCAGCTAAGGGCATGCCCTAACCTTACAGGCTGTTTCCATTGGATAACTGTGAGCTCCACTGAGTACCTTGTCTTTCATATGTTCTCTCACTCTATTTCATATTTACCAATCCCGGTATCTATTGTATTCCCTCATTTTGTCTATAACCTGTTCCCCTAAATAAATCTACCTATTGCCAAAGAGAAGGATCATTGTGAATTCTTCACACCACCGAATCCCAACTTTTGATGCCTGCCATCATCTGGTACCTACATTAGCCACAGCACAGAGAAAATTAATATATTTAAGTATTGACTGATTTGATCTCTTTGCTGTCCCAGGGTCTCACAAAAGTCTTCACCCGGGATTTGAAAATGTCATTCTGAAGCTCTCAGCTTTCTTTCCAGTTCAACTCTCACACCCATTGGCATTTAAAGCTCTTTATAATCTGTGAATCTAAGCTTTATATATTTATTAATAATTATTGACCTTCATGTATTCTACAATCCATCCAGACTGACCTTTTTCTTTCTCCTCACACATAACATTCCATTTTTTGTCTCTGGATCTCTGCACTAGTTACTCCTCATGCCTGGAATTAATTACCTTTTCATCTTCACCTTTTGGAATCCCTGGTTTCCATCAAGATATAACTCAGAGCCACCTTCTACAAGATGCCTTTCTTCCTGCTGCTAGTACCTACCCCCAAAGTTTCCCTTATACATTTTCCTTGTTTTATACATACTAAGGTGGCAAGCTCTGTAAAAGCTGACCACATTTACATGTCTCTTCTCAGCCTGGGATTTGATTTCTTCCTATATTAATCATAATTGGGGTGCATGAGAAGAGTTTATAGTAACCAAGGAAATGATGGGTGGAAATATGCATCAGATGAAGCTCAATCTTCTCTGAGAAGTACAAAAGAAGATCAAAGCCCACAGTTTGGTTTAATATCAATTGCAACTGGGAAATGAGGGGGGAAAGGTTAGGAAGGATGACGGGAGAAAGAATATAATATAAGCAAAATAAACTTCCTGATCCTGAAGAGAAGGATTGAAAGAAAAGAAAGAACTAAAATATAAAGAAGTGCCTTAGGTTGCCTCAGTTGGGGAATGGTTGAACAAATTGTGATGTTTGAATGTAATTTAATATTACTGTTCCACAAGAAATTGATGCGGAAAAGATTCCTTTCTAGATTCCCACCCTCTCCTACTTAATAATGTAAATTGCCCTTTAACTCACAAATCCTGGTCCCTTTGAATTCCAATAGAAGATCCGGACCTGTCTCAGCCCCACCCGGATCTGAGCCAACTTTGGGGCTACACCCAAAAGCCCCTCGAGCTAAGTCTCCTATTATAAAAAGGCCACACTGGGAACCCCTCTTTGCAGAGATTCCAAACATGGTAGCCATGTGAGTACTCTCTGTCCACTGGACCCGCTGTCCTGGTCCCTCCTTATCTCTACCTTCGCCTATGCTTTAACCTTGTTTGCCCAATAATAAACCTCTTTTATCAATCTAGCTCTTGGGCCAATGAATACTTTTATTGGGAACTCTCGCTGCTACTAGATCCCATTTACCGCTGTATCCTTGCGCCAAATCCAAGGGGGTTGCAGGGGAGCTTTGCTTGACTCGCTGTATTCCAAACCTGCCACTAGACCTTAACTAAACCCTAATTTCATTTAGGTATCCCAAATCTAGACCTCAACATTAGGTTCCTTGACCAGGAATCGAACCCGGGCTGCCACTAGAAGATTTTAGAGAATTCTTTGTGGTATAAACTATTGTAGAGTGAGAAAAATTTATACAAGGACAGCTATATGGTAAGGAAATAAACTAGCACACTTTAAGAACTTTTGAGATTATTAATATTGAAATATCACTTTCAGTTGAGCTTCAAGCTAATTGGCAAAATGTTGAGTGAATGAGAGCATGGAGATCATAAGTAGAACTGATGAGGTATGGATCGTGGCAGGAAAATGGGTTGGTCTTCTAGTTCTCCAGATCACCAAGTTAGGGCGGGTTCACAGCGAGAAATGCTACATAAAAGGTTGTGATAAGAAAAGGCTTTTATTAAAGAGATACCAAGATGTTCTCTTAGTGGGCAATGTCAAAGAATAGCCAAAAGACATTTTCTCAGGGCTTAATCTTACACAGAAACAAAACAATTTGGGTTTTACATCCGAAAGGAACATACTTAAGATAGGGTGTGGGAAAGGAGTCTTTCCTAGGGAATGCAGGTTTTGCATCCAAAAGGTGCATAATGTGTAGGAACAGAGTCTTTCCAGGGAATGCAGATTTTGCATCCAAAAGGTACATAATGTGTGGGAACAGTCTTTCCCAGGAATGCAGATGCTTTTCTGGGCGAGGCTGCATTGTCCTCATCAGAATCGGTTTTTATAGAAATTTGAGATAGAATTGTAAGACCACAACAGAGAGCTTAAAAGGAAGCTAGAATCTACTGTAGGCTTAATTTTGTTTTGTGTAAGACTTATGAAGGCAAACAGTCTCTTCATTTAGTGCTTTATCTCAAACACATCAAAATGATTGAGAATGTTTTTTCTCCTCTAAAAAATTTTGAAGGAGATACTTACAGGGACTGGCCTAGACAAGAAAAAATGTTAGCTATTTCATTGTTTGAAAATAGAGAAAGACATAGAAAGTATAGGGTGAGATCAAGGTCAAGAACTCTAGAGGTCGGTAAAGAAGTGATGAAGTGTAGGAATAGGGGGAGATATTTTGAGGGAGGGGCAGATTTCCTGCTCCCCAGTTTCTGACCAGGTGCAAATATCGAGAGTACCTTCTTCCCTTTCCATTTTTTCATCTGTAAAAATAAACAGTTGGACTAATCAGTTTTTACAATTCCAACTTGAAAAGTTTGTGAATTTTTCTCCCTTTTCTCGTTTTACTCCAAAAGTTCCATGTGTTTTAATTGTGGGATCTCCACAATCTTAATTCAGATTAACCAGACAAGCATCTTTTAAATCTTAAACTTCACTTTACTTAGATATCTTTGCAAAAGAAAGTGTAACATTTTCTGGAAGCCAATTGAATGCATTCCTTACACAGTTAATGATCCTCAATGTTATGCAGAGGAAAGACCAGCCCAAATCTCTTCTTAGAATGACAATCTGGTGATTCAAGGAAAAGAAAAGATTAGTTCAGGTGTAATCTGGGTATGTAATAAGGACATTTATCTTTTGAAAGAAAATAGGAATTATACTCAACAACATTTGCATTATTCCTAGCTCAAATATTTAATGAGAAACTAGATTATACTGGTGTTGTGCTAGTTCTAGGCCTACAAAGTGGAAGAAAATTAATCAACACATTTATATTTATTCCTTCTCTCAATTAGTTTACATTTTAATGGGGGGAGGAAGATAATGCCAAGAGTTAAAGAAGAGGTCCAGAAGATATTTTTATTTTAAATCCAGATATCACATGTTTGATGTTCATATCCAAGACAATTTAATTTCTAATCTAGCTGATGAAGAGATCATTTAAAATTTCCCTTTTATTTTGCCAATATCTCAATTTCCTTCTCAACAACACTTTGACTTCTGTACTGTCTACAGAAAACAACTCTGAGTTGAGGAAAGTGGAATAAATAATAAGTTTACTGGTGTGGAGAGTGAATCCTGTGGAAATTACATCTTAGAAAATTAAGCAATGGGGGTGAAAATGAGTTTAAATTATTTAAATTTATTTTATTCTTAAATTTATTTACAAAGTTAAGGTTATAAAGTATTACTCTTTCAAAATGTCCAATTTCACTCCAAACTCCCCATAGTATTTATTTTGATAACTTGCAGTAAGAAAACAAACACTCCAGTCAAGAATCTTGAACTAGTTATTTAACTACATAAAAACACTTTAGCAAATTATTATTGACTTAACCCGTAGCACAAAACAGAAACTAAAACATTCATCAGTAGGAGGAGAAATGTAAAGAGAATTTCAGTGCCATGTAGTAAAACTTTGCTCATTAAACCCAAAGAGTTTAAATGACTTGTCCAAAGGTCAATCTGTCTCTATCTATCCCAAATAATAATCAATTTTTTGCCCTTTGGGGAAACCTATACTTTGGGATTGAGGCTGAAGGGAGAGAGATAGGACGAAAGAACTTTCTTCCGGCACAGCTTTGCCTAGTTGCCTGCCATTCATAATGATGTAAACTGAGATCTTTTGGGGGGAAATGATGTAACTTTTGGGGGAGGAAAAGGCAGATGTAAACTGTGTCCCCTTTGAGGAGACTCCCAAACCCTGAGAAAAGTATACCTCTCCCAGACAAGCCCATCCTAAAGGTTACTTCATTTTTCCCAAAAAGATCTGTTTACATCAAAATCTCTGAAACATGCCTAGAGACAACTTCACCCTCAATCTGTCATTCATGTTTTGACAAAACACTGTTCATCTCTCTCCTTTTTAAGTCCTTTTAATGTTCACTTATTTCTTTCTCATACTTCTGGTTTGGCCCATTTCTGAAAGCTTCAAAAACTTCTGAATTATATCAGTCTAGTCAGCTACAGATAAAACCCTTGGCATGCTACATAAACAAACAATAACAACAATAAAACTTTGGTGTTTAATCCTTGCTCTTAATACAAACCCAGATTAGCCATAACTTTTATCTTGTGGTTTTGGGAATTATGTTCTTCTATTTCCCTGACTCTTAGGAAAGAAAAATTACTCTAAAAGGCTCTAGAGGAATCTTTTATTCATTAATTCAACAAAAATTATTAAATGCCTATTATGTGCCAGTCACGCCAGTTAGATGCTGGGGATAGTTGGGTAAAACATGAAACAAATCCTGACCTCACAGAGTTTACAATCTATGAAGGGAAACAGGTACACCAGTAACAATATCAAGGTATGCAGTGGGCACAAGGATGGGTTCAAAGAAGGACTAAAATTGTATGAGAAATTAGAATTCAAAGCTGAGATTTTGTAATAGGTCCCATGAGTCAATGAATCCCCTTTTGATGTATTGTTGGTGTTGTCCATTGGAAAGACTTATAGGCCTTGATTTTTCCCATTCAGATTTTTAAAATGTCATTCCATCTGCATCTTTCTGTTTATCTGGGAGCAGAAGAGCTCATGAAACTAGAAGTTCTCTGTGCAGCAGGCAGTCTGTTGCCATTTACTGCTTGTTGAAGCTATCCAAGCTGGATGAAGCATAAAATGAGCTGAGACAAATCCTGCAGAACTCTAGTAGTCAATTGTGCACCTGGAGTAGAGGAAGGATCAGGGATTGGGAAGTACTAAGGCCTTAGAAGAACTTGTTCATTTTTATCAGTTCTGTTTGATTCTTGGAAAGTCAAAAAACCCATTTGGGGTTTTCTTGGCAAAGATACTGGAATGGTTTGCCATTTCTTTCTCCAGCTCATTTTACAGTTGAGGAAACTGAGACAACATGACTAAGTGATCAGGGTCATACAGCTAGTTTTTGTCTGAAGTCAAACTTGAACTCCGGTCGTCCTGACTTCAGGTGCTTTGCCTTATCCACTGTGCCACCTAGCTACTCTTTCATGAGAGCCTTTCAAAAACTTGAAGGTAGCTCTCATTGTTTCCCCAAGATTTCCTTTATCCAGGTTAAACATCCCTAGTTCCCATCAACTGATCTTCACATGATGTCCTCTGAATACTCTCCAGCTAACTATCAATTTTCTTCTTAAATCTGGGGATCCAGAACCAAAAACAATACTCCAGTTGTAGTTTCATTAGGACAGTTTGGAGGAATTATCACCTCCTTATTATCAAGCTATAAATCTCTTTATTCAACCCAAATTAAACACCTCTGTAAATTGTACTTAATCAATTTCTAGATTTCTGGAACCCAAGGGTAAGGCTTTATGTTCTCATTAAATGGCGTATTTAATTTGACTCAATAGCCTAACCCTTAAAGATCTTTTTAGGTCTGGATTATCACTTTAACTATTGCCCTCAACTTGGTGTCCTCTTGATGATTTGATTCAAATGCCATCAGTGTTTTTTGTCCAAGTCACTGGAAAAAGAAAATGCCAAGTTTCACAAGATCCCTGAGGCACTGCTCTGAAAATCTGCTTCCAAGTTGATCTTAAACCAGTAATGACAACTCTTAGAGACAGTCATTCAGTCAGTTCTGAATCTAATTATACTATTACATAGCCCACATTTCTCCATCTTTTTCCCCTAGAATATCATAAGATACTTTATTGTCATTTTGCTAAAGAAATATGTGATCCCTATGTACAAAGGCAGGTAAGGAAAGTAAAACTTTTATTCTACCTGTCTGGTAGGAGTCTTGGTTAGGTTGGGTGAGGTGCTCTCCACAAGTGAATGTACGTAAGTTTGGAAAGTTAAAAAACAAAAGTAAGCCCCTACATTTCCTTTGGTCCGGGTTCTTTTCATTGTGGTATAGTATTCTTAATGAAAAGGAATAATTTAATATTTTATAAGTGTCTGACAACTTAAACTTGTTTTTTTTGGCCACTATCTATAGTTTATTATAGATGGTTAATGGAATGGTTAATGACAAATCGCCTAGATTTGCTCAAGGTCCAAGAAGAGAACAGAATGATCTGGGAATCAGAACCAGTTTATCAAGATATAAAACTGAGCATTCCTTAAACTGGGAGCATCAGAAGTTCCTTGCAATATTGGTATCATGAACCCAGAACTCTCCCTGCCATGCCAGAAAACCAACTCAGATTGAATCGTGTCAATTCAATAATCTGAATTGGTCTGAAAAACAACCCAGCCCTGGGATGACCTGATAAAAACCACTATTCAATTACCCCGACCCCACCCCTAACCTTTGATTTGTCTTGATAACCTGATCCGACCAATATGTAGTTACTTCATCCCCTCCCCCCACTTTGTGATTTTTTTTTTTATAACCACTGCTGCCTAAACCCACCCCAAGCTCAGTTCTATTTGTGTTTCCCTGTATACACGTTCGCCTTTTTAGGAGAAATCAACCTATAGCTAGCACCTAACTCTGTTTGCCTTTCTTAGACCAAATTCTGGAAAAAGATTTGACACTGGAAAGCATCTAGAGGATAACCAGCCTGGTGAAAGAGGTAGGATTTGTTTGTTTATACAACTAAGAACTTGCCATGTATTTTCTCACCTCTCCAGGAAGAAATTGTACTTAGCCATTGAAAACTTTCTATTCATTCAGTGATAGCTATGCACATCATTCTTTTTCTATGCATACTGTTTAATTATTATACAAATTTGCTTATTGCAAGAAAAGCAGGATGGTACATTGGGTAGAAAAGTTGGGAAGAGTTTAAGAAGATGCATGTATTTGATGGGTAACTTCAGGAAAACAGGGTTAGCTTGTTCCATTATGCCCCAGAGTAGAAATAGGAGCAAAAAGGAAGTCAAAAAAGAGGTAAATTTTAGACTTATTGTAAAGCCAACTCTGCTAATAATTAATTCACCTATCTAAAAGCTCAATGGAAAGTTTCTCCCTCAGTGGAAATCTCCTGACCGGATGACTACTTAAGATATTGTTGGCCTAAATGGTCACCGGGGTCCTACTAACTCTGAAATTCTGTGATTTGACATCTGTAAAATGTTTTATTAAGATGAACCAGTAGCATGAGGAAATAATAAAGGCACCTCTTCACAGATGTTTGACAATGATAGATTTGGTTCTATCTCTTTTGATCTTTGTCCTTCCTCTCTTTGATTTCCACCACTGAAGGACTTCATGTTGATTTTATGAAGTATAGCTATAACATTGACTTTAAAAACACCAAAGAGAATTTATACATTTAAATGAATGTTTATATTACCCAAAACTTACTGGAATTTCTATTTAGAATAATTATTTTTTGAACAAAACAAATGACTTCATTGTTGTTAATAGGAAATGCCCAGAAGGAAACTCATCATCAACTTGGTTACCATTAAGCCCAATAATTTATAGTGTTAGAAAGTTACCAGAGGATATACTAAGAGGTTAAATGATTTGAACAGAATCCCATACACATATTTTGGCATACAAACAAGTATTTGCCAAAAGCAAAATTTTAAATTCAAATCTTCTCTACTCACTGTTCTGCATGACCTACAATTAATAAATTCTTATAAAAATTAATAAAATACATAAAATGATATGCATGCCTAACTTTGAAGAATGTAAGTTTTCAGTGGGCAGGCACAATTTAATGTTTTGTACTATCCTTCCAGGAGAAGTGGGTAAGAATATGCAAAGTTGTATTGTGTGATTATATTTTATATATTATATATATAATTGAATAATTATAATTATATAATTAAGCAGATAATTCTTAGTTCCTAAAACTGATCTTAAATAGTTTTAAACTATTAAAGCCTAAAACTGCACATTTGGGGGGGGGGGGACACCCTATATATGGAACCAACAAGAGAATCATAGGTATAGAGTCAGTCCAACCTCCTGTTTTTCGGTTTGGTTTTGTTTCGATTTTTACAAATGAATAAACAGAGGGTCAGAGAGATTAAGCGATTGGTGCAAGATCAACACAGTTAAGTGGAAAGCCAGGGGATTTGCATTCAGATCTTGATTCCAGCCCAACAGAAATTGAGGAGCCCGTTTCCCACTCAACAGCCTTTTTTGGTCGGTATTCCCCCCCCCCCTACACTCCCCACCTTTTCTTCCCTCTGCCTTTCCTTTCTGTTTCACGATCTTTCAAGGCCCAGTTTTCTTTCCAGAAGCTAATTTCTAGCTGTCGTTCCCAGATACTCGAGCCCACCCCCCACAACCCCTTACATCCTCTGCCTGTTTCATTCCCAAATGCTAGAGTCCACCCCCAGAAGCCTCCACATCCCCCTTTCTCCATTTCCCCCTCCCCCTCTCCTTCATTCCCAGATGCTCGAGCCCACCCTCCACATTCCCCCCTTCTCTTTCCCTCCTCCTCTCTCCCCCTCATTCCCAGATGCTCGAGCCCACCCGCCGTCACCCCCTCTCTCTTTGAACCCCCGTTAGAGTCCAGCAATTCGAGGGGGCCCTCATCCTCCAACCAAGATGCACAACTGAAAAAGGGTCGAGGAGGTTGGGGGGAGGGGGAGGAACTGGGGCCCAGCCAGGCTGAGGGAGGCCTAAGAGCTGCGTCGCCATGGCAACCGGGCCCAGGCAGGAAACGAGGGAAGCGAAGGAGGGAGGGAGGAGAGGAGAGGGAGAGGAGTGGAGGGATCGGGCTGCCCCGGAAGCACCTCCTCCTCCAGCCCCCCCCTCTCCTCCATCCCCAGCCTGCCAGCCCACCCGCCCCCTCCTCCCCTCTTGGCAGGAAGTGACAGGGCCCTGGAGGGAGCCCCGCAGGCCAGAGCGGAGCTGCCGCCTGTGCCCGCTGCCCGGCCCCGGCCGAGGAGGAGGAGACGGAGGAGGAGGAGCCCGGCGGGCAGGCGGGTGCGCTGCGGCCGGGACCGTAGCTCGGACACCCCGCCCCCCTTCCCTCTGGGCTGGGGAGGGAGGAGGCGCGGAGCCCGCTGCCCTTGCTGCCGCCGCCGCCGCGGAGCCGAGGCCCGCCCGATCCCCCAGCCCGCGCCTCGGCCCCGGGGCTCCGTCCCCGCCCCCCGGCGCAGGCGAGTGGGGATTCCCCGACACCTGAGGTGGATGCCTCCCGGGAAGCCCCGGGGACCGAGCCGGGCGTTAAGGTAACGCAGCCGCCGAGAGGGCTTGGACACCCCACCTCCGTCGCCCCTCCCCTGCCTGTGGCCGGAGCGGTTCTCGGGATCTCTGCTTCCCGGGTCCCTCCTCCAGGCCGACGGCCGTAGCTGCTTCCTCCTCCTCCTCCTTCCCCCCAGCTCCCTCTGCTCCCCATTCATTTTCTGCCTCCAACTTTGTGGTTCCTGCCGCCCGGAGGCTTGGCTCTCTGGGCATTCCTTCCTCGCGGCTGGGCTCCCCGCGTCCACCGTTCTTCCCTAACCCGGCGCCTATTCTCCCGAGGCCACCCCCTTCTCCTCTGAGCACCCCGAACCCCGGGCATTCTGCTCCGCGCGTCCCCTGGTTTCTTTCCATTCTCTTATCTTGACAAGTGTCCCTGCCCCTTCACACAGACCCTCATCTGTCTTTCCTCTTCAAGCTTCTGTACTGGGCAATTTCACTTAGAACTTAACATAGTTCATCCTTCCTCCTTCTCCCCCTCCCCATTTTCTGTCTTTAATAGTATTACGATTCCAACTCGACCTACAGAGGAATAAACTTCTAAACTGGCTTCCAGAATGCAGGGGGTCTTTGAAGCCTTGGTGTTAAGGTGGCCCCTTCGGTGCCAGTTTCTCCTATAACCTGGAGCTGTAAAAAGGATCTGTCTTTTTCACCAATTATTAATAGGATTCCTGGGTCTGTTTCCTGAGTGCTTTAGGATCTCAGCTGTGAGACAGAAGGAAGTCAGATCCGGGCAGAGTAGCACTTGCCCCAGTATCCTACTCCCAGATTTAACTGTGGATGTGTTTAGTTCTCGGGAGTTATGACTGTCAGGTAATGTTGGGAAGGATAAGTATTGCAAATAAAGAGAAGAATTTCTTCAAAATTGTTGTCACGGTCCGGTACTTTTGATTTTTATTTAGTTTCTTATGGCTATGGTCCTAAGACTTATAATGAAGTCATTGACAAGCCTCAACAGAAAATCTGATTTGATGTGTTTCATTTCTGAGCCAAATTATAATACTGTGCTGACCTGACATTTCCTAGTAAGTCCACAAAGAAGTGGATTACCGATTTCCCCCACCTATCCTAGGGGGACTGTAATGCTGATCAGGCTGGGAGGAAAGGGGGAGGGAACCATAGGTGGTTGTACATAGCCTCTATTCAATTGATCGAGTTAAGGAAAAAAGTAGAAAAGAACAATAGCCAAAGTTCTTTCAGGCTGGTGGTTTTTTTTTTTTTTTTTTCCAGGCTGGTTTGTAAGTACATTCATAATCTTTCCTCTGGTCTTTTTAGCTGATTTCTACCAATATCTGGAAATCTGTTTATGAAAGAACTTGAGACTAGCATAGGCGTCAGTAAAGACAATTTTGGATTTCCATTAACTCGCCTTGTGTTTCAGAGTGAGCCCCTTCACCTCCTGAACTTGTTTTCTTCATCTGTTAAGTGAAGGGCTTGAACTAGATGATTAAACTCCAAAGACGTTTACCTGACTTGTATGTTTCCTGCCCAGTATTTTTAAAGAGATTATTTTGTGTATTCCTCGAGGGTAAGGGGAGGATGTTTAAAATAAAAAGTTAAAATGTCAAGCCATATTCCCTCTTGAAATTTCTGCTTTTTGGATAATTTTAATCTTACATGAATATGTGAAATTCTTATACCTCATTGTTGGAAAGCTTTTTTAAAGTGGGGGAACTAAGGCATGAATAAAAAGACAAGTGACATGCCCAAACTAGAACCAGAGTTAAAGATAGGCAAGGGTTCAAACTCTTGATTCTTTCATTAACTTAGATCATTAGCTTTAGCGTTAGTAACTTAACCTTTCTGTGTCCTACTTTCTGCATTTGTAAAATAAAAATACTTGCCCTGACATCTCAAGGAATTGTTAAGATTAAAAGTTAACGGGAGATTTTAAACATTTTTTTAAAAAAATTTTACCTTCCTTGAAGTATTATTGTTACTATAAATTTCTTTACCAAAGATCATCAATTCCCTTTTTTTCATTGACAACTTTGATGAATGACATTCTATAGGAGAAAATATAACTTCAAAAGATTATAGGGATTTAGGGTGGAGGAGAGCCTATGTAATGTCTTTAATAGAGTGGGGAGTCATGAATGGTAGAGTTATGGGAGATCAAAGAGTGTAGAAGATGAAGTTCTACAAAAGGAAGATCAATCTATTTTGTTTTTTTCCTTGATCTAGAATAATAAGGGGGAAAAGCTATTTTTGGATTGTATTATGATTTGACTAGTTTTGCTTCCATCCAGGTCTCACGTTCAGAGCATTAATTTTGGGGCTCCTGGACTGCTGTAATGGAAACTGAGAGTGAACAGAACTCCAACTCCACCAATGGGAGCAGCAGCTCAGGGGGTAGCACTCGCCCCCAGATAGCTCAAATGTCACTATATGAGCGGCAGGCTGTGCAGGTAAGAAGGGATTCTGAGAATGAAGGGCTATAATTTGTGGGATAGACAAGAACATAGAAAGACAGATAGGTGGTCCATTTCTTCAGCTTCTTTATTTGTGAAATGAAGGTAAATTAATGAGATCTTTTAGTTTCAGAATTCTATCTTTTCTATGCTTCCAAAAAGATTTGGACAAGCAGACTATAAGGAATCATAAGGAAGTAAATTGCCTCTGGTTGATTGCATTGCTCTATTCATGTAACTTTTCTATTTCTGATTCTTATGTCTGATTTGGCATTTATTGAATTTGAGTGGTAATGTGATTTAAAAGAAAGGACAGATAGAATCTGGGTTCAGATTCTAGCTCTTTTATTGTCCTTGTGTTCTTATCACTTGACCCTGCTGGGCCTTATTTGCTTATTTACTAAATGAGGGGGTTGGACTTAGTGATCTCTAGGGCACTTTCAAGAGCTGAAATTCTGTGATCCTTATTTTATGTCATTGCATTTAATAATTTTTATAAATGGAAGTTTTTGTTATTGTTTGAAAATGGAGTATCCATTATCTATGATGATTGGAGCATTCGTTACAGGTTCTGCTGTAGCCCAGGGTCATAATTATGAGTTTCAGTCATTATTGTACATTTTCTGAATGCCAGTTAATTAAAAATTCTGATTTCTAGAGTACTAGATAAAAAAACAATTTTACTATCTTTCAAATCAAATGAGATGATGCAAATAAAGCCCTTTGCAAACTTCCATAAATATCCATTGTTACTATTATCTTCTTTCCCCTCACTTGATGTTACTTTGCCTTCTTAGAAACCATGGTTTTGGTTTTTAATCTCTTTCTCTCTCTGCCTTTACCTACTGTTTTATTTCCCCTCAGAATGGCCCCTTTTACTTTCTATAACAGATAGCCAGAAATCCCACTTGGAAAAATAGGGATTTATATGAGTTTTCACTGTTCTCCTTTTTCACTTACCAACTTGGATAGCTTGGTACAGCTTGTACCTATTGCTTCAAATAGAATATTGCTCTAAATATAATAGTTACTCAATTCCTCAAGGACAAAATCAGATTGCTGTTGTCTATCCCTGGCTTCTTCCTCTACCTAGCCTTTCCTTTTTAAACTGGCTCACAACAGTGCAAATAGGTTAGGAGTCAGCAATTCCCCATTTTGAATGACTTTTTCTCTCTTGTTTCTTTTAGGCCCTGCAGGCATTACAGAGACAGCCTAATGCAGCCCAGTATTTCCACCAGTTCATGCTTCAGCAGCAGCTCAGCAATGCCCAGCTGCACAGCCTGGCTGCCGTCCAGCAGGTGAGAGGTCAGCAGCCAGCTGGCCCAAGAGGGAGGGGACAGGCACCACAGGTGGGTCGGGGAACCCTCGGGGAACCCTGCATAAACTTCAAGTAGGGCTGGGGATAGAGTCTCTCCTCTGCCTCTTGTCCTCCTTTGGGGGAGGGGGAGTCCTTTGACGCTTTGCTAGAGTCTCTAAGGTCCAGTGGAGAGACAACCCAAGTTAAAATTTCTAAGGTCTCACCACAGGACTGATTCATGATATAATCCTACAAGAGGATCTTCTGATCCTAAGATTTGCTTATCTAATATATGGTAATAAAAATTTTGACCTTGTATGTCCCATGGAGGCACTAGAAAGTCACTATAATTGCAATTGTAAAACTGCTTTGCAACAACCAAAACAAAAGGTGAAATAACTTGTCTCCCTACTCTATAATAAAACCTCTCTGTCCTCACCAGGGATTTTTTGTATGTTTGTGTGTGTTACATGTTATTGGAAGACTCAGGGTCTTTCCTTGTCTCTGTGCTCTCTCTCTTCTTTTTTGTTATATACAGGCTACCATTGCAGCCAGCCGGCAAGCCAGCTCCCCAAGCACCAGCACACCTCAGCAGACCACTACTACTCAGGCGTCAGTAAGTACTTCTTTCCAAGAAGGAAGCTGAGATAGCCTTCCCAGTTTTGGAGGAATGTAAAGGAATTGAGAAGGGAACAAGCATTTATTAAGTGACTCCTAGGTACCAGCACTATGCTAAGTACTTTGTAAATAAGATGTCCCTTAATCCTCAAAATAACTTTGATTAGTTATCATATATGTAGGGAAACTGAGGTCAATAGCAGTTAAATGACTTGCTCAGGGTCACAGAGCTATTAAGTGCCCAATGCTGGATTTATTCCAGGCTCCATCACTATCCACTGAGACACCTAGATGTCCCTACTTGAGTGTGGACACCTAACCAATTGAATCTTAATAGCAGAAACTTTCTGCTCTTATGTAGAAAATAAGAACAAAGAGGAGATGAGCTATTTGAATCTGTTTTAAGGTTTGAATAGAAGACATAATTTATGGGGAAAAATAAAATTGGGGGAGATAATCTGTTTCTGGAAGTGTCCAGCACTCAGCCATGTAGCCCTATGGGGAAAGACTACTATCCTGTGCTTCTGTGACTGAAATCCCAGGTGCAGGCTTTAATAGGTGATATCAAATAAGTGCTTCCTAAACCTCATCTTAAACAAGGAGTTGTGATGCTCCTTTCCTTTGACCCTGCCTGAGGGAGTGTGTGCATTGGGGGAAGATGTTCTCCTCTTGACTGTAATGCTAGATTTGCTGGAGGGGAAACATTCAAGGGTTTTCTGTCGCTTTTAAATCTTCCCAATCACTCATAGGTCTTGTTTTTTTTGCTATCACACAGATCAATCTGGCTACCACCTCTGCTGCTCAGCTCATCAGCCGTTCCCAGAGCGTGAGCTCCCCCAGTGCTACCACCCTTACCCAGTCTGTGCTCCTGGGTAATACCACCTCTCCACCCCTCAACCAGTCCCAGGCTCAGATGTATCTTCGGGTAAGCCACTATCCATAGCAAGATGTCATCTAGCAAGAACTTGGGCCAAACCTGGTAACCATTGTCATTTCCTTTGATCTTGGTCTCTCAGATGTCTTGAGTCAAGCTGTTTTCCTCGCCTCAGTTTACCCTAGGAGTGATTACTGATCTTGACAGTTCTTAGGGAGACAACAGAATGCTTTGAGATTTCAAAATCGAAGAAACTGAATCAGAGCTAAAGGATCAGCTCTTTGCTAAAGTTCTATTAATGATTTCTTGTTTATAATATACTCGGTGTTAAAATGTAGATATGAGAAGAAAACCATAACGCCTAGCCAATACTTTAGACTCTGAAAATTCCAGCAGATTGCTGCATCTCAGCCCACTTTGCAGTTGTACTTTACTTATTTTAAATCTTTGATATTTTGACCATTTCTTAAATACATGAATTTCTGGCTCTGGTTTCTTGCTATAAATCCAGTTTTATATATACTAATCAAATATTCAAAACAAACAAGCCAATATGGAGAGAGCCAGGCTTACCTGTGCCATCAATTATGTCTTTTATCATATGTTCTCCATTTCTCTGTTTCTTTTTTTCCTCTTTTGTCTCTTCTTTCGCTTCTCTTCTCCATTCTTGTTCTTTTACTGTCTCTGCCAGCCACAGCTGGGTAACCTGTTACAGGTGAACCGGACCCTGGGCCGGAATGTGCCCCTGGCATCTCAGCTCATCCTTATGCCTAATGGGGCTGTGGCTGCTGTCCAGCAGGAAGTACCATCTGCTCAGTCACCTGGAGTCCACACAGATACAGATCAGGTCTGTAATGACTCCTTCAGCTGAGGAGAGTCAATCTCAACAAGCATTTATTAAGCACCTTCCTTTTTCTGGGGCTCTGCTAGGTGGGATAAAGAGACAAAAAGTGAAGTATTCTCCAACCTCAAGAAATACAGTATTCTCTCTTCTAACAAGAGACAAAACATACACATATGCATAGAACACACATATTTATAAAGTATTATGTTTCCTATTAAGACCCTAAAACAGATTTAAATAGCTCATCTCCTTATTCTTATTTTATATAGAAGAACAGAAAGCCTTTGCTATTAGACTGAATTGGCTAGATTTCCACATTCAAAGAGGGACATTTAGGTGTCTTAGTATATAGAGATGGAGTCTGGATCAAGAAGACGAGTTCAAATCCAACATTGGGCACTTGGTAGCTCTGTGTCCCTCAGCAAGTCACTTAACTGTTATTGATCTTAGTTTCCCCATGTATATTACAGCTATTCAAAGTTGTTATGAAAATTAAGGATTTTCTGTGTGTTTTCTGTATGTGCATATGTATATATCTTGACTCTTGTTAGAAAACAGAATAGCCTACTCCTTGAGAGCAGTTTTGTCTCTAACCTGGCCAGGGTGGAGGAAGGGAAACTAATATCTGTAAGGGTCATCAAGAAAGATCTTACAGGAGCTGGTACTCGTCATTTTCTTAAAGAAAATCAAAGATTCCAAGAAGCAGACATGAGGAGGAAACACATTCCAGACATTAGAGACAGGAACTAGAGTATTATGTGACAAATAGCAGGAAGGCCAGTTTGGCTGGACTGTGGGCTATATAGAGGAGAATGCATTAATAGGTCTGGAAAAATAGAATTGGGAGACGTTGTAAAGAACTGCTAAACAGAAGAGTTTATATTTGATCCTAGAGATACTAAGGTGACACTGGAATTTATTGGATGGGAGTGTGATATGGTCAGACCTGCATTTGGAAAGATCACTACCCTGTGGAGGGTGGCTAGGAGAAGAATCTTGAGGCAGAGAGATAAATCAGAAGTCATTATCTCTGTTGTTACAGTAGTAAAGGCAAGAGCTGATGAGGATCTGGACTAAGAGGGCTGCCATGTGAATGAAGAGGAGATGTATTGCAAGATGTGAAGTAGAAATACAAAGATTTGACACATGAATGTGTAAAACAGGTAGACATGAGGAGTCAAGGATTGATACCAAGCTTGTGAATTGCATAACTACGATAGCCATGTTCTTGACAGAAATGGGAAATTTGGGGAATTGGGTGGACTTACAGGAGGGAAAAGTGTTTTATTTTGAATTTTTTGAGTTAGAAATACCTCTGAAACTGTGAGGAGTTTCTACTTGATTCAGTAGGCAACAGGGAGGAAATAGATCATTGAATAGGGGAATAGCAGCTGAAGTGATTATAGGAAGATGAGTCTTGACAAGCAGTATTAAGCAGGAAGAATTAGAGAATGAGAGTGGAGGTAGAAAGACTAATGAGGATTCTTTTGGAGTAATCCAAGTATAGGGTGATGAAAACCTGGACTAGTGAGGTAACCTGAAAATGAGGAAGCAGCAAATCAGTACTGTTTTGAAGCAAGAAACTATAGTGTTTTCTAATTTTCAATATAGGGATAAGGGTCTTGCCATATGGAGGAGAGATTAACCCCAGAGGGAAGAGCAATGGGCAGTGATTTTAGGGAGGCAGATTTTGGCTCTTAGGAAAAACTGTCATACCAGTATACTAAGGTCTGGGGGATACAGATAAAGTAAAAACACCATCCTTGCCTTCAAGATCACATTCTAAAAGAGAGAGTAGTAATCCATACAATCAAAGTGGGGAAAGATATTTGCAATATAAATGGGACATAATCTTAGAGAAGAGGCAGTAGTGGTTGAATTTTTTTTTTGGGGGGGGGGGTCTTGAAAGCAGATACGGTTAAGTGACTTGCCCAGCCACCCAGCTAGTAAGTGTCTCAAATCAGATTTGAACTTGTCTTCTTAACTCCTGGGCTGGCACTTCTAGGAGCAGCTGAATCTTAAAGGAAACAGGGGAAGTACAGAGGCAGAGATGAAGAAAGAGCACATCAGGCATAAGATGGGAAAGCCGGAGTACATATATGAGAAATAGAGAAATTATGAGAAAAGGTCAATATCACTGGGTTGTGGAAGGTATGGAAGAGTAAAATGTATGAGCACTGGAAAGGCGATCAAAGGGCAATCAAAGGACTGAAAGGCTTTAAAATAAGATTTTGCATTTGATCCAGAAGGATCAAAAGGTAATAGGAGCCACTAGAGTTTGATTAAGGAAAGGGACATGATCAGATTGCAGGAAGATCACATTGGTAGCAGACTTGGAGTGGAGTGGAGTTTAGAGGGGAGAGAGACTATCCAGCAAATGTGAGCTGATAAGGTACTGGAGTGGTGACTGTCTGAGTGGAGGGAAGAGATTTGATAATAGTGCATATATATGGAAAGGATCAGTGAGGTGTGGAGAAGAACAAGATTGTGGACCTAGGTATCTGGGAGAAAAGTGGTGCCCTTGGGAATAATAAAAACATTGCAAAGTCAGGATGGTTTGGGAGAAGAGATAATGAGTTTCTGTATTTTAGAGTTGCTTATGGAATATTCCAATTTGGGATGTACAATAAGCAGTTGATGAGAGATTGGAGGTCAGAAAAAAGATTAGAACTATCTTGTCCCTGTCATTGGAAGTCTTCAAGTAGGCCCCTTGTGGAAGGTATTGTAGAGGCCATAACTGTTCAGTCATGGACTAGTTTATTTTTGGAGGGTCCTTTCTAACTGGTATGCTTTGTGTCTATTATCTCAAAATTTCTAATCTGAGGCAATGAAATGCTTCTAATGTGTTTTGCTGAAGTTATGGTGTAGTGAAAGCTTTTCCCTTTCATATCAACACCAGAGATTCCTTAAGAAGATGAATAAATAAGGATTTAGTAGTAATATAATCATGGAATCAGAACTGGTTGGATTTAAAAAGTAGTTAACAGTTCGGTTTCATTGTGGCAAGAGGTCTTCCGTGAAATATAACAGAAATCTGTCCCTAGCCCTTGTGCCATTCAATATTTTTATCAATGACTTCAAAAGGCATAGATAGTAAAAATTTGCAAGTGACATAAAAGCTAACGTACTGAATAACATCTTGACAAGCAAGAGCATTGAGATGAATCTAATAGGTTAAAAACTCAAAAGGAATAAATGTTAAACCTTTCGTTTGTATACCAAGAAAAGAGACATAGTAATTATTCTGAAAACAGTAGTTCTGAAAAGTAATTGCAATACTTGGTGGACTACAAATTCAATGAGTCATTAATGTGATTTATGGCAGTCCCCCAAAACCTCATAACTCATATCATCTTAAACTGCATTAGCTCCCAGCTAGATCTAGCTTCCAGCAGTATGAGAAATGAAGATGTATCAGTTGACTTTTCCATTGTTAGATTTCAGTCAGAGAGCTGTGTTCAGACTTGGACACCAGAGTTTAAGGTCATTAAAAAGCTGGCAAGAACTCAGAGGAAGGCAACCAGAATGGTGAAAGTCCTTGAGTTCGTGACATATTAGGGTTAGTTGAAAGGAATGGACCTGTTTGGCCTAGAGAAAAACATTACAACTAGTTTTAAAATATTTGAATTCTTTTAATATCAAGGAGAAGTTAGATTGATTCAGTTTAGCTCCAGAGACCAGAAACCGGAAGCAATTGATGGAAGTTGCAAAGAAGCAAATTTAGATTTATTTGAGGTTGGGGAAAATTTCCTAATACTAATTGCTGTCCAAAAGTACAATAGTTTGCCTTGAGAAGTAGTGGATCCTTCTTGACCTCCAACCCCTTGAAGGTCTTTTTTTTTTGGGGGGGGGGGAGGAAGAAGGGCAGAGAGAGTTAATGAAGTGGAGTGACTTGTCTAGGGCCACACAATCATTGTCTGAGGCTGAATTTGAATTCCCGTCCTCCCAACACCAGGGCTAGCACTCTCTGTACTGCGCCACTTAGCTGCTCCTCCTTGGATGTCTTAAAGCAGACACTAGTAGCTGAGGGGTGGGACTAGGTGATTAATGAGTCTCTTCCAACTCCTTCCTTTTCTCCCAATCTGCATTTTCCCTTCATGTTTTTCAGGTGCAGAACTTGGCAGTGAGGAGTCAACAGTCTTCAGCCCAGGGTCCCCAAATGCAGGGCTCTGCTCAAAAGGCCATGCCCCCTGGAGCTTCTCCCACCACAGGCCTTCCCCAAGCCACTGGCCAGCCTTTAGCTATGGCTCAAGCTTCCTCTGGCGGGGCAGGCCAGTCCCTCAACCTCAGTCAAGCTGGTGGGAGCAGTGGGAATGGCATCCCAGGATCTGTGGGGCCGGGGGGTGGCCAGGCATCTGGGGGCCTGGGTCAGGTGCCCTCTTCAGGGATGGGTGGAGGTGGGAGCTGCTCCAGGAAGGGCACTGGGGTGGTGCAGCCTTTGCCTGCAGCCCAGGCAGTGACAGTGAGCCAGGGCAGCCAGACAGAGGCAGAAAATGCAGCAGCCAAGAAGGCAGAGGTAGAGAGCAGTGGACAGCAGAGTGTGGGCATGAACCTGACCCGGACAGCTACACCTGCTCCCAGCCAGACCCTTATCAGCTCAGGTGAGCTATCTTGGCTCCGCAGGGTATCTTTATTCACCAGAGACCTGTGGGTTTTTTTTTTTTTCTTGGAAAGCAGAGGACTGGCTACTTTATTTCCCTTTTGTTTAAAAGAGTTATCAGACTACTCTTGATTGACCCTTCTATAATAGCATGAGAAAAGAAAATGAACACCCATTCATCTTATGTCTGCTAGTGCTATTAAGAAAAATAATGCATGCTAATTGGAACTCTACACCAAGCACCAGTTAGCTTCTAAGCTGCTCAGTTCTGGTTGCTTTACTCTGATATCTTCCATTGACTTCCCTCTGTCAAGTATGTTCCCTCTCTTAAGCTTAGGAACAGAAAGTTGTCCCAACTATGGGCCAAGCATTGAGTTCAAATAGACCAAGTCTCTACTCAGTATGTTCATCTGCTAGATTCAGGATTACTCACTATCTGAGAAGAGAAAAAAATTGTAGTTGAGACCTGATTAGGCCTGCCCCCCTGATGCTCCTTGGACCTTGGTTTCCTCAAGGGGGAACCTCAACTTTCTTGTTTTTTAAAGCAATTGAAAAGTTTACACTCTGGAGATTTTAGGAAATGTGGGTTAATAGCAGTTGTTTAATCAGCATAAGAAAAATCTATATTCTAATATTGCCAGATCTTGATAATTAAATAGTATTAACAGAATGCAAGAAAAAGAAATGATAGTACTAAAACCAAAAAAAATAATAAAAATAAAGAGAATTTTTTGGAATGTAGGTAGATGAAGAGACCCAGCTACATGCACTTACTTTTCAATACCCTTTTTATTGTTTATTCCTGATCCCCTGAATAGGTGTCCTGAACCTCAGCTAGGGCTGGAAGAGGGAGGAGTGAAGGGAAGCCTGTATATTATCACAAATAATCTGTTATAGATAAAGCACTAAGAGAGGACGGTGTTGATTGTAGTTGTTACAAAAAACGACTTTTAGTACCACTTCTTTGTAGTTTTCTGTAAAATCCAATCCTCTTTCCACTGATTTTTAGAAATAGCCAAATTTGATCATACCTAACTTGAAGCAAAAGTATGGATAAGGTAACATCAGAAAATCCATTTCAGTTTAAAATTCTTTTGATTATATGACCTCAAAGTTTAGAAATGTGGGGAGGAACACTTTAGTTTGATCAGATCTTATTCTTTCTCTGTTCCCTTGCTCATTCCTCTAGCAACCTACACCCAGATCCAGCCCCACTCACTGATCCAGCAACAGCAGCAGATCCACCTACAGCAGAAACAAGTCGTAATCCAGCAACAGATTGCCATCCACCACCAGCAACAGTTCCAGCACCGGCAGTCCCAGTTGCTCCACACAGCTACCCATCTCCAGCTAGCCCAGCAGCAACAGCAGCAGCAGCAGCAACAGCAGCAGCAAGCCCCAACCCTCACTGCCCCTCCGGCACAAGTCCCCCCCTCCCAGCAAGCCCCACCTCCACAGTCTCAGCAGGCTCAGACCCTGGTTGTGCAGCCCATGCTCCAGTCCCAGGCCCTTGCCCTCCCTCCTGACTCTACCCCTAAACCACCCCTGCCCATCCAGTCCAAGCTGCCGATGGCATCCATTAAGCCCCCTCAGTTAGGGGCTACCAAGATGTCTGCTACCCAGCAGCCGCCACCACATATTCCTGTCCAGGTGGTGGGAAGCAGGCAGCCAGGTTCGGCCCAGGCGCAGGCTTTAGGATTAGCACAGCTGGCGGCTACTGTGCCAACTTCTCGAGGACTGCCAGGCGCAGTGCAAGGAGTGGGCCAGCCCCATGTGACTTCCCCCCCCTCCCAGGCTACTGGAACCCTGCAAGAGGTCCCTCCACCACTAGCCTCTGGGGTCAGCTTGACCCCTTTGCAGGGGACAGCACATGTGGTAAAGGGAGGAGCCGCTGCCTCACCTGTTGTGGCCCAGGTTCCTGCTGCCTTCTATATGCAGTCTGTCCAGCTGCCGGTGAGTGACACCTGAAAATGAAAGGGAAGTTGGTAAGGGAGGGTCTGGGTCACAGTGGGGGTACTTCCTCTTGTTAGCCAAAGAGTGGTTCAAACATGAAAACAGCTGCTTTTCTGGTCCTGATGGTAGAAGGACTCTAATAATGTAAGCAGTGTTTAAACTCCTCATCCCTAGTATTCAGTTTTCTAAGCAGTAATTCTATTTAAACCCTCTCTAAGATAGACAGGAGTATGGGGACAAACCAACATATGGCAGACTTCTGCTCCTAGATTAAGTCTCAGAAACGCCCGGCCTGGGAACAAGGGGAGGACCCAGAAAGAAAGTGTATTAAAGAATTTAAGAGCTAGGACGGCTAGGTGGCACCATGGATAGAGCACTAGCCCTAAAGTCAGGAGAGCCTGAGTTCACATCTGACCTCAGACACTTAACACTTACTAGTTGTGTGACCTTGGGCAAGTCATTTAATCCTAATTGTCTCAGCAAAAGAAGCAAAAAAAAAAAAAAAAAAAAAGAATTTAGAGCTGCTAAATGAATGGGAGTGATCATCATCCTATATTGTCCTTCATCCTTGGGTTCTTTGCTATTTTCTTTCTCATTTCCCCAATATAAAGGGCAAACCCCAGACTCTAGCTGTTAAGCGAAAAGCTGAATCTGAGGAAGATAGAGAGGAAGTCTCCACTATAAACACTATGCTTCCTGCCAAGTCATCACCAATTGTAGAGAGTCCCAAAACCATGGAAGAAAAGGGCAGCCTTGCAGGTGAGATGACAGTGGGATTCCTAGCGATTTCTGGCGTTCACTAAAGAGCCAAAAGACAACTCTAGTGCAGTCGTGTACCCAAATTGGGGTGGATAAATGGGACGATCTCAAAACCCCTAATCTGGGTTGTGATGATCTATTCCATTCACCATCATGGCAGACCAAACTGGAGGAGCCTATTGTTCTTTTATCTGCTGCTTACGTGTTTTTTTGTTTTCTAGAGAAAGCTGAGCCAGTGGTCAGCATGGTCCCTAACACTCCTAGCAGTGACCTAGCAGTCTCAGCCCCCACCCCATCTGCACCACCCCCCACGCTGGCTATGATGTCTCGACAGATGGGTGACTTGAAGCCCCCACAGGCCATTGTGAAACCTCAAATTCTCACCCACATCATTGAAGGCTTTGTCATCCAGGAAGGGGCAGAACCTTTCCCGGTGAGGGAATAGAATCAAGTAATTTAGAATTGGGAATTGCAATTTGCTCTTCTAAGCAAAAGATAGTTGTTCCCCAAAAATCAGAATTGAGTGACCCAATGATAAGGAAAAGGGTTCATTAGCCAAGGATGGATGTAGAGTCCATAGATTTGTGTTTGAATCCTGGCACTGTCATTGTCTGGCCTTGGGCATGGGGTCTGCTCCTCTATAGAATGAGTGGAAAGGACTAAACAATCTAAGGGCCTTGCTGCCTCACAATATAAGATCTATATAGGTTGGAAAGAAAGGAAGTAAAAAGAAAGCATGATGGACATGGGAAAGTGAAAGAAGAAATTAAGATTTCTGGAGATCATGTAATCTAACCTTTTGAATTTACAAATAAACCACAGTTTCCAGCAGCTGGAAGGACTATGCAAGCTTATTTAGCTAGTTAGTGAGTGGCAGAGCCAAGACTTAATTGACTCCCAGGCCAGACATTTCACTGTACCATAGGCAAAGGCCAGAAAAAAGAAATAAGTTGCTAGAGAGAGAGTCCATCTGCGCTCTCCTGTGGGTCTATGAAGAATTGGGATTGATTGTCCCACCTATTCTGGGAGAGTGATTTTTCTCTGATTCAGACTCTGTAACTGATTCTATATATGTGTGTATGTGTGTGTGTGTGTGTATATTTGTAATTATGTAAAGAACTTTACAGAGGACTATCCTTGAAAAAGAATTGTAAAGGAAAAAGGAAAGAAAATAACTAACTACTTACGTTGCTGTACAGGTGGGCTGTTCCCAGCTCTTAAAGGAGTCTGAGAAGCCATTACAGACAGGAGCTCCTGCAGGACTGAATGAAAGCCAACCAGGTGGCCCCATAGTGGGGGATAGCATAGCTACAGGTGAGTAGGATTGTGAAGACCCTTTTCGGGGAAGGAGGTTCATGGTGGTGGGCTTGGACTGATTTGCTAGTTTTCTTTAGAGGTTTTATTTAATCTTTGGGAGGAAGGGGTCTCATGTGAATGGTGTCCTAGTGGTAGAGGTGACAGCCTGGCTCTCAGCTTTTCCCTGTTCTTTAGAGCTGGATAAGAAAACCAATCTGCTGAAGTGTGAGTACTGTGGAAAGTACGCTCCAGAGGAGCAGTTCCGTGGCTCCAAGAGATTCTGCTCCATGACTTGTGCTAAGAGGTACTCATGGCCCCCTCACCCTCACCATCCCTTCCCAGGACCATTTTCCAGATGCTTTTTTAGCTTCTCTCCTGACTATTCTTTTCACAACATTTAAAATTTCAGTTTGTTTTGTGTAGGTTAGTGTTTGAGTTGAGAAGCCCTACCCAAGGTCTTGACCTGCTTTTGTGCCTGATCTCTTCCCATAGATACAATGTGAGTTGTAGCCATCAGTTTCGACTAAAGCGGAAAAAAATGAAGGAGTTCCAGGAGGCTAACTATGCTCGAGTGCGCCGGCGTGGACCTAGACGAAGCTCCTCTGACATTGCCCGCGCCAAGATCCAGGGCAAGCGACACCGGGTGAGGCTCGCTAGAAGATCACTGAAAAAAAAAATTTTAAACCCTGAAAGCAGTTTCCTTCTCTCCTTCACTTTCAAATGTTTCTTATTTCCAGGAGTTTGAAGCATGATTCCAACCCAGTGTTAAGTCTGGATAAGAAATGTCAATAGTTGCCTTCCCTTACTTCCCTTACATGTCCTCTAATTCATATCTTTCTATATAATTTTTGCATAGAAGATCTGAGTCAGTATGTTGTGGAAAAAAAAGTAGAAAAGTGAAAAATCCAAAAACAATGTGGTAAAATTAAAATTTGCTTGTAAATAGAGTTGCCTCTTGCATTTGCAGATGATTTCAAATTTGTGTATGTATCTTAGAAATATTCTAAAGCCCCTAGAATGTGGGAGATGCATATCATAGTCCTGCTTTTAATTCTACTAGTCCCTCTTCCTTATCTCTCTTCTTGCACAGGGTCAGGAGGATTCTAGCCGGGGTTCAGATAACTCTAGTTATGATGAAGCGCTATCTCCCACTTCCCCTGGACCTTTATCAGTGAGGGCTGGTCATGGAGAACGAGACCTGGCAAATTCCAACACAGAGCCCCTAACTCCAGAGCTGCATGGTATCAACCCGGTCTTCCTGTCCAGCAATCCCAGCCGCTGGAGCGTGGAAGAAGTTTATGAGTTCATCGCTTCTCTACAAGGTCAGACTTTACTGAGAAACCCTTCCCTATTACCCAAAAGAATAATCTACATTTTATTATTATTTTAGAAAATACCCCTTCTTGTAACTAATGTACATATAGTGAAAAGTGCTGTTTCTTTATAGTTAATTATGTATCCTGTCAGTAGCATAGTTTGGGATTTCAGAGGAGGGATTATGGCACTTAATGTAATTTCTCAGAAATTGGCTTGCTACTCTACCATGTTATAGAAACAATAGCAACTTTCCATTGTTTAAAATTTGTTGGGCTTCTATTTTAATGGCTGTTATTCTCATTAGGGGTTCTGCTTTCCAACTTTATTACTTTTAGTCACCATGAGCCTTTTATACTTTACCTTACAAAATGAAAATTGTCCTATTTTTTTATAAGTAGTGACTGGAAGTAATCACCCTTTCACTATAAGGGGATTATGGTTTCTTAAAAGTGAGAAAAAGAACTAGAAGTCAAGATTTTAGGGGATTAAGATATTCCTGCCCTGCCCCAAAGGAATATCTAAACCAATTCTATGGTGCTTGATCTGGTAACATGAGTTCTGGGCCCCAGAGTAGAGCAGTAGGTATTCTTTGTCTTTAGTTACGAATGTAAAGCTTATTCTTTACTGTAGACCCCTATAGAATATGCTGTTCTATGTTTTAGTTTGTTGTAGTTTTCCCTCTTCTAGGTAGTTAATATCCAATTGCCCATTTTCCTCTCAATTCTACCCCAAGAACATGCTATCTTAGATCCATATTATAGCACTGAACTTAGGATAAGTGAGTCCCATCCCAGCTTTGCCATTGCTTATCCTCAGTTCACCCATCACGCCCTGCCACTGTTCTGTCTGGGGCACTATGAGGGCAAAGGAAATACTGTCGCTATGCATCTGAAGCTCCTCAACCTGAAAATGGAAGGAGCACCCTGGGAAGGAAATGATGGAGAGGAGGGCAGCAGGATGGCACGAGATGGGGCCACGATGCTGGAGGCTGCTGTGAAACAGGTGGGACAGTCCTAAGGGAGACAGGCCAGGTTATAGCCCCACTGCCTTCCAGTTCTTCCTTTTCCTCTTCCTTCTTTACCCTTTTTTCTTCCTTTCCTGGCTGGTTCCTGTTTATTAAAACTCTTCCCTCTTTGCCTTTTTCTAGGATGCCAAGAGATTGCAGAACTGTTCCGCTCCCAGGAGATTGATGGGCAAGCTTTGTTACTACTCAAAGAAGAACATCTCATGAGTGCCATGAACATCAAGTTGGGCCCAGCCCTCAAGATCTGCGCCAAGATCAATGTCCTCAAGGAGACCTAATAGAGCCTTCTCATAGACTAGCCTAAAGTGGGCCCTCCTTTGCTGCCCAAGCTGCAATCTGCTGAGGACCAGTAGAGATCTGGGCAGGGGAAGAGAGGCGTTTACCAGTGGGGAAGATAAGACAGGAAAAAATGAGTGTTCACCCATCCCTTGATGAACTACTGTTACCACATGGTAGCAGCTTTTGACACTTTCAGTTCTAGTTTATTTTTTAAAAAATGGCTCCTCCCTCACCACCCCACTCTTCCCTACCACTCCCCCATCTGAGACCTGGAAGGCAAAGGCTACTCAGCTCTGTCCTGGATGGTGAGTCCAACCAGGGCCTCACTTATCCTGAAGGACTACGGTAAGGCAAGGGCCTGACCATGCATGGTGGAACGGGTGAGATCTGGGGCTGCTTTCCCCCATCAGGGCAATAAGGGTAAGATTGTCTAGTTTATGGTACCTCTCTGTACCACTAACTGTGGCCGAGTCCCTTTTTCCTGAGTACCTCGCAGGTTCCACTTGCTCCCTGGCAGGGCTACCAGCCTCTTTGAAAGTTGGCTCATAACCTTCTGAGTTGGTCTAGGGACATACGGCATGTTTGTGGCTGGCACGTGTGTGGTTTTTCTCCTCTTTTCTTCCCCATTCATCTGTTGGCTTTCTTCTACTCGACCCACCAATCCCTCTTTTCTTTCTACCTCCTTTCTCCCTTAGCCTTTACAAGTCAGGAATACGAGTTACTGGGGGCAGGAGTAAAAAGCACCTCCCTCAGACCCTGTTTCTTGTACAACAAAAATGACTATTTTTTTTCCCTTCCTTAGTAAAAGGATGAAAACTGGTCTTGGTTGTCTGTTTTATTTTATTCCTGAATTTCTAGACCCCAATCATATTCTTATGCAAACAGCCAGACCAAAGAGATTGAGGCCTTTTTTTTTTTTGGTCCTTTTAATTTTCTAAAGTCGTGTTTTTATACAAAAAGTGGCATAGACTTTTGCCTTATTTTAAAACACTGGGTTAGGGAAGAGGGAAGAAAACAAAACAAAATATACACACACACCAAAAAAAAAAAAAACAACAAAAAAAACCCTGCTGATTTTATAATCTTAATTTCCCCATTTTCAAAGGAAAAAAAAATTTGAACAGTAATGAAAAAGCCAAAGATATTTTTTTTTTTTTGTCTGTAGCTATTTTGCCCCTGATTGGCCAGAAGAACTTTATTAGCCAAAGAACGGATCAGCCCAGTTTCCTGGCCATACCACCTAATTAGAAAAGGGAGGCACCAGAAGGGATTCTGAAAACCCATTCTTGCCCAGAAACATCTTGGGCAAGATACACTTTCCTCCCTGAGCCAGCAGAGGGAATGTTAGGCATTCTCTACACTTGGAAGGAGAGCTCCAGGCTCCCTACCTGTTTCTATTTGCATTCTTGGCAATTTTTGCTAAAGAAAGGTCACATACCTGGGGAGATCGACCATATTCATAAGGTATATAATAAAAGCTTCACCAGGTTCTGGAACCACAGAGAAAAAAAAATCCTCTACCATTCTAGGCATGGCTAATTTTCCTTTTTAGGAGCCAATGTGGCACAATACTTCAGTCTCACTTCCCCCCTTTAGCTTCTGGCTTTCTGGCTAAATGTGAACGACAACACAAGATCACAATCCACATGTTTCAAGATAAAGGTCCCTATCTAAGTCAACAAAAGACCTAGTGGTACCTCAAAAATCTTATGGCCTGGGAAAATTCACATTTTGTGGTTTTGAGGGGACGCAGGGACACTAAGAGAGATGGACTCCCTTGGGCCCAGACCAAATTCAGGAAGTTGGAAGTGATCAAAATTCCAACCAAACTCTAATAAGAGCAGGCATAGGGTTACAATGAAAACCCTATATAAATAATTTTTTTTCTTTAGAATCCAGTGTCTCAGAAAAGCCTAACCTCAAAAAATGCAGTAAAAAGGCCAGGAAAGTCTCTTGCCCACTCCCAGCCATCTGTACATCTTCCTATCATCCTTTCTCTGCAAGGGCAATCCCTCCCTCTCAAACCCTCATTTCCCTTTGGCCCGTAAGGATTGTTCCTCCTAGGCACATTTCTCTGGTCAGTACCACTAAGACTCCAAAGGGAAAACATGGAGCAGAGAGAAGGCAGCTCAGTGGGTACAAAGAGTGAGTGCAAGTTAAAAGCAAACTAGAGGAAAAAACTGGTAGAAGAGATGGAGCAGCAACGGCGGCGGCGGAGAAATCTGGCTGAGGATGCTTTGGTTCAGGGGGTGGAGAGAGAGAAAGGCTGGGTATCTCCAGTATAGTCACATGGGGAGCAAGTGGTCATCCCTCTCTTCTGATTCTTCCCCAAGTTGGTCATCTCCCACACCCCGGTAGGCAGCAGGCACATTTCGGGGTTTAGACCGGCACACAAAATCACAGCCATCCTGTTAGGGAAAAGAAACGATTGACTGAAGGAGAGAGTTGTGTGGGGTGCAGAAAGGCTCCCTAGTCTATAAATATCACAGGTTAGCCACTAGAGAAGCTGTTTCAGGAAAATAACTCAAAAGAATAAAGATGCCATCTGAGGATATGAAAGTTTAAAATTCGATTTTAAGTTTCTTGAGTGTTAGAGACTAAGGGTCTTGATGGCAGTAAACCACTTTTCTTTCCTTACCCCCTCTCCCAGTTCCAAAAGAGGTAAGAGTTTAGAATAAACCAATTCTTGCAAAAGGCCAGAATCTGTGTGTTCCCTGCAGTTAGATATAGAATAGGTACTGGAACAATAGTCCTCTTACTACTTACTGCTACCAAATTGCCCAGATCCTGCCAGAAGGCCAAATGAGGAAACTGCTCCATGCCTTTGGCACCCACCACCAGCCTTTGGTACAAGAAGCCCCCAATGAAATAGACAGCCACCAGTGAGGCAAACCTACAGAGAAGGGAAAAAGTATAAAAATAGCCACATTAAACAGATACAGGCACAGATGAAACATCCTTCCAAATAAGACTGGGCACTAAGAACTAGAGGGGTGAATAATTAGCAACACAATTAAGTGACCTCTCAGCCATGATCCTGAGGCAGCCAGCTAAGCTACTGACCTGCACAGGTAGTTTCCTGCTTAATCCAAAAACATCAGCTCCTGAAGTTAGAAGAATTGCCAAATACAACAAAGCCTCTCTCCCTTTAAATGTAATTAGATTCTAAGGTTAAATCCATATTCTCAAAGTTGCAGAAGTAGGAACGAGAATGCATTTTTTAATCACTTGGCCCTCTACAGAAATTGTTCCTATCAATCCAGAAAAAGCAGAAAAAATATTAAAGGCTTTTGTGTTTTGGAGCACTCACGTAATAAGTAAAATAGATCCTACGCTGAGGTGAGAATCTTCAGGTGCGCAAGCCAGACTGCTGTCCATCTCAAAGAGGTAGAAACATTCTTGGACTTTTCCCCTTTCTTCAGAAACAGGCAGGAAGTTGCCCTGTATGAAGATAGGAAATAATAGTTTACTATGTTAAAAGCAAAATATTCTAGTACCCTAATACTCCCCTTAGCTAGCAACCTAATGAAGAAAAAGAAAAGTTCCCTTAACTACATCATTCCTACTATACCCATCTAGTAGTGCTGTGCCCACTCTGCTGTTCAGCCTCTGTCCAACTCTACTAGCCCCATGTCTCACCCCAATGGTGTTTTTGTTACAGGAGATCATCACCACTGCCCGTCGCTGTTCCTTGCCACAATGGCTGCCATACTCATCACCCCCTTTATAGGTCAGCATGATCCAGTCACCTGAGGGACAAGGAAAACCTTTTTTGTCACAGGAAAGGATAGCAACAGATTTGGGCATTGTGGTAGATAGAAAAGTATATAAAGAAAACTTAGAAGGAATTAGCTTTTCTTGAAAATTTTGTAATTGTTATCAAGGGACTTATATACCAAAGTATTATGTTTTGTTTAACAAAGCTGCATACCCATCATTCTATAGGATAACTGAAACGGAAAAAGATAAGTCGTTAGACTAGTAAGAAATCTTGATTTTTCAGTACTAATGTAATGGCAATGACATGAATCAATTTCTATTTCACTGGGATATACTGGATGGCTATTTCAAATCAATCTAAGTTCATATTGAACCAAATTTATTGAATGCACATTATTTGCTGACAAAAGGGCAGAAAAGGAGAAGGCTCTTTACATTCTGGTATTTAAAATTATCTGATAATTCAGTGGTTGAATAGGGGGAGAAGGGGATGGTGGCACAAGGATGACTATGTTCTTTCCATCTTTAATACTAAGTGAAACAATCATGCCAATAATTGTTCCTCAAGCAACAATTAAGATCATAAGATACAGTTGAAAAAGAGTAAAGAAATAGCTGTCTGAGTTAAAATGAGCTTGTTTTGGAATTATCTGATGATGAAAAGTGAAAAAAGGCCTTACTTCCATTGAAGATATGGGTTTCATTAATCCTTCCTATTATTGTCTCCTCTTTAGTCTTCAAGTTGATCTGCACCAGTCCAGCCCCAGAGTTGTTACTGCCAACTTCCCGGCACACCCTAAATTTGTAGGTATAGGAGTCTGAACCCTGGCCCACAGTACTTTCAAAGCTGTTAAAGCAAAACAGGGAAATGAAGAAGAAAAAAGTCAGAATGAGTATTTCTACTTACAGCAGAATTTGCTCTGACCGCTGAGGTTTTGATTTATCAGAGCTCACCCCCATCATTTTGGCAGAGATGATTATGGTCACACATAGAAGCCAATACCATCTGTAGAAATGTGATATCTGAGATTCTGAAAGGTTAGGTGGTAATTAAAACACACAAACACACCTGCCAGAGCTTCTGGGCTTTTTAGTGGATCATCTAGACTAAGCCCTGCTACTCTACATATGCTATTTCCCCATGCTCAAGAATAAGGCATTCTGAGATTGCTTTTTTCCTTCCAAGCAACTGATATTCTAAAGATTCCCAAGACTTAAGGTAGCAGGGAACAGCTAACAATGCCCATATAAGAAAGGCTCAGTGCCCAGGTCAAATAGTTTGTCATAAAACATCCACTTTAGAGATGACAGGCTTAGTCCTGAAGTCTGTTCTTGGAGACAGATAAATCAGGCTACATAATGTGAGAAATACAGGCTTCTGGGAAAAGTTGGACTGATTTCCCTTCCCTTTATTATGAAACTGGCTGGTTAGTCCTCAAAAAAGGCCCCAGATGTAAAGTTTTTTTTAATTCTGGGATCAGAGATTTTAAAAGGAAAGATTCTTTAAAACAACAAAGGCATGAAACCCTTAGAAATTTCTGTCCTTTGTGACTATTCAATTTTTTTTCAATTAGGTCCAAACTATGACCCTATTCCTTTTCCTTCTCCAAATTTGTCATTTCTTTTCATCTTTTACCTTTGGCCAAAAAGTGGAGACAGCTTTTTCAATACGGCCAGCTCCTTCTCTGACTCTTTATCCTTCTCTCCTATTAAGTCACAGGTTTTTTCTTCTGCCTGCCAGGCCTCCTTCACTGCCAAGGTCAGAAGTAGCAGAAACAGTAGCCCAGCCCGACAACAACTGTAAAAGGGGAACATCCTATTGAGAGAGAGAGAGAAGAAATCAGTCATCACAACACACTACCAAGCTAATCCTATTTAGTCAAAAAACAGCAAAACCTTTAGAATATACACAAATACATCAAAATGGCTGACACACATCCCTTCCAGCTAACTCACACTTTATACCTCTGTCAGATACTCCCTATCTTACAGCTATTCTCTTTCCTAGAGCTCTCCCTCCAAGTCAGGCACAATTTTATAGAAGACATCCCCACAATCCTCTATAAAGTGTCTCTACAAGTTTCCCCAAGTGTCAAGCTTATGCTAGTTACCCTCATTATTTTGTATTTACAAAATTTTCCTATTTGTTATTTACAATACTTTGGGGATAGGGAAGATATGATAAACAGAGCTGTCTTCAGTGTTAAGACACCCAAAAAGCTACTTCCAAATCAGGATTTCACAGCAGCTAAAGGGAAAACAATCACATCTCAATTTCAGAAAAACTGGGTACATTCCTGCCCTCTTTGGAGAAGAGTTGAAATAAACTGTCTAGTTACCCTCCTCCCTCCAAAAGCACCGTATAGATTCAAAAAACTAGAGCTAAAAATGAACAAGATTATCTTGATTCTTAACCTATCAAACCAGCAAGAAAACCCTGCCTGATTTGTTACTAAAGAGTGACAAAATGACATAAAAAAATAAAGCCCCACTTAACAATAAGCACTTATTTCCTTTAAGGTCTCATGTCTTTCATTCTCCTAAAATCACTTTATAAATTATAAGAAAATTTATTAGGTCAGAACACTTCTTGTCACTAAGCTCCTGGGAATTACTCAACCAAATCAATCTAACGTTTGCATACTTGACCCATTTTGCCAAATTTCTCCGAGAATAAAAATACTGTTCATTAATTAGAATCTATTTATTTCAAAATTTATTGTCTCTTTCTGTTTATTCCCTTCCCAATTTGTACAAGACTTTGACTTTGCAGAATATGCCTTTACCCAAATTCCTTAATAATCCCAGTTTACTTTAAAATACCCCTTTTGCAAACTGGTAATTTTATAGTCACTCCATTCTACCACAGAATTCTGACAGGTTTTCATAATCCTACTTTTTCCTACCTCTCCCTCAAATCTAACTTTTCATTGTAATAACCCTCACATGGTCTAAAGATCTCCCAAATATCAAAACATCAATTTTCTCCAGACTGAGAAAAGTTACAGACGACAAAAATTACATTCTCCATTTGACTTAAGATAAAGGGGAAATGACTTTTCCAAAGCTCAAGTAATTTAGTGGAAAATGGAACAAAGGACTCAGGTCCCAGATTGCTAGCAGCTTCCTCTATCATTTCCAAAACAGTATCTGAAGGGTTCAGCCATTCTGATAACTGACTGACTGCATGCTACTTTCCCCACCTATTTACAGATTAAAGTAACAAAAATTCTGAAGTTTTATGAAGAAAAGTTCAGGCATTGGGTTAAGGTCTAAGACCTCTATATCCCTTATCTGTTATTAGCTGAAATAAGTTTATAATAATAAAACCTATAAGAATATCTTAGTCAGCAACTAGTAGGGGACACCCCCAATTTTCTAAACAGTTAATATCAAGTAACAGGCCATAAAAGAAATAGGTTTTCCATTTTTCCAACCCATACCAACTGGTCAAGCATCTACCTGATTAACTTTTAAGTTATAGAAGCCTCTTCTAGGAGGTGGTATAGAGAAGGCTGTTTAGGTAACATTATTACTCAGTTTTATAGAGGCATTAGCTGGAAAACTGGAATAAGGATATTCAAATAACAGCATGAATGGGATAAAGAAGAATCCTCTCTTATCTGTTCCCTAATTGGTCCAATCTCAGTAGAGATAATTTTGCATGCAATTTATATTCATCATACTATTTATGCTGATGATTCATAAAATCTACCAAGATGACTAAGCTAGTAAATAGATTTTTATAATTATTTATCCTCCTGAAAATGGCTATTATCCTGATTTGTTTCATATGAGTATCATGATTAGAGACAAGATCAATGATCGATCAACAAGTGTTTATTTAGCATAGCACTAGCTATCATTTCAGACAGTCTGTTAAGAGACAGATTTAAATATGCACATAGGTATATACAGATTATATACATAGGATTTTTTTGGTTGTTATTAGTTTCATCGTGGTGGGAGCCTAACACAGATAAAAGAGGTTAGGACACTGTCGACCTTTGAGGTGTATCTTGATTCCTAAAAGGCTGGAATGAAGAAAACATGCATTCTTGACATGGCTGACATCTAACCTGACACGGTGACAAAGGAAATGGGCTTAAATCAAGGCACGAGGATTTCAGTATATTTTTTAATTTAAAACCAAGAACTTCCTGACTTTGCCATGATTAAAAATAAATCCCTCCCAAATCAGAAAAGGTTATCAAAAGTAGGTTGAGGGGGCCTGCCTAGAGATTCTCAAGAAGCAAGCAATTATCTTTCTTAATTTAAAACTTGTAAAAAAAGGGTAACGACCGCTTGCGATCCCCTTCCAACTCTTGACATCAGAAACACTCAAGAGTTTTCCTATACTTGCAGTATGGAAAGACTAGTTTGGTAGATGGGAAGCAGCTTCATCTCTGTAGCATTTCAACTTCCCAAGTCTGAAGGAATGACTTTGAGCCTTCCCTATCATAAGTCCGGCCCTCCATCTTTCTCTTGCTTTCAAAATCAAAACACTTTAGGGAATGCAAGGAGAAAGTTTTGAGAAATAGGGAGCTCAAATGACGTGGCCGCAGAAACTATGGGTCTGGGTCAAGTGGCAGGAGTCACTACACCTCCCAAGTAGTGTTTCTAAGACTCCTGCTCCTTCCTAGTCAAGTCCTTCTCCTCCTCTACCGGAGCTCTTTTCCAGCGCTTTCTTCTGCCTCTCCATCAAGTTGTTTTGGGAATCCCACACCAGAGAGCATCCTCAAGTAGTTCTGCCATGTTTCGCATCAAGAGGGACAAGGGACTTCCTAAGATCACTGCCTCCCTTTCCTCATCGATATCCCTCATATGTAACGAAGTTCCCATGGGGTCCCCTATCCTTCCACTCCTAATCTTGTCTCGGCAACTCCTTTGTGGCCTACTCTTGAGTCCCAGCCTCCCCCTCTTCCCGAAACACTCCCCCTCTCCGGCCATGGAAATGGGGAGGGGGGGGAGGTTAAGGGGTGGGGTTAAATCCTTGGGTGAAAAGGAACGCCAGCGATGCCGATTCCAGAGGCCTTCTTAGGGTTCCTCTCCCAGGGACCCCAGCATACTCACGTGCCACTGGGGAGGAGGAGCGAAACGCCGATCATGCTGAATTATTAATGATCCCTCATGAATATTAATCAGAATGCCCTTTCTTTGGAATCCCCAATGGATATCGTCTGGAGACGGGACCCGAAGAGGGAGCAGTTCAAGGTTCCAGCTGCAGCCCCCGTCCCGGGAGCCCCCGTCCCAACAGCCAGGATTTCCAGTAGCACCTCACACTGCCCCGCTCCGAGAACCGGAAACAGGAAGCGAAAACCTACGGCCCGGCAAGTCTACCTCCCACCAGGCTCCGCGGCAGGCGACCACAGAGGGTTGTTTTTTTTTTAAAGCCCTGCCTCTTCCCGCTCCTCCTCACCACCTCTCCCCCTCCCCCTAAATAGTCCAGCCCACCACTTGGCAATTTATTGGCAAAAGAGAATTCAATCCCTCGCCCTTCAAAATTAACTCCGCCTTCGCCCCACTCCATCCAATCACTAACAAGATCTTCAGATGGGCACCTCCCTTCTTTCCAGGCTATCTCGCAGACCCCGCCCCTAAACTCAGTCTCTCCATCTATAGGTAACCTTCACCTCTCCACCTCCGGTTGTCACGCGGACTCACGTGCCTCATAGCTGGTCCTCTGCTACTAGGGATGTGAATTGTAAAATAGGGAAGCGGAAACTGGCGTGGAGGAGAGAGAGCTTGACGTATATGCCGCTCCGCACTTTGGGAGTTGTAGTCTTTTTTTTTTGCTTTCCCGGCAATTTCACTTCCCTCTTCCTCCTGCACCTTTGCGCCCACCAGTCTCGGTCTGATAGGAGTACTGAGGGACTATACTGTGAGTCCATGAGATTAATTTAGATTCCTGGGAAAGTTCTAGATGTGAATCTAGAGTGACAGTTTGTGAACACTTAGAAAAAAAAGGAAGCAAGAGACTGGATTTCATCAAGAGCTGGTTGTGCCAGACTTCCATTTCCTCTTTTGACAGCCTTTCCAAACTGGTATTATCAGGGGAATACCTAGAGTTCAACAAGCCATTTGACAAAGAATGCCATTCTGTCTTTGTATTCAAATATAAAACCTTGTAGACTTAATGACTGCATTAATGTGGTTTCGGAACTGGTTGAATAATCTGACCTACGGATGGGTCAGTGTCAGATTGGACGGGGGGTTTCTAGTGGAGTGTACGGCCCACGTTTTGTTATTCAGCTTCATAGATGATTTAAATGAAATACAGGTAGCAATACTTATCGGATATTCAAAGGACAAAAAGATTATGGAAAACTAGAATAGTGGTTAATATATAACAGAATAAAACAATATGAACAAAAAAATCTTGCATATTTTTTAAAAATCAATTGCATATGTAGAAGAGGGAAATTGTCATTAAGGGAGTATGTTTCTTTGGGAAAGATCTAGGGATTTTTGGTGGGCTGTCAACTCAATGTGACTATGAGGAGTACCCTTTAATCCTGGAATCTACAAAAATATTCAATTTTTCCCTCTCTGGGGTGAGAAGGAATAATCAAGTGCAAGAGAGGAAAACCTTTGAAGAAATTCCACTCTCAGGCAGTAGCAAGCAACAGCCGCAATTTAGTCACAACGGATGGTTCTTCTTTCCTCCAATCAGCTCTTCTAGCGTGTAGAGCTTTTCACCAATCAGCTCTTTAAGCTCTCCGCCAATCAATGAAGCTCCCCGCGTCAACACGAGTATTAGTCAACCGTGCTGAGCTGTCAGCTTCTGTGCTGCTATTCCTTGGCTCCCGTTGGCTGCTCGCTCCCGTTGTTTTCACTATTTCTCCTGTAATTGATTTGTTCATTTGCTGACTCTGGGCATCTGACATGATTTCTTTTGTCCGAGTTTGCTACTTTAAAATATTGAGATATTAAAATATCTCAATGTGAAGCGAATTACTCTATCTTAAGATGAGCAACTCCAAACCTACAATTCTATCAGGAATAACAAATCGTCCCTATTCAAGTCTCCAAACAGTTTTTCTACGCAGTATTTATCAATAACAATTTACAAAGTCTTGAAAAGTCACATTCAAATTAGCTGCGGGCAAACAATGTACTTAAGCCAAAGGATCAGTGTAAAGGTTTAACCCTGTTCGCCTCAGTTTCCTCCTCTGTAAAATTATTTGGAGAAGGAAATGACAAACGACTACAGTATCTTTGCCAAGATTTGATGCCAGAAAAACGTCTCAATAATTAGAATTCTCATTTCTTAAAACTATCTATTCCATAATGCTGTCTCTTGTACGTCTAACTCGGAGATGACTTGGATAGGAAAAAGAAAGTTGACAGATTTTTAATCTTGGATTGTAGTCAATAGGAGACACCCTGCCTAGCAGTTGGAGAGGTCATGCTGGGAATTATCAGTCATTTCTGTGTTAGAGTTCTAATTGGTAAGAAGCGTTTCCTGATATCAAATCTAAATTTGCTTCTTTACAACTTTTACCCTTTAGTCCCAGATCTGCCGTTTGGGACCAAATGAACAAATCATCCCTCTTACACACAAGGATTCTTAAAATTCTTGAAGATAAGTATAAAAATTTGGCTTCCCTCCTTCACCTTCTATGTCTTGTAATAGTTTTTTTAAAGTGTTAATTCATAGTTACTCCAAGACAAATGGGAATACCTCGGAAACTAATAAAAGGAGAAAGGTTATTGTTGAGCTGAATAGTGGGCATGACCCCTGGGGACTAAACCTGAAGAATATAGTTTGACAGTTCAGCAGTTAGTCCAGTTCAGGAGAAAGGGGTGAAAGAAGTACCCTGGCTTTTGGAAAAATCAGTCCTAGAGGGCTGGAGATTTCTCTCCATCATTCATGGCATCTAGCAGCAGAGTTACTTGTCCAGAAAACTATAATCTCTTTAGCAACTAGAGAAGCAGTCCTAGGGACTTTTTTGGGAAAGTCTTAGAGATTGAAACATGGTTGAGGGAGCAGAGACACACATTCTTCAGACAGACTACAAATACAGAGAGGCAGTTTCTCAATCAGTTTTGAGGAAAGTAACTTCTAATAGCTGAAAGGAGGCCCAGTTATGAGCTATATAATGAACAAGCACTGCTAATTCAGAGTTAAGCTATGGAAAGGAGTACATCCTGAGAGCCCATCTGAGAGAGACAAATTTAGCGAAGCCCCCACAAGGAGGTCATGAACATCAGATCTCAGTAATATTGGGTTTCTAAGTTTTGTAAAGAAAATTATAATTTTCATAATAATAGATATGACATGTAATGAATATACTAATAATTTAGTTTTTTCAGAGGTGCCATTTTCCCACCAGATTGACTTGGAAGCCAGAGTCTTACAATGCAGCTTGAAATGAGCAATCAGTTCTTGACAAACGCTCTCTTGTGTATGTTAAGTGAAGTGAATCAAAGATTGCAGAACCTGTTCCTATCACAGAACTTTAGTCCGGTTCCCCACTAAGTAATAATCCCTGAGATTTGAAAACAATCACTTAAGAACTGTTTCCACAGGACTGGAGAACACCCATATTGTCCTACTTTTTTGGTCTTGTTGTGGGAAATCATTCAAGCCCTGAAAATATTGTATTATAATTCACCTTTGCCTTCCCTTCCCACTTATGATTTGTGTATAAAATCTCTATCAAGTGGAGGTCTGCATCAAGAGAGCCTCGAGTTTGCAAACTGTAGTTTTCACTCTGAAACTGATCAATTAAATTGTTTATTGATCTCCAAAAAACTTGTTTTTAAGCTTGCTTTGTTCTACTCCAGCTATTTATAGTTTAGAGACCAATATAGTAAAGTTCTGTTAAAAGTTTCAGTGGCTACATGTGCATTTTAAATCAGGGCCCAGTCTTCCCATGGAAACTATGTGTATTTGTAAAGAGAGTACATCCTAGGTTAATGGGGGAAATTTTGATAGCTACTGTATTTACTATTGCCATAATCTTCCTAAATGCTTTTGTTTTAATTTGATTATATCTCCTGGGTGTTAAAAATAAGTGCAGCAGTGAGGAATCGTTTTAGAATAAATTCACAGCTATTCCTAGAATCTAGAAGTAGCGACTGTCTTTCTTGAGCAAGGATAAGCTAGACAGCTAAGTAGACAGAGCATTGTGTGAGTCAGGAAAACTTAAATTCAAATCCAGTTTCAGACTCTTACTAAGTTTAACTGTTTCTATTTCCTCATCTATAAAATGAGCTGGAGAAGGAAATAATAAGTCACTCCAGTATCTTTGCCAATATAACAAAAGAGTCAGACGTTACTAAACAACAGTAGCTAACCAGTTAACTTTTTATCAAACCCAAGAGCATGAGACTTTGAAGAGTTAGTATAAAAGAAATGCTACAAAACTATCATGTTCCCCCCTCCATACTTTTCAGTGTCCAAGCTAAACTTATCCATTCCCATATAATTTGAATTCAAGGTTCTTCATCTTTCAGATCCTCCTCCTCCAGTACAGGGTGGGCTGTGTGCTTAAATACATCCTAATTTCTCTCTCAAAAGTAACTTTGCATTCTCCATTCATCATCAGTTGTTCAGTCGATTAAATAAATACTTGTTCAGGATTCATTTGTGCCAAATACTGTGCTAAATGCTGAGGGATATACTAAAGAAAGTAAATTAGTTCTAAAAAAAGAACAACTAAGAACAAACAAGATATTTACAAAATAATTAAAAGAGGGAAGGCACTAGAACTAAGAGGAGTTAGGGAAATATTCCTATAGAAGATGGGATGTTAATTGGAACGTAAAAGAAGCTAAGGAAACTTAGAGGAAGAGAGCATTCCAGGCATGAGAGAGGGAGAAAAACTGCCCAGAGCCCAGAGATGGAATACCTTGTACCTGGAACATCCAGAAGGCCAGTGCCACTGGATGGAAGAACACATGTTAAAAAGTATGGTATAAGAAAATCCAAAAGATAAGAGGGAGCTAGTTTATAAAGGGCTCTGAATGCCAAACAGAGGGTTTTGTATTGATCTTGCAGGTGATGGGGAGCCATTGGAGTTTCTTGAGTAGAAGATGACATGGTGAAAACTTCACTTCAGAAAAATCACTTTAGTGGCTTAATGGAAGAAACTAAAGTAAGTAGAGACTTGAGGCAGACAGATATTTCTACCCGCAGACTATTACAGTAAGTAGTATGGCTGTGAAGAGATGAGGGCCTGCCCCTTGTGTTGAGAAAAGTATTTGAATAAGTTGAGTATGTTGCAAAGGTGAAATCAATAGCCCTTGACAGCAGATTGAATATGAAGGTTGTATGCCTGAGAAATTTAGAGGATAATTTTGCTTTCTACATTAATATGGAACAAATACGGATTATTACATTATACATAAATATGTTACTTAATTTTCCTTAAAATTTTAGTCCCTTTAGTTTGCTGCATAAAGATAATATACTTTATAAATAAGGATTCAATAAGTTTTTACCTTTGAAGTTTAAAAAAATAAATCTTTTTGGGTATACCCCTTAATGAAATCTGCTACACAAGTCTATGAGAAATACAATTTTCAGTTTCCCTAGAAATATTAAGAAATACTCCTCTCTAAACTCTTAATGGGGTGGGCCAGGGAAAACAAAAAGGTCTTAGGAAAATGGATTAAGGGCAATAACTCTTAATTCAAGTAGATATAAGAATTTGGCCTTTCTGTAAGGATTGACCTTAGAATTAAATCTAAGGAAGGTGGTATCCTTTCTGCCTCTGATTCAGTTAGATTTTCTATGTAGTTCTCTTGGAAGAGCTCCATTGACTCCTAAATGGCAGTGGTCCTGGAAGAATGGGATAACATTTTAACACAGATTATATGTTATAAGATTCTTATGTTACCTGTAATCATCTTGGCTCAGAGTCATGTCAGAGTCATGGGGACAATGCTAGTTTGGATTTTCTTTTTCTTTAAAGTAAAAATGACTTGGATATAATGTTAAATAAAATTGTTTCTCACAGACTTTAAATAGCAGAGTACTATGTTGATATCAATATTTTTTTCCTTCTTAAAATATGAGTTATGGAATTGAACATACTACTTCAGATATGGGCTGAACCAGATCAAGAGTAAGTCAGAATGTTGTTCAGTCATTTCAGTCATGTCCATTTTTTCATGACCCTATTTGGGGTTTTCTTGGCAAAGATACTGAAGTGGTTTACCATTTCCTACTCCAGCTCATTTTACAGATGAGGAAGCTGAGGCAAATAAAGTTGTTGAGGTAATAAGGTTGTTGAGGTTACAGGGGTCAGTCAGAATCATCCCAAACCAAGCCACCAAAATGATGGATTTACCCACCAAAATGACAAGATACATAGTGAATCTTGGTATTATGGACTGGTAGTGTGAATCATCTCAAAAGAATGTGTAGTTTAAACATCCTCTGAATCAAGGGGCAAAGATTTTATTACTGCTAGGAGCAGGCTAAATTCCAAGAGAAGTTATCAAAGAAAAGATTTTAGTGATTAACAAGAGGAAAGACAAGTTCCCTACTGGAGCTCACAATTAATCACCATTAAAGCATGACAAGTAAGGGATTATAGGGCTAAATCTAAAAGGATTTTAGAATCCTAATAGGCTTAGCTATTGTGATGCTTAGCAAGCAGATCAATCATAAAAAGGAGCTGGCTAGAACTAGGAGAAAGATACCTAGAAGGTGGAGTACAACTTGATGTGTTAGTCATATAAAAAAATGTTCTAAATCACTATTAATTAGAGAAATTCAAATTAAAACAACTCTGAGGTATTACCTCACACCTCTCAGATTGGCTAAAATGATGATTGGAAAAGATAATAATAAATGTTGGAGGGGATGTGGGAAAACTGGGACACTAATACATTGTTGGTGGAGTTGTGAACTGATCCAACCATTCTGAAGGACAATTTGGAACTATGTCCAAGGTACTACCAAACTGCATACTCTTTGACCCAGCAGTGTTTCTACTGGGCTTATATCCCAAAGAGATCTTAAAGGAAGGAAAGGGATGACATGTGGAAAAATGTTTGTGGCAGCCCAAGGAACTGGAAATTGAGGGGATGCCTGTCAATTGGAGAATGGCTGAGTAAGTTATGATATTTCAATGTAATAGGATATTATTGTTCTATAAGAAATATAAGATAGACTGATTTCAGAAAAGCCTATAAATATTTACATGAACTGATGCTGAAATGAGTAGAACCAAGAGAACATTATTTACAGTAACAAGATTACATGATAATCAACTGTGATGGACTTTGCTCTTTTCAACAATAAGGTGATTCAAAGCAATTTCTATAGACTTGTGATCCATATAGCCATATGTGTCCGAAGAGAGAACTATGGGAACTGAATGTGGATCAAAACATAGTATTTTCACCTTTTTGTTGTTGTTTGCTTTTTTTTTCTTTTTATGTGTTTTTCCCTTTTGATCTGATTTTTCTTGTGCAGAATGATGAATATAAAAATACAATAGAAGAATTGCACATATTTAACCGATATCAGATTGCTTGCTGTCTTGGGGAGGGATAAGGGAGGAGACTGGGAGAAATTTTTGAAAGGTAAGATTTTACAAAGGTGAATGATGGAAACTATCTGTGCATATATTTGGAAAAACAAAATACTATTAAAAACAAACAAACAAAAAGCATGATGAGTTAATCCTAAAAAGAAGTTTAGAGAAGATCTAGAGTATAAACAGATTTCTTATGAAATCTTAATGGTTTCATTTCATAAATTAGCTTTTTTGATTGGATATAATAAAGGAGGGGTCTCCAGAGTCCAAAAGTCTAAAAATCCACTTGAAGAAAAGGATTAAGAACAAAAGGCCCACCTAAAGCTGAGATGATCCTATCAGTGTATTATAATCTTACAAAGCTCTTTCCAGCTTTCCTCAGGGAGTAGCAAGGCTTCCAAATCATTTACATTTTCATGATCATTCATCATCAGTAATCCAGGTTCTCTCTCTCAGGACCTCATCATTTCTCATCAGGGTTAACTACTTGCCCAGGATCTCACAGTAAGTTTTGAATTCAGGAAGATGAATTTTTCTGACTCCAGCCCTGTTCTCTATCCACTGCGCCCCCTAGTTGCCCTTAAACCAGAATAGTGACCTATGTATTGCTAGTATCTCATTAATTCAGCTAAAGATTGCATTATGGGGGCAGTTTGGGGGCACAGTGGATAGAACACCAGCCCTGAAGTCAGGAGGACCTGAGTTCAAATGTGATTTTAGACCCTTAACACTTTTTAGCTGTGTGACCCTGAGCAAGTTACTTAACCCCAATTGCCTCAGCAAAAAAAAAAAAAAAAAAAAAGATTGCATTGTGAAGGTTGCTGCCATATCATATCACACTGCTAACTTTTTGAGCTTACTATCCAATAAATCCCCCAGATCTTCTTCAGACAAGCTGTCATTTAATCATGATCCTCAACTATCCTGTATTTTGTATCATGCACCTAGAGTTAGAAAGGCCCTGAGAGGCTATCAATTCCCTCATTTTTTAGATAAGGAAACTGAGGCATAGGGAGTTATATTAAATCCAATATAGGTATATATGTTTATACAATTATCTTGCTGTACAAGAAAAATCAGATCAAAAAGTAAAAAAACAAAAACAAAAACATCATTTCTTATGGAAAAATAATATTCCATTACATTCATTTATCTCAATTAATTCAGTCATTCCCCAATTGATGAGTATCCCCTCAATTTCTAATTCTTTGCCAACATAAAAAAAGATCTGCTATAAATATTTTTGTATATGTGGGTCCTTTTCCCTTTTTCATGATATCTCTGGATATAGACCTAGTAGTTGTATTGCTAAATTAAAGGATATGCTTAGTTTTGTAGTTGTTGGGACATAGTTCCAAACTGCGCTCCAGAATGGTTGGATTCCATAATTCCACCAATAAAGCACTAATGTTTTAGGAGTTCTTTTGTACAGATTAGTGGTTTGTGGGATTTTCTCCCTGAAAATATCTCTTTATAATCCTGGTAGTAGAAACCCTGAGTTAATATAATAAAGTCTACCATGTATATACAAAGCATTGTACTAATATAAAAGAAATATGGATAGAAATGCAAGACATTCTCCTCAAGAAATTCATATTGTAATAGTGGAAGACAACATATATAGGAAGTTTCAGCCACAAATGACATGAAAAATCCCAGGTCTGTAGGATAACCATTCTCATTTCCATTTCTCATTTCTCATTTCTATAGTTTATGCCCCATATTTGTAATGTGCTTTCTCTTTACCCATGCCATTTAGAATCCCTATTGAACGAGATGAGTTGAGATCTTTCAAGATAGTTGTGAAAATCGAGTAAGGCTTCATCTACTTCAGAGTTTGAGTAGGTTATCCTAACCTGTTGTGATTTTCAAAATTGTCTAATCTTCAAGAAAAAACAAGCCACTGAGGCAGAACTCTGAGACAAGGACACTTTATTATAGAGTCTATGGTCCTCTCTAATGTAGTAGACCTCAGAACTTCCTGACATCTAAGATGCCCCCTTTCTAAAGGGTCTTAATTTTATAATTTCATAATGATAAATATTCCACAGAGTCCTCTCTCCACAAAGTCTTCTCTATGCAGAAAAAGAATGCCTAATTGTTGGAATCTTTACAAATTGTTAAGTCATTAGAGTTGATAGAGACAATAATTATCTAATTTAGCATGGTTCAGTATCATTGATCTGATCTTACAAGGAGATGTTTTGGGCCAGAATCTGAAACAAGGTACTAAGTGGAACTGATAGAAACAGTGCTTGTGTTCACACCTTTAGAGAACTCATATAAGCAAGAAGTATTTAAGTACTCATTGGAGTTCACAAGTATGGGAGCTTCACAAAGTAAACTTTGTGACTTTGTGAATTCACTCCTCCCTTAGGTTGCCTCCAGAAGGAGAAATCAACTTTAGGAGATCATATATAAAGAGGCTCCTAGCTTCGGGTTAGTTAGTTACTTTGGGTTAGAGAGAGTTACTTTGGAACATTGACTGGGGTCTGAGAGGAGCACTCTGGGAGGAAGCCCACAAGCCCTCTCTCCGAGGCAAGAGAGATTCATTCCATTTTCCACCTTTGTGCTGGCTGGAGGCTGAAGAAAGCAGAGGCAGAAGCAAAGGACAATCTGTAAGAGCTCTTGGAACCAAGCAGAGAGATAGGCCTCAACTAACCGGGCTATTTTGGAAGGAGAAAATAAACGTTTGCATTTTTACCAGCTGGCTGCATTTGGAGTAATTATTACTTTAACTGCAACTAAGGCTGCTTCCAGAAAACTTCCCCAAGAAACCTTCTCCCAGAGAGAACCATTATTATTTTAAAGAAGAGAAAAAGAACACCACATCAAATAGCCAGAATGCTAGCTGGCACATCTGCCAGTATATTCTGAGATCAACTGAAAAAGGTAGACTCAAGGGGGATTCAGTGAATGAGGACCATTAGGATGCCCAGATAACGGACAGTCTTTCAAACCAAATTGTTTCCTTCTTAGGTCCTGGGGAAGCGAGTCAATAGTTTTGAGCTGTGATCTTAGATTTTCTTTGGGTTTGTTTCCCGTCATAGGGATCACCATCTGATTTAGAGTTTTTTACCACTATGGTATCATCTGGCTAGATCAATATTATGTCATCAATGTGGTAGATTTCATCTGAATATCCTAAGGAAAGGAGACCCTACTACCATGATGTGAGAATATAAAGAAAAGTTCAGGTGGTTCTAGGAAAAAATGATGAGGATTAAGTTTTTTCTGATTAATCTTAGCCATAGGAAAAGGGGGAAAAAAAATCAGAAAACTCAGCAAAGTTGATAACCCCATACCACTTATCCTGGGTCTAGTATACAGGGTCTGATAAGATGAGGAATAGCTGTAGAGACAGTTATGATAACTTTGTTCATTTCACTGTAGTGCATTGAAAGCTACCAGGTATCACCTGCCTTCCTCACAGGTAACATAGGGCTGCATATAACATATGTAATAAAGTTTCCTTCCTTGCCAGAGAAGAAATACCTTCCAGCCTCTCTAAGGACTTGATATTTCCTACATGACAAGAGTTTCCATTTGACCCTACCCACAGTAACATGCTTAGGGGTTGCTGAAAAGGTCCTCACAGATACTGAGTCCATAAAATCCCTTCTCTCCATAAACTACCTTCACCTAACTGAGCCAAATTGGGCTATTCCGTGCCTACCTTAATAATGTGCTTCAGGCAAGTTATATCCATGAAAAGAATGTCAAACTTCCTGTAGACCAAAAAACTTTGTAACCACTTTAGCAAACCTAGAAGATGGCCTGAAACCAATCTTCATCTCTAGGAAGAAGACTTCAATACATCTCCTATTGGACATTTTATTTTGTTTTATTTTTCTACTACTGGACATTTGGAACCAGATATCTATAGACATGTCTTCATTTCAGGTCTCTTTTCAGTAGTATTATCCTCTCTCCTTTGCAATCATGGTAATTTTCCTGGGGCATAGTGACCTGATCACCTCACTGCTTGGGCAACTTTCAGGTCACTATATTGACTCTAGGATCAGGTACAGACTCATCTATTTGGTATCTAGAGCCTTACGCAACTTAAAATTCAACCTACATTTCCAGATGCATTATACATTGTTTTTCTTTATTTGCACAATCCAGTCAAAATAGTCTTCTTGCTGTGTTTTTTTTCATGTAATATTCCATTTCTCATTTCCATAGTTTATGCCCCATATTTGTAATGTGCTTTCTCTTTACCCATGCCATTTAGAATCCCTATTGAACGAGATGAGTTGAGATCTTTCAAGATAGTTGTGAAACTTCAGAGTTTGAGTAGGCTTTGAAGATTGAGTCAACGGCATACTTAAGTCCCATTCCTGCTATACTCCCATGACATCAGCGTTCCCTATTTCAGTCAAATATGGACAACTATGTACTTATTGGTCAAGTTCAATTTCTTGGGTAGTGCCCGTGTTCAGAATGTAAGATTCTCGCCAATAAGGATGAGGGTCAGTGGTGGGAGGGGGTATTTGCGTTAAGAATTAAAAGTGTTGACCCTGCCCCCCAACGGTGCCTCCTCCCTTCCATTGTCTGCTCGATGGGTGGGATGCCCTTCTCTCGAGAATGTATAATAAAACTTTGCTTTGCTTCTAGAGATCTCTCCAGCTTTTTTTTTTATTAAATGGTGACCCCTCACATTTCTGAACCACACACTATTTTCCTTAGTTTAAGTTTGGCCTTCTACCTTTCCTGATTGCCCGGCTGCTATATATATATATATAGCCCCACTCTTACCCCTCAAAAACTATCTGTTATATCTATATATTTACTTTATATGTTTTATATATATTTATATGTGTGAAGCACTTATAATGCTCCCCTGGTCCCAGACACATAGACACATGGGGCCCCTAGTAGAACTTTCCCAGGTTCAAGGGCATGATAAGGACCAGTTTCCTAACGACTTCTTTCTTGCCATCCACTACACCCGGAGACTTATCTAAAAAAAAACCAAAATCACCAGTGGGACTTGATGGTGGCATAAAAAGTTCCAGCCACATAAAGTCTAGACTCTCAGGCTCACAGGGCACCTATGACACAGATGTTCCACTGACCAGATGATCCATTGCCACATGGCTTCCAAATGGACAAAAGAGAGTCCGAGGGTCCGGGATCCTCATAACCTTGCTCTATTAGGATAAAGTACACTTCCTTTTTGTAAATATTCTATAACCGATCCCTAAATCAAACCTGAACAAAGAGATTGCGAGAAGGGGTGTTAGGAGTCCTGCCTCCAATATTTGATGTAGTTTTGGGAAGTGGAGACAAAATTAGGTGGCTTTAGGATTCACCAGGTAATTGAATTGGGGATAGAGATCTGTAAATATAGAGGAGAAAAGTCCTGCAAAGATGGAGTAAGGTGGGATGATCATATGGAGAAACATTGTATAGCTTCCTCTCAACAAGAGCCTTCCTGATCAGAAGGTTTCACTCTATAAAACAAGGGGCAGGCAGAGTGATTAGCTGGAGGCAGCTGTCCAAGAGGGTAATCAAAGTGCTAAGTTCATCATTTCTTGGTCACTGTTGTCTGTTCTATATAAATTGGAGTGCCCGCATAAAACTGAAATAAGTAACCTGGACCAGAGCATTCAGCAGCTGGAGACAGGAGCTCTCTTCTTTCAGAGACTTTACAACAAGAGGCAACTAATGGAACTGGTGACTGTTGCAGAGACAGGATTCATGAGACTTGGGAGAGTGGATTTGGGCTGGGGAATGAGGAATTCCCAATTTGGTAAGAAAACTTCCAGCTACTGCTATCACTGCCCTCAGAGAGAAGAAAGTTGACTCCCTGCCCTGGGGAGCATGCACTGGGTGGGCTCTTTCCAGCCCACCTGAGGTCAGAGAAGTTCTAACACAAATCTGTGTCCCCGGAGCTATATTTCTGAGGACCCAGCTTAATGGAGCCCTAGCCAACTTCTGTTCCTTTTGCAGCCAGCTTAAAAGATGGGGATCTGCAAAAGAAAAGTGGCTAGAGGAAAAGAGTTTGATGGTTTGACTCAAAGGCATTCTACACTTGAGTCTGTGCCCACCCTCAAAGGCAATTAGATCTTGCCTTCTATACATAGCCAAATGATTTCAAACTTTAGCTATGAATCTCCTCTGCTATGCAACATTGTGTACATTGTTACAGGTATAGACTGACCAATTAGTAAAATTGGAGGAGTAGGGACAGCTGTGACCTGGTTTGTCAATTGGAATAGACACTCTGGGAGTGGGAGGAAGTGTCACAGAGCCCATGGTCACAGGGATCACATCATCTCCAGAGAGCACTTTGGGTGTAACTCCTGCAAATGTTACCTAGTCTGTAAGAGTAAAATTGTACAGGGAAATTCAGCACCAGGGCATTAAGGCGGGCTGGGGGGGGGGGGGGGGACTCTTTACCTCTGCCCAATCTGGCTCAGTTAGGTGAGGCTATACTGGGCAAGTAGTCTATGGAAAGAAGGGGTATTATGAGCTCAGTATCTGGGAACTTTTACTGTGCATAGGGTCATATGGAAACTCTTACCATGTAGGTAACACCATGAAATATCAAGTCCCTAGCCAATCTAATTGATGTTTTAGACAACTCCTTTGAGTTGTTTTAATTTGTATTTTTCTTATCAATAGTGATTTAGAGCACTTTTTTTATATGACTATAGATAGCTTTGATTTTTTCATCTGAAAACTGCCTGTTCATATTCTTTGATTATTTATCAACTGGGGAATATCTTTTAATTTTACAAGTTTGACTCTGTTTTCTATATATTTGTGAAATGATACCTTTGTCAGAAAAACTTACAGTAATTTTTTTCACAGTTATGATTATTGTGTATTTATTTCCTTCCTTTCTATTTTTCTCCTATTTATTCTAAACTCTCTTTCCTTTCACTCTGTCCATCCTCAAAAATGTTTTGTCTCTGACTATCCCTTTTTTGCACCCACTTTTATCAGTCCCATCCCTTTTCTTTCCCTTTTCCTTTGAATTTTCCTGTAGAGTAAGATTCTCTCTGAACCAATTTTTATGAAAGTAAGATTTAAGAGATTCCCCCAAGTCCCCATCTTTCCCTTCCCATTTCATGTGAGATAATTTACCCCATCCCATTACTCTCTTTCCTTTTCTCCCAGTGCATTCCTTTTTTTTCATTTTTTAATTTTTTAAATATAATTAGCCCATCATGTTCATCTTATACCTGTGAGCTCTATGTATTCTCCTTCTAAGTAATGAAAAAGTTCAGCAGTTACAAGTGTCATCTTCCCATGTAAGAATGTGAACAGTTTAATCTTATTAAATCCATTATAGTTTCTCTATCCCACTTGCTTTTTATGGTTCTCTTGAGTTTTGAAAGAAATTCAATTGATGAAGAATTTGTTTATAGTATTTTTGATTTGGGAAGTAGTTGTAAATGATGAAATGAATTGAAAAAAATTATCTAGAAATTATATCCCTGTTAATATCTTAGCAAGTAAAACTAAAATTTATTAAACACCAGGCACTAGGTTATATATTTTTCCGCTTCTTAAAAAATACCCTTTCTATTTATTTCATCAAGAGCAATATTTTCAAAGCTTGCTATGTTTGACCCTGGTTGAAAACCTCTTCATTATTAAGTTTATCCTTTAATTTTATTTTTACTTTCATCAAATATAATTTTGAAATATTTCATAATTATCCTTTTTTATGCACCTTTCTAAGAAGCTCAGATAATCTTTAAGCTCTTCTTGTTTTATATCCATTACAGTAGTGGCCCAAATCAATTATGAATAATATCTCCTAAATCTCCTTGATTACAAATAAAGAACTTTTTTCCTCTTGACAAAAAAAAATTAGATTTATGATATTCATTTTAGTATTCACTACTTTCTGTGTTATCCCAAGACTTTGAACTTAAAAAATAGAATCTAGAAATATGTTGCTAATAAAATGGTTATGTGTATTATTGGAATTATGACAATTGAACTCAGTTTTAAATTTGTTTTTAATAGCAAATGGTTTATGACTTTGATTTATTGTGTGTATATATGCACATTCCTTTCTCTGTGATGTCAGTAACTCCAGTTTTGTGAAGAATTCCGTGAAATATTTTGATGACTAAGCAAATATGCATGTTCAAGAGCATGTTGTTTTTTTCAATTCATTCATTTTCCCCCTTAGTTATGACCTAGGTACTTAATAACCAGAAAGTTTTACTAACAAACGTATTTTTAACATGATGTCCTGCATAATCAAATGAAGATTAAATTATATAGGATGGCAATATGAAATATATGCCTTTAAGGTCTTAATTCCTTGAAAATATTATTCTATTCAATTAAAGAAACTTTAAATATCTGCTATATGAAGAGCACTGTATTCAGCAATAGCAATCTTATTTTTTCAGTCATGTTTAACTTTTCATAATGCTTTTTGGGATTTTCTTGGCATAGATACTGGAGTGGGTTTTTTGCATTAACAATACAAAGATAAAAAATGATGGTTCCTGCCTGCAAGGGGCTGGGATCTATGATATAGATAAATAAATAGAATTGGTTGAAGGCAGGGTATGAAATGGGGCAAAAGAAACATCCAGATGAAGTTCTTTAGAAAAAATTTGAGGAGAGATAGGTCATGTTGATCTGTGGAGATCAGAGATGAAGTTTTCATGAAAGAGATTGCATCTGATCTAGGCTTGAAGGGAAAAGAAGGATTTTGAAAATAAATGATAAAAGAATGATGATAAAGGAAATCTGTGTCATTTGTGAATACATGTAGGTGAGAACACATAAGCATAGGACAGAGAATAGCCGGTCTTGTAGTATGGCTGAAATGCAGAATCTGTGGTTGGAAGTTAGGTAAAACAAAACTGGAAAAGTCAAATGGAGCCAGATGGTGAGGAAGCCTCAAATGCCCCGTCAAGGGCTATTATGTTTTATTCTGGACGTGAAGGGAGTCATCAAAAATATTTGAACTGGGTGATATGATTAAGACTCATGCATTTTAGTGATGCTGAGTAAAACAAACAAAACCAGAAATACATTGTACACAGTAACAGCAAGAATGTATGATAATCAACTATGAAAGACTTGGTTCTTCTCAGTAGTTCAGTGATCCAATCCCAAAAAACTTTGGTTAGAAAACTCCATTTGCATGACACCCCCTTCCCCTCCCAAAAGAAAATAATGCAAATTAAACTTAAAAGTGTGTCATGTATGGAAAATGCTATCCATATTCAGAAAAAGGAGTATGGAGTCTGAATACAGATTGAAGCATAAAATAAATAAATGAATAAACAAAAATATTTGTGAATTTTTAAATTATTTTCACAGCTTCTTGAAAAGGTTAATTGGAAAGATTGGAAGTAGAGTGACTAGTTAGGATGCTGTTACTATAGTGTAGATAAGAGATAATGAGAACCAAAACTAGGATGACAGTGTATGATTAGAAAAAACTAGGAAGGATCAGAGAAATTGAAAATATAATTGTGAGGACTTTGCAATTGATTGTGTGGGTAGGAGGGAGAATGAACAATCCAAGATGACACGCAAGTTTTGAGCCTAGATGGAGGAAGACAGGAGAAAACAGAAATAAGGATTGAGAGGATAAGCAGATTTACTGAGGAGGAGGATGGGTTTAGCTTTGAGCATGTAGAACTTGAGGTGTTAATGGGATATCCAGGTGGACATATTCTGCATGTACTCAGAGGACTGGGGTTGGGCATGATTTTAATTTGAATAGAACTGGGGGAAAAAATGAAGCAAGCCCTGAGACCAAGTGAGATTGCCAGTGGAGAGAATGTAGAAAAAGAGCTAGAATATAGGTCCTGGTTTATAAAACAGGAAGAGGAAACAATAAAGTGGGAAACTGAATGGCCTACATAGATGAAAGACAATGACATAAAAAATAGGGACTATTTTTTGCCTCTCTTTATTTATTTATTTATTTTGCTTTACATTTGTTTTATTTTGGTTTCAGAGAAACAGCAAGGTAACTTAGAAAAGTAAGTGGAGTTTTGTTTTATTTTTTAATTGTTTTTATTTTTTCTTGTTATACATGTATATTAATTTTTTAAATGTACATTTCTTTATGAATCATGTTGGGAGAGAAAAATCAAAACAAAAGGGAAAAACCATGAGAAAAAAAACAGAAGAAAAAAAAATGAACATAGCATGTGTTGATTTACATTCAATCTCCATAGTTCTCTTTCTGGATGCAGATGGCATTTTCTATCCAAAGTTTATTGGAATTACCTTGGATCACTGAACCACTGAGAAGAACCAAGTCTTTCATAGTTTATCATCGCATACTTTTGCTGTTACTATGTACTGTGTATTCCTGGTTCTGCTTGTTTTGCTCAGCATCAGTTCATGTAAATCTTTCCATTTTGCTTCTTTTTGTATTTCTAGTTCTTAGTCATTGTTTTTATTGTTGTTGTCATCGTTGTTGTAGAGTCATTCAGTTATGTTCTCTCTTTGTAACTCCCATGGTCCATAACTGTCCATTGGGATTTTCTTGACAAAGATATTGCAGTAGTTTGCCATTTTCTTTTCCAGATCACTTCATAAATGAGGAAACTGAGACAAACAGGATATCTGAGGCTAGTTTTGAACTCAGACTTCCTGATTCCAGGACTAGTGTTCTATTCATTGAACCACTAGCTGCCTAGTACTTAGCACTAGTTCCTGTATTAAGTAAGCATTTACAATTTTTTTAAATAATTGATTGAGGGACAAATTGTGTTGATTGCTTGAGATCCTGGCTTACAAAATTGAGAGAGGTTTATTATTAAGCGAACCATATGATGAATGATTGACTAAGATGCTGAGATGATCTACATTAGTGGAGAATGTGCCCTTATCCATAAAAATGTTAGATACTTGAAATAAGAACATGTTTTGTTAACTTTGAAAAAAAATTTAGTATTAGAATTGTTAGTTTTAGCAATAAGAGAAGGAAAAGAGATTAAAGAAATCAAAGTAGATTATGAGGAAACCAAATCATCACACTTTGATGGTATTCTTAGAGAACCTTAGAGAATCAATTAAAAAACTACTAGAAACAATTCACAACTTTAGCAAAGTTGCAGAATACAAAACAAATTCACATAAATCATCAACATTTTTATATATTATCAACAAAGTCCAGGAGCAAGAGATACAAAAAGAAATTCCATTCAAAATAACTGCCCGATAGTATAAAATATTTGGGAATCTATCTGCCAAGGGAAAGTCAGGAAGTATATGAACACAACTACAAAACACTTTTCACACAAATAAAGTCAGATTTAATCAGTTGGAAAAATATCAGATGCTCATGAGTAGTCCAAGTGAATATAATAAAAATGACAATACTACCTAAATTAATCTACTTATTTAGTGCCATACCAAACTTCCAAGAAATTATTTTACAGACCTAGAAAAATAATAATAAAGTTCATTTGGAAGAACAAAAGGTCAAGAATTTCAAGGGAATTAATGAAAAAAAAATGCCAATGAAGGTGGCCTAACTGTGCCAGACCTAAAACTATATTATAAAGCAGTGGTCATCAAAACCATTTGGTACTGGCTAAGAAATAGAATAGTTGATCAGTGGAATAGATTAGGATCACAGGATAAAATAGGCAAATGGTGTTTGACAAACCTGAAGACCCCAGTTTTGGGCTTAAGAACTCACTATTTGACAAAAACTACAGGGAAAATTGGAAACTAGTATGGAGGAAATTAGGGCTCAGCCCACACCTAACACCACATACCAAGATAAGGTCAAAATGGATCCATGATTTAGACATAAAGAGTGATATTATAAATAAATTAGAAGAACATAGGATAGTTTACCTCTCAAATCTGTGGAGAAGAAGGAATGTGTGTCCAAAGAAGAACTGGAACTCATAACAGAAAATCAAATCGATAATTTTGATTATATTACGTTAAAAAAGTTTTTATATAGACAAAACTAATGCAGACAAGGTCAGAAGGGTAGTAATAAATTGGGAAAACATTTTTACATTTAAGGGTTCTGATAAAGGCCTCATTTCTAAAATATATAGAGGATTGACTCAAATTTGTAAGAATTCAAGCCATTCTCCAGTTGATAAATGGTCAGAGAATATGAACAGACAATTTTCAGATGAAGAAATTAAAACCATTTCTAATCATACGAAAAGATGCTCTAAATCACTATTGATCAGACAAATGCAAATTAAGACAACTCTGAGATACCACTATATGCTTCTCAGATTGGCTAAGATTACAGAAAGAGAAAATGACAAATGTTGGAGGGGATGTGGGAAAACTAAGACTCTAATACATTGTTGGTAGAGTTGTGAACGAATCCAGCCATTCTGGAGAGCAGTTTGTAGTGATGTTCAAAAAGTTATCAAATTGTGCATACCTTTTGACCCAGCAGTGTTACTACTGAGCTTATATCCCAAAGAGATCTTAAAGAAAGGAAAGGGACCTGTATGTGCAAAAATGTTTATGGCAGCCCTTTTTGTGGTGGCAAGAAACTGGAAACTGAGTGGATGCCCATCAATTGGAGAATGGCTGAATAAATTATGGTATATGAACGTTATGTAATATTATTGTTCTGTAAGAAATGACCAACAGGATGAATACAGAGAGGCCTGGAGAGACTTACTTATGCTAAGTGAGATGAAAAACCAGGAGATCATTATACATGACAACAACAATATTATAAGATGATCAATTCTGATGAACAGGACTCTTTCCAATATGATGATTGAGACCTGTTCCAATAATTTTGTGACAAAAAGAGCCATCTACACCCAGAGAGAGGACTGTGGGAATTGAATGTGCATCACAATACAACATTCTCACTCTTTTTGTTGTTTGCTTGCATTTTATTTTCTTTCCCATTTTTTTTCCCTTTTTGATTTGACTTTTCTTCTGCAGCAAGCTTATTAGATAAATATTTTTACACATATTGGACTTACATATATTTTAACATGTATAACATATATTGGATTGCTTGCCATCTAGGGGAAGGGGTGGGGGAAAAAGTGCTAAATCTAAAACACAAGGCTATGCAAGGGTCAATGTTGAAAAATTATCTGTGCATATGTCTTGAAAATAAAAAAAAAACTTTTAAAAAAAGAAAAAAAATTAAAATCAAGCTTAAACAATTTTTAAATTGTTTTTTAAAAAATATCTTACAAATGCTAAAATTACTACCAGAATATTTTATAATTGTTATAATTTATTACAAAGTAATTGTTTTTCTTTCAATATATGTAAGCTTGATAAACAGTCCACTTCCTAAGAACTTTTATCTTTAGGTGAAGATTCTTAGTTAATAAAAAATTCCAATTAACCAGAATATCCTATTTCCCAGCTCTTCTGAGTAAACAGAACAGGAATTCACTGCACAAAGAAACACAAATGATTCACTTTGGCTATTCGGTTGTTAGAATTGAGTTAAATTTTTATCTAAGGTAAAACATTATTTGGACTTCAAAATTGATTTATTTATTGAACAAACATTTATTTAGCACATACATGTATACAAATTGACATCATTTTACCAAAGTTATTTAATAGGCTCACTGTCTTATAGCTATAAATTCAGGAGAAATGATTTCTTTTTGGCTGAGAGAATGACATGCCAATGCCATAGATATGATGTGAAAGATTCTTCATTTGGTTACAAACTTGGAGAGAGCAGTGTTGGGGTGGGGGTAGAGAGACAGAGAGAAAAACAGAGACAGAGAGAGAGGAGAGAGAAACACAGAGACAGAGAGGAAGAAGAGAGAGAGGCAGACAAAAACAGAGATATATGGAGAGAAAGAAAGAGAGAGAGAGAGAGAGAGACAGACAGACAGACAAGACAATCTGACAGAGACAGAGACAGACAGAGACGAAAAGAGAAGAGAGAGACAGAGAGCCAGAGAGAGAAAAGAGAAGAGAGAGGACAAAGCGACAGAGACAAAGAAAGAGAAAAGAGAGAGAATGCACAAACTTTTAAGTGGAGTGGATGCTGGAGCTGCACACTTTTGAGAAGCTAGTCTCTTAGCTCCTTAACTTCAGAGCAATTCTAGACAACTGAGAATATACCTCCCCAAGATGAAATCCTTGTTTCTCCTGATTTGAGCTGAAATCTCTTTGGCTCCCACTTAAGAGCTCTTTTACTTTTGTATTTTTTGGCATATTATACTAGAATTTCTCCAATATCTGCTTGCTATTTTACTTGGATAAGTGGGTTTAGTCTCCATTTACTATTCATGATGGGCCCAAGCTGGAGAACAAAAGCTAAGTGCTACCATCATTTTTAAGAGTCATCAGGAAGTAGTTTTCTTTCTTTCTCTTTAAAAAAAAAAATCAATAGTATTTTATTTTCCAAATACATGTAAAGATAGTTTCTAATATTCGTTTTTGTAAGACTTTGTGTTCCAAATTTTTCTTCCTCTCCCTTCTCTAGGACAGCAAGTAATCTAATATAGGTTAAATGTGTATAATTCTTTTAAACCTATTTCCACATTTTTCATGTTGTACAAGGAAAATCAGATCAAAAGGGAAAAAAAAACAAACTAACAGAAAATGAAAATACTATGGTCTGTTTCTATAGTTCTATCTTTAGGTGCAGAATGGCACTTTCCATCACAAGTTTTTTAAAATCACCTCATTATTGAAAAGAGCCAAATCCATCACAGTTGATCATCACATAATTTTGTTGTTGCTATGTGTAATGATCTCCTGGTCCTGCTCACTTCACTCAGCATCAGTTCACGTTAAGTCTCTCTAAAATCATTTTCCCAATCATTTCTTACAGAACAATAATATTCTATAACATTCATATACCATAACTTATTCAGCCATTCTCCAACTGATGGGCATCCACCCAGTTTCCAGTTTCTTGCCACTACAAAGAGGGCTGCCACAAACATTCCTTTATAGCTTTCTTTCTTAAGCAGACTTGCACTCTTAGAATACAGATATTTAAGAGATGGCTTTAATGGAGGAGAATTCTGGGAAGATGGCAGAATAGGTTGATAAAAGTCAAGCTGTCTCGATTTCTTTGCCCCACAAATAAAAATAATTTGCGCCTCAGGACAAATTGGTGAAAAATCAGGAAAATGAGGCAAAACAAGTGTCTTCCCGATACAATCCAAAATCTGAAGACCCCAAGTCAGGATTAACCCTCGTGAAGTGCAAACCTTCCGGGCACTCTGCTGAAACAAGTGGGGACTCCTGGGGCTAGCTGAGTCTGGAGGCTCAGCAGGAACCACAGAGCTTTTCACCTCCTGGATTGTTTGTGAAGTCGAGGTCGGAGTCTGGGAGGACTGAGTGGACCTGGGCTGATTGGGGCAGGGCCCAGCTGTGCTGCTGAGACTGGGCCCTGGGCAAGAAGGAGCCAGCACCTGGTGAGTGAAGAAGCTGGGGAGCAGGGATGGTGCTGGCTGTGAGTGCAGGAGATGGAGCTCTTTGGTTTGGGGTTCCTGGTCAGAGGGGAAAGCTGAAGCAAAGCTTGAGTCACGCCTCCCTCCCACCCCATGATTAGAGAGACTCACCTAATATTTATTTAAAAAGAAAAAAGAACCCAACCATTGAAGCATATTATGGGAATAGGGAAGACTGGGATTCATCTTCAGAAGAGGACACTTTAATTAAAAAAAAAAAAAAAAAAGCTATCCCAAAGAGTAAAGTGAAATGGCTACCTGCCTAGAGAGAATTTATTAGAGAAATAGAGAATATATTAGAACTCAAAAAAGAATTTAAAAATCAAATGAGAGACTGAGGAAAAACTAAAATAATAATAACAATCAAAATCATCCAAGAAAAGCAAGAAGATTATGAAAAAAAAAGTTCACCAAATAAAAAGAAAAGTATAGAGTCTCAAAAATGAAAATAATTTTTTGAAAATTAGAATTGGGCAAGGGGAAGCCAGTGAAGCTATGAGAGACCAAGAAATAGCAAACAAATTATAAAGATTGAGAAAATAGAACAGAAAGTGAAACATGAGAAACATGACAGATCTGGAGAATAGATCAAGAAGAGAAAATATAAGAATAACTGGACTGCCTGAAAGTTGTGATCAAAAAGAGAACCTTGACACAATAATGTAGGAAATAATCCAAGAAAATTGTCCTGGAGTCCCCGTGAGGGGAAAGTAGAAATAGAAAAAATCTACCAATCACCACCTCAAAGAAATCCTTTCTGGAAAATCACAAAGGAATGATATTGCCAAATTTTGAAAGCCCCAGATCAAAGAGAAGATTTTGCAAGAAATAAAAAAAATTTAAAATATGCTGGAAGTACAATTAGAATTATACAAGATTTACCAGCAGCTACAATAAAAGACCACAGGTCCTAGAATCATATTTACTGACAATCAAAAGAACTAGGCCTGGAGCCAAAAATATCACATCCAGTAAAATCATTTATAATTTTGAATGAGAAAAAAAATGGACCTTCAATGAACTTGTGGATTTTCAGAACTTTCTATCAACCAAATCCAAACTTAACAGAAAATTTAACATATAAGAGCCAATGTCAAAGATTAGTTTTAAGGAACTCAATATGGACAAACTTTAAACATGGACTGATTATTTTCTTTATATGGGAAACGTATACTATATGTTTAGGATTCACAGCAGCAATAGGATAGCTCAAAAGAAAGATTGGCAGAGTTAAGGTAAAAATAGTAATCATGTTATACAAATGAGGTACAGAGGAAGAATAGACACAGAAGCATTAGAAGGAGGAAGGCTTGTAGTTCTGAATACCTACTCACATTGGGAATGGGTTCAATAGACAACACCACATATAAACCATGAAGGGTATATAACCCTCCATAATCTATTTAAAAAAATAAGGGCGGGGGAGGAATGGGGGGATGGAGAAGCAAAGAATGAGGGAAGAAGATAGGGAAGGATCCCTGGGTGGGGAGAGGCTAAGTAATAATAAGTTATGGAGCAGAATTTAATTAAAGAGTCAGCAGGGATAGGAAAGGTGTATGTGTGTGTGTGTGTCTACATATGTATATATAAATATATGTATATATTATATATAATTATATATGTATATATAAATATATTTTAACTGGAGGTGGGGGTAAGGGAAAAAAGAATAAAGTAAATAAGATACATAGCAGAGAACCTGAGAATAATTTACAAGGAAATAAAAAAATGGACATTCATGAATATAATTTCTTCTACTAATATATATATATATATATATATATATATATATCCTTTTTTGATCTGGTAATTTGTTGTTATATATTTTGAATCCTCCCTGATGTTCTGCTGGGCACATGACAATGTCCTCTTTTATTTTGCTTTATTTTGTTTTGTATTTTCTTTCAGTTTTTCTTTTTATTCTTACTTAGTTTTTTTCAAATAAAATAAATTTTTAAAAAAGAAAGATGGTATAATCCTAATTTAATAATCCTCTTAATGATCCTGATTCTGTGTACTTCAACATCCCTCCACCCATCCCCAGGGTTTAGCTTGGAGTCCCCCACATACTCAGTCCTTAATCCAGGCTTTTGATTGTCAATTGAATCCCATGACCAGGGAATTCCATATTCCATGTTGGTTGTAAGGGTAATTGAAGAGTTTTAAAGTTCATGTCAAGTGCTACCTCTTGCACAAAGCTTTTCCTGATTTTTTCCCTACCCCCAACTTGTTAATGATCCACCCTAATCCTCTCCTCTGAAATTATCTGTGTGCACTTTGTTTCCTTCTCTTTAAATATAAGATTTTTGAGGATATTGTTTGTCTTTGTATCTCTGTTACCTAGCAAAATTCCTAGAACATAGTAGGTGATTAATTTATTGAATTGAGTTATTCTAAATGACAATTCTCCTTGGTGTCATGTTAGTCTGTGTTATATACTTTGATATATTCACTTTGAGTACTTTGAAAACTGTCTCAGAGAAGTAAAATGTGAAGAATGTTACATATTTTCAAAGTTATTTCAACTTGGGAATAGCGCGACTTCCATTTTAGGGCAATTAGGTGCCAGGCCTGGAGTCAGAAGCATTCATTTTCCTGAGTTCAAATCTGGATTCAGACACTTACTAGGCAAGTTACTTAACTGTTTTCCTCAATTTCCTCATCGTAAAATGAGCTGAAGAAGAAAATGGCAAACGATTCTAGTATCTTGTCAAGAAAACCCCAAATGTACCTGCCAGCTAGCTAGGGGAGGGAGTGGGGGGAAGGAAAAAATTTGCAACAAATGATTATGCAAGGGTCAATGTTGGAAAAATTATCCATGCATATGCTTTGTAAATAAAAAGCTTTAATTAAAAAAAGGTGGGGGGGAGAGAAAAAAAAAGAAAATTACAGTTATTGTTTTCCCATCTAGGTATGTAAACAATTTAACTTTTAAATACATATTTTCCTTTTGTTTATTTTTCCAAAAAAAAAAAGAAAACCCCAAATGAGGTCACAAAGAGTCAAATACAACTGAGAAATGACTAAACAATAACAACTTCTGTTATGATTGGATTTTTGTTTACAGTACTAGAAAATGCTGTTTGATTTTTCTTGGTTCTTGTAAATCTAAATATTTTCTTTCTTTCCTCTATGATAATTTATATATATATATATATGTATATATATATATATATATATAAAGATTCTACACAGTTGAACATAGGAAAACATCAGGCAAGAAGAAATTAAATATTTTTTGAAAGAAACTAGAACCAGTTCTTTCCTTACCCCCATGGTGGGGAAATGGGAAGAAGAAATACAATAAACTTTTACTGAATACTATCCAAGACCTTCATTTAAGTTTCTTTCCATACAGTTATGTATCCAGTAAATGTTTCCAGAGTTTCTGTGTGCCATATTTTGTCATTGTCTCTAATATTTACAATAAAGTTTTCTTGAACATTTAGCAAATTATAACTTCATATATTAAAAAAAAAAGAAAAAGAAAACCTGACTTTTTTTTTCCTGATTGTCCAATGTTTACTAATTACTTGAAAAAGTGGAAGATAGTAGAAAAACTCCACTAGGATGTATTATAGTGATTACCATAAGATCACTATGCTCCATGATGTGATAGCCATTGTATCAGCCTATATTTTTAGAGGATTACAAATTAGCTATGAAAATTTTTGTATTATGGTAGAGCTTAGCAGCTTAGGAACATTGTTTATTTAAATAAATTCTAGAGAGATCTCACTAACCTTTCCATTAGATCTTTTAAAATTATTGTTGTTACCATTATTGTTCTGGTTAGTTTCTATTTATGCTATAATTTTGAGGCATTTTCTTTTTTTTTTTTTAATAACTTTTTATTGACAGTACATATGCATGGGTAATTTTTTACAACATTATCCCTTGCATTCACTTCTGTTCCGATTTTTCCCTTCCCTCCCTCCACCCCCTCCCCCAGATGGCAAGCAGTCCTTTACATGTTGAATAGATCACAGTATATCCTAGATACAATATATGTGTGCAGAACCAAACAGTTTTCTTGTTGCACAGGGAGAATTGGATTCAGAAGGTAAAAATAACCTGAGAAGAAAAACAAAAATGCAAACAGTTCACATTCGTTTCCCAGTGTTCTTTCTTTGGGTGTAGCTGCTTCTGTCTGTCATTGATCAATTGGAACTGAGTTAGCTCTTCTCTTTGTCGAAGAAATCCACTTCCATCAGAATACATCCTCATACAATATCGTTGTTGAAGTATATAATGATCTCCTGGTTCTGCTCATTTCACTCAGCATCAGTTCATGTAAGTCTCTACAGGTCTTTCTGAAATCATCTGCTGGTCATTTCTTACAGAACAATAATATTCCATAACATTCATATACCACAATTTACCCAGCCATTCTCCAATTGATGGGCATCCATTCATTTTCCAGTTTCTGGCCACTACAAACAGGGCTGCCACAAACATTTTGGCACATACAGGTCCCTTTCCCTTCTTTAGTATCTCTTTGGGGTATAAGCCCAATAGAAACACTGCTGGATCAAAGGGTATGCACAGTTTGATAACTTTTTGGGCATAATTCCAGATTGCTCTCCAGAATGGTTGGATTCGTTCACAACTCCACCAACCATGCATCAGTGTCCCAGTTTTCTCACATCCCCTCCAACATTCATCATTATTTTTTCCTGTCATCTTAGCCAATCTGAGAGGTGTGTAGTGGTATCTCAGAGTTGTCATAATTTGCATTTCTCTGATCAATAGTGATTTGGAACACTTTCATATGAGTGGTAATAGTTTCAATTTTATCATCTGAAAATTGTCTGTTTTATCCTTTGACCATTTATCAATTGGAGAATGGCTTGATTTCTTATAAATTAGAATCAATTCTCTATATATTTTGGGAATGAGGCCTTTATCAGAATCTTTAACTGTAAAAATGTTTTCCCAGTTTGTTGCTTCCCTTCTAATCTTGTCTGCATTAGTTTTGTTTGTACAAAGGCTTTTTAATTTGATATAATCAAAATTTTCTATTTTGTCATCAATAATGATCTCTAGTTCCTCTTTGGTCACAAATTCCTTCCTTCTTCACAAGTCTGAGAGGTAAACTATCCTAGATTCCTCTAATTTATTTATAATCTCGTTCTTTATGCCTAAATCATGGACCCATTTTGATCTTATCTTGGTGTACGCTCTTAAGTGTGGGTCCCGAGGCATTTTCTAATGATAGTATTTCCTTTTCCTTGCTTTGAGTCATTATTGTGTAATTGTATTTGTTCAAGTTAAATTCAACATTATTTGAATGCTAAATTTTAATAGTTGTACTAAATATACCCTTATACATAAGGATTATCTTATATAGCTGTTATATATTTTCTTATATATGTTTCTTATACATATCATATATTTTTTAAGTTCTATGCTAAATTTTAATAGTTGTACTAAATATACCCTTATACTTAAGGATTATCTTATATAATTGTTACATATTTTCTTATATATATATATATATCATATATTTTTTAAGTTCTTTTTTTAAAATCAGAAAATAACTTTGGGTGTATTCCTTGTGGGTATATTAAGGGAAAACATGGATGAAAATTGCAGAGAAAGGACAATCACGCATTATTTTTCAGGAAATAACCATTTCTATGACATGTCAGATCTAATGTCATATTGAGATGTTTTTGTTCTTTTGTATAAAGATACACACAAAGAAGAGTCAAAAATTAATGCGAATTTACATTTATCACAGGTATATTAGATACTCATTATTATATGCCATCGTTACTATTATTATATTTAAATATGAAATACTTTTTTAAAACAAGTCTCTAACTAGAAATAATGCTGAAAGAATGGTTCTCTATGGTTTAGAGAGTCAGAAATCCTTAATTTCTATACTGACTTGTGTCTTAATAAATTGGATACACTAACCTTTAGATTTGGTCCATAGAGTTTGTAACAGAATATACAATGTTGCTTCTATTTCTACAGCAGGCAGAGCAGCTGGCAAAAGAATGTCACATATGATCTCCCTAGAATATAAATGATAGGTAGGTCCCAAAGGCACACATCTTTTGAAGTCTCTTAGCTCTGACTTTCCCTCCTTATTTCTTCCTGGTGAGCAAAGAAGCACTCCTTTACTCATCCCTATCATTGTTTCACCAAACTCCCTAACATACCAATTACTCTGTTTTTTTTTTTTAGTCCCATAATCTATACTTTCATCATACAGGGATGATGACATTGTACTTTTAAAAAATTTTAACATTCTTTTTTTTTTTCTTTTTTGCTGAGACAATTGGGTTAAGTGACTTGCTCAAGGTCACACAGCTAGGACGTATTTAACATTCTTTTTTTTTTTTTAATTTTGAGTTCTAAATTTTCTTCCTCTCTCTACTCCCTTCCCTATCTTTTGAGAACATCAGCATTATGATATGAATTATATATGTGAAATCATGTCAAATATGATGATCACATTATAGATCTTACCATTACCTACAAATGTTCTACTTTCTTAAAAAAAAATAGCATTTTATTTTTTTCCAAATACATGCAAAGATAGTTTTTAATATTCTACTTTCTTAATCAAAAGCTCTAACATTTTTGTTGGCTGCTTTGAAAATCCCACGGGACCTAAAACAGCTATTAATTTGTACACCTTTTATGTCCTTTTTTACAGAAATCCATATATATCATCCATTTAGGACTACTGTTAATTTTATTTTCAAATTATAAAAGCTCAGTGATATATTTGTATGTTTATCATTGGACTAGAAATATCCTTGATATTCCTTCATGTAGTTCCTTCAGCCAAAAGATTAGCAAAGAGCTAAAGACCTTTATAAGAGAATGAAATATTTATGCTTTGTGGCTCCCCATCTTCCCACTAATAAGTTATTTGGACAGTGCATTCAGTAGGAAACTTCTCTAGTAGCTTCAAAGTTATTTGCCTTTGGGGTGGGAGTAGTCTAAACCCCAAGTGACATTGAGTATGTAGGTGTCTGGGGGAGAAACTTCATTCACTTCTGAGGGGCTTATTGTCTACTGTGAATGTGTTTTCTGTTTTCATGGGTTTCTGTATTTTCTTGAGGTGAGGAGGGAATAAAAACTGCCTTATATTTCACATATACTTTTCATGTTTCTATATAAGCTGGCAACTCTATAATTATTCATATTTTTGGAAATGTAGATGTGATATATATTTAACTACTTCATCAACTATATCTGGTTGAGTGGCAAATTAGTCTTTTTGGTCAGAATCTGAGATTGGACTAGTCCATATGAGACAGGAGCTTTGTGGAGACCCTGGTCCAAATATTTCATATAAAGTAGTTTACAAACTTTTAATGTAATGTTTATTTGGGCCTTGGCTCTAACCAACTGATTCTGAAATAACTACTAGATGAAGACATCTATATTTGTTCCATGTCTGTTATAACAGTCAGGATTTTGGGGGAGGAGGAACATGTTACTGGATACTTATCACAACCAGCACCTTTTCATTTTCTTCTTGAAGTTGGTTTCCCAGTGCCTAGCATAGTGTATGGTACATAACAGACACTTTCCCTCCCATAATAGACACATACTCATTAATGGCTGAGTGAAAAAATATTCATAACAACATCAAAAAATCACAGTATCTTGCATTTGAAAGAAGGCTCTGAAGTAACTTGTCCTGAGCAAGAATTCCCACAACAATATAGCTGAACAATAGTTAAATAATCTTTTCTTGAATTTTTATTTGGTGAGTGAGAGCTCATTATCTACCCCAAAGGCCCATTCTACTTTGTTGGTTTTTTTTTTTTTTTTGAGTTTGTAGGTCATTTAATTACTGTCTTCTTTTTTATATGTAATAGATTTTTATTTTTCAAAATATATGCAAAAATAGTCTTCAGCATATGCCTCTGCAAAACTCTGTGTTCCATATTTTTATCTCTGCAATATAGATTAAATATATACAATTCTTCTAAACATATTTCCACATTTATCATTCTGCACAAAAAAAATCATGCCAAAAAGAAAAAAAAATGAGAGGAAAAAAATAAGCAAGCAAATAACAAAAAAAGGTGAAAATACTATATTGTGATCCACATTCAGTTCCCACAGTCCGCTCTCTAGGTGCAGATGGTTCTCTCCATCACGCCTCCATTGGAACTGGCCTGAATCACCTCATTGTTGAAAAGAACCACATCAATCAAAATTGATCATTGTATAATCTTTTTTTTCCCCTTGAGGCAACTGGAGTTAAGAGACTTGCCCAGGGCATATAGCTAGGAAGTGTCTGAGGCCAGGTTTGAACTCAGGTTTTCCTGACTTCAGGGCTAGTGCTCTATCCATTCCCCCCCATCCCATCTTTTCTTACAGAACAATAATATTCCATAACATTCCATAACAACCATAACTTGTTCAGTCATTCCCTAACTGATGGGCAGTCACTCGATTTTCAGTTCTTTGCCACTACAAAAAGGGCTGCCACAAACGTTTTTGCACATGTGAATTTTTTCCCTCTTTTATGATCTCTTTGGAATACAGACCCAGTAGAGACACTGCTGGATCAAAGCACATGCATAGTTTGGTAGCCCTTTGGCCCATTCTGCTTTGGAATAGTTGAAATTGTTAAAAAAAATTTATTTATATCAAGCCTAAATTTTCCTTTTTAAAACTTCAAACCATTGATCCTCATTCTGCTCCCATAAGATTAATCCACCCCCTATTCCAAGATCTACCCTTTCAAAAATTTGAGTTTCCATTTTTTTCCTGTCTTTCTTCAACATGCTAAAAATTCCTATTTCCTTCCTTATCCCAAGAAGATATGATCTTGAAATTCCTTCACTTTTCTAGTTTCCTTCCCCTTTTTGGAAGACTATCAATTGTTTTGTGTCTGTTCAAACATAACTTTTTTTTGGGGGGGTAGGGTGAAGAGATATTCCTAAGTATTCACCATAATCAGCATCTTTTGATTTCCTTATCAAAAGGAATGGTGATGTTCAGAACTGATCTTGCAGCACTAAAGATCTTAAATCTTTTTTTCAAACATGTTGCTATTTAGCCTTCCCAGTCTTATGCCTACCTAGTTAAATTTTTTTTGAGCCATTGGAGAAATTTACATTTGACTCTATTAAAGTTTTATATTATTTTCTTTGACTCAATGTTCTAGCAGAGTATGAAGTTCCCAAGTTATTATTATCATCATCAAGCCCCCAATCCCCTTGATATGGAAGGGATAACAGTAAATATTTGAGAGAGGTAGAATTTGAACTCAGGTCTTAACTAACTTTCACCTAGTTGCCTAACTATTTTCATTATTCTCCAAGGGCAAAGAGTATTCTTACATTATTCTTGTCTTTCTCCTCACCCTCTCCTAGTGTACAATTCTGAATACACATTTGGTCCTTAATATAGTGTTGGTGCAAGAATTAAAAAAAAATAAGACCAAGCATAGCTACTGACTCTATACACACATTTATTCAACAAGATTTTGGTTTTTTTTTGGTTTTGTCTTTGCTGAAAAAAACAATATTATCTGGGTTAGGAGAGGCTGGAAACCAAACTTCTAAGTCTTGTGCTTGGATGTGGATCTTAAGCATTTTCTTCATTTTCATCTGTGAAGAGAAGAGAGAAATAAAAAAGCCTTCCCTAAAGTTTCCAAAAAATCAAGTAACATCCCCAGTTAGATCTGCTTGCCTTAGAAGAAAGCTTTTAGCATGCTGTAGAGAAAAGTGTGACTCAGAGATATTTGCCACAAAAAAAGCATGCAGCTTAGTGGAGGGGCTGGGGAAAGGGAGATAAATCACTATAATCAGAGACACCTGGTCAGACTTAGAAGCCCTCTCTCCAACCAGCTCCACCTGTGCGTATGGAAGGAGTGGGCTGCTACTTATGAGACTTAAATGCTAACGGAGATAGTAGATAACAGAATTAAAAAGAACAAGAGGATAAACAAACATCTGGATACACCTTTAGTTTCTCACCTGTGCTGCAGGGAGCACGGTACTCAGCAACACCATATTCATCTGAAAGAAACAAAAATGGTGAGGTTAAGAGAGAAGAGGATGGGGAAGTGGAGACCATATATTTTAAATATTTAATTTGCTTTGTGATGGAAAAAATGTAAAGTGACCTCACTATATTAGAGAGGAAATAATGTTCATTAAGCCATTAAGTAACAGAAAAAATTAACAATACCTTCCTCTCCTTGGAAGCACCACGAAACTTTCCTCTAAATGTGGCTATTCAAATTTAAGCTACTTAGGAAGGATTTAATTTTCTTAATGAAGCAGTTGGCTGATCTGTGGAGAGAGCACTGGGCTTGGAGTCAGGAAGGCCTGAGTTCAAATTCCACTTCAGATACTTACTGGCTGTGTGACTTTTAGCACACTGTTACCTCAGTTTCCTCAAATGTAAAATATCAATAATAATAGTACCAATCTGCCAGGATTGTTGTAAGGATCAAATGAGATAATATTTATCTCTAGGTTGAACTATATTCAGCTAAAATTAATTAGAACATATAATATATAATATATATAATACATATTATATCATATATAATACAATATGCATGATATTATTATGTAACTATAAATAATGTTAATATTATATATATAATTAGAATAGTAATTATCACCATGATAGTAATCATAGGCAGCATTAGGCTGGCACTTAGAGTAAATACTCAGATCAAGTATACATGTGACAACAAAGTGGTAGCAGAATAAGGTTGTTCAAGCCAATTCAAGTCCATAATCCAACAAATTTGGCATCCTTCAGTGCAAAGATAATGGGAAACGCAGGGAGAGAGAAAGGTAGGGTCTTAGGGTTGAGTCAGGACACAGTCATTATGTTCTGCATAGCCCCAGAGGGCAGAAATAATAACAATGCATAGAAATAATAAGTGGACAGATTTTGGCTTGAATAGAAAAAAATTTTAAACTATTAATTTTGTACAAAAAAAGGGAACAAGCTGTTTCAGTAAGTAATGACTCCTTTGTCACTGTGCAGAAGCTAGATGAACTTTTGTTCTATAAATAAAGCTATCTTATTTTGTGTTTCAATTACTGTCTTAATTTGTTAGTCACCATATCTCTAGGACTTCTTTTTTTTTTTGGTGAGGCAATTGGGATTAAGTGACTTGCCCAGGTTCACATAGCTAATAAGTATTAAGTGTCTGTGGCTGGATTTGAACTCAGATACTCCTGACTTCAGGGCCAGTCCTCTATTCACTGTGCCCAGACTTATTTTCAAGTCTACACTGTAAATTTCTTGGAGTGTCAGCTTTACATTTCAATTCCATAAAAATTTGTATCATCATTATCATCATTACCACTATTATCATCATTTTCATCATCATAATCTCATTTTCATCTTTCCAACTAGAAAAAGTCTTGGAACAAGTTGCTATATTACTATAACTCCTTCATATTCAATGTTTCATGAACTGTTTTTTACACAGGTGGCTAACATAATTACTTTTTGTAATTAAATACAAATATTAAGATGTAAGCTTTCCCCATAGGCTGATGGAAAGCATCTCTGGTATAATATCTGGTGATACTGGTATAACATCAACTGACAAAAAAATAGGGAAGATGTCACCCTCACCCTGTTCCATGTGATTTTGATGCCAGATTTTTAAAAAATGCAATTTTCCTCAAACACGTCTTATGACTTCCCCAGACAGATCTATATCTACATCTCCTTTGAATCCATGGAATATATGAATCCAAAGAATTTATCTTTTTTGTACCACGTAGTAGAGATTATGAATTATTTGGATTGGTGGCATCTATTCAAAATATTCCTCTTAAATTTTTTAATGGGTCAGCGTTAAGTCTGGCAAAGCAAACCTGACAACTGTTTGTTCTCACAATGGTCTGGTTCTTGGGCTGTTTATAGGTTGAATTCCCAAGAGGTCAGTTTGTATTTTTATTGTGAAGATTTTCCATCTGCCAATCCATGAAAGACTAAAGGCTTCTGATGGATTATTTTAGCCACTAGATCAAACCTTGCTAGTAATTTGGCACTTGTGAAACTTTTATCACCTGCAGTGATGTTGCATGTTTTTGTTGTTCATTCATTTTCCAATAACATCTGACTCTGTGATTTGAGATTTTCTTGGGAAAAATACTGAAATGATTTGCCATTTCCTTCTCCAGCTCATTTTACAGATGAACTAACTGAGGCAATAGGATTAAGTGACTTGCCCAGGGGTCATACAGCCAGTGAGTGTCTAAGGTTGGCTTTGAACTCAGGAAGGCGAATCTTCCTGGCACTCCTTCACTGAGGTGCCATCCTGGGGTGTCACATAGCTTTCCTATTTTACTCTACTTTACTCATCCAGTCTGGGTTCCTTCAACATAGCCCTTCAGGAGTTGCTGGTAGCAATCACTTGGTTTTGGATCGTTATACTAATCCCCCTATTTCTCTAAACAAGTGCACATGACAGCCATTTGTTCTATTTCAACATATTGCTGGCTGACTTCCAAAAGTATTTCTGTAGGTTTGGAGCCCTTGAATCATGCTCTAAAAATATAAATTGTCTTCCTCTTTTTCAGTGTGGAAGTCTTCATCCTCTTAGACTTGCCTTGCAACAATGGGACTTTGTTTTATTATAAAAGGCAGTTAAGTAGTGCAATAGATAAGAGCACTGGATGATCTGGAGTCAGGAAGACCTTTTAGAACTGAAAGTAGAACTATGCTTTAGATATATCAATCTGGCTTTTATATGAAGGATGGATTACAAAGGAAGTGAGACTGAAAGAAAGGAAATGCACTTATTTATTAAAATTATTAAATTATTTTATATTTTATTAATTATTAAAATTTATAATATTATATTATTTTATGTATTTACTAACTAGGTACCAGGGACTTAACAAATATTTATCTCATCTGATCCTCACAACCACCATGGAAGGGAGGTATTTTTATTATCCCCATTTTACAGATGAGGAAACTGAGATAAAAAAAATAAAAGTGGCTTGCCAAGTATCCCACAGTTAGTAAATGTCTGAAGTCATATTTGAAATCAGGTTTTCTTGACCCCAGGCCCAGCATGTAATCACTGTGCCATCTAGAATTCTGACCAGGAGTGGGGAGATTAATTATGAGACTATTGAAATAGTCCAGGTGAGAAAAAGTTTTTAACTGAGGTAACTGCTATGTCAATAGAGAAAAAGCAACCAATGAAGGAGGAGAAATCAATAAGACTTGGCCACTTCATAGATATGAAGGCATGGAAACATAGAAGGGTCTTGGATGATGCTTAAGAGCCAGCCTGGGTGACTAGAAAGATTACAGTTTTATTTTAATTTAATACACATTTGGAATATTAACTGCTTGCATTTTGATTTTTCTTCCCGGGTTACTTATACCTTCTGAATCTAATTCTTCCTGTGCAACAAGAGAACTGTTCGGTTCTGTACACATATATTGTATATAGGATATACTGTAACCTATTTAACATGTAAAGGACTGCTTGTCATCTGGGGGAGGGGGTGGAGGGAGGGAGGGGAAAAATAGGAATAGCAGTGAATGCAAGGGATAATGTTGTAAAAAATTACCCTGGCATGGGTTCTGTCAATAAAAAGTTATTTTAAAAAATTTAATACACATTTGTTAAGCGCTAGCTATAAGGCAGGCAGGGTGCCTAAGTAGTTTAGAATTTTCCCTGTGGCCTTTTTTGTGCCTTGTGGAAAGAAAGCAACCCCATCATTGCAGCCAGTACCTTTTCTTTGCACTTAACCATTATGCATTTTAATTAGTTGATCTAATTTTTGGGATTTGGGATGCCCAGTACCCTCTAGGACCTAAGGGCATGGCATATAACAAGCACCAAGCATATGTTGAATTTATGGCCTGTGGTTAACATTTGTTTTAAGATGTACAAAGTTCTTTGCTTTCAAATAATCCTATAGAATATCTCTATGAAGTTGGGAGGGCACGTATCATTATCATTTTACAGCAGAGAAAACTATATCAGAAAAATCGAATGGCTAGGAAATGCCCAAGCCTGCCTCCAAAGTCATGTGTCCCTACTCCAAGTCCAGTGTTCTCTGCATGAGAATGCTGCCTTTGGAATTTCTTGTAAAATCATAGGGTTCCAGAACTTAGAGCAGGAAGGAATCTCAGAGGTCTCAAGTCCAATTCCTGAGGAAATTGGGGTCCAAAGGGTTGGAAATAAGGATGAACCAAGAAGAAATCAGGAAGTGGTGAGGGGAATCAGGAGAATAATTTACAAACTGAAAGCAATGATTTAAGGATGAACAACTTTGGGTTTTGGTTTTGGTTTTTGAGACAATTGGGGTTAAGTGACCTGTTCAGGGTCACACAGCTAGTAAGTAGTCAGTGTCTGAAGCTGGATTTGAACAGGGTGGGTGCTCTATCCACTGCACCAACTAGCTGTCCCCGGGTGAACAATTTTGAAAGACTTGAGAAATTTGATCAATATCATGACTATAAAGCACTCTACCCAACTCCTGATAGAAAATAGAAACAGATACAGAGAATATCTGGATATCATCCTCCTGATGGACTCAGAGTACAGACTAAGACATTTTTTGAGACATGGACCACGTGTAAATTTGTTTTGTTTGGCTTGTCATGTTTGTAAAAGGAATTTGTTTTTCTTGCTTTCTTAATTCAGGGGGAAGGATAGAGAGAGGAGAAGAAGAGATAAGGCATATTTTTGTTTGAAAAAATAACATGTTTTTTAATTGCCATTTTTTTCCTTTTTGATCTGATTTTTCTTGTGTATCATGATAAATGTGGAAATCTGTTTACAAGAATTCCATATGTTTAACCTATCTCAAATTACTTGCTCTCTAAGGAAAAGAGGAGGAAGGGAAGGAGGAAGAAAAACTTGGAACACAAGGTTTTATAATAGTCAATGTTAAAAATTATCTTTGCATGTGTTTTGAAAAAAAAAATTTTTAAATGATAAAAAAATATAATTTGATAGACAAAAAAGAGCATAAAGAAAAAGAATGATTATAGAGGATCACAGAGGTAGAAAGTTTAGTTTCTTTAGTGTTTTAGATCACATTCATTTACCTGTTTCATAGTAATCATAGATTTTCACCACAGCTGGCTTTAGGTCTTTTACTGGAATATCTTGGGTCACAGTGAAGGAAAAGGACAATGTCTGATTGGTCATCTAGAAGGGAAAACAGGCATTAAGTAACAACAAGCAATGAAACCTTCTTTTCCCCTGTTTTAAGCAAGATTATCCTTCCTCACTCTTCATTTTTTTTGGTTACCTTATTTTGCTGTACAGACAAAAGTGAGAATGAAGAAATAGAAAAGAGAAGAGGTAAAGAGAGTAAAGAGATACTGATATGGGATCTTTGTTAATTTGAGAGTTCAACTTCAAACTAGTTGACTGGTTATGTGGCCCTATATATGTACAAGATAAAATGGGTAATAGAATAGAATTTCAAACCATTATACTCTACATAATACTACAAGGTATGTTCTTTTCAATAAATGAGAAATTCCTAAGCCATCTTCTATTGATTCAATAATGATGATAATAGCTGACATTTATACACACACACACACACACACACACACACACACACACACTCAAGTCTACAGATCAAGAAAGTAAAATCCTGACAGGTTAAGAGATTTATTTCAGATTACACAGTTAAAGTAATAGATATTGCAGGTATTGCCTTCAATTACTTTCTTATTCTCCCAGAGTATCGAGAATAGGGATGATCAATAATCTCTGTTGACTTATTAACTTTACTGTGTTCACGTGACAGCAAACCTTGAGCTAAAAATGTGAAAAGGGTCAATCACCTAAACATTTCCAAATGTTATAATATTTGGAATTGTATGAAAAAAGACAATAATGTGACGAGACTGATTTTTGTTTAGCTTGTATAATCTGTCTTGTTTGCTTTAAAGTCACCAAAAAACATCTAGACATATAAAATGTGGTTTGTTTTTTTCTCATATAGTTATTTCAGAATGGGGAACAAAGTCATATTGACTAACCCCTCTCTTGACTTCCCTTTTTCCTTGGTATTCTTAAAATGATTCATATAATTAAGAAGCCATTGGTCATTCTAGGAAGACCTAGATCTCTAATAAAAACTGGCCCAAGAAAATCAAATATCCTAATTTCAATATAAATTATTTTTCTGTAGACCTGAGAAAAATCTGAAATGTTATTAAAGAGAGGAGAAAATATCCTGTTTTAACATGGGTTATAGCAGAACATTCTCAAATTAAACCAGAACAGATTTGATTTTTCTTATTTAAAGAGACTGTCCATCCTTAAAGTAAGGGTGAAGGATTCTCACCTTTTCCACATAAAGCAAGACATGGTTGCTGCTCACTTCGGTTTTACTCAGGATACCAGATTTTACAAGCTGAGAAAAATGGGAGACATCACAAATGTTATTAAGTAGATGAAATTCCTGGAGACCACTAGGAAAATTAAGCAAAGAGTAAGAGTTGGATTCCTAAAAGAAGCTAGTGATGGGATCTAAAATGAGTTTTATATGTATAACATATATTGGATTGCTAGGGAAGGGGATGAGGGGAAGGAGGAGAAAAATCTGAAACACAAGGCTATGCAAGGGTCAGTATTGAAAAATTATCTATGCATATGTTTTGAAAATAAAAAGCTTAAAAAACCCCAAAAATAAATAAAATACAATGGCTTTTATAGATTAGGACTATGCTACAAAAAGAATAAAAAGAAGAAAAGATAAAATGTGCTCTTTTTTTCTTGTAACCCTCACTGTAATAAGCACAGTGCTGAATACAAATAATCCTTCTGGTTTTTTAGAATCATTGTAGGACTTAGATTCATAGTGATTTTCACTGGGTTTGGACAAGAATATAGTTTTAGGATGAGTCCCCAGATACAGTTTATTGTGTTTAAAATGTACATACCGCCCTCACGGTTGGTTTTGAAGGGATGAAACCTGATACCATCTTCACATCAATAATCACCATATTGGAGGCAGGACGACTTCCTTCGTAACTATAGATGCATCGAAGAAAGGAATTAGGATCTATAATTAGCTCCCAATTCTTTGGGGCCTAATTCAAATTCTGCTTCCTTCTGAAGTGTTTACCAAATTACCCTCACACAACAGGCTTTTCTTTTTCTGCATCATTAAAAGCTTATAAAAAGAAACAGATTCCTTTCCCTCTCAGAAAATTTAAGCTGAAGACTATAAGTTATCATAGTACAGAGTAGGGGCAAAGGTAGATTCAATATTGTCTCGTTCTACACAATCAGTACTGTTCATATTGAAAATACACTGTTTTTTCCAATAAGTTTAATTCAAGAGCTTCCTTTCTAGGTTAATGGCATATGATATTTTTGATTTAATGAAGTAGTGGACAGCTCTAAGACTAAAAAGGTAAATTCAGAAGGTTTTACCTGGCATTAAATGAGATCTGGAAGGTTTTATGGGCTTTTGCAGAATCACAGGTTGAAGGAATGGTCTGCACTAATAGGTGAAATGGAGATTCCATTTTCTGTATCTGGACATTGTATTTCAGAGATGTCTGTAGAACATTAAGAACAGGGTTAGTTTTTCTGTATTTAATAAATAAATATAATAATAAAACTATATTTTATGTAACAAATAAAATTAGCAAAAATTTCTATAAATTATTAAAAATAAAATAAATATTTATTTCAGTATCATCTTCCATCAGCTCTTTTCATGACTTCCCATAAGGGTATTGAGCAGATCTTACAGGTAAGATTGATTCTCTCTACCCTACTCCTAGGAATCTCACCTTAAGGTACACACATCCTTCCCCTTTCACTCCTGCATTGTACACTCCAGGGACCGCTGGTAATGAGACTTGCTGTAGCAGTAAGCGGTTGGCAGAGTCTACTTGAAAGTTTTTAGAAAAGTCTTCAGAAGATTTGATAGTCACCACAGCAGGTGTCCCAAGTTTACTGTAAGTGACCGTTCCATATCGGGACAGGGCTTGGAGTGCAATCACTGTGTCCTAGAAGAGAGAAATGTGGGAGTCCTTAGTGGGGTAAACATTTGGAGGAATGGATGCCAGAGTCCCCAGGATAACTTTAGGTTATTTGCACTGCTGAACATTGATTCTTGAATATCTTATAAAATATAGCCAGATTTGTAGTTCACATACTTATCTCAAGATTGAATTTCCTTGGAAGAATTTTTTTTATTTGTTTTAATTTTATTTATTTGTTCACTTATCTTATGCATCAAAAATGTGATATTTTTATTTTCCTATTTCTGCCATTTTTTATCTAACTCCCATCCCATATGTAGTATGATACTCTTTTCTCATCCTTCCATAAGTCCCCATAGGTGCACTGTCTTTTTATCCTATAGCTAATGTTAAAAAAAAAAATCCATAAAAGAAAAAAAAAAACGACCAAAAGGAGACATAGAAGTAAACAGAATGTTTTTGGAATTTGTTGTCATAAAGCAAATTTGTTTGGAGCCTGGACCTGTGAGTGCACTGTCATTGGGAACTATTTGTGGGGAAATTTTCACTCCCAATTGTTAAAGGACAGGTCAATTCTCTGAAAGCCTCCACAGCTTTGAAACACAGCATCTGATGGAGTTGCAAGGCAGCCTTTGCTGATACAGGTTTTGTGGACTGGGAATGAGATAAATTGGAGGCAGAGAGAAGAGGGGAGAGGTCAGACAACGCAATGGACTTTCAGTCAGAGAGGTCAGAGAACAGCAACTGCCTCTCAATCTCCTTGTATCATCCTCTCACAAGAGAAGATGCATTCTGGGTTGGATCTCCAGCAGCCACTGTCAGGTGGCTCCCGTGTATTCCAATACCCAATGAGTACCTGCAATTTATAATCTAAGATAGTGATAAAGGCCACTGAAAAGTTAAATGATTTATCCAGTCACATAGCCAATGCGTATCAGAGGTCTACTTCTTGATCTGCTTCTGAGAATAATCATTCTGTTATGCTTACTCAAAATTAATATGTACATTTTATAAGCACATTGCAAATAATTTGGAATCTAAAATAACATATTTTGAATTATGTTCATTTTTATTAATGACTTTTGAATTTAGAATAATAATTTTTTAAAAGATAGTGAGAGACAAATTAAATACTATGTCTCCTATGAAGGAAAGATAATTATGGAATTCTGTCTATGGATCTAATTACAAATTCTAAGTCATTTCATCAAAAATTGTGGTTTTGAAAAACTAATTAAGGATGATTGTAGTTAGAGAAAAATCACAAGAACAGTGTGAGTGCTTCTGTAGGGATCATGGGATTGTAATTTGATGGATGACACTAATGTCAAACACAAATTTAAATAGATCCCATACTGGCTTAGAGAAACACAAATTAATATTATCTGTGTTGTATTATATATTATTTATTTTGTTAAATATTTCCAAATTATATTTTAATCTAGTTCAGGCTGTATTCAGGAGTTTTGCTTGCAGCCTATAGGCTGCAGTCTAACTAACAGCCTTCCGATTCAGGGTCTGTTCCGAACTCTCTCAGAGGAGAATCCAATCATAACATTTCATGGGAAAAAGTGAAGTCATTTACTCTGAGTTGTTCCTTTTCTCTCTATCCTTATCTCATATCACTTAGGCATCTCCATTCACCCTCTCCTTCTTTACTGTCACAGATGAAGATTATAAGGCTATCTTCTCCCATCTTCTTGATCCCATTCTTCTCCAGCAGACTTCCCTCACTATTATTTCCATAATTTTGAATGCCTTGTCTCTTTCTCCTTGGAAAATTTTTAATGTCAATGATTATACTGATGATTCTCAGATCTAAATATCTAATCTAGGTACTCACTTGAACTATAATTCCCCTTACTAACTAGATATCTCAAACTCTATGTCCCATAGGTATCTCAAACTCAGCAATATCAACAGATAATTTCATTATCTTTTCCCCAAAACTCTTCCCCCTCTTCCCAACTTTCCTATTACTATTGAAGAGTCACCTTGACTCTTCATTCAAATTCATTCCACATATTCAAATAAGTTGCAAAATATTGCATTTCTTCCTCCACATCTCACATGCATTGCATCTACTCTCCACTTATACAACCACACTCTAGATCTCTTTCCTGGACTATTATTATAATAATCTTCCAATTAATATTCCTATCTCAAGTCTCTTTCAACTCCTCTCTACCTTTTTTTCAGCTGCCAAGTAATGTTTCTAAAATATATGTCTGTGTATACATATATTGTATTTAACTTGAAAGTATTCATCCTAGGCTCATGGTGACATGAAATCATTTATTAAGTTATAAGGAAATAATTATGTAGGAGCATTATGGAACAGGGAGTGGATCATCATATGGGTTTTGATCAGTTTCTCTTTTTCCCTCAAAACTTTTTATCACCACTCTTGGCTCCTCTCTCAACAATGCAAGGATTCAAGGCAATTCCAATAGACTTGGGATGGAAAATGCTAATTGCATCAAGAGAAAGAACTATGGAAATGGAAAGTGGATTGAAGCATAGTATTTTCACCTTTTTGTTTGTTTTTCTTTTTTCGTGTTTTTTTTCTTTTTGCACAACATGATAACTATGAAAATATGTTTAAAAAGGATTGCACACATTTAACCTATATCAGATTGTTTGCTGTCCTAGGGAGGCAAATAGTAAAGAAGGAAGGGAGAAAAATTTGGAACACAAAGTTATACAAATTGAAAACTATCTTCACATGTATTTGAAAAAATAAAATGCCATTAAAAAAACCCTTTTTATCACCAAAATGTCAATAGAAATAATCTTCTCATTTCATTCTGTTTCCACCTTCTCCCTTCTTCTAATTACTAATCCCTTTTGCTACCTAATTTGAGAACCGAATTTAAGGCTGTCCCACACCTGAGTAGAAGAGAATCCCCCATGAGGATTCTGCTGCTTGGAGATCCAATTCACAATTTCAGCAGCCATAGAGAGGTCTTCAGCTGATGGGGTGGGAAAGGCAGTGAGGTATGCAAGAAGCACGTAAGAAGTCATCTCCACTTCAGCAGAAGGAGCCAGGACGTGAAAGGAGTAGGGTCCCTTTGGCACCTGGGGTCTTGATGGGCGCTGCCAGTGAACCGAATTGTCTTTGGATAAGAATAGAGAAAGAATTGATATCTATTAGTGTTTAATAAGAAACAACTGTATAATTAAGCTAATTAATTAGAGCAGACCTAGACTGTAACATGATTCTAGCTTCAGTTATAATAATCAGCTCTTATATGCTATTACTTCTTTGTTTTGTGTCCAAAACACAGTAGAAGAAACAGCCAAGAATCAGTTCATGGTGGATAGAGAGCCTGGGTTCAAGTCTAATCTTGGACATGTGACAGCTATGTTTCCCTGGATAAATCACTTAATTTCTGTAGATGCTAGGCAACTCTGTGAGCTTATAAGTTCCAAAGAAGAGACCAACCTGAATTGCCAGAGGAAGCTTTCTATCAGTTCTCTTCTACACTGATGCAATTATGGTTGAAATAAAGTAAAATGATCCTAATGTGGAATTATAATAATGTGATTTGATTTCTACTGATCCTTCCAATTGTACAAGAAGAGATGTCAGGAAAAGTTTTATTATTAGAACTCTTGATTTTAACATATGTGGATTGGGTAGTAAGTAGTCCTATTTATCTGAGAGATCCTAAAGAAAGGCTGAGGGTTTGAATCCATAGCTGAAAAGCTCCTTCTTCTTTCCAGTAGGAACAGGGAATTAATAGGAGGGAAAAAAGTAGGACTTATGATTAACGTCCCCCAAAGAGCCTTTCACCTTTCTTCACAGCTTCTTTGTCCAATTCTGATAACACCTCTTTTCTTCTTTCTTGATTTCCTGCGAGGGCAAAGGCATAAGCCATCAAAGCTTTGGTATAGACATCGCTCCCAGGGCCTCCATTTTGTTGCACCTTCCAGGCTGATTCCAGGCAGTAAAGGGCATTCCGGACAACTGGGTGCTATAAAAAAAAAGTAAAGAGAGGTCTTAAAATACAGGGCCTGAGGATAGAAAGAGAGGGAGAGGACTAAAGCTTGACATGGGCCACCGAGTATAGGGAGTGACTGAAAAAAGAACTGAACACTTAAAAAGATGTATTATTTAATAACAAGGTGCTATAAGAAAGGGTGAAGAGAAGTGTTGAAATACAGGGTCTGACACTTAACACTTCCTAGCTGTGTGACCCTGGGCAAGTCACTTAACCCCAATTGCTTCAATAAAATAAAAATAAAAGAAATACAAGCTCTGAGGATAAAAACAGGGGAAAAAGAGGACGAAAGATTGACATGGGCCACAGAGAAAAAGGGGTGATTCAAAAAAGAACGAAACACTTTTTAAAATGTATTATTTAATAATTCATATATGAATGTGTCAAAACTAATTTGAAAATGAAGCAAATTAAGAAAAATTTGTTGCATAACATTCATATGTATTACAAATTAATACATTTCTGAAAATCTTATATCCTTTTTAAAAATGGCCTTATATAATACTACTTGTTTTCAGCACTCTCCCTTCCCCATTTAGGTCAGAAACTTTCTTTATTCATTTTCTGTGAGCAAGTGGTTCATTTTTTAATAAACTATGGTTATGGGGCTTTGAAAACATTGTAATTGGGGGGTGGGGGTGGTAATCAATTTAACCCATTCCTTTCCCCTTAAATCCTACAGTTCTATCCAAAATGCTGATATTTTGGCCTTTAGTGGGGTGGAATAGCATAATGCTGCTCATTCATTTTTGTGGAAGTAACTGAGTAAAATGGAATATCTTGGGGTGACGAGAGGTTACATACACTGACAGAAAGAGGTATCTCCAGCAGAGCAATGGTGATGTAGGCAGATAGTGTCAGTTCATTTTCTACTCCACCCTGTAAAAAGGAAAAAGAGAAGAATATAGCTTTCAGATATCTCAGAAGATGCCTTTTTCCCCTTAATTGTCGCCACTTTGTTTCCTACTGCCCCGTAGCAGGTCTCACTATCTAGATATACCCTTACCAGACTCAAATCTCCATTCATGTCTCTCGTGCTGAGTGATGAATAAAAAAAGTATTCATTTAGTCCTTATGTTTCAAGCACTGTGCTAATTATTGTGCATCCTAGTCCCAAAAAAGAACAAGGAAAAGGACTTTCAGCCTCCGAGTCTGCTCCTGCTCACCATGGTCAATTCCCTCTCATTTCACCCCATGAGGTCCCATGTTCTTTCTTCAGTCACCTTTGATAGGGGCCACGTTATAAGACCAGGGGGACTTCAACCCTCCATTCATTCCTGGGCCCAGGGAGCACATCACCTTAAGAGCATTGTTCAGCAGTGAACCGGAGCTCTGGAAACAGCCATTGTCTTTCTGTTTCTGCGACAGCCAAAAGAGGGCTTGGGTGATATGAGCTTCGTCTATGTAGATGTATGGCCGAGACTGTGCAAAGGACTTGATCACAAAAGCAGTCAGCCTGGTCAGGGAAAGAAATGGCAGAGGGCAGAGGGCTGAAGTTCTGAGAAAACAATTCCATCATCTTTTTCTGGGTCTAGACTTTGAATGACCCCATTATATTCAAAAGAACCAGCTATTAATAGAGCTTAAAACAGGATTTCATGTTGGAATTTCTTCTCTATTCCATCTCCATTCCTCCTCCATTAGCCTAAAATTAACCATAATTGATTTTTTTTTGTGTTAAGTGTCTGAGACCAGATTTGAACTCAGGTCCTCCTGACTTCAAGGCTGGTGCTCCATCCACTATACCAGTTAGCTGCCCCTATAATTGAATTTTTAAAAACAGTTTATGAAAGATATACTACATGGGAGATGTTGTGTTGAAAGACTACTGTAAATGATCTTTGCCCCAAAGGAATTTCCATTCTATGAAGGAATACAACAAGTACAGAGAAATAAATATAGAATAATTTGAGGATGGAAAGGGCATATACAATTGGAGGATTGGGAGGAAAGGGATTGAGTGGGGATCACAAAAGAAGTAAGAAAGATGTAAGCTTTGAAGGGTAATAAAGTTTCTGAAAGGGAGAGAAGAGAAGGAAGTTTTTACTTGCTCTCCATGTCTAGAACTCTCTCCCTCCTCATAGCTGCCCTCCTTTGAGTCTCAGAGTCCCATTTTAATGCCTTCCCTCTGAGACTTTTAACCTTTATGGGATAAACTGAGTTATCCCATACAGAAAATTATCTTGTTTGAACACAAGTGTTCTCATATTGTCTCCTCCATTAAAAGTGTGAGCTCAGAGCAAGGACTATTGGGTTTTTCTTTTTTTGTTTGTTTGTTTCTGTATTTTTCTTCTTTGTATCCCCAGTACTTAGCTTAGTGCTTAGCACATAGTAAACATTTAATGTTGATTTGACTTAAATTCCTGTCAAGAGGTAATCTTCCAGTTCTGATTGGGTTTCATCTTCTCTCTGCTTCATTCTGTGAATTCAGTCTTTGTTTCCAGGTTCTTTTTCTTATGGATATGAAGGCCCTGAGCTTTTATTTTTTTCCCAGGTTATTAAAAGAAATTTTTGCTAAATTACTAATTTGACAATTTTATCTTTTTTTCATATATTTTCAGGGTAAAAGAACTATTTCAATTAAGATATGATTTCCATATAGTATGATCTCCTCCAATACCTACCAACCTCAAAAATTTTAAACCTCTTTCTCCCTTCCTGTTGTTATTCCCCTTATCCCATAATTTTCTGTTTGTTTTTCTATCTTTCTACTTATTTTGTAAAATCATAGAATCCTAGAGTGTATAAGTATCCTACACAAAATGTTTATTCATTTTTCACTTGAAGAACTCTAGTGGCAAAGAACTCACTACCTATCAGGTATAGCTTTTCTGTCCACAGCTTTTCTGGACAACTCGAATTATTAGGAAATTATGTCATATTAAATTGAAATATTTCTCTAATTTCTGTCCATTTGGTTCTAGCTCCATGGGTAACATTTTTGTCAAGAACAATTTTTTACTTAAGACAAATTGGTAAGATATTCTCTGTAACAAATGATGTTTTTCTAGATTAAGCTCCTAGCATTTCTAGATGATGGACAACAATGTCTACAGTAGGGGTTCAGACTGTGGCCTAAGGCAGAATTCTGTACTGTGAATTAAGAATGGTTTTTATGTTTTTTTTTAAATCCTGAGCTAAGGAGGATTTTTACATTTTAAAATAAAACTGTTTTAAAATCTTAAAGTTACTCTGAGTTTGGATTTAGCTTGGGGCTATAATTTCCCTCTTCTCAAATTAGAGCAATAATAGAATTTCACAGTTAGAAGAAGTCTTGGGTCATCAAGTATACTTTATATCTGAACAGGAATCTTCTTTAATAGTGGCAATTCTGCCTTTGATTAAAGAATTCCTTTGATGGGGATCCCATTACCCAAATCAGTCTATTTCACTTGTGGATTCCCCATTGTAGTTAAGAAACTTTTTTCCTGATACCAACTTGAAATCTATCTCACTGCAACTTTTATCTGTTGGTCTAGTTCTACCTTTTGGGATGATGTAAAATTTATCTAAACCCTCAGGTTTAGGTATAGACTTTCAAAAAATTAAAGATAGTTATCATACCAATCTATCCCAAATTTCCTTTTCTCCAGGATTATCATCACCCATTTCCTTCACCCAATTCTTGTCTGACATGGTTTTGAATCCCCTTACTAGTGATCAGAGTGGTCATTATCCTCTGGACATGTTCCAGCTTGTGTCAATGTGCTTCCTAAAACAGGGGGTTCAGAACTAAACATAATAATTCAGATGTGGAGAAGTTAGGGAAATTTGCCATGGACTATATTGGCTTTGTTCTGGACACTATACTTCTATTTCTGTAGTCTGAAACTGCATACGATTTTTTAGCTGACATCCGTCAGTGATTTGTGTTGAATTTGCAGTTCACTAACTTGGGTTCTTTTTTCATAGGAATTGTTTTAAAATTCCATTTATTTAATTATTTAATTAATATGTAACCCACAATTACTCAATTAATAATCCATTAGTGACTGAACCTTGTTATCATGTTATCATGGGACTGGGAATGATAATGGATAGCAAAACATCTTACCAGGTATTACCCTCACTACGGCGAAAGGTGCTGTAGGAGCCATCTGCGTGCTTAAAGTTTAGCTGCCTCTGGTAACCTAAAATAGAATGTTTTATCATATTCATCATCACAAATATTTTAGGGTGATTTGGGTTCTTTGTTAGTATGGGCCACGCCAAAAAGAGCACTAAAGTACATAATAAAAACAATAACTAAATCTATTAAACAGGATCCCCGAAGAGTGTGAAAGATTCTAGTTCCAAAAAAATCTTACATGACAAGGAAAGGTTGCCACAACAAGGTTTCCAGAGAGTTGCTAACTCAGATATATTTGTGAAGGAAAAAGCTAAGACCACAAGATGCAGTTTCCTTTCTTTATCTTACCAGTTTGGAGGAATCCAATTGCCTTAGACTTGATCTCTGGGGTTAGCTGGTTGGTTTCATTCAGATAATTCAGGACATAAATATTGGGAGCAAACCGGGCCATATTCTGCTCTCCACAGCCATAGGGCATCTTGAGGAGATTTTGTGTGTCTCTCACGGCAGATCCAAGGATGTCACCTGGTAAGTAAATGAGATGAGAAATCAGAGCCTCAAAATAAGAATATGTATCAAAGACAAATAACTTATCTTTAAAAATTACAAATGAAAAATAAAGACTTACAAATAGTAGGAAGTAAAAGTTGAGAGAATTTAGGGAGGGGATGGATTTAAGGAAAGTTAAGAGAGTGAGACAAATGAGAGAGATGTAATAGTGCAGAATCAGTCCATCATTAATGATGCTGTCAAGGCTGATGGTAATTCTCCATGGAGAATTTCAGAAAAACTAGAGGTGAGGTGGGAACAAGATATATCAGCTCTAAAAACTTACCAGGAGAACAGAAAAAGAAATAAATTGGCATTTTCCTAGTTTAGCTCAACATCTTTTCTGTTGACCAGATACAGAATCCCTGATACTTCAGTTTTTGTTGTCGACTGGTTATCTTTGGACTTGATTTTACTTCTAGTTTTGAACCAGACTGCTCTTTATATTTAGTTCTTCCTACAGGCACACTAAGCATCGTGATTAGCTTTCTTGACTACCAATCCAACTTCAGTTTTACCTCTGACTACTGAACTCTATTTATGGTTATGGTGCTTTCCCTCCAACCCCACTTCACACCCACACTCTTCACTGGAACTTTTCCAATAAAATCTCTTCCCTACTCTCCATCGCCAAAAGAGGCTTTGGTTAGCAACCAACAAAAGCTACACGGGCAGGGCAAGATATATGAGGAAGAGGAAAATGAAGGAGGATGGTCATGAACTGATAGTTTAAATATATAATTGAAAGAGAAATGGCTCACTCACCCAGAACTGAGAAATAGGCTCTGGCTGATCCTTCCACAACATTTGGTGGGAGTTTCAGGGATATTTGTTCAGACAGCTCAGCATCTTGGGAAATAAGTAAATCAGATATAAGGAAGAAAACTTCTTATTGATATGTGTATCTGTATCCGAGGAGAACCATGATCAGGGGCTGGAACACTAGTCATTCATAAGTCTTAATGATATTGATAAAATTGTGAATATGAATCCTAAAATGAGCCTATCCTCCTATGATTCTGTTCTCAAAGGCAACTAGGTGGTATGGTCAATAGAACCTTGGACAAAGAGTCAAAAAGATATGAATTCAAATTCTGCTTCTCTTATTAGCTGTGTAATCATGGACAAGCCACTTAAACTCACCTCAGTTTCGTCATCTGAAAAATAAAGAAAATAATGGCACCTATCTCTTAGCATTGTTGTGAAGAAAATATATGTAAAAAGCTTTGCAAACTTTAAAGCACTATATAAATGCTATTTATTATTATTATTATTAGACAAGACTTTCTTGTGAAGAACCACAAAAAGGAAAACATTTCTTTCTCATTCCTTGCTTTCTTTACTTCTCTCTTTCTTTTCCTCCCTCCCTCCCTCTTTCCTTTCCTTCCTCCCTCCTTCTTTCCTTTCCTTTTCTTCCTTCCTTCCTTTCCTTTTCTTCCTTCCTTCCTTTCCTTCTTTCTTTCTTTTCTTTCTTTCTTTCTTTTTCTTTTTCATTCTTCTTTTTCTTCTTCCTTCCTTCCTTTCTTTTTCTTTCTTTTTTCTCTTTTTTTCTTGTTCTTGTTGTTCTCATTCTTGTTCTTCTTCTCCTCCTTTCCTCTCTTCTTCTCCCTGTCCTTCTCCTTTCTCCTTTCTCCCCCTCACTTAACCCATGTTCCTACCCACCCCTCTCCCAAATAATGGTGTCTCTGTAGCCCACTGTCATGCCTTCTACTTCAGTAAGCTCATCAGGTTTCATTAGATAGAGCAGGGCACCATTTTGATAGGAATCATTTAAAGATGAAAAAAGCAGAATTTGAATACTATTGATAATATTTCTTCCACTACTACTTCAATCTTTCTAAATTTAATAAAATTTGAAAAGTAGAAAATTTATCTCATAAGTCACATTTTCTTTAGGCTTATTCTCTGCAATCTTGCCTATCTTAACTTTTTAAAAACAGCAACAGAAAAAAATCAAGATTAGTGTGCCATCTGTATTAGGAGAGACAATCTACCCTAATTCCCCTATTCTGTTATGTTAAAAATTTACCAATACCAAAACACTTATTTTAAAATAGAAAATCATCAAGGAAATGAGAAATAATAGTGAGTTTTTTTAGTTGTGTCCAACTCTTCAAACCCTATTTGGGATTAGATCTACCAGAGTGGCTTGTATTTCCTTCTCCAGTTCATTTTACAAATGAGGAAACTGAAGCAAAAACAGTTAAATTACTTAATCAGGGTCCCAAATCTAGTAAGTATCTTAGGCCACATTTGAACTCAGGAAGATGTGTCTTCCTGCTTCCAAGCCAAGCACTCTACCCACTGTGCCACCCAGCTGCCTGAAATAAGAATAGGAAGGGTAATAACTCATATTGATAAGAATATGTTAAGATTTCCCAATCTTTTAACACCACAATTCTGTGAGGTCTATAGTATAAATATTATTATTTGCATTAGATATAACATTATACATAATTCATATCATTATAGAATATATTTGCATATAAATTATCCTAACATGCATATAAAACATGTTGCATCAGTGAAAAAATCATGCTCAAAGATGGCAATGATTTATCTCATAAAAATCAGAGCCAGGATTCAAGCATAGACCTCTTGATCTAAAGTTAGCATACTTTCCCCCACCATCTGTCATTAGCCTTTCAGCCCCTTTTCCATTGACTAATACAGAAATGTGTCTATAGAAGTCATAGAGCAAATACTAACAGTGCTGATGGTGAATGTTCTGATACTTTGTTCTGCAGGATAGTTAAGAACAAACTTGAATTAATTTCGTTATGGGATTTGGGTAAGATGATGGCTTTTTACCTTGCCCCACAAATCATACCCCTTCTCTCAAGGTCATTGTAATGCTATTTTGGCTCTTACTTTTTGGACAAAGCATGGAGTTGAAAGCCTCCTCCTTTTCGATCCCTTCAGGCTGTGAGATGAGAAAAAAAAACAAAAGAAAGGAATGAGATTTCAATGAAGAAAAAATATAAGACAGTGTTATAAAGGAGGGAACTTTCGCTTGTTACAGTGCTCATCAGTTGGTCAATTATTCCTATTAGATCTTGGTTACTGGTCCGGTGCCTAGATGGGTTTTTAAGGTTCTCTATTGCCTCCAGGATCAAATAAAAAATTCCTGTGTGACTTTTAGAGCCCCTATAACATGACCCCTTCCTATCTTTCTAGTTTTCTTACACCTTACACCTCCCAGCCCATTCCCACATGTTCTATGATTCAGGGACATTGATCTCTTTGCCATTCTTTAGATAAGATGCTCCAAATCCTGACCAGGAATTTTTCACTAGCTGTCCTCCAAACCAGGAAAGCTCTTCTTTCTAATCTCTTTTTCCTAGTTTCCTTTAAATCACTTCCAAACTCCCATTTTATTGTTGTTGTTGTTGTTGTTTTTAATAAATCCTTAATCTTAGTTCCTTCCATCTGAGACTATGCCAAATTTATTCTATATAGATCTTGTTTACACACAGTCATTTCCATGTTGTCTCTCCCTTCCACAGGTCCTTACACCGTAACATCTCTGAAAGTAGAAATTGTCTTTGTCTTTCTCTATATTCTTGGCACATAGTAGGCACTTAATAAATGTTTGTGAACTGACTGACTGAGGAAATGCTCCTTCTCCATTTTGGGAAGTAGTATCAAAGGAGATTCGTTCTTTTTATCATTATCATCAGCTCTGAATAATAAGGAGAAAAGAAAGGAAGGGAAAAGGACAGAAAAAACATGGAGAAATAATGAAGAGGACAAAGAAAATTAATAAGCTCTAAATAAACCTGGACCAATGTTTAGTCTGTCAAAAAATAATAACTTAAAGGCAAGAAATAAACAAACTATTAACTACTGGGAAATTTCTCTCATGATAGTTTTTCACTTGTGCCATGTGTTGGTCAAGTATAAATAGCATTCTGGAAAATGCTGGAAAAACTTAGAAATCATCAAGTCACATACAGTCCATTCTGTTCAACCTATATCTGACTAACAATTCCTTCTACAACATTTCCAAAAAGTCATCAAGCAGTGTTTTACTTAGTAGTCAGCAAGATGGCACAGTGATTAAAGTGGGAGATACGGTGTTAAAAGATCTAAGTTTAAATCTACCTTTATAGGAGTCTACACAAGTCGCTTAATCTCTCTCAACTTTAGTTTCCTCATCTGTAAAGGATAACAACAGCATCTACCTTCCCAGGGATGTTGTGAGGATCAAATAAAATAATTTGTAATATTTGTAAATAATAATTGGAAATATTTGTAAAGCAGTTTGCAAACATTCAAGTGCAAGATGAATATTATCTATTATTATTACTTGAAGATCTTTAATGTGGAGAAAATCACTACTTCCAGAGATAATTCATTTCACTCTTGGGTAGCTCCAAACATTAGCTATTCCATCTTCCTCCTCCATATCAAGCCTAAATACCTCTTTGTATTTTTTATCATTTATTCCTGATTTTTACCTCTGGGGCCAAGCAGAATAAATCTCACTATCCTTTAATGGGACAACTCTTCAAATAAATACTTTTTAAATACTTGAATTTGGCTATCATATCTCAGTGTGGTCATCCCTTCTATAGGTTAAACCCACCAATTCCTCAGATGATATGATCATGAAAGCCTTTATGATCCTAGTCAAAAACCTGTGGTCGCTATCCTTTTTGCCAGTTTTACTATTAAAATTTGATGAGTACATTGAAAATAATATTCTAGTTCTAGTACGATCACAGTGGGACTACCATCTCACTCAATTTGGATACTATTCCTCTCTTACTAAAGCAGAGTTTAAATAACTTGCCCAGTTATCTAGTAAGTATCTGAGGTTGGCTTTTGACTCATGTTGCTGCACTCTATCCACTGCAGCATTTAATTGCCCAAATCTGAAGCCCAAAGGTTTTTAAAAAAAAAAAAAAACGTTTATCAAGTTTACAAATGAGGGGAGGGTTTTTTAAAAAATATTTTTAATAGCTTTTTATTTTCAAAATACATGCAAAGGTAGTTTTCAACATTCACCCCTGCAAAACCTTGAGTTCCAAATTTTTCTTCCTTCTTTTTCCCCACCTTCTGTCCTAGACAGCAAGTAATCCAATATAGGTTAAACATATGCAGTTCTTCTATATATATTTTGAGGGAAGGATTTTTTTAATGGAAATATGTTAGTATATTGTTTGGAAAACCTTTTTTTTAAAAAATCAATATTATCTAAATCTACCTTGATATGATTAGAAATTAGCTACCTCAGAGATACTCCCAAGGAAGCCAGATGGTTGCAGGGAATGCTTGGATCCCACCCAGGTCTTGGGTACACTTACTTCTCAATGGATTTGGTTGCCTAGGAACTGCCCTCTCTACATAATAGCTTAACTGATACATGCAGTTGCTGAGGCTACTCTTCTCAGAACTCCAATATAATATAAACCTTGCAGAGACTGCAGAGGGAATTTTTTTCAGTTTTCTTCCCCTACCAAATGACCAAATAAATTTCTTTCTAAAACGATTTCAGATTTTGGGACTCATTCACATGACTAACAATTATGGTGAATGGTGATGAGCTATCTCTACTGATCCCCTAGAGTAAACTTGAAATTTCCCCAAGACCATGGAGGCTGAACAATGGCAGTTTTACATATACCTACATATCCATATTTGTACTTACTGTTAATGGTTATTGTGACAACATGAGAAAAAACAATAACAACCTAGTCCTAAGCTGTGAACAATGAAATTTTGCTATCTGAGATGAAATCTTCTAGAACTATAATTTGACATTCTGAGTTTTGATTTCAGTTATGATTTAATTGGCTATATTTTGCTTTGTAGTGGATAATAATAATTTATTATTTTGAGGGAAAATACTATATTTCTTAAGTTGTTCTTATTTATTTTCTTGGGATTTTCTATTTAGTCAGGGTCTTAAGATCTTGTCAACTCAGCTGACAATGAAGAGTTTGATGAGAAAATAGGTCTTCTTACCACAAAAATAAAATAATTACAAGTATTTTTATAGTGAGTCATTTTATTTGATTGTTTGATCATTGTTTATGAAAATTATGAAATTGTTCTCATTAATAAGATGCATTGAAATTATATCTTTGAGCCAACTTAACATCAGCAGACCTTAGTTTTTAAAATTTTATTTTTATCTTAGGGTTAATAAGCAATACAATTACAAAATTCTTAATCCAGAGTAGCTTTTTTCTGAATTGTTTGAGCGAACTACCATGTATTCACTATATGTATGAAACTTTATAATTATTTTTAATTCCTAATGATTTATTTCTGCTCCAAGAGGGATTGAAATTAGAAAGGTTAAATAAGATAAGGTTTTACATATACTTAGATGTTCTTATTTGTGCATATTTCATCTTACGTACCAGTTGTCACCTGTCCAGGGACCAGATAACTACATGAATACCAGATAACTGGTACTCATGATCAAATATGCTGATTAAATGATATTACAAGATTTTATGTTATTTAATATTGATCATCATTTGGCTTTGATGTTTAATAGATTTAATGTTTACCTTCAAGAGAGGTATGTTCAAATTGCTTTTATTTATTAGGAATCAGGGTCATTTCTCCTGCAATATTTTAGCCAACTGAAAGTTTGTATTTGGTTAATATTAACCCTATCTGGTCAAAACTTGATTTATGGAATAATAATGTTAACTGTTTGACATTCCTTGAGCAGAAGCCAAATGGAAGTTTGAGCTTCCTAAAAGGATCTAGTTATTTCTCAGCAATCTAGCAAATCTGTGTAAGAATTTCTCTGACAGAACTTTCTTGGTTACCTTGGTGACAAGTAAACCTCCCCTCTCAATCAATCTATTCTGAACAATCTGTAACCTGACTTAGTTTACCAATATTTACCTATATTTAATGAGATTTGTCTCCTGAAGGGGTGACTAAGTTTGTTCAAATTTTGACACTGAAGCATGATTTTTGTGATACTTGTAGCCACAGTACACTTGTTTCTTGTTATTTTAAGTACTCTGATTTACAGCCCCTGAAACTTTTGAAAATTGATCCCTCTATCCACAAGATATTGGGAAAAGTTGTCACTGGTCTTGGTCTGGCTCCAACCCTTCCTTAAATGAATCCTATCAGGGTCTAGATGAGACAAAATGAGGATGACAATATTTGGGATATTTTAACAGGTAAGGAAAGTAAACGCATAGGAGTATTTTTCAAGTGTAGAAAAACAATATGAAAAGAAGTATTTGGAGGCAGGAAAGAGTAGAGCTTGACCACAAGTATGATGAGTAATACCGTTTGAAGGCTGAGTAAAAGGTAGAATATTGCCTGATGATGAAAGGTCTTAAATGCTAGGCTAAAGAATCTGAACTTCACTCACACAAGAAGTTCATTGATAATCATTGAAGGGATCTGAGCAATGAGATGACCAGATCTATATAACTGGGAAGATTATTCAGGGAAGGAATCTATTACAATGACCCAGGTGCGCAGTCATAAAAACTTGTTATAGAAATATAATTGTGAAAAAGGAGAAGAGAAAGCATTTCCTGTACCTATAATAAATAAGTGAATAGCAAAGATATTGTGATAGATGGAACTTGACAATCAAGTGGATGGGGGAAGTGAGCAAGAGAAAGAGTGCAAAGGTAATACCACCTGATTTGTTGTCTTAGTTCTTAAAGCTGATTAATGGCTGGGCTAATTAGAGCTAAGACTGAAATCATTGTCACTTCTTAAAGGCTAAGTGCATTAGCAAAGGATTTGTGGCCATCTTGATGCTTTCCCTGGAATGCAACATAACCAACAGGGGTATGCTACTTACCTCGACTAACAAATCTTTGACGACTGTATCTTTCCTTCCAGCCTCAGGAACCTTAACCTCCTCATTATGACACAGTTCTTGAGATTCCACTGCCTCTGCACTTGTAGTGAAAGTGATCTTTCCTTTAAAAAAAAAAAAAGAAAGAAATGAGCATATTTCTTATCCCCCCATATCCTCTTAATTCCCAGAGTTCTCTGCCTTGGGATTAATTTCCAGAGCATGATAAGACCCCTGTTATTATTATTAATATCAATAACTCAGTATAAGATTTCCTTTCCCTCCAAGGACATAAGTATTATAATCCCATTTTATAAATGATAAAACTGGGACTAGAAGTAGGTAAAAGAACTTGTTTACATGCTGTCCCCCAATTTGCTCTTGGAGAACAGCAACTGTCTTTTGCCCCAATGCTTAGCAATGTTAATTGATAAATTGGGAGGTTGAATCACTTACCTAATGATTTGGGAGTCACAACCCATGAAAATGTTTGATGTTGATTTCCACAGATACAGTGAGATACATCAGCTTTTTCCTTGGGAACAGCCAAGAACTTGGCAGAGTCTTTCAGTAGTACTTTAACCTGACAACCAAGGGTGGACATACAGAAGAAATCAGAGCATCAAAAACATAGAATAGTCAGACTTTTAGGTCTAGGCCAAATGAAAAGGTTTGGGGGTATTAGAGTTGAAAAAATAAAAGTCTGGAGGATTAGTTAGGTTTAGGAATTCATAAGACTGCAGAGAGTATAAATAATTGGATCATATTAAATAATTTGTTCTTTTTCTGTCTCTTGGGACTTCTACACCATGCTTCAGATATGTTCATACTTTAGAACTTTCCCCTACTCTTATGGTCCTCTTCTCTCATCCTCTTCTGGATAAATTCATCTTGGAATTTACATTTTTGAGGAAGGTTTCCAGACTAGCCATCCTCTATTCTTTTCTCTTTTTCAGCTCTGTTTTAGAATATAAGCTTTAAATTCTATCTATCTATCTATCTATCTATCTATCATCTATTTACTTATCTATCCATCCATTCACCCATCCATCTATCTATTCATACATCCATTTATCTATCTAGTATCTATCCATCCACCCATATATCTCTCTATCCATCTACCCACCTTTCTATCTGTCCATAGACCCATCTATCTATATATCCATCTAATCCATCCATCCACTCATCTAACCTTCCATCTATTTATCCACCCATCTATCTATCTATCTATCTATCCATCTACTCTCTATGTAAGCTTTTTATTGAAGATGGGGATTGTCTTCCTTTATATTTATATCCTCAGTGCCTAGAATAGTGCCTGGCCCTTAATAAATGCTCATTGACTGACTGAATTAGGCAACCTGCTTTACTGAGATAAATTCAAGTTATAGGAAAATTATAAAATATCATATTAAGATATCATGAGTTTTGTATTGATATTATTAGTATTTATGGCATACATGAGAAATTATATTTCAGGAAATTATAGTCAAAGAAGATTAAGATCAGTGATTCAGAAACCAGCTGTAATTTAGGCCTTGAGAAACAGTGTGCATAATGTTTAGCAAATCATCTTAGAAATCAGGTGGTCTTGACCCCTACTATATGCTGACTACATGATCTGAGATAAGACATTTCCTTCTCATTGCCCCAGTTATCTCTCTTTGGATAACTGATATGCATTGATGGAGGGATTTTCCTATTTGACATTCCCTATAAAACAGTGAAATCACAGATCTGATTTTTTAAAAATAACACAATAGCTAATATTTACATAGTAGCACCTTAAGGTTTGCCTAGCACTTTACATGTGTTATCTCATTGGATTCTTACATCCACTTACTGAAGTGGGTCCCATAATTATTTCCATTTTACAGATAAGTTGAGAAAGTGGAAATGACTTGCATATAGCCATATAACTTGTGTCTAAATCTTTGAAATCAGACATTCTTAATATGGAAACATGTTTTGTATATCTTTAAATACATATATATATGTATATGTATACACACACACACATATGTAATATATTGTTGCCCATTTAATGCCTGGGGGAAGGGCTGGGGAGAGAGGGAGAGAGAGAGAGAATTCAGAACTCAGAATTTAAATAAATGAATGCTAAGAAGTATATAAATCAATAATAAAAGCTAAGGGATAAAAGAAAGAAACCAGGCCTTTTTGATTCCAAATTCAGCGCTCCAATTATATATCCCTCTGGGCATCTTTATCAAAACAATTGTAAAAATATCTTTCAGAGCATCTCTTTGTCCATATCAGTTATTGTAGGTTACCTCCTCCTTCTCTTTCCTGAATCTATCCAGGAGAAAAAAAAACAACCTAAAGACGTATAATATGAGCAACTAGGTGGCTAAAGCACTGAACCTAAAGTCAGGAAGATCTGAGTTCAAATGCTGTCTAAGAGACTTTCTATGTGATCCTGGGCAATTTACACAGCTAGTAAAGCCAACAGAGAAAAAAAATAGAAAGATATAGAAAAATAAACAAACAAGTAAATAGACATAGAAAAATAAGCAAATAAGTAAATAAACAATAGATAGATGAAGGGATATAGAAAAATAAACAAAACAAGTAAATAAATATGAAAGTAAATAGATATAGAAAAATAAACAAAGTAAATAGATTTGGGAAAATAAACAATAAATAGATAATGTTGTTTGTCTCGGTTTCCCTAACTATAAAATGACATTGTAATAGCACCAATCTCTCAGGGTTGTTGTGAGGATAAAATGAGCATAATGAGGATAAAATGTGAAGATAAAAAAAAAGCACTTTTAAAGTGCTTTATAAAACATAAAGCCTACATTATATAGATATATATAAGCACTGAAATTGACAACCTCACCAACAAAGAGAATTGTGCTTGTGAGAGAGTATACCTAATCTGGCCTCTATTGCTGGAGTTACAATATGGCTCTATTGTAGAGTAGAATAGAATGGTAACTCTTGCTCAGAAAGAAAATTCTTAAGGCTTTCCTCTTTGCCTTTTTATATAAATTTTATTATAAATTATGCTAAAAGACTCTTTGATTTTTTTATGGCAAAAAGAAAGCTATTTGTCAATAATGAGAGGCAAAAGGGAACTTCAGAAAGAGACACTGGCAAAGAGTATTCTGTAAATATACACTCAAAAGGTCTAAGTGGAGAAACTATTTGGGACTGTTACAGGATTCTATACATTTATATAGAGTTTGAGGTTTAATATTTGTTCATTTAAAAGTATACACTTTGTTTTCCTATTTCAAAAAATATCTTTGGGGTTATTGTGGAGCCTTTGGGTAGGGAGTTGTGTCAGGAGATATATAGAAAGTTTCCCAAAATACATCTGTGCCCGTCAGGATTGGATAATCTCTGACAGATATTTAGCCACTTATCAGTATTTTGGGAATCCCATATGCACCCACATTGGAGCATCACAATGCTCCCTTGACAAGTACTGGTTTCCAGGTTAGGCAGTTTAGACCATCGTTCAATTCCTCCCCATCCTCCCGTTGCTCTGGAGACATCTCTTACCCGGATGCAGTGAGCCATATAGTTGAAGACTGTGGCCTTGAAGTTGAAGGCCTCTCCCCTCACGACAGAATAAGGTAGGGTGTAAGAAAGAAAGAAAGGCTTGAAGGTTATGAGAGAGGCTGGGGGGGAGAGACCAAGTCCCGTGTTTTCTGAAAGGCAAAATGCGTCAGCCTTCCACTTAGTGATGGTGTCAGGAACTTTCAACGCCACTTCAGCCTCCCCTTCAGAGCTAGAAAGAGAATAGAGACAAGATTACCAGATTACTAGAGAAATTTAAACTTCTCCTCTAAATCTAAATCCCCATATTGCTTAGTCCTTATATCTGGAAATCTAATTTTGTGATTAATGATCATTCTTAAATTATTCTCTAGAAAACATGGTCCCGTGACCAAACGGGGGGATCCTGACACAGCTGACTCTATACTTGCTCTCAGTGTGTCAGTCACAGCACAGCTCCTGAATTGTGTGGTCAGATGTGGTCATTGGCCAGCAGAGTGATCCCACCCAGGACAGATGGGCAAATACAATCAGCTTAACTGGAACAACATGCTGACAACTAAACATGGGCTAAGAGGGACAGCCCCTGACTTGGATACTGGGAATATTTTACCTGGGATGCAGCAGCTGGATCCAGAGAGGCAGAGGCAAAATAGACCATCTAGTACTTCTTGTTAATTATTAATGAATAATTATTCTTGCTAATTAGGTACTAAATGCAAATCTTGTTTTGTTTACCTAAACTACTAAACACTCAGTGTTTTCAGAGTACTCTAAATTTCAGCCTCTATCTCTAATTTCTCTAATTCTTTAATTAAAGTTCTGTCCCCAGGTCCATTTTGTGGGAGGAAGAGGCAACAAATTAATTCAGAAATGCTTATTTTAGAGTGAATCCATATAATGCTTCATTTGGATTTGTTCTGAAGTAGATTGGAAAATGAGAAAAACTGTCAATGAATTGAAAATCTAGCAGAATTCACTCGAAAAAAAAAATAGTAAAAAATGAAACTACTTACCTTGTTACTATCAAGTCCCAGATCCAGGTCTCAGGGAAAAACGTTCTCACAGTCTCAGTTTGGATTACAGTTTCTTCCATAAGTAGAGACTCTGCATGAAATCTGGGTGCAGAGCTTAATCTTGCCATACCCATAGCACCACCTGCTAAAATAAAAATTTTTAAATTTTGACTAGTTATTTAATGGCTAACTATGTCCTACTAAGTATTGTGCGAGACACAAGATTTATACAAGATATTCCATTATCTTAGATACTATTAGATATTACTAGATACTTAGATATTACTATACCTTAGAGTCTAGTAAGAGGAAAGGAATACATTATGATAGTTATAATACAAATGCAAATTTTATATGATATAATATGTGACATATACATACGTGTATGTATATGTGCCCATGTATATGTGTATCTATCCATGTGTGTATAGATAGATAGATGTGATAAGAAATACAAAACAAAGTGGATCCCAGAGCCATAGATATAGAGCTAGGAGGGATATTAGAAACCGAGTAGTCCAACCTTCTCATTTTACCTAGAGAAGTAAAGTGACTAATCCTAAGTCATAAACAGGCAGCAAACATTGGAAGCAATATTTAAATTTGAGAATGAAAGGGAAATTTTATTATTATTATTATATCTACTTGATCAGTAAAGTCATAAAGATTTCATGGAGACAGTAACATATGATTAAAATTTGAAGGATACTTGGGAGAACTTCATAATCTATAGGGCAGCCCTTACTAACTAACCATGACAATGGCAAAAATTCTTGGCAAGCATATTTCTCCCTGTTTAATGCCTTGACTAATATTATTAGAAGATAGCTGAAATGAGATGATTCAAAGCAATTCCAATAGACTTGTGATAGAAAATGTCATCCACATCCAAAGAGAGCATTCTGGAGACTGAATGTGGATCAAAATATAGCATTTTCAGAGTTTTTGTTGTTGTTGTTTGCTTGTAGTTTTTTTCCTTATTTTTTTTTTCCCCTTTTGATCTGATTGTTCTTGTGCAGCATGACAAATATGGGAATATGTTGAGAAGAATTGCACATGTTTAACCTATATAGAATTGCTTGCTGTCATTGAGGAGGAAGAAGAGGAGAGAAGGGGAAAAATTTGGAGCACAAGGTTTTGCAGAGATGAATGTTGAAAACTGTCTTTGCATGTATTTGGAAAAATAAAATACTATTATTTTTTTTTTAAAAGAAGATGGTTGAACAAGATTCTCTCTCTTGTTATAGCTTTCCAAGAATCTTAAGTGTTTTTGAGGTTTGTATGGAAGACACCTTGCTCTAAGAAGTCATTAATAAAGCATTTATGCCTTACCAAATTAAATGCTTTTTAAAAATATTAAATGAACAATAAGTACAATTTTTGAAATTTTAATAAAATATTTATGTTCTTTATATTTTTGGGTAGATTATGTAATGACTAAGTGAAATTTTATTATGGAATATTACATATGGAAACTGTTTTTTCCCTGTTATTATCCCCCTTAAGGGGGTCCTCATTTTGCCTGAAGATGATTCTGAAAAAAAATTTTTTTAGATAGATAAAGAAGTTTTATTATATTTAAATTAAATTATAATTTCTAAGTTTTATTATTTTTATTTTAGAAAAAAACTTTATATAAATGAGATAGTTTCACAGTCAAATATGTGATGCTAGGAGTATTAGAATGATCATCCCACTGTCCTTGATGGTGAAAAGAGTTTGCTACAAAAAATTTTGGATATCTTTTCTATTTTCTTCTATTTGTTATCTTTCATTTTCACCCTTAAACACTCAAGATGACTTTTCTTAAATCTTACACCAGGCAATCTTTAAACTGATTTTGCCCTTCGCTGCTTCTTTCTAGGGCTGCTAGGTGGTATCATAGTGCACAGAGTGCTGTTCCTGAAGTCAGAAAGAATGATCTGAGTTCAAAGCTGTCCTTAGACACTAGATGGGTGACCTTGAGCAAGTCGCCTAATCCTGTTTGCTTTAGTACCTCATCTGTGAAATGATCTGGAGAAGAAAATGGCAAACTTTGCTATGAAATCTTTGCCATGAAAATCCCAAATGGGGCTGTGAAGAGTTGGACATGACTGAAACAACTGAACAATAAAACTCTGTCTAAAAAAAAAAAGTAATACTATTCCTAATATTCCATCATTCTGCTCTGTAAGACCTTATAGTTTATATTCTAAACCTTCACTATTCTTGGATGCCCTATCTCTCTGCTTGCCACATTAGCCAAATATTTGTTAATTAAAATGTTTTTCACTCTCTTTTAGTGTCTTTGTTATGGTATTTGATTTACAATGGTTAATTACTATCATCAATGTCTATGTCCCTTTTGTTCATCCCTATCCTAATAGTTTTTTAGCATTGTTGACTCATCTAAATAGGTCAGGATGAAATTTTTTAAAATTGCAGGCCATATATTTTTCTTATTTTTATCCTATTACACTGACAAATTTGTGGTCTCATTCTACAGCATCTCCAAGATGATGATTTAGGAATGACTATCATGTCAGTAATAAATCATTTCCTATATGCTAAAATGTAATCAATTTTACTTTTTGGTGTGATGCTATTTATTGCTTGCCATGTATTGTTGTCTTCTGATTATTTTCTCCTAAGAATAGCAATAAGTCAAGTTTTTGTTCTCTCTTATTCCTGATCCATATTTTCTAACATACTCATGGCCATCATGGACTGAAGTTACTATCTATCAAAGTCTATTTTAATTTGAAAGTTCTTAATAATTCTTGGCATACTTTTTCTGATTCTTAGTTCTCTATGACAGATGTGTGCACATCTCATACTTATTTTCATGAAAATATTTTTTGAAAATACTTAGCATGAGTACACAACTAATATATGAAATTATGTTTTGTGTTGCTTTTGGACTCTCAACAGCACCAATTTCGTTAACTGCCACTATAATTCACCACTGTGAATTATCTTTCTATTTATCTTAAACTTCCTTCTTTTTTCTGGCTTCATTTATGATGAAAATGTCAAAATTGATATGCTCCTCTAGTGGAGAAATGCCCAAGTGACATGTCAATGACTTGTTACTCTGAGATGTCCATTCCCTAGTCATTAGACAAGGATTTCATGCTTCAAGTTTCTTTTTAGTGTAGAGGTGATTCAAATCCAGAAAACTATGAACCTGGTGACCCACACTTAATAAAGACTAGAATTTGAAATACAGAACCTAGATGACTGAAGTAAAGGTGGATGTCTACAACAAGTCCACTAAGTTTTTATTCTTTTTCTTTCCTTCTTCATTAATTTGAATGTGTTCCTCAAATCTTGGGTAACTTATTTGAGAAAATCCATATCTAAGCTGAGGGTACCTTAAGGGAAGACCTGATTGTATAGATAGAAGTGGGTGGTGGAGGTAAATGGCAAGAAGTCAATGGAAAGAGAAAGACCACTGGAACAGTCTTAGAAGAAGCGAGAGGCAACAAATCAAAGGCACAAATAAAGGGGTTAGCTTAGTAAAAAAGCAGGGCTACCTCTTATGTGTTGAGAAGAGAGTGACTGATGATGAGAAGTTTTAAGGAGAGAAGAATAGCCTCAAACTTCTAAATAAAGAGTCTAGGCTATCTGCTATAAAGGGCTGGATATGGTATCAGCAGGGATCAAGTTCAAATCCAGCCAAAGACACTTATTATCTGTGTAACTTGAGACAAATCATTTAAGCTTCAGTTTTCCTTATAAAATAGGAATAAGTATCTGATATTAGTGGGTAGCAGGAGAATTATTGAGGGGTGATCTGAGAGAAGAAAAGTTTGGGAGAGTGGGAAAACGGTGAAATGTTTGGGAAATGACATAGGGAGACAAGGAGTATTTGAAATAGTCAGGGTTCCCTATAAGGAATGAAATCACTCTGAATTTTCTTGCCAAGATCATCAATTAAGCATTTCCAGGGTCTTACAACATGAAAAGTAAGATAATAGGCTCATATATTAGGGGATAAAAGGGAGTTTAGAGGACATCTTTCTCAACTCTGTTATTTTAAAACAGAGAAAAAAAAGTGATTTTTTTCAAAGTCACACGTAGGTTATAAGTAGTACAGTCAGAATTCAAACCCAAGTGTTCTGACTCCTCCAGAATTCTTTTTACTATACTATGATGTGTGTGTGTGTGTGTGTGTGTGTGTGTGTGTGTGTGTGGTCATTATCTTTTCTGAAAAAGTCATTGATATGGACAAGTTTATTCTCATTCTCTTTCTTCCTTTCCTTTTCTTAGTCTTAGTCTTAGGCCACATTAAGTCTCATCATCTTAGAAAGAGACTCTCTTTCTCTGTCTCTCTGTGTCTCTCTCTCTTTTCTCCCCGCCCCTACCCTCTGTCCTCTTCCCTTTCTCTGTTTCTTTTTGACTCTGTTTTTCTTTCTGCTGCTGTTTCACTGTCTCTGTATATGTGTCTTTCCTTTCCCTCCCTTTCCCCCCATTTCTGTCTCTCCCTCTCCCCTCTGTCTCTGTCTGCCTTTCTGTGTGTCTCTCCGTCTCCCATCCCCCTCTCTTTCCCCCATCTCTCTCTCTCTGTCTCTGTTCTGTCTCTTTCTGCCCCTTTCCCCCCTCCCCCTCTCCCTCTCCCTCTCTCTGTCTGTCTGTCTGTCCCTCTCTCTCTCCTAAAATGTAGGCATTAGGAAAACATTGAAAAGTAGAAGAGGTGATAGAAAATAAAGTTCATTCTTAGTAACAAAGAAGTAACTGGAAGCAGTCATCTCACAGAGAGGCAGTGGCCATACAAATGTAGGGAGATGTCTAGAATTCAGTGGCAAGTAGAAACAGTCTAAGTAAATCTAATTTTGCAAAAACTATAATTACAAAACTCTAATCACATAATTAATTTAATTATATCAATTTTATCTCAAGTGCTTATATCTAGTATTTATTTTATTTGTATGCTTATGTCTTCTATTAACTAAATAAATTAAACTCTCTTCTCTCTCTTATGGAGACAGCCCAGAAACCAGGAAAGTATAGGTAGATAACTATAGATCAATACAAAGATGAAAAAAGTAGATTAATCTAATTAGATAAAAGGATTTGATCTTATTTTGTTGGATCTTTTTCTGTCTCTTAATAAGTGACTCCTTACATGCTGCTGCTTTGTCCTATCAATCCCAAAGGAAATAAGAAGGTCCTAAGAAATAGCAGAGAATCTCAGCATTGGAAAAGGCCTTAGAGAAGATCTAATTGAATTTGTAACTGACAACCCCCTTGATGGCATCCCCGACAAATGGTCATCTAGCCTTTAGAGCATGAATTCTGGTTTTATATAATATGTCCTGTAAGTCAATGATCAGTGGACACATCCAATTATTTTATAATTATAAATCCAATCTCCCGAAAGAGTGTTAGAAAGCATGAAGCTGGAATCAAAAGACCTGTGTTCAAATCCCATCTCTTCCCCTTAATGCCGTCATGATCTTCAGCAAAGTCAGTTCACCTCTTTGAGTTTCAGTTCCTCATTGATAAAATGAGGATGTTTAGATCACATTAAAATATATGACCTATATTTAACCTATATCAGATTGCTTGCTGTCTTGAGGAAGAGTGGGGGAGGTAAAGAAGGGAGGGAGAAAAATTTAGAACACAAAGTCATACAAAAATGAATGTTGAAAACTATCTTTAAATGTATTTGAAAAAATAAAATACCATTGGGAAAAAAGTGCTCTAAATGTCCCTATGATCTCTCACTAATAGTAATCCTTTGTTTTTCTTAAAGGACATACCAACTGAGAAAATAAGAATTTTTTCCAGTAATTTCTTAGGCATTTTATGCCATTGTCTTTCCTTTTCTATCTTATACACATTTGCATGATAATTGCCATTGAAAATGAACAAGACAAAAATCAATTTCATTAAAGCTGAAATGTTGAAGGTCACCTACTATAGGAATACCTTCATAAATGCTAGTTTTTCTGTAAATAATGAAAAGTCAATCAAAAATGCATTAATTTTCTTGTTCCCATCTTCATTTACTTTCTTTTCCTACTCAAACTTTTTTTGCAGGTCACACTTTCCTTTGCACTAATGGCTATTTAGTAAGCAACTGGATGGTGCAGTGGACTAAGTACTGAATAAGGAGATCCTGAGTTCATATCCAATCTCAGATACTAGCTGTATGAACTTGGGCAATTCACTTAAATCTCACTTTCCTCATCTGTAAAATGGGGATAATAATACCTTCCTCCCAAGGTTGGTGGGAGGATCAAGTGAGGTAATATTTGTAAAGCATTATGAAAACCTCAAAGCACTATGCAATTGGCTATTGTTATTGGCAGACTATACATAGAATGAATAATTTAGCTTCTTAGAACTCTAGTTTTCTTCTCTGTAAAATGATTGCTTTGATGGTCTCCGAGGTTCTTTCCAGCTCTAGAACTAGGATCTTATGATACTCTTGGAAGAATGATAAAATAGAAAAATTTACTCAATACTTACCTTTCTGGACCATCTTCTGAATCATTCTCTTATCATATTTCTAAACCACCATGAGAGAAATGGCTCTACATGATATATCACATATTTTTTCAACTCAAAACAAATAATAGATTTGTTGTTTTACCTGAGTATGAAGATTGCAAACTTTGTGGTACAGGAAATGAGGGGCATAAATAAGGCTTCTGGACCTGTGTATTAGTAAATACCATCAAGCCCATTTCCTGGAAAGAAAGTTGAAAATGCATCAATTCACAAACATTATTGACACCCAATAAATTTATTTTGATAGTAACTGTTATGGCTGATGTTTCTCTCATATTTATTTCCTCTATTGCTAATAAGCCTCAGAACTAAAAGCACTATGTAAATCAGAAAATCCTCCTTAAATGTCACCCTTTCTCATTACTATAAACAGACATATAACTCAGGCACAAATGCAAGAAAATATTGGCTTAAGAGCCGAGTTATTAATATAAGCTATAGATGCACCATACCCTAACTCCTTCCAGACTCCTCACAGACCACAGAGAGCAACATTCCCTTAAAGGACCTAATGATTATTTTGGACAACAGGTTCAATCAGAAGTGGAATGCAACTATCCCCAGGAACAAAAATAGGTTATGGTCCCTGGACTCAATAGGGGCAGTTGCCATATATATATGGCATATAGCAGCCCAGATATTGCAAAAATATATTCAAAAGTTGACTCAATCATGATAAATAGAAAAACCTTCAAAATGCTGAAGATCCTAGAATAAATAAATGAACATTATCAAGGGGATAAGACTCTTTGAGGTATTCCCTTCCTCTGCCAAAAAAAGCAAAGCCTTTTAGTCCCACCTAAAATAGCAACAGGAAAGGTTGAACTGACATAGTTCAATTAGTTCAGAATTATAATTTTGAAAGGCTAAATAGATAAATACAGAGAACAGACATGGGGTTACATTTCAGAATGCTCCTCGCAGACAATTTAAACTTTGTTCTTTATCTTTTGCATAATAACAATTATCCTTCAAGAATTTTATAATCAAGTATGTGAATAGGAAAAAGGGACTTTACTTTGAGGAAGTTATAAGTATCATCTTCTTCACTATTTGACACAGGGGAGTAAGTAATTCCATTAATAAAAATATTCTTGAAAGAGATACATTCTTCAATATCTTCATTTTGCACCATCAGACCCTCAGGGAATCCAGTAAGATCCTTCACAGATAGTTGCTCATACAGCTATGTAAGCAGAAAGAGAAAAGAGAAAGACATTTCTTATTATTCTCTTTGAAAACTGATAGGAACATAAGTGATATATCTCCACTCTCCTCCTCCAGGTGATTAAGGAGAACCACCACAATGAGCATCAATCATGCTGATGAATGTTCTAGCTTCAGATACTTCAGAAAGTGCTTTAATCTGTCTGTTTCCTCAGTTGTAAAATGGGAATAATAACAGTAGCTATCTTGCAAGGTTTTGATGATCAAAAGATGCTCTTGTTCTTATTGCTACTGTCCTTTCATTAGCATTAAGCTTACCTGGGTCATTATTGTTTTTGTTGCCCTCATTTGGGATTTTCTTGGCAAGAATACTGGAAGGATTTGACATTTCATTCTCTAGCTCATTTTACAGATGAGGAATGAGGCAAATAGTGTTAAGTGATTTGCCCAGAATCACACAGTTAGTAAGTGATTAACTCAGATTTGAACTCAGGAAGATGAATCTTCCGGATTCCAAGCTCAGGGCTCTGTGCACTTTAGCTACTTAGCTGTCCCTAATTGGGTCAATACAAGAATTAAAAATATCAGGGGTCAAGTGCCATAGGAAACTCTGCTAACGGGTTCAAATTTACATGTGAAACTATATCTAAGAAAGAAGTCACCCAACAGCCAATCAAATAACAGATTTTCCTAAATGTTTTTCCTACTATATTCAAGGACCTGTATTAGACATCATAGGGGAATAAAAATATGGGTGAAATGCCTCCTGACTTGAAGGAGATCATAATTTCAGAGGAAGAAACAACAGATTTTATCGACGACATTTTTAGGGACCCATATCCTCCTCAAATAACTTTTATGTTATATAAATAAGAACATGAGCACTATTTTCCTTTTCCTTTTTTTTAAAAAAGTATTTTATTTTTCCAATTAAATGTAAAGATAGTTTCCAACATTCATGTTTGTACGATTTTGAGTTCTGAATTTTCTTTTCTCCCTTTTTTACAATTTTTATTAGATAATACACATATAATAATTTTAAACATATTTCCATATGGTCACATTGTAAAAGAAAAATTAGAACAAAAGGGAAAAACCATGAGAAAGAAAAAGCAAACAAATCTTTTTTAAAAGGTAAAAATAGTATACTTTGATCTGCATTCAATCTTCACAGTTTTCTCTCTGGATACAAATGGCATTTTCCACCCCAAATCTATTGGAATTGGTCATGTATACTTATTGTGTATCTAATTTATGCTCTAATATATTTAACATCTACTGGCCAACCTGCCATCTAGGGGAGGGGGAGTGGGGGGAAGGAGGGGAAAAATTGGAACAAAAGGTTTGGTAATTGTCAATGCTGTAAAATTACCCATACATGTAACTTGTAAATAAAAAGCTATGAAATAAAAAAAAAGAAAAAAAAGTCTATTGGAATTGTCTTGGATCACTGTATTGTGAGAAGTGCTAAGTCCATCACACAATTTTGTTGTTACTATGTAGAATGCTCACTTCACTCACCTTCAGTTCATCTAAATCTTTCTGGCTTTTCTGAAATCAACCTGAATAACACTATTTTCTCTACCCTGTAGGAGGCAGCATTGTATAGCAGAACGAGCACTAAGTTTGGAATCAAGAGGCCTGGATTCCAATCACAGATTTGCTAATTACTAAACTGCCCGGTTCTAGTCCCACTTTCCCCATCTGTAAAAGCAAAATCATTTTACCTCAGTGCTGTGTAAATTAAGTAAAGGAACAATTGAAGCATATTCTTAAAGCACTATGTAAACCAGAAAGTCCTCCATAAATGTCATCTTTTCCTCTTAAAAACAAAAACAAAAACAAAGGGGCACTAGGTGGCGCAGTGTCCCTGAAGTCAGGAGGACCTGAGTTCAAATGTGATCTCAGACACTTAACACGTCCTGGCTGTGAGACCCTGGGCAAGTCACTTAACCCCAATTTGGCAGGGGGGTTGGGGGGGATGGGACTCATTTCAGTAAAGTAGAGCACACTTAACAAATTGTGAATTACGGGAAGAACAAAATTAGTGAAAAATTCATCTGTGAAAGCCATATTATTCAGTTGGATTCAACTATGCTATGAATTCACAGAAAGACATATAAAAACTAATAGGAATACTACCTTGCCTTGAAAGGAGCCAGAAATACAATAGACCAGAAGAGTTAACCAAAAAAATTGTGATCCAATCACCCATCAGGACCACCCATTAGCCTCCAAGCAGAAATGTCACTTTGATTCTCCATTGCCGCTCATCATAGACATTTCATTTAATTGGTGCCATATCCCTACTAGAATAAAATCTCCATGAAATTTAGTCTAATTTTTTTATGTCTTCCTTCAGTACCTAACCCAGTTCTCTGTATTTGGTGGGTATTTCATATGTTTTCACCTTTGTTGACATTTTCTAAATGGGGGAAGGGACATATTTGAAAATCATGCATATACATGTATGCCCTCATATACATATACACACACATAAATATGTATACACACAACACATATATAGATAGATCCTTCAAACACTCTAACCTCCTCATTCCTCATTCTAGTTTTCATTCCCATCATCTCATTCTAAGAATTCTTCGTGTTCCACTGAATTCCTCTGAGGAATTCCATTCCTTCTCCTCCATTCCACCTCCATTTCACACTGAGATGATCATACCCTTGATTTTGCCATTACTCTGAAGTGTTCCATTCCCCATGTTCATAAATTCTGAAATTAACTTCTCTGATCATAATATTTTATCATACATTTTCCCCTCTTCTTTATGACTCCTTACTCTATTCTTTATTCTAATCCTGACCTTGAATCTATTCACAACTAAATTCTTTTCCTATCATCCCTACTTTTCTATATCTTGACCCTTTGGCTAATCAAAAGATGAACCAATTCATTTCAAAACTATCCTCTACAATTAAGTCCCTGGCTCCCTTATCCTATCACTGATCAAGTCTTGCCAAAACCCAGTCTTAGGTTACTCCCAAATATTTGGAGACTTTCACATGTAGTGGACTGGGTCCACTACAAATTAATGTTACATAATCTTACCTGGACTCTCATTGAAACAAATTAATCAATTTTTCCTCCCTAAATGATTCACTCTCCCATTCACAGCTGTTCCAAACATTTTCATCCCTTCTCAATGCTCCCACATTACCTCACTATTTTAGCTGCAGATAATATTTTGATATAAAAACTGAACTCATTCACTCTGATTTTCCTTCTTCATTTCACATTATTTAAATACCTCCCACTTTCTCTTGCTTCACTCTTATCTCAAATAAAGTTAGCCCTTCATCTTGCCAAGGCCAGTCTTCTATAAACATCCTTAATCCCACCTGAATCATTGTCTTCTCACTAGCTCTCACTATCATTCCCACTTTCTTTCATATCTTTAATCTATCCTTATCTATTAGCTTCTTCGCTAATGTATACATCATATCCAAGTGTCCCCATCCTTAGGAAACTCTCACTTAATTCAACCATCCCTGCTAGATATCATTATATTTTTCTTCTCTCCTTCATTGCTGAACTTTTTGAGAAAGACATCTATAATGAGTGCTTCTATCTCAATTCTTAAATCCACTTCATTATCTAACTGAAAATAAAAGTCACCAATTATCTCTTAATTGCTAAATCTAATGTCTGTCTCAGTCCTTATTCTTCCTGATCTTTTCCTCTGACACTATCTTTTCTTATATAACTCTTTGCTCTCTAGGTTTTCATGAAACTATTCACTCCTAATTCTTCCACCTTGTCTGACCACTCCTAAGCCTCCTTTGTTAGTTATTTCTCTAAGTTATCCCACTAAATATGGATCTATCCAGGGCATTCTTTCTCTCTCTCTTTTTTTCTATATTATCTCATTTGGAACTCTCATCAGATTCCATGTGTTTAATGATCTTCTCTAAGCCTATGTTGAATTTTGGTTGGAATGTACAAAACATGAAAGGGAATGATACAAAATAAAACCATAAATGTACATTGGAAGCAGGTTGTGAGGGCCCTTAAATACCAGGCTGAATAGCATTTGGTAATGGAGATAAATACTGAAATTTTTGAGTCATCCAGTAACATAACACCCACTTGTGCCTTATGGAGATTCTCTCAGTAAGCACTTGATACATTTTTATTGATTGAGTGAACAAAATTGGGAGGCAATGAGAATCAGAAAGAGGTTAGATGCAAAAATGATGGTGTAAAATTAGAACCTATAGCACTTGATTGAGTGTAAGAAGTGAGAAAGAAATATAACTCAATGATTCCAAAGTTTTGAGCATCCATGACTGGGAAGACAGAAAAGTTTGGAAGAAAGGAATTTTTAGGAGAGAAAAGGGTTTACTTTTGGACATCAGATTGAGTTTGAGGGAAACCAAAGTGGAAATATTCTGTGGATAGATGAAGATGTGGGACTGAAGTTCATCAAAAGATAGATGACAGAATTAGACACGGATATCTATGGAAGATCATCTTCCTAAAGGTGATCATTGTATCAGTAGTAGCAGAGTAAATCAATAAGGGAGAGAGTATAGTGAAAACAGGAGAGAAAAGGGCTGAAAACAGAGTTTTAGGAAATATTTACATTAAGGAAACAAAAGAAGAGGATGAGCCTATGATGGAAACTGAACAAAGGTCAGAAAGATAGGAGGAGAACCAGAAGAGAATACATTAGTCATGGAAGCCAAAATCAGAAAAAGGACCCAGTAGTAAGGAGTTGGGCAATAGTGTCACATGATACTCAAAAGTCAAGGCCATTTGGTTTAGAAATTAAGAGGGTAAGGGTAATATTTAATAAAGTAGTCTCAGTTAGAAAATGTTGAATTGAAAGCCAAATTAAAAGGGATTGAAAAGTGAATGGGGAATGGGGAAAATCAAAGCAGAGTAAAGATTAATCTCTCCAGGATTTTATTCCAAATTGGGTTGAAGGGATAGGATTTGAGAGACTTATATAGTAAAGGAATTTTTTTGGGTTTTTTTTTTAAACATAGGGAGATATCTAAACATGTTTATAGATAGTGAGGAATAAATAGGTAAGATACTGAAGATTATTACAGTCTCTTACCTCTTCATTGCTTAACCCATTTTTCAGTGGTTACCCGAGACAGCTAAATGGCAAAGTAGAGGGAATGTTTGCATGTGAAATCAGGAAATCTTGAATTCAAATCTAGCCTCAGACACTTACTGGCTGTATGGCTCTAGAAAAGTCAATTAATTTCTTGCCTTTTACATATGTAAAAGAGGGATAAAAATAGCATCTATTGATGAAAATTTCAAGAGGAAAGGATGGTAAAATTTAGTCATACTGTGGGAGTTCACAAATACATTTAGGTTTTCTCTTCACATTGAAGAAGAAGCTAGCATTGAAGAGGTATCCTAGAAAATGCTAGCCTATAGTTTCACAGAATGTCATCCTATGAGATATAATTTAGCTTGAGTATAATTTTCTGAGTGTGTTCATGAAATGAAAGTAAAAGTTTTGAATGGAATTTGAATGGAAATTTCATATACATACATATTTACATATATATATATTTTACCTGAAAAGGATACCTCATAAATAAAAGGAGAATTAACACTAATAAGGAGCTGTTGTGAGGATAAAATTAAATATCTATAAAGTGCTTTTAAAAATTAAAGCACTATATAAGTAGTAGCTATTATTATTATAATTACCTCTTCAATAAAATACTTTTTTATTCAGCCTATTACTAGCCTTCACAACATATTTCTAACCTTTTTCATAGTCTTGTTTTATATTACATACACTATATATTCCAACCAAAATGGAATTTTACGTTTTCCCCAGAATTCAACATACACTTCTTTGAGCTTTGACTTGTGGACATTGTGGCCAAAATGTACTTATCTCTGTCTTCTAGAATCCTTCCCTTGCAACAAGGCTCAAGCTTAGGTGCCGCTCTTTCAACAAAGCACAATAGGACAAAAAATAGAATCAAAGGCAAAGGAAAGGTTATCCTTTGCAAAAGACACCTTAAACTCTCAGATAAAAGGAAACATGAATGATGGCAGTAAATTGTGGGGTCAAAGGGGCTCGTGTTAGATTCAGGTATTGTAAACCTGGGTTTAAATTTTATCTATGACTCTTCTCAGCAATGCAGTGATCTGGGGGAGAGAGAGAGACAGAAAAACACACAGAGAGAGAGACAGAGAGAGACACAAACAGAGAAAATGAGACAGACAGACAGAGAGACAGACACAAAGAGAAATAGAGAGCGACAGAGAGAGAAATACACAGAAAGACAGAGAGAGCAACAGAGAGAGAAAGAGAGACAGAGACAGAGAGATAGAGAGAGAAACACACACACACACACACACACAGAGAAAATAACAGAGAGAGAGAGACAGAGAGACAGACACAGAGGGAAACAGAGGGAAACAGAGAGAGACAGAGAGCAACAGAGAGAGAATAAGAGAGAGAGAAAGAGAAAGACAGAGAAACAGAGAGAGAGACAGAATAGGAGGGAGAAAGAAAAACACACAGAGAGAGAGAGAGAGAGAGAGAGAGAGAGAGAGAGAGAGAGAGAGAGAAAGAGAGAAAGACAGAGACAGAGAGAAACAGAGAGATACACAGAGAGAGAGATAAAAAGAGACAGACAGAGACAAAGACAAAGACAGAGAGAGAAACAAAGAGACAGAGATACAGAGAGAAGCAGAGACACACAGAGAGAGACAGAGAAGGGAGAGACTGACAGACAGACAAAGTGGGGAGGGAGACAAAGACAGAGAGAGAAAATGCCATCTGCATCTATGTTTCAACCATAGATAGAGAACTATGAAGACTGAATGAGGATCAGAACATATTATTTTCACTTTTTTTGTTTGCTTTTTCTTTCTCACAGTTTTTTTTTTCTTTTATTCTGTTTTTTCCTTCACAATATGACAAATGTGGAGACATTTAAAAGGACTGTACATGTTTAACATGTATCAGATTGCTTGCTGTCTTTGGGAGGGGGAAGTAAGTAATGGAGGGAGAAAAATTTAGAACCCCAAATCTTACAAAAATGAAATGTTATAAACTATCTTTATGTATATTTGGAGAACAAAAAATACTATTGAAGAAAAAATGAATTTTGGAAACTATGTTTACCTGTAATTGGAAAAATAAAATGCTATTGAGAAAAATAAATACTTTCTTAAAAAATAAATTTTAGTTATGATATTTTCTGTGTCACCTTGGACAAATCATTCCACACCTATAGACTTTAGTTTCTTTATTTATAAAATAAGAGAAGTAAACTAGATGATCACTACAAGTCTCTTCTAGCTCTGAGTTTGGGATCCTTTTAACTCATCCTTCATTTCTTTCCCCTTTTCTCCAGCTTTCAATTTCATTTATTTTTTCCCAACCCTCTGCTACCTCTGACCCATTAAATGTGTATCTATCAAAAAGAGTTTAGAGTCCTTACCTTTGTGGAAGAGAACTATATCTTTTCAAAGATTTCTTATGACTCAAAATTGAATTATGGTAATTAACATTCAGGGAAGTGCCTTCTTCTGTTGTTTGTTGTTGTTGACATTATTTGGGGTTTTCTTGGCAAAGACACTGGAGTGATTTGCCATTTCTTTCTCCAGATCTTTTGACAGATAAGGAAACTGAGGCAAACAGGATTAAGTGACCTGCCCAGGGTCACACAGCTAGAGCTGAACTCAGGAAAATGAGTCTTCCTGACTCCAAGTCTAATACTTTATTCACTAAACCACCTAGCTGCCTCTTTTTGTAAGAACACACACTTTTTTGTAAGAACCTGTGCTAAAAGGCAGGTTTTACCTCTGTAGCTCTCTCACAGGATTATGGACTGGGTTTTTCTTAATCTTTATTGGGATAATTATTTTGCTAAGGAAAAAGCAACCATGGTTTTAACCATAAAGATGACTTCCATAGGTACGTATCCACCTTTTATCTCTTTCTTGAGTTCCAAATGCCTTTTTGACATCTCCATGTTGATGATCCATGAAAATCTCAAACTCATCACATCCAAGTTGGAACTCATCCACTCTTTCCCCCTAAACCCTTAGCTTCCCTATTTCTGTCTTCTTGCCCAGCTCTTGATGTTACACTATGTGCCCTTGATCTATCCCTATGGCTATGCAAATTCTAATCAGGTGTTTCGAATCAATTTGACATTATCTGTACTTTTAATGTGATGTTATATGATGTCCATAATCTCTAAATGAGGAACTAAAGTTAACAGGTATCTAAATATTTCTTGTTATATAATTATGATTTCTTTATGATAACAGGGATGAGTTAGAACTTACCGACCCAGGAGTAAGTTCCTCTTCAGATTGCAGGAGAAGGACACTCTCATCCACTGCACGGAGGGCACAGAGGGATTGAGGAGAGGCTGTCACCTTCAGATGGGTGTCCAAGGATGGAAGGCTTTTTGCTGATGAAAAGCTTAAATTCACCTGTAAAGAAAACTGAATGTCAATTGAAGTCTCTCTTCTCCATTGTCTTTTTCACACTGAAAACACACATAACTCAGAGTGGCTTAGCTAACGCAGAAAGAATCCTGGGCACTTAGAGCCCAACTTGATTAAATAGTTAATATATAGGAATCTACTCATAATCTTAAGCTACAATAACCATTGTTAACTGTGAATTTTCTTTTTAATTAATTCTCAGAGACCATCCTTCACCTCTAATCTGCCACTTAATCATTACTTTAAAAAAGAAATTGAACATTCATTTTTTTTGGCATGTGTGGTAACACAACTCATTTTTAAACATTCTTTTTAAAACTTTGAATTTCAGATTTTCTCTCTCGCTCCAGCCTCTTCCCCACCCACTGAGAAGGTATGCAATATATCCCTTATTATCTGTAAAGTCATGAAAAACATTACCATAAAAATGCTAATCATGTGTAGAGAGAGAATTATGAGGACTGATAGTGGATCAAAGCATAGATTTTTCACCTTTTTGCTTGTTTATTTTTTCTTTCTGGTGATTTTTTTTCTCTTTTGGTTTGATTTTTCTTGTACAACATGATAAACACAGAAATATGTTCAAGAGGATTGTATATGTTTAACCTACATGAAACTGCTTGCTATCTTGGGGAGGGGAGAGGGAAGAGAAGAAGAAAAAATTAGAACCCAAAGTTTTTAAAAAATGAATTTTGAAAACTATTTTTATGTGTATTTGAAAAAAGAAAATACTATTTTAAAAAAAGGAAAAAAATTACCATTAAAAAACCCCCCAAAACAACAACAACAAAAATCCCAGCAAGAAACATGAAGAAAGTGAAAAAATATATACTCCAATCTGCATTTGCATTTTTTTTTTTTTTTTTTTTGCTGAGGCAATTGGGTTTAAGTGACTTGCCCAGGGTCACACAGCTAGTAAATGTTAAGTGTCTGAGTGTCAGATTTGAACTCAGCCCCTCTTGACTTCACAGCTGGTGCTCTATGCACTGTGCCATCTAACTGCCTCTTGTTATTTTCTCTAGTAGGAAGTGACAGCATTTTTCATCAACAATTAAGCATCTTTTTTGGAGGCAATCAAAGTTAAGGCTTGCCCAAAGTCATATATCTAGTTAAAGTATCCGAGGTAGGATTTGAACGCAGGTCTTCTTGGCAACTTCCTAAGGCTTTAAGTTGCAGAGAAAATACTGACCTACATTGGTAAAGGAAGTTTCTTCACCTAGGAGGATCTCTACCCATGAAATCAGAGATCTAATCACTATCCCATGTACAAGGCATTATGGTGGTTGATGAAACACAAAGAAATAGGATGTGGTTCTTACTTTCAAAAAGCTTAAAAACATTTTCAAGGAAGTCAGGGATGGCTTTAGAGATGATATCTAAAGTCCCTTCCAATTCTATGCATAAAGAGAATATTTTGGCTTTTATGGACAGAATATGGGGAAATCTGCCAGTTTTCCTCAAGGTTTCTTACTGCTTCTTGGAGGCTTGATGGAACTTCATCTATCCAATTTTTCCTGATATTGAAACCCTCCTCTTCTCTACTGAGATAAGTATTCTCAACATCAGACCATCCTATATCCCCAGGAAGAGAACGTACTCATCATTGGAACTCCTATAATGGAGCTGAGACTTCTTGATTGGTAATTAAGTGAGTGCAAATTTACCTAGCACTCTATGTCTAGCTAGCCCCAGAACCACGCCCCTTGCCATCTGCACTGACCACCTCCCCTCTCTATTTTCCATCTCTAGCTCTAGCCCTAGTAAAAGAATCAAAATTCTACTCCTTCAATATCCCTGTAATTTCCTAACCAAAACTCCTTTTCTTAACCCCGCAATGAAATTATATGTGTTATCTTCCCTTAAAAGAGACGAAGCTCTTTGAGGACAGAAACTGTCTTTTCATTTTTTAAATGTCTGTTCCAGTATTTAACACAGTATAAGTTCTTAGCACATAGTAAATTCTAAATAAGTGCTTTTCTATTCATTTAAAATGATTTACACAGATTACTGCAAAATAGCAATATGAATAAAGGAAATTTAAAAACAGAGTAAAAGCAATACTTGATCCTCTGCTTATAGTATATTCTATACTCTTAGGTAGAAAAAAAGGGAAAAACAATTCACTCTCCTTAACTCAGAAAGTAAGGGCAGCTAATAGTGGATCTTGTGACAGGTCTGGAATCGGAAAGACACTAGTGGTGTGACGTTGGGCAAGACACTTAATCGTGTTTCCCTCTAGTTTCCTATAGTTCCCTATGGTTTCCTCAACTATAAAATGAGCTGGAGAAACATCCCAGTATCTTTGCCAAGAAAACCCCAAGCAGAGTCACAAAGAATCAGTCATGATTGAAATAAAAAACTTAGCAAGGAAAAAGGGCTGGAGACCTTTCTTTAAGAGTCACCCAAGTGGCCCTTGATTAAAGACTGAACTGAAAAATGTGCTGATAGACTCCAAGGGATGCATCTCCAAATGATTTTATTCACAAATAGCTATGACGCCTCCAGAGACACAATAGCAGTTATAACAACAATAATATCATAGCAGCTTCAGGGGATTGATAGTTATAAAGCTGTAAGACTGAGAGGGAGAGAACAGCAGCTTTAAGAGGTGAAGATTAAAAAAAAAAAAAACTTCAAAAAGAATGTACACAGATGGAATGAAAATTGCCAGAGACTTCTAAGAACTATAGAAAATGAAGTCAGCTTCAGGACTGGGGAAGAGCACTGCTATAAGATGGAACTTTGAGAACTCAGGCAGGGGAAGTATTTCTAGTTATGATGCAAAGCAGATGGCTTTGAGACCCAAATTCTTTTTCATTTCATTTGAATTACCTGGAATTAGTTCGCTCTCCTTTGATATGTAAGTCTCTGAGATGATATCATTTATACATGGGAGCTATGAATAATTCTAATGCATAGTTTTCCTATTTTTAATTTGCTATTTTTAAAATTTATTGCTTCAATTAATTATACACTTTGCAATTTGATCTTGGCTCTCACTTGGTATACTACTAGATTAAGATTAGATGGTAATTTTAACCTTCCGTTTCATCTTAAATCCAAGTCATGTGTGATTATACAGTTGAGTGGGATACCTCTTATAGATGTTTATATTATTCTATGACATAAATCACCCACCTTGTTGGCAAAACAGTTTTCAATGTTAAACTTCTTAGAATCTGCAACAACTTCCCCATTTGGTAAAACAGTATAGAGGAGAAGCCGAGTAATGGGAGCAGAGGTCGATTCCACAGGGAGATAAAAGGAAAATATCCCTTTCACTGTTGAATAAAGAGAATTTAAAAAAAATTATTAGGGATCAAGAAACCATTCCTGATCATTGTGGGAGGAATAACAGTTTTTGGCAGACATCTTCTTTAGGGAATCAATAAGTCTATTGTTTTGTTATTTATTTTTCAATAATGTCTGATTCTTCGTGACCCCATTGGTGTTTTCTTGGCAAATATACAGCAATGGTTTGCCCTCTCCTTCTCCAACTCATTTTACAGATAAGGAAACTGAGGCAAACAGGGTTAAGTGACTTGCCCAGGGTCACATAGCTGAGATGTGTCACTATTCACTGCTCCACCCAGATACCCTAGCATTAGTTAATGCTCATTTTAGTTAATGTATGAGTTTCTTCCGGACCCCCAATTGTGGAGAAGGGAATACACCTGCTTCTAGTCATATGAATATTTTCCACTCAATCTGAACTTTAGACATCCTAAAATGTAACAGTAAGAATGTTGTTATTATAGACAGAGTGTTGTAGCACAGAGTGACTTGAAGTCAGAAAATCTGGGTTCTGGTTTGAATTCCATCACTTATTTACTGTATTTTACATTTAGCAAGTCACCTGATCTCTCAATTCTTCATCTCTTAAACAGACTGTTACGAGAATCACATTAGAGAATATAAATACTTGAAAGTGTACAAATCTACATAAATATAAGCTATTAACATTATTGCATCATACTGTGGGAAGACCATTATTTACCTATTATTCATCCATTATTCCACTAAAATATCAAATTTTACTTCAATCTTTCAAGGAACCATAATTTAATCAGTGTGGGTACTTCCTCCACCAGTGCAGGTCACAATCCCATCAGAATTTAGTAGATGGTCTCTGAGAGCTATTCTAGCCAAAATAATTCATCACCTTATAGCCAACTTAGTGAACAACCTGACCAAACAATGAGGCTAAGACTTCAGTGTGCTACTAGTCCATTCTCAAAGTCTTTCCATCTTGATTTCTACCAATAATTTATTTAATTTAATATTTTAAAATAATTCAAATATTTTATTAAATATATTAAATTAAATTTGAATATTTAATCAATTAAAATATTATTATCATTTAATATTTTAATAATATCAATCCTTCATGATCCATATGGTAATGTAAGCAAATTCCAAATTGGATCAAGTGGAGCCAAAGGCTATTCCAAAAAAAAAAAAAAAGGCAATCTAGAGACTTAGGTTAACCACATAAAAGTCAGGGAGATAGTATATAAGATTTGGAAATCCAATAAAAGTAGAACCAGTCTGAAAGACCTTTTTTCCTGCACTTCTTTCTTTCATTTCATGACATCTTTAGCAAACATCTCTGACATTGGGGGTCTCCTATTACTGGGGTCCTGCTTCTTTGCTTCCCCCAAAGATATTAATATTAACAATTCAAATTGATGTTGATATTCAAAGTTTGCCAAGAACTTTCTTCACATCAATTATGAGAAGGACTTAGTGAAGGTATTATTATTTCTATTTTAAAAGGACACAGAACTCTGAGCAGGGGTTAAGTGACTTGACTAGCATTACAAGGATGAATTGGAACTGAGGTTCAAAAATGGATGTTTTCACTAACATAGACTACTTCTAACCATGTTTAATTTTTTAATTGGAATGAATTTTAAAGAAAGTACTCTTCAGGGTCCCAAGAAAGCAACCAGATATTCTAATTTGAGGGAAGGAGTAAGGTGTGTGTGTGTGTGTGTGTGTGTGTGTTAAGACATTAAACTGAACTTGTGATTCTATAGTTAAAGAGAATCCCCAAACTATGCCCAAAGGGTTATAAAACTGCATACCTTTTGATCCACCACATTCTTTAGAGAATGATGAAATTATGATTTGGTATTTACTTGTCTTATCTTCCTAAGCATAGTTCTTGGTTTATTTGTTTATTAGATTACTCTCTGTAGTTAATATCATTAGTGACAAAATCCTAATCCATCATGATAAAACTGTCATTGGTATTCAATAATGATAATACATGTTGTGGGATCAAAAACTTGATATTATTCATCATTAATGTGATCACCATCATTCCTAGGCAAGCAATACTATGTGAAAGGTCTGCAAGGACAGCAAAGATGGCTTGGGTCAATAAAGAATTTACAAGATCAGAAATGGAAACAATGGATATTCAGAAGTGTGTTCTAAAACTGCTCTTCCTTAATTCATTTAATATTTTTAATTAATTCAAATATTTAATCTAATTAAATATATTAAAGTTTAAATATTTAATCAATTAAAATATTATTATTGTTTAATATTTTAATAATATGAATCCTTTAATGATCCAGATGGTAATGTAAGCAAATTCCAAATAAGGTTGTTAAGCCTGTGACAAAGCAAAAGTTTTAAACTACAGTTATCTCTTCCACATTATGGAGGTTAAATGTGTTCAAGATCTCGAAAATTGACTTAAAATTTTGTGACTTTCTCTCTGTATGAGAGAAGTCCAAATTATCATGATATTAAAAGATAAAATGTAGGAGCAACTAGATGGTGCAGTAGATAGAGGGCCAGCCCTGAAGTGAGGAGGACTTGAGTTCAAATCTGGTCTCAGACACCTAAAGCTTCCTAGCTATGTGACCCTGGGCAAGTCACTTAACCCCAATTGCCTCAGGGGAAAAAAAAGATAAAATGTGTTTGTGTTATACAATAATATACATATATTTTATGTATTTCTGAGTTTCTAAAATTTTTTCGTGTCTTCTGTTGGCTTTCATATGTCATCTGCAATTTCCACAAAATTCCATTTAATTTCTTATGCATATCTGCAATATGTCAATACCGCAGTGGAGAAAGTTAAGGAAAGGAAGGGATTACTGTAGAAGCATTTTTTATAGTTTTATAGTTACCGAAGAGAAGCAAAAAACAAATTTGTTTTCAATTTAAGGTCATAAATGTTAAAAATGATGGTTATTCATTTATTAGTTGTTGCTACTTCAACCATTTATGAGGCTTACAAATTTATTCTGTCACTGTCTTTTACTTCTACAGAAGCAGGGATTAAAGGAGAAGGGTGAATATTTCAGTCTCAAATGACAAAATCCTTCATTGATGCTTGGTCTTTCACATAGGTTTGCTAATTTATTTCTGATTGAATAAGCAATAGTTTTAACCATGATATCTTCTTGGTTTATTCATAGGGAGAGCTCAATTTCATGACTGCTGAAATATATAGTTTGTTTTTTCCTCTCAGTAAAAGCTGTCACCATTACCCAGAAAACCCTCATTCTAAAATAATCTGAAGACAATGGGTATTTGTCATTCCAAGACAATATCCAACTTAGAAGAAATAAATAAGAGAAAAATAAAAAATGAGGCACTAAGGCTTTTTTCTTCTTTTTAACTCCCTTTATTTGGAGAGGAGAAAAATTGGGACCCTCTCTTTATATGTGAAAATGAATGTATATCTATAGGGTTGTGAAGTATTACAAAGAGAATGGGAGAAATCAAGTTGGGAATACTCACTGTGTCCTGGATTCACAGGTAATGTGTGGGACCTTGTTCCAATGATAAGTCCCTTGGCCATGATCTGTAGAAAGAAAAACCATTTCCTTTGATTGTCACCATTTTTATTTTAAATCTATTTCTCATTTGGCACCTGTTACTGAGATTCAGAAGTTGAGGCAAAGGGGAAAAAAGACAAGAATGAGAAAGGAAAACAGGAAGCCCAAAGTATTGGGTAATTCCTAAACTTTGTGTGTTAATCCAAGTTCTGGTTTCTATTCTCACCAGAAAATAGAAGGTCAGCTCCTGCAGTTCTTTTAGGGCCTGTTCATTCAGGATGTAGTGTATCTGGATCTCCTGGCTTTGGTCACAAGCCAAGGTGCCAAATACAGGTTCAATGTAGACATAGCTCTTACTTGAGGAGAACACATGCTTTATAGTATGGTATGCTGTCTGATGGTGGGTCATTCTCCACATGTATCCATAGCACTGCATCCCATCTTTGTATCTGGCCTAAGAAAACAGAAGGAAAAAGATAGTGTCACATTATCTGTGACAAAGTTCCAAAATATAAAACTAATTAAGACTACTTTTTCTTCCAGTTGTTGAATAGCTAGAAATATGTCTCTGAGCCAAAATTTGAGAAAAGTTCCTTTTTCCTATAGCTACCATATAATATAGGCCTTAACTTGAGACAAAAAAAAAGAAGTCACTCACTAGCAGGGGTATTTTATTTGTTCTGACTCCAGATTACTTTTCACTGTTTAATCAATAAAACATTAACTTTCAACAAGATGAATGCTGACATTAGAATTTTGAAATATTCAACTTATTTACTTATTTTTGCTGAGGTAATTGGGGATTAAGTGACTTACCCAGGGTCACACAGCCAAGAAGTGTTAAATGTCTGAGGCCAGATTGGAACTCTGGTCCTCCTGACTTCAGGGCTGGTGTTCTATCCACTGCACCAAATAACTGCCCCCGAATATTCAATTTTTAGCAAGAAGATGCCTCCTTTTAAGTATTGAGAGCTTATCTGAAATTAGTATTATTTGTAAATCTACACCCCACTCTTACCAAGAGCTGTTTTGTTAGTCCTCCTTCCCAAAGAATACTTCTATCCCATTAAACATGTGGATAATAAATAAAAGAGCCCATTAAATTTGATAATAAAGTATTATCCCTAATTCAATGTTTGCAATTCTAGATAGTAAGCTTCCTATCATTCTTCATATTTGGGTGGCCTGTGGTTGCTAACATAATGACATCTCGAGAAGAGGGAAGAATATCTCCACATTTCCATAGTTTTATAAGATTTGGAAACTTTTCCCCCTATCATCTGAGCAAAAAATGACACTGCTTGAGAATGGGGTGGTACTAAAAGGAGAAAAAGAGGAAATAATACTCTAAAATAAAGCAATCATCATCTCAGCTTGGGGAAAGCCTGACTTCTGGGGAAAGCTTGACTTCTGGGGAAAGCTTGACTTCTGGGGAAAGCCTCATGGTCTCATTAGTCTCATCTCAATTCCAAGTCATTAGTTATTTCCTTGCCTCAGAGAGAAAATGAGGTGAAAATGAGAGAAAATGAGGAGAAAAGAGGAAAAGCCTTCAGATCTCATAAATCCACCCCTTCTAGAGGAGATATAAGACTCACATGAGAACTGGTTACAGGGATATACCTTTCTTACTTACTGTGAGACTGATGGAGGGAGAAGTGAAGTTATCGGTGTCGAATGAGAATTGTACAAGGCCTTGTGCATCAGTGGTATAGTTTTTGGTAAAGTCTTGGTTAGATGCCATCACAGAGATATAGATATGCTCATTTGGGATGGGCTCATCCTTCCCATTCACTAAGCGCACCTGAGGAATCAAAGTTGTGATCAGTTCTACGTATAGTGCCCAGGAGCCAAACTATGTTATACAAATCATCACAAAACTCTTCAGTTGAATTGTGCTAGTTCTTATGATAATTAAAAGTTGGTAATATTCAAAGACACTTTTTATCATTTGATGAATTTAAAATATCTTTGTTAGAACAATGTAAAAATATACTCATGAAAATTAAACTATGTTCAAACTAATATAATATTCACCTCAAGTTAAAACTTATCCAGTATGATCGCCATAAAAAGCCAGAGTTAGATAAAAGGTAGTGGCTAGCAGAACTATAGAAAATGTATGACAATTACTGACCCCACACCTATCTGGTGAATGGAGAAAGTTTGTATAGGAAGTATCAGAACTGGAAAAAAGAAAGAACTTTTCATTAAATCTACCTAGCTGTTGTCAATATCAGCAGCTGGGCTAACAGCAGATGAAAGGAAGGAAAGTCTGATGTTTGGAACACTTTGAAATTTTTGTTAAGATTATAAGGGAAGGGAATTAGGGGAATAATTCTTGGTGTTTTCGTAAATATAGGATGTTGAAGTTGTAAGAGATATGAGAAATCATCTAGTCCAATTTTGTCATCTTTAGATGGGGAAACTGAGACTCAAGAAACTTTTCCAAAATCTTACAATTAGTTGAGATTCAAATTCAGATCTCCTGTGTGTTGGAAATACTTTACCTGCCCAAAGAAAGGGAGTCCATGTCTGTAGTGTGAATCCACATTCACAAATGTAACTTTGCTTATAACATCTGTGATCTCACAGGATCCAGTTCCGGTCAATTCCACTTCTAAAAGAGAAATAAGCAAGAAGTGATCTCTCTTGGAAGAGAACATTTGCTTGAAATCTGATTGGTATGTCCACATTTCCCCAGCCTTGTATTCATTGCTTATTATGTTCCACATTTGTATGCCATACAAACCTGTCCCTTCCTCTGTGATCTTGGCCGTCACATCAAGATTCATCAAAAACTCACTTTTTTTCATTTGGAAAATCTTGGTTTTTATATTTTGAGAAACACAACCTAAACCATCCAGCTGAAAATAAAGAAAATAAAAGAAATATAAGGATGTTTGACTGTCATATTGGGTCAGACTGATTAAGCCAGGATTCTGTCTCTGGCAAAAGGAATTAGCAGACATGATTAGTTAACAGAGTCTATAATTTATCATAGAAATCTTCTTGGGTAGAGACTTTGGACTAGCCTAGCCACTTAGTGTCCTCTTCTTAAGTCTGTAATTTCATTACTGTTGAATGTTTATTGGATTTTTCATCATATTCTCTTTTTTGGAATATTGAAATATCCAACTAAGAGATCATTCTGATTCCAGTCTCTCCCCTCTCCAATCCATTCTTCATCCAGATGCCAAAATACCTCCTAAGGTTTAGATATTCTCCTGCTCAAGAGCCTTCAGAGGCTCCTTATTGTCTCTAACACAAAATACAAACTCTTCTGTCCACAGATTAAATAAAGCCTTTTTACAAGCACTCTGTGTTCTATCCTAAGTGGACTACAAGTTGTTTCCTAAATTACATACTCTGTCTTTTGCCTCTATGCATTTGCACAAGCTATTCCCCATGCCTAGAATGCTGTTTCATCAATACCTCTCAGAATCTTTATTTCTTCAAGATTCAGCTGTTCTCGCCTCTATCTCATTTTCTCCCTCAGTGGATTTAGAAATTCTACAATACACATCCTGTTATTAATGCTCTCTTCCTGCACAAAACTACCTTTTATTTACTTATTTCTTCAAATTTTATATCCAATCAATCAATCAACATTTATTAGGCCCCTGAATCCATTCAATAGACTTCAGGGCATGAACTTTCCTTTTTGTCTCTGTATCCTAAGCACTTAACACAGTGTTGTGGAAGAAAGCTAAGTGGTACTCCAGTGGCTAGAATGGTGAACTTGAAATCAGGAAGAGCTGAATTCAAATTCGAATTCAGGTACTTACTAGCAGTGAGACCTTGGACAAATCAAATAATTCCTCTCAACTTCTATTTCCTCATTTATAAAATGAAAGGTTACAGTTGGAATCCCTATGAGCTCTAAATCTGTTACGCTATTATCTTCTGGCCACTTAATTATTTTGCAAATTAAATCAATATCTGTCAGCTTCCTAATAAAAATAGCATCTTCTACTTACCTGTTTGCTGAATTCTTCACAGATACTCTCTGAATCTTTACCATAGCAATCAGAATGCTGTGAGTACTTTCTGCACACGCTAACACTCGCCAGACCTGAAACAGGCTCCCCATAAGTGTATCTATAACCAGAAAGAAAATATAGAAAAGAACCCATTAGTAGAAGAAACAGAGGTTTCCTGTCCCATGTTCTGTTTTCCTAGTCCAAGAGAGCCAAAGCAAGTTTACTCAGATTCTGTAGAATTTATTATTATTATTGCTTTGCCGAGGCAGTTGGGGGTAAGTGACTTGCCCAGGGTCACACAACTAGGAAGTGTTAAGTGTCTGAGGTCAGATTTGAACTCGGGTCCTCCTGACTTCAAGGCTGGTGCTCTAACCACTGCACCACCTAGCTGCCCCTGTAGAAATTATTTTTCTGGCTCCATTAAATGGAATTTTGGTTCAATGAAGCAAACTAATCTAAATAAATCTCTGATCTCTATAATAAGAAAGAATACTACATATGCACACATGTAGGGATAAACGGACAAAGACAATGGAAGGGGAATGGAAGAGCTAATAAATAGTTATGGGTAAATATATTAAACATTTAAAATATTGGAATTAGGAATAAATATGAATTTACTTTTGTTATAGTCAATAGTTAAATTCATAATGAATGACTTTTTTTTTTTTTAAGTAAAGAAATATGTCCCAATGGACCCTCTGAAACCCAGTTTTTCTACTGTCCCTGCATTTCTGCTTTCTTTGGATTCTTCCCTATTTTTCCTTTGGTTGATTTTCAGTGGTATTCATTTTATTTTGGGAGTTTTAATTCTACCCAAGCTTCTTTCCATCTAAATCTCTCCATTACGTAATTACAGGACTATAATTTTTTGCTCTAATTTCTCTCTGGCTTTTCTCTTCAAAGACCACCCTGTCTAAAGCAAGCTGTTGATTAACCTCGTCAGAGAATTCTCCAACCATTATTGGCTGGAGAAGAGGTCTTGTTGTAACCTTGGTATAAAGAAACATTTTTTAAATTCTATCTATGACCTCTGCTGCTAGTAGAACACTTCTGGCTGTCACTGTCAAGATCACCCCTCAGTTTAAAGTAGGAAGATATTCAACTTTTAGTGAGATGCAATATGGGGAAGTAGCAGGAAAAAGCAGAGAATGACTCCATTAGCAACTTGTCCTGGTATTAAGAAATCATGCAAAATTTTCCATTTTACTGGAGAGAGTTTTCTTTTACTGAGGTTCAAACTAGAGAAGAAAATAGGACTTACCGCCCACAGACTGACACTGTAAATTCTTCATCCAAGATTGTGATTTTATCTGGCACCTTGACATATACCCCAAACTTGGGCAATACTGTTGGAAAAATAGGGAAAGCATGACAATCTAAAAAACTGTTTGAGGGTCCATCCTTTTTGTTTGAAGCTCTCTGCAACAGTATCTAAGATAATATCTTTTATTTTACAGCTTTTTATTAATAAAACACATGCATGAATAATTTTTCAACATTGACCCTTGCAAAAACTTCTGTTCCAACTTTTCCCCTCCTTCCTCCCACCTCCTCCCCTAGATAGCAGGTAGACCCATACATGTTAAATATGTTAAAGTATATGTTAAATACAATATATGTAGACATATTTATACAGTTATAAGATAACATTTTAATAGTCTTTAAAAGAGTCCAATTTATTCACAGATGTTAACTTGGGCCTTCAAAGATCCGAAATGTCCTAGATAGATCCTAATAATTCAAGCAGAAAATGAAATAACTCTCTAAAAAGAGGAGAATTTATATGTTCTCAGAGAATGAAATGGGTTTCAAGTAGAGGATTCGTTGTTAAGAAATATCATCTCTGCCATCTACATCCAGAGAGAGAGGGAACTGAGTGTGGATCACAACATAGCATTTTCACTCTTTTTGTTGTTGTTTGCTTGCATTGTTTTCTTTCTCATTTTTTCCTTTTTGATCTGATTTTTCTTTTTTTTTTCTTTTTTTTTTAGAACAGAAAAAGATTATTTATTAAATTGTGAATCTATTATACACAGCTTACTTTTCTTTTTAAATACTTTTAAATTTCAATACATTTGGCCTGTAACTTCCAAATTTGTACTACTTGACTACTACCACCTATATTATCATCACCATAATCATCATGATCACAATAATGAATTATGCCACTGTGACCCTGATCTGATTTTTCTTGTGCAGCAAGATTATTGTATAAATATGTTTACATATATTGCATTTAACATATATTCCATATATTTTAACATGTTTAATATATATTGGATTACTTGCCATCTAGGGGAGTAGCTTGGAACACAAGGTTTTTATAAAGGTCAATTTTGAAAAATTATCCATGCATGTGTTTTGAAAATAAAAAGTTTTAATTAAAAATAAAATAAAAAATGTAATTTCTTCTCCTAGGACTAGAGCAAAAAAAAGAGAAAATGTATGGCACTATTGAGTTGATTTAGAATATGAAATTCAGGAGAAGAGGGAACTTGAACCTTATGGCTCTATTTTTTTCCTAGAGATGTGAGATCCCTTCTGAGAAGAAAAGTAAGGAAAATGGTCTGAGAAGAGAAGAGAAAGTTGAGAATAACGGTTGTAAGGAGTATAATAAAGAGCTGAGTAAGGAAAAATAAAAATATTGGAAGTAAAGACTCTAGTGACTTTCAGTAGAAGGTAAACAGAAGCAAAGGAGATAGATGAGGGATAAGAGTAATTCAAGATTGGGATCTGAAAGTTCCTTCAAAATAGGGATCATGCATTAATTACATATGTATTTCTCCTTGCACAGTTCATAGTAAATGCTTAATAAATAGATCTTGAAAGAATATTTTGCTATGGAATATCACCATTTTCACACAATATCACTTCACATCCTAGTGATAATCTTGGTTGGAATGAAATATTTGCCTCCTAGCCTACCCTATCCTTTGGAAAATGGAGAGAATCAAAATGATTTAAAATCCTAGGAACAAAATCAAAATCAGTCTACAATCCATACCAAATTCTTCCACCTTAAAGGAGTGTTCTTTATTTCTTCCTGTTTCCTTCTGTACCACCACTTTGTAGGATCCACGGGCAGGTTCTGATGAAAGGCTGAAGGAGAGTTGTTTGAGACCTCCCTCTAATACGAGATTCTGCCACTGCAGGATACGATTCCTTTTGGGGTCCTATTAGGGAAAAAAAAGACTATAATGGGATCAAAAGGAATAAGAATATTATAAGAAAAAGGGTAGAAATATGAGGATCGTTTAATAACTCAGCAAAGTTTGAAGTCTCTTTAACTCTGCTCTCTTATAAGATGGAAAAGGAAGCAATGAGCTGCAACATACTGAAACTCTAGCATAGGAAGAACTTTCAGAAGAAGCCTTCTCATACTAGCTCATATTTCTGAGATGTTATGGGAAGGTCCTTGTAAAAGGGACTCCCAGGTTCCCCCAGGTCTAAAATGCTTCCTTCTACTTACCTCAATGTACACCAATGGAAACTAAAAGGAATAAAAAAAAGAAAATATATGAGTTGAAAATTGCTTCTTAAGATAGAAAATTCAGACAAATCTATAAACAGCTATTTTGGTTTTAAAACCACTTTGTTTTTATTTTTTTTAGACAGAAAATTTAGACAAATCTATAAACAGCTATTTTGGTTTTAAAACCACTTTGTTTTTATTTTTTTAAACAGAAAATTCAGACAAATCTGTAAACTGCTTTTTGGTTTTAGTTTTGTTTTTATTTTTTAAACATGGTTATATCTGCAGTAGCATACATTCTGCATAGAAGCTTCTCAGAACTATGTATTATTATACACACACAAACAGATGCTATGGGGCATTCAGGTGCACCACAGTGCACAGAGTATTGCACCTGGAGTCAGAAAGATCTGAATTCAAATGTAACCTCAGACTAGCTGTGTGACTTTAAGCAAATCACCTGACCTCTGTTTACTTGTTTTTTCATCTGCAAAATGGGGAAAATAAGGCCTACTTTCTCAGGGTTGTCTTAAGGATCAGTTGAAACAATATTTGATTGTTTCATGTTTAATATCATAAAGATATTAGCTATGTTGATGATGAAAATGATGTATTTGTCCATATCTATGCATTTTCCTTCCTTTAGGATTTGAGATTTCCTAACACTAAGCTCGTGATTATAATCTTCTTTTCAAGGTCATCACCATGCTGTGCCTTTTTTACAGACTGAGAGACAGGTTCCTGAAGAGCTCTTTGTCATTGATTCTAAAGAATGACATCTTTAACTTCTCCTGTGAGGGAGATGGACAGGAAATACATCTTTTGCCTTTATTCAATGTTCAATCTCCCATCAAGAGGATTTATTTATCTTGCACTCTACCCTAAATATCCTATGTTATTCTTGAAGGAAGTAAACTTGCTTAGCCAAACCCATTGCTCAATCTGATTCCAGAGAAGATAATAGATAAGGGTGAACAAAAGAAAGGTAAGTTACTGTAGACTTAGTCCATTCTAAGTTTGGCAAGGATCATAGATTTAGATTTAGAGGTAGCAGAGACTTTCTTTTTATGGAAGAGGCAACTGAGGCACAGGGGAATGAAATGCCTTGTCCCCAATCACACAATAGTGAAGCTAGGACTTAACCTCAGGTTTTTGGATTCCACTGTTACCCCACATTCCACCACTTTCTCATGAAAGTTATTAAAAGGCTATTTTAAGTAGATGCTAAATAAGGAAAGGAATTTCCTCCTCCTCTCCTCCCTTGATAGTGTTTCACATTGGACATCTTATTCTAAGATGGGGCTGAATATCACTGCTGTTATACTCAAGCCCCCCAGAAACATGTCCCTCATCTTTGTGATCCCACAAAGCTTACACAGCTGTTAGGGTGACTCACCTTCTCATTCAAGGGGCGAAAATTTCCATTCACAGAGACAATACGAAACTGAACTGAAACAAAAAAATATCAGCTATGAGCCCCAAAGTCCCCATATTAGTTCCCTTAGGCAGTGATCTAGGAATCTAAGAGGTAAGGAAAATTGCCTTTTCAATAGGAAAATAACGGGGACAAGGCTCACTCTTTCTTGGAGTTGCCCTTGACCCTCACAAATCTTCATACCTATTTGTCCTGGCTTGTAGATAGGTTTGTCTGTTTGCAGAAAGACCAGACTCTCCGGGTTGTTCACCAGTACTGTTTTCCGTCTACTAAACGTGTGTGTTGGACCCTTCACCTGCACAGTGAAGAATGCCATCTCCGAGCGTGCTGATAATTTTGGGATCTGAGAAATACAAATATTTTTCATAACTTACACTGTTCATTCATTCTGGAGACTTCATCTCTCAATATAAATTTCCTTTTTTTTCACCGTCTCGCTAGAAGAAGTTGATAAGGAACATGGAATATTTTTTCCTTTTTTATAAATTGAGCTGAGAGCAATAAGATGTAATTCACTATATACCTTTCTTCTGTATATATCTGTTTTGCTTCTTTTACTTCTTTATTCTGTCTCTCCATTGTCTACCAAATAAAGTCCAACATCCTTAGCTTGTATTCCATAATATATTTACTTTCATTCTCACCCAGACTTCTGTCCATCTTAATAAATGTTTATTATTAATAACAAATATTTATTTATCATTATTATTATATTTATTATTAACTGACTGAATTTGTTTCCTTGCCACCCCTAAAAATTACATTCCTGAAACTGGGCTGCTAGTTCTCCCCATATATCTAAAGCCTTTCCACCTTTGAATATTTGTTTATAAAGAAGAAAGAAGGAAAAAGAAAAAGAAGAAAAAGAAGAAGGAGGAAGAAGAGAAGGAGGAGGAAGAGGAAGAGAAGGAGGAGGAGGAGGAGGAGAAAGAGGAGGAAGCAACAACAAAAAGAGTAAGAATGTTATGTTGTGAACCACACTCAGTTCCCATTGTCCTGTCTGGGTTAGATGGCTCTCTTCATCCCTGAACAATTGGAACTGGTTTGAATCATCTCATTGTTGAAGAGAGCCACGAGTTATCCTTTTTAAGAGCAATCAAGGAAATGAAATAAATGGCTTTCATTCTGAATCTATCATAACCTCAGACTAGAGATCTTGAAAGTCTGCAGAGAGATAAATTCTAGTCCTCTTGGAGACAGGAAAGATTACCCTACCGCAGAGTTCTTAAATCCTGTCTATTTCTTCCTACCCCCACCAGCTAGGCTGCTGCTAATACAAGCATGGATCTTCCCTACTTTCTGCAAAGCTGCACTAGATCTCCAGTCTTATCTATGTCATCATGAACTACAACATACATGTGTGTATAAATATATACACACACACACACAAATTTATATCTGTATTATGTGGGTATGTATGTGTATTTATAGATACACATCTTTATAAGATATCCCTTTTTCTCATTCTTCATATTCTTTATATTCATAATTTTTGATATAGAATATTTCATTACATTCATTTATCATAGTTTGTTTAGCTATTCTTCAGTCTACAAAGCATCTATCCACTTTGTTCCCAGTTTTTTTTTGTTACCATTAAAAAGTGTTGCTAGGACTATGTTATCATTATATGAGATTTTACTTTCTATCTTATCTTCCTCAGATCTGTATGAACATTTTCTTCATTTTTTTAGCATAATTTTAAAATGCTTTCCAGAACAATTGCAAGAGAATTGCATTCCCCATTCCCTGTTGGAATCTTTACAAAACTGCTAACTCATTAGAATTGATAGATTATTGATCTGATCTTACAAGAAGATGTTTTGGGCCAGAACCTGAAACAAGTACTAAGTAGAACTAATTAATACAGTGCTTGTGTTTACACCTTTACTCATTGGAGTTCACAAGTATGGGAGATTCACAAAGTAAACTTTGTAACTTTGTGAATTCACACCTCCCTTGAAGCTCTTAGGGCCAGAGAGCACTATGGGAGGAAATCCATAATCCCTCTCTCTCGTATAAAAGAAACAGACAGAGGCTCTCGGACAGATTTCAGCGGAATTACGCCAGAAGCCCTCTCTCTGAGGCAAGAGAGGTTCATTCCATTTTCCACTTGGCTGGCTGGAGGCTGAAGAAAGCAGAGGCAGAAGCAAAGGACAATCTGCAAGAGCTCATGGAACAAGCAGAGAGAGAGGCCTCAACTAACCAGGCTATTTTGGAAGGAGAAAATAAATGTTTGCATTTTTATCACCTGGCTGCATTTGGGGTAATTATTGATCTGAACTGATACTAAGGCTGCCTCCAGAAAACCTCCCCAAGAAACCTGCTCTCCCTCAGAGAGAATCATTGTTATATTGTTATATTATTTTAAAGAAGAACAAGAACACCACAATTCCCCATGCCAGTTTGTAATTATTCTTGGGACAATGCTCAGTCACTACAATTATAGTGTTTAGTTTGGGATATTTTGTTCTTTCCACTTGAACTTCTTTCTTATGTTTATCATGGGCACTTCAAAGAGAGATAAGCAAATGTTCCATGAAGTGATGGAACACATGATATAACTCTTTTAACTACTTTCTTTGTCCTTCTGAAAAGAACCTGTGAACCATATTACCATTTCTCTGAAACTTCCCTATCTTCCATTTTGATTATAGCAAAAATATTAATATAGATATGATACAGTTCTCCCAGTGGTATTTTGATTCATTGGTCATTAGTATGGTTCTCACCAAATAAGGAGCAATAATTAAATTAGTATTAATAGATATTCTAAAAACTCTAATTCTGATCCCTTTTTCAACATTCTCCAGCGAAGGAGTAGAAGGGGACCACTCCTGTAGATTATTTTGTAGTTTTCCATATTAGTGGGTTTTCTCCTTGGCACAGGTCTTCATTCTCTTAAGCTAAGCTAATTTTACAGTAGCCTTACTGGATGTTTCCCCTACCTCAAACTTCTCCTCCCCCAAATCCCTCCCACACTCTGCTTTCTAACTGATCTTCCTAGAGTACAACTCTGACCATGTCACCCCTCTCTCTACTCTGTAAATTCCAATGCTTCCTTTTACTTCCAGAATTAAATATAAAATCTTTTTTGACTTATAAAGTCTTTCATAATCTGACTCTCTCCCACTTTTCTATTCTTCTTATACATACTTTGTAAGAATTTTCACTGGCTATTCCCCATATTTGGAATTCTCTCCCTCCTCACTTTCCTAACTTCTTTCAAGTCTCAGCTAAAATCTCTTCTTCTAAAAGAAATCTCTGTGCTGATCTCCCTAAATGTTAGTGCTTTTTCCTTGAAATTATCTTCAGTTTATACATATCTATATCTATCTATCTATGTCTTTGAGGATAAAACAAGGTATTTGTAAAGTGCTTAATGCGGTATCTGATACGCTATATCAATATTATTGATATAGTTTGTATATGGCCATTTGTATGTTGTCTCCTTTAAGAATTTGAGATCCTTGAAAGCAGAGATTTATTTTTTTGCCTTCTGTTGTATCCTCCGGTGCTTAACACACTGCCTGGCATACAGGAAGCACTTAATAAATGCTTGTTGACTAGGCTGCAATAAGCCAAAGAAATCATCCTATAGTAGGACTGACTTATTCATGATGAACATTTCTGTACTTAGACTGACCTTCAGAAAATACATTTTTTATTTCTGGGACAAAATCTTGGCAACAGAACCTTTCAGAAATTTTGCTCTGCTGAAACAGCTTTCAAGAATCTAGAGTTACCCTAATGTGGAAATATGTTTAATATGCTGACTTGGGGATGGGGGAGGAAAGAAAAATATGGAGTTCAAAATCTATAAAAGCAAAAATTGAAAACTATCTTTACATGTAATTGGAAAAAAATACTGTAAAATGAAAAGGAAAAGGAAAAAAGCATTAAGAATAAGAACTGATGAACAAAGAATACTATATGTAAATTCTTAATTATATACCTATAGACTTTGGTATCAAATATCATTCATTTTCTTCCTCTTCTTTAATTAATGAGGGGTCCTTTTTGTCCTATATTTGTTTTAGAGTGATCCATAAACTTTCTGCCTCTAATCATTATGGTTGGCATTCCCAGCTAATTCAGCAGAATAAACTAAGTGATTGGTTCAATCTTAGTACAAGTTATGGGTCTTTTGTCTTAACTATGCTGTCTGGAGTTACCATCAGTGTCGTGAAGATTTAGTACCATCTACACTACATTGGTCTTTTTTAAAAAGTTGATTTGATTAGGAATTGCTTATGGCTTTTTTTAAAAAAAGAAAACCAGGAAGTTCACGATTCCCCTTTCATGTTGTATCTCTCATTTGAAAGTTATGTAAAAGTATATACAGTCCAAAAATAATTTTGATCCATAAACTTTCTGCCTCTGAGCAAGGCCTTTTGTTCCAAAACAAAACATGGTGTTGGTTCCCTCTCTGCTGCATACTGAGATCACTGAGAAAGTTTCTAAGACTGAAAGTGAAAGCCATTCATTTCCATTTCTTTTTATGAAACATGGTTTAAGTGTTCAGAAACTTTTCTCATCTCCACTGAAGGTCCAAGAAAGAGAGAAAACCAAGTATGACAGGAAGTAGTCAGTCGTGACTGTCTCTGTTTTAGTGGAAGAGTAATTTTATCTATTTTTAGTGGAAGAATAATTATGTCTATTTTTTTCATTTTGTAATATAAACCTGCCATTTTTCTAGATTGTGTATCAAAATCTATGTGTTTGGAAACAAGAAACCTGGGAGAATGATTCATCCAAAAGGAATGAAGATTGAGGAAATAAATTAAAATTTCATCAATATGTCATCTCTAAACTAGACTCAGGATAAGCAGGGTAAGCCACTAATGGATCCAAAATACCACATGTTAACGTACTATTTTCTTAAAGTTGAAATTGGTAGGCAAACTAGCTGCATCTTACTTTGGAGAGCTGTTCCTAAATATTAATAGGAACTATCTTTCTGGGAGATCAATGACAGATACCCAGTATCAACCATCAGTAATTATGATTGAAATTGGACCTCCCAACAGGTGTTTCTTTTACTTGCCCCATTTCTTAGTTAAGAACAAATTCAAGTTTTGTCCATTCTTCCAAGGCATTCCCTATAAAATGAAAATATCTTCCCATCCCTCCAGAAGGACTTACTACCATCTCCAAAAGGCTGTAGTAAATCAGACAGGACTGATGATAGATACTCACTGTGAAGGGCAGGCAGAGGAATGTTTCTTTCTCATTCACCTGATGACTGAATACGGTACTTCCATTGTGTCTGTTAAACTCCAAGATAGCACTTACAGTCACTGTCTCATTCAAGTGGTTCATAAACAGACACGCTTTCTCAGTGATCTCAGTATGCAGCAGAGAGGGGACCAACACCATGTATTGACTAGAAAAACAAAAAGACCCACCAGTCATTCCTTACTTAGTGCCCCCAACACAACTATGTTTCCCTCACAATCATTACTACCACTAACAGCTATGAAAAATGAAGAGCTAGATTGATAGCTGTGAATTGCTTTCCTTCTCTGTCATTCTCAATCAGGGGAATAACATCTTATGCAAAATATATTTCACAGACAATTCTAACTTTAAGGAAATATTTGAACTAACACCTACGTTTATATGCACAAAAAAAATCAAATAAATGTTGTGGTTTTGGTTTTTTGGGTTTTTTTTTCATTTTTACATAACTTACCAACCAGAAAAGCAGTTGACTAACGTGAGAGGATGCTTGATTAAGACAAAGGAAGAACTGAGTTCAAATTTTAATACTACACTCATTGTGGGACACCAGGAAAGTCAAAATCTTTCTCAGTGCAAATTTTCTCATCAGTGAAATGGGACTGCTAATATTATGGGCTGAATGCAATAATATAGTGAAAATATTTTTTAGATAGCAGTTGTTAATGAAGCACATACAATTTTATTTGGTTTAATTTTTTTTTAATTTACAACTTGCCTGGGAATATATCTATTGCATAAAATAAAGTATGTAAAGCTCCATTGTTTTGATATTCTTCATGATGTAAGCATTTATACTTGTGTGATACAAGAACTTTTTATATTCTTTTGGGCACCTATCCACAAACATGGTGCCCCAGACTACCCTCTGTTTTGCTGAGGTCATAGTATATATGAGATCAAAGAACAATTTAAACTTATATAGGAATTTAAGGTTTATAATATACTTTCTTCACATATTTTACAGATTTTTTTAACAGATTAAAATGTCCCATTTTACAAATAAGAAAAATGAGGTTCAGTTTACATAGCTACCCCATAGCAAAGTTGGAACTAGAGTATTATGAAGAAGAAAATCTTCAAATTAGTGGTAAAGGAAAAAAAGGGCCAATTCACTATCCCTATAAAGTTCCTTTATATTTATATTTATTTATTTATGGTTTTTAATAGATTTTTTATTTTTAATACTTATTTTTTCATTCATTTTTCATTCTTTTTTCCCACTGGCAAGAGGAATAGCTATTTTCAAAAGTTAAGAGAGATGGTTAATGTATGAAAAGTTTAAGAAATACTATCTTTTTGAAAAAGGTCAAAAATAGGTCAGATATAATAGTACTACTTAGATAATTAAAGTACCATATTTAAATTAACAGCTAAGGGGTGAGGGAATACAGTTGCTAGACTACTCTAGTTCCTGAGTATGAATCTTGTCTCAGATATTTCCTGATTTATGACAGGATTATTATGAGGATCTGGTGAAATTACATATATATAGCATCATAAACCTTAAAGCCTAGATTTTAGCTTTTATCTTCTTAAATAATAATTTAGTGGCTTCTTGCTGTCTTCCCAGGCATCTCAAACCCATGTGAGACTGCAGTCCACTTACTGGGGATTCTGATAAGTCTTCCTAAGTGATAGTTAGGGACCAGACCTGGAGTTCTTTGGTTGCCTAGAGACCTCATTATGACTTAAAAAAGCTGGAGGTGTGAAGGAGAATACAGGGAAAGGACAAGTGAAGGAGCTGAAAAACCCAGGTATCAATGACTGCCAGACAAGATTTAATAAACAAAGAAGCAGGCTCCATGAATATTCTAGTGAATAGCAGGGATTCTTAATATTGTAATACTTTCAAGGTGCTACATAACTGTAGCTTTCACCCACATTTGCTATTTTCTAACTCCTGTCCCAGTTGTAAAGAATTCTCAAAAGAACTTTGGTTACACCTGGGATGAAAGATAAGGGGATTTTCTTAATTTGCATTTGTTCTCTAATAAATGGGTAGACCACCAATGATAGCTGCAGCTGGGAGAAGAATATGGCTACTCCCTGGGGCCTGAAAAGCAACAAGAATTAACCATGGAGGTCCTGGGAAATTGATGGGATAAATGGGATCTTAATTGCCCTTCCACCCTGCTACAGCTGTCCAGTCCCCTTGTTTACCAGCTACATCACTCCACTGAAATCTTATACTTCCAGAAAAGTGTATACTTCCCAAAACATCACTCCCAATCTGTATCTGCCCCTAGTAAAATTACATTTCTTTGCTTCCTCAATCTCAGCAATTGTGCCATAAAGCAATTTCTTATTAGATATTAAGAACTGATCACTAGATACTATATAATGCCTTGGGGAGGAAATTTTTGTCAAAATATATGCATTTACATGCATATATATAAACATAAATATTATATATACATGTGTGTGAGGGAGGCACTTGGAGGGGCAATATCTTATGTCCAAAGAAATGAACTTTTAAAGCTAGGATGGCAGGCTAGTGGGGAGATATTTGAGAAGCAGTGAGCTTTCCAGGCTCTTAAGTAACCCCATGTCCTTCCCCAGATATTTTTCCTGTGTCTAAGTTTGGCTCTGGTAAAAGGAAGTGATTTCAAAAAAGTGAGAAGGAATAATAATAAGAGGGAAGAAGAAAATAGACAAGAGGGTCAGAAAAGCAAATATAAATGGAAAATTAAAAAGCAGAAAAGAGATTTGGATTGCAGACCTATGAGAAAAAAAGAAAAAGTTTCTTGCCAGGCTAGGGTTGGGTTAGGGCTTGCTGGTTCCCTTCCAGGCTGGCTCCTCTCTTTGTAAAGAGCTAGACTTTTCTGGGAAAACTTTGTAAATACCTCGAATTTTCTAGGAAAACTTACGGTTCTCCATTGATTCCGGTGACCAAGGTGAAGAGTAACAGGAGAAGACCTAGGTGAGGCAACCAGTCTCTCCCCATGGTGTTAGTAAGGGTAAGACAGGAAGGCCAGACAGACTCGTTGCCTTGTCCTTGCACTGTGAACTGTTCCTAAATACACTGGGTTTTATGCTTCTGCTTTCTGCAAACAAGAAGCCCTGCCCACACAAGCTAGACTCTCACAAAGGGTCATTACTCTGTGTTTGCTTCATTGCAGCCAAGCCTAATTTTTGGTAAATTCGAGGTCTGCTTCTGAGATAACATCTACATTCAAAATCGAGCCAACTTTTTTTCTGGTTTGACTATAAAATTTTAAATTCCCTTTGCTCTTCCTAACAAAACTACTTGAAGCACACTTTGCTTTGAGGGGGCACTGCCATTACCTCCAAACATCTCTTTTCGGCACAGTATAAGAAATTTTACATACTGGAATGGTTGCTATTTCCTTCCCCAGCTCATTTTACAGATGAGAAACTGAGGCAAACAAATTTAATTGGGTCATTGGTAGGGGTCTGACGCCAGATCTGAACCCAGGAAGATGATTCCAGTTCAGCTCTCTGTCCATTGCTTCTTAGCTGTCCTAAAAGGCTCTTATTTGAAATAAAAGCTATTTCTCAGCTAATTTCCAATAAGATCTAAATGGGAATTGGTTCAGATCAAGTTCAGATCTGTGAAGACCAGATTTATGTAAGGGTTGGATATGGGATGAGATTAAGAATGGGAGAAGGAAGAAGGGTATCAAATACAAATTGGATTATTTCATAATTTTACCTAGGGCTGGAACTTATTGCCCCTATCATCTTCCACATCAAGAAACAAAAGCACTTTCTCCCATCTGCACCAAGTCCTTTAAACTCTTAATCCTATGATCCTATGGATCACTGCATATGCAATGGACTGAAATTCAATTCTGTGCCATGTCCACCCCCATGCCCATCTAGCCATATTATTTTACCTAGTAGCTCTTCTCTTTAGGGGTGGAAAATACAAAGTAGGGGAAAAAGCCTTGAAGTAGGAATCACACATAAAATGGGAACTCTATTTAATGTTGACTTGAAGGACTTTGAAAAACATTTATGGAAGACTATGAGGAAGAACTTTGAAAAATATTTATGGAACATCTACCATGTGGAAGACACATTACTATTATTTGTAACAATAAAACAGGGAACAACTGAAAGTCTACTCCAAGTTTAAGCACAGTTTATTGATAATATGATAGCATATAATGTAATATATAATTGTACACATATACATTGTACATATAATTATATTATAATATAGAATATAAAATAGTCTTTACATAGATTTGATTGAAGGCTTGCAAAATACTTTATAAATATCTCATTTTATCCTCATGGCAACCTTGGGAAGTAGGAGCAATTATTATCTCTGTATTACAGATGGGGAATCTAAGGGAGCCAGAAGTTGTGACTTGTTCAAGATCATAAGTTAGTAAGTTTCTGAGGTAAAATTTGAACTCAGGTCTTTATGACTTCTGGTCCAATTCTCTGTCCATTGTACCACCTAAGCCACAGTGGATCTGTCCAACTTGACGTATTCAGTGCTGTAAAGAAGAAAGAAACAAATGAGGAAAGGAAATAAGGAGAAGGAAGGGAGACCAGAACTTAGGAAAGTCATTGCAAGAATCAGAAAGTAAAAATTTTAGACTTCATACCAATTAAGAATTATGCAAAGGGTCAACCATAAGAGAACTTTACAGAGGAAATAGCCACTTTCTTTATGTAATTTGCCAGGCACTGAAACAATTTCCCCTCATCCTTAACCTTTATCTTTTTAAGAAGTCCTTTGCAAGGTATTGGCTGAAATATACATACATTTCACTACTTTCCTTCCAAAAGAACAAGGTTTTAAGTCTACGTGTAATTTTTGTGAGTGCAGATTATGGGGAACATTTCTTCTGGTTACATATTAATCATCTTCCAGCTCAGTTACTGGATATGACCAGATCTATTCCGTAAGCAGTTAGTCCACTTCAGTTAGGCACAGGCTGCCTCTCATTAGCCAAAATTCAAATCTACATGAAGCCTTATAATGTTCAAGAGTTCAGAGTAATCTTCCTCCAGATCAACTTACTGTATTTGTATATCAGGGTATCTAGTACTATGGCTGAACTGTCCATAAGAGAGATTACAAAAATATTACTTGCTTGATTATGCTCATTTTCAATTTTTCATTAGAAAGTGACCTGATATAAAAGTATTAAAAATTAATTTCTCAAGCAATTGCCATCTAAACACTCCTAATATGTACACATACTTGTTGTTCAGTCCTTTTTAAATCATGTTTGATTCTTCGTGGCTCCATTTGGGGTTTTCTTGACAAAGATACTGATTTGCCATTTCCTTCTTCAGTTCACTTTACAGAGGAGGAAACTGAGGCAAATGAGGTTAAGTGACTTTTCCAGGATTCCATAGCTAATAGGAATCTGAGACCAAATTTGAACTCAGTAAAGTGAGTCTTCTTGACTCCAGGCTGGGAACTTTATCCACTGTGTCACCTAAAAGCCATTCGTTCATACATATTTATATACAACCATGTAAATATATTTTAAATAGTTCTTCAATAAATTTCACTCTCTTTGGATGTGGACAGTTCCTCCAATATTTAAGATCACAGCATATTCATGCCTTTCTATGCCTGGTAACTTGCATTGGTTTGCAACAGGAGGTCCCCCAAACATACTTAGTATCTTCTTTCCATTCTCTTGACATTCCAAGAATATTATTGGAATCTCTACTATATGATCAGCTTTTCTTCTCTTTTTTCCCCCTATAATCACAGTTTTTGATGATGCCCTTCACCCCATATCCACTGGATAATTTCTTCTTTGGGACATGGAGCAGCTTGCTTTTGACCATCATGCATACTTTTATTGACCTTTAAATGATCTTCAAGCTTGATTTTTTGGAAGCCTCAGGACTCACAGCTGGCTATATAATTTAGGGACAAATATTGTTTAAAAGATTGGCTTTGTTTTAGAGAAAAGCTTGAGGTCATCCAAAAAACTCTGGAATTTCTTAAAGACAAATGGTAAAAGTCAACTGGCACAGAGGAGCATCTGGAGTACTTCACCACCTCCAAGGTTCTTTCTTCAACTTGAATTCTTCATGACAGAGGACAGTGCCTTTGGAGATTGTATATTTCCTTTACTTTGCTTGATATGAATAATCACAAGATGCTCAAACAGTTATCTTGAGAGTATTTACAAATGAAACTAGAAGACAATGAAAGATAAAAATGGAAAAGATCTATAAGTATGTTTATGCCATTCTTTTTCATCATCAAGCACATGCAGACTCAAACATTAACATTCTGTTATTGAGAAAGGATTGTTTTATCTTTTTCTTTGTATACTCAATACCTAGCACACAATATTGGGATCATAGATCTAGAACTGAAAGAGAACCCTAGAAAGCATCTAATCCAACCTTCTCATTTTCCAAATGAGGAAACTGAGGCTGAGAAAAGTCAAAAAACTTACATGAATAATAAATGGCAGAGTTAGGATTTAAACTCAGCTCTTTTGGTCCCAAATTTTTTCCATGGTATTGAATTAATGTCAAAATGACACTGAGAGATGAAAAAAGCAGGTAGATTAAATCAAGTACATATAGAGAAGGCTAACACTGGAAGGAATGAAATTTTTAGGAACTGATTCTCAAAATATATAAAGGAGGGGAAAAACAGGGGTATCTAAAAGCAAGGGGGAAAATGTTTAGTTTTTTTTTTAAGAAATCAAGAGAAGATTATTAATTACCAACCCATATAAACTATTTTTCTTTATTAAAAAATCTATTTTATTTTTCTACATTCCAACTATATAAAATGTAATGAACATGATCCATATATACATGTAGGGCATTCTGGAATGAGAGTGTTAGGAGCAAAATGGGAGCTTTTCTAACTAATAGTCCACAATACCATCACATGATTAACAGAGGAATTAGGAAAATTACATTACACAATGTCTCTCTGCTTATTGTTTTTCTGTTTATAAAAAAGTATTTAATGTAGTAGAGTAACATGACTCTCCTTCATCTGTCTCCTACATTGCTAGGTCATTGTCTGATTTTCTGTAAACCTATTTGGGGTTTTCTTGGCAAAGATACTGGAGCGATTTGCCATTTTCTTCTTCAGCTCATTTTACAGATGGGGAAACTGAGGCAAGCAGGCAGAAGTGACTTGCCTGGGGTCACACAGCTAGTACAGGTCTGAGGTCAGATTGGAATTTTGGTTCTCCTCACTCCAGCCCTGTCACTCTAGCCACTGCGCCATCTAGTGGTCCATCTTTAATCAAATTAGACAAATTTCTCGAAAGATATAATAACCAATAACAATTATTTGATAATCCTTTAATTATTCTAGAAAACAGTGAACTGATTTTTTTTGTAACAAAGTGAAACCATTTAATTTAATTCCCTCCATTTTTCAATTAGGAAGATTAAGTTTCTTGCTCAGGGTCTCAAAGTATCTGAGATGAGAGCTGAACCCAGAGTTTCTGACTCATTAGTGTTCCTCCTTCCCCATTCCTTCACTTCTCTTTTTTCCTCCTTTCTTTTCCATTTTTTATTTAAGGAATTTTGTTACTGACTCGCATTTTCGTAGACTGTAATTTCCAGATGAATGTTCTTTTAGGATATTTGTCCTTTTCTTAAAGAGAGACTGAACTGTTTGTTCTTATGCTATTATCAGATAAAAAACAGGAGGTGAATCCAGGAAATATTCATGTAGAATAATCGTATTCTAGAATTGGGAGAACTATTTGACTAGTAATCTAAACCAGTAATATCAAACTTCCTTTCTCTTTCTTTCCCTTTCTCTTTTCTTCCATTCTTCTGTCCTTCTTTCTTCCTTCCTTCCTTCCATCCTTTATTCTTTCCATCCATCCTACCTTCCTTCCTTCTCTTCCCTTCTTTTCTTTTTCCTTCCTTCTCCCAGTGAGAAAGCTCCCTCTACCTAAATGGACTATTAAGTAACTTCTACAAATTATGGTGTAAGAGATTTACATATGGCATTGAGATTTTAAGTGCCTTATCTCTGATTATACAACCAGCATATGCCAAGGCAGAATTTGAACACAAATCTTCCTGAATCCAAGTCTGGTTCCCCATTCACTATACCACACTGCCTCCTCATCTTATCTATAAAATAAGGAAATGGACCTAGATCAAGAATATCAAACATAGACTGATATTATTGTGAACTGAGCCAGATCAACATATAATTGGTTAATACTTAACAAAATAAATAAAAACACAATAGAGATGATATTAATACGTGACTTTCTAAATCAATAGATAGTCTTCAGGGATCCTTATTTATGGTTTAATGGTCACGGTTTCTATTTGAGTTTGACACCACTATTTTAGATGAACTCTAATATCCATTCCAGATCTAGCCAACTATGATACTATGATACTACATAAATATCCCCTTGATTCACTTTCTGATTCTTATATGATAATGGGATAAGAACTGTTTAGTCTCCCTTTAAGAATAGGTAGAACATCCTGGAAAAACATATAGGAATTATGACCTAGGAGGAATTAGTACCAAAGATCCTTAAATGAAAAATCTTTTGATTCTTGAAATCCAAAAGATTTAACTAAACTATGGTCTTTTATTTGTTTTGGTTGGTAAAATAAATACAGCAAATTAAACAAACTATTGCATAGTATGGAAATATTTTCACTGCTACAGATGAAAATCAATCATATTTACCTTTCTTTGATCAGGCCTTCAAAACTTGCCAATTATGTAAAATTCTTTTCCTGTACACCCTTATTAGATGTATAGATTTTCATGTTTTGATAAAAAAAATTTGGATTTGGATATTAAAACAAGTGTTCCAAAAATTCTAGTAAAAGCAAAATTTTCAAACATGTTTACAGTAAAGAAAAATGATAACATCTAATTCTAAGAAGAGAGATGTTTGCAAAGTGTTGAGCAATTCTAAGTGGGAGTAAAATGCCAGTGTACTAGAAAGGTCACTGGACAGGGAGTCAGAAGAAGGAAAAGGTTCCAAGTACCAGCCTTGCCATTAACTGTATCACCTTGGATAGATCACTTAATATAATGATATAAAGGAGGATTGACTAGATGATTTCTAAGTTTATATCATTTTTCAAAGTCTATAATTCTTGAGCAAATATAATATAGTCTCTTTTGCTGATTATCCTTCCTCCAAGAAAAAAATATGAAATGGCTTTGAGATTTCATTTAAGAGGTTGGAAGGACTAAGAAAATATCTGAAGAAAAGCATAAGGAATGCATGAAATAACATAGAACAGTTGGAAAGACTTCATAAAGAAATTAACACTTTGATAAAATAAAACAATAAATAAAAGAACAAAGTTATGAGGCAGAAAAAGCAGAGGACAGATGTCTATACCAAAAATAACTGATTTAGAAAACAAGATAAAGAGATGATGACATAAGAAATATCAATTTCCCAGGAAATTATATAAAATTATACAAAGAAACAAAAAAAAAATCTGAGTGTCAATTTCCAAGAAATTGCCTGGAAGAGCCTGAATCAGAAGGCAGATGGGCAGAATCTGCAAGTTCACATCTAAGAGAAATCTCAGTTTAAAACATACCCCAAACTATAAACTCTAAATCCCAGAATTCCCAGAGCAAAAAACATACTTCAATTAGGAATTAAGAATTCCATGCCAACTAGATAAGGGCTAAATGATAAACTGATTATAATATCATTTATTAAAAGGAAAGAAAGGAAAAGAGCTTCGTGTCCAAAAATTAGTTATCCTACAAAGCTGAACATAATTGCAAAGGGTTTTTTAAACAATAACTTTTAACAGAATCAATTACACTCAGACATCATCCTTGAAAAAACCAGAGCAGGAAACTTTTCAAAACTCATCCAGCAGATAAAAGAAACTTTAAAAAGGTTAAACAAATTGTGATAAATCTGTACTTGGATAATGAAAAAGAAGAGAGAAAAACTATAGCCCTGCCAGATTCTAGAAGGTAAAAAGATAGTCATGTAAAAAAACCAAAAACTAATAAACAAAAAACTTTAACAAAGGAGAAAAGAAGAACATGATATTTCTGATAATTGAAAAAACACAGGAAAAGATTATTCATTGATAAGTTGGAGAGTATCCAGCAAAAAGCAACCACAATGTTGACAGACCTTGAGTATTGTCATATGAATGAATATCCAGGTGAAGGAAATGGAGATGTTTAGCCTGGAGAAAAGAAAACTTAGGGGATAAAGGATAGTATGCACAAATATTCAGTTGTCCCATAGGGGAGAGTCTGGTTTATACGTGGCTATAAAAGGCAGACCTAGGAACAATGTGTAGAAGGTATCAAAAAAAAGTTTTTTAGGGTTTCCAGGAAAAATTTCTGGCAAGTTGAAAGCTGTCCAAAAATGGAATGTCTCTTGAAGTGGGAGATTTCCACTTATTCAAAGTCTTCAGGCAGAGTCTGAGGGGACCACTTCTCAGGTATATCATATTGGGGATATGAGGTATGAATTAGACCAGAGAGGTATGAAATTATAGGCTGATTCAAACCTAGAAGTAGGCTGGATGTTGGATAAGGAGATCACAAGAACCTGGCCTGGGCCCAACGATACCACCAATACTAAGATTGGAAGCAGTTCAGTGGTTGGAGCACCAGCCCTGAAGTTCAGGAGGACCTGAGTTCAAATCTGGCTTCAGATACTCAACACTTCCTAGCTGTGTGACCCTGGGAAAGTCACTTAACCCCAATTACTTCAGGAAAAAAATTAGTAAAATTGGAATGGTAGAAAAAGGGAAAGGAATGGAGCTCAGCAGATAGAATGAGGTGAGTTTGGGAGGTAAAGTTGAAAAGATATTGAGGGCAGAATACAAAAAAAAGGCAAAAATCAGCAATTGAAGTATGGACTGAGAAAGGGAGAGGTTGGGAGAAAAAACTGGGATTGGACTGAAATGACACTAGAATGAATGAATAAAGCATTTATTAAACACTTAGTTTGAACACTGTGCTAAATGCTGGGAGTACCAATAGAAAAGCAAGACACTCCCTGCTCCCAATTTGGCTTGCCTGTCCTGTATTTGGCAGTTGGCAGAAAGTACCAAATAAAAATATTGAATACTGGTATCATTCTTTTTCTTTCCTCTGCCCCACTCTATTCTTTAAAGAAAAGGGGGACAGGGAGGGGAGATAAAGATATAGGAAACAATTACGTATAATTGATAATATAAGGGATTTGATGAAGAAAAAAATTATTGTAGCCTCATATTCCATCCTGGATTATTTGCATAAGATTTTTCTTATTATTATTCATGGGCAGCTAGGTAGTATAGATAGAGTGCTGGGTCTGGAATAAGGAAGACTGAATCCTGGGTCCAAATATGACCTCAGACATTTACTAGCTGTGTGATCCTGCGCAAATCAATTAAACCTAACTGCGTCAGTTTCTTCATCTATAAAATAAGCTGGAGAAGGAAATGGCAAACAATTCCAGTTCCTTTGCCAAGAAAACCCTAAACGGAGTCATAAAAAGAACGAACATGAAAACAATTGAAATCAATGAACAACAATTTTTCATTGGTGAAAATGTGGTGATGTTTATGCTTATGTAAAGGGCTTATGGTTCCAAAACTTGGGAAAGGCCTTATTGTTTCTTGCTTTGAAAGAAGACACATTTAGTTCCAGAGTTCCTTTAGGCAGAAACCTAAAGAGAAAGAAAAAAGATTTTGGAAGACAGACATGTAAATTCCCTCCCCATGTCTCTGATTTCCAACTTGCATTGTTAGAGATGTAGAGGAATTTCCCTTTGGATAAGATTGGGGCGTCTCTCCATTGAGCTGAGATATCTTGATCCCAGTAAAAGTTTATTTACTTTTCTGATTTCTCTTTGCTATCTGCTTGGATAAATGAGTTTATTCATTATTTGTGATGATTTTTTGTATAACTAGTATTTTTTGGAAAAGAACCAACATAAGCTTTGAACATGAGCTATATTCTCTTCTTTAAAGGATAGTGACCAGAACCTTGGAGGTTTGAACTTCAAAATCATTTTCCCAAGACTATATTTAAAGAAGCAGACAGATATAATTCTAGTCCAATACCCCTCCTCTAGGGAGAGCAAAATGGCCATCTCATAGTTCTTTCTCCAGCTCCCCTCCAGGCAGGAATCAAAATCTACCTTGGAAAGAAATAATATTGCAGAAATATCTATTCATGTCTCCCCATAAGCCATACTAACCTGTGCTACCAGAAGAGAGAGATCTCTTCTGGCCTTGTGTTAGAAATTGGGGTCTGTGGCTAGTATGAGGAAAAGGAAAATGATAGATGTTGGAGAAGATGTGGGAAATTTGGGACACACACAGAGCAAGTTTAATCATTGAGTAATTCCTAAAGAAAAGGAAAAAGAAGTTTCCCACCTCAGGAAAGCTGCATCCCTATTCCAAGATGTGAAACTATACACAGAGATGATGGAATTGGTACAGACTGGAAGCCACGTCTTTCCCTCCTGTAAGGAACCAGCCATCCTAGGTGAAAACCAACCAAGATCTCTCAGCACCTAACCCAGCCACGAGGGCCTGGTACCAATCAAACACCAGGGACCAGCGGTCAGTGTGGGAGGAGATCTCTGCTCCTTCCCTCAAAGCCCTCTCAGATGCCAGCCATTCCACCCTGGAGCTCTATCAGAGGTAGGACTCGGCAGGACCCGCACTGGATGTGCTGAGCTCATGGGTCTTTGCTGCTCTTGAAGTAAATGGAACCATCAGTAAAACAGGCAAAATCTTGTTGCTCAGAAGCCAGGTCCTCTGTAGGGGGAGTCCATTGGGCCAAGAGGAAGCAGGGTTCCAGGACCTGCCCTGGACAAAGTCTCTGACACAATAGCCATTTGTTTGTGAAAGGCACAAACACTGGGCAGAGTGTGCAAAATAACCCAAGCAAGAGTAACTTTTAAGGTATCATTTCCCAGTGAGAAATAAAAGCCTCCTGTGTTCTACCCACATTATTAGAGGGACCATATTGCATCATCTAACTCCTAACTGGCAATTCTGGACAAAGAACAAGTGTGTGATCCTGTGGCACTTACTGAGTAGCAACTAGCATTGAGTAACAAGTAAGCATCTGTTTTTCAAAAATGTATGGTCCTTTTGGGGAAGCAGGAGCTCCAGGAACCTAATGGTCACTTATCCTGACCACTTCTTCATGCCTGATGCAGGTTCTACTAAACCTGGTCTTTAAGAACAGCACAAGAGGGGCAGCTAGGTGACAAGTGGATAGAGCACCAGCCCTGAAGTCAGGAGGACCTGAATTCAAATCCAGCCTCAGACACTTAATACTTTCTAGCTGTGTGATCCTGGGCAAGTCACTTAACTCCACTTGCCTCAAGAGGAAAAAAATAAAGAACAGCATTTAGCATGGTATCTGGCACATAGTAGGTACTATGATTATTGATTTATTGAACATAGATTGCCAGAAACCTAGGTCTGTTGATCCACATGAAACGTTTGGATAGCCTGCTTTAGAGTTTCCAAGAATGTAAACTATTCTGGATGCTATTTGAAAATGGCAAACTTGATGATGAATCAGTAAATGATGATCAAGAGGAAAAAGTGAATTCTCCAAAATCCCAGGAGTCTCTGAGCTTGTTTCCTCCCTCCCTTCTTTCTTCCTTCCTTCCCTCTCCTTTCTTTTTCTTTCTTTCTTCCTCAATCCCTTTTTCCTTTCTTCCTTTCTCCCTCCCTCTCTTTTTTCTTCCTTCTTACCTTCTTCCTTCCTTCCTTCCTTTATTCTTCTCTCTCTTCTTTCTTTTTTTCTTTCTTTTTTCCCTTCTTTCTTCTTCTTCTTCCTTTTCTTTTTTTGTGAGATAATTGAGATTAAGTAATTTGCCCAGGGTCACACAGCTAGGAAGTGATAAGTGTCTGAAACCAGATTTGAAATCAGGGGTTCAAGACTTCAAGGGTAGTGCTCTATCCACTGCATCTAGCTGCCCCTCTTTGTTTCTTTCCTTCCTTCCTTTCTTTCTTTTTCCTTCTTTCTTTTCCTTCCTTCCTTTCTTTTTTCTTTCTTCTATCCTTCCTTTCTTTTTTCTTCTCTCCTTTCTTTCTTTTTTCTTCTCTCCTTCCTTTCTTTTTTATTTCTTCTATCCTTCTTTTCTTTTTTTCTCTCCTTCCTTCCTTTCTTTTTTCTTCTCTTCTTCCTTCCTTTCTTTTTTTCTTTCTTCTCTCCTTCCTTCCTTTCTTTCTTTCTTTCTTCTCTCCTTCTTTTCTTTCTTTCTTTTTTTCTTTCTTTCTTTCTTTCTTCCTTTCTTTTCTCCTGCCTTCTTCCTTTTTTTCCTTCCTTCATGGAAGAGTAGTGAGTATCAGTAACCTGTTCTAGACTAGACCTTGAATCCTCTGGGTTTTTCCTGTCCACTGTATTCCCCAAAAACTCAATGAGGGGACTAGATCTTAGATTTTCTCAAGATAAATTTCCCACCCTTTGTCTCTCAAACCATACGATCTAGGATCTCTGCCACTGTGGAGTCATCATGTCATCAGTGGAGTGCCCTCAGGAAGGCTCCTTTCAGATCTCTGACCAACATAAGGTGGCAGTGTGAAAGAGACTTCAGATAATCCTGGAGAAGGATGGTGAAGGTATGCTGGACTTCTCAGATGGAAGCAAGCTGCTACTGACTAGTCTTGGTCATGGGAATGGTGGGGGAAGCATTATAAACAACCTAATACCCTAAACCTGAGTGCCCTAGTCTGTAACATTTTTGAGTTCAGAAACATTTGTAGTAAAGGACAAAAATAACTCTATTCAGCTCTCCACAGTCCACCATCAGCTCCCAGGTTCCATCTGCCTTCTTCACTGGCAACAGAGGATTGTAAAAGCAAATGACATAATCAATTGCCCCAGCTTCCTTCATCTTCATCACTAAATAAGAAATATTTTTCACCACAATGGAAGCCCAAAACATGGGACTTCCACCTGACCCTGCTCTTGGTAAGATGAATAAGCAATTTCCTCAACTCCTCATATATTTCCTCAACTGCCTCCATATCTAACCTATTGCCAAAGCCTTTTCATTTCCCTCTTGCAACATTTCTCAAATACTTCCCCTTCTTTCCTCTGAGACTGCCAACTTTCTGGGGCAGGTTCTCATCACCTCCCATCTGGGCTGTTGTAATAGTCTGCTGATGGGTCAGCCCGCCTCAAGCCTCTGACCACTCCAGCCTGTCTTCCATTCAACCACCAAAGTGATTTTTCTAAAACTCATGTCTGAACATGTCACCTACATTTTCAATAAATTCCACTTACTCCTTATCACTTCCAGGATCAAACACAAAATCCTCTCTTTGAAAGCTCTTTTTCTTTAACCTTACCTCTTATCCTCTTACTTTTCCAGACTTTTTTCACACATAGCACATACTTTATGATCCAGTGACACAGGCCTCTAGGCTGCTCCATGAACAAGATTCTCCATCTCTCAGCTCCAGGCATTTCCCCTGGCTGTTCCCCATGCCTGGAATTCTTCCCTGTTTCTTCTCTGCCTTCTGGCTTCCTTCAAGTCACAGCTAAAATCCCCACCTGCTACAGGAAGTCTTTCCCCATCCTTCTTAATTCTAGTGCCTTCTATAAACTATTTACTATTTGTGCTATATGTAGCCCATTCATAAATATGTGTTTGCTTGTTGCCTCCTCCATTAGTTTGAAAGCTCCTTGAGAACAGAAGTTGTCTTTGGCTTTTCTTTATATCCCCTTATTGAGCACAATACTGGATACTTTTGGGGTACTCAATAAATGCTAATTGATTCACTGAGAGATAGCTGAAAGGGCCCACACAGATGCTGACTCCTAAGCACATTTTCTCCATGAGACACTTTCTTTCCATGGTCTCCCTTCTGTAGCTTCCCCAGAACGATTTAAATGAAGAACTGGGCTTTGGAAGATGCTTTGGGCTTGAATGTGGCTGAAGGCCTCTAAAATCCCAGTACTTCTAAATTTCCCTATGAAGTTTTACTAGCAACCCATGAGCTGGGAATCCATTGCTTTCTTATCAACTCCATATTTCAGGAGCCACATCCAGAGCTCCCTTCTGGGAATAGTTTTATTCCCCCTCTGTCCACTTAGCAAGACAGCAGACTTTATGACTCATCCTTATTTTCAATGTCTATTTGTATTGAGAGCAATACTTACCCAAGCCACAAATATTCTGACTTCCTGCTCAAATTTCACAGTTCATTAGCTTCCAGATACAAGGTTATGTGGTGGGGTAGAACCACAACTGAAGTCCAAAGTCTGGTAGGAATTTATCTTTTTAGAAGACAGAATCTAATTGTCCCTGAAACAAGTTAATGATAGAATGTGAGGAAAGGGAACTGTATAAACCTAATATATCACATCCATTTCCTTTAGGACTTTTGTCCCATTCTTTATAGAGCCCAATTAAAGAAGCAACATAATAGGAATTCATCTTCATGAACCTAAAAAGAGGTTCTAATAAGTTTAACAAATTCTAGTAAGTCCCCAGAGAGCCTTTCAGATTGATGGAACTCAGCTTCAGAGAGTATCTTTGCTTTGCTCCATTTGACCATGCCTTCTGAGACCATTGCTCTGTGACTTCAGGATTGTGTATGATCTCATGCAACCACTCCAGCTCTGAAGGTGGAGATCTGCTCACTCTCTGCTCCCTCAGGCCAAAAAGTCACCCCATTTCCTAAAGGAGCAATAGGATAAAACAGAGTTCTCCTCTTTTCCTGGCCACATGGTTCCTTGTTCCCTACCCAGACTTCTACCTTTTCTCCTTTCTAGCTTTGCATACAGGTTAGGCAGTCTGGGATGAAACCACCCCAAGGATGAATTCTTATAGAAGAATGATCTGAGCTCATTCCTAAATGATTAACAATCTCCTACACCATCATACCCTCCCAATCCAAGTTATTTTAAACCCAAAACTAACATTGTTCACACTCTGTTTTCAGTTGCCCATTGACTGCTCCATAAGTAACAAACTAGCTTCCATCTTAAACTTTCTCTTTCTATATTATCTCACTTAAGTCTTGGCTCTTTCCTCATGATCCAACTTCCCTGGCTACTTTTCCAGCACTGGCTATACTTTTACTTTTAATCCCAACTCACTAGTTGTGGTAGTGACATTGAATACTACTTGTTTCCCTTTACCATTTCCAAGCTCTTCCTCTATATCATCACTCAGTAACTTCTCTTGCTTTGAGATCCACCTCATCTATATTTATTATTCATTCAAGATTCTGCTACCAATTAGTTATTGATATCTAGGCTATTCTGTTTTCCTCAATAAATAAGATCTATCTATCTATCTCTCTATCTCTCTATCTTTCTCTCCTCCCTATCTCTTGCCTTCAGACTAGGAGAATTCAACATATTCCCTGAAATACCTAACTTCCCAGTTCCTCAAATTACTCATTTTATATAATCTACTCATCCACTCTACTTCAGCTACACACAGAATAGTTAATACTCTTGATTATGTTGCCACTATAAGTGTTCAAATTCCACATTTGTAGTTTCTGAAATTCCTATATCTGCCTACAATCTCTTGTCATTCCAACCTTCCTACTGCTTGCAATCCCTAACCCAATTTTTCATCCTCACTCGCACCAATTCCTATACCTTTCAGTTCTTTTTTTTTCTGACCACCAATCTTGCCTCCCTTCTACATCTTGACCCATTGTGATTGATTTTACCATTACTGTCCTTTTCTCTTGAGTCCCTTACCTTCTTTTTGTACTCAATCTCTTTTTGCTGGATCTGTAGATCATACCCAATATAATAAGTATTCCCAAAACAATATCTCGGACTCTCTTCGCTTGATTCCCTATACTATTTCATGGTTATCTCATTAGCTCACACGGATTCAGTTACCTCTAACCAGATGATTCTCTTCATTCCTCATCACACCACATACAACAGAAAGCTATTACTCTGCTTGCCTCAAAATTCTTCCCACTCCAGTCCATCTTCTACTTAGATTTCAAAGTGACCATTATGAGTCCTATTCTGGCCATGTCATATTCAATATATTCTAGCTGCAAAGTCAAGATGGCAGAGTGAGAAGTCACAACTTTGCCTCAGCTTCCCCAAAGCCTTTTCCATAATAACCTTAAAAAATGTGCCATGCCAAATTCTGAATGGGAAAGTCAATACAAGGTCACAGTAGGTCATTTTTCCAAGCTCAATGCAGTTTAAGAAGGAGAAATCTATGGACAGCCGGGAGGAGGGGGAAGCAATGGCCATAAGTGAATACTGACTCTGGCAGTGGCAGTAGCAACAAGAAGCAGTTGGTTCCCAGAGACAGAAAGGGGACTGAATACCTGAGTGGAAAGTAGCTCCAGGATAGTCAAAGTCATGAAAAAGCAAAGCTCCACACAGCAGAGCATAAACCAGTATGACAGTAGCCAGACCTCTTCCTGGATCACATCACGTTGAAAGCACTGAAAACTTAAGAGGCCCCTAGAATGAGCTGTAAAAGTAGCAGAAGGACCCAAACATAGAAGCTCAGGACATTCATTCTTCCTCTCCCTCCCCACAAACAGGTAAGCAAAGCCCAATTCTAACAAAGTCTAAAGTTTAAAAGTAGATCAGAAAAGAAGTAAACTAAAAAAAGAACCTGATCATAAAAATTTACTATGGTGATAGGAAAGTGTAAGAGCAAATTCAGAAAAATACAAAGACTTGGAAATATTTACAAGCAGATTAGACACAAAACCAAAAAGAATTTCTTTAAAAAACTGAGGGAAAAAAGCAGAAAAATATTTTAAAAATCAAAAAAGAAGCCCTACATGTGATATTGTTTGAAAAAACAAGTAAAGGAATCCTATCAAATTCTTTCTACAACACAAATATAATTTTCATATCTAAATCAAGGAGAGAGAAAAATAGAAAATAAAAACTATAGACCAATTTCCCTAATGAATATTGATACAAAAATTGTAAATAAAATACTAGCAAGGAAATTATAGAAATACATTATAACAATCATATACTATGATCAGGTCATATTTATACTACAAATGCAGGATTGGTTTAATATTAGGAAAATTATTAACATAATTGAGATATAAATATTGAAGACATCAAAAAATTCATATGATTATTTCAATAGATATAGAAAATGCTTTTGACAAAATATAACTTCCATTTCTATTTTTTAAAAAATACTAGAAAGCATAGGAATGAATGGGGTTTTCTGAAAATTATAAATTGTATCTATTTAAAATCAAGAATGAGCATTATTTATAATGGGGAAAATCTAGATATCTTTTTAATAAGATCAGGAAAGAAGGTCAAGTATCAATATTGTACCAATTCAATATTCAATATTGTACCAAAAATAAAAGGAAATAGGTTGTCTTATAATAATCACAGTAATTTCTGGCCAGATTCTTGCCAGAGTCTTTCTCAAGAGACTAATTTTTCTCTTGGAAGATGGTCATCTATTTGAGAGTCAGTATGACTTCAGAAAGGGCCAAGGAATGACCAATATGGTTTTTGTTACACGATTCCAGGAAAAATACCAGGAGTAAAACAGAGGTCTTTATACAACATTTGTTGATTAATTAAGGCTTTTGATGCTATCACTTATCAGGGTTTGTAGAAAATCATTGCAAAATTTTGGTTGCCCAGAGAAGTTCATCAATATTATATGTCAGTTTCAAGACATCATGCTTACCTGGATTTTACATAATGAATTATGTGCTCATGTTCTCCCATTCAACAAGGGAATGAAGCAGGGCTATGTGCTTGGTCCGGTTCTTTTTAGCATGATGTTTTCAGCAATATTGTCAGACACCTTCAACACGGACAAAGTCAACATCAAGGTCAGCTGCTACACTGATGGTAAATTATCTAACTTGAAAAGGCTACAAGCTAAGACTAAAGTGAAAGGAGAGTTGATGTGTGATTTTCTGTTCATTGATGATTGTGCATTCATTACAGACTTTGAGGCTGAGATACAACAAAGTATGAATCAATTCTCTGCTCCTTTGGCTAATTTTGTCCTAACAATTAACCACCAAGAACACACAGGTACTCCATCAGCCAGCACCACATCATCCACATGTGGAACCACTAGTTACAGCAAATGGAGAAATTCTGAATGAACCATTGGTTACAGAAAATAGAAAAATCCACTTGCTTTGGCAGTCAGGTTTCCAGGAACAGGTGATGAGGTAGATGAATGCATGCACTGCCAGAAATAGCTCAATTTTGGGGAGGCTCTGAAGGAAAATGTGGGAGAAAAGAACTATTAGACTGCTTATCAAAGTAAAGGTCAAAGAGCTGGGGGGCTGATCTCATTGTTGTATTCCTGTAAAACTTGTGCCAGGAAATTGAATCACTTCCATTTGAATTGTCTTTGGAGAATGCTAAAGGTCACCTGACAAGATAAAGTACCAGACACTAAGGTCCTTTTTTGAGCTGAATTACCATTCAAACTCTGCTGTAGAGAATATAAGTCTGATGGATTGGCCACATTGTCCAAATGCCAAAAGTACATTTGGCTAAAAGATTATTTTACAAAGAACTTACATACAAGGCAGGTCAGGAGAAGTGATACACTGACCCTCCCCAAGGTCTTTCTAAAGAATTTTGCAATCAAGTGTGAGATATGGGAAACACTGGCACAGGATCACCCAGCACGGTGTGCCTACATCAAAGAAAACACTGTGCTCAGTAGAACTGAAATAGCTTAAAAGAAACATGAGATGAGCACATTTTAAAGACATTCCTACTCCAAATGTTCATAGGACTATTTGTGCCCAAACTGTGGTCGAGGTCTAAAATGGTCTAAACAGTCACAGTTGGACACACTGTACTTTGACCCCAACATAGTGATGTCATTTTGAGAATGAAAGACAACAATCAACCAAGAAATATTAGCTATGCCAGTAAGATAAGAAAGAGAAATTGAAGTAACAATGGCAATAAGGAAATAAAACTTACATTTTTGTAGATGCTACAATGATATACTTAGAGAATCCTATAGAGTCAACTTTAAAAAGCAATTGAAATAATATCAGCAAAGTTATAGAATATAAAATAAACCTACATAGATCATCAATATTTCTATATATCACAAAGAGGAAGAAATAGAAAGGGAAATTTCATTTAACATAACTGCAAACAATATAAAATGCTTGGTTTTCTACTTGTCAAAACATATAGAAAATCATATGAATACAACTACAGAAGACTCTTGACAGAAATAAAGACAGATCTAAATTATTAGAGAAATGAGTGTACCTAAATAGACCAAGCCAATATAAAATAACAATATTATCTAAATTAATTTACTTATTTAATGCTACCACATCAAACTACTAAAGAATTACTTTATACAAAAAAAAAAAAATACAAAATTTATCTGGAGGAAAAAACATCAAGAATATCAAGAGAACATTGGAAAAAATGTGAAGAAAGAAGACCTAAAACTATACTACAAAGCTATAATCATCAAAACAATTTGATCCTGGATGAGAAATAATTGATGAATGAGAGGTGGTTTATCAACAGAATAAATTAGGCACACAAAATATATAGAAGCAAATGAGCATAGAAACCTAGTATTTGATAAACCCAAAGATCTCAGTTACTAGGACTCAAACTCACTATTTGACAAAAGAGTACAATGAAAACTGGAAAGTAGTCTGATACACATATAGAACAATATATCACACCCTATACCAAGATAAGCTCAAAATGGATAAATTATTTAGATATAAAGAATGATATCCTGAGAAAATTAGTAGATCATGGGAGAAATAATCTGTTAGATACAGAGATAATAGAAAAATTTGTAAACAAAAAAGAGTTCAATGGAGGTAAAATGGATAATTTTGATTACATAAAATTAAAGTTTTTGCATAAACAAAATCAAATCAGTCAAAATTTAAAGAAAAGAAAAAATGGGAAGGGGGAACTTGGCAGCAATTTTCTGATAAAAATCTTATTTCTAAAATTTATGTGTATAAAAATATTTCTTATTTGGTAGTCAAAGTATATAAATAGACAGTTTTCAGGGGATGAAATAAAAAATTTCAATAATCAAATGAAAAAGGCCCTAAATAGCTAATAATTAGAGAAATGCAAGTTAAAACTACTCTGAGCTATCACCTCACACCAGCAGATTGACTAGAATAGGTACACTAATACAATGTTGGTTAAAGCTATGATTTGGTTAAACCATTCTAGAAAATAACGTGAAATTATCCTCCCAAAAAACCCCACAAGATTTTACATATCCTTTGCCCCAGCAATACCCCTATTAGGTCAAACTCCAAAGAGACAAAAAAGAAAAAGAAATGTACAAAAATGTTTATAGTAGCTTAAGATACTGGATATTAAAGGGATACCCACCACTTGGGGAATCATTGAACAAGTTTTGGTTTCAGAATGTGATGGAATATTTTTGTGCTATAAAAAAAAAAAATTGGTGAAAGGTATGATTTCAGAAAAACCTAGGAAGACTTATGAACTGAGGTGAAATGAAATGAGCAGAACCAGGAGGATTATTTACACAGTGACAGCAATATTATAAAGACAATCAATTGCAAAAGACTTAGGAACTCACCAGTAAAATTCCAAATAATGAAAAAAATGCTATCTACCTCCAGATAGAAAACTAATAGACTCAGATTGCAAACTGAAACATATTTTTTCCTCTTTCTTTTTCTTTTTTTTCCAGAACATGACCAATATGGAAATGTTTTGCATGAATTAATATATGTAATAGGTGATAGAGGGATGAAGAAGGGAGAATATTTGGAACTGAAAAGAAAATTAAATTAAATTAAGAAAATTAAACTCCAATAGCTTCCTATTATCTCCAGGATCAAATATAAAATCTCATTGGCTTTTCAAGCCTTTTACAATCTGGCCCCATATTATATTCCAGTCTTACTTCATATACTCTATAGTCCATTGACATTAGCTTCTTTGTTGTTCCACTTAGACATAGCACATCATCTTCTGACTCTGTGTATTCTCACCAGTTGCTACTCATACTTGGAATTCTTTTCCTCCTCATCTCTACCTCCTGGCTAAAAATCCTGCTATCTTCAAGAACCCTTTCCCAATCCCCCTTAATTGGTCCTTCCCTCTAATAGCTCCATGTACTAGTTTGCATGTTGTTTTCCCCCATTAAACATAGGGATTGAATAAGGTTTTCTTTAATGTCTTTCTCTGTATCCCCATTACCCAGTCCAATACCTAACACATAGTAAGTCCTTAATAAATACTGGTTTGACTTGATTTTCTTACTTCCATTTTCATTCTCTTGTTTCATGACTTCAACATTACTTGAATGCAGTAGAATTAAACTTCTGGCTCTAGAACTTTTGGAATGAAGATGATAAGGTGGTTTTTTTCTAATGACTTATCAATTCCCCTCCCTCCAATCAGAAGAGGTTCCTTCATGTATGTGGTCCCCAGTTCTATTAGCTGTCCTTTGGTTTTCATTGCATGGTCCCTAAATTCTGAGAGCTCTGTCTAGTTACTACATATTTTTATTCAATTCACTTGCATTCTTATTATGCTGGTAGTTCTACTTCTGCTGTATGGTCATCAAAAGCCTGGAAATTCTGATTCTCAGTTTCTTTATTCTCCTAAGCAGCCTCCTCCAAAACCTACTAAATTAATCACTCCATGGGAACAGAAACCTAATTTCTATCCCACTGAGAGGACTCTTCATATATAAGCAGAAGGACTCTAGGAATCTAGTGCCGTACAATATGACCAATCCCTGGATCACCCAGCCACCCACAAGTGCTCAGTTGTTAGATAGAAACTCCTCAAGATGGCGAATGGCATGGATGTCAAGATAGGAATCTCTATTCCTATATATTATAGTAGTTCAAGATACTGGATATTGAGGGGATACCCATTCATGCCATGCTCTGCCTTGTGAAAAATTATTCACAGCACCTGTGCAAGAAAATGTGGACGAGGCAAGGATTATCTGATTGGTATCAATATCTTTATCAGGAACAAATATGAAGATGACATTTATTAGTTATGAGATCCTGGACAAGGCACTTAACCCCGTTTGTCTCGGTTTTCTCATCTGTAAAATGAGCTGGAGAAGGAAATGTCAAACCACTGAAATAGTTTTGCCAAGAAAACCCCAAATGGGATTACAGTCAAATACAGCTAAAAATAACTTAATAAGCCTTCGATTCACAACACAGATGTGCCTACAGAAATGAAAGTGGGGATAATGATAGAATCTACCTTAAAGAGTTGTGGTAAAGCTCTGATGAGATATTTGTAAAAAGCCTTAGCACAGTGCCTGACACATATTAAGCACTATTTAAATGCTTTTCTTCTTTCTCTGCGATTCTTAAAGACACCATAGACAAAGAAATAATGTCAATGTTTATTTAATTTATATGAACTCAATGTCAAATCAACTCAAGGATGAGTCAAATGAATTAACTCTTTGGAACACAGAGACACTGCTGAATCAAAGGGCACACACAATTCTATAGTCCTCTCCAGAATGGGTGGATCACTTCACAACTCCACCAACAATGCATCAGTGTCCCAGTTTTCCTACACCCTCCCCTCCCCCCAAAACCTATCATTTTTTCCTGTCATCTCAGCCAATCCAAGAAGTGTAAAGTAGTACTTCAGAGCTGTCTTAATCTACATTTCTCTAAGCAATAGCGAAATAGAGCATTTCTTCATATGACTAGAAATGGCTCCAACTTCTTTGTCTAATATAAAACACTCTTTACAGAAATAAAGGCACACTTAAATAATTGAAGAGTTATTAATGCTCATTGTTAATGATACCAAGATCTGCTATGGACATTGTACATTTGAGTTGCCTGAGACAGCCAGTTTGAGATGTCTAAGAGAGAGTTGATGATGTGAGACAGGAGCTCTATATGCATATGTTGGAGTTAACATATATTTTAAAATATTTAACATGTATTGGACTACCTGCCATCTAGGGGAGGGGATGGGGGGAAGGAGGGGGAAATTTGGAACTGAAGGTTTTGGAAGGTTCAATGTTGAAAAAATTACCCATGCATGTGTTTTGTAAATAAAAAACTATAATAAAAAAAGAAAAGATATGTAGATCAGGGAATTACCTATGAGAGGTTGTAATTGGATCTGTAGGAGCTAATGGAATCATTACACAGAACAGTATTTAGGAAGAAAAAGGAGAGGGCCCAGGATAGAGTCTTGAGCAATGGTTAATGGCCATGACCTGGATGAACATCATCCAAAAGAGAACACAGAGCATTCAGAGATGTAGGAGGAGAATTAGGAGCTAGGACTGTCAAAATAACCTAGAGAAGAGAGAGTATCCAGGAGGATCCTGTCTAACTATTCAGGTAAAATTGCAATTTGTAGTCTTAGAAAGTTACTTAAAGCTAAGTGATTGGCTTAGAATCCCACAGCCAATAAGTGTCAGGGGCAGGACAGAAACCCAGATTGTGCTAGCTTCAGGTAACCATCCTACCCACTCTGCTATGCTACCTCTCCATAGAGAGAAATAGAGAAATAAATCTATATTTATCATATGTGTTTGTGTGTATAAACACATATATAGGTATGGAAAATATAATGGTGAAGGGAATAACAAATAACAGAAAGGGTCTTAATTTACAAGCACTAATTTGTCACTTAAATTAATAGTTAATAATGCATAAAAGATGCAAAGTTAGCCAGAAACTAAAAGTGATATATTAAAATGTCCAGTAGGTATCTTAAACTCCCTATGTCTAGAATGAAATTCATTATCTTTCCTTCTAGGCCCTTTCTGAGCTTTCCCAGAACCTTTCCTATTGCTATAAAATGTAACACCATCCTCCCAGCCCTCAGGCTCATAACCTAAGAGTCATCCCAGATTCCTCACTCTAAGCCTGCTACATGTTTACAACTGTTGCCCAAGGTTGTTTGATTTTATCTTTACAGCACCTCTCAAATATATGTTCCCATCTCTTTTCTGGCATTTCCAACACTCTAATGAAGGCCCTCATCATCCCCATAACTAGATTATTGCAAAAGCCTGCAGGTGTCTGTCACAAGTTTCTCACCATTCCAATTCAGGCACTAAATTTGAATTGTTTTAGGAAGATTCTAAAGATCACAGTGCAGGATAAGATAGCAGACACCGAGGTCCTTTCTCGAACTAAACTGCCAAGCATTCCAACTCCAATTGGCTCCAACTTATTCCTCTGATATAAAACACTCTTTACAGAAATAAAGGCACACTTGAATAATTGAAGAGATATTAGCTGCTCACTATTAATGGCACAACTCTGTTTGACCAGCCACATTGTTTGAATGCCAAATGTATACTTGCCAAAAAAAATATTTTAGAGAGACCTACATGAACTGATGCTAAGTGAAATGAGCAGAACCAGGAGATCATTATACACTTCGACAACGATATTGTATGAGGATGTATTCTGATGGAAGTGGATTTCTTTGACAAAGAGACCTAACTGAGTTTCAATGGATAAATGATGGACAGAAACAGCTACACCCAAAGAAAGAACACTGGGAAACGAATGTGAACTATCTGCATTTTTGATTTTCTTCCCGAGTTATTTTTACCTTCTGAATCCAATTCTCCCTGTGCAACAAGAGAACTGTTCGGTTCTGCAAACATATATTGTATCAAGGATATACTGCAACATATCTAACATATATAGGACTGCTTGCCATCTTGGGGAGGGGGTGGAAGGAGGGAGGGGAAAAATCGAAACATAAGCGAGTGCAAGGGATAATGTTGTAAAAAATTACCCTGGCATGGATTCTGTCAATATAAAGTTATTATTAAATAAAATTAAATTAAAAAAAAAAAGAAAAAGAAAAAAAATATTTCATGGTGAACTCACATAGGGTGAGGCCTCACAAGGTAGTCAGAAAAAGCAATACAAGGACACTCTCGAGGTCTTTTTTAAGAACTTTAGAATTGATTGTATGACATGGGAGACACTGGCTCAGGACCCCCAGCATGGTGTGCCCTCATCAGAGAAGGTGTTGTGCTCTGGGAGCAAAGCAGAATTTAATTAGCCCCAAAGGAAATGCAAAATGTGCAAAATTAGAGAAGCTGCCCCAAAGGTTCCATTTGTGTCTGACCCCCATCCTGACTCTATAAATCCCAGTGGCTTCCTCTTGCCTCCAGGACAAAATATAAAATGCTCTTATTGAGCATTCAAAGCCTTTCATCACCCAGCACAACTTCCTCTCAAGTAGTCTTACTTACATAACTCCCCAACACACACTCTTTTATCCAGTAACATTGGCCTCCTGATTGTTCCATGAACAAGATATTCCATCCCTTAGGTCAATGAAATTTTTCTGGCTGTCTCCCATGTCTAGAATGCTCTCCTTCTTCTGCTCTTACTACTGACCTCCACAGTTTTCTTTAATTCCACCATCTACTCCAATCCTTCAACTCCAATGCTTTGCTTCTGTTAATTATGTCCTATTTATCCAGTAAATAACTATATATTATTTTTATACATTTTTTCTCCCATTACTTTTTCTTGTAGCCACAGTTCTTAGCATAGGGTCTAGAACTTAGTAGGGACTTAATAAATGTTGATTGATTGATTGATTGATTATTAAATAATGATTGAATCAAAAATTCAAGAAAAACAATAGCAAATGTTTTCAAAATAATGGATGATACTAATAGTACCTATCAAAATCTATGGGATATAGTCAAAGCAATACTAGGGGATAAATTTACACTATAAAGGACCTGTGATAATGAGAGAAATTAAGAAAATAAATGGATTAAGTCAGAATCTAAAAGTAATAGAAAGTGATTAAAGCAAAAGACAAAAAGTCAAAAAAAGAGAAATAATAGTTTAGAATAGCTCTAAGAAAGGGCCCTTAGGTGACTCAGTGAATGAAGAACCAGCCCTAAAATCAGTTCAAATAAGTCACTTAACCCTGATTACCTCAAAAAAGAGGAGGGGAAACTAAGAAAAAAAAGAAAATTAATGATCAATTCAAATATTAATGGTTGAATTTTTAAAAATACTGATGACATTCATAAACCATTATCAAGTTATTACAAAAGAATAAAGGAAAACCCATATACCCCAAAATTACACATGAAAAGGAACAGATTAAAACAAGCAAGAAGTTAAAATATCATAAAGAATGAAAATAATTAAAAACCAATTTAAAGATAAAAATTGGAAACAAATCTACTACTATGATTTTTTTTGAAGAATCATACAAATCATTAATGATTTATGAACTTCCTCACTTCATGTTAACATTAATGTGGAGTACTCCATCTTTTGACACAGATCCCAACAAATTCCTATTCACTCTGGGTATTACATGAGAATGTCTTCCCCAAAATATGTCACAGAAGCTCCCCCCCTCACAAGAGACATCCTCCTTTAGGTGCCTTAACATTCCATGTGTAAGCCTTTAGCTCTCAAGCTGCTTCTCTGTTGGTCTTTAGTCTTTCTACATGATTAGCTCACCTTTCTGATTACTTTTTTCCCATATAATATCTTTATTATCACTGACAAGATATGCTATGACCTACTTGTGTCCACCAGACATTTCCCCATTCAGTTGCTTTATAAAACTTGGCAATGCAAAGCAATCACCAAAACATGGCCCCCAAATGCCAAGAAATCAATGTTTCAGTCTCCTAGCCATCTATAGAAGCAAAATCACTTTCAAATATAAATGCTCTTCCAAAGCTTTATAGAGCATGATAGTAGAAGATAAATAGTAGGATAATAAAAGCAAGAATGGTGAGGTAAAAGTGCTAAACTTGCTATCAGGAAAATCTGAGTTCAAAAATTGCATCTTAAACATTTACTGTACATCCCTGGAAAAGTCACTTGATCTCATTCAGATTTAGTTATTTCATCTGTGAAATGGGGCAGCTAGGTGCAACAGAGCAAAGAGTGTGGAGCCTGAAGTCAGGAAAAGCCAAGCTTAAATTTGGCTTTAATAGCTGTGAGACCCTAGACAAGTCACTTAACTTTGATTGCCTCAGTTGTCATCCATAAAATGAGGTGAAGAAAAACCTCCAATATCTTTGCCAAGAAAACCCTAGAATTAGATATAAATGAAATGACTAAACAAGAAAATGGGGATAATGATAACAATCTACCTCACAGAGCTATCGTGATGACCAAAAGATACATACATACATATATATTTGTTATTGTCCAGTTTTTCCAGCTCTTGTAACTTCTTGGACCATAGCACACCAAGGGGGTTTTCTTGGCAACAATACTAAAGTGATTGCCATTTCCTTTTCCAGTGGATTAAGATAGAGATTAATTGATTTCCCAGGGTCACACAATTAGTAAGCGTCTGAGACAAGAATAGAATTAAGATCTTTATAGATTTTAAAATGCTATTTAAGTGCTAATTATTTTATTATTCTTATCATCATCAGCATCATCTACTGAAAACTTGAGTTGAGATCTAGCCAGATTCACATGGTTTCTAGAAAATCCTCTTTTCTATTATACACATGTAAAACCTAATAATTAGCTCATTTTAAAGTGAGGAACAATATGGTCCTTTCTTCTGATGCTGAAAAAGTTAAGAGTATAATTATAATTGCCCTGAGCCCCCAATTAGGAGCAACAATTTCCAACATTTAGTCAAAGAATGGCTCTTTAATGATAAATGTTGGAGGGGATTGGAAAAACTGGGACATTAATGCATTGGTAGTAGAGTTATAAATTGATCCAACCATTCTGGAGAGCAATGTGGAACTATACTCAAAGGGCTATTAAACCGGGCCATTACTGGATCTGTATCCCAAGGAAAACATAAAGGATGGAAAAAGACCCACATGTGCAAAAATGTTTGTAGCAGCTCTTTTTGTGATAGCAAAGGATTAGTAAAGGAGTGAATCCCTATCAATTGGTGAATGGCTGAATAAGTTGTGGTAAATGAAGGTAATGGAATATTACTGTTCTATTAAATATGATGAACAAGCTGATTTTAGAAAGATCTGAAAAGATTTACATGAATTGTTGCTGGACGAAACAAGCAGAACAAGGAATACAGTGTACACTATAACAGCAAGAATGTGTGATGATCAACTATGAAAGGCAGTGGTTCAGTGATCCAAGGCAATCCCAATAGACTTGGTACAGAAAATTCCATCTGCATCCAGAAAAAGATCTAAGGAGACTGAATGTAAATCAACACATGCTATGTTCACTTCTTTTTTCTGTTTATTTCTTTTTTTTTTTTTATCTCTCCCATAATTTTTTTCTTTTGCTCTGATTTTTCTCTCCTAACATGATTCATAAAACAATATGTATTAAAAATAAACTTATTCTAAAAAATGGTTCTCCTTAATTTACATTCATATTTCCCTCTAGTTAACTCTGGTTTCTTTGTGGTTGCCTTTTTTCATCCTTTCAGAATATTTTGCCATTTTTATTTTCATTTTCAATTGGCGTACAATTAATTGTTCCCCGACAGTCCATATACCTTCCTTTCTCTTCTGATTTTCTTCTGATTTCTGAATTGTGGACTTTATTGTAAGAATTGCCAAGTTCCAATTTGAGTGGACATCAGATTCTCAACAGCTCTCATTCCATATATAGGTCAGGGAAGATTTGCTTCTCTGAATTTGGTGAACATTTCAAGCCTATCCTAACTACAGGACTAACTACCACAGTACAGGCTATATCTCCAATATATTGTGGGCTTGGTTGCAGACTACAACAATAATCTAAGCAAATATCTCAATAGAAATTCTTTTTAAAATTAAAATTATTATTTTTTATTTTAAAATTATTTTTCACAATATTTTAACTGCATATATCTGTTATGGTTACTGTGAAATATTATGGTGATCTATAATCAATAATCTTTGATATCATTATTTTAATTGTTTTTGAGCTCCACAAAACCTAATAGATATAGGTATAGTTGAAAAAGTTAAAAAAAATATTGGTTTGTCAACACATAGAAAAATTATGTTTACATAATATTCAAGCCTCATGAATGTGCAATAGTATTATATCTAAAAATGATGTACATGTATCTTAATTTTAAAAAATAGTTTATTGATTTTAAAAAATGCTAACCGTCATCTGAACCTTCAGCAAGTTGTAATCTTTTTGCTGGTAGAAGCTCTTGTCTCAATATTGACTGATCAGAGTAGTGGTTGCTGAAGATTAGAATCTTTAAATAAGACAACAATTAGATTTGCCCCATCTATTGGCTCTTCCTTTTACTTGAACATTTAGAGGCAATTATAGGATTATTGATTGGCCTAATTTTAATACTGTTGTGTCTCAGAGAATAGGAAGGCTCAAAGAAAGGGAGAGAGATAGAAGAAAGGGTCAGTGGAGCACTCAGAACACACCCATTTATTGATTCAGTTTGCCATCTTACATAAACATGGTTCATGGAGCTCAAAAATAATTAAAATAATAATGTCAAAGATTACTGATTGCAGATTACCATAATAAATATATGAGGTTAAAATAATGTGAAAATTAACAAAATATAATACAGAGACATGAAATGAGTACCTATTGTTGGGGAAATGGCACCAATAAATAGACTTATTCAATATGGGGTTGCTGCAAATCTTCAGTTTATGGGGGAAAAAAGGCAAAACAAAACCCTGCAACATCTGTGAAATACAAAAAAAAAAAAAAAGTGAAAAACAGTAAAATGAGGTATGTCTGTACTTAACAGTCAATAATACTTCACCAATCTATGATTTTGTCTTCAAGGTATTTCATTCACCTAAGATCAAAATCATTGCAGGAATTAGATGCATTTTTAAGAATTAATTACTATAGCTATGTGCAAGAATGTTTATGGCAGCCCACTTTGTAGTGGCAAGAAATTGGAAGCTCAGTGGATACCTATCAGTTGGATAATGGCTGAGTAAGTAATGGCATATGAATATTATGGAACATTATTGTTCTGTAAGAACAATTTCAGATGATTTCAGAGAGGCCTAGAGACTTACATGAACTGATACTGAGTGAAATGAACAGAATCAGGAGATACAAGGCAACAGCAAGATTATATGATGAGCAGTTCTGATGGAGGTGGCCCTCTTCAACAATGAGATGATTCAGACCAGCTCCAATGATCTTGTGATGAAGAGAGCCATCTGAAACCAGAGAGAGGACAGTGGGAACTGAGAGAGGACAGTGGGAACTGAGAGTGGTTCACAACATAGCATTTTCACTCTTTTTTTTTTTTATTGTTTTGCTTCCATTTTGGTTTTTTCTCATTTTTTCCTTTTTGATCTGATTTTTTTTGTGCAGCATGAGAATTATATAAATAGGCTTATATATATATTAGATTTAACAAATATTTTAACAAGTTTAACATATATTGGATTGCTTGCCACCTCGGGGAGAGGGTGAGGGGAAGGGGGGAAAAGCAGGAACACAGGGTTTTTCAGGGGTCAATGGTGAAAAATTGTCCATGCATGTTTTGAAAATAAAAAGCTTGAATAAAAAATTTGAAAAAAAAGAATTGCTATGGCTGAAAATTTCAACCTGCTTAACCAAGTTTTAAGGAGACAGATAGGTAGGCAGACAGACAGACAGATATGTAGTTATAGATATAGGTTTAGTTGTCCTTCATTCTCAATAAGGACCAAATTGACATCGCTATTTTGGGGTCAAGGTACAGTGTCTCTAACCATGGCTGATCAGATCAATAAGTTCAGAAAGCGCTACTGCAGGCTGGGTACAAATAGTCTATATTAACAGGTAGTGTGGAGTAATCTCTAAATTTGCTTTTAAGTTGTTGCAATTCTTCTTTGCTCATAGACACCTTCTTGTTTGCAGGCTATTCATACTGGGTAGCCCTCTGCCACTGTCTTCAATGTCTCACAATAGATTTTAATATTTTTCAGATAGACCTTGGGAGTGTCCTTGTATTTTGTCTTCTCACCAGCTGCATGCAAATAATAAAAATAGTCTTTTAGGCAAACATGGGTTTGGTATTTAAACAATGTGACCAGGCCATCAGAGTTGCATTCTTCAGTAGAATTTGAATGCTTGGCAGTTCAGCTCAAAAATGGCCCTCAGCATCTGGTATCTTATCTTGCCAAATAATCTTCAGAATATTCCTGAGAAAATTAAAATGGAAATGATTCGGTGTCCTAGCATGGCAGTGGTAAACTGCCTAGATTTCATAAGCAGACAACAATGAGATCAGCACAACAATTCTGTTGACCTTCAGTTTGGTAGACAGCCCAATTGCTCTTTTCTCCCACACTTTCTTTTAGAGCCCCCCCAAACCCTGAGATAGCTCTGGCTATATAAATATATATATGTGTGTGTGTGTGTGTGTGTGTATTTTCCAGGAAAATATACTGTCAAGGTAAGTGAACTTTTTTACAGCATTCAAAATTTCTCTATTTGCTATAATCAATGGTGTGATTCTGGCTCTTGGAGAACCTGTGTTTTTTTGGTGTTAATTGTCAAACCAAAATTAGCATAAGCAACAGAAAATAATTCCGTATTTTGGTGTATCTCAGCCTCAGAGGTTGATCACACAACCTATGAACAGAAAGTTTTGCACCAACTCTCCCTCCACTTTAATCTTAGATTTTTGCCTTTCAAGTTAAATAATTTACTATCAGAGCAGTAAGATAACCTTGATGCTATTTTCATTCTTGCTGACTTTGTCTCACAGCATTGTTGAAAACATACACTTCTTTGGTGACTGGGAAAGTGCAAGAGTATCTTCCCTTATCTAGAATGTGGGCAAACACGCCATCATGAAATTTCATACAATACTGACAAACTTCTCCAAGTAACCAAGTTTTGCCATAATTTTCCATAAACCCTCCTGACTGACAATGTCAATGATCTTCATTAGATCAACAATTAGAACAGACTTTTGTTCTCCTCCTGGAATTTCTGCAGGAGTTGTCAAGCAACAAATACCACATTGATTGTTCCTCGGCCCTTTCTGAACCTACATTAGTTCTTGAGAGAATGACTATCTTGCAGATGAAGGATCAACCTATTAAGAAGAATTCTACCAAGAATCTTGCCAGCAGTGATTAAGAGATAGATCCCCTTATGAATATCACAGGACAACCTATTTTCTTTTCTTTTATGGAGGTGAGCAATAGAAGCATCCTTGAACTCCAGGAAAATAGATAACTTACTTTTATCATATAACCCCCCAAATTTATGTCAGCTTTTCTATAAACAGTAAACCCCTGCCTTGTAAATATCAGCTGAAATAAAATCAACACAAGAGGACCCTAATGGCACTCAAAACCCCTTCTTCAGTTCAAAATTCAGCTAGACAGGGATTGATTTTGACCTGAGGTAAAACAGTCAATGGTTTTAGCATTGATTAATGACATCTGTTGAGAACACTATGGAACAGCCCTCTCTCCAGTATTATATCATTATTCCTAATCAATGTGGCTCCATCAGCACTAAATAGTTGAGATGTTTTTGGTCCACAAGTAGACTTCAGGATTGTTATTATCAGCATAAAACAATTTTATTTGACTTCTTAAGTCAAGGATTCTGCATCTCTAAATTTCATTTGCAGTTTACTTTTTTATAAAGTTATAGCTTTTTATTTTCAAAATATATACATGGATAATACATGGACATTCATCCCTACAAAATTTTGTGTTCTAATTTTTTCCCTGCCTTTCCCCCACTCCCTCTCCCAGTCAGGAAGTGATCTAATATGTGTAAAACATGTGCGATTCTTCTCTATATATTGCAATTTATTTTTGATGTAGTTAAATGCTGCCTTCTTACAGACAGATGAACTCTCCCGCTGGTAAACCCTATGGAGTTCTCATTTTTCACTTAGTAGCTTCTGAAATTCCCATCATTTTCATCCCACCAATCTTGATGTCTATGTGTGTTCTGCCTTAGATGAGTAAATGCAGTGCTGTACACCAGATCTCTGAAAGGTTCTCACTTCTTTTCTGCTGCAGTGTTGCCAACTGTGTTAGTTCAACTTTCCCTCCAAATTAGCAACAAACTGTTCAAACCCAAAGTGCTCTTATCTGTCGACATTAAGTTCTCTTGGGGGCGATTGCTTTTGTTGAATGCAAATGTTGAGCTTGGACAGCATAAATCCAGAATCAGTGCAGGATTCTGAACCACATATTGCCTTGGTCACTCTCATACTCTCCTTACAAACACACAGTCTATTATATACCAATGTTGGCTGTGAGGATGAATCCATGAAGCCTTATTGTGTTTAGATAAAATGGAAGACAGTGTTGTTGATGAGATCAGAAGATGCACAAGTATTCAGTATTAAGTGACCATTGCCATTGCTTTTCTGATTCTATTCCTCCCAAGGACTCCCTGCCATGTCTGTCACTGAATTCTGTCACTATTTTGTTACCAAAGTCCTCCCAAATTATAAGTTTTTCCCCTTTTGGCATATTGATGATAAGGGTTTCCAGGACTTCATAAAATTTCCCTTTGACTTCATCATGGTTTGTCATGGTGAGTTATATACTGACTTTTTTGTGCAAATGGAAGTCATGCTGTCATGAATCTGTTTTTCCCTCCTTTGAGCATGCATACAAATTTGTTAACTACCTTGGTTTTATTTGTGTAATCTGTACTAATTTCATGAATCTCCCCATCCCTCAGGGGTAAAAAAAATGGAAAAACACATATCCAACTTCAACTTCAGTAAGCCGGATTCCATTTGATATCCTTGTTTCACTCAGGACTGCTATTTGGATATAACGCCAGCTGAGTTCTCACACAACAAGAGCCATTCTTCTCTTAGCTCTGCTGAATGTCATGTTGTCCATTAGCACATCCCATGGACTGATTCAGGTGAAAGGGTTTTTTTTCCTTCACAAGTTTTTATACATTTCTTTTGCATGTGTTTTGACCACAAGGTAGATCCCCTGCCTGTAAGCAGACGATTTTCAGGTCTCTTTTCCAGTCCCTTCCTCACACCAAAAGGTGACCAGTACATCAAAAAGCTGCTCAGACACCCAGGGGCCTGCTGTCCCACACTTGAGGTCCAATGAGAACACAATTCTCTGGCACAGATGAGTAGGACAATGACCACAGCTCCCAGTATGTCTGCACCTGTTGCTTTGTCCCTTGTCTAGTGCCACAGGATGCTGAGGCAGGTAAAAATAATAAAATAGCACAGGTAATATCTTTTGACTTGAGCATAAATTGAATTTAAGCTACTTGAAGCCATTGACTTCATTCTTTCTTCCAGAGTTATTGGAGTCCGGTGGCAAGACAAAAATGAAGATGACTGGTAATGGCTGGGAACCATTTGATGTCTGAACTTTAAGCACTCCACAGCACCTGCTTCAGCAGCCTTCGTGGCTGTGGGAACAAATCGTTCTCATCTCCCCTTCTGCCAGAGGAAGTCTTCCCAAGCTTGGGGTAGACAGCCCTTTAACTCACCAATGTACCTGAGGTCCCTCAGTTACCCTCAACCTGCTTTTATCTGTCTGCCAAAATGACTTCCTAAAGTGTGGCCACTGTGTGTGCTACATACAGCCACAGGTGAGAGTCGGGGGAGTCAGGTGGACTCCATATGTGGAAGGAGCCCTGCAAGGGCTCAGCACCCCTCCCACCAGAAGTGCTAGTCTCTCTTGAACACTGTACTCATACACTCACGCACAGGTATGTGAATCCTCTTACTATGTCCTTACCTGTATAAGTGTGTGTATATCCCATTACTATGTCCTTACTTAAAACCTTTCCTCTTTGATAGGACCTAACAGATCTTGTATACTACTGGCATGGAACCTAAGTTCTACCTCCATATAATGAAGAATTATAGGGGAGGAGATTTAGTGAAAAAAAGTAGTAGCACCCAATATCAATTTATGTAAAGACTCCTGAAAGAACCTTTATTATTGCTTGATAATTCTGTTATTCCATCCTTAACCCTTACTATTGCTTGATAATTCTGTTACTCTATTCTTAAAGAACCCTTATTATTGCTTGATAATTCCACTATTCCATCCTTAAAGAACCCTTATTATTGCTTGATAATTCTCTTACTCTATCCTTAAAGAACCCTTATTATTGCTCGACAATTCCACTACTCCATTCTTAAAGAACCCTTATTATTGCTTGATAATTCCACTACTCCATTCTTAAAGAATCCTTATTATTGCTTGATAATTCTCTTACTCTATCCTTAAAGAACCCTTATTATTGCTTGATAATTCCACTACTCCATTCTTAAAGAACCCTTATTATTGCTTGATAATTCTCTTACTCTATCCTTAAAGAACCCTTATTATTGCTTGACAATTCTCTTACTCTATCCTTAAAGAACCCTTATTATTGCTTGACAATTCCACTACTCCATCCTTAAAGAACCCTTATTATTGCTTGATAATTCTGTTACTCTACCCTTAAACCCTTATTATTGCTTGATAATTCTCTTATTCTATCCTTAAAGAACCCTTATTATTGCTTGACAATTCTACTTCTCCATTCTTAAAGAACCCTTATTATTGCTTGACAATTCTCTTACTCTATCCTTAAAGAACCCTTATTATTGCTTGATAATTCTGTTACTCTATCCTTAAACCCTTATTATTGCTTGATAATTCTCTTATTCTATCCTTAAAGAACCCTTATTATTGCTTGACAATTCTACTTCTCCATTCTTAAAGAACCCTTATTATTGCTTGAGAATTCTCTTATTCTATCCTTAAAGAACCCTTATTATTGCTTGATAATTCTGTTACTCTATCCTTAAACCCTTATTATTGCTTGATAATTCCACTACTCCATTCTTAACCCTAATTACTACTGATAATTCTGCTACTCTATCCTCATCTATTTATCTCATTCTTAAAAATGATATGGTAAGAAGGGCAAAGACCTTGGAATTCCAACTGTTACTACTGCCTTTGTGACTTTGGGCACATTGTTTATCCTTCTGTGGACCTTTGTTTCATGGCGTGTGCCATCCATGGTCAGGGCCAAGATTGCTTCAGAGATCATACCAACTACTTCTATCCTTGATCTGATCCCCATGAAGGTATTATTTCTCTAGCTCACTGCCTTCATCCACAGCCGAAGTGAGCAAAGAGGATGACTAGGGGATTTCTTTCTTCCCCCTGCTCTAAGGAGTAGGAAATGGAAATTGTAGGACTACCACTTTTATCACTGTTGTGGTTTTGGAGCAATAAATTTTTATTTGAATTAGTCATACAAGATACATTTATCCATAGTTAAAGTAAATACAATTTTGCTGAGCAATAATAAATAAGGCTGTTGCTCAAGAGAAAACGGTTATTTAGCAGATGGAAATATACCATTCACACATCGTCACTTAGGTTTGAGGAACACATTTTTTGTGTAGCCAAAAGGTCACTTTCTTCAAGTATGTGACAGGAAAGTATGACATGGTAAGCAGCTGTTCATCATGTCCACTAAGGATAAGATATGAGACAACTATCCAATATGAGATATAACCTGGAGGCTTTTTGAGCCACGTTATAGATAACAAAGGTCTTGCCTCTTTCCTTGATCTCTTTGGAACATGGGCCCAGTTATACTATTGCCAGATCAAAAGGGCTTGAACAACTTAGTCTTTTGAAGCATTCCAAACTGTTTTCCAGAATGACTGGACTAATTTCACAACTTCTCCAACAATGCATTAATATGCCTGTTTTCCCACAGCCCTTCCAACATTATCATATTCCTCTTCTGTCAATTTTGCTACTCTCATGAATATAAGATTGAACCTCAAAATTTCTTAATTTGCATTTTTTATTAATATTTCAGAGCATTTTTCATATTACTATTGTTTAGATTGCTTTATTCAAAACTACATATTCATAGCTCATGTCCATTTATCCAAAAAGAGCAATGGCTCTCATTTTTATAAATTTGAATTAGTTCCTCATGTATTTTAGAAACGAAACCTTTTTCCATGGAACTTATTACAAAAATTCCTCTCCAAATCAACATGGAAATTAGATATTTAATTTTGTTACCAGGTATGGAATACTTGAGCTACCTACCAAGCAGTTTCATCAATGACCTTGAAGGTTCAGTGAAGGTCAACATGAGAACCTAATCTTGTAAGGTAGAAGTAACAAGATGAGTAAACCAATTATCAACAAGTGTCAATCATTATTATAAATCTAATACCACTATAACTATAAGCAAAGATTCAAAAATCAAAAGATTTTATAACAAAGAGCTAATGTTCCTTCCTCACTAGTTATAGCTGTTCGTCTTCCTATATCAAATAAATATAAAAATTTTAGAATAATCTAAGGATATAAGATGAACATGGAGTTTTACATTTTTAGAAGGGGAGATCATTTCTAGCTGGCAAAATCAAAAAGAGCATCATAAGAAGGTAGAAGTTGATTTGGAACTTCAAGAATGGGTAATATATTCACAATCAAAAATGAGAGAAATTGGTTAGACATTCCAAGTATAGAGAGTAAAGTTTCAGAATAAAGAAAGCACAACTGTCCAATTTCATTAGGATGAAGGGAAAGTATAATGTAATGCTGGAAGATGGCTGTGTACTTTGGAAATAGACCATGGAGACCTCTGAATGCCAACCACTAGTCTCTGATATTTACTCTGTAGGGAATGGAGACATACTGAATGTTCCCAAAAATAGAAATGTGATCAAATTAGGGTAATGGGAGATGAATCTGCCATCTCCATGGCAGACTTGGCTAGTTGCCATTGACATTCATTCTCCTTGAAGAGGCAAATAAAGGATGTAACAGAATTGGTTTAAGCAAAAAAAAAAAAATTATTTAATAGGAAATTTGGCCATTGCATATTGCAGTATTCGTGATAAGCATTTGAGAAAATAAGTAACAAAAAGAAATAACTGCAATTTTGTGTCAATGTTTGTTCAGAGGAGGAAGAGGTGTGTTCTATAAAAATTAATAAAATCTTCCAAATTAAAGAAACTTATGCTTTGATACTTGATGATTCCAATGCAAATGTAGATTTAGGGGAAAACAATGAAAACTATGTTGGAAAATATGGCTCAGCAGGAAGAAATGAGAAAATTCAGCAAACATTTCTTGAGCACCTACCATAAAAAAGTAATTGAGATGGATAATAAAACTACAAATAAGAATAGGCCCTGAAGTCTGGAGGACCTGAGTTCAAATCCAACTCAGACACTTAATACTTGCTAGCTATGGGGTTCTTTGGCAAGTCATTTAACTTGAATTGCTTCAGCAAATAAACAAACTAATGAATAATAAATGAACAAACAAATAAAAATAAAACTACAAATTCAGAAAAGAAATAATTTATATCTTTAAGAGGTTTATATTTTAAAGAAGCTTAAGTTTGCAGCCTATGCAGAAATCTTGTATATATATCAGAATACTTTCTTAAGAAGAGAGTCAGGACTGAAGTATACTTTTTTTTTTCTTGAGGGTTTTTTTTGGAGGGAGGAGGAAATATGTCATATTCAAAATATGACTTTTATTGAAATGTTTTGCATAACTTTACATGTGCCTTTTCAGTGGCGGGTGATGGAGAGGAAGGGAGAGAATATGGAACTCAAAATTTTAAAAACAAATGTAAAAAAATTGTTTTACATGTAACTGATGAAAATAAAAGTATTAAAACATGGAAAAAAGAAGAGAGATGGCATTGGACTTTGTGAACCATTTTAAAAAATAATAAAATTGACTATATTTTAATGGAAATGACATAATTGATGTGGGAATCATTTTTTTAAAGAATATCTGAAAGAAGGAAGGATAACAAAGCCCCCCCCCAATTAGATTTTATCACATGAAAAATTACTAGGAGTATGTCAATAACTATTAATCATACACTTACTTTTTTGTTAATGAAACATTTCTGTAAAGATTACTTTTACTTATATTAAAGATAGTTTTGATGCAAGTGAAGAAAATAGACTTTGTCATCTTTTGTCAAGCATGGACTTTAACAAACAATATTCTACAGCTAGTCACACAATTGAATAAATGGTAAAGCAAATATAAAATTCACTATGTTTATTTTTTGACAATATTTAACTTGATTGAGCAAAATAACTATGTCAAAATCTTAGAAAATTCTTTGTAAGATGTAACTTAACAATACTTGTTCAAATGACTCTGATTAACTATCCAAAGGAAAAACCAAGTCAGTGAAGAATATCAATTGTCAAAGGTGCATGTATTTTAGCTGGGTAATCAATCTATAGCGCTCATTTATCAACACATAGCTTTAGCAGACACTGCATATTTAATTCAGTTCAATCCAACAGTTATTCATTAAGCACTTGCAATATGTAAGGGATTGTACTAGGTCCTAGGTATGCAGAAACAAAAATGAAATAGTTCTTGCCTTCAAGGAACTTACATTCTATTGTGTTAAAATAACATGTACATAGATGATAATACAAGATGAAAGAGAAAGAGGGTGAAGAGGGAGAGAGTGAGGAAAGGAGAAAAGAAAGGAAGGAGGGAGAGAGAAAGAGAAAAGGAGAGAGAAGAAAAAGAGAGAGGGGGAGGAAGGGAGGGAGGGAAGAAGGAAAAAAGAAAGGTAAAAGGATAAAGTAAATTTAAAATAATTTTAGTTTGGTGAAAATACTAAGTGGACAGGAAGGAAAGAGAGACCATTCAGGAAAGGTCTTGAGGAAGAAATGATACTTGATCTAAGTTTTTGGGTTTTTTGGTGGGAAATTGATTTTATTTGCAAATGCTTATTTGTTATAATGGCTTTCTTTTTCTTTTCTTCAGTGGGCTGGAGGAGAGATTAAAAAAATGTTATTTTAAAAAGTCATTAACATCACATTTATATTTAAGATTATAATATTTATGAATTTCTTTCCATCTTATTTTTACTCACTATTTTCTTTCTCAGACTCTCTTTTTAACCTATTCCCTGCTACCTCATCTTCTTACCCATCCTTCAATGCCCTATTTCATCTACCTCTTTAGCAGTTTCCTCTCTCCTCCCCCCATGAATTGAAAATACATTTTAAAAAGAAAAAATATAACATTAAATTTTAAAAATTTAGAGATATGCAGAAATCTTCAGTATCCTTGCTTTATACCATTCATTTTTTTAAATAACTTTTTATTGACAGAATCCATGCCAGGGTAATTTTTTACAGCATTATCCCTTGCATTTACTTCTGTTCCGATTTTCTCCCTCCCTCCCTTCACCCTTACCCCAAATGGCAAGCAGTCCTTTACATGTTAAATAGGTTACAGTATATCCTAGATATAATATATGTGTGCAGAACCGAACAGTTCTCTTGTTGCACAGGGAGAATTGGATTCAGAAGGTATAAATAATCCGGGAAAAAAAACAAAAATGCAAGCAGTTTATATTCATTTCCCAGTGTTCTTTCTTTGGGTGTAGCTGCTTCTGTCCATCCTTTTGATCTAAATTTTGAAAAAAAGCTAAAGATTCCAAAAAGCTAAGTTGAGGAAGAAGAACATCCTAGGAAGGAAGGAAATGCATTTATTAAACCCCTACTTTGTACCAGAAACTGTGCTACACTCTTTTACAAATATCATCGCTTTTGATCTTCATAACAATCACAGAGATAGGTGCTATTATACTTTTCCAATTTTATACTTCAGAAAACTGAGGCAGAGATTAAATCACTAGCTCAGAGTCACACATCTAGTGCTTGAAATCAAATCTGAATTCATGGACCATCATTCTTGCCTGTTTTACCACCTAACTGCTTCCACTCCAAGGCATGGGGAATACACAGTGCAAAGGTACAGAAAAAGAAAATAGTATGAAATATATGGGCAATAGAAAGTAGGACCATTATTGTGTTCCATAGAAATACAGAAGAAGAAAAAAGACTTAAATGTTTAATTCACATCCTACTCTCTTGGGTCCCAAGTTTTTCCTTAAAATAAATATCTTTTTCTTCCAGTAATACTATATGACTGAAAGTCATGGAATACTTGTCTTCAAAGAATTAAAGTTGTGGATCAATCTGTGAATGATTTGGGGGAATTGGGAGTAGGGAATGGACACAAACTACACAGGATGGGAAGGCATGGATTGATTCATCATAGATTTAGAGCTTGGAGATGATCTAATCTAATTTCCTCTTTCTTCACATGAGGAAACTGAGGCCTAAAAAGGTTAAACACCTTGTTACATAGGTAGCAAGTGACAGAGACAGGATTTTTCTCAGAATATCTGCTTCCAAATCTAGGGGTCGTTCCATTGTATCATGAGCCATAGATACAGGGATTATCTGTTATAGATCTCTTAGTATATCAAAAGATTAAAGAATGGGAGACACATACAATGATTACAATAATATGAATAAAAAGAACGCTGAAAAGAAGCCAACTCTAAATAATGATAATACCCAAAATGAAACTTTCTTCTGGAGAGAAAGAAAGCAAAATTGACAGGTAGGCCCCGTGTCAGTTTTTTTTTTTAATAGCTTTTCATTTTTCCAACTACATACAACGATAGTTTTCAGCATCCATCTTTGCAAGACCTTGTGTTCAGATTTTTCTCCTTCCTTTTCCTCACCCTCTCCCATAAACAGCAAGTGATGCACTTAAACATGTGCAATTCTTCTAAACATATTTCCATATTCATCATGCTGCTACACAAACAAAATCAGATTAAAAGGAAAAAAAACAATCAAGCAAACAAACACTGCCACCAAAAAAAAAAGAAAGGTAAAAGGTAAAAACTGCTTTGGTCCACATTCAGTCTCCACAGTTTCCTTTCTGGATGCAGATGGTTCTTTCTATCACAAGTCTATTGGAATTGCCTTGAATCACCCCATTATTGAAAAGAGTCAAGTCCATCAAAATTGATCATCACATAATCTTGTTGTTGCCATGAACAATGTTCTCTTGGTTCTATTCACTCCCCTTAGCATTAGTTCATATATATAAGTCTTTCCAGTTTTTTCTATTAGTTGCTTTTGTTTAAGAGTTTTTCTGTTGCAGTTGGGAGGCAGGGTACGGGTAGAGGCATTCAAAAATGGCTTGGCGTAAAAACAAGAAACCAATAAAACTCATTTTTTAATTTGGAAGATTTAGACTGATAACATTTTGTTTACTTTATTTAAAAGAAATATATGTAAATATTAATTTTTTAATTAAAAAAAGAAATATATAGTTATTTTCTGTATATGAGTGAAAAATACATAAATTTCATTTCCCACTCACATATGTGAATTTGGGAAAGTAAAATGACTTCCCTGACTTTCAATTTCCTCATTTATAAATTGAAGATAATACCATTCTTGTATACTTTATTATATCATTTTTTGAGGAATCAATGAAATCAGAATGTATAGAGAGCTTTGTAAAAACATCAATGAGCTACACAATAGTAAAAACTATTTTGTTAGTTATTATGTTGATTCTTATTAAAACCAAGATAATCAAATATTTACTTTTGATCTGTCTCATGAAGTTTTCATGTATGATTAAAAATGGAAAGCATCAAAAGGATTTGCTTTCTATAGTCTTTGGCGCTTCTTATAAATTCACAGAAGAATTAGACAATAGGTTATTTATATTTGTACCCACTTGGCTTTAATTTGATATTTTGCAATAAATAATCAGAGGTTACCCTCAGTGTGGATGATAAATATCCAAAGAATAGTTCTAAAAAGGCCGTCTACTTTTCCTTTAGCCCATTGATAATGCTCAAGACAGCCAGTAGAGAGCAGTATAATCAAGGGAAATAAAATCCCACTGAGTCAGGCAAATTGGACAAAGAATGGGGAGACAGGTCAGAGGCTTATCCCTCCATACTATGTTGGCTGATATCCTTGACAGGAGCTGGTAATTAGAATGGAACCATGAAACTTTATGAGCTATCTTCACCAATGAGCATTAGTTAATTTTATTATGCTAACTTTCCTGGTCATGGTCAAGGATGTCTCAGAATAAGAACTAAAGAATATCCCTATTAAATCATAAAATCTAGTTTAACAAGATTTTTGAACTCCTCTTGCCTGGAATGTATTCCCTCCTTACTCAGTCTCATAGAGTCTCTCTCTTTTTTGGAAATACAACTCAAACACCATCTTCTGCATGAAACTTTTCCAGATTCCCTCCCTACAACTACTATGCTCCCCCTCCCAAACTACCCCATATTTAATTACTTGCATATATTTTCAATATTTATTCAATCATACATCCCTTGTTTCACAAATATGGAATCTAAGGTCCAGAGAAATAAATCATTTGCCCATTGTCACAGGGCAAAAGCCTAGATTAAACCCTATAAGCATACATGTATCTGAAAAAAAAATTTCTTTTATGATAAAGAAGCAAATATTTCTGCAAAGGATAGAATATTAAAGAATCTGTAGGAAACCTCTTGGAAACATGGCTAGAATTTTCATGCCGGTGTCATCTGCCAGGTACAAATTCATCTGAATCATTCCTTCAAAAGACCTTTACAGAATTTTATTCTGTATTTATTCCATACTCTCCACTATTTTGTAATTCGTGCAAATGTGTGACCTCAGCCAGATAAGTTGTTTAATTTACCTTTGAAAAAAAATGAATTGGACTAAACAATTTCCAGGGTTCTGATCAGCTTTAGAATGTTATTATTTGTTGACTTTATCCTTTGTTCAAGAGGCAGCTAGGTGGCGCGGTGGATAAAGCACTGAGCATGGAGTCAGGAAAACTCATCTTCATAAATTCTACTCTGACCTCTAATTTTAATCCTATTTGTTTCATCTGCAAAATGAGTGTCACTACTGGGGCTATATCCCAAAGAGATCATAAAAGAGGGGAAAAGATGCACGTGTGCAAAAATGTTTGTGGCAGCCCTTTTTTGGGGAAGCAAGGAATTGGAAACTGAGGGGATGTCCTTCAGTTGGAGAATGGCTGAATAAATTATGGTGTATGAATGTGATGGAATATTATTGTTCTGTGGAAATGAAGAGCAGACTGATTTCAGAAAAGCTTGGAAAGATTTATATGAACAGATACTGAGTGAAGGGAGCAGGATCAAGAGAACATTGTACACAGGAACAAGATTATAGGATGACCAAATTTGTTGAGATGTGATTCAATACAATTCTAATAGACTTGGGAAGGAAAATGTCATCCACATCCAAAGAGAGAACTCTGGAGACTGAATATGGATCTAAACATAATATTTTCACTTTTTATTTGTTTGTTTCTTTCTCATGGGTTTTTCCTTTTTGGTCTGATATTCTTGGCAGGAGCTGGTAATTAAAAGGGATTTTCTTTTTTAAAAAATGGACTTTTTTCTTGTACAACATGACAAATGTAAAAATATGTTTAAAAGAGTTGTACATATATAACTTATATCGATTTTTTGCCAATTTAGGGAGGGAGGAGATTATGGAGTGAGGAAAAAAAATTTGGAACATAAAGTCTTACAAAAACAAATGTTAAAAACTATTTTTACATGTATTTGGAAAATCAAATACTATTGAAAATTTTAAATAAAAAAATGAGTTAGAGAAGGAAATGGAGAAACATTCTAGTATCTTTGCCAAGAAAATCCTAAAAGAGTCAGCTACCACTGAAACGACTGAACAACAAAAAATCCTTTGTCCAAAGTCACATAGTTCATTAAATTCAAGTCCCAGTCATATTTACTTTCCATCTTTATAGCACTGCTAGATGGTGTAACTTTTGCAAGTATTTATTAACTTGATTTATCAAAGAAATTTTCCTTTTAAAAAAATAAATTCTTATTGGTATATTTTGGTTTTTATGTCACCCTCATTTCTTCCCTTCTCTCCCAGAGAACCATTCTGTATAACAAATAGTTTTTCAAAATAAAAAATGGAAATATCCTTTGGACAAAGAAGTAAGAATAGATGGTATAAGGTACATTTTAGAGAGATATTAGTATCTTCCCTTGTTTTGTCTGTGTAAGCTCAATTCAAGGTTCCTACATGGTGCAATGAATAGAGAAGTGGACTGGGAATCAGGAAAACCTGACTAAAAATCAGATAGCTATGTAATCCTAAGCAATTCACTTAACCTCTGTCTATCTTTCTTTCCTTAACTATTAAACAGGGATAATAATAGCACTTATCTCTAGGTTATTTAAGAGGGTCAAATGAAATAATATTTGTAAAGTGCTTGGCACAGGACCATTACATTTGCTGTTATTGTTCTTTCATTCAGTCACGTCTGACTCTTCCTTGCAGGACAAACTTAATAAATGCTTAATCCCTACAACCTTTGCAATGTCAAAAACTCCCAAACACTTTGAAGACAGTGATTTTCTGAAACTGAAAATTAAGATCTGTCAGTCACTCAAAATTGTGGATTATGAGTTTTATATTCATTTTTATTATTTATTATTTATATTCAGTTTTATATAATTTATATTCAATTTTATATTCATTCTCTCCATATACTACAATTCAAAAATTAAGATGTAGCAGAGTCAGATCTGGTTTTTATACTTCCAATCCACAGAAAGAAAGCTTTGGGGTCAGCTTTGGACAATGGATGACTCGGGACTAAAGGGCTTACCCTAGGAGTTTGTGAAGCTTTCCCTTTATTTGCTGAGCCAAAGGAAAAGATGACTCAGCAGACTTCTCCACTTTGATTCTCCAGGTGACACCATGTGACTCCAGAGAGACTCAGAGAAGGATACCTCAGTATCATAGCAACTCCACTGACTCTCAAGTGAATTATGGACCCAATAGGCACCTATGTGGCTAGCACTGGAGCTCTGGCTAAGGATGTCCCATTTGTTAGTCATTTATTATTTTTTTTTAATAAATATAGGGCAGCAGCTGGGAGGATATGGAAAGGGATCTTAAGTTGATGTTTGAAGAAAGCTAGAGGCTTGATACTATGCTATATTATTCTATAATAAGATAAATGACTCCAAAACTAGCAATTGATTTCTAAAGAAAATAGTAGGGGTGCTAATAAATTAAATATCTTTATGATTCTTCTTCTCAAGAGCCTATGATTCTGTTATATACTTGAGTGGAAGAACCATTCTTTATTAAGTACTTATTAAACTTATTTTATGCCAGACAAAGATACATTATCTCAGTTATGTCTTACAACACCCCTGTGAAGTTGATTCTACAGGTATTACTATTATTTCCATTTTACAGGTGAAGAAACTAATTCTTAGTCACACTGAGTTGTCCAGTGCCATGTAAGGTAGCAAATTTCAGAGGCGAGATTATAACCCAGGTCTTCAGAGGCAGAGCCAGGATAGCAGAGTAACAGGAAGAACAGAGAGGTTTCTACAAATAAATTTAGAGAATATACACGATCAAATCCCGAGCAGTAAATCAAAGAAAAAACTCACAGGGAATCAATTTCTTAGCGAAGGTCCAGAGAAGGAAACAAATGGGAGGTCTACAGATATTGGGGGTAGAACCTGATCAGGAGTGCCTACTTATAAAAACATTCCAGGGCAGGGTGAGGCTGTGCTGGCATTATGGGGCTTCAATCAGTGTAAGCTAAAGAAACAGGTGCCATCACTCACTACCCTGTCCCAGGGCACAGGATCAGCCATCATTATAAAGTAACAGAGAACTTGGGATATGATATTCCAGAAAGCAAATGATATAGACTTATAACAAAAATAACATACCCAGCAAAACTTAATATAATCTTACAGGGGATAAAAATTTTTTAAATGAAATATAAGTTTTCTTTCTGATCATTCCAAATATAAAGACTAAAAATTCACACAATCTTTGAGCAATCAAGAAAAAGATTAAAAGGTACATATGAACAAACACTTGTTTGTTTGGAACCTTACCATCAGACGTCATAGAGGGTATCTAATTAGACAAAGAGAATAGTTCTATGATGTCTTAATAATCTTTTTAAAAGAATGGAAAGGGAAGGAAAGAAGAATACACTAGAGAGGAAATGGAGAGTAAGAATGGGAAAATTATCTCAAACAATTGAAATGTGCAAGTAGAAAGATATACAAACAAGGAAGGGGTGAAGAGTGAATAATGTTTGAATCTCATTCAAATTGGTCAAACTAGGGAAGAATACACACACATACAGTTGAATACAGAAATAAATTTCAGTCAACAAAGGAAAGGGTAGAAATAATAGGGGGCACAGATTAAGGGAAGGATTAGGCCTAACAGAACAAACTCTAATTAAGAATGCACAAAAATATTTATAGAAGATTTTTTCCATTAGCAAAAATTTGGAAACTGAGAAAGTGCTTATTAATTTAGAAATAGCTTAACAAGTTATGGCATATAAATGTGATGGAATATAGCTGTGTTATAAGAAATGATGAAGATCTCACAGAAACTTAGAAAGGCTTGTAAATATTGATAGCAAACTGAGAGGAACAGAACCAGGAGAACAATTTACACAATAATAACAATATTACAAAGACAAAGAAATTTTAGATTTAGGAAAGTAATCAATGATGTAACTAATAAGGATTCCAGAGGATGCAGGAGGAGCCCTGCTACTCACTTCTCTATTGAATGATGAAGGATTCTAAGTAAGAAAATATAAGCTTATATGTTTTTGGACATGACCAATGCATAAATATGTTTTCTTTGATGATATATATTTTAAAGATGAGTTTTGTCTTTCTTTCTTTCAAAATTTAGGGTGAGAAGATATGGTAAGATGGGAAAAAAGATAGATTTTTGCTGAGTGAAAAAAAAAAAAAAACTCAGTTCTCCCTCCACTTCAGGCCTAGCATTCAGCCATTATTCAGTACTGCCTTTATTATCATACATTTATCTTAGTAAGAAAAAAAAAGGGTCACTTTTTCATAGACACTACATTTCTATTTGAAATAATACGTTATTACTGATCATTTTTCGAAAAGACTAATCTGATCAAATATTTTATTGGTGTAGTGTCTCGTCATGACTAAGTTCCTGTAGAGAACTGATCAAAAGAGTTTACTAAATCAACTGGAAAAGGTTATAGAAAAGAATTCTTTGTTGGGGATTTGGATTGTATCTTCCTGTAGTGTGCTTCTGGGCTCAGTTTTCCCAGACTGGTTGAGTATAGATACCTCCTTCTATCTTCTGTTTTTCAGGGTACGACCTTCCTTGGAATGCCATCCCCACCTCACACTCAAAGGTCACTTCCCCAAAAGACTCTTCCAGATTCAGAGTACTGAGTCCACAATCCTCAAACTATTGCTTCTGAGTCCCTATGAATGATTCTGCCATCAATAGGCATTCATTGGTACAATTAGTTCAAGGTTAATGAATTTACTTGAATGCAAAATAAGAAAAGTAGTAAAACAGAATCTCTCTCCTAGATAAGGTAATATACAGCATTAGTAAAAATAGTGACTGCTGATAGAATTCACATGCAGAAGGGCACACATATAGGGAACACGTGTTAAAATAGGGGCAATTAAAAAAACTCTCTGCAAGGTTATAGGGCCATGGATGCCCTGGCAATACTCCTGGTAGCTATATATAGTCTTGCCCTCTTGACTAAATGGAAGTTGCTGCATTCCTCTGCTCTAGTCTCTCTTACCTCCAGTTTGGGATTCTGTTGATATACTGAAACATGATACAATTATTTACTTTAGGAAATAACCAGAATCCATATTCTAGGACCAGCAGAAGTCTTGGTTCTGGCGCCCCATTTTCCAGGCAGGATCCAAGCTTTGGATCCAAGACTCTCACTGCCTCTTATCAACTCTCTAGACACTGTGACTAGGCTCCCGGAAATTCCCAAATTAAGAATATTCCATATGGAAATCTGGAATTGAGAAAGCAATGCCTTTGAATTCTTTCAGGCTCTATTCAAACAAGTTTCCTATGGCTAATGAATTTATTGCTAATGGGGGATGGGAGGAAAGAAATGAGAGGAAAAGAAATCTCCTTTATCCCATTGCTATACTTTTTAACAGGCACATGGAAAAAGTTCTTTGCCACATCTGCTGCTTTTTGCCTGCCTACAACTCTCTTCTTTTTTGTATCAGATCAAGAAGAATGATTGATCCGATGCTTCCTGACAGTATCAGTTGATTTCATCCAGCCACTAAGGCCCTATGATCTTTTGAAGTCGAATAAGTTCATGTCAACTGAAGGAATAAAAAAGTCTATAGTGACTTAAGTCCAATATATAAATATAAAATGTAATAATAATATAAATAATAAAAAATATAAAATAATCTGTAAATAGGCCATTCAGGGTGACCATTCAAAGTCTAAAGGGGGTAAAGTCTGAAACAGACTTCTTACACTCTTACATCTTCCTCCTCAGTGAAATATTTGAAGTTCCTACAAATCACTTGGAGTATACTAAGATTTCTGTAGGTATGTAAATTGCTATTCTATATAGTTTATATAAATAATAAGGCTAGCACATGAGGTTTAGCGAAAGTACATAATTCTTGACATTCATAGAATTCAACACTCTATACAACTAAAATTCAAATTTCAAGCCATATATGTGTGTGTATGTATGTAATACAAGCCACTGAGTAACCGAATACATAGGTCACATGTAGAAATATAATACATACAGATATCACATAACACAGCACAACAGAGTACACATCAAAGAAACAAATATTGGTAGTACATACAAAGCATCCCCACACATTGCATTCACATTAGTGAAACAATGACTTCTGTTAGCTGTTGCAGGTCATACTAGGTGAATCGTCAATCACCACTAACTTATAGCTTTTGTTCTTACTATCACCTTCTAGAAACAGAAAGCTAAAAAATCTCCTTTATTTAGTATTATTGTCACTGGCACACATCAAATACACATTGCACATTTTCAATTAATGGCAACCCCACTTCCTGGCCATCACAGATCTGTCTTTTGTACCATCAACAATGTAACACGACCGGTGAACACCTGTTTCCAATTACTGAAGATTATACATCAACTAGACCAGGTTTCACAAAGGATTTTGTCCAGCCCTCTCCTGCCACCCTTCGTTGTTCTCTATACCTAAAGTATCCCTCCCTTTTATAGCTATTCCAATTTTTAAGATATTTTTTATTTTAATAGTATTTTTTAAAAACACATGTAAAAGTCAGTTATCAACATTCACTCCAGCAAAACCCCAAGTTCCAAACTTTTCTTTCTCTCCTCCCCTCTCCTCAAGACAACAAACAATCTGATACAGGTTAAACATACAGTTTCTCTAAACATATTTTTACATTGATCATGTTGTGCAAAAAAATAGAAAAAAAAAGGGGAAAAATATAAGGGAGGGGGGAAAAACAAGCAAACAGCAACAAAAAGGTGAAAATCCTAAGCTTTGATTCATATTCAGTCTCTGTAACCCTCTCTCTGGATATGGATGGCACTTTCCATCACAATTGGAATTGCCTTGAATCACCTCCTTGTAGAAAAGAGCCAAGTCCATCACAGTTGCCCCATCAATCACATAATCCACTTGTTACTATGTATAATGTTCTCTTGGTTCTATTCCAAATAATTTTTTAAAGAATTTCTGTTCAAGGGAGTATCTGCCACCTTGAAAAAAAGGAAAGAGATTTCCCTCTTTTATCTGTATATATTTCCCTCACATCCATTGTTGAAATCCCTAATGCAGGTGCCTTCACACCTCATGGTGATTTCTCCTTTATTGAATTTCTCACTCAGTTTAGTTCAACAAACATTTATTAGGCATCCATTGGAAGCCTGGCTTTCTCTGTCTGGGTTTTCACCTGCATTTATCACTATTTCCCTTCCCTAATAGTTATTTGTGCACATATCTTTTCACTCTTATTAGATGGCCATCTCTTTCCTTGAATATATAGTCTTCATCATGCCAGTTTTAATATCCTCAGCTCCTAACCATATCTTGAATATCAAATTTTCCTAAAGAACTTATGTGAATACATGTTAAAAGGTTGAGAAAAAAGGACTGTATCCCTAGGACTTTACATATACTTAAGATAATAAATATGTTTTATAAATATGTGTTATAGTGAACTGAATTGAATTGTTAGATTTAATTTATTCACCGTCTATTTCAGTAGTTTTTTTTCATCCCTAATACAAAGAAAAATATGGAATATTGAAAAATTTTGACAAAAATACAACTATGAGCATCAGGCAGAAATTATAGATGCCTACAATCTGCCTGGAAGTTTAGATATTTGCCAGGGTAGATAGAGAATATAGAGTAAATAGGAAAAGATAAGACAAAAACATGTTCAATTATCTTCCAAAGCAGTGGACTCTAGTGTATTAAGTTTAATATTTATGGACATTCAATGTCCAACTTCCATTCCACTGTTATATCTGGCATGGCCTTAATCCACAAAATGTATTTATTCATCCCACATTTATTAAACACCTAAAACCTTTTGGTCTCAAGATGTTTTATATTCTTACAAATTATTGAGCTAATATACATATAATTTTCCAATTCTATTCATTCATCCAACATTTATCAGATGACCAAGATGGAATTTCTCAGCTATTTGATCTCAGGATCCCCTTTTACGCTTACAAATTATTAAGAACCCCTCAAAGAACTTTTCTTCAAGTGGATTTTATCTTCTGATATTAACTTAGTAGAAATTAAAATCTCTTATAAATATTAAGAAAATAGTTTTGGATTCCCTGTTTCAGATTCACAGACTCCTTTTAATGGTCTTAGTGACCAAGACTTTAAGAACTGCTGCTCCAAGGTATGGAGCAAGAGCTGGGGAGGATAGACAGAAGGAGGTGTCAAAATAAAGAGTTTAGTCCATCACCTGGAATTTACAAACTTTACAGGGACACACAAAGAAGAAGACTGACCCACCTAGGACATCAGTACACCCTAGATAGAGCTGGGGTTCTCATTGTAATTCAATGCAATTCATTCTCTCTATATAAATGTATATAAATTTATTCATTTAAAAACATCATTCTGATATATATAGAAGAATCGCTCATATTTAACATATATAGAATTACTTGCTAGCTAGGGGAAGGAGTGGGGAGAAAGAAGGGAAAAATCTGGAACATAAGGTTTTGCAAGGGTCAATGTTGAAAAATTATCCATGCATATGTTTTTTGGGGAAAAAAAGCTTTAATTTAAAAAATATATATTATTCTGAGCAATTCAGAGGCTTCCCTAAATTATCAAAAGAGTTCATGACAAACAAGAGGATAAGAATCTCTCTGCCAGACAACAGCAAGATTATACCATGATGGGGCATCGAGGTGGTGCAGTGGCTAGAGTACCAGTCCTGAAGACAGAAGGACCTGAGTTCAAATCCAGCCTCAAGCACTTAACACTTCCTAGCTGTGTGACCCTCCGCAAGTCACTTAATCTTAATTGCCTCAGGAAAAAAAATACCATGATCAGTTTTGATGAACATGGCTCTTCAAAATTGAGATTATTTCCAGCCAGTTCCACTTGTTCAGTGATGAAGAGAGCCATCTACATCCAGAGAGAGGCCTGTGAGAACCAACGTAGCATTCTCACTCTCTTTTGTTGTGGTTTTCTTGCATTTTGTTTTCTTTCTCATTTTTTTCCTTTTGATCTGATTTTTGTGTGTGTGTGCAACAAGGTAATTGTGGAAATATGTATAGAAAAACTGCACATGCTTAACATATATTGGATTACTTGTCATCTAGAGGTGGGGGTGGAAGGAGAGAAAAAAATTTGGAACACAAAATTTTGCAAGAGTGAATGTTGAAAATTATCCATGCATACCTTTGAAAATAAAAAGCTTTAAAAAAAAATCTCTGCCTTAGAAAGGAGTCATCATCATAGCATATGGCGGCTTAAGAAATTGTTGGTGAAGAAACTGGCAAATTCCCACAGGAAGGAAGGCACCCAGCCTATTGCAGCAAATACTGGTGACAACTCCAAACACAGCAAGGATTTGTAAATACCATTTTGCCACAGGAGCAGCACTTCCTTGAAAACTTCAACCCATCCCCCACTTGCAGCCCTCTTCCCTTAAATCAAGTTTTTGAATTCAAAAAGACAAGGTCTGCTCCCACCTCCCAGAGTGCCCCAGGTATGTCCCTTGTAACCTAAGTGAAGAGGAATGCTTGGCAATAGGGGAAACTCCCCAGTTTCTATTAACTCCTTCACCCCAGGCCCTTCTTATTCTGGGTCAGAGTCTGAGCAGAAAACAAAAATGCAGATTTTGAGCAATTGTAAGCATAGGAATTTTTTTTTTAACTTCACCAAGTTTGCTTTGGTTGGCCACTGGGGTAAGGTTCATTCCTGATGTCATAGATTTCAAAAGGCCTTCTCATTCCCCTGGGTATTAGAAGTGTGTATCCTCCCTCATCACTTTATTTTTATTATGTGTGTATATGTTACATATATAAATCCATACCTAAGGGAGGGGGAGAGAAAGAGACTGAGACAGAAAGAGAGAGATAAAGAGAGAGACACACACAGAGACAGGGACAAAGACAGAGATAAAGAGGAGAGAGAGAAAAGAAAGGGAGAGGAAAAGAGACATAGAAAAAGAGACAGAACTAGAGAGAGAAAAATAGAGAGGGAGAGAGAGACAGAGACAGTCTCAGAGAGCACTAGGCAACTAAGTAATGAAGTAAATAGAATGCCAGGCCTGGAGTCAGGAAGACTCATCTTCCTAAATTTAAATTCTAACCTCAGACATAAGCTGTGTGATTCAGGCAAATTACTTTACACTGTTTGAGGAACTCTGTTGTTCATCTGTAAAGTGAACTAACTGGAGAAGGAGATAGTTAATCACTCCAGTATTTTTACCAAGACAACCCCAAATGGAGTCATTTTCAGTCACAACTAAAAATGACAGAAAAATAAAAATTTACTTGTCAATCATATCCATCCTATCCCTACCTCCAAGTTTAGAACACAAGCTCCTTGAAGTCAGGGATCATCTCAGTTTTGAGTCTGTATCCCTAGGGCCTAGTACTGTGCCCAAAGTATGTGCCCTAAGAAGAAAATAAATATTTATGGATTGGTTGTTAAGAAAAATAAACCCAGGGATAGGGATGGTGGAAGAGGAGATTTAAAGGAAAATAAATACAATTGGAATTTTCAAACTCTAGGGAAGAGGAGATGACTTGGTGGATATATCCTTCTACCCCTTCCCAAAAGAGAAGCTGAAACGTGGGAAAGTGTTGAATTCCAGGGTATTTCTAGGGTTAGGGGAGAAAAAAAGGAAACTTCAAGAAAGATAGGGGAACACCCAAAACCAGAAAGAAGGAAGGTACAAAAAAGAGGAGTTGGGAAAGAATTGATCAGAAAAAACTCTAAAGCAAAAGTTGAAGGAAGTTAATTTGGGTGGAAAATTGCCTGTGGGGCTAACCTCCAGATCTCAGACTCCACCCATCCCCCCCACCTCATCCTTGCCCCCTAAACCCTCCATAGTTTTTCCCTCTAATTGGGCTCATCTACCAGATTAGAGGTCTGATACAGTATCCTAGCAGCAAACCCTAGAAGATGCTTCCCATCAAAATTCATTGGACTGTTATTTTTTAGAAGTCCATTTCAAATTAAATAATGGGATAGGGGTGGTTCCAAATGCCTCAAATATGTTTGAGAGAATTACTGCTACTCAGTACTGCCCAAAGCATGGATTTGCCAATCAAATCAAATCAGAAATGCCCAGGGTGCACCCAGCACAGTGCTGGGGAAGGTAAAAAATAGGAGCAAAAAATAAAATTCTGACTAACCAGAATCTTAAAAGTCTAACTATAATACACAAAGCTGGGTCACAAGTGCATAAGGAATTTGCAAAACAAAGTACTATGTAAGGTCTGAGGAGGAAGGCCGGGTGGGGAATTTATGGGGAGAGGGGCGGAAGGCTGCTTTTGAGTAAAGACTTTAAAGAATGGGTAGGAATTTTGACCAAAAAAAGAAGAAGAAGAAAAAGGTGGGGGTGTGTGGAATCTAAACCTTAAATTGTAAGAACTCAAGGCACTTCTTTGAAGATTAAATAGTAGTCTTGTTTTTCTTCAGGAACCTAGAGTACCAGGGAGCAACATGATGTGTAAGAGTGTCTCCAATCTGCACTTTCTCTGGTGGGGTACCACTGGGGATTATTTTGTAGAGTGATCTACAAAATCTCTGAGTAAAAAAGATTATTCTGATATCCACATAAATAATGGATTGAAGGGGACAAGAGTCATGAAATCCAAATTCCTGGGTTTAGCATCTAAACACTAAATTTGACTCAAGCCAGTGTTTCCAGATTACTTCCTAAATAACTGGGGACAGAGTAGGCTCTTGAAATGACTACAAAGCTGGACCTGGAATCAGGATGACCAGCATTCAGATCCTGATCCATAAATAAAGACAAGAATAGTACTTATCTCAACAGGATAAGTTTACTACAACCAACAGGTTGTAGTAAAGATTAGGTGATATAACTTGTAAGGAAAGCACTTTTCAAACCCACGTATTATACTGATGCTAGCCATTATTAATACACATTACTCTCTCGTACACACTCTTTCAACCAAACTGGCCAGCTTTCTGTTCTTTGCACATAATAATCCATCTCCACTCTCCATGCAATTGCAAACTCCCTTGGTGCCTAAAAAATATTCCTTTAACACCACTTCTTAGAATCTAAGTTCCTTCAAAGTTGAGTTCATGCCAGCCTACATGGCTTTCTCTTTCCCCATCCAAAAAAAAAAAAAAAAAAAAAGACTTTGTATTTCCTCTGTATACATTTTTAAATTTGCTTATCTCCCAAAATACCTCCTAATAGAATACAAATTTCTAGAATACAGGAACTGTTAGAGATTTTTTTAAGTCTGTATCTTCACGGCTTAACACGTTTTGCACTTAATATATGCTTAATAAATGCTTTTGGATGAATTAATTTTCATTCTACACATGGGGGAGGGGGGGGACATCATGAAGGTACCGACAAGATTAGCAATTAGATCTCTCGATTTTGTGGCTACTCTTCCTCTTCCCGTCCCCCAGTGCTTGGAGGTAATGGTCAAAGAAAAGAAGGGACGAAGGGAAAAGAAAAAAAATTAAAGGGGTGCAAAGGAAGTGCTAAAGATCAGCTTAACCCCTAAATCATTTGTCCTACCAGACTTTAGGTTCAAAATTCGAAGAGTTGACACTTTGTGACTCTTTTGCTCCAACTTTGGAGACATCTTGTCTTCCGCCAGTTTACTGTTTACTTTAACCGGGCAGGCTTGCATTCACATCACCAGGTGTAAGGGTTTGCGGGGGTAAGAGCGGGGTCTGGGGGTGGGGAAGCTGAGGACGACCAAAGAGTGAGGATTAACTTCATCAGGAAAATGGAGTTTTCGTTATGAAGACGCATTTCTGGATTTCTAATACTCTTCCCCGGAACCTCGCTCCTTCCTTCACTCCCACACAAGTCGAAACTGACCAGCCCCCGACCCCACCTTTTCTATCAATCGTAGATTTTCATGATAATGGCCTTGGGGAGCCCAGCGGGCAGGATTAGCAGATGGGGGAAGTGATATAAAAAGGCCGCCCAAGTGATACAAATTCTCCAACTCCAGTTTGGCCCGGCGGTCTTTGCCCAGCCTCGACCTTTGGCAATTTCTTCTTCTTCTTTTTTTTTTTTTTTTTGAGTCTCTCCCTGTTTTTAGCTAAGAGACTATTTTGCATTTGGGGGGCATTTTTTTCTTCGCTAACCATCGCTGATAAGATTTTGCTCCTGGACTTAACCGCGCCTGCCTACGTTGGACTCCTTCCTTCGAGCATTTTCCCTCCAACATGACTTCGTGCTCGCTCTCGCAGCAGTGCCAGTCCTCCCAGCCCGAAGGCGATGCCAGCTGCCCTTACAACACCTGGATCTCCGCGTCCCAGCCAGAGCCTTTTACGGCCTCCAGCCCGTACTCTAATTTCCAAATCCAAAGTCCGGAAAAGCTCCAGCCAAGCACAGGTGAGCCCCCGGAAGGGTAGCGGGTCCCCCGTATCCTGAACTGGATGGGATCCCGAGTCTATTTCTGAATAGATTACATCCCTTCATCCCCCACTTTCAGAGGATGATTCTAGCCCCCGGAAGGGTAGTGGGTCCCCCATATCCTGAACTGGATGGGATCCCGAGTCTATTTCTGAATATATTACATCCCTTCATCCCCCACTTTCAGAGGATGATTCTAGCCCCCGGAAGGGTAGCGGGTCCCCCATATCCTGAACTGGATGGGATCCCGAGTCTATTTCTGAATAGATTACATCCCTTCATCCCCCACTTTCAGAGAATGATTCTAGTCCCCGGAAGGGTAGTGGGTCCCCCATATCCTGAACTGGATGGGATCCCGAGTCTATTTCTGAATAGATTACATCCCTTCATCCCCCACTTTCAGAGAATGATTCTAGTCCCCGGAAGGGTAGTGGGTCCCCCATATCCTGAACTGGATGGGATCCCGAGTTTGTTTCTGAATATATTACATCTCTTCATCCCCCACTTTCAGAGAATGATTCTAGCCCCCAGAAGGGTAGCGGGTCCCCCATATCCTGAACTGGATGGGATCCCGAGTTTATTTCTGTGTAGATTGAGTGTTCAATAGGTGGTCCCTCTCTACCTTAGGAGCTGGTACCTGTGCAACTCCTGGGGCCTCCTCAAAGGTGAAACAAGTAAGATTCAGGCACCATCATTACTCTGCTCCTGGAACTTTCTTTCATTTGTTTATTCTGTGTATCCTCATGTGTTGTAGAATATAAGCTCCCTGAGAGTAGGACTACAAAGATAACCGAGCACTTAGGGGACTGCTCACTCATAGTAGGGAATGAACAGAAGCTAGTGACATTGGTTGGTATTGGTGGGCGAAGTAAGTCTTTACAAGGACTAGTTTTCCCCTAATTTCTTGACTAATAGTTACTTCTAAGGGCTCGTTAATTTGGCACCTGGTTAAATAAGCGGGGCTGGGGGGTGGGAGAAGTACCGGGAACTGTGCTTTCGCTTTACAAATATAATAATAGTATGGGGAAAGGGAAGGGATTAGTTCTGCCCTCCGAAGGCTTGAGATTCAAATCTGCCCCTTTTGTGACTGGGATATCGTGTCACTTATCTGTCTTTGCTGGAGCAACTGAGGGGAGTGAATAAGTTGACCTGTGAGGTCCATTCTAGCTCTAAATCTTAATAACTCAAATTTCAGTTTTAAATTTAAGATTTTTTTTTTTAATCTTCATTAACTGATGTACGAAATAAGGTTTGAGGGAAAGAACCACTCAAGCTCTAGAATAGAATATTGCCAGAAAGATTACTAGATTGTACAGAAGCTGAGTGTAGTAATTTTCCTTTTTCTTAGGTCTACTTGAAAAAGGTAAAAAGTGACGCAACCATCAAAATTTGCCTAACTATGGCTATGTAAAACAAGGAATTGGGGGGGGGGGGAATCTGAACTATTCAAACTCTAGGTAGTCAGGTGGGTAAAAAATTGACCTTGGGGTCAGGAAGTACTAGACTCTAGACCTATTTCTGGGTATTCATTTAATCCCAGTTGCCCAAGTAAAATTGGAGCAGGTGTTAGTTTGCATTGGTAAGAATGATTCTTTCTCCCCCTCTACCCCAAGGAGTTATGTATGTTAATGAACTCAGGTCGGACCTAAAGTTATGTAGGAACTCATTATGGCCATAAAATGTCAAAAAATTGGGTCTGACCTAAAGAAGAATTCCCTTTGGAGGAGAAGCAGCAAGAGGTTGGTTGGAGGAAAAATCTGATAACCTTGGTTAGGGCATTTGATCAAGGTTATGAAAAGGATTAAATTGGAATAGTGTTATTTGCTAGAAAAATATCATCTGAGGCTTCTTAGACATTCCACTGGACCGTATGCAACTCGGTTATTTAACCATTTGTCTAGGTATTTGGGTTGTGTTTTCTTTTTAAGAGCAAATTCAAAGATTTGTAGCTCTCAGGAGAAGTTTAAATTTTAGTTTATTGTGGGTGGTCAATGTTTTAAAAGTATGCATAATTAACACTGCTTTACTGTTACACTTAATAATTATGAGAATTTATCATGTGATTGGCAGATGAATTATTCCATGTCTATCATCTCCATTAAAATGTGATCTTGAGAATAAAAAAAAATTAAAAAGAAAAATAAAAAGTATGCATAAGATGTAATGAAATATCAGGTTGTCTTGGGGAAAGAGGAAAATTTGAAACATGAAGTCTTATAGAAATGAATGTTGAAAAACTATTTTACATTTATTTGAAAAATAAGAAATTTATTGGGGGAAAGATAATGAGATATAATATTATATGAAAGATAAAAGTTCTAGGAGTGACAGAAAGTTCTTACTTTGTTTCCCTCCCCATTCAGCTATTTCTCCTGCTACTCCGACATCTGTGGATATGTATGTTCAAGATATTCCTGACTCTGCTACTAGCCCAACTTCAAATAACCTTTCCTCCCAGAACAAGCCCAAGATCCATCAGGGAAAAGAAGATCAGAACCTAGTCAAAAAGTCTAAGATGAGGACAGTGTTCTCTCAAGCTCAACTGAATGTACTCAACAGTAGATTCCTGGAGCAAAAATACCTCAGCCCTCAGCAGATTAGAAATGTGGCTGAGAATTTGAACCTTACTTATAAACAGGTAAATGTTTGATGATTTATTGGGATAAAGCCAATCAATTAAGAGTTATTTACTCTTAAATGTCAGGAACTGCAAAATTTAGCTGGGGATACAGGGGGAGGAGAGAGGATCCTTGTTCTCTGGAACCTCCTGTATACATACATACATGGTGATCAAATAGAGTTAATCAACAGAGGAAAGACATTAGCCTAAGGGGAATGGGGGGACTAGAGTCCAGCTCTAATCCTTGAACCAGAGAACATTCCCTGTATCATTCAGGTCTAGTGCAGTGTGGTTTTTAGGGGAAGTTAACAGAATCTTTACTTCTCAATAAAATCTTTAAGTTACTATTTGTCTCTTCCTCCTCCAGGTCAAGACCTGGTTTCAGAACCAGAGAATGAAGTCAAAGAGATGGCAGAAAGACTCCATGTGGTCCAAGAACAGCAATAATATGGTTCAGGTAATGGAAAGAAAAGCCCTATCCCTTCACCATAATAAATGTTTTTTCAGGTTTTTCAGCATTTATTGCCTATTTGAGGTAATGCCCACAGAAAAATTGTGCTTTTCTTTAAAAAAAAAAAAAAAAAGTTTTATTGATGCTCTACATTCCCCCCCCCCAGTCATTTCCCAAAGGTTCACCTATTAAAATATACTTCCCCAATGTGACATTCATTGCCCCTATATGAAAACAAAGGGGACTAAAAGAAATAATAACTTGAACCTGCATTGAGACTTTTAAAGGCTATTTTTGCTTATTCTGTACCTAACACCTCCACAGGAACTTGCACTTCTTTATCACCCCTTGTTCTTATGTAGTGATCAGAATTCTAAGTCCAAATCCTATTTCATAAGAATCCAAACATTCTAAACAAATAAATTAATCTAATTTATTCTTCTTTCAGAATGGATCAACTGTAGGGGAATACATAAGCTTCTACTCTCCATTTCATCAGGACTATATGGTGAATCATTCTGGAAACCTTCCAATGTGGAGCAACCAGACTTGGAATAACCAGTTTCAGAATGGTGGAGAGGGCTCCTATCAGCACCAGGTGTTTCAGCACTCCTACCCTGCCAGTGACTTGGGGGCTCCCTTTGGAAATACTGTGAATGAGGTCTATCCCATGAAACCACAGATGACTATGAGTTTTAGCACTCCCCACACCATGGAATATCTCCCAAGCTACTCCATGAACATGCAGCTGACCCACAAGTCAGAGGAGGACTATGATTATCAACAAGTCAGTGATGTTGTTCAAACACAATTCTTAGATCCCAGTGGAGTACCTATATTCCAATCATAAGCTAGGCAATTACTTCTGCCCCTACCCCCTCTCCATTCCCACTCCCCCAAAAGTATTTTTTCCAGTTCCCCCCCCTACATTTTTAGTATTTCTATTATGTAACTATTGTTGTTTGAGTTGTATGATTAAAACGTATCTTACATACAGAGGGTCTTTAGTTTTTGCTGGCTGGCTCCAGTTTTAGGCACTATTGGGCTATTTATATTTATACAAAAAGTCCATAAGGTTTAGAATACTGATCGAAATGATAAGATGAAACTCAGTTATCAGTTAAAAGAAAAAGATATGAAAAAAGTATATAATAGAAAAAAGATGGGTAGGGTGGAATTTTATGTCTTTGTGGGTTTTTTTAACTTGTATTTTGGTAAATTTGTGGTTAGGATAATAAGTTAAAGCTAGTTGTCTTTGGGATTTTTATTAATATATTTTAATAGATGTTCATGCTTGTGCCTTCCCTCCAAAATTGTCCCTCAATTTATCCTTGTATATATCTTGTTTGTACATAGTTACTTGCATGATCTCCCGTTAGATTGTGAGCTCATTTGAAGCCAGAAACTATCTTTTACACTTTGTTTATTATCTCAGTGCTTAGCACACTGCCTGGCACACAGTAGGCTCCTTAATAAAATATTTGTTCCATTGACTTGGCTTGGCTTTTTACCTTTCCAATACAAAAAATTTAAAAGTGTGCAGGTGCTTCACTTAAAATTTTCTCTATCAAGACATGAATTTCAGGGTTTTGTTTTTTTTTTAATGAAAAAACTCATTTAAAATCATGGATGTCAATTTTATTGTTGCAAGATGATGGGCTGATCAATTTAAAAGTCATAAATACATTGTCTCTCTCAGTTATTTGTGTATCTGTTGCCACATATTCCATGTAATTTTAGCCCAAATAACCCTACTTTCTTGGTATTTAAGAACAGGGATATATCTTTAGGTGCTACTCAAACTACTGAGAATCCTATGGTGATAATGTGTGACCCTGAGAAAAAAATCACTTAAATCTGCATTACTCTTAAGACTGCTTTGTTGAGGAAAGCATTGCTGGGTCTAGGAGCGTCCTCATTTGGAAATTATCCGTACCAATGAAATCAGAGACCCTATTTTTCTCTGCTTTTAAATTGTAAGATATCCCATTTCTTCTGCAGTTATAACTTTTATTTGAAAATGTTTTATTTGTTCTTTATGCCTAGTCATTTCCTCCAGAGCAAATGCTTCTCAATACTTTGAACAGCAGCCACCCTTTTTTCTATTCTACTCTCAGCTGCTCCCCCAGGAAAAGTCTTAATCTGCATGACAAATGTCCCTGCCTGAGCTCACCCAAACAGCCTAGCCACAAAGAAAAGCTCAGACTTGACAAGGTTTTTGAATTTTACCTAAAAGACCCAGACCATTCCTATGTTAATTGATGTTTGTTTGCTTGTATGCTATGCTTTTAGGTGTCTGTCTGAAGTTTCTTTTTAAAAATACAGTACTATTCTCACTTTGGGTATTGGGCATAAAATCCAGCAGTCTAGATGGGATTAAATTGTAACCTGAAGTCTCTGGTCTCCTGTTGACCGGACATAATTGTAAATATGTTTAGGGCATTTGGGAAGAAAGCATAGAATTTTGTAACTAGAACTCAATTGAGTCTGAAGCTATTTTATTCATAAGGACACAAACCTAATGTGGGAAGGTAATTTGATAAAGCCCAACAGCTACTCAGTGGCAGAGCTAGGAATAATTGACTCATGGATCACTGCTCTTTCAACTAATAGACCACATCAATACTGACCAAATTAATCCTACGCAATGAACTGTTCCAGATCTGGTACCTTGGCTAGCAGCTAAAGGAAATACTTAAAGGCTAGAAAAACCAGTGAGCCCCTACTCCTTTAGTAAGTAACAAAAATATGGAAAAGCCACTGAAGGAGCTTAAAGGGGAAATCATGATTGAGTACATGGAACAATCAATGCTTGAGATCCTATTTACATAGTATAAGCAAGAATGAAGGAAGAATTGGACCTAAAAATTATGTTTTGCAATTATTGTGCCTAATTGGGTTTAACCCTTAAACTGTTGGAGAAAAATGAAGTGTTAATTTAAAACTGTTATCAAATAGAGTACTCAAATACGTAGAAGGTGAATTAATTGTAATTAGTAATGAAGGCTTTCAGGGAATTGTAGAAATGGAGAGAAAATGAGGTGGGTGGGTGAGCCTGGACCTGAAAGCTGACCTAATGACATGTTTTTTGCAGTGACCTTTGGTGAGGTTTTCTCACAGAATCTTTTTTTTTTTTCTCAATAGTATTTTATTCTTCCAAATAAATGTAAAAATAATTTTCAGCATTTTTTTTATTAAATCTTTTTTTTTAGAACATATGCATGCATAGTTTTTTTCCTTTTTTTTTTTTTAATATAGTTTTTTATTTTCAAAACATGCACGGATCATTTGACAACATTGACCCTTGCATGTAACCTTGTGTTTCAGATTTTCTCCTCCTTCCCTACATAGCAATTCAATATATGTTAAACTTGTTAAAATATATGTTAAATGTAATATGTATAAACATTCATATAATTCTCTTGCTTCACAAGAGAAATCCGATCAAAAAAAGAAAGTAAATGAGTAAGAAAAAAATGCAAGTGAACAACAACAAAAAGAGTGAAAATACTATGTTGTGATCCACACTCAGTTCCTACAATCCTCTCTCTGGGCGTAAATGGCTCTCATCATCACAAGATCATCGGAACTGGCCTCAGTGATATTGTTGGAAAAAGTCACATCCATCAGAATTGATCATTGTATTATCTTGTTGTTGCCGTGTACTATGATCTCCTGATTCTGTTCACTTAGTGTCAGTTTATGTAAGTCCAGTCCTCTCTGAAATCATCCTGTTGGTCGTTTCTTACAGAACAATAATATTCCATAACATTCATATACATAAGTTATTTTTTTTTTAAATTTTATTTTATTTAATAATAACTTTGTATTGACAGAATCCATGCCAGGATAATTTTTACACGACATTATCCCTTGCAATCACTTATGTTTCGTTTTTTCCCCTCCCTCCCTCCTCCCCCCCCAAGATGGCAAGCAGTCCTATATATGTTAAATATGTTGTAGTATATCCTAGATACAATACATATTTGCAGAACCGAACAGTTCTCCCGCTGCACAGGGAGAATTGGATTCAGAAGGTAAAAATAACTCGGGAAGAAAATCAAAAATGCAAATAGTTCACATTCATTTCCCAGTATTCCTTCTTTGGGTGTAGCTGTTTCTGTCCATCATTTCTCCAATGAAACTCAGTTAAGTCTCTTTGTCAGAGAAATCCACTTCCATCAGAATACATCCTCATACAATATCGTTGTCGAAGTGTATAATGATCTCCTGGTTCTGCTCATCTCACTTAGCATCAGTCCATGTAGGTCTCTCCAAGTCTGGCTTCAATTTTCACTAGTTGTCTTTCATACCAGGAATTTTCTTCCTCATTTCTGCCTTCTGGCTTCCCTGCAACCTTTATTAGAAACCCATCTAGATGTATTCTGATGGAAGTGAATTTCTTCGACTTCTGGGTTATTTTTACCTTCTAAATCCAATTCTTCCTGTGCAACAAGAGAACTGTTCGATTCTGCACACATATATTGTATCTAGGATATACTGTGACATATTTAATATGTATAGGACTGCTTGCCATCTAGAGGAGGGCGTGGAGGGAGGGAGGGGAAAAGTCAGAACAGAAGTGAGTGCAATGGATAATGTTGTAAAAAAAATTACCCAGGCATGGGTTCTGTCAATAAAAAGTTATAATTATTAAAATTAAAAAAAAAAAAAGAAAAGAAAGAAAGAAACCCATCTAGATACTCTTAATACCTCCCCTATTGAGATTATTTCCAATTTACCCTGTACATATCTCCTTTGTACATAATTATTGACATCTCATTAGACAAAGCTCTTGGAGATCAAGGGTCATTTTTTACCTATCCTTATGCCCCAAGACTAAACTTAGCAGAGTGCTAGACACATAGTAGGTACTTAATAAGAGCTGACTGATTTCATCAAGTGCACCAGACTTAAGAATCTTTTCAAAAACTAAATAATTTCCATTGACTTTCCCACTCTCTACCCTTCCTTCAGGCCCTACCTGCCTCAATGAAGCCAGCTGTGGAATACTGAATTTAATATTAGCCTTGAAGTGAGGAAAATCTTAATTGGAATCCTACCTAAACCTAATTAAATTATCTCACTTCAGTGCTTCAGTTTCCCCCTCTGTAAAATGAGAGGGTTGAACTCAGCTTCTAAGGTTTCTTATTTTGACACTGGATATATCTTTGAGTGTATGTAATTTTTTATGTATTGCCTCCCCAATTAAAATCTGAGCTTGGGAGCAGGGATCATGTTTTTGCCTATTTCCCCAGCCCTGTGGTCACTGTCTGATAAAGAGAGATTAGTAACTGCTTTTTGACTGACTGACCTTCCAGCTCTAGACTTGTGATCCTAAGGTCTAAGAAGTCAAGGTCATCCACAGCATCCCAGGTTACTGCCCGTGGTCCTGACTCATGTCTTGTTTCTTGTACTTCGATGACGGAGAAGAAAGAATAGGGCTGATGACTGCAATCCTGCCTCACTAAAATCCAATTGACCACTATTAAGTCAAGACATCACCTCAGGATGTCACTGGTGCTCTTTGAATATGAAGAATAAACAGCAGTCTGGTCGTATGAACAATTAGAAATAGAAAAGAAAGGTATCAAAACCCTTTGGGAGGTTTGGGAGTGTAGGACTGAGATTTTATGAGTGTAGGGAATTTCCTGAGAGAAAATTCACCAATGCAGACCTTAAAAGAATTGTCTCTGGCACTGAGAAATTGTCATTTTCCCAGCCATAGACTATGCATCAGAAGTGGAATCCAAATCTAGATTCAATTGGCAATTATCTTTCCTTTTTTGATTTGATTCTCCTTGTGCATTATGATGAATATGGAAATATGTATAGAATTGCCATTGCCAATTAAAAAACTTATATTGCTTCTCTTTAAGTAAAGAAAACAAACAAAAAATTTCTCTAATTACAAATTGTGAAATTATCCCCTAAAGGCTAAAAATAAAAATTCTGTCTCATATTTAGAAAATGATTATCAGCTACACAATTCTCATCATGGGGGAGGGGAAGCAATTACCACAAAAACAAAAAGTCCAAACATTTAATCCCCTGGTGTCCAGTTTCACTTTAGAGTGACATATACACAGTCACATTTTTTTTTTTATTTTAAAGCTTTTTATTTTTAAAATATATACATAGATAATTTTCAACATCCACCCTTGCAAAACCTTGTGTTCCAAATTTTTTTCCTTTCTTCCCCTTCTCTTCCCTAGACAGCAAGTAATCCAATATATGTTAAGCATGTGCAATTCTATACATATTTCTACAATTATTATGCTGCCCAAGAAAAATCAAAAAAGAAAAAATGAGCAAAATTCAAGCAAACAACCACAAAAAGAGTGATTCACACTCAGTTCCCACAGCCCTCTCTCTGGGTGCAAATGGCTTTCTTTATCACAAGACCATTGGAACTGCTCTGAATCATCTCACACAATTTTTTAAATGTAATTTTGTGCCTTTTGTTTTTGTATCACAACTACTTTTGGATATCTCACTGAAGTGAGATAATTTAATTAGGTTTAGGTAGGATTCCAATTATGATTTTCCTCACTTCAAGGCTGATATTAAATTCAATATTCCACAGTTGGCTTCATTGAGGCAGGTAGGGTTTGAAGGAAGGGTAGGGAGTGGATTTTGGATATACCTTTTATCCCACTCCATTGAATGTTCTCTTATAACAAAGACGAATTAGATAAAAGCAGCCAGTGCAGTGACCATAGATATCCATGGGTATTGTCATGGATATAACATCCCACCCTCTTACTTTCTGGAATGAATAAAGATTTTTAAAATTACTTTTCATTTTCATTTACATTATCAAAGGCATTGTGTATAACAGTATCCTGCTTTTGCTTATTTAGTTTTGTATTAGTCATAAAAATTTAAGCATGTTCTCCTGAATTTCTCACATTTATCCTACATAACAATAATCCATTTCCCCTACTGATAGACATTCACTGTTTCCAGTTCCTTGCTACAAAAAAATACTGCCAAACATATTTGCATGTTTTTACTACTGTCTTCCTGAACCACTATGATCTCAAAAATAACCGAAAGTCAAACTTTTCATCTTTTGGAATGTCTTTTTTTTTTTTAATAATATCTTTTTATTCTCAAAATACATGCAAAGATAATTTTCAACATTTACTCCTGCAAAACTTTGTGTTCCAAATTTTTCTCCCTCTCTTCCTTCCCATCCTCTTCCCCTAGAAAGCAAGTGATCCAATATAAGTTAAACACATATAGTTTTTCTATACATATTTCTATATTTATCATGATGAATGAAAAATCTTTTTTTAATAACTTTTTATTGATAGAATCCATGCCAGGGTAATTTTTTACATTATCCCTTGCACTCATTTCTGTTCCAACTTTTCCCCTCCCTCCCTCCACCCCTTTCCCCAGATGGCAAGCAGTCCTTTACATGTTAAATAGGTTACAGTATATCCTAGATACAATATATGTGTGCAGAACGGAACAGTTTTCTTGTTGCACAGAAAGAATTGAATTCAGAAAGAAAAAATAACCTGGGAAGAAAAACAAAAATGCAAGCAGTTTATATTCATTTCCCAGTGTTCTTTCTTTGGGTGTAGCTGCTTCTGTCCATCCTTGATCAATTGAAACTTTATCTTTATCGAAGAAATCCACTGATGAATGAAAAATCAAATCAAAAAAGGAAAAAAATGAGAAAGAAAAAAAACAAGCAAACAATAACAAAAAAGATGGAATGTTTTAATCAAATTAATTAATGAACTTTTTTGAGAGCTAGGTGATACAGTAGATAGAGTACAGGACCTGAATTCAAATGTGAATTCAGACATTTGCTAGCTTTTTTCCCCTACACAAATCACTTCCACCTATTTCCTCAGATTTCTCATCTATAAAATGAGCTGGAGAAGGAAATAGCAAATGATTTCAGTATCTGTGCCAAAAAATTCCTAAATAAGGCCAGATTTGGACATCTCTGAACAACAAAAATGAACAATATTGACTCACTGTGTTCTAGGTCTAGGTATGGAATATAAAACTGTATCAAATTTAAAATAATTTTTCTCTAAAACTTTTGCCCAATCTAATGTACTATTATTAAAAGGGATGATGGAAGGAATGACTTCCATGTATAGCAGAAAAAGGATTTCTCAAGAGTCAGGAATGAAGTTTAAAATCTGCCTCTATACTGACTGTGTGAGCTGGAGCAAATAACATGATCCTTAAACCTCAGTTTCCTCATCTATAAAATAAGAATGATAATATAGCTGAAATTCACATGTTGCAATATAATATCTATAATATCTACCAGATTGAGCTGTATTGAAGATCAAATGAAATGTTTATAAAATTATACAAATGAGGGACAGCTAGATGGTGCAGTGGATAGAGCACTGATGCTGAAGTCAAGAGGATATGAGTTCAAATTTGACCTGACACATTTAACACTTACCAACTGTGTGACCCTGTCAAGTGACAATCCCCAATTACCTCACCAAAAAAAAAAAAATTACAAACTATTTAAACTATCTTTGCATGTATGTGGAAAAATAAAATTATACAAATGATAACAATTAAATTTGGCCATATTTTCTGACAAAAATTGTTACTTTTTTAAAAATTAAAAAAACTTCAGCAAAATATTCTTTTCGTGATTTGGTACTATCCTAGAAAATTGAGGAATTATTTATGATTGTCATAGGTCAACTAAGAAAGCATTGATAGAAGATGGAAGGAAGCTTTTAGGTGGGTTTTGTTCTCATCCAAGCCATTTACAAGTCCATGCTCTTGGATACTTAACCTCTATGAGCCTTATTTTCCCGCTATAAAAGATAAAAGCTGAGGTTTTTCCTTGCCTAGAAGATTATTCTGCTGATCAAAAGAGATAACAGACATGAAATTGCTTTAAAAATTGTGCTACTGGGAATTTTCTTTTCAATTAAACAATTATGTGTAAGACATTGTACTATGTACTGAAAGATACAAAGAAAAATGGTACTGTGTGGTGTTTGGCTTGAGAGAATGAATAATTCAGTCAGGGACATAAAATGAGTGCCTAAGAGACTATAAATGCCTAAGTGTAGAACTATGCTATGAAAATTCAAGGAGGGAGCAGTAATTTCTGGTTAGGAAAATCAATGGAAAGCTTTCTGGAAGCAATGTCCTAACAGAGTCTTGAAGGATAGCTAGGACTAAGGCAATGTCCACATCCAGAGAAAGAACTATGGAAACTGAATGTGGATTAAGGCAAAGAAATTTTACCTCTCTTTGTTGTTTGTTTGCTTTTTCTTTCACCTGGTTTTTTCCCCCTTTTTATCTGATTTTTCTTGCAGCATGATTTATATGGAGATATGTTTAGAAGTAGTGCACATGTTCAATCTATATCAGATTGCTTGCTGTCTTGGGGAAGAAAAATTTGGAAAAGAAACATTTGCAAAGGTGAATGTTGAAGACTATCTTTGCATGTATTTGGAAAAATAAAATACTATTTAAAAAAAAGAATAAGAGAATGTATGGAAAGGGAAGGATTTTTATTTTAGGCTAAGGGACAAGTTGACAAAGATGTGGAGTTATAAGAACACGGAAACAGTATGTATTCCAGTTTGAGCATAGTATACCTGAAAGAATGGCTGTGAGATAATGCTTCAAAGATAGATTATTCATATATGTCTTATTCCCACCTAGACCATAAACTTCCTTAGCATAGGGACCTGGTCTCTTACAATATCCCTGTGCCCAGTCTTACCAGTACCAAACCCACAGCTCCAACTGTCTCAAATGTTTGGTACTGGTAATAATAACTGACATTTATAAAGCTCTTTTGATTCATATCTCAATAGCAATCTGTCAGGCAATACCAGAAGTAGTCCAGGTTGATGAGAATACAGAGATTAAAAGAAATTAAATGGCTATTAGGTAGAACTAGAAAGGCACTATCAGCCCCCTGAGGGATTCTGGATGGCTGGATATATTCTGGTAAAGTAAGTAGATCCCAGAATTGTAAAGAGAGAGGGTGTATTCAGTTGTAATCAGACCCAATCTAGTCAGGGTTTTTTCTCCTCACACCAAAAGGGTTAAACTAATTTTTTTCCCCAGAAAGGTGACAAAACTGTTCCCAGAGCCTTTTTCTGACCCTGGAGGCCAAGACTGGAGTCACACCTTTTTTAATGCAGATTCCTAATAGCCTCTGGCTATCAAGGCTTCCAATCACCTAAGGGTCTTCCACATACCGTCTGAGCCCTTTCATGTTCTAAGACTAATTTAGTCATTGCACCCTGCTAGGCTGACCAGACTTTTCCTTACAGAGGTGAGGGATGTTGTGTCTGTGCGAACTAAATGCTTTGTTACCCTTGTTGAATATCCTTTCTATGTTATGGTTAGGTGAACCTCCTCTGGTTAATTCTTGAATGTCCTATAAATATCTCATTTCACCCCAAGACCAAAGGTGAATTAAAAGTATAGGAGACTAAGTCAGGTCTGCCCATCACAGCAGAGGACACAGTAGAAACAAGAGAATAAAATGGGAGTTCTCCTAGAATCTAAAAAAAATCTCTGATACCAGACTAATAGGAAAGTACATCAGGGTCTTCTTCTAGGAACCAAAGAGTTCTTCAAGTAGAAAGTGTGTAACGAAATTCAGAAAGAGGTAAAGTTCAAGCATGAACTGAGAAGCCATGGGAAAGATGCGCAATTATATGAACTTCTGCAGAACAATGTGTTCATCTGTAATTTTTACAGGTTCCATTTGTTTTCACTGTAAATATACATATCACTAAAAATAACAATATCCTATAAATAAATCATTCCATTCTTTGGGAATTTGGTAACCACATGGGGGATGGTGCTGGGCAGAGGACACTGTGGGGAACAGTGACTTATTCAGAAAAGTGTACCCAGTATCTTTGTGGCAAGAAAAATCTGATTTAAGAATAAGCATCATCTCTTTCCTCTTCATTTCTGTCTGTTAGTTTTCCTGGATTCCTTTAAGTCTCAGCAAAAGTCCCATTTTATTCAATAGGCCTTTTCTAGTTCTCCTTCTTGCTAATATCTTCTTTCTGAAATTCCTTTTAATTTATCATGTATATGTTTTGTTATACATAATTATATGCTATCTTTTCCATTAGATTCTGAGATTCTTGAGAATAGGGACTGTATTTGCCTTTCTTTGTATCCCTAGTACAATTCCTGACACATAGTAGGTCCTTAATAAATGTTAATTTGCTGATTAAAAAAAAAAAAAAAGAAGAATAAGCATTATCCCACTTTCAGAGTACCAGGAAGGAAGGAAAAGATCGAATTTATCATGGGTGAATGAATCAACAAGCATTTATAAAGCACTGTGCCAACTGGAGAATACAAAGAGAAAAATAAGACAATTCCTACTCAAAGAATTCACCTTACAATAGGGGAGTAAGGGAGGGAAGAGAACAAAAGTTTATTAAATGCCTACCTTGTCCCAAGGCTTTACAAAAGCTTTTTGATCTTCACAACAATCCTAGGAGGTAGGTGTTGTCATTATTCCCATTCTAGAATGGAAGAAAATGAGGTAGACAGGCTAAGTGACTTGCACAGTTGATAAGTAGCTGAAGCTGGATCTGAATTCAGATCTTCCTCATCATCTCTCCACCATCTAGCTGTCAAAACATAGAAGGTCTCAACTGTTAAAGCAACTGAAAAGTTTCCTTGGTCCTTAGGGTACCACAGTAAAACAGATGGGAATGTATCTTCTTCAGTGTCATTTGTTTCTGATATCAGTTTCTGATGTTGAATGCATTATATATAATCTATTGGAAAGAAATTGAGGAATGGTGTTATCTTTGTCCCTTCCTTCACTAATCAGCTGTCAAGTCCTATTGATTCTACTTTGATAATATTTTTCAATTTCTATACATATATTGGATTTAACATATATTTTAACATATTTAGCATGTATTGGACTACCCGCCATCTAGGGGAGGGGGCGGGGGGGAAGGAGGATATAATTTAGAACAGAAGGCTTTGCAAGGGTCAGTGTTGAAAAATTACCCATGCATATGTTTTATAAATAAAAAGTTTTAACAAAAATATTTTTTTTTCTATTTCTAATGCTACCTTCCCTAATGCAGGACCTACTTGGTTATTATTGTAGTACCCTTACCAGTGATGGTTCCTTCTATTCCTCTTCCTTTAGCCCAGATCTCAGCCTGCTATTCCTCTGCTGTAACTCTTTGAGTGTTCTTTATTTTATTTATTAAGTGTTTATTATTATTATGTAATAAACTAAATAAAGTTCAGAATCTGTAGTCTGGCATTCAAGGCTCGCCACAACCTCATGCTATTCCTTTTCCACCTTTGATATACTCCAGCCAAATGGGGGTGACATGGTATCCTCCATTTATGTCCCATGTTGTCCTACTTATGTATTTCTGATCATATTTTTTCTTATAACTTTAAAGTCCTTGTCTCCCTTTTGTAACAACTCAAAATTTTCCTACCATCTTTAAAATCTCCTTTTGTTCTCTTTGTTGGTGCACAGAACTAACTTTCCTTCCCAAAATAAATAGTAAAGGGAAAATACCTCAAGGAATCGACATTTTTCATTTGTCTATTTATTTGTTTGTTTGCTTGTTTTTCCCGAACTGAACCCATACATTTTTTTAAAATGACAGATGTTTAAAAAGTCCTGCTAGTGGTCACAGTCTAGGGCTACCAAGACTTTTTAAAATGTTAAATTCTGTGCTATTACTCACATTTTCCAGTGAATGGATCTTACCAATGAAAAAAAATTCACATTGTATAGACTTATCTTGCTGAAGATCATAAAAAGAAGTCTCAGGCTATTGGTGATATGCTTGTAAATGTTTAATAACCAGGTCTCAAACAAAAACTTGTACCTAGGAAACACTTTTAAATTTAATCTGCATTGTTAACATTTTCTACATCATTTTCTTTTTTTTTTTTTTAAAGCTTTTTATTTTTAAAACATATGCATGGATAAATTTTCAACATTAGCCCTTTCAAAACCTTGTATTTCAATTTTCTCTTCTCCTCCAACCCTTTCCCTAGATGGCAAGTAATCCACTATATCTACCATTTTCTTAAATCCAGAAGTGGACAAACTGCACCCGGAGGACCAAGTCTAGTTTGCCACCCATTTTTATATTTTAAGATAAAGTTTTATTTTATCAAAAAATGTAAAAACAACAACCAAAAAATGGCAACCAACAAAGCAACAAATCAAGCCCTGTTTTGTAGCTTTCAGCCTTCTGGATGGAAAATGTTCATGCTGAAATTTTAACCCTGGATCCTTCTTAGCAAATTGAAATAGGCTCTATTATTGACTTGGTCCAGAGACAGAATAGCCTGTGGCTACAAAGACCATTACCATGAACAGAGAAGTCTCACTGCTAAGCATATGCTGCATATAACCTAAAGAGGTGAAAGACAGAAAGTAAAATTATGCATACTGAAAATATTCATGATAACATCTTTTGTGTTTGCAAACTGCTGGAGACAAAGTGATGCTAATCAGCTAGAAAAATGACTGAACAAATTGTGGTATACAAATATAATGGTAATTATCATGACCTATCTTGACTTCAGAAATAAAGTAAATAAATAAATCTTTATTCTTTGTTACAAGAGAAGAAATATTTGGAGAAGAATAGCTTGTTATGGGGGATGAATATATCTGGAAATGGCTTACATTTTCATTGCATATGGTTTTGCTGCATTAACATAATTAAAATAATAATGCTGTCTAAACTGATTTATAGATTTAATTCTATGCCAATCAAACTACTAGGGTATTAATTAAGCATTATATAACTAGACAAAATAATAACATGATTTATTTGGAGAAACAAAAGATGAAGCATCTCATAGAAAATTATGAAAAAAAAATATTATGAATGAAAATAGTATTGTATTTCCAGATTTTAAATTATATTCAGAATCAATAATAATCCAAACTATTTGATTATCTGTTAAAAAGAAAAGTAAATAAGTGAAACATTAGATAAACAAGAATCAAAAGTAAATGAACATAGTATATCCCAATGTTTAACAAACCAAAGAATATAAATACTCTTGATTTGACAATAACCACTGGGAAAACTGAAAATTAATTTGGTAGAACTTAGCTTTCGATCAGCATCTTTCAGAAAAATGAACAATAAACTCTAGTCTTAGATTCTTGTCCATCAGAATAGTCAAGTCTTTCACAACTGATCATCTTGTACAATACTGCTATCACTATATACAATGTTCTTCTAGTTATATTTATTTCATTTTTCATCATTTCCATAAGACTTCCCAAGCTGTTTCAAAACACAGGTTTTTCTGATGATCATCCTACTCATTATTTTTAACTAATATTTATTTTTTCCACAATTCATATAAGAACAATTTTTAACATTAAAAAAAAAAAGTTCCAAACTCTCTTCTTTCTTCTCTCTTCCTGAGACAATAAGGTATTTGATATAGATTATACACATGCAATCACCCCAAGCATATTTCCATATTAGTCATGTTGTGAAAGGAAACACAAACCAAAAAAAACTCAAACCCAACAACCAAACCCTCCCCCCCCAAAAAAAAAACCCAAACCCATCACAGAAAAATAAAGAGGAAATATAGCATGTTTTAACCTGCATTTAGAGGTATCAGTTCTTTCCCTGGAGGTGAATAGTACTTTTCATCGTATGTCTTTTGGAGTCATTTTGTTGATTTCTGGATTATTTGTTGACTTCTGGATCATTTTGTGGCTGACAATGGCTGTCATTTACAATTGATTATCATACAATATTGCTCAGAACATACAATGTTCTGCTTACTACACTGTATCAGTTCATATGTCTTTCCAGGTTTGTTCATCATTTCTTATAGAAAAATAGTATTCCTTCACAATCATATACCATAACTTGTTTAGCCATTTCCCAATTGATGGGCATCCCCTCAATTTCAATTCTTTGCTACCACAATAATAGCTGCTATAAATAATTTTATACAAATAGGTTCTTTTCCCTTTCTTCTATCTCTTTGGGATATAGACCTAATTATAGTAATGGCATTATTTGGAACATAGGGCATACACAGTTTTATACTCCTTTGGGTGCAGTCCCAAATTATTGTCCAGAATGGCTAGATCAGTTCACAACTCCACCAACAATACATTAGTGGTTCAATTTTCCTTTTACTGTTATATTAGCCAATATATTAGCTCTGGGGTAGTACCTTAGAGTTGTTTTATTTTCATTTCTTTCAGTAATAGTGATTTAGAACATTTTTTCACATGACTTTAGATATCTTTGATTTCTTTTTCTGAAAACTGCCTGTTCACAATCTCCAACATTTATCAACTGGGGTATGACTATTTTTATAAATTTGGCCCAATACCTTATATGTTTGAAAAACGAGATTTTTATCAGACAAACGTGGTGGGAAAAATGTTTCCCAGTTTTCTGCTTTTCTTCTAGTTTTGGCTGCACTTGTTGTTTGTGCAAAAGCTTTAAATTCCATGTGCTCGTAATTATTCATTTTACTTCACAAGATTCTTTATATCTTGTGGTTTCTTTAAACAAGAAACAGTGAATGTGTGAATGACCGGAGGCACAGTCGAGTCGAGGAAAAAGAGAATGCTAAAAATTCTGGAAAGTCACTGGAACTGGATGTCACAATCTGACTTTCACCTAGCTCTTGCCCTCTCAGTTCTCCAGAGAGTTTAGTTTGAACCCAAGAATATTTTCTAAGGCCAAAAAAAGAGAGGAAGTACACTATGCTAATTGTTGCTCAACTTCAAGGATTCTATTTAGCAATTCTGGCTTCCTTCAGAAAGTGATAAAATTGTTAGAAAGTGATTTGTCAACTTTGATTACATTAAATTAAATTCCACACACACACACACACACACACACACACACACAAACAAAACCAAGGCAGCCAAGATTAGAAAGGAAATGGCTGAATAAAATTATGGTATATGAAAATTATGGAATATTATTGTTCTATAAAAAATGATAAACAGGCTGATTTAAGAAAGGTCTGAAAAGATTTGCATGAATTAATGCTGACCAAAACAAGCAGAATCAGGAAAACACTGAACACAGTAATAGCAAGATTGTGTAGTGATCAGCTATGACAATGGTTCGGTCTCAGTGGTTCATTGATCCAAGGCGATCCCAATAAATTGTGGATGAAAAACACCATCTAAATCCAGAGAGAGAACTATGGAGATTGAATGTAAATCAACACAGGTTATATTTGCCTTTTTTTTTCTTTTCTCTTATGGTTTTCCCCTTTTGTTTTGATTTTTCTCTCCCAACATTATTCATAAGAAAATGTGTAAAAAAAAAAAAAAAAGAATTTACGTGTATAGCAAAAACATTTTTTCTATATATAACTGGGGAAAGTAGAAATTTTTTAAATTAAAATTTAATTTCAGATTGAGAACTATTTCCCCAAAATTGTACTATATGAAATGGGGGAAATGGTTTAAAACAACTGTGGAAAACTCAATGCTTTTTAATTTAATCTTTCCCTATCAACATGGGCATTGTGTTCTCTTTGGGAAGATGCTCACCATAGAAGTCATAGATCCTTCTGTTACAGGATCTAATGATCTACTTGGAGAGATAAAGCACATATACAGTATATAATTGATGTCATGATACCTTGAATTGTTACTTTGGTGTCAAAACAAATGTTCTTGCCAATTTGTGCTACAGGAGTTCAGAGAAGGGAGCTAGAGTTCGAGGGATCATCTAGACTGAGTGGTAATTTGAAGAGTGTAAACCCCAGAGAAAAAGTTGCTGAATGATGGTGGTAGAGCTAATTCAGAGATCTTGGCAGAGTCTGAAGTAGCAATCGGGAGCAAGGAGAATTCTGACTCCTCCATCATACCTGGTGAATCAGGATATATGAATGATCCAACCAGTACTGGAAAAGTAGCCAGGGATGCAATGATATGAGACAAAGATGCCAGAAGGCAGAAATGAGAAAGGAAAAGGCTTAAAATTAAAGCAAATATTCATAATGTTGTCTTTATTCAGGACACACACACACACACACACACACACACACACACACACATATATATATATATATATTTTTTAACCATTTTTCTTGCAGAATACTGAAGCTGCCTTTCCTCCCTGGGTTTGGTTTATCCTCAGTTTTGGATACAGACATTGTTAGCTATTTCAGGGATACTACTAGTAATACCCAGGGGAAGTCCAAAATTTTCTAAATTTTTAAAGTTAGCAAGGTCATCCTCTGGTCATGGGAAGAAGAGGACACAGGGGTTCTCTCCTTTCATACTCCCTTTCTCTCCCCTCAAGAGATTTCTTTTTAAACCTTTCTTGGAACTGTTTCCACAGTGGATAATGGAATGCTTAGGCTCCAGACTAGCCACAGGACAAGATTGACTCCCTTCAACTATTTTATTTCATCTATTGGCTTTCACTATTTCTAAATTGATTATGGATTTTTCTTTACTTATTAGAAATTACTTTGATTGATTGAATAGCTATCTTCTTATATGACAAAGGTATAAGGGCTTAATATCTTGTTAATTATTTTAAATGGGCTGGGGTAATCGTGGACTGATTAATCCAATCAGCTCCCTTTACAATAATAACACCATAAAAATTAGAGAAGAATGGAAAGTTATAGATTACATTGAATAAAATACTGAGTTCAAATGTGGCCTTAAATACTTACTGTGTGAATCTGGGTAAGTCACTTAACTTTGCTTCGGTATCCTCATCTATAAAATAGAAGTAATAATAGCATTTATCTTGAAAAGTTGTTATGAGAATTAAGTGAGATTATAACTGCAAAGTGCTTAGCATGTGCCTGGAACATAATAAGTGCATTCTCAATATTAGCTATTATTATTAGCTACTATTGATAAATATCTCTGTGATATCATCAATGTGGATATTCTTTCTAACAATGCAGAACACAGACTATCTATGTCTACCTATCTATCCATTATTTCATCACAGGGGATTCATTCAAAAAGCTAAATTCTATCCTTGATTTCTCAAGGATATCAATGGAATATGCTGTTGTCCTTCCCCTACACAGAGTGACTAGTCCAGTTCTACTTCCTATCATACATTTCCTTGATGATATTTTAAAATTTCCTTTCTTTGTAATTCCTTATTGGATATATACAGAACATAATGAAATATTACATTGTTCTCTGTGTGAAAATAATTTTTTAAAGAAATGATTATATTCCATGTCTTATAAACATAAAGCAACTCTGGTAGAATGTTGGTATTAAAAAGATGGACTTTTGTTTCCAGATAAAGCTTGGGACTATTAAAAAGCTTTGCAATTTCCTGAAGGCAACTTCCTCCTATTTCATATTAGATCTAACTTACCATTGATTTGTTCTATTTGCCACATACATAATTGGTGGGCAAACTTGATAGGTTGGTGGACCTTCCAACAATCTGGACAATAGACATTCTTAATCTACTTTAGTTTTTCCTGTATGAATGGTCAGCCCAAAATCTCTCACGTCATTAAACATCTTTTCCAGGAGTCTTTGTGATATTTTGGAATCTCATGCAACTGGCTCAGCGGCAACAGGAGCCGCACCATTCATAGAGAATCCCTCTTCAACCTAACTGTGCCAGTAATAGTGGCAAACATCTTTTGGCCAATAGACATCTTCTTGTTTTTTACACCTTGACAAATATTTATGTTCAAGAAGTCATTGAAAGGGGTTGTTTCTATTAATATGTCTTTCAAAGAATCTTAAATAATTGTGATGTATAGATAGCAGAAATTTTGTTGACAATGAGTCTTTCAATAGTGTTTTGCTTTACTAAATCAAATGCTTTTTCATAAGCAAAAATAATAATACAGATTTTGTATTTTCTTTGGGTATAGTGGATAGAATGCTTGTCCTGGAGTCAGGAAGACTCACACTTCTGAGTTCAAATATGGCCTCAGACTTTACTAACTGTGTGATCTTGGGCAAATTACTTAACCTTATTTGCCTCAGTTTCCTTGTCTGTAAAATGAGCTGGAGAAAGAAATGGCAAATCATTTGAGTATCTTTGTCAAGAAAATCTCAAATGGGATTATGAAAAGTCAGATGCTACTGAAAATGACTGAACAACATTTTTTATATCCTATAAAATATATATAGTTGTGAAAAACTAAAGAAATACTAAATATTGTTTGAAAAAACCTACTTCTCTTCTTACTCTAATTCTGAAGCCCTCTATTCATGTGTAGATGAGTTTTTATAAAGATTTTAATATATTTGTAGGTAATTGTTGTCCTTTTAAAAAATTAATAAAGTCTATGGTTTTTCCATATCTTTAACATCTTTCATTTTTTCACATGCCTTATGAATCAATCCTTCATGTCAAGTCATGAAATAAATCAAAACCATGAGTTGAGCTATAAAGCATCTTTAGCTGAGATAATAGAGAAGGAAACCTGCCACCTTGGGAGATTTCAAGTGGATTTCCCAACCAAATAGTTGGGAAATAGTTTTTATAGTTTTAGGAGAAGATGAAGAGATAGTATAAGGTAGTAAGGTTTGGCCATGAGACCCAAGTAGCTCTTGGTAATCTGGGCAAGGAAATCCCCTTCATTCTGGCTGTTTTACCTTTCATGCTATGAATCCCAATAGAAAGGGGAAAGTGTATTAAAAGCCACAAGGCAAGATCTTAGGATAGGGAACCTAAGGTGTAATTCAGCTCAACCTAATCAAGAGCAAATATTTTTGATTGTTTTTATGATTTGTTGTTTGACCTGTTCATTCTTTACAAGTAGATTCAGTTTTTGATTTAATTTTTAATTAGTTTTAAATTTTTGATTTATATTTCCATGGCCCATTATTACACATAATTTTTATTGCACCATGATATGAAAAGGATACATTTTAAATTTTGCCTTTCTGCATTTGATTGTGAGATTTTTATGTCCTGATATATGGTCAATTTTTTTTTGTAGGTGCCATGTACCATTGAGAAAAAGGTATATTCCTTTCTATTCCCATTCAATTTTCTCCATAGGTCTATTATACCTAACTTTTCTAAAATTTTATTCACTTCCTTAACTTTCTACTTATTTTATGGTTAATTTTAGATTTATTATGGCTAGGTCATCTTTCTTTGCATTTTTGTTTCATTAATTCTCTTGATATTCTTGACCTTTTGTTATTCCAAATGAATTTTGTTATTATTTTTTCTAGCTCTATAAAATAATTTTTTGGAGATTGATAGTTATGGCACTAAATAAGTAGATTAATTTAGATAGAATTGTCATTTTTTTTTATATTAGCTTGGCCTACTCATGAGCAATTGATATTTTTCCAATTGTTTAAGTCTGATTTTGTGTGAAAAGTGATTCTGTAATTGTGTTCCTGGGTTTGTTGTCTTGGCAGGTAGATTACCAAATATTTTATATTGTCTTCAATTATTTTAAATAGAATTTCTCTTTTTCTCTCTTACAGCTGGACTTTGTTGTTAATATATAAAAATGCTAATAATTTATGTAGGTTTATTTTATACCTCATAACTTTGCTACAGTTGTAATTTCAAATTTATTGTTTCAAGTTTTTTAATTGATTTTCTAGGATTCTGTAGGTATGCTATCATAACATCTGCAAAGAGTGATAGTTTTGTTTTTTTATTGCCTATTCTAATTCCTTTGATTTCTTTTTTCTTCTCTTATTGCTAGCTAACATTTCTAATATAACATTAAATAATAATGGTGATAATGAGCATCCTTTTTTCACCCCTGATCTTATTGAGAATGTTTCTGGTTTAATCCCATTACATATAATGCTTGCTGATGGTTTTAGGTAGATGCTGCTTATAATTTTAAGGAAAACTCCATTTATTCCTGTGATCTGTAATATTTTTAATAGGTATGAGTATCATATTTGTCAAAAGCTTTTTCTGCATCTATGAGGATAAATAATAATAGGATAAAAATAACAGGATATAGCTGTACTAGATCTAAAATTATATTATAAAGCAGCAGTTACCAAAACCATTTGGTATTGGCTAAGAAATAGATTAGTTGATCAGTGGAATAGATTAGATTCAAAGGACAAAACAGTCAATAACTTTAATATTCTAGTGTTTGACAAACCCAAAGACCTCAGCTTTTGGGATAAGAACTCACTGTTTGACAAAAATTGCTGGGAAAATTGGAAACCAGTATGGCAGAAACTAGGCATTGACCCACACTTAACACCATACACCAAGATGAGGTCAAAATGGGTTCATGACCTAGGCACAAAGCAAGAGATTATAAATAAATTAGAGGAACACAGGATAATTTACCTCTCAGACCTGTGGAAGAGGAAGGAATTTATGACCAAAGAAGAACTAGAGATCATTACTGAGCACAAAATAGAAAATTTTGATTATATCAAATTGAAAAGTTTTTGTACAAACAAAATTAATGCAGACAAGATTAGAAGGGAAAAAATAAACTGGGAAAACATTTTTATAGTCAAAGATTCTGATAAAGGCCTCATTTCCAAAATACATAGAGAATTGACTCTAATTTATAAGAAATCAAGCCATTCTCTAATTGATAAATGGTCAAAGGATATGAACAGACAATTCTCAAAGAAATTGAAACTATTTCTAGCCATATGAAAAGATGCTCCAAGTCATTATTGATCACAGAAATGCAAATTAAGACAACTCTGAGATACCACTACACACCTGTATTTGGCTAGAATGACAGGGAAAGATAATGCGGAATGTTGGAGGGGATGTGGGAAAACAGGGACACTGATACATTGTTGGTGGAATTGTGAACACATCCAGCCATTCTGGAGAGCAGTTTGGAACTGTGCTCAAAAAGTTATCAAACTGTGCATTACCCTTTGATCCAGCAGTGTTTCTACTGGGCTTATACCCCAAAGAGATACTAAAGAAGGGAAAGGGACCTGTATGTGCCAAAATGTTTGTGGCAGCCCTGTTTGTAGTGGCTAGAAGCTGGAAAATGAAAGGATGCCCATCAATTGGAGAATGGTTGAGTAAATGAACGTTATGGAATATTATTGTTCTGTAAGGAATGACCAGCAGGATGAATACAGAGAGGACTGGCGAGACTTACATGAACTGATGCTGAGTGAAATGAGCAGAACCAGGAGATCATTATATACCTCAACAACGATACTGTTTGAGGATGTATTCTGATGGAAGTGGATCTCTTCAAAAAAGAGAGCTTTAATTGATCAAAGATGGACAGAAGCAGCTACACCCAGAGAAAGAACACTGGGAAGTGAATATAAACTGCTTGCATTTTTGTTTTTCTTCCCGGATTATTTTTACCTTCTGAATCCAATTCTCCCTGTGCAACAAGAGAACTGTTCGGTTCTGCACACATATATTGTATCTAGGATATACTATAACCTATTCAACATGTAAAGGACTGCTTGCCACATCTGGGGGAGGGGGTTGGAGGGAGGGAGGGGAAAAATCAGAACAGAAGTGAATGCAAGGGATAATGCTGTAAAAAATTACCCTGGCATAGGTTCTATCAATAAAAAGTTATTTTAAAAAAATAAATAACATGTATTGGTCATCCTGCCATCTAGAGGAGGGGGTGGGTGGGAGGAGGGAAAAATTGGAACAAAAAGTTTGGCAATTGTCAATGCTATAAAATTACCCATGCATATAACTTGTAAATAAAAAGCTATTAAAATTTTTTTAATTAAAAAAAATAATAGGATAAGTTAGCATTATTATTGATAGGATCAATTATGCTGATAGTTTCCCTAGTTTTGAAGCAGCCCTGCATTCCTGGTACAAATTCACTTGGTCATAGTGTATTATCCTGGTCATAAATGGCTGTAATCTCTTTGCTAATGCTTTATTTAAAATTTTTGTATCAATATTCATTAGGAAAATCGGTTTCTAAATGTTATTTTCTGTTTTGGCTCTTCCTGGTTTACGTATAAGCACCATATTTGATTCATAAAAGGAATTTGGCAGGACCATGCCTATTTTTCCCAAAAGTTTATGCAATATTGGAATTAATTGTTCTTTAAATATTTGATTGAATTTACTTGTAAATCCATCCTGGAGACTTTCTCATAAATCAGCATTTATTATTTAAGTTCAAGAACATGTTAGATGGGAGATAGGACCACATTCAGAACAAAGTCAAAGAAGGAGGGGAGAAGGGAGGAGACAAGGAAACCAGAGCAGCTCATCTGCCTGCTCTGGTAGGGGTTGATTAGCCTTGGTTCGGAGGACACAATGAAGTGAGATAGGGTGGAGTTCCAGGGGGGATAGTTTAGGGGAGATATCAAGGGGTGGCCAAAGTTACACATCCAACCAAAAGTGGGGCTGGGATTCTCCTTGGACTAGCAGGACCACTGCCTTTTGTGGAATTGAAGCATGGAAATTTGATAAGTTCCCATCTCACGCATATGAAACATTCTCAGGGTTGAAGTTTTGTGCTAAAGAATTCTTTTATTTCCTCTAAATTCTTATACTTTGCTTATAGGTTCTTTGAATATGCATCCAATATGTTGTCTTGCTTGAGAACTGCTCATTACTTCTCCAAGTGATCTCATCCAGATCAGGTTGAAGTGCTGAATATAATTGGTTTAGATCCTTTAGAACTGGTCAGTTCATATTTTCCAGAAGTTTGTCATCTTTATTGGTGACTGTCAGTTCACCAATCAGATACATAGCCAATTGGAGAACATGGCCTGCCTGAAACAGCCTTGTGATGTCCACCTTGGTGGGCTTTATGGTCTTGGCTGTCTCCATCACAGTGACATTTAGGTGGGGAAGGGAGAAAGGAGAGAGAATGGTAGTAAGGAAGGAGAAAAGGAGGGAGGAGGAAGAGAGAAAAAGGAAAGGAGGAAGAAGAGGGGAGAAGGAAAGAAAGAAGATTTTAGAGGCTGAAGAGGGAAAGGGACGAAATAGGAAAAGATTTTTTCTTTAATAGAGTTTGTGGATGGTGTGCTCAATTTCTGTTTTTAAAATGAAATTATTCATATATTATAACATGCATAACATACATTGGATTGCTTGCCATTTAGGGGAGGAAGTGGGGGGAAGGAAGAGAAAATCTGAAACACAAGGCTATGCAAGGGTCAATATTGAAAAATTATCTGTGCATATGTTTTGAAAATTAAAAATTAAAAAAATAAATGAAGTTATTTAAGTATTTTATTTTTTCTTCTGGAAATTTATCTCTTTCACTTAGATTTTCAGATATATTGGCACATAATTGGGCAAGCTGTGCTTTAATTTCTTCTTCAATGGTGATGAATTCACCCTTTTCATTTTCAGTATTCAGTATTTTTTTTTCTTTCAAAGGTTTATTTATTTTATTGTTTTTTCCCCCACAAAACCAACTTTTAGATTTTATTTATTGGCTCAACAGTTTTCTTTCAATTTTATTAATCTCTCCTTTGATTTTCAGAATTTCTAATTTTGTATTTAACTGGGCACTTTTCATTTATTCTTTTTCTAGCTTTTTTAATTGCATGCCCAATTCACTGATCTCTTTCTGTGTTTTATTTATTGAGAGATATAAAATTTTCCCTAAGAACTGCTTTGGCTGCAACCCATGAGTTCTGCTATGTTGTCTCATTATTATCATTCTTTTGGAAGGAATTATTGTTTATTTAAGAGTAAATATATTAAGAGTAGGAATGGAAGGATGTTAACTGAAATTCTGACCTTACAAGGATGCTTTAAGGGAATGGCAGTCCATAATATGTTGACATTAACAATTTCTGTCATAATTATATTAACAATTTTATCATTGAAAACTCTCAAAATTATGTTGTGTCCAACATGGATTTTTTTCCTATATATCCTTCCTCCATGCTAGCTGTTTTTCCTATATATTTTTTCTTTTTTGGTGCTAGTTCTATAAACTTTCTCTCTCTCTCTCTCTCTCTCTCTCTCTCTCTCTCTCTCTCTCTCTCTCTCTCTCTCTTACTGAGGCAATTGGGGTTAAGTGACTTGTCCAGGTTCAGACATCTAGGAAGTGTTAAGTGGCTGAGGTCATATTTGAACTCAGGTCTTCCTGACTTCAGGGCTGATGTTCTATCTACTGCACCAACTAGCTGCCCCTCTACTTTTTCTTTAAGCACATCTGGAATTGTGATATTAGAATCCAAATGTGGCTCCATTGATCTTGTTGGCAAATATTAAATATATATTTGTATATTTACATGTAAATATATAATTATATTACTGACTTGAATAAATATAGAAATATATTACTGACTTGGATGTTTAGATTACTGTGGAGGAGTGCATTCAGGGGTTGTCCCATGATTCTACCATTTGCCTGCAGTATTTTTTATAATTTCCAAGAAGTAGCTAATAAATGGAGGGACTTAATAGTTTCCTTTACTACCAAACCACGTTAGAATTTGGCTTGGAGTTGAAAGAGCCCCGGTCTCTTGACTATAAAGTGACAGCCAGATTATCATCAAAAAAATCGGAACAGAAGTAAATGCAAGAGATAATGCTGTAAAAAATTACCCTGGCATGAGTTCTATCAATAAAAAGTTAAAAAAAAAAAAAAAAGAATCCCCTCCTATTCAGGCCTTCAAATCTGACTTTATGTTCAAGTAATTGCTTGAAGCTTAGATGATACTGTGGAAGAGGATTGTAAAAAGCAATAAGACAAGTTCACACTAGACTCTCAGAGAATTATTGCTCAGAGGTTTGAGGATGAAGGTCTGAGGAAATATGAATATGAAGAATAAAGTAGGTCTTTAGATTCCTGTATCTTCCTCCATAGTGAGTTTAAAAGTAGTCTGACATTAGAATTAGTTCAAATTTCTACTTCATTTTTTTTTTTTTACATCAAATAGAAATATCTGAAAAATGTTTCCTTCCATTGGAAATACATGGTACCTCCTGGTGACTGAAGTGGCTGCTTTCTTTCCTATTACTTTCTTTGAACTCAGGACTTTGTGACTAGAACAACATTCATACCATCTCTAGGGGGAAAATTTGTCTATCCTCAAATGTGAACTCTAAGCTCCCAAAGTATTTCTTTTTAGCTGAACTTATTTTTACAAATGACCCTAGCAACATAGAATAATAAGTAAGTGAATGAATAAATGAGAGAGAGAGAGAGAGAGAGAGAGAGAGAGAGAGAGAGAGTATAGGATCTTAGAAGACATTTATTGTTCAACTGCTTGTTTTACAGGGGAAGAGATGGAGGTCCAGGGAGGTGTGATGTTTAGAATATCTGCCTCATTTTTTTCCTGGTCTAAACTAAACTGCATTTTGTTTTCCATTTATCCTCCTTTTCTAAAAGGAGTAGGTGTGTTGTTGGTCGAGCCTGAGGCACAGTCTCATTTCATTAGTTCTGAAGTACTTATTTTACAATTCTTTATCTGCACAAGGAGACATTGGGTATCATAGGGCCAATTTTTCAGCTTAATGAGAAGATGAACTGGTACAAATTCACCAGAGATTGAGTAAAATTGACTGGGGCAACTAACTAATCAGGGGTCACGAAGAATCAAGCATGGCTAAAACGACTGAATGACTACAACAATCTAAGAAGTAAGGGGATTACTAAGAAGTAATCAGGAGTGGACCTGATGAAAATAGAGTAACTGGGGACATTGCTGGGAGCTTTAAAGGGTTTAGGGAAAGCCTTCAGATCCTAGACCGACTGTGGAAAGAAACTGAAACTAGATTTGAGTTCTAGGAAGGAGTAAGAATTAAGGAACACATTAAATTTGACAAAAGAGCTACCTATGCTAGTAATTAGCTGTTCTTCCAGAGAAAACTGATTGTCAGATCAGACCTCCAAGATTTACTACCAGTTTCTGACCTAAATCCCATTTTGAGCAGCCTCTATTAAGGGGAATATTGCCTAAAGGCTGCACCTGTTTCTTTTTTTCCTCTTTCAGCTTGCTCTTCCCCTAGGAGTCTATTCTCATTCCCAAAAGCCAGTATCCACCGTCCCTGTAGCTTCCTGTGTCAGAAGCTTTTGTCTACCCTAATGGGGCTCATTGTTTAGCAAGTTTCCCTTAGCGCCGGTTTTAGGTTAGACTCTCCTACTGGCTTAAACAATGAGCCCCGGGACATCTGCTGTATTTTCAGAAAGCAATCCCTCCTACCCGTCTGGATGATGTCTGTCTATCTCAGTGGTAGGTAGCTTTGGGATCTGTGGCCTGGTTGCTTACTGGCATCCTACCTAGGAAGAAATAAAATTCAGAAAATTTCATCTGAGACATTGGTTAGCCAGTAACTACATACATGCTTCCCATCCCAACACATTTCTTATTCAACTCCTCCTCTTAGCTTTGGTTTGTATTGTAAAGCTCAGAAGCCATTCGGAACCCAAACCAAGTCCTAATAAAAGTGATTTCTTCTCATCATTCTCTCTTCATATTCTGATGGGATGGCTACTGAGATTTTTGTAGTGTCCGGTTCACTTTATGTTCAAGTCAAGTATCCTTCTCCTTTAAAGTCACTCTAGCCCCATTCCAATTGAGGTACATTTTCTTGCTCATACCCTGAGGAATTTAAAGAGGAAAAAAAGTTAAAGCTGTATTCTTTAGAACTATGATATTTATTCCCCTAAGCAATTCCTACTGGCTTTTATGGCCTGTGAATGTGGGGGAGGAGATTATAAAGCAGGGGTTCTTAACCTGTGATCTATAAACTATAAACTTAAAAAAATACGACAACTTTATTTCACTGATTATGTTTCCTTTGTAAATTCTACATATTTTGTGCATTTAAAAATGTAGCTCTGAGAAGGGGGTCCAGGGCTTTGACAGACTGCAGAAGGAATCCATGTCAACAACTCCTGGTATAAAATAATAAATTTTACATCTTTTGATATATATGTATATAAATATATATGTATTTGAACAATATTACACATCAGCTCCCAGATAAACTGCATAAACTGCTATGCTGGCTGTCCAACACCATTGAAAGAAATGATGTCTTTTCACGGTGGGAATGGGAAATAATTCGGGTATTCCCAGGTACCACCTGGTGGCAAGTGAGAATATTGCTGCCTTTTTGGGAGGCTAAAACTGTTTTGCCAGAGAGCAGTTGATATGACTTCGTAGGGTTAGTGAGAGCCACCTACTGGGAACTGCAGATATTTCACTCCTTTGCTGGATCATTAATATAGAGACATACTGTTCTTCTGAATGTTGAAAGTGGCCAATTGGCCATTCTGGATTGCTGCTGCCTTTGCGGTAACACAAGTGAAAAATAAATAAAAATATAGGACACACACTGCCAGGGTAAGTTCAGCCTTTGAACTAGGGGCCGGCCCCTCGGAGTAGCACTCTCTGTAGCAGAGTTTGAACAGTTGGCAGTTCCGTTCAAGAAAGGAACCTCCTTGTCTGGTACTTTATCCTGCCAGGTGATCTGCAGAATCTTCCTAAGACAATTCAGATGAAAACAACGGCCTGAAGCTGGTATCCTGGCCAAGGCATACAACAATGGGATCTGCAGACCTTCACTTTGGTAGTCAGTCTGATCTCTTCTCTCCCACACTTTCTTCAGCCTTCCAAACACTGAGCTAGCTCTGGCAATGTGTGCATCGATCTCATTATCAATGAGGACATCACTGGAAAGCACACTGCCACAGAAAGTAAATTTATCCACAGCATTTCAAACCTCTCCATTTGCTGTAGGCAACTGATGGTTCCCTCTATGGATGGTGTGGAGCTGGCCGTTAATTTTTAGGCCAAAACTAGCACAAGTAGCAGAGAATTGAGCCGTTTTGTTGCATTTTAGCTTCAGAAGCTGCATTGAGAACACAATTATGTGCAAATAAAACACTCATGCATCCAGTACTCTCTCCACTTTGGTCATGGCTTGGAGCCTTTTCAAATTAAAGAATTTACCATTGGTGTGGTAGCTGATCTTGATGCCATTCTTGTCCTTATTGAAAGCATCTGAAAATATTGCTGAAAATGGAATGCTGATATTTAACATGTATGGGTTTACCTGCCATCTAGGGGAAGGGATAGGGAGTAGGGGAAAAGTTGGAACAGAAGTTTTTGCAATATGCATATGTTTTGCATATAAAAAGCTATAGTAAAAAATAAAATTATAAAAAATTTAAAAATGGAATGCTAAAAATAATGAGAGCAAGTACATAATATGGCTTTACTTCATGAGTGATTGGGAAAATCCAAGAACAAGCATTCTGTCATGGAACTGCTATGCAATGACGACACACTTTTCCAGGCAACCTGATTTTGCAATGATGTTCCATAAACCCTCATGAGTGACAGTATTAAAGGTTTTAGTTGGATCAACAAATGTTGTGTACAGATCTTTGTTCCATTCCTGGTATTTCTCCTGGAGTTGTCAAGCAGCAAACACTGTATTAACTCTTTTTTGGCCCTCAAGTAGGTGACCATCTTCCAGGGGAAGGATCAGTCTCTTAGGAAGAACTCTGGCAATCACAGGACAATCTATTTTCTTTACTTTTATGAAGATGGACAGTGGAGGAATAATCTCTTTTCATGTAACTCACAAAACTTCAGTCAGCTTTTGTATGAGTAATGGACCTCCCCATCTTGTAAATCTCAGCTAGAATAGAATCAGCACCAGGTATAAAAGGTATATTCTCTCCAAACTAGGCTATACTACATATTATACTTCAGTTTTACTACATTCTGTAGCAGAAAATGAATGTTCTGTTGTGGTGACTTTTCCAGACATCTCTATTTTCAGCAAGTTCTGATTTGTAGGAGCTAATCTGTAAGCAGCTGGAGGGGTCAGGGGCTAGGACACTTGGACTGTTGTTTGTTTAGTCATGTTTTCATTTGTATCTGACTCTTAATGATTCCATTTGGGGTTTCCTAAGAAAAGTTACTGCAATGGTTTATCATTTCCTTCTCCAGTTCATTTTACAGCTGAGGAAACTTGAGGCAAACAGCATTAAGGGACTTGCCCAGGATCACATAACTAGTAAGTGCCTGAGGCCAGATTTGAATTCTGGAAGATGAATCTCAATTACTGCACAACCTATCAGATAAATTGAATTTAAAATTTAGACACTTCCTAATTGCCTGGGCAAGTCATTTAAATTCTGCCTCAGCTTCCTCAATTGTAAAATGAGAATAATCGTACTTACCTCCCAGAATTGTTTTAAGGATTAAATAAGATAGTATGTATATAAAGTGCTTAGCACAATACCTAGCATACACTAAACACTTAATAAATGCTTGTTTCCTTACCTTTTCCCATAGGAGCCAATGTTTTGACATTCTTATCTTGCCTGTGGTATCCTGAAACGAGATCACATTTTATTTTTGCTAGATGATAAAACCTATTAGTAGAATCCTGCAAAACTCTTGTCCCAAAGTCCCAGTTCCTTCTATGCCCAGAGGCAAAGGAAAACATTAAGCTGATCATTTATGCCTTTCAAAACAAAGTTATTATTACAACCACCACTCCCTCTAGAATGCTTATATTGTTAAAAGAAATTTTCCCAGGATACCTATCAGTTCGTCCAAAATTTAAGGGCTGTATATTCTGTGATTTTGCTCATCTTTCCTATTGTCCCAAACCTAGCAAGCATATATCTTGCATTTCCCCAATTTGTATTATTTTGTCATAATGGATTTATGCTAGATTTTTATCTTCCATCCCCCCCAAAGTCTTGATAGTCAATATTTGTTTGCCTTCACCTAGCAAGGACTATTTGGATGACGTTGTTACAAAGCAAAATAGATCCCTCTTGACTGGATTCACAGGCACTTCAGAAACATCTTGACGGTACTATTCTTTAGACATGATTCTGCTTTAATTGTGTGGATGACCTTCTCCTGGTCTCCCCTTTATAGGAAGATCCTAAGATTCTTCACATCTCCACCCTTGCCTCAGCCCCTAAACTCTTTACCATTGTTCTTTCGTTCGATTCCTTTGCTGATAGCAGCCTTGAGAGACAATGCTGCGAGGGAAGGCGGCTTTGGGTCCCCATTGTTGGGGGACACTCTGAAACATTGGTTTTGGTCCTTTGCCTTTTTTCTTTTTCTATTTTAGGGACTGAGGACTGACGTTGTTGAGTTACAAAAATTCAGGAGAGTCGATGTTTGAGACTTCCTTGTGTCCCAGCATTTAAGTTTGGCAGATGGCTTAGTAGCAAGGCTTGAGGAATAAAGAATTACCTTTCAAGATCCAGCCTAACAGCAACTGGGACAAGGACTCATCTCACAGCAATGCCACATGAGTTGAACTTGATAAGACTAATATTATGTAGAAACTGAGCTGTTTTTTTTTTTTTTTTTTGTGCCTTCTAAGAATCGGAAATCGATAGGATGCCCATCAATTGGGCAATGGCTAAACAAGCTGTAGTATGTGCTTGTAATGGACTATTATTGTGCTATAAGAAATGACAAGTAGGATGATTTCAGAAAAACCTAGAAGTCTCACAAGTGAATAGAACCAGAACATTGTACACAGTAATAGCAATATTGTTGGATGAAGAACTGTGAATGAGTTATTTCAGCAATACTACGATCCAAGATAATCCCAGAGGAGTAATAATGAAGCATACTGCCTCCAGAAAAAAAGAACTAATGCTATTTGAATACCCCCTCACCCCCACCCCAGCATGCTATTTTTCACTTTCATTTGAGTCTTCTTGAACAAAATAGAGACCAAGCTTCCCGAGGACTGAACTTGATCTGCCATACATTCATGGGTCCACCGCAGAGGGGTCCCCCTTCAGGAGAGACAAGCAGCCTAGTGTCCCAGCCCCTTGGTTACCATGTTAGCTACAAAAACTTTCCTCCCTCTTCCTTCCCTCTCAGTCTGCAAGACTCCCGGCAAATACATTCTCAGCAGACTCGATCCTTGGAATGTCATTTTGGAATCCAGGAATATGTCATTTTCATGTTTTAAGCTATGATCCCGTCAAGATATTTGGAGATAAGACCCAGAAAGCAAACTGCCTTGAGCCTGGTGTCCTCATCTGGCACAATTAGCTCGGACAATCAAACTCGTCTCATGGTTGCTATTACTCTTCCTTGTCGGGGCTGGAGATCACTGCATAGTCCTACTTTTTTTGGCAAGTATTACTATTTGCCCACACTGAAGGGGGTCCTCCCCACCTCCCCCCCAGCTAGGGGCGACTCCCTAGCACGTGTCCTTCCTTTCCAAGTTTCCCTCACTTTGTTTTGATTCCTGAGCCTCCTGTCTCTAGCGAGCTAGCTATTTGACTCTGGTCTTCCACAAGTTACAAGCTGGTTTGGTCTGGTTGATAACTCAGAGCCAAGCCTCCTGATTTCCACCCATTAACCCCCTGACTATATCTGGGATAGTGAAAACATATATTGACATAAGATTTGCAATGGGCTTTCCTCACAACTCTTGTGAAGCAAGCTATTAGAAATATCTTTAGAAAACACTTTTAAAGAGGTCAAGTGATTTTTCCATGATCATACGACTGGCCAGTGCCAGAACAAGACCTTAAAAAATCAGAATTCTGGATGCTTGACCTCAACTTCAATTCTCTCCACTTGCACCATGAAGAACTGAGCACGTCAAAGACACTGAACTGAATATTCACCCAAGACATTGCCTGATCCTTACTGTTCAGGTCTTAAGCTTTTTTCTGTTTCTTCCCCAATCCAAGTGATGTAAAAAACAAGTACAAATTACACCATTACCTATACCTATATCTTTGTTAGGCTTCTGGGTAGGGTTTGGCAAAGTATAAAATTGCCACTATAGGAAATACACAAGCCTTCAAGCAATACACAGGAAGATCAATATACCATATTTACAATAAAACTTTTATTTAAAAACAGAACCACAGTAACAGAAATAAGCATAGAAAATACATTTGGAAATATTTACAATGAGACAATGGAGAAAAGGGAGGGAGAAACTGTTAAAACTCTACTATTGCCAATTCCCAGACCCTAGTTCTACCTGGGGATCTAGGGAGAAACTGGCTAGAACCAGAGAGCAAGAAGTTTTCTTCAATCAACTACATAATATATATTTTATATATATATATATACACATACATACATATATGATACATATATGTAGATACATATATATTTATTTTCCCTCCTCCCCTCCCCCCCAATGACCAGAAAAGGTGAAAAATAAGAATTAAATACTGTCCACAGGCAAGGTGGGTCAGGAGGTAAGCACCGAGGGCAATCCCTCAAAAGTTTCTGGAAGAGCAAAGTCTATAGATTTAGAAAGATACTCAAACTTCATCAGCAGTGATAGCTTGCTACCCTCTCTTCCTTTTATAATTCAGGGAATTCCTAGTCATCTTGCCCCTCCATACCCATTTTGTCTACAGAGGTCAAACCTCCCTGTCCTGAGCCCCTCAAATATTCAGAGCATCTTTCTTTCCCATTCCACCTAGAATTGATGAAACTCATTAAAGGTTATTTCATTCTCAGTAAGAGCCTCTTAATTGGTGGTTCAATAGAATATACAATTTAGCCAGCATCAGGGAGGTAGAGGGTGTGTATGGGTATGTGTGTTGTCTGTCTTGGGGAAACTTAAGATTCAAGGAGTAGTAGTAGGGAGGCTGATTAAATAATGTCCAGCCAAGGCAGTAGTTGTTTATACACACAGAGAACCAAAATTACCCCAGGAGATATGAGGAGTAACACATAAATCATAACAGCAACAATATTCATGAACAAATTAAGACACATTTGACCCTGGAGGAGACAATGACTTTAGATATATATTGTTACTATCCAAATTAAATGTGAATTATGAATGGACCTTCACCTCACCCAAGTTTCCTCCAGTGGACTGATGCCAACATATTTACAAGGAAGCCATGACCATTTCTCCACTTGAATAAGGAAACACGGGCAAAATGCCACCCCTCCCCCAAAAAACTAAAAACTCGTAGTCCCATAATCTACATACAAATTTCTAGTGCCTTATGAATATTATCCCTTAAATCCTGTTCTAAAATGGGATGTGGGGGTGGGGGAAACCAAAGACACCCAAAACCTAAGAAAATCCCAAAGAACAAAAACAAGGAAAATTTTGCCTTTCTGTACTGAGAAACAATTCTCAACATTATTTTCCCAACTCAAGGGGAGGGGAAAAAATAGAAGCTATAAAATGAAAGGAGTTCCATCTGGTGAAAAGGGGAATTTTCAGAGAAATTTAGAAAACCCATCTTTCTCCAGAGGTAGAACCCTCCAACCGCATTCAACTTCATTGCCTATGATGTCGATAATATTGCAGTTTCCAAGTAATATTATATAGTTTAACGAAAAAAAAAAAGGAAAAAATACCCAAAGGAAAACAGTAGCTTCTGCAGGCATCACAAATACTGCCTGTCTTCTTTCCCAAGTCTATTATCATTTTCATGGAGTATAGAAATTGCTAAAGGTCATGTGAAAACCTCCACTACTATTTCACGTGCCCTTTCACTCCATCTCTCCCTGTATTTCTTCCATCCTTGCTGCATAAACTCCTCCAAAATACTTTTTACTTCTCCCCAGTCCTTTGTTTAAATTTATACCCCTCTCCTTTCTCTGCCCTCAACAGTTTTCATTATTTTGTGCAATTGTCTTTTTACACTAAAAAAAATAAATATTTGTGAAATAAAACCGGCAAGTAAAATAAATAAAACTCAAGTTAATGAACTCTGCAGAGTTGTTTAAAAAAAAGGTGAGGAAGATGCTCTTATTTGGTCCCCAACTCTTTTTCCTACCCAGCTCCAACTCCAATTAGTGAAATAATAACTCTTGTAGTTATTGGAATGAGAAGGATATCCCTTCTTCTGATTTCCAGGTCTCAATGAATCACTATTAGAACCCAAGGAAATGAAGAAGTAGCAAAGGTTGGCACATGTGCCAAGGAGCCAATCCCTCCAGAAATGAGGGAAAGTTCACCTGATCTCTCTTTAGCAGAGTATGTTCAGCGTCCATGATATTAAATGTTTAAAAGCCGGTAAAGCTGAGGTGACTCCAGCACTAGGTTCATCTCCATGCTCTTGGAGTAAGGTGAAAAAAGAAACACAGTAGCAGCAATCAAACAGTCCTGGGTTATAAGTATCCTGATGAGGGCCCACCACCTCAGAGAGATGTTTTTCCATGTTGGGAGACTGGAAGAGGAGAGGTATGGAAGGAGGTGGGATTTTAGAGGGCGGATGATGAGGACTCCTTGACTGGATCAATGTTGTTTACATCCACACTGGGGCTTTTCTCTGTCATTAAGTTGGGGTTCATAGAACCCTGACTCTTGCTCTCAAAGACCTGGGCAATATTCTCAAAAGTTCTGCCCTTGGTCTCAGGGACTTTGAAGAAGGTGAACAAAAAGAAGAAGATGAGGAAGAAAGTAAAGACAATAAAGACGTAGGATCCCAAATATTTCTAAAGGGAAAAAAGAAAATTTCAGTCAAAAATCATCTTCAGATCAAGAACCAGCCCCACCTGCCCTCCATGGTAATAATGATGGTCATGATCCTTCAAACTTTGGAGTGCAGACTAAATGGGGATCCTTCCAAGAATTAGGACTATAATACTAACCCACACACCTCTCATCTTGCCTCTGCAATCTACCTGTGTACCAATTTCTAGTCTCTTAAGAATCCTGTTCTCAAACACCTTTTGGGATTTATAAATCAGGGAAAATTTTGGTTTCAGTTTTATAATGCCAATTAATAACCCATCTCAAGTGGTCTCTGGGTTAGCTAGTAAAGTACCTGAGGCAATATTCTATACTTGTTCAAGATGGCTCTAATTCATTCATCTAACCCCAAATGAACTAACACCATTTTCAAGTAGGACTCGAGGATGGAGTTCACTCACCGCAGCCGTAGGGAAGAGCATCCCCACAAGGAAGTTTGAAGTCCAGTTGGAACAGCCGGCCACAGCCATGGCGGCCGGGCGAGGTCCTTGGCTGAAGAGCTCGGCAACAATGAACCAAGGAATTGGTCCTGGGCCAATTTCAAAGAAGGCCACAAACCCAAAGATGGCACCAATACAGATATAGCTCATCCACAAATGAGTAGCCTAAATGAGGAAACATCAAGTAGCCAAGAATAAGGAGGAGATAATCAAAACAACCCAGGTTTTCCCTTTTCCCTCTTGCAAAGGACACTCACCTTGAGAGACATAGCAATAACCATAAGAACAGAACAGAAGGCCATTCCACTCAATCCTATTAGATGAAGGGTTCTCCTTCCTGCTCGCTCCACCAAAAAGAGCTAGGAGAATAATGCCAAATGAGAATTTTGCTTTTTCTTTAAATCAATGTTTTCTACTTAATATATTCTGTGTTGCTTAAGGCTTGGCTTTTTATTCTATCTTCCCTGCTTTTAAGGGTGGGTTCTAAATATTTATCTTTTTCCTGTTATATTCACCCTTTATTTTCCTTCCCTTTCATCATTTTTCAAATATTGAAATCTCTTTTCTATTACTCATTGTTCAATCACTTAACCTCTATATTTCTCACTTCCTTCTCCCAAAGGCACTGATGCTTAAGTTCTTGTTTTAACTATGGTACAAAAAACCTAAGATCAGTGTAATTCAACCTCAAAATTTACTCCAAATTAGATCACATGAAGAGACACAAAAGACTATTACAATTGAGAAAAAGGAAGGAGGGAAATGAGCCAGTGCTCTGAAACAAAAAAAAAATCATCTTTTTGGCTCTAAGAGAGGATAACTTAAATCATTCAGTTGGGTCTAGAAATTTTTCTAATCCTATAAAGAACTAGGAGAAAGAGGAAAGAAAAGGGAAGGACTGAATAGAAGGAGGGCAGAAATACTAGGGAAAAAAGCTAAGAAGGAGGGAGGATGATAGAAAATAAGATAGTGGGTTGGGGTGAGTCAAAAAAAACCACACTACTAAAGACAGGATGGCAAGAGAACAAAAGTATGTACAGGAGAGAATAGGATGGAGGGAAATACAGAGCTGGTCATAACTGTGAATGTGAATAGAATGAACTCTCCCAATAAAATAGAAATGAATAGCAGAATGGATTAAAAAACAGAATCCAACAATATGTTGTTTACAAGAAACACATCTGACCCAGAGATACACATACAGAGTATAAAGGTAAAATGCTGGAACAGAACTTATTATGCTTCAGCTAAAGTTAAAAAAAAAAAAAAAAAAAAAGAACTAGGAGTAGCAATTCTGATTTCAGATAAAGAAAAAGTAAAAATAAATCTAAGAGAGATAAGGAAGGGAAGTACATCTTGATAAAGGGTACAGTAAACAATGAAGTAGTAATTATACTAAATGCATATGGACCAAGTGGTAGAGAAGATTAGTTACAGGAAGAAATAGGTAGAAAAACTAAACAAAGTTAACATCAATCTTCCCCTCTAAGAATATGACAAATTAACCACAAACCAAACAAGAAGAAACTAGGGAGGTCAAAATTTGCCCCAGAAGTTTCCTTTTATATTGTCCCCAAATAAATGTCCAAACTCACCGAGACTACAGTAAATACCACATTAATCGCACCAGCACCAATGGTAGCATATATTGGCTCTTTAACACCAGCATCTGCGAAGATTCCTGTAGAATAATAAAATACCTAATTGGGGGGAGAGGGGACAGAAAGAAAAGAGGAAGTTACCATGTTAGAAAGAAGGCTCTGGGAACTTCATTAAGCTTTAAACAATAAATTTGGGGGCCCAAGTGAAGGTAAAATGAGGTTGCCTGTGCTTCCTTGACACAATCAATTCCCTTTCCCCCAAATTTCCTTAACCTTCTTCAACCCAAAGGACTTATCTGGAGTCTTCACATTGATAACTGGAAGGTATCATCATTAAATGAATAATTAGCCTAGGCTAGGTACAAAAATTTGTTTGAAATACACTCAAAACTAGAACCCCAAAATTTTTTCCCATATTGTTTTCCTTAAGACAAATATATGAATCCACTTGTACTTCTTTTAGAACTCTTCTTCTGAATTAATGTATTGTTACTAAATGACAATCCTTTAAGTTGCACAATCACAGAGAGGTTGAAGTTATGAGCCTCATAAAAATGACTTGAATATCTATCAGCTCTTCAAAAGAGCACTCTATACTATCATCCTAACTTAAGCAACTAAAGAACCAGAATCATTAGGTAGGTTCAGTGGTAGCAACCAATCAGCAAATACACTTTTTTAGTCTGACTCAATTGTCTCCGTGTTATCAAAGTTATTAAAACAATACTACCTAAGCTCTTATAACCTGAACTTTATATGAATGTTAAGAGAAAGAACTTATATTAGCATTGAAAAGCAATACTTAAAAATTGAAAAGCACATATCAGTCCAGGAGAATAGATAATGAAGCAGATTATTTCTTAACTAAACAGAAACATAAGAGAATGTTGACTGTTGCTTTGTGGTTTTATTTAATACTTTTGTTTTTGTCTTTTTTTTTTTTTTAAAGGAAGGAAGGAGGTGAGTTAAGAGGAAGCGACTTGCTAATAGGAAATGACTTAGGTGAAAATTTAAGGCAATAAAACAAAGTTTAAAAATAATTACAATGTCACTATCACTCAAATACCCTGGTTGAATTTCCCTTCTGGTCCTAAAAATTTGACTTTTATTTCTAAAAACATGTACTCTTTCTTCTTTTCCTGCTTTAAGTTATAGGCTAGTCAACTTACAAGTAAGTGTAATCACTGATAAAAAGCCACCTCTCACAGAGGCCTACCACAGGAAGGGTCCTTCCTGCATGCATTTTTTCCATTCTGGGAAAGCACTGCACAGAGCTAAGAAATGGCCAAACAATACGGCAAGAATTGAGAGGGAGGAAGACAGGGAACCACAGTGAATACAGGATAAACCTAGACCCAGGAAGTAAGGGGATCATTTATCCTCCAAGACTCAGTTTTGTCATCTACAAATTGGAGAGAACACCTATGTTACCACCAATTATTAATATTAATAAAGAAAGATAATTAACAGGAAAAACCATGACACTTAGGCAAATAATAGATTAGGTGCTCACAGCATTAATTCCAGAGAGCTGTTGAGAGAGTTGGAGCATGATGGCAATGATAATGGGTTGTCGATAACTTGGTGTCTTAAAGAGGTCAAGCACAGTTGGTTTCTTTTCTTGTGCCATTTTAGCACTCTCATTTTTCATCTCCTGGATATCCTGGTCTACATCTTGAGTGCCCCATAACTTTTCAAGAACTGCGAATAGGAAAAGGGGATAAATTAGCTTATCCAAATTCATTTTTTAATAATGGTGGCCTGCAAGATAAGATTTGAGTTTTAGACCCAATTCCTTCTTCTCATGCTTCAGGAATATCATAACTTGCAATTTAAAGAAACTATATTCAAGAGGAGTAAGAGGATAAACAATCTAAAGTCACGCGATCAGATAAGCTCAAAGATATTACTTGGTACTTACTTTTTCGTGCCTGCTCCTCTTCCATCTTATTGATAAGTAGGAATCTGGGGCTTTCAGGGCAAAATGGAAGGGCTAAAGATTGCAGAACAGCAGGGATGACAGTAAAGCCTAATAATAATGGCCACAGTGTCTCAGTTCCCATGATCATTTGTAGTCCAAAGATCTAAGGATTCAAAAAAATAACTAAATTATAATGCTTTAAGGAACCTCTTCAAAATGTACTTTCAAGGACAAATTCTCAAATCTTGTCTAGTGTCATTTCCTGAATCAAATTTATAAAAAAAATAAGAGCTATGCCCCAATTGATAAATGATCAAAACATATGATCTGTGTCCAAAGGGCTATAAATTTCTGCATAATCTTTGACCTAACACCACCACTACTTGGCATGAATACCAAAAGAGATTCAAAAGAAAAATGGCCTATATGTACAAAAAAATCATAGCAACTCTTCTCAGGACAAAAAAGTTGAAAATTAAAGGAATTACCATTAATTGGGGAATGGCTCAATAAACTGTGGAATATGTTTATGATGGAATATTATTGTTCTATGGCAAATGATGAGCAGGATGTGCTCAGGAAAAAAAAAAAAAAACCTGGAAAATCCTCCATGAACTCCAGCAAAGTCAAATGTACTGTATACAAAGTAACAGCAAAGTTGTGGGGTGACCAGCTAGGAATGGTACAATCGTCCACTATTCTGAAGGACTTGGGATAAAAAATCCCACCCATACCTAAAGAAGGAACTGATTTGAGTCTGAATACAGATCAAAGCATTCTTTCTCTATCTCTTTACTTTTTTAAACTTAAATTTTTCTTGAAGGTTTTTATTTTCATTAGAGTGAAGGATTTATGTTGTTTTTCACAACTTGACTTTCATGGAAATATTTTGCTTAACTTCACAAGTGGTTTCCCAACTATGGATAGGGATAAGGGAGAAAAGCTAGAACTCAAAAATTTTAAAAACAAAAGTAAAAAAAGTTTTTTCTGAATGTAACTGGGGAATAATATTTAAAACTTTCTCCTATAGTGAAGGACACAATTTGTTTTAAAAAATCAAAAATCTTTTCTTCTCTACCTTCATTAACCATTTTAGCTTATTTAAAAAAGGCTTTACCTTTCCCAAGCTAATAATGGAATAAACTAATAACTCATCAGGCCTCCTTAGTATTGATAATGAAATAAGCCAATCATTCTTAATCATTCTTAATGAACATGAATCTATTTGAGGAACTGGTTCTCTTTAGAGCTTCTGGTCCTATCAGGGCACATAACTGAAAAGGTAAAAAATAAGGTCCCTTGTACCTTCCCTCACTCACTTCTACCTAGTAAAAATAATATAAAGAATACCTGGGCAATAAGGATTCCCACAACAATACCCAGCTGGTTTAGGGTGCCAAAGGCACCACGAAGGGCAGTTGGAGAGACTTCGCCAATATATATAGGTACAAGGCCAGTGCAAAGGCCACAGAAGAGACCAATAATCAGACGGCCCAGGATCAGCATCTCCACGGACTGTGCAGTCTTGGCAAAGCCCAAAAGGGCACCTCCAATAAGTGCGAGTACATTGACGATGAGCATGGAGTTGCGTCTATAAAAGGAAGGAAATAATTGTGAGTAAGTATGGTTTCTCTAGTCCCCTGTTTTGCTCTTTCTTTTCTGTACCATCTTCCTCAAGTTTCCTTAGTTTACTTTCTCTCCACATATTTTCTGTGTTCTGATTCTTTGTTCCTCATTTCTTCACCACCCTTGTTCCACTTTATCAAGAATTTTTCCCATTAGTATGACTAGGCTAAAGATTGGATAGTCAAACTGATTACGGCTTGTTTAAAAAAGCTTCTTTCAGTTTGTAACTGGCTCCTTTCAGTTCCTCCCTTTACTAAAATAGTTTATTTTATAAGGCATATTATTAGCCAAGTCAAAAATGGCTAACTGATAACATTTTCCACCTTCTGCCAATCTTAGATCATAAACCTTATTTGCAAAAGGAAAGAAAATATGATTACCAAATGACCCTACTCTGAGAGAAGATTAAAATATGAAGTCCCAGATTCTTTCCAGATATAATCATTTGGTACTGGCAAATGAGACAAGATAGCCAAATGAAATTTGGGAGTAGCCAGGAAAAAAGCATTAAAAATATAATGCAATGCAATTCCTCTCCAATTTTTATAGCATATTGGTATTCCTGGGCAGTCTAATTTATTGCTGAATTAGGCAAGTAGAGGAAGACTACTTTCAGGCTGTAGAGACTTCTATTTTTTTTCCCTCTCTAAAGCTGGATTGAAAGCACGTGTTTTCTTTAAGAATGTGGCAGGAAGAGATTATGGAAATAATGTGAAGGAATAAATGAGGTACATTCATAACTAAAAGAAACATATGTAAGATCAAAAGCCATTTCCCAATAGATTAGGGGGCTAAAGGGTATGAACATAACTTTCAGAAAAGAACTGCAAACTATTAACAATCACACCATATGAAAGAATGCTTTAATAACTAATAAGGCAAAATGAAATTAACTCTTGAAATTTACCACTCACCTGAGAAATTAGCTACAATGACAAATGATGGGACCAATCAGTGTTAGGTTAAGGAAAAAGATATACTAAGCACTGTTACTAGAGCTGTGAATTAATTGGCCCCACCATTCTGTAAAGCAATTTCGAATTATGCTAGGGTGACCATAATGTCCATTTCCTTTAATCTACAGCTGTCATTACTTGGTGTAGACCTCAAGGAGATCAATGATTAAAAAAAAAAAAAAAAAAAAAAAAGCTTCCTATATACCAAAATAATTGTAGAAGTACTTTTTTGTACTAGAGCCAACAAGTATGTGAATATAATAGAATACTAATGTTCTATAAGAACAAGAAGTATAAAAAATGGAGGAAAAGCAAGTCTGAAGGAGTAAGCCACCTACTCCCATTGAGAGAAATGACACAGTGGATAGTACATTGGTGCTGGAGTTAGGAAGATCCTAGTTTAAAAATAGCCTCAGACACTTAGTAGTCATGTAACTCTGAGCAAGTCGCTTAACCTTTGTCTCATCAATTTTTCATCTGTATAATGGGGATGATATTATGTATTTAGCAGTAATCTGGCACATAGTGGTACGTAAATATAATCTATTACAGAAACCAAATTCTCACCAAAAACACTTTAATTGATCTATACACCAAAAAATATTAAAATAAGCCTGATTCTAGATATGAAGACAAATAAAAAATAGATTAAACATTTAATGTCTGTAGTATTTGCTTCAAAGAGTTGTTGGGAAGCTGAAGGGAGGTAATAAATGTCAGTGATGGTATTCTCTAAAGTGAAGTCAATGAGGTTTAACTGTGGTCAAGTCTAGTGGTTTCTTCCTTTTCACAACTGCTAACTGCCCTTGCTCTACCTTTCAGCAGCCCTCTTGTTCTGGAGCAAGCCCTTTATCCATTCTTTCTGGACTGGCCATACCTGCCAAATCGGTTGACAAAGAGTCCAACAGAGAACGAGCCAATCATGCCGCCTACTGAGAAGATGGCAACAGCCAAGGACCAAAGAGAGGTGAGGAGGACCTCAGATGTTTGCTTTCCACTCCGGCCTTCCAAAGTGTAATTGAGAAATTCCTTAATGATCTGTAAAAGAAGTCAAGCAATGGAGGATTGAATTACTTTTACTATAGCTGATGAGCCAGTGGGATAAAGCCTAATTTTTCTGCTTCCATGGGAAGCAAATCACATCAACTTTTCCAAAGACAGTTAAAAAGCTGGAAGCAAGGCTGGTGTTAGGACCCCCCAGTCTTATTTCCTATCTATGTGTTCTAGATTTTCAGTCTACCCATAGACTTTCAACAGATGGCAGCACTGGTTTTACAGGGGTCCTCAAACTTTTTAAATATGGGGCCAGTTCACTGTCCCTCAGACTGTTGGAGGCCTGGACTATAGTAAAAACAAAAACTGTTTTGTGGGCCTTTAAAGAAACTTCATAGCCCTGAGTGGGGGGAATAATCAACCTCAGCTGCTGCATCTGGCCCTCAGGCCGTAATTTGAGGACCCCTATTTAGAATATGGTGATGGTGATTCACCATAGAGTAAGAGTACATCCCTTGCTGTTAAGTTAAGCAAACAAATGAATTAATTTTGCTGTGGGCCAAATGACTCAGCAAGAATGACAGATTGTTCCTCCTCCTCCTTCTCCTTATGAATCTGAGGTCTTATGTCCCCCACCAAACACCCCCATCTGATTCTGAGCTCTTGACAACCTTAAAATTAGGAAGGAGGGATAAGGAATTAAATTCTCTACTGATTCCATTTACAAGGTGCCTGGGTTACCTGCTCTGGAGCATTAATGACGCCAGTATTGTATCCAAACTGAAATGAGCTTATAGCAGCTATACTAACAGAAAAGAGGAGGGATCCGGTGACCTGGGGAAGAAACAAAGAAAAATCTTTACAACACTCCCCCCTCATTTCCCCTCTCTTGGAGCCAAAGTAAGGAAAGGTAGATCTACGAAGCTATACTATAAAGTTTTCCACCACCTGGCCCTTCCTATCCCTCCAGTCTACTTATATATTCTTCCCCAGATACTTTAAAGATCTAGTCACACTGACTATTCTTACCACACGACCCTCACTGACCCATATTCAAGCCTTTGCATTGGCCAACTGTTCTTCATGTTCCCCACCCTCCCCCAATGTTCCACTCTCCTCATTCCCCCTAAGTCCCTGGCTTGATATTCAGCTCAAAGACCACTTATTGCAGGAAGTCTTTCTCAGATCTCCCAAACTGCTAGTGCATTCCCTTCTAAGGTGACCTTGTATGTCTCTTTTATCTTGTATGTCCCTCCTTAATATGCAAGCTATATCCCCAATGCTTAAATACAAGCTTGTTGATTGATTTAGCACTACACATTCAAGATGGAATCAGTTACACAAAACAAATTGGATTAGAGTGCTCTTAAGAGCATATAGGTAAAGTGGAGACAATAAGGTTAAGTTCAAATTATTTATTAAGAGTCTACTATGCCGCAAGTTACACTGGAAAAGTATGAATTGGGAGTGCATAGTGGGAAAACTAGTAAACGAGTTTGGGGGAGGGTAATGGGTGGGGCAACAAAGTCTGAAGAGGGTGGACATAAGACTCTTTTAGTCAAGAAATAGTATTAATAGTGAGATTAAGCAGACTTAACCATTTCAGAATCTTATCTTAGTTAAAGACACGGGGACATGAGCAGAAATAGCAAGAATTGGGGTTGCTGGATTAACTCAGCTCTCCAATTCCTCTGGACTCATCATTTTGAGATTCCCTGGAGATACTCAAGCTGTAGCTGTTCCTAAGATGAGAAATATCGCAGAATGATTCCCTCACGGGGCCTCCTAGCCTTCCATCAGAAATTGCACTCCCTCCCCCATCGTTGAGTCCCGTTTTCCTCACAGTGCAATTAAAGTGCATCCACCCAGCTCTCAATCCACTAAACTCAACTACACTTACATTTCCTGGGGAAAGCCCAGTTACCAAAGTCCCTAGATTTTTCACCCCAAATAACCAATTCCTTTCCCTCTCACCAGATGTCTCCCCGCCCTTTGCCTTATCTCCAGCTCCTTCCACCTTCAGCAGAAGTAGCCAGGGGCCAGAACTAGGAGGGGTGACCTTGGTTAGGAACACCCCACCCACAAGTCCTCAAAAGCCGGCGATCAGGGCAGGATATTACTTTTTCTGTTACTAGCCATGTTTTCTCCTCTATTCATTATATGCTCCTTCCTTCCTTCTTCCCCCATCAACCCATACTACTACAACCCTTCCGTCTCCCGAATCATTTCCAGCGATCACATACTCGCATTTAAACACATTTAAGCACGAAGGTGTTGACGGTTTCTCAGCAGAATAGAGGCAGCTGAAATTTTTTTTTCCCCAAGGAAGTTTTCTAGCTCTAGGGAGCTATGATTATAGAAAAAGGAGATTATTCCTATCAAGAATTACAGGTTCCAAAAGAGAACGGGCCAAGCATGACATTCAGCCTGCCTACCATCCGGGCACGCTCTCTGGGCTGGCTTAGGAAAACCTAACCTAAAACACATGATCCAGCTTTCTCCATCCATCCCTGAACCCCTCCATTCATTCCCTGCCTGGGCAGCATCCTCGTCTGTCAGCTCGCGGGTCTCCCAGGAAAGCCAGCCCCGCGGAGCCCGCTCTCTGCGAGAAAACAGGTTGGAGGAGCAGAAATGCCTCCAAGCTGCCATCCCGAGGGAAGCGTGGAGACCTACAACAGCAGGAGAGAGTGTTTTTTTTTTTTTTTCCTAGGGGCCCTTAAAATGGCACATCACGAATCAGGGACATCATCTGCCTGAAAGCATCGCTCTCCCTTCCTCCCCCGCCCCTGCCTTCTCCTTCCCCACACACTCCGTCCGACTACATCTTCATGGAAGAGGAAAGCATACGCAGGAATAGCGGAATAGCACGATCCTTACCTTGGCCGATGACATGGCTCCGGCCGAATTCTTTACAAAACCCTAGGAAGGAAGCTGGGGAGCCGGAGTCAGAAGCCTCTGCTTCCAAAAAGCCAGAGAGACGATGTCCGAAATGCAAGCAAGCCGTCTTCGGCCCCAGAGGGCAAAGTTCCGTCCTCCACCTTGACTTCACTAGAAGAGCATCTGGGATTGGGGGGGGCCTTCTCCAGCCAACTATTTATAATTTTGGCAAGAGGTGGGGCCAATTTTCCCAGCCCAGGCCAATCTTGTGACCTCTCGGAATTTAGTGACCTCAGTCGCCACCCTCCTAGCCCCCACCTAGCAAAGCAATAACTCCCTCCCCACTTTAAGCCACATCCTTCCCATCCCCGCCCTCTTTTATCCCCACCCCACCCCCCCTCCAAAGAAATAGATTTTCTGTTTTATAGACATTTAGATTCTCAGAAAAGTCGTGAGGGAGGGCAGATTTTGGCTCATTCTGTAGCCTGTTGTTCGTACAAAATCACCTTGCCATAACACAGAAAGTAAGATTAAGAGCAAGTTGGTACTGAAATGAAAGTTTGTCTCGCTAATACATTTTTGTGATTAATGCAAAAAGTCTACTCCTGGTGAACTTATTTCAGTTTGCCCCTCTATAAAATGAGGATGATGTTTGGAACATTTACTTCATTGGATTTCTAGGATAACATTTAGAGTTGGAAAGGGCCTTTGAAAAATAATCCATATAAAAATATTCTTTGTATTATGGAGGGAGGAGAGAGGAAAGAATATAGGGGGAAATCTAGGCAAAGAAAAAATTAAAGATATCAAGAAATTTTATTTTTTAAAAGGACTTGTTAAAAATATAGAGCATCTATATTTATAATAGAAAATAACTCGATAGCAAAAGGATGTCATTAATTCGGGAATGATTAAACTAATTATGGCCTATTGAACCAATGTTGAATAAAGTAGAAAGAACCAGAATAATAGCAACAGTATTGCAAAGACAAACAACTGTGATAGACTGCCCAATGCAGAGACAAGTTATGATTCCTAACCGAAGTGATAAAGTCATGATGCAGAATGAGACATATCTTTTAGACACGGATAATTTGATAATTTATTTTGCTTGACTATACTTATTTGTTACAAAGTTGCTTTTTATTCCCAATAATGGAGTGGGATAGAAAATGTTTTTTATTAACTGAAAAATTAATTGAAACTTAATAAAATTGAAAATATATACTTGTTAGTTGTAAAATGAATTTTAAAAGGAAAGGATTTGGGATGTCTTTTAATTGGGGAATAGCAGAACAAATTATGAGTATATGAATATGACAGAAGATTTTTATGTTGGATAACTTATGAACTGATGCAGAGTAAAGTGAGTAGACTGGCAGAAAAGCTTCTTCAATCACATCATTGTGATTGTGAAAAACTTTAAAACCAATTAATGCAATGACCAACCATTATTCAAGAGGACTAATGATCAAACATGTTACCTACCACCAGATGAAGTGATGATGGATTCAGGGTGCAGACAGACATTTTTTCGAAGGGGAAGGAGGGACGGCCTATGGAGGAATTTGTTTTGCAATACAGGTTTGCGACAGGCCTTTCTCAATGGAAAAAGGAGGGAAAATATTAAATAGGGGAAAAATAAATTAATTTAAATAAAAAGGAAGGGAATCTTTGAATTGTTATAAAGAAATTTTAATTTGCAAAGCCTATATAAAAGTGAACTGTCATTAGCATTATTATGATTACACATACTAAGCCTATTAGATATTTTTGTTTGGCAGCAGCAGTGTGACCATTTGAATTGGGAGTGAGGGTAAAAAATGCAATCTAGCTTGTTTGAATTGCTGCCCTTCTCCAATAGGCTGAGACTGTGGAGTCTTCCCTTCCTAAGTGTTCTGGATCATCTAATTTTTCCTCTTTTTGGAGAGACAATTGTACAGAATGAAACATCAGTTTTTGAAAGATAATTGGGGATAAGTGACTTGTCCATAGTCACACAGCTAGTAAGTGTTAAGTCTAAAGTGGGATTTAAACTCAGGCCCTCCTGACTTCAAGGCCCATGCTCTCTCCACTGCACCATCTTAGCTGTCACTGAAACCCAAATTCTTTAAATGAGATTTTATACTATCTGGCCTAAAACTCCTTTTCCAATCTTACCATTTCTTTCCTATAATCTCCACTCAATTGTTTATGGTTTTTTTCCTGTGTCCTTCACCACACACTTTCCCCTCCTGTCCAGCCTGTAGGGAATTATCTCTGCCATGCTCAACCCCTCCTCTTTGCTCTTTTTCTTTTAAGAATATGTTCTATCTCCTTTACTGAGATGGCAGGGATCAAGCCCTTTATATCTCTGATCTTTACAACCACCTGCGGCAATTAGCACTGTCTTATCCATAAAAATTACTCAATAAGTGTTTGGTGATTATACATGATTAATTTATATCACAGAAGAAAGTCACTCAAAATGCTTTTACATCACCATGGTTTGATTCTGGCTATACTACTTACAACTTTTAGATTTTGTAGGCCTTTCCACTGGAATAGAGTAGAATATTCACATACTCCTGTGCAAAAAACACCATCTAGTGGGTAAAGAGAGTTGATAAAGAAAACCATGGTAAATCTCAAGGAGAAAGGAAGATGGAAATATACCAGACAAAAGCTCTGGGGCATGAATCTTCCCAAATTAGGTACAGAGCCTGTTAGGAGGTGGACTTGTTGTCCATTAGTCTCAGGGTTATATATTGTCTAGTGATGCAACTGGTATTGCCAAATGAATCCTTAGCTAAAACACTATCACATGTCACTGGGTTCCATAGCAAAGTCCCAATATTCTGACTCTAAAACTCACAACCCACCCCCTCCCCCAAGTCAGATGAATAGGGAGGCAATTTTAACTCAGAAGACAGTTCTTCATTCCATTCTACCACCCACAACTTATTTGTGCTTTTTCCCACAGCTCTCTATTTCTGGTTAAGCTCAGATGAAAGGTCAGCAAGACCTAAGGACTGTATATATAAGAATATTTTATTCTGAAATACCTGATCAACGAGTCCTAAAATAACTTCTTCCTAAAGAAGGCGATATTACTACTGTTTGAAATCCCAATCTATTCACTTTCTCAGGTCAAAGAAGGGAATTTTTGTCTTAGCCTTTAGGAAAGACAATATGCTAAGATAAGGTGTGCCCAGCTGGCTACCCAAAAACATACTAAGTTAATGTGTATCCAATTGACTACCTAAAATTTCCCAGTTCTAATCCCATTTCCCCCAGTTGTTTACCTGTTGATATCTTTCCTTAATTCCTCCATTCTTTTCTTTCCTGGCATTTAAAAATAAACAAATGAATACCTGAGTCTCCCAACAGAAGATTTTTGCTAGCAAGACCAAAATCTTACCATGAGTTTTGAATTTGAATGGAAAAATTACCAAAGATGGTTACTAAGACAAGAGAAACTGAAGATATAAAAAGAGAAAATGCAAAACAAATCCTGAAGACAAAAGGGACAGTCTGGAAAGGGAAAGGAAAATATTGGAAAGGGGACTTAAGTTAGAGAAAATAGAACCCACGAAAATGGCCAAAATTATCAAGTAAAGAGAAAGGAAGGATACACCTAAAGGGATCTAATAAGAAGTTTTCTATTGGGACTGTGGCATAGATCGAGCTGAATACTGAATTAATCTTTATAGTGTTGGATGGTAGGGTATCCCTAAAAGGAATTTCTTCTCCCGGAACCCATAGTGAGAGAGACCATTTTTAGGCAATAGGCTGGAGAGAGTCCTCTTGCAAAAATTTGATACTTAGTTTAAACTGAGACTTCTAGACCTAGAAGACACATACTAATGCTTTTTCATTCTTGCATGCACTATTCTCTTGTGGGTCAGTATGAATTATTATTTCTCCCTTAGCCTTGTGCTCATATAATGAGGTTTTACTAACAAGATTTTAACTGTGATAATGTGGCTTTAGAGTTAAAATCATTTTTTGAGGATATTAAAAAACTTAATAGATATCAAATTTTAAAAACATTTTCTTGATCTTTAGAGCAAGAGTGTGAGGTATAATGGTGTAAAAGAAACTACTTCTCCCTACCAAATAAAAGACAGAAGTCACAAACATTTTTAAAAAACTCTTCTGATTGTGGAGCAGAAAATTTAAAACAAACCATTAAGTGTATTTTCTAGAGAAAAACCCCAGAATTTTACTTTTAATTTTCAGTAACTGAGAGGGAGTACTGAGAAACTATAAACTGGTATCCAAAAGTGGACTTTTTCTATATCTTTAATAAAAATTCTGATAAAATATCTTTAACTTATATAGAAAGGTGTTTTTTGCTGCAATGACAAAATTTAATGGACAAAGAAGTAAAAGCCACATTTGCCAGTGAAAGAGATGAAAAAATGAAAGGAGGAAAATTTATCTGACTTCAGGTTTACAAAGCAATTTACAAATATTATTCTCACAACTACCCTGAGAGATGGTATTATAATACCCATTTTACAGATGACAAGGAAATTGAGACAGACAAAAGCTAAATGAGTCCAGAGTCTCACAGAGCGTGTCTAAGCCAGGACTGAAACTCAGGACTTCCTGACTTGATGTCCAGTGTTCTATTCACTGCATGACTAGGAAGCTGCCTCAGAGGAAAGTGTGGACAGAGAAATGAAATGTGACATACCCTTCTAAGATCCAGTCATTTCCTCTTTAACTTTATAGTGGAAGATGTCACAGGAAGAATTGGAACTGAGAGAAACAGAGAAGGGATGCAGCTTCTATTTCTGTTTCTTTGTATATCTTTTCCCTTTTCCCTCCCACCTAATAGAAGAGCAATTTTTAGAGTGGACTTTCCTTTTTTTTCAATCATAAATATCAGAAGAAAGGAAACATAGCTTTTGTCTTCATCCTCCACTTTTAATCAAACCAGAGATAAAACTTGAGGAAGCAGATTTTGTCTCTCAAAGAGCAGTGCTGAAAAGATTGGCAATGGGAAGAGAAGAAATTGCAGCTAAAATGGCTTACAAATAACATCTCTAGTCCAAAACAAACCCACAAAAACTTCGTCTTCTTGGCACTTGAAAAACAAACTTGAAATCAAGTCAGCTGTCTCAACAGAAATAGATTAAAAAAAAAACAAGCAAACCTGTTCTGAGGTTATGGGAAGGCATAGAAATTAATGAGAAAATGGCAATTAATACCAATCTTAATTTTAAGTATTCATAATAACTTCAAATAATTTCAAAACTGCAAATTTTTTCTTATTCCATTCTGTATCCCATACTGCTTAGATGGAAGATTATTAGCTAGTTTGACAACTGGTGCTTTTGAATATGACACATATCTATCGTATAAACATTTCAACATTTATAAAGATATGAATGATTCAGGATTTCCTTGGCCTGAATTAATAAGAAGAGCAAATAAATTCATATAACATTGTTATGCAGACTTTACACATCATTTGATCCTCCAAATAACTTTTTGAGGTAGGTATTATTTTATCAATAATTTAAAAAGAAAGCACAATGCAACATACCAATCCAACCTTCTGCTGATTATATATAATATGTAAATGTTTTATATATATATAGCTAAGGTCAACAGCATATTATTTTACAATAATGTTACATTTATGATATGGTTTTTTCGTTTTCTTTTTAAAAAAAGAATTGTTTATTAGGTAGAGTAGATCTTTTGTTCAGAAAGAAAGAAATTAAGCCCTAAGGGTGAAGACATACAGATGCCCTAATTCCAAAAACAATGAATCTCTCTTACCTAAACTGGTTTGCCTACCCTTCATCCAGGACAAGAGTAATTGTGTTATTCTGTGGGGCTCTTTACACTGGAAATTCCAGTGAGAACTCAGGGCTATATTTAGTTGGCTAGGAAAAGCAAACTAATAATTGGAGTAGGAATGAGGAAAGGAGGAGATTGGGTTTTTGCTTAGTTTTCCTTCTTTCTGTGCAGCAGGTCACCATTCTTCAAGTCACCAAGATTCACATCCTAAAAGATAATGTGGAATGTTGGAGGGGATGTGAGAAAACAGGGACACTAATACATTGTTGGTGGAATTGTGAACACATCCAGCCATTCTGGAGAGCGATTTGGAACTATGCTCAAAAAGTGTGCATACCCTTTGATCCAGCAGTGTTTCTACTGGACTTATACCCCAAAGAGATACTAAAGAAGGGAAAGGGACCTGTATGTGCCAAAATGTTTGTGGCAGCCCTGTTTGTAGTGGCTAGAAACTGGAAAATGAATGGATGCCCATCAATTGGAGAATGGTTGAATAAATTGTGGTATATGAACTTTATGGAATATTATTGTTCTGTAAGAAATGACCAGCAGGATGAATACAGAGAGGCTTGGCGAGACTTACATGAACTGATATTAAGTGAAATGAGCAGAACCAGGAGATCATTATATACCTCAACAACGATACTGTATGAGGATGTATTCTGATGGAAGTGGATCTCTTCAATAAAGAGATCTATTCAGTTCCAATTGATCAATGATGGACAGAAGCAGCTACTCCCAGAGAAAGAACACTAGGAAATGAATGCAAACTGTTTGCATTTTTGTTTTTCTTCCCAGTTTATTCTTACCTTCTGAATCCAATTCTTCCTGTGCAACAAGAGAACTGTTTGGTTCTGTATACATATATTGTATCTAGGATATACTGTAACCTATTCAACATGTAAAGGACTGCTTGCCATCTGGAGGAGGGGATGGAGGGAGGGAGGGGAAAAGTTGGAACAGAAGTGAGTGTAGGGATAATGTTGTAAAAAAATTACCCAGGCATGGGTTCTGTCAATAAAAAGTAATAATAAAAAAAAAGAATATCCAAAAAAAAAAAAAAAGATTCACACTCTAGAAGTTGTTCTCAACTTTTTATTCGAGATCATCCTTCCCTGTGTCCATCTCTTAAGGCCAATTGTAGCCAAATCTTGTTAATTCTACCTCCACATCTCTCCATTCTAGATTTCCAATGAATTCTAGATTCCTTTGCTCTGGGTCAATAGTTAAGAGCAAATACATTTATATAATATTGTTTAACAGACTTAACACATCATTTCACTTGATGCTCCAGATACTGAGGTAGAGATTATGAATCGTCAATTGTTAATTTACAGAGAAAGCAGAATATGACAAACCAATTCAAGTTTCTCCTGATTATAAAGTTCTCTCTACTATATTTCTTATCCCCATGCCATGTATCAAGGTATAAAATATTCAAGAGCACCTGAGTGAGGACCTAGCTAAGGTCAAAAAATCTTTATTTTATAATAATGCTGCATTTGTGAGATTTTTATTAAGTATTTGCTTTAAAAACTTGTTCTTTGGAAGTGTCTTTTGTTAAAAAAAAAAAAAAAACACTAATAAATAGATAAAACCCTAAGGGAGAAGAAATGCAGATATGCAAATTCTAAAAACACTGAATCTCCTACCTAAACTGGTTTGCTTACCTTTCATCCATACAAGAATAATTGTGTTATTCTGTGGTACTAGGAACTTCCAGGGAGGACATAGAGCAATAGTTGTCTGGGAAAATCAAGCTAATAGCTGGGGTAGGGATGAGGGAAGGAAGAAGTTTGGGCTTTTGTTTTGCTTTCCCTCTTTCTGTGCAGCATTCCACCATTCTTCCAATCACCAACGTCCATCCTCACTCATCTTCCCCAACCTCTCTGACCCCCTCTCAAGACAGCCAATCAATTGCTAAGTCTTGTCAATTCTTACCTCCATCTCTCTCTGTTCTCATTTCACTCTCAGCAAAATCACTCCAATCCACAGTCTTATGATCTCATGCCTCAATTACTACAATAGACTCCTAATTGGGTGCCTGAATAGTTTCTCTCTCTTGCAGCCCAATTGCCAAATTGATATTGCTATTGTACAAGTCTGTCTGGGTCACTTTTCTGTTCAATAAGCCTTGGTGGTTTCTACTTTGGAAAACAGAAAATTTTGACACTTAAAAATCTTCATTTTTTTGGCTCTGACCTATCTTTCCAGGATGATTGCACATTTCCCTTCAGGCACTCTGTACCCATCACTGACCCCACCAACCTCCAAGCTTTTGAACTGGTTATTCATCATGCCTGAAATACTCTCTTTCTTTACTTTCACCTCTTGGTAAAGTAAAAAACAAAAGATATCAATAAAGTTTATTTTTAAAAAACTCAATTAGAAAAAAATATATAGCAGTTGGAAGCTGGAGGGTATTGTTAATTGGGGAATGACTGAACAAATTATGACCTATGATTCGTATGAACCAATGCTGAGTGCAGTAAAAGGAACCAGAAGAATGATAGCAACAGCATTGCAAAGACAAACTTTGATCAATGCAATGAGCAGCTATGATTCCAGACATCTGATGCTGAACTATGTTCCCCACTAATCCTGACAGAGGTGATAAATTCAAGGTGTAGAATCAGACTTACATTTTTGGGCATGGATAAAGTAGAGAATTTGTGTTGCTTGACTATTAGATGAATAATGGACCACTTCTCCAATATGAATTTGGTGGGGATTCCCTGAAGAATGTCTTTCTTCTTGAAGAAGAAGGATTCCCTAGAGGAGAAATTATCTCCTACTCTATCCCCTATCCTGCCCAGCTCCCTTTCCTACATGTGTGCTTCAGGATTTTTGTAACACAAATTTGAATCCACTCTTTTTAGGGATTAAGTATACAGATGGACAGGCTAGTGATCACCCTCAGGGAACACAACCTGCCAGTGTGAGAGAGGCACTGAGTGAATGCAGATAGGACATTATCAATCAACACTCTTAGCTCTAACTTAAAGTTAAGGAGCAAACGGCTTAAGTAGCAAAAGATCTCTTAGGGGAAAAAGAGAGGTCATTGTATCTATTGGTGATATGAGGATAAGTTTACATGAATTATAAAGATCCTAAGAGAATGGAAGGGACTTCATGGCTTCCCTACCATGCCTCCAGTAAACTCATCACTGGGAAATATACTGCAAGATCTACATCAGCTTTGCTCTTGACACTTCATCAATGCTCTCTGGCCCTCTCATTAGAATGCAGAATTACAAGCTTCATTTAAGAAGGAAAACTGAACTGATTTCTCATTTCTTTCCATGTAGCACTTTTTAAGGATTTCTTTTTTTTTCACCACCTTCTCTCCTCACTAGATGCCTTCCTTCCTGCCCCTCTCCTTTTCAGATTTTTTTCATATTTTGTCTTCTCCCTTTAGTGAATTCTTTGAAGCTATGAACAGGACCAAACATTTTGGAGAACAAATTTTGGAACTATTCTCATAAAGTTATAGAATTGTGTATGTCTTTTGACTAAGCAATATGGATACTTGATCAAAGAGATCAAAGAAAAAGGAAAATGTCTCATTAACACAAAAATATTCATAAGCATCTATTTTTGTGGTAGGCGAAAACTGGAAATTGAAGGGATGCCCAATGGATGTGATGAGTCATACAATTACTGTTATAAGAAAGGATAAATGGAATGATTTCAGAAAAACCTGGGAAAACTTGTATGAACTGACGCAAAATAAAGGGCGCAGAACCAGAGAAATATTGTAAAGATAATCAATTGTGAAAGACTGAGCAATTCTGATCAATATAGTAATCTACCAAAACTCCAAAGGATGGTCGCAAAGTATATATTGAAGCATATTTTTATTTCCTTTCTTTATTTTTCTTGCTTTTGAGAGGAGGTGGGACATGGCCAATGAAGAAATGTATTTTTTGTGACTTCATATGTATAATGTGTATCATGTTTCTTTCCTTCTCAACAGGCAGGAGAAGAAAGGAGGGAGAGAACTTGGAACTGAAAATAAAAATAGAAAAAAGGTTGTAATTTCCTTGAAGGCAGGGATTTTATTTGTTTGTTATTTGTATACCCACCGCCTGGCACATGGTAGATGTTTAATAAATGTTTACTGACTATTGACTAAACTATAGTATTTGAAACTAGGTTTTCCTAAAGTTCAGTGCTCTATCCATCAAGTATAAGTGCTTAATAAATGCTTGTTGAATGATGTATTGATTGTTGTAGGTATATGTTTAAGTATGAGATCTCACAAATCATCTGCAAAAGAAACAAAAACCAAACCTGCTAAAGTTTAAATTTCTCTATGTTATGAGGTAAATAACTAGAAATGAAAGGAGGGGACTTGGTGAAAACAAAATATATTTCAGGGTTATAGGTATTCTATCAATTTCCCATACCCAACTGAGTGAATGTTATTCTCTCTCTGAGTCAAAATTGAGAATAAGCTTCAGACAATGTTCATCCTTCTCCTGTCTTCTCTACATAGGTCTTTTGTGTCTCTCTTCATATGATCTAATTTATCCCACTTTACCTCTCCTTTTTTCTTCTCCAGTACAATCCATTTCCCACCCCTTAACGTCTTTTTCTTTAATATCATCATATCAAAGACAACTTAAACCCACATCCTCTCTGCCCTAATAAAAAAAATGCAATTCTCAAGAGTTACAAGTGTCATTTTCCATGCTAGGAATGTAAAGTTTAATCTTTAAAAATCTTTGACCTTTAAGTAACATTTTTTTTCTTTCCTGTTTACCTTTCTACACTTCTCTTGAGGCCTATATTTATAGGTCAAATTTTCTGTTTAATTCTGATCTCTTCATTAGAAACGGTTCAAAGCCCCTACTTGGTTGAAGCTCCATCTCCTCCCTTGAAAGATGATACTCAGTCTCGCTGAGTACTTGATTCTTAGTTGAAATCCCAGATCCTCTGCCTTCCAGAATATGGTATTCCAGGCCCTCAGATCCTTTATTGTAGAAGCCTCCAAATCCTGGATAATCCTGACAGTGGCTCCTCCATATTTAAATTTTTTTTTCTAGCAGCCTATAGTATTTTTTCCTTGAGATTATAGTTCTGGAGTTTTGCAATAAGTTTCTTGGGCCTTCAAGTAAACCAATAGTTTTTATACTCTCTCCTGGATCTATTTTCCAGGTCAGCTGTTTTCCCAATGAGGTATTTTATATTTTCTTCCATTTTTTCATTCTTTTTAGTCATTGTAAGAATCTATCAGTCAAGGGGGATTCTGTCTCAGGCTTCCTGTGCAACTCTGTGCCTTGGCTTAATTTAAACACAAGGGCCCTTGTGTTTGTTGTTTTGCTCACAGCAGGAGGTAGCCTAACTTTGTCCTGAATCCTGCCTATTGTTGCCTGGTTTCTTGCTGGCAGTTTGCCTTCTGAGCTGGGACTAGAGGCTGCCCCACTGGTCTGCTCCACTAGTGAGCCATGATGAAGGGTCTCAGTTGCTGATCTACTGTGATTCAGACCCTCTCCCTGGGCTTTCTTAGACACCATCAAAGCTGGGCTGAGCATCCTTTCACCTTTCTTGAAGATCTTCCAATCTAAGTTGAGCCAGAGAATAGTTTCATTCCATTTCTTTTGTAGGATCTGTCATTCTAGACTCTGTTCCAAGAGCCTGATTTCATGGGGTTCTTGAGGAAAACTGGAAAAGTTCAAGCAACTTCCTGGCTTTGTTTTGCCATCTTGGCTCTGCTATCTTGGCTCTGCCTTCCAGAAGTCCAGGATTACAGTTCTAACAAAAGACATAACCTTGAATTTCTAACCTATGTCTTAGCAAATATACACTGCTCACAAAAATGACCTGAGAAAATGTCCTATTACTATGGGACAGAACTTATCACAGCCTTATTTTTCTAAATTTTATCATATTCCAAGTCTCTAGATCTTCATTTATACAAAGATATGGGCAAGTAATGATAAACCATACTTATTTATTTATTTTTATTGTTCCATTGGGCATAGGATTAGAAAGAAGAAATAATTTTTAAGAATGAAAATAAATAAAATGCAGTCTAGCCAGACAGATATACATACCCACTCCCCCACTCTCACAATACACATTATAGTCATTACATTTCCTGCACAAAAATATTGCCAAACTCAGTTCCTACTTTGTACATAACTATGTGTCTCAGGTTTTGAGTGTCAGTTTCTTAATTTAAAAAGAAGATAGTGCTTCTACTGCTATTATTCTATCACATTGATATGAAGCTAATAGTACTTACCTCTTTTGACTAAATATATGAATCAATGAATGACAAAACATTTATCAATGTAGAACATAGTGCCATGAACTAATGCTAAGTTAAGTGAGCAGAATCAAGAGAACATTGTATACAATAACAAGATTATGTGATGATCAACTGTGATAGACATGACTCTTAAAACAATGATGTGATTCAAAGCAATTCCAATAGATATGTTATGGAAAGTACCATCTGCATCCAGAGAGAGAGTTATGGAGATGGCAAGTAAATCAAAGCATAGTATTTTTACTTTTTTCTTGTGATTGTAGTTTCTTTTTTTCCCTTTCTAGTGTTTTTTCCCTTTTGATCTGATTTTTTCTTGCACAACATGATGAACATGAAAATATTATTTAGAATAATTGCACATGTTTAACCTGTGATATGTTGCTTGCTGTCTTGGGGAGGGGGAGAAGGGAATGGAGAAAAATTTGGAACACAAGATTTTGCAAGGGCAAATGTTGAAAACTATCTTTGCATGTATTTGGAAAAATAAAATACTATTTTAAAAAAGAACACAGTGTCATAGATTCACAAAGAAAAGCAGAGGCAATTCCCGCTCTTAAATCACCCTCATTTTAATGAAGGAGTCAAGACATAGAAGAGGGTTGACTGTCAAGTCAGAAGGAAAGGTCCAAGGAACTTCTTTAATGTCATTTTTATGGACAAAATCACGTTTTAGAAATTTCTTTTTCACAAATGCTTTCCCTAAAGAGTAAGATCTTTGTATTATTACCAGTCTGATTTTTATTTCCAGCCCCACTGCCCATTATAGTGAGAGAGTAAGTCCGTTTAAATAAGTGCTAGCATATCCACTATGTTTGTGTTCAAGGTTGGTGTTGCAATGTGTAATTATTACCATAGTATTGAGATAGAATAAGAATAAAAGTGATCTTTGACTCTGGTCAGATGGTAGGCCATCACCTCGGCACCTTTTCTTAGCCTTAGCTTCTTAGCCTTTGATTCTTATGTTAAAAGGCTTGCTCTATTTTTATTTGAAGGTTTCCAGTATCCCTCTCATGCTGCCAATCTGCTGTCATCTCTGCATTCTTACTCTCTCTCCTCTTCTGATCATATTCTTTATTGTCTTTTATACCACTTCTCAAGTGGACCAAGTCACATCTTTAATGTATCACCTACTGTGTATACCCAACATATATCTTTCCATTGTCCCCAGGGTTATTTATGATCTTAATTCTTCTTAAAACTATTGTGTTTTATAATATCCAAACACAATTTAACTATGAGATGATGGTTTTTGCAACATCACTTTATATTCACTGAGAACTTCCAATGCCTCAAAATGATCCTGTCATCCTCTTACTGAATTCCAGACCTTAGTTTTTATTCCATCTTTGCACTTTGTTCAACAAATAAAAATTGAATTATATAACTACATATTTTCAGAGAGTTGTTGATTGTATTGATCAGGTTTTTTTTTTTTTATTTGTTTTTCTTTCTGTTAAAAATGTTATTTGTTATAAAGGATGGAGGAAAGAAACGAGTACTGTGAGAAAACTATAGAGAAAAAGATAGCAATAAAAATTTATTTAAAAAAACTATTATAATAAAACAGATGAAAATGTTAAGGGCCTAGACTAGGCACAGGCTGTGATTACTTCAGACTCATTCCAGCCTCTGAAAGCTTAAAAAAGGAGAAATGGATAAAAATAAAGAAGTGGTTTTATCATCATTTCCTACAGAAGTTTAAATATTGCAAAAATCATAATAAGGAGACTTGAGAGATTTTGGAAAATAAAAGGATGTAGCCACCACAGGCAATAATCTAGAATACAAATCCCTTTGCAAAACATTACAGGGGAAGATGACAGAAGATCATTGCTATCATTTCACAAAAGAAGAAGGAGGGGCAACTGAGAACAAAATAGAACTGAGGGAAAAAAAATACTGCTTTCTCTTAAGATCCGGTTAAACCAAAATATCTCAGAGCGCTGAAACTGAAAGAAACAACAAACATAAAATGGAAGAGACCGATAAGCATTTTTAAATGATGATCTATTCTCATTGGCAACAGTAGTATTTACTAATCTTATCCAGATTCTGTCATCTTTGTATTGGAAAGGAGAAGATAAAGGTATGGAAAGCTGCTATAATGACCAAGTCCATAGGGTTCAAGAAGTCCATTATGAAGGTGACAAAATTTGTAAGGGGCTCAGATAGGTTTTCAAGTTACTTCAGAGAAAGTAAAACACTAAAAGAATGGAAAAGACCACACAAGGAGCTTTAAAAAAAAAAAAAAAAAAAAAAAAGATAATGGAGATTAGAAGGACCTAATCGGTACCTAAATAAGAATGCTTTATTTTCTTTAACATACAAGAAGAGTTGTCACCAGCCTTTGCTCTGAAGATTACAGTGAGGAGTAACCCAGTAATGAGGCCACCCATTCCACATCCGGATATTTCTAAGATAAGAAATACTTCCTTATTTCAAGATTAAATCGTTCTCTTTCCAGCTTCTATACCTTGTTCCTATTTCTGCTGTTTGGGGCCAAGCAAATGGGGTCCATCAAATGGGGCCCCAAATATTGAGATAGAGAATGTGGTTTACCCTATCAGATTGTACTTGATTGTACTTGATGTTTTAAATGATTTTTATTTGTCAAAAGAAATCGTTTTGGAATTAAGAGAGTAAACAACAATATGATGATAGAAAAACAAAAGACATCAATAAAACTTATTTTAAATGTTATTTTATGTATTTATAGCTATTTTCACATAATGTATATAGAGTTGAGGCTATTATGCCCATTTCTGCTGACTAAATATCTTCAGTTCATTAACCTAATGGATCTTTATAGACTCTCCCCTAGACGCCCTCCAGCTTCTACCCCAATAGGCAGTGGATGACATGCATAGAGCAGTAGATCTGGGGGGAAGAAGATCTGGATTCCAAAGCTAGTTTCAGATTCCTAGCTGCATAATGCTGGGCAAATCATTTAATTTAATCAAGATAAAATGAGATAATATTTGTAAAGTACTTTGCAAAACAAAGTGCTACAAGATATTGCTATGATTGTTGCTGTTATTCTTATCATTCTGTCATCAATGTCCTCCCTACAAAGCCCTCCAGAACAAAACACAGCACCTCCAGAGAAGGCAGGACGGTCACCTCATGTCCTGAATTTAAGATCACATTAAATCTTTTTGACTTCTCTATCACATCAATGACTCCTATTAAGTTAGCAGTCTACTATAAATATCTAATTCACTTAAGCTTCACAACCACCACTATGAACTTATCTATGCCTGCTTCTGCTTCTCTGCAAAATTCAACTCAACATTTATGAATTGCATAACAATATCACTGGGTTCAATAAAGTTAATATGTCATTGCCGCCATAGCTAAGACTGCTACAGTATTTGCAATGTGCCAGGTACTGTGCTAAGCACTCTACAATTATGACATGACAGTCCGTGTAGTGTAGGGACTTAAAAACAAAATTGGGCCTGAGATTTTATTTTTGAATCAATAAGTCAACATTTATTAAGTGTTTACTACGTGTCAGATATCATGCTGAGCACTGAGGATACAAGAAAGACAAGACCAGGGCCCTGCACTCAAGTACCTAACAACTAGGGAGACCACATGCAAACAAACATGTATGTATGCTAAGTAAATTGTAATTAATTTTAGAGGGAAGGCATTGGCACTGAAGAAAACCAGAAAAGGCCTCTTGCAGTAGGTAGAATTTGTTTTGAGGTGTGAAGGAAACCAGGAAGTGGAGATGAAGAGGGAGAGTGTCCTAGACATGGGAGATAGCCAGTGAAAATGCAGAGTTGGGAAATAGTGTGTCAAAAGAGAGGAACAGGAGGCAGCTAGTTGGTGCAGTGGATAGAGTACCAGCCCTGAAGTCATAAGAACCTGAATTCAAATCTAACATCAGACACTTGACACTTCTTAGCTGTATGCTCCTGGGCAAAGTCACTTAACCCCAACTGCAGCCAAAAAAAAAAAAAGCAAGAAACCGGATCCTTAGCTTGTAGAGCATATGGAGAAGAATAATGAACAAGAGTGGAAAGGTAAAAAATAAGCCTAGTGACAAAGGGCTTTAAAAGCCATAGAGAGAAGTTTATATTTGATTCTAGAATAGAGAATTTTTATTGAATAAGGAGGGGCAGACCTGTGCTTTAGGTAAAGTGTTTCAGGGAAAGAATTTCCTCTCTCAATGCAGATATCCTTCTGCAACTTAAAATATTCAGAAAAATCCCTGAGACACACAGATAACTCATTCCTGCAGGCTATTATCACATTAACTTTTTATCTGCTCCATCATACCATTGACCTACAGATAAACCTTGTGGTCCATTAATGTGGGGATCAACAGCTATGCTGAGTCGTTTCAGGTGTGTTCAACTTTTCATGACTCTTATTGAGGTTTTCTCAGTAAAGATACTGGAATGGTTTGCCATTTCCTTCTCCAGTTCATTTTACAGATGAGGAAACTAAGCAAATGGGGTTAAGTGTCTTGCTCAAAGTCACACAGCTAGTAAGTCTCTGAGGTTGAATTTGAACTCAGGAAGTCTTTCTGACCAGATCCATCACTCTATCCACTGCACCACCTAGCTGCCCCATTAACAACCATGAACCTATTTAAATACATAAAATGCAATTCTACTCAATTCAATGTCTCTGAGTAGGCTCCAATGTAGCAGTCATGGTGTTGGGAAGCCCACAACTATATGGCCACTATGGCAGAAAAAGGATTAAATCCAAGTTTTCTTCATTTGGAAACCATCTCCTTATCCATGATGCCTCTTGAAGGAGCTTTTCTTCTGAAAATCATGAGTGCCAATCATGTCTTAAAAATGACAAATGTACTATATCTATGGGTTTTCTTGGAATCATTGAACATTAAAGCTGGAAAAATCCTTAGAGATTGCTTGTTTCAACAAGATCTATCGACAGGGGAGATAACGCAAATCCTTGTCCAAAGTTATATAGCTATTGATCTGAGTAGCAGAGACCAGATTAGGAGCCAGGTCTATTCACCAGGGCTCCAGTATTACTTTTCATTACTTTCACATGCTATCTTTCCAATTATTCAACTGAAAGCAAACTCAGAAACAAGTCAGGGTTCCAAGGTTTGCAAAGTACTTTACAAACATGATGCTGAATTTTGTAAGGTAAGTACGACAGGCACATTATTCCTATTTTACAGATAAGGAGACAGATTGAAAGGTGAAGTGATTATTAACACATGATTCTGTACCGGGTCAATGACAAGGGTTAAACACGGGCCTGTCTAGTCAAGCATGCAATAGGCACCCTCAGTGGACTTTGTAGTCTCTATCATGGGGCCTCAGCATGGGCAGCTGGGAGCACAGTGGATAGAGAGTGACAGGCCCAGAGTCAAGAAATGTCATCTTCTAGAGTTTAAAGCTGGCCCCAGACACTTACTGGCTGTCTGACCCTGAGCAGGGCACTTCACCCTGTTTGCTTCAGTTTTCCCACCTGAAATTGAGTTGGAAAAGGAAATGGCCATCTGCTGCAGAATCTTTGTCAAGGAACTTCCAAATGGAGAGTCGGCACAACTAAGCAGCTGCAAATGCTGCCTCACCTATCAAAAGCCCCTATGGGGGAAGGTTTCTATGCCCTGATGAGTGGGGCAAATGCTAGAAAGGTTATAGGAATATGGTCTTACCTTGTTGATGTTAGAAAAGGCTTTTTGTGTGGTAAGCATATCAAGATGTCAACAACAAGAAATTTGAAGATAATCATTAATGCATTGTGTGGGTTCAGTCTAAATTCACACACTCTCACTTCAACTAAGCCTTCAACTTTTTTTTTTTTTTTTTGATATTTTAATTCATCTCTTGTATACTTTTATCTGATTTACCACAATGGTGCTTCTAAACATTTTCATTTTCATTTTAAACAATTTTCATTTCATTATTTTCATTCCTTTCACCTACTTTGCTAGGAACCATTCTGTACTAACATAGCCTTTTTATCTTTAGTCATCCAGTCTTCAGTATCTTTCTCATCTTCTATCTTGCTCATTGCAAACCAGCTGAGGGCTCCTCCATTTTTAAAAATAAAGTGTGTCAGGTCTGATTAGACTCTCCAATTATTTACTCTATTTACTCCTTCATTTCAGCACTCAACATCTCAAAAGTGTACTCTCCTCTCACTGCCTCCTCTTCTCCTCACTATTTTCTTACTTTCTTACTCTTTGCAATCAGGCTTTTGGCTTTCTAATAGTGACTGAAGAATGTTCTTCTCACATCTGATAGGGCTAGTTCACTTGGCCATAAGTTTCCTGCCCTTGTAATTTGACATAAAATCTGATATAAAGACAAAGTTTATGCAAGGTATATTTTATCCCGGATCTGTGGTTTGATGGAAATTTCTAGTCACAAAATCCTTTTATCATACAGATGTGTACCTGCTCTGCAACTTGTAGTCTTGGAGAATAACCTAGGGTCCCACAGCTGGTATGTCAGAAATAAAGACTGGAATCCATACCATTCTAACTCCGAGGGACAGTTCTGACACACAATGCTCCATAGGAGAGAGCCAGAGAATTTGGACAGGAATGAGGAGACCTAGGATAATTCACTGTTAAAGAGAACAAATTTGTAATTTCAAGAAGGAAGGGAATGATCAAGAGTGTTCAAAGGTCATTACTGACCTTGAAAAAAATAATTCCAGGGAAATCGTAAGAGAAAGTAAAGGGAAGGAGAAGCAAGGCTAGATCACTTGGGAAACATTTGCTTTAAGAAGGCTGAACAGGAAGTGGAGCCATCAAAGGAAATGCACTAGTCTCCAGAAAGGAAAAAGGTTAACCAGCAAAATACAAGAGTATTGGTAGCCAAAAAAAGAAATAGGATAAAGGGAGAAGAGATTATCAACACTGTCAGACGCTGCAGAGAAATCTAGGAAGGCAAAGGCTGAAGAAAAACAAAACCAACTTTTGTATTTTGGTAAGCGGCATAGGGACTGGGCTTGTGATTTCATTACAGAGAACCCTCAAATGATGAAACTCTCTAATCAATGCAAACTGGCAATTTTCTGCAATTTATGATCTTAAAGTATTGTCCAGGGCATTAAACATTAAGTTGATTTGCCCAGGGCCATCTAGCCAATATGGACTCTAGGCTGAACTTGAATTCACCGGATCCTCGTTTCAAAGGGAGCACCTCTCCACTATACTATGCTGCTTTTTGATAATTGGGAAGACGGTGAAATCTGTATTATCATTGTTTCCATTAACTAATTCAAATATTTAATGATCTCTACCTCTCTAGAGGATGATACATAATCATTTGCCTACAGAAGAACATTTTGAAGAGCCTTAAAAATTCATAAGACAACCAAATTGGGAATTAAGGAGAAGCAAAGAACAATCTTTTTTTTTTTTTTTTCTTTTGAGACCTGATGCCTTATTTCTTTTGCACTGTAACTATATCAGTACATACAAGATGAACAATACTTAAGTGATCCTAGCAACTGGCTAATTTACCCAGATGCATGTTGCTTCTGGTTACCATCAAATAACCTTAGCTATATTTCTATTCTACAGTCACAACTCCTAAACTTGGTCAGTTATCTTGCAGATGTTTACCTCAACATTCTATCTATCTCCTTGGTTATATCTCATTTTATGCTTTTAAGTCGATGTGTCAGTTTCAGTACTATATTCAAGCAAGGACTTTGGTGATCCTTTGTCAGGATAGTGGAAGAGGGAATTTATTAGATAGAGGATGAATTTGATGATCTCTCAGGTCTCTTTCAATTCTATGATTGATATTTTGGGCATGAAAGTACTTTTTCATTTGTAAGAAATATATTCTATACAATCATATATTACTCATCACTGCTATCATACGCTATGCTGACACGAAGGTTAAAAATAATTATTAAAATCTTATAGTACTTTAAGATCTGCAAGGCATCTTTCACATATAACCATCCATTTGTAAGGCAGTGTTATTATGACCCACATTTTATAGATTAGGAAACTGAGATTGGGGAAAGTGAGTTGCCTAAGGCCAGGTTGCTCCTAAGTATCAAAGAACCAAATGGAATCCTGTTGTTTCCTGTCTCCAAACCCAGATCTTTTTTCACCATGTAAATTGCTTATCATAATGATAAATATAGTAGTATACTCTAAGCAGCATTTGAAAAGTAAAACTGCTAAGGATGTATCTAATAACTGTTTTCATTGTGAGGAAAGGAAGTTCTGATGGCAAGGAAGGAAGAAACAAAATGTAATAAAGGGAAGTGTCACAACCTGGAGTCCTTGTAATCTGATGTTCTCTCTATCCCTAATATCATTCTAGCCAAAAATAAGAAAAAAGCAGAGGACAAAATAAAATTTCATATTTTAAAACTACAAAACTGCTTCAATAAGGCTGGAGAGAAGTCATCTCCTTCTTCCCAATCCCATACAAAAACATGGCTATAAAGTTACGGGACACATACTAACATCAATATATCTCTGCTTAAATTGAAAAATCTGGGCTGATACATTGATAATCTCTGAATCTCCATTTTCAGTTAAGATTGAGCACTAGACCAACTCTGGAAGACTGATTTGAATCTTGCCTCAGGTATTTGCTATCCCTAGATAGGATTTGCTATCCCTGGATAGGATTTATTATCCTTAGTTTCTCTGTCCCTAAAATGAAGACAATAATGCTTACAAATGAGAAGATACCTATAGTATTTTACAAACCTTAAAATGCTTTTAGCTATTATTAGTAATTATTTTTAGTGCTCCATAAAAGTGGGTAAATAATTTGCTAGGTCTATACCATAAAGAAATTTAAAACAAAAAAAATTTTAAGGGATTCATATGTATAAAAAATAGCAGTTCTTTTTTGTGGTGGCAAAGGCTTAGAAACTGAGGAGCTGACTATCAATTGGGGAATGATTGAACAAATTATGATATATGAATGTGATGTAATATTACTATGATAAAAAAACTGACAAAGGAACAGTTTTGGAGAAATTTGCTAAAAACTTGAATGAATTGATGCAGAGTGAAGTGAGCAAAATCAGAACAATTTCTATGATAATATTATAAAGATAGACAACTTCATATAACTATAATTGTGTATATGTATATATATGTACACACACATATATAAATTTATATATATGGTCAATGTTAGAACAAGGTTTTTCCCTCTTTCTTTAAATGTTTATGTGGAAGCTAGGAAATTTTAAATTTAAAAAATAAAAACAGAAATTTAAAAATAAATTTTAAATACAAAATTTTGCATTATTTTAAAAATAAAGTATCAACTAAAGGGAAAGGGGATTTAAATAGATAAAACATATGGAAGAAATCATTGGAGACAAAAACAATAAATTTGAGTAGATAAAGATACTAAGGTTTTACACAAAATTTTATTTTAACTTAAAATGACCAGCAAACTATTTGAAATAAAAACATCTGATAAAGGTCCGACATGTACTATCTATTTGGAACTGATGCATATCTTTGAGATTAATAATTCACCTGCCTCCTCAATATGAGTTTTGGGGGAATTGTTCACATTGGGTCAAAAGTCATAAAGATAATTTACATAGGAAAATATACAAACTGTTAATAACACAAAGAAAAGATCAAATTCCCTAATAGAGAATCAAGACAACCTTATGACACCAAGTCCTGCCCAACAGAATGTCAAACATAGCAAAGGATTAACAAAACCCAATGCTGGCTGGGCTATGGGAAAACAAGAACTTTAAAATATTATTGAAAGGACTATAGATCACCTCAGAGGACTCACCTCTGAGTCAAACATTTAGGAACATTTTAGCCACTTTATTTGCAAAATTTCAAATTGCTTTGTGAAATGGTTTTATTACTTCCAACTTTCACCAACAATACATTAGTGAGCAAATGACTTATATAATCCTAGTTGATTACTCTTGTTTTTTCACCTTTGCCATTTTATATGGATCTTGGAAAGCAATATGGAAAAATGGAATGAGTCCCAAAATTAATTATTTCTTAACCCCAGTTATCTACCTTCCAGTGATTCCATTAATGGAACTTTATCTCAAAAACATCATAAAAGTGGGGAAGTGTTAACTCTACACAATAATATTCATAACTGTTCGATCTGTAATAATAAAAAGTTGTAAATCACAATTCTCAATTGTAAATTAAAATTCTTAATTAAAGAATGGCAGAAAATTATAGTATATGATGAATGAAGCATTAATGCCATAAAAATATGAATCTTACAAGATAATGTGAAGACAAGTGATACATTCTACATTATTCTAAAGTATGTAGAAATCAGCAAAATCAGAACTACAATGAAGAAGGATGAGGAAGGTGGGGGGAGGAGGAGAAGCTCTAAACTAACAGGTCTGTACACCTTAAAAAAATCTTTGTTAAGATTAGGATTTTTTTTTTTTTTTGGTGGGGGAAGGGAGAGAAAAGGAGGAAGAGAAGGTAGATTTGTGTTCCTTGAAAAAAATAAATTTTAAATAAAAACAAAAAATAAAATAAGTATTTTGTAAATTAATTTCATTGTATTTCGACAGTAGATATGGACACTTTCTTAGCTTGACAAAAGGACTGATAGTCATCCAAACTTCTAAGTCCCATTACAGGGCCCCTCCTTTAGATTTGCAGGGCCCATGTGACACTTCTTAGGAATCTCAAACTATGAAAATAGCCTGGTAAAAAGAAGCAGAAAAAGACTGGGATCTGCAAGTCTTTCAAAAATAAAGAATATTAGGGAAAGAGAAATTGTGAACTCCTGGGATTTCAAAGGGGTAGCAGAAACTATACATATATATATATATATGTAGACATGCCATTTCCCTCGCCCTAGGTTCTTCTCCTCTGGCCAGACAGGGTGTATCACAATGAATAAGCCTTCTAGCTCTAAAATTTTCCTTCACAGCTGGGGAAGTGAGATGGGACGACGTGGGAAATAAAAAGGCAAAATGACTTTTTTTTTTCCCCCTTGGAAAGGGGTTTTAGAACTGGAGTTGATATTCTAGGGGGAATTTGAATAGACAAACCCAAAGCAGGACTTCTGATCTGGTTAAAACCTGAATGTCACGTTCGATCAACTAGCACCAATTCTATGCCAAGCTCTCTGCTAAGCTTTGGAGTTACAAAGAAAGGGAAAAAAAACTAAAAATCAAAAAACCCAGGTCCTATTCTCAAGGAGCTAATGGGGAGGAGGGATAAACAGCATGCAAAACAAATACATAAGAAGGCACACTATATTGAAAAAGATAGGGCAAAGGCACACGAATTAAGGCAGATCAGGAAAGGCTTTTTGTAGAAGGTTGATTTGGGACATGAAGGAAGCCAGAAAAGACAAAGGAGGGGAGGAAGAGGACTGCCGGTATGGAAATAACCAGAGAGATGGGATGTTCTATGTTGGGAAAATAGGGACAAAGGATTGAAGAGTAAGCAGAGAGAGAGTAAGGCATTAAAAAGATTAGAGAGAGAGAATGAAAGGCTTTGAAAGAACTGAAGATTGATTTTTGATTCTGGAGGCAGTGGTCAGACTGTGACAAAGGAGGTTTGACAGCTGCAGACAATGGAATGGACCAGTAGGCAAATGCAACCAGATGTGAAGAGAGCCTGTACCTCAGAGGTAGCAGTATCAATGGGTCATTCAGTAAACTGTGCCTACTATGTACTAGGAAATGTGTGTATTAGTGGAGAAGTGGATGGAGCGCTGGGCCTGGAATTGGGAAGAATGAGTTCAAATCCAGTCTTAAATATTTACTAGCTGTAGAACACTAGGCAAAACACAACTTCTATTTGCCTCAATTTATTCAACTGTAAACATTTCTGGAAAAGATATTAAGATCAAATAAGATAATTGTGTTTTTATTTGCATAAAATAATTTTTCTTTGGATGATCATATAAGGAACAAAAATCAGAATTAACTAGTCAGTCATCATATATTGAATGCTTGCTTGTTATGGACTCCAGATTCTGCAAAAATATGTAAATCTTGCCTTATTCCCTATTCCCATACCCTGTTCTAGACGGTTTTTAAAATCAAAGCTTTTTAATTTTCAAATGATATGCATTGATAATTTTTCAGCATTAACCCTTGCAAAACCCTTTGTTCCAATTTCCACCTCCCTTCTCTTTTCCCCCTCTTTTAGATAGCAAGTAATTCAATATATGTTAAAAATGGTAAAAATATGTTAAATTTAATGTATGCAAACACATTTATACAATTAATAAGATATTTGTAAAAAACTCAGCATAGTGCCCGGCACATAGAAGGTGCTTCTCTTCCCCTTCCTAGTACTAAAAGCAAAAGACAAGCCTACTTTCAAAGAGATCCCACTCTAATGAGGAAAGTGGGAAAGAGAAGGTAGATTTGTGTTCCTTGAAAAAAGATAGTAAATTTTAAAATAAAAGAAAAAAATAAAATGTTTGTAAATGGACAACCTCTTTTCTGGTTTGCAGAGAGTAAACCCGAATGTCACTTTTAATCAATTAATTAGCACCTACTCTATGCCATGTTTTATGCTAAGCTTTGGAGATACAAAGAAAGGCCAAAAAAACGCAGTCAATTTATTTTAAAATTATCAAGTTATTATTAGATGATATCATTTGACATTGACCCCCCCCTTCCACTGTCATTTCGTTGGGTGGTTTCATTCGGTGCCCTGGGCTGTGAACGCAACAAACAGCCAAACTCGCGCTGTCACATTTCAATTCCCCATCCTCGGATGAGTCAGGGTAGAACACTTGGTTGAGGCGGGCCCAGAAACCCAACAATTATTTCCTTCCTCCCACCTTAGGGATTTGTCCGCATGTGTCGGCTCTAGGATGTTAGCTCCTCCTTCCTGCGTAAGAGAAAGGGCAAGGAGACGTGCACAGAAGCAGCTGGGGTAGCTAAGGGGATCCTTTCGCGGGTCTCATCACGTCCAGCCTCTTTGTTCGTCACTGTCCTCCCTCTAAGGAGTCGCTACCCGGTTCTGAGGCCAGTTCAGTTCCACAAAGCAGAGATGCTGCCGTCTCCTGAGCGACTTTGGGGGCTGGCGTATTTGGGGGGGAGGGGTCATGTGGGTCTTTCCCTTTCTCCCTTTGCTCTCCTCTGGCCAGCACATATTTGTATACGTTTAGCTGAACGTGTGCTGGGGTGCATCCAATATGAGCATGCCACTGTTAACATGTCACTTCGGTGGGGGGGCTGAGTTTGGTTGTGGAGCAGATAACTACCATTTATAGAGGCCTTCTCACGAGTTTTTGGCAGACTGTTCTATCTGGGTTCACCCTGACCATATTTTATGTGTCCACAACCTGTAGATTGTGTAATTCTATGTTTGGATATTCATACAGATTGGGGCACGTTTGCACAAAATCTGCATAATCACAATGGGTTAAAAAAAAAAAAAAAGGAAATTAGAGAAATAGCCAGTAATTTACAAAACTATTAGTTGCATAATTAGCTGGTTTGCATTTCATCTCTATTTCTTCTTACCTACTGTGAAAGGTCTTTAAAAACTAGACCAAACAAAAGGAGACTCTTCCAATTCCCCATCTCACTTTAGGTTTTGGAAACAGAATCTACTATTGGTACTCATCTTAAGTGGTTCATGGTAAACAGGAAGTACAGATGAGGTGTAGGAAATCTGGGGGCTAGAGATAGGTGATTGTTCCATAAGGGGAAAGGGAAAACGAGGAATGCCAGTAATCTAGCACAGAAGATTCTCAGTATTCTAGACAGCTTTGTCACAGAGAATATTGCCAGATAGCTTAGTGAACTCTGAGGAACTCTTCTTTGGACTCCACCAACAGGAGAAGCTGTCAGGAATAAGAATAACTAAAAAGGTGGGGAGTAAATTCTGCTTAGTCTGGCTGAATTTGACCCAAGAAAACTGGATAAATGGAGAAATATCAGAACCACATCAGCTTCCCATGGAGTAAAGGGGGGAGGGGAGGAAGGGGGAAGATACGGTAAAAGAAAGAGAGTTTTAGGAGAAGGGATGTGTACGTGTATTTTGAGTGGTTAAAAACTGCCTGAATCATAGACATCACAACCATAAAGATTCAGTTGAAGAGCATAAAGAAATTGGCAGAAAGAGATGGAAGAAAAGAGAAAAAAACTAGGAGCTGCTAGAATAGAGTTGGATTCGATCTTCATTTTTTCTCCCACCCTAAGAGAAGAATGTATGGAAAAAAACAAATACTGAGGATAATGAGGAAGACGTGCTTTACTTTGGACGCTGACTTTTTAGTAGTTTCCTGTGAGGGAAAAACATAACAAACCAAACACAAATCAATAATAAACACAAATCTTCCCTAATCTAGAAGCACATTAACAAAGATTAACACCCAAATTCAAAGAGATTTCTTTTAAGATTTGGAATCTTAAAACATGATGAAGTGTCTTTCCTCCAGTCTCTGTCTCACCAGCCCTTATTTATCTAGCCATTTGTCTCTTTTGGGGACCTAAGGAAAGAATTTAGAATCAATCCTTAATGATAGATGTAGAAGATTTCCTTTTACCAGAAATTTTAAGCCATTATCTTCTTTTCTAGTTGGAGGAAGAAAAATTGAATACATTCAAGATTCAGTTTGAAGGAATGGAGGTATCAAAGGTTAAAAATCTGAAGACCTTTGACTTTACCTCTCACTTGAGGGATAATGAGGAGGTGAGATTAGTCTGAAGGAATTCAGAACATCCATAAACCCTCCAGGTATACTTTACTAGGTGTACTTCACTTACTTTTTACTCTGGCAATGTATTTCTCAAAAGTTGTGTTGTCATTTATGTAAATTGGAAAAAATTTTTTTAATGAAATAAGGGAGCTTTGATAAGCTCAAATAATTATTATCACCATCTGTTTGTAAATGAACATTCTAGAGTACTTTTTGCTTTCTAATATTTACTGATATCATACAAAGTGTGCTTTTATCAAATTCCATCTTTTTCCAGTTTGATTCTATCCTCTTGTTATGTTTGTAATTCCTATAAAATATCCAAACTAAATTTTTCTTACTAACCTCCCTCCCCTTTATTCACACACACCTTACTTATCACCATCTTGTGAATTTCTGCTTATTTCTTTTCTTCTTTTCTCCCCTTCCTTGGGTGTCTTTCTATTTTTTTCTCATCTCCATTACTTTTTTTGGTGCATTTATTTGTTCTCCCTTCACAATTTATGCCTCTATTACCCCATGAGTGGGGGGAAAAAAAGGCATGTGCAAAATTAGGAAAGGTTAAGTGGAGGCCATAGTTCAGCCTTTCCTTTTTTTGGTTGGGGCACCCCTTGGAATTGAAGAGGGACCCAGATGGGGGTTGGCTGGTCTGGGCGGAGACAGGATGTGAGTGTGGAGCTCTGAGCTCTCGGCTCCGTGCCATCCTACACGTCCTCAGCCGCAGACATTGCTCATTCTCAGAGCCTGCAATCCTGCAACTCCCCCACCCCCAGCAAAAGAGAGAGGGGGCTGATCCAGAGAAGGTGCAATAAAGACGTCAAAACAATTTTTTTAAAAATAAATTTGAGCTTATCAGGAACCTGAAGTAGGGAGGAGGGGTTTTACAAAACTTGTGCCCAGAAGGATGCTTTAGTCCTAGGCAGCCAACTACCAGATATAGACATTTGAGTCTCATTAGATTTTGGCAAGCCCTATTGTATTCTATAAAATTCCTGTTTTCTCACAGGTTCCTGGTGTCTCCTACCATAACTCAAATCTTTAAAAAATTTTCCAAGCTTCCCTATTTTATTGTTATTGATCCTAGACGGATACTTCTAAAACTCATTCAGTCTACCTTCTGTAGTCTTGCATGTCCCCATTAAACATTTCCCCCTCCCCTAAAAAACTCAAAACTAAACTCTCCTTTGTCACTCTTATCTCTTTTCTCATCCCCTCCCCTGCCCCCCGGGGGCCCCACAAAGTTCTGTCAAGAGATCTCAAGTTCCAGAAACTCTGGAATCTTAATCATCTGTCTTCACTCTTAAGAGGAATGAAATTTTTTTCTCAAAGGAAAATTTGATGGCTGGGCAGACCAGACCAGATCAGACCAGACTGGAGCTGAAGAATAATAGCTTGTGGCTTTGAATGAAGGGTGGGAAAGCACTAAAATAGGAAGAATTTCCTGGAGGCCTCCGAGGGGGCTTGCCCTAATGAGAAATGGGAATGTCACAGCCAGCATTTCAAAAGAAAAAGAACAAATTTGGGGATGCAGTTGGATTACTTGTTAGCTCCCTGAGACTGAGTCTACTACCTTGAGAAAGAGTCATAAAAGAAGTGGGAGAGTGCAAAACTGGAAGTGACTTTAGAAGAAAAAGGGATATATGTTTAAAAAAAAAAAAGGTGGAGACAAAATAACAAAGAGGTGATGAAAATCTAGAGTGATAGGAGATAAGAGAAACTATTATTAAATATGTTTTTTAAAAGATGCAAGAAAACGAGAAGGAAGCTCTTTTACCATGGAGGATATTGATGTAAACCTAGTATTTTTTTCCTGGAATTGACATTCACGTTTCTCACTTCCCCTTTTACTATCACTTATTACTCAAGTGCAGAAGCCAGTATATCAGTCCCCTGGCCAGAGGCCCCAGGGAACATATTTAATCTTATCTTACCTCAAAAGTGTTGACAATAAGAAATTTATCATATTTTTACAATAAGCCTGGAAAGTGGAGGGTACTAGGAAGTTCGAGGGAGTACAGAAAAGGAGGCAGGGCATTCATGCTGTAGGACCCATTTTCATCCCTAATTCACTCTTATCTCATATGTCATATTCAGTACAACACAATACATAAAGTACTAAACAAAAACCCTAAATAAATCTTAGAACACCTGTTTATTGTGCGCTGGGTTGCTTTAGATACTGGAAATTGGCTCTGGAAGTTTAAAAGTTGTTAGAAGTTAAAGCTACAAATAAAACTGAATGCACTTTTTGGCGAGGACCACAAGCCCTTTATGAGCTAATGGTCCCTTGTACAGAGGCATAAGTTTCAGATCTCTGGGGAAAATTTGAGAAATCTTTTGCCAAGTCTAGCCAAGACCTCTAGGGAAACCCTAATTTTTGTGAGAATGCCCAATCCTTTTGCAAAATTATCAAGAGGCCATTTATTCTCTCCTTCACCCATTCCCTCAAATTATATTACTTAAAATCCCAAAGTTAAGCTCCCAGGGAAAAAAGGAAAACTAAACCAAGGGGGCTAGGAAGCTAAATTTGGGGCTACATAGACTGCTAATACACTAATGTCAGGCAAAAGCCCAAACAATTCATGGAAATCCACCTCATCTCATACTTGAAAACTTGCATGATATATATATATATATATATATATATATATATATATATATGTGTGTGTGTGTGTGTGTGTGTGTGTGTATGTATATCTGCCATCCAGTTGTCTTCAGACTTGGGCTGATTCCTTCAACAAATACTATCTTGTTTTTGCATGGGCTTACCTTTTTTTCTTTTCCTAGTTTCTACACTGATTAACCACAAAATCACCCATTTAGATGAGCATTTGCTGCTAAAGGATGGGAAGTTTAAGAAATAAATCGATTTTCATTTTATTCCCCTGGACCTAAGTTCCAGTTGACTAGTACACTTCCATTTCCCCAGTGTAGTTTTTCCCATGCATTAATGCCATTAGCCTGTATGTAATCATACAGAAACATCTAGAAACGAATTTAATTTCCTCAATCTCTAAGGCACTTAAATTTCAATTATCTCTCATATTAATACCAACTCTTCTGAGTTATTGACTATGATGTATTTAAAAAATCCCACAGTAAGTAAGATATTATTTATAATTGACCTAGATCTCTCATGCATAAGGGTTTTGTCCAGTCCAAAGCAAGCTTATACAATAGAGTATGTGTCCTTTTCAGATAAGCAAAAGTGTCAATTGTATAGGACAAATTACAAAAATAACGTAAAAAAGTAGGCCCTATTTGGGCAGTGCTTGGACTTGAACTTCTGCATAAGTCTGAGCTCTTGCTTTTGAGAAGGACAATAGAAGCTATTAACTTTGCCTGAGGCACAGATTTCTTTTTTTCCTTCTCAACCCTTCATGCATAAACACAAAATTAGAGAACATTACTATTTAAAAGGAAAAAACAAAAACAAACAAACAACAAAAAAAAAACAGCCTAAGTAATCTTAACACTTTCTAGTTATGAAAAGGCAAATGGTCTTTATGAGGTTAGGGTATGTCCAACAGAAATGAAGATTTGGAAAATGTATTAGCGAATCACCAACAATTAGGGTGACATTTCTCACGCATGGAACCCACCTCCAATCAGAAAGGCTGTCAGAAGAAAAGACTAAACCTCTACTATCTTACTACTACCTATGAGGGAGATGGCCATGGTCTTGGAGGCCTTGTGACTTAAGTGTGTGCCCACTCATCCCAAGAATACTCTGTGTATTTGTGAGAGGAAGTATAACCCCAGGTTGTGAAAAGGATATTTTCCAACTCCTTATTATCTAGCTATCTGAGTAATGCTTTTTATTCAGCTAATTGAGGTGATAGCTGACTGATAATCATGGATACACACAGATGAGATGTTGTAAACTATAATTTTAGAAATGGGTACCCATAGGGTAACTTGATCCCTGTCTTTCCGGTGCTACAATCAATATAATTTAAACTACTCCACTTCTTGAGAAGTTATACTACCTGATTTCACATGTATAATTCCTATCACATTGCTTGCCCTATCAGTGGAAAGGGGAAGGGCAGAATGGAGGAAGAGAATTTGAACTCAAAATTAAAAAAAAAAAAGTTAAAATAATTTATTTTAAAAAGTAAAATAATCTTCTCTAGTACAGGTTAAATGATCTAATACCCTTTATTCATTGTTCCCATTTCACAACTTTTTCAAGCTATTTCAAGTTGCCTTCCTCTACAGCCATTTGATTTCTCTATGTCCTTAAGATTTTTTTTAAAAATGTTCTTTTTTAAAAAAATGTTCTTCTGTCTTAAGATTTGACACTTAAAATTAAGTATATATTCACTATAGAGTAAAACAAACAATAACGGGAAGATCATTGGTTTTTATGCAAATATTCTTTACTTTGAAAACTTCTGAGACCCTATACTTACCAAATTCATAAAGCCTAGGAAAATAAGAGAGAAAGCTGACCTAGATTACAGGAGATGGGTTTGTACCTGATGAGCACTGGTTATTACGAGGAAAACATAGAGAAAGATGGTAGTAACTTGCTTAGAAGCTTACGTTCCAAACTGCAAGTTGAATTTGGATCTCCTATTCTTGAGAGGTTTGGAGTAAAGTCAGCCCCAAAGCTCACTTCCATTTTGGATATCTTTCTCTCTCTAATCTACACAGTCTCTCTTACTACTTTTTCTCAACACCCTCATTCTTTCCCAGAGGAGGGGTTGCCATGGAGATAATGTCATCACAGAGCTAACAAGCTGGTGGAGAAATAACAGCAGAGGCATAAGCATAAGAGAGACTCACAGGAGCAGAATCATAGATGTGGACTTAGAGCAAGAGCCAAAGGCAGGGCATAAGGCAGAGAAGTGCCAGAGGATAACGTGAAGTCTAGAAACAAAATAAGTCAGAATTGCTGGCCAGAGTGGTAGGAAAGGATACCCACACTCAGAAAGAGAGAAAGACACCCGAGAAGTGGTTTTCTGTTCCATCTGCTTCCCTCCAAGCCATAGCTGGACAAAATTTCAGTTCAATAGAAACTGAGGCCGGGTGCCTTTTACTCTGCTTCAGATCTCTTATTGTCTTGCTGGGTTGAAGAGTCACGTCTGACTATGACTCTAAATGGAGGTTTTGTTGGCAAAGATACTGGCCCGCTTTTCTATTTTTTCTCCAGCTCATTTTATAGATGAGGAAATGAAAGCAAGCGCCATTAAGTGACTTGCCCAGAGTCACCACAACTAGTAAGTGTCTGAGATTAGATCTGAACTCAGGAAGAGGAATTTTCCTGATTCCAACGAGGTGCTTTGGCCGTTGTACATCCTCCCTCACCCCCGCAGGTGACAAAGGTGCTTATGCATTGCCTTGCTGAGGGGACTATAACAAGGCCAGTAATTGCTAGAAATGCTTTATTGAAGACATCCTTTGTTGGCTTCTCTCTTCAGTAGTCTAATATATATATATCTGTGCCTGGGTCTCCCAGTTCTCTGCTTCTAGCTAAGGGAGCTATTTTTATCTCTTGTGCTCTTCCTTACCTCCTTGGCTGTCTCCAGTCACACACCACTCTACAAACTTACTTTTGTGGAGTCATATCTTTTCCTGAGATTTCACTGCCTCAAGGAGTTATCAGCAAAGTCCAACCAAATGCTGATGTCAAATTCAAAGACTTAAGAGGTGGGGTTTTTCTACCAAAGGTCATTTGGATTTAACATCATTCATAGGTCACACAAAAGTGTCAGCTTAGAGCGCTTAACCTGTGGGAGGTTGTTCCATCTTTTGCAAATGATTATGCTCCCTTGTGGGCAGGAGGTTCCCCACCCCAGTCTTAAAAGAGTGCCCAAAGAACACTTGATTGCTCCAGTCTCTAACATATACATCTCTAGGCTGCTTCTACTTTTTCTATTCACAATCACTTTTCACCTGAGAAATTTCTCTGTGATCCAGGATATACTGGTATATAAAACCGTTGTACAAATCAAGCATTTACTAATAAATCATAATTTCATGATTCCCATATTCAGTTATGGGGTCACAAACTACAGTTTAAAATATATAGCACCACCTGGCTCATTCTCCACTATACCAAGCTACCTCTTGTTCATGGATAATTAGCATCCCCAAGTTTTCCAGACCATTTACCCCTTTCCCTCTTCACCTCACTTGTTAATTTTTGCATCCTTAGTTCTTGGCACCCCATACATAAGGATCATAAGCACTTGGTACACTCCATCTTTCTATCCATCTTTTGTTTTCTTTATTCACAATGTATAATTTGAGAAATCTTGACCAAGGGCCACATTTTTTTCTTCATTGACTTATTTTTCCTATACTATGTCTTAGCACTCTTTTGGAAAAATTAACATCTGTTGAAGAATACAAGAAAAAAAAAATGCCATCACTAATATCAAGGAAAAAGAGATTAAACCATAAGATTTAGATGGAGAAGAGAATTTACAGGTTATTTGGACCAAACTTCACATTCCACAAGGAAGGAGATAAAAAAAGCAGAGAAGTGTCTTGTCCAATGTCATTTGGCTAAGTAAGGAGCAGAACTGATATTTGAACCCAGGTCTTCCTATTCTAAAATCCGTTGCTTTCTAGAGTCACCAAGTTGCTTTTCAAAATTTGTATCCATCACTTCCCACCTCCAGCACTCTGTCCATTACTGGAATTTGAGAAATGTTTGAATTCCTCTCAGATTCTCTAGCAATAGCTTTGGTTGGAACCATTTTGCTATTAGATGGTACAATGGATAGCACTGGGCCTGAAATCAGGAAAACTCACCTTCCTAAATTCAAATCTAGCCTTAGATATTTACTAGCAGAGATGATCCTGAATAAGTCATTTAATCCTGGTTGCCTCAGTTTCCTCATCTGTAAAATGATCTGGAGAAGGAAGGAGAAATCAGTATCTTTGCTAAGAAACCCTCATTTGGGGGGGGTCATAAAAATCGGACAGGACTGAAATAACAACTCTCTTGTACTTTTCCTCATTTCCCAATCTTTTATTTCACTCATTTTTGTCTAAAGCATATATTTCTCAGATAGAAGAATGTTGGGTATGATCATAATATTGTATTTGTTTTCTATTTTTAGAATAAAGTCAGGGCAATTTCTGTAGAATGGCAAGATGGGTGTCAAATTGTGAATTTGTCTTGCATTTTGAATTATACTCAATGAGACAAAAGGAGTCAATTAATATTTTTTAGAAGACTGGGAACCAAAGTCATGATCAAGATAATCCTGTTAATTAAGCAGAAACTGGAATGTGTATATATACGTATATATACACACCTATATCAATTGCTTACCATTGTGGAAGGAGGAAGAAAATAAGAGAGAGAAAGACAAAATTTGGAACTTAAAATTAAAAAAGTAATGTTAAAATATCTACAAGTAATTGAGGAAAAAATGCTATTTTTTAAAAAAAGCCCCCCAACCCCCACCCAAAAGGCTTTTGAAATAATTTGTAAGATGGTGATGAGGGGCCATACTTGGAGGAGAGAGGACTATGACAATGATAACATAGAAAAGGTAGATGTAATAACAAGTTTAAACTTGGTTTGCTGATTATCTATGAAAGGTAAGATCAAAAAACAGGCAAAGGTACATGAAAGTTTAAGATAGGAAGATCTCAAGATCTGACAATAGAAGAATGTTGATTGAAAATATCTGCATAATAATATTTTAGCATAATTACAGAAACTTTGGAGAAAAATCCAAACCTAATCAAAATAACTCTCACCTTACTGTAGGAACTTCCCCCTTTCCCATGACAATACCAGGATTCCGCAACATCTTTTCTCCCTTCTCCAGTGTAGATATTTCCTAATTTGTGGCATTGTTTATTTGATGATTGCAAAACAGCTGTTTTGGCATTCTTTTGCTTTGATTTTCTTTTTAATGTAATAGAAGTGATCATGATTATTAATGTCTTGTGCTAGGAACTTTGTCATCAATTCATTTATTAAAGCAGCATTTCTATGGATGCTCCTCCAACTCAGCATGCACAAGTTGGGTCCCTAAAGGTTCTAGGTCTGTGGGTTATACTACTATAGCTTATATGTGCTATATATATACTATAGTATAACACCATGATGTACTTCCCACTAACAATAAGGGAATATATCACCACACTACAGTATTATTGAATAAGGACATAAAGAAAAACAATACCTCAAAATACATATATATATATATTTTGGTCAAATCAAACATTTTGCTAATTAAAGTCCTTCTTTTGTAGTTTAAGACATTTTAAAAGACCAAATGCTGTTCAACTTTTATATAGTGATTATGGGAATCATTGTGGTAAGCTTTAGTAACAGAGCAGGGATAAGAATTCAAAATTCAATCTCTCTATATGTATGTGTATGTACGTGTGTATATATGTATGTATACATAGTATACGAGTATATATGTAGCAAGAGAGAGAGAGAGAGAGAGAGAGCGAGAAGGAAGAAGAAAGTGTGTAAATAACTCAAATATACTTGCTGGGCAGAAAGATTGTCCTTATCTTCTCATTAGAGTAGATAATGATATATATCAAGGTAAATATGAATTGTTATAGCCCATATATTGAGTAGCATCCTGTATTTTTACAGAATTCTGTATTTTTATCAAGTGATCTGCCAACCCAATTATAATATCTGGAAACTGTTGGTAATTAATGATTAATAATGAAATTCTCTAACTTGATTTGCTTATGACTGACTTTTGAACTAGGAGTGTAAATAAGTTTAACTTTTTAAGTTTTGAATTAGAAAACTGGGGCTTAAGTTTCAGCTCTAAGATACTTCCTTACTTGACTGATTAAATCAGTGGATCTGTTGATAAGAATTTATTCAGTACCTATCATAGTAGGTCAGGAACTTGGCTAAACTCTAGGAATAAAAAGAGGCTAAAGACAGTTCTTGGCCTCAGGGAGTTCACACTTTGAAACCTTTAAGCTTCAATTTTTTCAACTGTTAAAAAAAAATACAGAATTTTAAAAGAAAGCATTTTATACACTTTCAAGCACTCCAGCCAATTTATTTTGTCATCTTTGTGAAGTATAAATTGGAGGAAACAGAGAACTAGGCAAGACTACCTGTTAAATAGCTACAATGTACTCAGCAGATTTCCTCTTGGAAACTTGAATTATGGATGAACTAGTAAACAATGGCAGGCTATTCCAGTTATTCCAGACCTCTTAAGTCTGTGAAATAGCCTCAACAAATAAATTTTTTTATATTTGTTAAAGAAAGGCAAGTTAGCCAACCCAGAATTTTCTTTCTATTTTTTTGTTTTAAATAATTTACATTTATATTTAAGATTTGCAAAGTTTTTTAAAATTCCATTAACTTTTTGAAGAGAAGTCTACATTTTATTTTCCCCTTTTAGCCTACAAATAGCCTGCTATTTACCTAAGCCTATCTCAAATTTTATCAATTCCTTGTCCAAGAGTAAATGTTTGCTTTGCTTTCAATTGTTCTTCTATAAGGCCACCATTTGGAGCCAAAGATATTTTTACCTAATGACAAAAAAAGAGTAAAACTTGAATAAGCTAGGGTTTCTGGGAGCAGTGTTTAAGAAGGAAAAAGAGAATAGCAGTGTAAATTGGAAGTGGCAAGCAACTGGCCATTTTACATTCTCAGCACTGAAGACCTTGTTTGCTGTTTGGGATTTAAGAATAGGATTAAGAATTAGATTAGGATTAATTAGAATTAGGAACAGGAATCAGAAAGCATTCTCTCTACTATCCCTTTCAGCTTTTAAAAAACTAAGATTCTAGGATTCTATAATTTCTTCTACCACTCCCACTATCACTCATCTATTCCTTCCCTGGTTCCCCTGACTAATTATTAGAAAGGACAACATATGTTGTAATAAAGGTTGGGGGTCAAATGTCCCTAAGTAAATTTCGGACACATTAGGTTTGGGTTCCTGAAATTTCCTACAATTTTCTTTGATCCTTTAAAGGAGTGAATAGCATCTCCTCTTTTTGCTTTCTCCTAGAACACAAAGGTTCTCTCAGTGAGATAGTGAAGGCTGAGAAGTATGTTTATGTCTGTGGCTATTCCATGGGAGAGAAGTGATTTCTTCTTAAGAAAAAAAAAAGAAAAAATCATATACCATAGGCTGTTGAAATCTTGATGTCCCTCTTCCTATCACACTTCACCAAAACATTCTCCTTACCAAAGCTGAAAAACACATCAGAAATTAAGAATTCCAGTCCAGGGTAGACTTTTCCAAATTTCTTCCTCACTTTAGAAACAATGGGAAATTCTTTTTGGCTTATTCTCTAGACCTGAACTAATTATTAAAAGGATTGCTCGGATGGCTGAGTCATTGGGAAATGACACTGAAGCTTAGAAAGGGGAGGGGGGGGGCAGCATCAATAAAACATTTAATAAAAGTAGAAAAAAATGTTAAATGAAAGAGAATTTATTTAATGAGTAGACCACAAATGACTTTCTTCGATACAAAAGCATTTTACGAAGTATGACATAGGGCTTTTATTGAATCCCTATTCCACTGCATCTCCACTCTTAATCCCTAAGAGGCAGCTGTATTTTTAGATAATGAGTAAAGGAAACCTTCCTTTCAAATACCGGATAAACCTCACTAGGCAAAAGTATCCCTGTTCTGGGCAAAGCTAGGATGTTATTCCAGGGAAGGAAGGCCTCTAAGTAACAAGAGAGACATGTGCGTGCACTATCTGGATTCTGTGCCTGACTGTCTTTGCCAGAACTCAGCTCTTTACAAAGCACTTTGCTTTATATACAGAACTGTTTCTCATTTTTCCAGAGCCCGTGCACACAAGTGTCTTGGGGCTGTTGGCCTTCTGGAATAACAACCCATCCACACTACAGACAAGCTACTTTTGCCCAAGGAAGTTTATCTTGTGTCTGAGGGCTGCCTTCTCCAAATGTATGTGAGGTGAATGAAATGACACCTCTGCTACAACCACTTCTGTAAAACGCTATGGAGTGAAAACTACTGCTCTTTGCAATTCCCATGTTAAAGTGTAGAAGTATAGGAGTCTAGTCACCTCTGGGCTATTTTCCTGTCGCTTAGCTATGACAAAATATGTCTCAGATTGGCTTCTCTCCTATTTTTTGTTTGTTTGTTTGTTTACTACTTTTGAATACACTTGCTTGAACTCAAGGAAGGAAATCTGATTTTAGAATTAATATAAACAATAATTTTGGATTATCAGATATTTCGAGTATACCACATAACTCCTTCCCATTGACTGGGATAATTAAGAGCTAATTACATAGATATGCTCTGCAGGGCAACTAAGCAGTTGGAATGCTCCTGGTGGTGGTTTCTTGGTTAAGGAACTATGTGCACTTTCTTTCTTTATGGCATTTTTCTTCATCGAACACCAGAGAAACCATTGTCTGGGCTATCTCCCCAGAATTGTGATTTTGTTTGATGATCCCCAACTTTCACCTTGGGGGCTGAACCATCTGTCTGAATTTCTGCATGTCTCTGTCCCTTTCAGAGAGTTACTTGAATCTGTAAACTGGAAAAACCTTTGGGCTTTTTTCCAAGGACACTTTTTTCTCTCCCAACTTAGTCATAAGAGATACGATTACATTTTAATCTTTATCTATGCTATCCTATTCCCCTGAGGTTAGATGTCAGCACCATCCTAAACATGTGATTCTCTCTCCTCTCACCATCTCCTCTCCCAATCCATTCTTATTTTACAATTTTCACATTACATAGCATAGGTACATACTTGCAGCTCTTTCCCCCCAAAAAAGTTGGTATTCTTAAGTGCCTACTCTAATTTTCCTTATTGCCTCTTCCTTTCTATTTAGGTCTTTCTTCCAACCCCTGCTCTTGGGACGCCCCCATATCTTGCTTCTGTCCCTTTATTAATCCTGCCTTCCAGAGTTGTCTGAATTTTCTTTCCATCTTTACATGCTATTTTAGCATATGTGATCAATTGTAGTACATTAATGAGTAGATCACAAATGACTTTCTTCGATATGAAAGCATTTTACGAAGTATGACATAGGGCTTTTATTGAATCCCTATCCCACTGCATCTCTACCCTTAACTGTAATCCTGTCTACCCTTCTCAATTTAATTTTACCTATGCCTTTTCCTCAGTTACTGTCCTTTGGTTCTCCTTAAAGCCAAGAAAAAAACCTGCTTTCGAACCAAGAACCTTTTTCCTGGGATGCATGAATATTGAACACACACTGCCACCTGGTGGCCTATTGTGAATAAGGATAGAACTACCTACAAATAACTACCAAACATTTTGGTAACCAGTCCTTGAGGGTGGATGAGTGAGGATACCAAGTACATAGCGTGAACTGACATATTCAGATACAGGTACAAGAAGGTATCGCTAAGCTCCATACTATTCCTTCCATTTAAAATATACCATAGAATATATAATAATCTCCTCTAGTTAATATCCTACCTATCCTTCAAAGACAAATTCTAATAGAGGAAAAGTATAGTCTTTTTTTGGGACGGGATCCACTCTACTTTTGACTTCAGGTATTTGAATATTTGAGTAAAAAGAATAAATTGAGAGGGAGGAAAGAATAGGGAAATTAACTCTTTGCTTTGCAGCAGGAGCTCCTTAGTTTCATGATGAGTTATATTGTATACCATATTCATCCCAGGTCTTCATAGGTTTTCACCTATAAGATTCCATTATCCATATCAGAGGGAGTCTAATCCCTGGCTGACCTAATCTAAGTTAGGTCTCTTTTCCACTAATTCCTTTCTCTCCAGCTCTATAGAAGAGCTTAATTAGGTTCATTCTCACATGCTCTCTCAGCCATAACACTTTTATTTCTTTAAAATTTAAGTTTAATCTTTCCATAGTGTCACTGTGGAGAGGAACCCTAAGGATAGGACATCATGAATATGAACATTTCTTCCTCTTTTGAGGCAAAAACAAAACTGAAATCAGTTTGAGAAAAACTAAGAAAGACCTTAAATGATCCTGTACTGCTTCTCTCCTTTTTAAATAAAGAATCTGGAAGAAGCAGGACACAGTAGTCTTCAAGTTGCCGGTAACCATTAGTTTTGGGGGGTCCAAAGGATTATCATGCCAAAAGAATCTCTTAGAACTATGTGAGTAGTTATGACATACTACAATTTTTGTTGTTGCTCACGCATGTGTTAACTGTTAATGACCTCAAATACACACACATGTCACAGCAGGTCAGGTTCTCCTCTGCTATTTTCTGAAGCCTGTCCAAGATCATGGTCACTGTTATACTGTAAATTAATAGGAACTTAAAAACTGTTGAACAAATGAATGTGGGTAAGTGCAATTTAATGAATTTAGGGAAGTGTCTAAGCTGTATTCTTAAAAAATATGTGCTCTACAGCCCTTTTTGTAGTGGCAAGGAACTGGAAACTGAGTGGATGCTCATCATTTGGAGAATGACTGAATAAATTTTGATATATGAGTATTATGGAATATTATTGTTCTGTAAGAAACAACCAGCAGGATGATTTCAGAGAAGCTTGGAGATACTTGCACTAAGTGAAGTGAGGAGAACCAAGAGACTATTATACATGGCAACAGCAAGATTATGAGATGATCGACTCTGATGGACAAGGCTCTTTTCAAGAATGAGTTGATTCAGGACCATTCCAATGATCTTGTGATGGAGAGAACCATCTGCATTCAGAGAGAGAATTGTGGCAACTAAGTATGGATCACAGCACAGTATTTTCACTTTTGTTGTTTGCTTGTTTTTTTATTTTCTTTCTCATTTTCTTTCCCTTTTTGATCTGATTTTTCTTGTGTAGCATGATAATTGTGGAAATATGTATAGAAGAATTGCACACGTTTAACAGATATTGGATTACTCGTTGTCTGAGGTGGGCAGTGGCGGGGAAGGAAGGGAGAAAAACGTTGGAACACAAGATTTTGCAAGAGTGAACGTTAAAAATTATCTTTGCATATATTTGAAAATAAAAAGCTATTATTTAAAAAAAACAAAAAAGAATGTGCTCTAAATTCTCAATAACATAATTTTACAAGGTTTCTTAATCAAAGACAGTGGGAATTTAAAAAGACTTCAGATGTGATCTAATCTATCTAGTTTATAACTGAACTAGAATCACTAGCACACTGGATAAATGGTCTTAAGTTTAGCATTTGTTCAAAGGAATAACCTCCTGCTTCCCAAAGGTACTCATTTTATTTGAGATAGCTCTAATTGTAAAGTTTTCCTTCCATGTTTTCTCAAGTCTTCTCTTCTCCAGGTTAAATGTCTCCAGTTCCTTCATCTAACATCATCTTAAGGCCTTTCCCCATTCTAGGTGCTCTTCTCTGGATGCACTCCAGCTTCTCAATGTCCTTCCTGTTGACCCAGAATTGAACACAATACTCCAGACATTGTATCAATAGGGCAGGACAATCAGCTCCCTGCTTCAGTATTCCTTCTATAATCTAGTATAACTTTAGACACCTTATAATGTTTCTATAAGACATAGAGAAAAAAATCCAAGTGGTCCATCAAATATTGGATATAATCAAGAAAAAAAAGCCATTCAAACCATGTTTAATTTTAATGAATAATCTTAGCCTTAGAGAAGATGAAGAAATACATCTCTATCTTTTAAATGGAGAGATGGAGAGACTACAGGCATGGAACAGATGAAATTGCTATGTCATTTTGTTTTAACTTTTTCTTTGTTGTAAGAGAAGGCTCTTTGGATTGGGTTAGAGAGTATATCGAAAATGACTGTGATGAAGATAAAATTTTATTAAAAACATTTGCATCAAATATCTCTGATAAAAGTCTAATATAATATCTAAGACATATATGGATTGACATAAACCTAAAAATAAAACTAATATCTATTTCCAAGTATATGGCCCAAGAAATTGAAGTTTTCAACAGAAGAAATACAAATGACCAACAGTCATTTGAAAAATACTGTTTCCATGATAAAAAGTAAATACAACAATTCTGACATTTTATTTCATATCTGAATAAGCAAAAATAAGAATAGAATAAAAAATTAATGATGGAACAACCTAGAAAAAAACATGCATAGTAACTCACCACTGGTAGAACCATGCTAGAACATAATTTGGAATTATTCAAGAAAACAATGCTTCATCCCTTTTCACCCACTATTGGACATCTAACCCAGGGAAGTAAAGAACAGAAAGGTTTTATACATAGCAAATTATTAATAGCATCACTTCTTATGGAAGAAAAAAAAGTAGCAGCCATTTAGCCTGTAGCATGGATGTAATGGAATAGGAACACATTATAAGAAATGATTAATATGATGAATTCACAGAAAAATATGCAAAGACTTACATGAAATGATACAAAGCAAAGAAAATTTTAACCAAATCAAACACACACACACACACACACACACACAGACACATGTGTCTGTGTGTGTGTGTATATGTGTGTGTATATGAATGTGTATTTGATGATCACACTAATGTGGTCAAAAAAACCAAAATCAAAAGACACTGGAATTGAGAATTGAGAAGTAGTGGGCTATAGGTACAGAATGGTCCAAACGCTATCAGATATAGAAGAGACCTTCCCTTCTTTTAAACCAATCCTCAGGAACCCATTGCTAAGTCCTTCCTAGGCACCAATGCCAATTCTCAGATTGCTGATTTTTCCCCTCCCATTTTCACTTCTATCAGAAATTCAGTGGGATCTGTCGTCTTCTTGGTCTGGAATCACTAGCCGGATCATTCTTCCCCAAAACCTTTGGGGCCTTGCTACTGCCTGCTGCTTTGCTAAGTAGACCATGAAACTAAAATCTCTTTTATGCATTGTCTTACCTAATATAAGCTACTTGAGAGCAGGGACTGTCCCAATTTTCCATTTGTATTCCTAGCTTTTAGAGCAATACTTGTTTAGCATGGAGTAAGCTTAATAAATGCTTTTCCACTACACTTCTTTCTATTTTGATGATTATTTTAAACTTTTTTTTGTTGTTACAAGAAAGGGTTCTATTAAGTGGGGTGTGGTGAGAAATTTCTATCATAAAACTCAAAAGCATGAATAAAAGATTTTTAAAAAAGAAAAATAATAAAACACAAAATGTTATGCAACATTTATTTAAAACCACACTATGTATGAACTTTAAAGAGTGTGCAATTCTAGTTACATATCTCTAGAAATGACTTAATGGACCTGTGAAATGATAACAGGGAATTCAAAATATTTGTTGAAGGCTTTAAGGTTTACAGCAGCCTTTCTAGGTAGGTAAGATGAATATTATTATCCCTCTTTACAAACTGAAGCCAAACAAAGTATGTATAGTGACATCCTTAGGGTCATATATCTATTAAGTGTCAGTGCTCAGATTGAGACCCAGTGATTGTAACTAGCTTTTCATAGCTTTTGTGAGTCATGGACTCCTTTAGAAAATAGGTGACTCCTATGACCTCTTTTCCGGAATAATATTTTTAAATGTATAAGATAAAATACACGAGACAACAAAGGAAACCCAAAGGTTAGTGAAAATAAGACTTTTTTCCCATTTAAGAATACAGAATATGGGGCAGCTAGGTGGTGCAGTGTATAGAGCACAGCCCTGAAGTCAGGAGGACCTGAGTTCAAATCTGATCTCAGACATTTAACACTTCCTAGCTGTGTGGCCCTGGGCAGGTCACTTAACCCCAACTGCCTCAGCAAAAAGAAAAAAAAAAAAAAGAAAAGAAAAGAGAATACAGAGTATGAAAATTTATTCATAGACTCTTTGAAGATCTGTGAACCCCAGTTAAAGAACCCCAGATCTCTAATCTTTTCCCTACTACATTATGTGACCTAGACAGTTGTTAATGGAAACATCTAACTACCTCCCAAGTCATTTAGCCCAGATAAATGATATTCTAGGACACTAAAAATACTTGGGGGTGTGATAATTGAAACTGTGAGCAATATCTGACAGATCAGGGAGAACTAGATTGGGAAAAAGGGAAGAGATTACTACAGTAATCAAAATAGACAAATGCTCCAGTTTTTTTTTTTTTTATAAAAGGGGAAAATTATATTTTACAAACTATTAGTTGGTGAGTTTGATTGTATTTAAAAATACTAGAACAGAAATTTAAAAAATGGTTTTTGAGTATGCAGAAAAAGGAAGAAGGGATCATTAGTCAATTTAATTAAATTTTATAAACATTTATTAAGTCTTTATTATATGCAAGGTAATCTGATAGGTCCTGCTGAGGAAAAATACCAGTTCAGCATGACCTGTTCTTAATAAACTTGTATAGCATTAGGAGAATAAATTTCTTATGGAAAGGTACTGATTGTTGGTTTTCTTTTTTGTCTTGTTACTCATATTTTGCATATTTTTGTATGTGTAGTATTCCCTAGGGCTTTTATTATTTTGAATGTTACATTTCTGCTCATGTAACCCAAGCTTAGTATGAATGAATTTATTTTATCATATGGCAAATGGTAAAATCAATCCAGTCTTGGGCTGTGTTAGTAGGAGTACAGTCTCTAGAATGAAGAAAGGATGGGGATGATTGCATTGTACTCTGTTCTGGAGTCTTGCTTATACATAAATGCACAAACAATATGCAATGGATACTAAGGATCATAATTTAAAAAGGCAAACATCACTTCAGGGGAATTACTGACTCTTACTAGAAAATACCCATGACTAGAAATAGGATGAGTAAAAAGCCCAGTGGGGTCTGGAATAGCATTATGAGAAGAGGGATTCATGTAAGTGTAAGGCAGCTCAGAGTCCGGAGGGTTTGGTGCTGGTCGCTCACGCGTATGTAAGAGGGCAGGAGGAAATGCCAAGTGCATAGAAAGTAAGGACTTGCCTTCTCTATTCTGCATGCCGGGTCAGAGCACATTTTGTGAATTTAAAACCTTAAATCGGTTGGCTGGACAGACACGCATTTTCAGCCCGGGCACAGAGAGACAGACTTCAGCTTGGTTCAATCAGGAGTCCTCCTCCTGGGATCTGACTGAAGATGGGGACTCGCAGCCCGGCCAGTGACTGAAGCACCTCCACCCACCGTCCAAAGGCTTGGAAACACTGGCCCCTGTCAGAGGGGAGCTAACACGGCCACCGGGGCCTTGGGACCAAGCCCAGCCCTGAGAGTTAGGGAGCATGGAGAGGGACAAAGGCAAAGCCAGGCCCAGGCTCACCCAGAGCTTCTCGAGGACACCACACATGGCTGGGGGCCCTGAAGCCCCGGCAGGGCCCACATATGCTCAGCGCGAGCTCCCGAGGGAGGTGCAGTCTTACTAACAGTGCGTGTACGTGGGGGCAAAGGGCTTACTGCTACTTAGTGCTATTGCATTAAATATCTTTGCTTTACATTTATCGTGTTTTCTGGCTGCTGTGTGTAAGTTAAACACCTCGGTGGGCACTCATGCACTATGGTTTTGTGGGATGTGGATTCTAAGAATAGTTGAACTAGAGTAGCTTTTCTGGGGATCTCCAGTAGAAAATGAGGCTGCTCCAGATGCTACATAAAGAAATCTAGATTGAGTTGTGAAGGGAGGAGGAAGGAAGCAAAATATAAAGAATTTAGGATCAATGTATAATAAAAACAGAATTATCTCTGACAACAGGTATTGACACCAGACAACCCAGAAAGAGGAAATCAATGAAGAGTTTGTGGAAAATCCCAGTCCTTACATACAAAAAAGTCCTTGCACTCACTTTTGTTCTGACTTTTCCCCTCTCTCCCTCCACCCCCTCCCCAGATGGCAAGCAGTCCTATACATGTTAAATATGTCACAGTATATCCTAGATACAATATATGTGTGCAGAATCCAACAGTTCTCTTGTTGCACAGGAACAAGGAGTAATGGGGACTACGGCTTGGGACAGTTAATATTAATGGAGGGCAGAGAGAATGCACTGATAGCCCTTACTTTCTTTTCTTTTTTCTTTCTTTCTTTTTTTTTGGTCAGGGACATTGGAGAAGACTAAACAAAAATGTCTAAACAGAAAGTGACATTCACCATAAGCAGTGAAATAATAAGAGCACCTACCTGCCCCTATGTGTTCATGTCACCAAGTTCAGATGAGCTTAGAAGGACTGGTAGATGTGATTGTTGAGGTACTGTCATTGAACTCTGAAAGATCATGTAGAATAGAAGTATCACTGGACTGGAGAAGGGCAAATGTCCTAATTATCAAAAGAAATAAATCTGTGTAAATTCTAGGTAAGACTTTCTTTCTTTCTTTCTTTCTTTTTTAGTTATAACTTTTTATTGACAGAACCCATGCCAGGGTAATTTTTTACAACATTATCCCTTGCACTCACTTCTGTTCCAACTTTTCCCCTCCCTCCCTTCACCTCCTCTCCCAGATGGCAAGCAGTCCTATACATATTAAATATGGCAAAATGTATCCTAGATACAGTATATGTTTGCAGAACCGAATAGTTCTCTTGTTGCACAGGAAGAATTGGGTTCAGAAGGTAAAAGTAACCTGGGAAGAAAAAAACAAAAATGCAAACAGTTTACACTCATTTCCCAATGTTCTTTCTTTGGGTGTAGCTGCTTCTGTCCATCCTTGATCAATTGAAACTGAGTTAGGTCTCTTTGTCGAAGAAATCCACTTCCATCAGAATGCATCCTCAAACAGTATCGTTGTTGAGGTATATAATGATCTCCTGGTTCTGCTCATTTCACTTAGCATCAGTTCATGTAAGTCTCTCCAAGACTCTCTGTATTCATCCTGCTGGTCATTTCTTACAGAACAATAATATTCCATAACATTCATATACCACAATTTACCCAACCATTTTCCAATTGTGGGCATCCATTCATTTTCCAGCTTCTAGCCACTACAAACAGGGCTGCCACAAACATTTTGGCAATACAGGTCCCTTTCCCTTCTTCAGTATCTCTCTTTTTTTTTTTTTTAAATAATTTTTTGATAGAACGCATGCCAGGGTAATTTTTTTTACAGCATTATCCCTTGCATTCATTTCTGTTCCGATTTTTCCCCTCCCTCCCTCCACCCCTTCCCCCAGATGGCAAGAGTCCTTTACATGTTGAATGGGTTGCAGTATATCCTAGATACAATATATGTGTGCAGAACCAAACAGTTTTCTTGTTGCACAGGGAGAATTGAATTCAGAAGGTATAAATAACCCGGGAGGAAAAACATAAATGCAAGCAGTTTATATTCATTTCCAGTGTTCTTTCTCTGGGTGTAGCTGCTTCTGTCCATCTTTGATCAATTAAGGCTCTCTTTATCAAAGAGGTCCACTTCCATCAGAATACATCCTCAAACAGTATCATTGTTGAGGTATCTAATGATCTCCTGGTTCTGCTCATTTCACTCAGCATCAGTTCATGCAAGTCTCGCCAGTCCTCTCTGTATTCATCCTGCTGGTCGTTCCTTACAGAACAATAATATTCCATAATGTTCATATACCACAATTTACTCAACCATTCTCCGATTGATGGACATCCTTTCATTTTCCAGCTTCTAGCCACTACAAACAGGGCTGCCACAAACATTTTGGCACATACAGGTCCCTTTCCCTTCTTTAGTATCTCTTTGGGATATAAGCCCAGTAGAAACACTGCTGGATCAAAGGGTATGCACAGCTTGATAACTTTTTGAGCATAGCTCCAAATTGCTCTCCAGAATGGCTGGATGTGTTCACAATTCCACCAACAATGTATCAGTGTCCCTGTTTTTCCACATCCCCTCCAACATTCCCCATTATCTTTCCCTGTCATTCTAGCCAATCTGACAGGTGTGTAGTGGTATCTCAGAGTTGTCTTAATTTGCATTTCTCTGATTAACCTTCTTCAGTATCTCTTTGGGATACTTTGGGATAACTTTTTGAGGATAGTTCCAAATTGCTCTCCAGAATGGCTGGATGAATAGGTAAGACTTTCTTTTTTTTTTTTTTCTTCTCTGTATTAAATTTGCTTTTATTTACCCTACTGATATGACATTAAATTTTCTTTTTTTTTCTTTTTTTTAAATTTTATTTTATTTAATAATAACTTTGTATTGACAGAATCCATGCCAGGGTAATTTTTTACAACATTATCCCTTGCACTTGCTTATGTTTTGTTTTTTCCCTTCCCTCCCTCCACCCCCCTCCCCCAAGATGGCAAGCAGTCCTATATATGTTAAATATGTTGCAGTATATCCTAGATATAATACATATTTGCAGAACCAAACAGTTCTCCTGTTGCACAGGGAGAATTGGATTCAGAAGGTAAAAATAACTTGGGAAGAAAATCAAAAATGCAAATAGTTCACATTCGTTTCCCAGTGTTCCTTCTTTGGGTGTAGCTGTTTCTGTCCATCATTTATCCATTGAAACTCAGTTAGGTCTCTTTGTCATAGAAATCCACTTCCATCAGAATACATCCTCATACAATATCGTTGTCGAAGTGTATAATGATCTCCTGGTTCTGCTCATCTCACTTAGCATCAGTCCATGTAGGTCTCTCCAAGCCTCTCTGTATTCATCCTGCTGGTCATTCCTTACAGAGCAATAATATTCCATAACATTCATATACCACAATTTACCCAGCCATTCTCCAATTGATGGGCATCCATTCATTTTCCAGCTTCTAGCCACTACAAACAGGGCTGCCACAAACATTTTGGCACATAAAGGTCCCTTTCCTTTCTTTAGTATCTCTTTGGGGTATAAGCCCAGTAGAAACACTGCTGGATCAAAGGGTATGCACAGTTTGATAACTTTTTGAGGATAGTTCCAAATTGCTCTCCAGAATGGCTGGATGTATTCTAGGTAAGACTTTCAATGGACTTTAATTCAAGGCAGAATTTGTTAAGAGAGGCATGATTAGTGAATAAGCAGAAAAAGAAGAGATGATCACAAAGAGGTAATATGTTATGCCAGAATGAATGGGACCATCTTTTTTCCCCCCTTATTTATTATATGTGTACATTTTTAACATATTTTCATATTGTCATGTTGGGAAAGAAAAATCAGAATAAAAAGGGAAAACCATGAGATAGAAAAAAATAAAACAAAAGAAAAAAAGATGAAAATCCTATGCTGCGATCCACATTCAGTCTCCATAGTTCTCTCTCTGGATGTGGATGGCATCAAAGTTTATTGGAATTGCCTTGGATCCCTGAATGAAGAGCTAAGTCTTATCTTAACTGATAATCACACACTGTTGTTATTGTTGTGTACAATATTACCCTGGTTCTGCTTACTTCACTCAATATCAGTTATGTAAGTTTTTCTAAGCTTTTATGAAATTAGCCTACTCATTATTTCTTATAAAATAATAATATTCGATTATATTCATATGCCATAATAACTTATTCAACCATTTCCCAGCTGATGGGCATTCATTCATTTTCCAATTCTTTGTCACCACAAAAAGAGCTGCAACAAACATTACTGCCGAGTGGGTCCTTTTCCCTCTTTTATGATTTCCTTGAGATACAAATCCAGTAGAAACACTGCTGGGTCAAAGAGTATATGCACAGTTTTATAGCTCTTTGGGCAGAGTTCCAAATTGCTCTCCAGAATGCTTGGATCATTTCACAACTCCACAAACAATGCATTAATGTCCCAGTTTTCCTACATCCCCTCCAACATTTATCTTTATCTTCTCCTGTCACTTTAGCCAATCTAAGAGGTGTGAAGTAGTACTTCAGAGTTGTCTTAATTTGCATCTAATCAATAGTGATTCAAAGCATTTTTGTAAAACTTTCTGTGTTCCCAATTTTTCTCCCTTCCAGGGTTATAACCTACGGGTTGTCCTCAACTCCTCACTCTCTATATCCAAACAGTTGCCAAGGTCTACACTCAACTGTCAAAGTGATTTTCCTAAAGCACAAGTCTGACCCTATTCAGTAATCTCCAATGACTTTCTATCATCTCCTGGGGCAAATATAAAATCGTTTTCTTGGGATTCAAAAGCTCCCCCCACTCCTTTTAAAAACAACTTGTATTCAACTTTACTCATATAAGAGACTTCTTGAAAATTAGAATGAACTAAGCAGAAGTTAACTCCTTAAGACAAAAAATAAAATAAAATGAAGTTAAAAGACTAAAAAAAAAAAACAACAAGAAAATGTAGAGTTTCTCAATAAAAAACAAATGATTTGGAAAATAGATCCAAGATAAATAATTTTAGAAATTATTGAAATATCTGAAAGACATCACCAAAAAGAGGGTCTGGAGGTCATATTTCAAGAAATCACGAAAGAAAAACTGCCTGGATTTCAACAAGGAAGGTCCTGTACCTGTACCTGTACCTCCTTGACAGTCTCAGGAAGAGATACCTGACTTCCATTCTAGAGAAGAGGATGCCCATCCCATAAAGTCTCTAATCTGGGTTTCTTGCTTTGGGGAAAGAATACTAATAGCATCCCTTCAACTTCTAGCATTTATCCCCTCACTTGAACTTCTTGACCCTGGGACCCTGTGGTCAAACCCCTTTGGACAATGAAAACCTACCAGCATTAATTCCTCAAAGATTATTAAACTTTCTCTCCCATCCTCCTCCCCAATCCAATGATTCTGAAATCCTTCAGGCATTTAAACCCTATTCCTCATCTCTTACTATCTGATCTCTTATTCCTACTCAACTTCCTCAATGTCCCTACCAACTCCCTCAGTTGTGCCCCCTCTGGAAAGCCTGCTCCATAGGCAACAAAATGGTTTTCACCTTTAAAAGTCTTTCCTTTCCATCTCCCCCTGATGACATAACCCTCTTGGCTTCCCTTACCAGACAGGTTACACTTTTACTCATTTTCCCAAATCACTGATTGAGTTGGGGAAGTTGGAATATTCCTTAGTTCCTCCCCACCCCCTTTTACTTCCAAGTTTTCCCTCTAACCCAGGAACCCCTCCTTGTTTGATGTACACTCAATTTGTTATCTTCTACCCATTCAAAATGCTGGTGGTTTTGTCTACCAACTTCCAGAACATTTGCTTTCTTTCTTTAATAAGTTCACTGCCTGGGGTAGCTAAGTGATGAAGTGGGTAGAGTACCAGTCCTGAAGTCAGGAGGACTTCAGTTCAAATCTGCCCTCAGACATTTAACCCTTTCTAGTTGTATTATCCTAGGCAAGTCACTTAATCCCAAATGCCTCAAAAGCTAAATTAAATATAAATGAATAAATGAATGAATGAATAAATTCACTGCCTGGCTCACAGTTTTTCTCTTTTATTCAACTCCTGCTCTTATTAGGGGACTTTAAACACTGATAGTGTCTCAAATGTCCTAACCTCAAGGTTCCTCAGATTATTCATTTCACATGACCTACTTCTCCCAATCTCAACCACACACACAGATTATTATACCCCTGATCTCGTTACACTCAAATATATCACTTCTCTCTTTGTATAACATGGATTATATTTACACATCTCTAATTAATTCACTATCCTCAGTAGCTTTTCCAATTTTTTTCATCTTTTCAAATGTTCTGTGGCTCCTCCCACAACTATACTGTACTAACAAACTTTGCCTCACTTTTTAATTAAAAAAAAATTGAGAACATGTGTCAAGAGCTCCATCTTCTTCCTTCTTCCTCATCACTCAAATATCCTTCACTCCATCTCACATAAAAAGGCAAACTCCTCTACCTACAGATATGATCCTCAACCATCATTTCTTCTTCAGCAAATTACTCCCTCTATAATCCCTCTCACTTCATCTTTTTTTTAATTAAGAGTTTTTCATTTTGAAAACATATGCATGGATAATTTTCAACATTCACCCTTGCAAAACCCTGTATTCCAAATCTTTTCCTTCTCTTTCCCTCCACCCCTCCCCCTAGATAGCAAGTAATCCAGTATATGTTAAATGTATGCAAATCTTCAACACATATTTCCACAAATATTATGCTGCATAAGAAAAATCAGATAAAAAAGGAAAAAAATTAGAAAGAAAACAAAATGTAAATAAACACCAACAAAAAAGGATGAAAATACTATGTTGTTATCCATACTCAGTTCCCACAGTCCTCTCTCTGGGTGTAGATGACTTTCTTCATCCTGAATCAGATCATTTTTGAAGAGAGCCATGTCCATCAGAATTGATCATCATATAATCTTCTTGTTGCCGTGTATAATGATCTTCTGGTTCTGCTCATTTCACTCAGCATCAGTTCATGTAGGGCTCTAAATTTAGGCCTCTTTGAAATCATCCTGCTGATCATTTCTTACAGAACAATAATATTCCATAATATTCATATACCACAATTTACTCAACCATTCTCCAATTGATGGACATCCACTTCGTTTCCAGTTTCTTGCCACTATGAAGAGGGCTGCCATAAACATTTGTGCACATGTGGGTCCCTTTCCCTTTTTTATGCTCTCTTTGGGATGTAAGCCCCAGTAGTAACACTGCTGGGTCAAAGGGCATGCACAGTTTGATAACTTTTTGAGCATAGTTCCAAATTGCTCTCCAGAATGGTTGGATCTGTTCACAGTTCCACCAACAATGCATCAGTGTCCCAGTTTTCCCACATCCCCTCCAACATTCATCCTTGTCTTTTCCTGTCATCTTAGCCAATCTGACAGGTGTGTAGTGGAATTTCAGAGTTGTCTTAATTTGCATTTCTCTGATCAATAGTGATTTAGAGCACCTTTTCATATGACTAGAAGTGGTTTTAATTTCTTCATCTGAAAATTGTTCATATCCTTTGACCATTTATCAATTAGAGAATAGTTTGAATTCTTATAATTTTGAGTCAGTTCTCTATATATTTTAGAAATGCCTTTCACTTATCTTTAATCTCTCCTGGTCCACTGAGTGCTTCCTGACTGCCTACAATTATATCCATGTCTAATCCTGAAAAATCCCTCACTTGTATGTTCCAATATTCACTAGTTATTGTTCCATTATATTTCTTCCCTTTTGTGGTTGAGCTACTTGAGAAGAATTTCTTTAATGGTTCCCTTTACTTTCTTTTCTCTTGCTCTCTTCTTAACTCTATCATTTGTTTTCTGATTTCATTGTTCAATGAATGAAATTCCTTGCTCCAAAGTCACTAGCAATCTCTTAATTGCTTTTTCTCAATTCTCATCCTTCTTGACCTCTCTGTAACCTTTGAGACTATCCATCATTCTCTTCTCCTTGAAGTCTCTTTCCAGTTTCTGTAACACTACTTTTCCCTAGTGTCCTACCTCCTTAATCATCTTTGCTCAGGCCTTTTGCAGGAGGCTTTCCCCCGTATCCTCCTTAATTCCAGGGATTCCTTATTATTTCCAATATATCTTGAATGTGGTTTATTTATAAAGTTATTTGCATACTGTCTCCTCCATTAAAATATGAGCTTCTTGAGAGTAGGAAGTTTCTTGTGTATGCAAGCTCTTAGCACAGTGCCTGGCATAACATAAGTGCTTAAAAAATATTTACTAACTTACTGACAGATCTATTGGAACCAAAGAAAACTGCAAAGAGAAAAAATCCATGGGTCACATCCTGAAAGAAAAGCCCAAATAAAAAACTCCAGGAATGTCAGCTAAGAACTCCTGGGTCAAAGAAAAAGTACTGCAAATAATCAAAAAAAGTTCAGATGCCAAGAAATTACAGCCAGGGTTACACAAGAATTATTAGCTAATACTATAAAGGTACAAAGCTAGTAATATAATGTTTCAATAGGCAAGAGATATGTGCTTATAATCAAAAATAATTTACCTGGAAAAACTGAGTATAAAACTATGACAGCAAGGGAAACAGAATGGGCATTTACTAGAATAGGGGATGTCCAAGAATTCTTGATGAAAAGATCAGAGCTAAGTAGAAAATCTGAAATGTTGGCATATAAGCAAATAATTAAAAGCACTATACAAAGACAAAGGGCTTACCTTCTGATGGATGAGATAAGTTAATACAAGCCTCTCTTCAAAACCCCTAATTCATCAAAGATCACAAAAGAAGTTGAATAAGACAAAGCTCTGGGTGTGGATTTGCGATGTTTTGGTGATCTTAAAAGAAAGGAAAAAAAGGAGAAACATTGAAGATTTACAAAGCAAGAAAGTAAACTAAGATAATCATCATCAGGCTAATTAACATTAAAACAAAAAACATTAGACGTTTGCTGAACTCTGATTAAAGCTAAAGATCCACATTAATATTATTAAACATGTCTCTTTTCTTGTGCTCATTTATATGGATGGTGGGTCAGTTGGTTTTGATGAATTCTTTTAACACCGAATGAACGTGACTGCCTAGGTCAGCCTGAGATTTCATTTCAATTTATTGTCTATGTTTTCTACTTAGTATTTCTTTCCCTGGCCTGGCATCGGAATACCAGATTCTGAATTGGCTTGTGTCCTCTAATTCCCAAAGATCATGACTGATTGATTCTCTTTAACCAAACATATGAACTTTCCTGTACAATTATCATAAGTTTTCAACCAACCCCAGCATTTTCGTCTCACAAATTAAAGACTTATTTGTTTCTAATTTATATTAAATTAAATTGATTAATTGTTTAGGAATTATTTATATCTAATTTATGACTTGAATTGATTCTGTAACTTAATCAAAGAGACATTCTTATTTGACAAAGGTAATCAGAATTCAGAACATCTTGTAACACCGAGATTTAGAAACCTCCTTCTAACAACTCCATGCTACCTGGTCATTTCTCTCAAATGGATCCCTAGCTCCATGATTGGGAAAAACTCATTGTAGTTAGCTGACCCCAGATACATACCTATACCTCACCCCAGCATCTTCTTGCCAGCCCCAATGTATATGTACTCACCCTTTTGCCATTGCTTCTAATTATGGTATATCAATCATTTATCATCTCCATCACTTCATCCTTCCTGATCAACACCCATCTATACAATCACACCACAATCTATATAATTTTTCCTTTTAGAATATATGATCCCTTAGGGCAAAAGCTAACTATCTTTTGCATTTGTACCTCTTGTTTTTAGTTCAGTTTCTGGCACATAGTAAATATACATTTTTCTCCCTGTCATTCATTTATTTACTGTGACAAGGGAAGACTATGGCAAGGATATTGAGAAATGTGTATGATGGAAAAAATAAAATTTTTAAAAATTGTGTTATACAATTAATAGGGCTAAATGCCAAGTTTTACACTTGTATTCAAAAAATCAGTTTCAAAAATACAAGCTATGAGATGCAAGACCAAACAGTAAATTTTTCTGATGACGATCTGAGTGTTATAGTGGACTGATAGCTGTTCAAATCAATACTGATAATAATGACAGTTTAAAAAAATGTAATCTTGGGTTACCTTGAGAGACATTAGGGAAGTCATAGTCAATAAATACTTTTTGAGCATCTAGAACATACTAGGCACTGTGTTAAGGTCTGGGGACCCAAAAAGAGGCAAAAGATTGTTCCTGTCTTTAAAGAATTCACAATCCAATGGGATCCCTGATCAGACATTAGGAATGTTGTGTTTGGTACTTGTAATGTCCAGGCTAGCTTTCTGGTGGTCCTCCTGATGGGCCTTGGTCTCAGCAGGGTAGTTACCATGAGGATGGTAAGGAATAGAGTTAACGTCTTTAGTGTCTCCTCCACACTCCGTCTCTTTCACAGTCTGTTCACTCTGACTGACTGCCCTTGTCCCCAGTTCTCTCAGACCTTAAATACCTTATTATAATTACATCATTACAGCATACTGAGTATATACCAACTAGAGTGATTATATCATATCATACTAGATATATGTGAACTAGAGAACCGTTAACATCACCATACTAAATATATATGTGAACTAGAGAACAATTATCTCATCAATTCCACTGAGTTAACACCTTTAAAAAAAATATTTATTTATTTATTTTTAAAATAACTTTTTATTGACAGAACCCATGCCAGGGTAATTTTTTACAACATTATCCCTTGCACTCACTTCTGTTCCGATTTTTCCCTCCTCTCCCTCCCTCCACCCCCTCCCCCAGATGGCAAGCAGTCCTTTACATGTTGAATAGGGAGTTAACACCTTTTTGTAAGTATCTTGTTTCAAATATACTTCTCCAGAGCTCTGGCCCTCTACAGGTACTTGATGCCATAATTTATAAGATATTGATAAGGTCCTCGGCATCAAAAGAGGGCATCCAGATTGCTGAATAGCCTCACTTTCTTCCCAAAGGAGAATCATTTGAAGAAACTAAAGTTTATTTATGCAGGAGAAGCAACTTAATAGACGATTCTGTCTTTGTTGCCAAATATTTTAAAAGCTGTATTGTAGAAAGATTTTGAGCTAGGTGTTTGACCCTTCAGGGCAGAACTAAGAAAATTGGTAAGTTGCCAAGAAGCAAATTTAGGTTTGATGTAAGAGAAAACAACAACCCTAACAATCAGAGTTGCTCTTATATAAAATGGATTGTCTCCAGGGTGTGGGTTCCCATCTCTTTTGAAGACCTTTAAGAAAAAGTGGGATGAATAATTTTTTTTGAGTATGTTGCAAAGAATATTCCTTTTCTGATAAGGCTTATTATACCAGACTGGGGACTTGGAGGTCTTTTTCAAGTCTGAAAATATGATTCTGAGATCCCAAAAGAGGGCAATAGAAGTGCTTTCCTTCATTTACTATTGTTTTCTGATAAGAAGCTTATCATTTTTAAGAATAATAACCATACTGATAATGAACCATCAATGGCTGGAGATGCGGCACTGAACACTCCAAGGAGCTGAAAGTTTTCACTGACAAAGGTATGTATACCTTCTCACACACAGGTAACAGACCTGAATTTCAGCTTCGACTCTGCTACTAAATTCCATAGGTAGCCTTAGAAACTTCTCTGCAAAAATAGAGGGAGAGGGCTGCAGTAGATGACCTTCAGCTCTGGGAAACTAAGTCACTGGATAAATAGCAAGGGAACAGTTTGACAAATTACATCTGCTCCCAATGTTCCCCTCTGTGCTTTCCTCTGAGCTGCTCTTGCTTTGCTAAGGCCCATCTAAGAAGCCCACCTTTCCTCCTTTTCGTTCCTCGAGGTCCTGCTTCAGGGCTCCCCTAGTGATAATAGACTTCATTAACTCATCACCGACCCTAGACCGACCCTGACCTTGTCTTTCGGGATCATCTGCTCAAAGTTCGGAGCTGAGTCCTCTCTGGAGGACCCTGATGGCAGCGGGAGATGGGGTGGAGGTCCCTGACTAAGGGATTCTGGAGCGGGGAATTCGGCTCCAGCTTGGGTCCCTCCGTAAAATACGTGTCCTGTCAGCTCGGTTTACCCTCGGCCGAAAGGGTGGAATCGCCGAGGTTGGGGGGAAGAGGGGATTGAGTTTCTTTCCTTCCTTGCCCTGGAGCTGGGCATTAACTAGCTGCCAACCTCAAGAAATCAGACCGAGCCCGTGGCAGGGGCCGTACGGGACTTCCAGCCCATGGCTCTGCAGGTGTAAGCCTGGAGGAACCTAGTTCGAATTATCCGTTACTTTGGTTCCTTTTGAATTTTATCCGTTCACCAGCTCGCTCCCAGGTGCAGAACTGCCTCTAATACAACCACCAAGGCTGGAGAACCATACCCGTCTCTATGCCCAACCTCAACCTCGCCCCGTCGGGTCTGTGCCGGTTCGGTCCAGTCTAATCCAACCTTCCCCATCCCTATTCTCATCTCCATCCCTACGGCATCGGGTCCAGTACTCCCAACCCCGCCCCGCCCCGCCCCGCCCGCTCCGCCCTCCACATCCCGATTAGATCGAGTCTTCTTCCCCATCCCATCCTCTCCCCGCCCCTCCCTGCCCCGCCCCTTGGTCACTTACTCAGCTCGGGGCTGTCCGCCCTGGTTTCCTAAGCTGCAGTTTCCCCTCCAGGCTCAGCTTCGGGAGCCGCTGGGCCTGTCAACGTTCTCGGGGCCCACCATTCTCGCCGGTCGCGTTCTCTTCTCAGAGCTCCCGGTCCGGCTTCCGGAGCTCTCCCTCCTGCTACCCCGTCCCGGGGTCTCAGGGATAGCTTCTGGGGAGGAAGAGCACGCGGAGGAATCAGAGGAGGAGGAGAGCCGGGGCTACCCTCAAGCTCCACTGCGGGCTGAGGGGGAAGCCAACGGCTTTTTCCCCTCGGGCTCCACAGAAAGGCCCGCTCGAGCCTTCGAGTGTCCGCGCCACCACCTCCTGCGTCGGCCCCCCCCCCCCTTTCCATGGCTTCCCGGTTTCAGTGGTGCAGCCCATAAGAGGGGCTTATTCAGGAGGGTCCCGAACTGTGACTGACTTGGGTATTTGAGAATTTTATTTCTAAATACAGCCTTGAATAATTTGGCCAGAAGAATCATAGGAACAGCCTTAGCACCTAGGTTTGAATTTGGGGTAGGGAAGCTTCATCCCACTTAGGGGCTTAGTTAAAATTTAATTATTTTGTCCCAATTCCCTCCCTTTTTATTTATTTAATTTATCCCCTCTCCCCCCCCCCTTTTTTTCCCCTCCCTTTTTAAAGATGAAATGTTTTTGTGGAGGCTACGAATGCAAATGTCATCTCCGAGGGTCCCAAAGGGGGTCCTCATTTGAAGAAGGTTTTGAACCTGACTTCTGATTACAAAGCCAGTGCGCTTTCTCCTGGAATGGATTTTAACACCATGGAATCTTGGCCTGGAAGGGACCTTATTGTCTAATAATAATACCTTACATTTATGTAGCACTTTAAAAAAAATTTTAGTTTAAAAAGAACAAAACCTAATAGCAGAGTCAAGCAAAACAAATTCTTATACTGACCACGTCCAAAAAGAGTATGTCTTATTTTGTAACCTTAGTCTTAACACCTCTCTGTCAGAAGATGAATAGATCCTTCACCAATGGTCGTCTAGAATTATACTTGGTCCAATGACATAAAATTCCACCTTCTACAAGAAGCCTTCTCCAACAATTCTCCTTTTTAGCTGGGAATCTAGGAGATAGATATGAGGAAATAAAATTCCATGCATGGAGAAAAAACAATGAAAACATTCAGAAGAGGGAGATGGAATATCATTTCTTAGGATCAGCAATAAAAAAAGGTTTAAACTGAGAGGCCAGATCATAAAAGGCATCAAAGCCAAATTAGATTTCCAATTTGAAATGTCCAATAGGAAAATAGTTATACTTTGCTGGAGTTCTGGAGAGACTAGAGCAAGATTTCCTCCAACTTCCACAGAAATGTTAACTCATGCTATTTGATGTCACATAGGCCTAGGCAAGGTATATCCTTGGAAGGAGGGTTATCATTGTAGAGCAAAAAAGTCCAGCATATAACAAAGCAGTTTATAGAAGCTCTTTTCTTTGTTTTCTGGCCAGGCAACTGAGGTCAAGTGATTTGCCCAAGTTAAACAGCTAGTAAGTATTAAGTATCTGAGCTGGGATTTGAACTTCTGACTGAAGGGCTTGTGCTCTATAGACTGCATCATCTAGCTGCTGCTGCCCCTTTGGAAGTTCTTTTTGTGGAATCAAAGACATGAAAACTAAAGGGGTGCCAAGAATTGGGGAAAGACTGAATAAATTATGGTGTATAAATGTAATAAAATACTGTGGCATTGTAAGAACTGATGAAAGGAACTTTCCCAAAGAGAAATAAGGGAAGACATTAATGAATTGATATACAGTGAAGTGAGCAGAAGCAAGAGAACAATTTATAACAATATTGTAAAAACATTTAAAAAGATTTAACTGATTAATGCAATGATTAATCATAATTACAGAAGACTGATGATAAGGAATACTAGCTATCTGCTGAAAGAAAGGTGATGGACTAAATATATTGTATAAAACATACATTTTGGTATATAGAGAATTGACTCTATAAGAAATCAAGCCATTCTCCAATTGATAAATGGTCAAAGGACATGAACAGATAATTCTCAGATGAAGAAATTGAAACTATTTCTAGCCATATGAAAAGATGCTTCAAGTTATTATTAATCAGAGAAATGCAAATTAAGACAACTCTAAGATACCATTACATACCTGTCAGACTGGCTAGAATGACAGGGAAAGATAATGCAGAATGTTGGAGGGGATGTGGGAAAACTGGGACACTGATACATTGTTGGTGGAATTGTGAATACATCCAGCCATTCTGGAGAGCAATTTGGAACTATGCTCAAAAAGTTATCGAACTGTGCATACCCTTTGATCCAGCAATGTTACTACTGGACTTATACCCCAAAGAGATCTTAAAGAAGGGAAAGGGACCTGTATGTGCAAGAATGTTTGTGGCAGCCCTCTTTGTAGTGGTCAGAAACTGGAAACTGAGTAGATGCCCATCAATTGGAGAATGGCTGAATAAATTGTGGTATATGAATATTATGGAATATGATTGTTCGGTAAGAAATGACCAACAGGATGATTTCAGAAAGGCCTGGAGAGACTTAGATGAACTGATGCCGAGTGAAATGAGCAGGACCAGGAGATGATTATATACTTCAACAACAATACTATGTGATGATCAATTCTGATGGACCTGGCTCTCTTCAACAATGAGATGAACCAAATCAGTTCCAATGGAGCAGTAATGAACTGAACTAGCTACACCCAGCGAAAGAACTCAGGGAGATGACTAAGAATCATTACATTGAATTACCAATCCCTATATTTTTGCCCACCTGCATTTTAAAATTTCCTTCATAGGCTAATTATACAATATTTCAGAGTCTGATTCCTTTTGTACAGCAAAATAATGGTTTGGACATGTATGCTTATTTTGTATTTAATTTATACTTTAACATATTTAACATATATTGGTCATCCTGCCATCTAGGGGAGGGAGTTGGGGGGGAAGGAGGGGAAAAATTGGAACAAAAGGTTGGCAATTGTCAATGCTGTAAAATTACCCATGCATATAACTTGTAAATAAAAAGCTATTAAAAAATAAAAAAAATTAGATTCCCCCCCCCAAAAAAAAACCCTCAAAAAATAAAGGAAAAAATTATACTTTAAAAAAAACATACATTTTGGGATTTGGCCAATATAAGAATTAATTTTGTTTGACTATGCATATTCCAAGTTTTTTATTTCATTTTTTCCAATAGGAGTGGGGGAGATAAGAGGAACAAAAAATAAATATTCACTTAAAAATAAATTTTAATAAAAAATATAGAGAGGGCTTTAAAGACTTATCAAAAAAAACTCCAGGAAAGATTAAACAAGAAGAGATACAGTATTGCTAAATGTTGAGAAAAAAATAGATTATAGTACAGAAGTGAAGTAAGAAAAGCTCATTGAATTTAGGAATTGAGAAATTAAGTCATATTCTAATCTGAAAATTATAAGTCTCGTTTTTCTTCAAAAATCATTTGTAACTTTAGAGTGATTTCAATTTGTTGATGAGATAAGCGACCACATTGCAAACTATGTAGTGAGAAAAGAAGTAGAAACCATGGATATAGGTAGCTTTATATAGGAATTTGGCTGGGAAAGAGGAGAGAGACAGGATAATAGGAGAGATACAGAGTCTATTGAAAGGTTGGCTGCTGCTTGTGCTGATTGGAAGGGAGAGGGCAGGGGAAATTTGCTGAGGAATACAGGAGGGGAAGGGAATCAAAAAAGGACATGTAAAAGGGTGTCTTCTTTGTCAGTGGAAGGACTGCTTCATCAGAGACTGAAGAAAGAATAGAGGATGATTAAAAAGGACTTTTCACACATAGAAAAGCGGGGAAGCTCACAGTGAATGGCCTCTTTTCTCCATAAATTCATCACTTTCAGGTTTTTTATGAACTTTGGAATTACCACAATTTATTGACTTTTCACCTCTCTTCCAATATCAGATCCTGTTCTTTGTCTATGTTGTGACCTCCAATCCTTTACTTCTTAAATTCACCCCTAAACCATAGTCCCTGCATTAATTTTAATCTCATATTAACCTTATAGAACTCCTTGGTGAATCAGTTAAACTATCTTCTTGAATTCTTTATCCTTTTATCATATTAACATGTTCCTTGCCATACCTCAAACTTGGATTTTTCCAGCACCCACTTCCTTCATTATTATACATATGCTGCTAAACAAAGATGGAGAAAATCATGTAATCTTTCTGACTAGGGGCATTTTTGTGTTTTTAAATTTATAAACTTATATTATATAACTTCAACTGGGCTCTCACCGCTGCTAGGCAATCCTAAACCTTTCTTATTAATTTACTATTCCGCTCTCCCCAGTAGCTCTTCCAAGTCTTTTCTTCCATCCTCAAACCTCACATGGCTCCCTCTCCCTATACCATTTCTTATATAACCTTGCTTCATAATTTACTGAAAAATTGAAACCATTGATGGACAGTTCCCTCCTCTCTTCCTCATTTCATATCACTCAAATTTCTCATCTCTCTTTCCACCACACAAAAAGGAGGTGGCCTTTCTCCTTGTACAGACAAACCTTTCTACTATTGCCAGTGATCTTATTTCATCCCAATTCCTCCAGTAGATTGCCCTTTCTATCATCCCCCCTTTCTCACTTATTTTCAACTTCTCCCTTTCTTCTGACTCATTTCCTACTGCCTATAAACAGACCAATGTCTCTCCCATTCTCAAAAAAAACTCACTTGATCCCGCCATCTACTATCATTCCATACCAATTCTGCTGTTTTATGGCTAAACCCCTTGAAATAATTGTCTACAAGAAGTATCTACACTTTCTTTCTGCTTACTCTCTTCTTAATGCTATAAAATCTGACTTATGACTTCATTATTTAATCAAAACTGCTTTACATTTGATAGTTATCTCAATATTTGTTTTCTTCTTGACTTCTCTTTTGACACTGTCAATCATCCTCTTCTTTATATTCCCTTCTCTAAAGATTATCAGAAACCACTCTCCTGATACTCTGACAACTATCACTGCTTCTCATTTTCTTTTGTCATCCAGATCACACTCACTTAAAATGGGTGTCCCATTGGATTCTCTCCTCTTTTCCTTCTATACTATTTTACTTGGTGATCTTATCACAAATCTTAAGGATTTAATTATCTCTATTGTGATGATTCTCATTCTCAAATATATTTATTCCATAGGAACTTCTCTGCTGATCTCTGTAGTCTATGGTACATTTTTTTTTTTTTTTAGCTTTTTATTTTCAAAACATGCATAGATAACATTCAATATTCACCCTTGTGTGCCAAATGTTTTCTCTCTCCCTTCCACCCCGCCCCTTAGCAAATAATCCAATGTATGTTAAACATGTGCAATTCATCTATACATATTTCCATATTTATCATGTTGCACAAGAAAAATCAGATCAAAAAGGAAAGAAAATAAGAAAACAAGCACGGAAACAACAAAAAAAGGTAAAAATACTATGTTGTGATCCACATTCAGTCCCCACAATACTCTTTTTGGATGCAGATGGTTCTCTCCATTACAAATCTATTGGAATTGACCTTTATCATCTTATTATTGAAAAGAACCACGTTATGGTACCTTTAACCAGATATCGTCTAGTCATCTGAAACTCAAAATGTCCAAAACTGAAGTTATCTCTCTCCCCAAATACTTCTCTCTTCCAAATTTTTCCATTATTATTGAGGACACATCATTCTTCAGTCTTCCAGGCTCAAAACCTAGGATATCATTCTCAACTCCATATTATTTCTCATTCTCCTTTTTCAATTTATTGTCAAGTGCTATCAATTTGCAACATTTCTCAAATACTTCTCTCCTCTTTTCTGACACTTCTACCACTTCGTGCTTACTAGTGGGTTTGCTTGCCTCATCTGTCCCCATACCAATCCATCTTCCTTCCATTCAGCTACCAAATGATTCTCCTGAAGTACAGGTCAGATCTTGTCCCTTCCCTATTCAAAAACTCCAGTGGTTTCCTGTCACTATCAGGATCAAAGTAAAAATCCCATTTGGAATTCAAAGCCCTTCATAACCTAATCTCTACTTCTCTGCACATACTCTTAGATTAAGGGACACTGGCTTTCTTGTTCCACAAACAAGACATGGTTCCTCTCATATATGGATATTTTCTTTAGATATTCCCATTCTTGGAATGTTTTCCCTCGTTACCCCACTCCTGGCTTTGCAACATCTCTTCAGTTCTATGATAAAATCCTATTTTCTACAGAAAGCCTTTTCTAATCTCTCAATTCTAGTATCTTCCCTTCTTTTAGTATTTCCTAATTATACTGTATATATCTTATCTGATTTCTATCTCATCCATTTGATTGTGTGCTGCTTCAAAATAGAAACTATCTTTTGCCTCTTTTGTATCTTCGGGACTTAGCTTAGAGCCTGGGATCAAGTAGATACTTATATTTATTGATTGACTGATTATGATTGCATAAAAAAATTTCAGGAGTCCCAATCACAAAAGTAGAGCATCTGTAGGCGATTGTAAGATCAGGGCTATGAAAGTTCCTGGGTGGAGTGAAATCGAGATAGGAGGAAGCCAAAGTTTTTGATTATTGATAGTTCATATGTAATATCAAAAACATATATGTTGAAATTCTCTCATAAAAGGGTAGGAGTTGAAATGGAGAAGAGTACCAGGAGGAGAATAACCTGATGTCTAATAAAATCAATTCCCACAAAGATCTGATCTGGGTGATATATTTGAGTAGAGTAAACCTCAAAAGAGAAGTTGTTGAAAAATTATGGCAGAGGAAGAATCTAGAAGTGGCAGTAAGGAACCAGAAAATTTCTAGCTTCTATGTAGGATCAGGGCATGTTGGAGAGAGACACAGGAAAACGTGAAACCAATATTAGTAAGGAATGTCCTTTGAATACAGCCAGGTTTCCACATGCTCCAAAAGATGAAATGAGATAACAAATTCTAAAATGAAGGGAAATTCCTTAAAGGTGAAATGAGAGTTTCAGAGTACTCAAAAAGGAAGGGAAGGGCAGAACTGGATGGAACATGAGGTGAATAGAAAAGAGGGAATATAAAATAGGAGTATGAGATGGATTGCAGAATACCCATTTTATATATTAGTAATTGAGAAGAAAGATGTTAAGTCTAAAAACCCATATGCAAACCCAGGCCTTTTGATTTCAAGTTCAGTGCCCTTTCTAGCTCAAGTTGCATGGTAAAAGATAACATATATAAAAGAAAGTACATATTAGCACTTACTGAATTTTTGTAAACAATTTTCATACTTGAAAATATCTCTATTTCAACAATTTCCTTCTCTCTAAACATGCCATTTCTGGCTCAGAAATTTAGTTTGGAAAGGGATAAAGGAGGGGGAATCCATGGAAATGTATAAATACATTTACTATGCAAAAATAAGATTCTCCAAAACTCCAGCCTGTTTCTTCCCAGGCCTTTCATTTTACCTTTTCCTTTCTCTTGCTATTCTCTCCTCTTCCATAAATACCAAATATAACTTGTTGCTTTCTAGGATATTACAGATTCTACTGAAATGTCCAGAGAGAATAACCCTAAGATTATCCTTGTTTTACAAAGTTAGTTTAGCTCTGGGCTATATCTAGGCTATATGTCTGAATGATATAATTATTATAATTAACCTATTATTATTATAATTAACAAATGTTAAGCATCCACTATATGCTAGGTGCAGTGTTAAGCAAAGGGGATACAAATAGAAAACTTGAGGCAGCCCTTACTTTGAAGAGGATACTACTGGAGAATATAAAAATACAGATACATGAATTAAAATATCTACAAAATAAATACACAGTAGCTACTAACAACTGGGAGAAAAAGGAAAATTATTTTATAGGATTGTTAGTAGCACTTAAGCTAAACCTTGCAGATAGAGAAACTAAACAGAAGTGGAACTCATTTCAGGAGTTTAAACATAGCTTGTCCAAAGACTCCAGAGAGGAGACAAAATATGCTGTATTAATTCTGACTGACGTGGCTCTTTCCAACAATGAGATGATTCAGTCCAATTCCAATGACGTCTGCACCCAGAGAGAGGACTGTGGGACTGAATGTGAATCAAAACATAGCATTTTCACTCTTTTTGTTGTTTTCTTGCATTTTGTTTTCTTTTTCATTTTTTTTCCTTTTTTGATCTGATTTTTCTTGTGCAGCAGGATAATTGTGGAAATATGTATAGAAGAATTGCACATGTTTAACACATATTGTATTGCCAGCTAGGGGAGGAGGTGGGGAGAAGGGAGAGAAAAAATTTGGAACACAAGGTTTTTCAAGGGTGAATGATGAAAATTATCTAAGCATATGTTTTTTTTTTTTTTTAAACATAAAAAAAGAAAAAAAATCCTGTACTAGGGAATAATAAGTAGACCAGTTTTTCTGGAATATAGTACCTAATGGGAATAATGTGAAGTCATCCCAGAAAAATAGGTTCAAACTAAATTATAAAGTATTTTAAAATACCAAATTTGGAATTTGTATTTTATTGTACTTTCTTCACCTCTTCTAAAGTAAGGGAACTCTGGAATCAATGATTGAAAACAAATTTTTGGTCTTGTGTCTGGGCCTTGGAATCTTCTAAGGGCGATCAATACTATTTGTGAACTGGCAGATTTTCTAGTTTTATTAAGATAAGGTGGAGAAAGGGCACAGGGTATAAGACACCTTGTTAGTATAAAGCATAGGAATAAATGACTCAAATATAATCTATGTTAATGCAATTGCCTTATTTGTTTGCATGTTTTAATATTATCATGATCAAAAATCTATTCTTGTTTCATTCATTAAGGTATCCTCAAAATTCCTAACCATTTTTTTTTCTTTCTCTCTGTACCTTATGGCCCAGTAAAGCAGAATAGTATAATGGCAATAGTGCTAGATTTGTATTAATTTAGATTCAAATGCTGATTCAGATGCCTTAGACTCAGTTTTCTTATCTTGTAAAATAGAGATAACAGCAAGTAACATAGGACTGATGTGAAGGGCAAATGAAATAATATATAAACTTATATAAATGTGAGCTATAATCCTATAGCATTAGCTTAGAAGTGGCAATATGTAAGTTACATTGTCTCTCTGCTTTCTTCTCTATATATTATATCCATGATGATGAAAGATCAGAATAGGAATTTCATGGTCTTCACTTGTTATTCATGGTCTCTTCTCTGCCCTAAAACCAATCATCCTGGTGTTCCATCTTGGAAGATTCTAATACAAGTTCCCTTTGGCTAAGAAAAGGGTACCTATAGAAAAATTTAACATTAGGATGACCATAAGTAGGATACTACTAACACTAATTACTTTGAAATTTTCAGAAATCTCACATTATACTAGAATTAAAAAAAATTGTGAAAGAATTACTGATGTTTGGTCATACGTGGCCTAATATAAAAGCCAATTTATGACCTTCATAAATTTCTAAAAAAAGAACAGAGTCCACAATTAGTGGTTTATATAATCTGTCATTCAACTTCTGCTGCAAATTACTTTTCTTGTTTTCTTGTTCAAAGTACAAAGAAAAAAAACTGTGAAAAAAAACTACTCAGTATCCCTATTCATTCTTTCTACCTTCTTCTGGAGATGGAAGAAAAAAAAATTTCAACATTTGTAAAAAGGCAATGGACATAGATTGAATTTATAAGTATAGTACTAAGCACCAGTTTAATTAGCTTCAGAGAGATTAGATTAGTTGCAGGTTAATGGATTTTTTGGCCATAGTAACTCCTGAAAACTATGTACTGAGCCATAGAAAAGTTAAAATTTTACATTACTGGAGGCACTCTCCACAGTGATAAAACCACAAGTCCTAATAACAAAACATACCACATTTCAATTTTGTGTATATGCTTTATCTATTTATTAAATTAAACTTGTAAAATATCTTGTTCAAATATTCTATCTCTCTCACCTTCTGCCTAGAACAATATTCTGTAACCAACAGATGATTAATAAATGTTTGGTTTTTAAAAAATATCTTATTTTCTCCAATTACATGTAAAAACTATTTTAAACATTTTTTTTCCTTTAATTTTGAGTTCTAAATGATCTCCCTCCTCCTCCCTACCCTCTTTTTAAGAAGGCAGGCAATGTGATATAGGTTATACATTTGCAGTTATACAAAACATTTCCATAATAGACATGTTATAAGAGATAACAAAAAAGAAAAAAACACGAAAAAATAATGATAAAAATAGTGTGCTTTACTCTATATTCAGACTTCATCAGTTCTTTCTTTGGAGATGGATAACGTTTTTCATCATAAGTCCTTCGAAATCATCTTGAATCTTTGCATTGCTGAAAAGAGCCAATTCTAATCGCAATTGATCATCACACAATGTTGCAGTTACTGTATACCATGTTCTCCTAGTTCTACCCTCTTCACTCAAAATCAATTCATGTGAGTCTTTCCAGGTTTTTCTCAAACCAACCTGTTCATCAACATTTCTTTCTTGCCCCCACAATGATTGGTAGATTTTGTTTATTACCTTAAACTATCTAATTTTTTTTAAATTTACTCCAGTTAAATATAAATTTTTTTTTTGGTTATACATGTATGTTCATTTTTACATTATTTTCATATATACCATATTGGGAGAGAAAAATCAGAATAAAAAGAAAAAAGTGAAAATAGTGGTCTTCATAGTTCTCTCTGTAGATGTACTTTCCATCACAAATCTATTGGAATTGCCTTGAACCACCGCATTGTTGAAGAGTCAACTCTATCACAGTTGATCATGACATAATCTTGCTGCTGTGTGCAGTGTATTCTTGGTTCTGCTCACTTTGCTTAGTATCAGTTCATTTAAGTCTTTCTAGGCTTTTCAAAATCAGCCTGCTCACTGGTTTTTATACAACAATACTATTCCAATACATACTTATACTATAACTTATTCCCCAATTGATAGGTATCCATTCAATTTCCAGTTTCTTTTCACTACAAAAAAGGCTGCTACAAACATTTTTGCACAAATGGGTCCTTTTCCTTCTTTTATGATCTCTTTGGGATACAAATCCAGTAGAGACATTGCTGGACCAAAGAGTATGCACAGCTTAATAGCCCTTTGGACGCTCTCCAAGTAACTGGCTCACTTCACAACTCCATCAGCAATGCATTAGTGTCCCAGTTTTCCCACATCTTCTCCAACATTTATCATTATTTTCTCCTATCATCTTAGCCAATATGATAGATATGAGATGATACCTCAAAGTTGTTTTAATTTGTACTTTTCTAATCAATAGTGATTTAGAGCATTTTTTCATATGACTCTAGATAGTTTTAATTCTCTTGAAAATTGTTCATATCCTTTAACAGTTTATTAATTGGGGAATGACTTGTAGTCTTATAAATTTGAGTTAATTCTCTCTATTTTAGAAGTGAGGCCTTTATTAGGAATACAGGCTATACACTTTTTTCTCAGCTTTCTGTTTCCTTCTAATTTTGATTGCATTGATTTTGTTTGTGCAACACATTTTTAATTTAATGTAATCAAAGTTGTCTATTTTACCTTTCATAGCATTCTCTAGTTTCTCTAGTTCTTCTTGGTTATAAATTCCTCCCTTTTCCAAAGATCTGACAGGTAAACTATCTCTTGGTTTCCTAATTTGCTTATAGTATCATCCTTTACACCTACATTACTACCCATTTTGACCTTATTTTGATTTGGAGTGTGAGATGTAGATTACTATAGTCATTGATTATTGTGTCATGTGTAGCTAATCTGTTCCATAGATCTACCATTCTTATTTCTTAGCCAGTATTAGATGGTGCTGTTTTATAACAGAAATTTAAATTTGGTACTGCTAGGCTTTAGTCCTTTGCATTTTTTTCATTAATTTTCGTGAACTTCTTGATTTTTTCTTTTTCCAGATGAATGCTGTTATTATTTTTTCTAGCTCTATAAAATACCTTTTTGGCAATTTAATTGGTATGGCATTGAATAAGTAATGCTATTTTTATTATATTACCTCAGCCTACCCATAAAAAATTGGTATTTTTCCAATTATTTAGATCTGACTATTTCTGTGAAAAGTATTTTGTAACTGTATTCGTATAGTTCCTGGGTTTCTCTTGGCAGATTTTATTTTATTTTATTCATTCATTTATTTATTATTTATGCCCAAATTTTATTTTGTCTGGTTATTTTAAATGGAATTTCTCTTTCTATCCCTTGCTCCTGGGCTTTGTGATAACATATAGAAATATTGATGATTTGTGTGGATTTATTTTATATCCTTCAACTTTGCTAAATTATCATATCATCTGCAAAAGTGATAGTTTTATTTTCTTTTTGCCTATTCTTATTCCTTTAGCTTCTTTTTCTTTTCTTATTGTGAGAGCCAAAATTTTTACTATAAGATTGAAAAATAGTGGTGATAATTGGAATCCTTGTTTCACTCCTGATCTTTTTCAGAATGCTTCCAGTTTCTCCCCAACACATATAAAGCTTGCTGATGGTTTTAGATAGATGCAACTTAACATTGTAAGGAAAACTCCATTTATTCCTATGCTTTCTAATATTTTTAATAGGAATGAATGCTATCTTTTGTCAAAAGTTTTTCCTGCATCTACTGAGATCATATGATTTCCATTAGTTTTGTTATTGATATGGTCAATTATGCTACTAGTTTTTCTTCTTTTTCTTATGAACCAACTCTAGCATAGATCCCATTTAGTCCTAGTGTATTATCCTGCTGATAAATTGTTGTCATCTCTTTGCTAAAATTTTTGCATCAATATTCATTGGGGATATTGGTTTATAATTTTCTTTCTCTGTTTTGGCTCTTCCTGGTTTAGGTATCAAGATATTAGCACCACATTTGTATTGTAAAAGGAATTTGGCAGGACTCCTTGCCTATTTTTCCAAATAATTTATGTAGTAACAGAATTAATTGTTCTTTAAATGTTTGGTAGAATTCATTTATAAATCCATCTGGCCCTGGAGAGTTTTTCTTATTGTTATAAATTATTCTTATAAGTTCATTGATGATTAATTCTATTTCTTTTTCTAAAATGGGGCTACTTGAGTTTTCCCCCACTTCTGTTAATCTGAGCAGTTTATATTTCTGTATATATTCATCTATTTCAATTAGATTGTCAGATTAGTTGGGATACAGTGGGGCATAATAGTTCTAAATTATTGCTTTAATTTTTCTTCATTGGTAGTAAGTTCATCCTTTTCATTTTTGATGCTGATAATTTGGTTTTTTTTCTTTCCTTTTTCTAATCAAATTAACTAAAGGGTAATCTATTTTGTTGTTGTTGTTTTTATAAAACCAACTTAGTTTTATTAACTAGCTCAATAGTTTTCTTTCAATTTTATTCTTTCTTTGATTTTCAGAATTTCTAATTTGGTATTTAATTGGGGGGGGGGAGAGGAGTTAATTTGCTCCTTTTCCAGCTTTTTTAGTTGCATGCCCAATTTATTGATCTCTTTATGTAAGGATTTAGAGATATAAAATTTCCCCTAAGAACTGCTTTAAATGCATCCTTTAAGTTTTGCTATATTGTCTCATTATTGGCATTCTGTTGGATGAAAGCATTATTTCTATGATTTGTTGTTTGATCCACTCATTTTTTAGAATTAGATTATTTAATTTATAATTGATTTTTAGTCTACCTTTTCATGGCCCTTAATTGAATGTAATTTTTATTGCATCATGATTTGAAAATGATGCACTTATTATTTCTCCCTTTGATTGTGAGGTTTTATTTACCCTAATACATAGTCAATTTTTGTATAGGTGCCATGTACTGCTGAGAAAAAGGTATATTCCTTTCTATCTCAATTTAATTTTCTTCAGAGGTCAATTGTTTAAGTTATCTAAGATTCTATTGACCTTTCTAATTTCTTTCTTGTTTATTTTGGGGTTAGATTTATCTAATTCTGAGAGGGGGGAAATTGAGATTCCTCCAATAGTATAGTTTTTCTGTCTGTTTCTGTAACTGGCTTACTTTCTTCTCTAAGAATTTGGATGCTAAAGAACGAGATTATAAATAAATTAGAGGAACATAGGATAGTTTATCTCTCAGACTTGTGGAGGAAAAAGAAATTTGTGACCAAAGATGAACTAGAGACCATTACTGATCACAAAATAGAAAATTTTGATTACATCAAATTAAAAAGCCTCTGTACAAACAAAACTAATGCAAACAAGATTAGAAGGGAAGCAACAAACTGGGAAAACATCTTCACAGTTAAAGGTTCTGATAAAGGCCTCATTTCCAAAATATATAGAGAACTGACTCAAATTTATAAGAAATCAAGCCATTCTCCAATTGATAAATGGTCAAAGGATATGAACAGACAATTTTCAGAGGATGAAATTGAAACTATTACCACTCATATGAAAGAGTGTTCCAAATCATTATTGATCAGAGAAATGCAAATTAAGACAACTCTGAGATACCACTACACACCTGTTAAATTGGCTAAGATGACAGGAAAAAATAATGATGAATGTTGGAGGGGATGCGGGAAAACTGGGACACTGATGCATTGTTGGTGGAGTTGTGAACGAATCCAACCATTCTGGAGAGCAATCTGGAATTATGCCCAAAAAGTTATCAAACTGTGCATACCCTTTGATCCAGCAGTGTTTCTATTGGGCTTATATCCCAAAGAAATACTAAAGAAGGGAAAGGGACCTGTATAAGCCAAAATGTTTGTGGCAGCCCTGTTTGTAGTGGCTAGAAACTGGAAATTGAATGGATGCCCATCAATTGAAAAATGGCTGGGTAAATTGTGGTATATGAACGTTATGGAATATTATTGTTCTGTAAGAAATGACCAGCAGGATGAACACAGAGAGGCTTGGCTAGACTTACATGAACTGATGCTAAGTGAAATGAGCAGAACCAGGAGATCATTATACATTTCGACAACGATATTGTTTGGGGACATATTCTGATGGAAGTGGATTTTTTTGACAAAGAGACCTAACTGAGTTTCAATTGATAAATGATGGACAGAAGCAGCTACACCCAGAGAAAGAACACTGGGAAACGAATGTGAACTATCTGCATTTTTGTTTTTCTTCCCGGGTTATTTTTACCTTCTGAATCCAATTCTCCCTGTGCAACAAGAGAACTGTTTGGTTCTGCAAACATATATTGTATCTAGGATATACTGCAACATATCTAATATATATAAGATTGCTTGCCATCTAGGGGAGGGGGTAGAGGGAGGAAGGGGAAAAATCGGAACAGAAACGAGTGCAAGGGATAATGTTGTAAAAAAATTACTCTGGCATGGATTCTGTCAATATAAAGTAATTATTAAATAAAATAAAATAAAATATTAAAAAAAAGAATTTGGATGCTGTACCACTTGGTGCATATATGTTTAGTATCAATACCATTTCATTGTCTATAGTACCTTCCTTTTATCTAATTTTTCTTTTGCTTTGTCTGAGATGAGAATTTCTATTTTTATGGAATTATCCATTTACATTCACTCTTATGATTCCCAACTGTGAATTTCCCTTCATTCTTTTTCTTCCCTGCATATACTTCTTTTGTCTCTTTCTACCCTGTACCTCCTTAGACATCTGACCAGCTTCTCCCTTGATCTGTTGTCCCTTCAATCACCCCTCCTCCTTTTTCTTTCTCCTTTTTCCTCCTATTACCTTATAGGATAATGAATTCTTATCTCAATGACTGGTGTTTTTGGGTTTGTCAAACACTACTTCATTGAAGATCCATTTCCTCCCCTGAAAGGGGATGTTCAGTCTCACTAGGTGGCTGATTCTTGATTAAAATCCCAAGTCCTTTATCTTCTAGAATATGGTATGGCCCTCTAATCCTTTATTGTAGAAGCCTCCAAATCCTGAGTAATCCTGACTATGACTCCTTGATATTTGGATTGTCTGTTTTTTTTCTCCCCTGGCAGCCTGTAATATTTTTTTTCCCTTGAGATTATAGTTCTGGAGTTTTACAATGATATTTCTTGGAGTTTTCTTTGTGGGATCTCTTTCAAGAACTTATTGATGGATTCTTTCAATGACTATTTTGCCCTTTGATTCTAATATATCAGTTTTCCTTGGTGATCTCTTGAAGAACGCTATCCAGATTTTTTTGGATAGACCCTCAGGTAGACCAATAATTTAAAACTCTTTTTCCTGTATCTATTTTTCAAGTCAGCTGTTTGTCCAATGAGGTATTTTACATTTTCTTCCATTTTTTAATTCTTTTTAGTTTGTTTGATTGATTCTTGTTATCTCATAGAATTGTTAGCTTCCATTTGCCTGTTTTTAGTTTTTCATCTCTCTCTCTCTTTCTCTCTCTCTCTCTCTCTCTCTCTCTTTTGCTGAGGCAGTTGGGGTTAAGTGGCTTGCCCAGGGTCACACAGCTAGGATGTGTTAAGTGTTTGAGATCAGATTTGAACTCTGTTGAATCTGACTTCAGGGCTGGTGCTCTAACCACTGCGCCACCTAGCTGCCCCTGCATTTCATGACTTTTAAAGTGAGCTCTGTTCCATGGGTAGAGGGGGATTCTGTCCCAAGCTTCTTGTGTAGCTTTGAGGACAGAGCCCCCTGGTGTTTGGTGTCTTACTCACAGCCTGGTTTCCTGGGCTGGCAATTTGCCTTTTGTGCAGGGACTGGTGGCTGCTCTACTACTGTTTTACTGAGCCAGGACAGAGTATAGGTTGTGATTTGCTGCAATTAAGACCTTCCCATTGGCTTTCTCTGGACATCATCTGAGCTGGACTGAGTACCCCTTTCATCTCAGTTAATTTGATCTTTCTTGAAGTCTTTCCAAGCTATCTTTTTTTTTTTTTCCTTCCAATCTATCTTGAGCTGCAAAATCATTCCATTTCTTTGTAGGCTCTATCATTCCAGACTGTTCAAAGGCTTGTTCTCATGTGGTATTTAAGGAAAACTGGGAAAACTCAAGCAACTTCCCGGCTTCACTCTGTCATCTTGACTCCAACCCTGGAATTTCTGCTTATCATTTCTTAAAGTACAATAGTAATATACCATAACTTGTCAGTCATTCCCCAATTGATGGGCAATCCCTTTGATTTCTAATACTTTGTCACCACAAAAAAGAACTGCTATAAATATTGTTGTACATATAGATCCTTTTCTTTTTTTTGAATCTCCAAAATTTTTTATTTTTCTTTTTTCTCGCATTAGACAATCTGATAGATATGAGCTGGTACTTCAGAGTTGGTTTAATTTGCAATTCTCTAATTAATAGCGATTTAGTGCGCATCACTATAAATAGCATAGATTTGTCATATCTTTTGACCATTTATCAATAGGGGAATGACTTGTATTCTTATAAATTTGTCTAAATTTTTATATATTTGAGAATGAGGCCTTTATCAAAGAAATTCATTGTAAAATTACTCCCCCCAGTTTTCTGCTTCCCTCTTAATCTTGGCTGCATTTGATTTTGTTTGTACAAAACTGAAAATTTAGTGTAATCAAAATTATTCATTTTATTTCCTATAATGCTTTTTCTCATGTTTGGTCATAAATTCTTCTATTGTCCATAGATCTGACAGATAAACTGTTCCATATGTCCCTAAATTGATAATGGTATCATTTTTTAATATCTAAGTTATAAATCCATTTTGACCTTATCTTGGAATATGGTATAAGTTGTTGGTCTGAACTTCAGTTCTGCCAAACTATTTCCTAATTTTCCTAGCAATTTTTGTCAAATAGCAAGTTCTTGTCCCAAAAGCTTGGATCCTTGTGTTTATCAAATATTATATTACTATGGTTATCACCTATTGTATATTGTGTATCTAATCTATTCCATCAATCCACCATTCTGTCTCTTGATCAGTACCAGATTGTTTTGGTAATTATCACTTTATAACACAGTTTGAGATCTTGTACAGCTAACTCACATACTTTTATATTTTCTTCCATTAATTCCTTGATATTTTTTATATTTTGTTCTTCCAGATGAATTTTTAAATTATTTTTTCTACTTCTATAAAATCATTTTTTGATAGTTTTATTGGCATAGCCCTAATTAAGTTAATTGATAAATTTGTCATTTATTATATTGGCTTGGCCTATGCATGAGGCTTAATATTTTTCTTAGATTTTCAGCTTTGACTTTATTATGTGAAAAGTGTCTTGTAATTATATTCATGTAGTTGTTAGGTTTGTTTTGCTAGGTAGAATCTCAAGTATTTTTACATTGACTACAATTATTTTAAATGGAATTCTTTATCTCTTGCTACTAGACTTTGTTGGTAATACATAGAAGTGTGGATGATTTGTGTGAATTTGTTTTATATCCCGAAACTTTGCTAAAGTTGTTAATTATTTCAACTAGTTTTTAGTTGATTCTTTAGAATTCTCCAAGTATACTATCCTATCATTTGCAAAAAGGGCTAGTTTAAATTCCTTATTGCCAATTCTTTCAATTTTTTCCTTTCCATTGCTATAGCAAGCATTTTTAGTATAATACTAGAGTTGACTTAATTTGCATTTCTCTAAATAATAGTGGTTTAAAGTATTGAATTATAGAATTATTAGAAAATTGAATTCTAGTGATGAGAATGGGCATCCTTGTTTCATTCCAATTTTACTGTGAAAGCTTCTAGCTTATACCTAATACAGATAATATTAGCTGATGGTTTTAGGTAAATACTACTTATTTTAAGATAAGTTCCATTTATTGCTATGTTTTCTATAGTTTTTTAAAATAAGAATAAGTGTTGTATTTTGCCAAAAATCTTTTCTGCATCTATTGAGAATCTGAATTTTTCTGTTTTTGTTATTAATATTGTCAATTATGCTGACAATTTTCCTAAATTGAATCAGCTCACATTTCTGTTATAAATCCCACCTAGTCATAATGTATGATCTTTGTGATATATTGTTGTAAAATCCTTGCTAGTATTTAAAAGAAAAATTGCAACAATATTAAGGAAATTGCCATATAATTTTCTTTCTTTGTTTTTACTCTCCCAGGTTTAGGTATCAGCAGCATATTTATGTTTTTGGCAAAACTCCTTGTTTGCCTATTTTTCCAAATAGTTTATATAGTATTAGAATTAATTGTTTTTTAAATGTTTAGTAGAATTCACTTGTAAGTCTATCTGGCCCTGAAGATTATTCTTAGGGGCTCATTGATGACATTCAGTTTCTTTTAAAGATAGATGTATTAAGATATTCTATTTCCTGTTCTGAAATCTGAGCAAGTTATATTTTTGGAAATATTAATCTACTTCACTTAGATTATCAGATTTCTTGGCATATAAGTGGGTAAAATAACTCCTAATAACTGCTTCAATTTCCTTTTCATTGGTGATGAATTTACCCTTTTAATTTTTATACTGTTAATTTTTTTAATCAAGTTAATCAATAGTTTATTTTTTTATTGTTTTGTTTTTTTCAAAAAACCAGTTCCTAGTTTTATGAGTTCAATTGTTTCTTACTTTTAATTTTGTCACCCTTTCTTTTAAGTTTCAGGGTTTCCAATTTTCTGGGTTCCTTTTTTTCCTAGCTTTTTTTAGTTGCATCCCCCTTCCTCCCAGTTCATTGATATGCTCTTTCTCTATTTTATTGATATAAGTATTTAGAAATATAAAATTTCCTGTAAATACTGCTTTGGTTGCATATCATAAATTTTGTTATATTGTCTCATTGTTGTCATTCTCTTTATTGAAATTGTTTTTATGATTTATTCTTTGATCCCCTCATTTCTAGGATTAGATTAGTTTCCATTTAATTTTTACTCTATCCACAGCCTTTTATTGAATATAATTTTTTGCATTATTATCTGAAAAGGATGCATTTACTATTTCTGCTCTTCAGAATTTGATTATGATATTTTTTTTATTGCCAGATCAAGAAAGTATATATTTTAGTAAAAAAAAAAAATTATATTCATGAATGGCCACTTTTTCTTTATTTCCTTGTAAATTGTTCTTTAGTTCTCTGCTGTACACCTTATTTACTTTATTTTTTTCCTCCTTTTCCCTCCTCCCACCCAAAGCAAGCTTCCTTAAGAAAAGATATATTATGTATACATATGTAGAGATACACACACATACACACATCTTTCCCATCCTTGCTGACTCTTTAATTATATTCTGCTCCCTAATCTGCCTTAGTTAACCTACCCCCACCCCAGGATCCCTTCCTCGTCTTCTTCCCTCACTTCTTGGTCTCTTTTTGTTCATCCCTCCCTCTTTTTTTCTTTATAGATTTTGGAGGGTGCTATATATAAATATAGGTGTACATGGCATATATAGTATTGCCTATTGAACCCATTCTTGATGTGAATAGGTTTTCAGGACAATCAGCCCTCCTCCCTCCTCTAATGCTTCTGTGTCTATTCTTCTTCTGTACCTCATTTGCATAACATGATTACTATTTTTACTTTAACTCTGTCAATCTTTCTTTTGAGCTATCCTATTGTTGCTATAAATCTTAAATATATAATATTAATATATAAAAATATAAATAATTTGTGATGGGCTGAGGCTTGAGTTGATGCACTGAGGTCCCAAGCACAGGAGGCTAAATAGTAATTGGACCATACTCTATTGATCTATAAGCTTGGAGAAAGAATGGCCCCCACCCACTCTTTGTGCAAGTCCTGATGTGTTGTAAGGAAATAAAGATTTTGGTGGGTGGAGGCAGGGGAGTGGAAAAGGAAGGGGAAGGAGAGACTACTTGCATTTGCCATTGTGACGGCCCTTTCCGCTCAGATCCCCCTCTGTTAGCTGGCTTCCTGTCGCAGCTGCCCATATTGCTATCGCAATCTTTCATGCCCATATTGCTATTGCAATCCTTATTCACCTCTTCACTTCAATAAAGATTGAAAATTTTCCCTTTAACCTGAATTCCTGACTCCGGCTGATTTTAAATACGCGATCATTACACTAATTTGTCTACATTTCAAAATTTGTTTATGTTAAATTCCTTAAAATTAATTTTTCATATTGGCTCTTATATGTTAAATTCTATTAAGTTCAGGTTTGGTTGATAGAAAATCCTGAAAATCTCCAGGTCCATTGAATATTCATTTCTTCTCATTCAAAATTATAATTTTGCTGGATATGGTATTTTTGACTGCAAGCCTAGCTTTTTTTTATTGTTGGTAGATATGATTCCAGGATTTGCAGTCTTTTATTCTGGCTACTAAGTCTTTTACAATTTTAATTGTAGTTCCAGAGTGTTTGAATTGTTTTTTTCTTGTTTCTTGAAAATTTTTCTCTGTGATCTGAGGCTTTTGATATTTGGCAATAATATTTCTGTGTGTTTTCCACAAAGGATCTCTTTTAAGTGGTGATTGATGGATTTTTTTCCTATATCTACTTTCCCCTCATGTTCTATCACTCCAGGATAATTTTCTTATATTATTTCCTGAATTATTGTGTCAAAATTCTCGTTTTAATCAGAACTTTCTGGCAGTCCAATTATTCTTATATTCTTTCTTCTTGATCTGTTCTCTAGATCTGTTGCTTTTCTTATAAAACATTTCACATTCTGTTCTATTTTCTCATTCTTTATAATGTTTTGTTATTTCTTGGTCTCTCATGGCTTTACTAGCTTCCCCTTGTCCAATTCTAATTTTCAAAGAATTATTTTCATCTTTGAGACTCTGCACTTCCTTTTCTAGTTGATTAACTTTTTTTCCATAATCTTATTTTGTTTGGATAGTTTTTTTTTTCTTTTTAGTTTCTAAAAATTTAGTTTCTTAAATTCTTTTTTGAATAATTCTTTGGGGTAGAAGCTGCTTTTTTTTTTTTTTTTTTTTAAACTAAAGTCCTCTGAAGATGAATCCTGGTCTTCCCTGTTTCCATAATATGTTTCAGTAGTGGGGTTCTTTTCTTCTTTGCTGGTTCATTTTTTTTTTTTTCTTATTAAGAAGTGCCTCAAGCTTCCCTTCAGCTCTCCCCTATGACCAGGAACCCCAACCAAGAGCTCCACCTTCCTGCATGTCCCTGCTACTGCAGCTAGCAGCATCCCTGCCCCACTGCCTATGCACTCACTTATAGGGGGCCAGAACTCTGAAAAGGTATACTTGAATCAAGGACAACAGGGTGCTTATAGTTAAGCACCTACTCAGTGCTCTCTAAACATATACTTAATGTGATATGGTGATGTAATGGCGCATGCTCAGTGTGTTGTAGTGATGTAATCGTATTGAGGTATTTAAAGGAGTCTCAGACACAGAAGACTCAGCCACAGCTCTCAGACACAAACACAGAGAAGACTCCAGACCCCAGATCCCAGACTCTGGACTCCATCTTTGACCAGCCTCCTGGTGGCCCTCCTGCCTTCATCGTTTCTCCACCTAAAGACCAAGGCCCGTCCAGAGATCCTCCAGAAAGCTAGCCCAGACATTACACTCACTGAATGCTGGTTCCTTCTCCCAAGGCTTTGCCTCAACAGCACAGTTGAGCCAGGCATTCCCAATCAGTCGAAGTTCATTCAGTCCTCCTGGACTCAGACCCCAACTTGACATATAGTCCAGGTGGTAAAAGTCTCTGTGGTTCCTGTTGAGTCTCCAGTCACAATCAGCTATCCTGAGGGGTCTCCACTTGATGTTTACATGGAGCTAACCCAGAGGTGTTTGCACTCCAGACAAATTAACGCCAGCCTGGGGTTTTTCTTCAGATTTTTCATGAGTCTATGTCCCCCTGAGGTGCAAATTTGTTATATTTATGGGGGAAATTGGGAAAGCTTGAAATTTATTGACTTACTCTGCCATCATCCCAGAATCTTCCAATTATGATTTTTTTTTTAATGCCATAGTATATGGTCAATATTTGTGTAGGTGCTACATGTCACTGAAAAAAAGACATTCCTTTCTATTTCCATTCAGTTTTCTCCAGAAGTCTATCATTTCTAACTTTTCTAAAATTCTATTAATCATTTTAACTTTTTAATTTTGTGGCTAGATTTATCTAGTTTTGAGAAGGGAAAATTGAGGTCTCCATCTAGTAAAGTTTTATTATTTTCTCTTATAACTTATCTAACTTTTCCTTTAAGCGTTTAGATGCTTTATCATCTGGTGCATATGTTTAGTATTGCTATTACTTGGTCTATTTTTAACAAGATTCACCTTATTTATTTTATTTTTGTTTTTGCTTTATTTGAGATTATGATTGCTATTCATTTTTAAAAATCCTGCATCAATCCAGTCCTTTACTCTGTGTCTCTGTTTCAAGTGTTTCTTTTAAACAGCTAATTGTTGGATTCTTGTTTTATAATTCACACTATCTGCTGGGTGAGCTCATCCCCATTAACATTTATGATTATTGTGTATTTCTCTCCCTCTTATTTTCTCCACTTATCCATTTTGCTCTCTCTCTTTCACCCTGTTGTACCTCAGAAATGTTTGGCTTCTGACCACCTTCTTTTCCAATCCTCCTTCCCTTCTATCAGCCTTCCCCAACTCCCTTTTCTATACCCACTGAGTGTATACATAATTTCCTTTTCAGCCAGTTTCACTGAAAGGGTCAAACATTGCCCACCATCCTCTCCATCTTCCCCTTTATTGGAAAAGTTCATTTGAATCTTTTATGTGAGATAATTAACCACATTCTACCTCTCCCTTCCCCCTTCTCTTAATGCATCCCTTTTTCTAACCCCTTAATTTTGCTTTTCTGGACATCATTCTACCACAGTCAACTCATATCCAAACACTCTTTGTATGTACCTTTTAAGTATCCTAATATTAATAAAGTTCTTAGGGGTTACAAGTATCATCTTCCTGTGTAGGGATGTAAACAGTTAACTTTATTAAATCCCTTACTTCTTTCTTTTTATGCTTCTCATGACTCTTGTATTTGAAAATCAAATTTCCTGCTCAGTTCTGATCTTTTCATCAATAATGTTTTTAAGTCCTCTATTTCATCAAAAAGCAATATTCCCCTCTCTGAAGAATTATACTGTTTTTCTGTGCAGATGATTTTTTGTTGTAATCCTAGCTCCTTTGTTCTCCAGAATATCATATTCTAAGTCCTTCAATCTTTAATGCATATGCTGCTAAATCCTATTATTCTGACTATGATTCCACTATATTTAATTTTTTTCCCTGGCTACTTGCAGTATTTTCTCCTTGACTTGAGAACTCTGGAATCTGGCTATAATATTCCTGGAAATTTTCATTTCAAGATCTCTTTCAGGAAGTGGATGATTGATTCTTTCAATATCTATTTTACCTCTTGGTTCTAGAATATAGGTTCAGTTTTTATTAATAATTTCTTTGAAGATGATGCCTGGGCTCTTTATTTTTGATGATGGCCTTTTAGGTGGACCAGTAATTCTTAAATCATCTCCATCTATTTTCCAGATCAGTTGTTTTTCCAATGAGATATTTCACATTTTCTTCTACTTTTTCATTCTTTTAGTTTTATTGTTTTTTGATGTCTCAAGAAATTATTAGCTTCCACTTACTCGATTTTAAAATTTCAGAATTTTTTAGTGAGCTTTTGTACTTCTTTTCCCATTTGACCAATTCTACTTTTTAAATTATTTCCTTCAGTGAATTTTTGTACATTTCCCCATTTTTGTGCCTTTCTCAGCTGTTGACTTCTTTCATGAAAATTTTGCATCATGCTCATCTCCTCTCCCCCCCTCCCTTTTCCCTCTACCTTTATTATTTGATTTAAAAAATAATTTTTGAACTCTTCTAGGAATTCTTTTTTGGGCCTGACACCAATTCATCTTTTTCATTAAAGCTTTGCATGTAGCCATTTTAACATTGTCTTCCTCTTGTGAATTTATATTTTGACCTTCCCCATTACTATAGTAATTTTCTATGGTTAGGTTCTTTTTGTTGTTGTTGTTTGTTTTCTCAGCCTATTTCTTGCCTTTTAACTTTGCTCCTTGGGTAGAGAAAGCACTGTTTCAAACTTTAGATTTTTCATACTGCTGATTTCAGAGCTAATTCTGGGGACCAGAAAGTTTTCAGTTATTCAAAGGTGCTATGACCTAAGGAGAGGTTTGGTCATTGATCTCTTGGCTATGCTCTGAACTGGGGGTGACCACAAGTACTCTTTTCTGTCCCAGAATTGTGATCAATGTTCCACTTCCCTGTGGCTTTGAGCTCTACTGTGTTAGTGTTGCTTTTCAACCTGGGACTATGATCTGAGCCTGGATCCTTGTAGACAATACAACAGAATCCTGTGTTCAGTGCCAGCAAAGCACCCCCTGCAATTTCCTTCTGACCAATTGTCCAGCCCTCTTACTATTAATGGGCTAAGGACTTTTGGAAGTCACTACTGCTGTTCATAATGCTGGCTTTCCAGGGTACAGATTTCTAATGACTTGCTGTCTGTGCTGGACTTTCCTCTAATCCCAAGTGAGATGAACTTTTCCTATTGACCTTCTAGACTGTCTTGGGCTGGAAAATAGTTTCTCTTTCTTTTTGTTGGTTCTGCCACTCCAAAATTCATTTGGGAGCCTTATTTTAAAGTTGTTTGGAGGGGAATTTGGAAGAAATCAGATGAGTTACTGCTTTTACTCCACCAGTGGGGCTCTGTCTAACAAACAAATTGTTGAGTTGAACTTTTAGAGACTGAGATTGCTATAAATGGAGGACAGCTGTTTATTTGTCTGCAATACTGCAAAGGGCCATTTATCATGTCACTCCCACATTTCCTAAGTTTTCCCAGAAATAATGTAACATACAGAGTTGGGCTACCCCAAATTGCAATTTAAATGATAACAGACATTTATCATCTGTTATGGGCAGAACATAGTGCTAGGTACTGGGGATTCAAGTTTAAATAAAACATAGGCCCTGCCCTCATGTAGTTTCTAATTTAGTAGTGTGATATAACATAGGTACAATAGCTACAATTTACTGGAAGTTGGAAGTGTCCTTATGCATGGAACAAAAAGACTTCACTGAAGTCAAATTAGGTAAACTTGATCTTTTTAGATTTGAAAACAAATTTAGGGATTTGGCACGTGATTTTTATTAGGTCAAATTACTTTGTAGAGACCCTGTTATCCTGATGCTATATCCTATTAAAGAGAGGACCCTGAAACTCTAAAAATCCTTAAAGGAGAAAATCTCCTTCAACTCTGCCTCAGTGAGGGACCCTATCCCAGTGACACAGTTTCATCTTTGTTATTTGAGTGGGATCTGCTCAGTCCTGAAACTCATAGAATTCAATTCAAATTCTAGCACAAGCTGAAACCCAGTGAGGGCCAAGTTGGGACTCCACCCCAGCCCCCTTCAGCTTGTAGCCAAAACTCTCATTATAAACGAGCCAAACTAAAACCTTCTCTTTGCAGAGGTTCCAAACATGTCAGCTCCATGCTTGGGATGCCAAGGGCCTCTGTCCACTGGAATATTCTTTCCAGTGCTATCCTCTCTTGATCTTCACCTATTTCCTAGCCAGACTTTATATCTCTCTGTCGGGATTTCTACCCTTACTTCCAATCCCCGTAATAAACCCTTTTATCAATCTAGGTTTTCGGGTCTGTAAATTCTTTTACAGACCCTCTGCTGCTAGAAGGGAGTCCCCCAAACTCCCTACCCGTGCGCTGAATCCCCAGGGGGTACAGGGCAGCTAAGCCTCTCCATCTGGTTCCCTGAATCCCAAACCTGCCACTAGACCTTATCATTTAGTAGACCACCTGACCACCAGAAACCCTAATTTCATTTTGGTTCCCTAAATCTAAACCTCATCATTATCTCTCCACCTGCTACACTTAAAGTGATGGAAAAACCACCTGGAAACATATGGCTTGAAGGATGATACTGTGTGATCTGGGGAGCAGTATCTTAGCTTCTCTGGGCCTCGGTCTTGGGTCGTCTCCAGGGTGAGACCTATTTTTTCTTTTTTCTCCCCCTTCCCTCCCTCTTAAGAGGCATAAGGTCATGTATAACAGGTGTGTTACGAACTATAGAGAAACAAGGAAATACTGCTTATGTTCCAGGTCCTCGGGCAGTATGTTGACGTTAACAGGTTAACAATCCCCACACAAGACATGAATTGGTGGGAGGATACCTTGGTGGGCCTCACAAATTAATTTTATCTTCTGTCTTTTCTCTTGCCCCTCTCTTCCTATTTCCGGGTTCTTGTTCCCTTCCGTTCCTCTCTAAAATAATTGGATTCTTTTGGTCCCGCCTCCCAAACCTAAACTTAATCCAGCGAGAACTGAGAAACCAATGAGAGCCTTGTCGCTTCAGCGCTTTGTTTATGCTTTTTCTTACGTCATCCTCAACTGCAACCAATCGGCAGGACTAAGGGGCGGGGATCAATTTCTTTACCATTTCCTGCCCATGCAGCCACCTCTCGAGGGCTTGTTTCCGACCTCATGACAGACTGTCATCTTAGCCAATTCAAAAGCAGATTTGTGCCAAACCTACTCAGACCCTAACCAATCAGAGAGGGGCAAAAATCACTAGAGGCGGGGAATGGAAGCTTGACCCCTCTTTTGGAATGGTTTGAGGAAGATTACAATTGGTTGAACTCCTAATTAAAGCCTGGTGATCGCAGCGTGGAATTTGCTTCGAGGGTCGCAGCATTCCCTTCCGTCTTCTATCACCCTCTCCTTCCCCCTTAGATTTCCAGCTTCCAGGAAAGAGGCCAACCTTTAAGTGGTGTGCCCTCACTGTCCATCTCAGGCCACCAAGTCTATGAGCCCATTAGGATACCCCGCCGGGTACCCCCACCCCAGCTCTGGTGTCAATCTCCCCTTTCTGCGCGTCTCTACTCTCCTCCCATACACAGGTTCCTGAGTCCTAGCTGCAGGGGTGGGGGGGGGGGGAGGAGGGGAGGAGCTGGTTGCTGGGGAGTGACTGAACCATCTTAAGGTGGAGTAGGACAGTTGTCACTGTCTGGACCTCAAAGCGAAGCGAATACCACTTTGTCTACAGTGTCTACTTCTCCAACTTTGTGTTTTGGCCAGTAATGGAAGCAATCTCCCAATCCTGCAGTCCCATGACATCCTCCGTTATCCTGCATCATCTCCAGACCAGTCTTTGCCCCCAAACTTTAGTTAGTCCCGTAGAGTTTACTTAAAGAAACCACAAAATGGTATTTTAGAGGGTAAGAAGAGGCGAGAAAGGGATTTTATTAGTTAGGGACAAATTTAATAACCTTGCTATATATGTGGTTTATCTGTCCGAAGACTTCACTCAATCAAAAAAAAATTATTAAATGTCTTTGTGCCAAGAGATGGCATTACAAAGAAAAGTACAAGACAGTTCTTATTCACTGGGAGCTCTCAATCAAATGAGAGGAAACGCATGCAAAGAAACGGTTCAAACAAGCTATGTACAGGCTAAATCGGCACATACACGTGTTTTATTATCCTTACCATTAGTGAAATGAGTGCGGGAGGGGGTGTTATGAGGAGGGAAGATAGTACAGACTAGAGGGTAGGTGGGTAATGCCCAAAGAGAATGTTAACTCGTGCAATGGAGACATGTATGAACTAACTAAATGGTGGTGAAGGAAAAAACTTTATACATTATCAAGGTGTTAAAAAAAAGAATTTTCAAAAACTTGAAAACTCGGCTTAATGACCAACCTAGATTCCAGGGGACTGATGAAATGAAACATGCTACTCACCTCCTGACAGAGGGGGATGGACCCAAGATGAAGAATAGGAAACAGTTTTGGACACAGCCAATGTGGGAATTTATTTTGATTATACTTTTTTGTTAAAATAGCTTTGTTAGTCCTTTTCCTTTTTTTTTTAAATTTAATTTTATTTAATAATAACTTTGTATTGACAGAATCCATGCCAGGATAATTTTTACACAGCACTATCCCTTGCAATCACTTATGTTTCGTTTTTTCCCCTCCCTCCCTCCTCCCCCCCCCCAAGACGGCAAGCAGTCCTATACATGTTAAATATGTTGCAGTATATCCTAGAAACAATACACATTTGCAGAACCGAACAGTTCTCCCGCTGCACAGGGAGAATTGGATTCAGAAGGTAAAAATAACTCAGGAAGAAAATCAAAAATCAAATAGTTCACATTCATTTCCCAGTATTCCTTCTTTGGGTGTAGCTGTTTCTGTCCATCATTTATCCAATGAAACTCAGTTAAGTCTCTTTGTCAGAGAAATCCACTTCCATCAGAATACATCCTCATACAATATCGTTGTCGAAGTGTATAATGATCTTCTGGTTCTGCTCATCTCACTTAGCATCAGTCCATGTAGGTCTCTCCAAGCCTCTCTGTATTCATCCTGCTGGTCATTCCTTACAGAGCAATAATATTCCATAACATTCATATACCACAATTTACCCAGCCATTCTCCAATTGATGGGCATCCATTCATTTTCCAGTTTCTAGCCACTACAAACAGGGCTGCTACAAACATTTTGGCACATACAGGTCCCTTTCCCTTTTTTAGTATCTCTTTGGGGTATAAGCCCAATAGAAACACTGCTGGATCAAAGGGTATGCACAGTTTGATAACTTTTTGGACATAATTCCAGATTGCTCTCCAGAATGGCTGGATTCGTTCACATGTTAGTCCTTTTCCAATGGGGAAGATGGTTTAGGGAGCAAGGGGAAGTAAGGATAGAGAAGCAAAAAAAAAAAAAAAAAAAAAAAAAAATTCACTGGTGTTCATATATAGGTAGGGAAGGGGTGGGGCTGAAGAGTTGATAAGGATATAAAGCTGTCTTTTAAAAGGTGGAAGTATTGAAGTTTAAGATGTGAGATGGTAAAGGTATTGTCAAAAGAGCTGCAGGATAATTCTAGTACTTTGCTTTTGTCTGGTATTAAGAATCCCACCTTCTGCAAGACTTTTAATGGGGTGGCTTGTCTTTTCTGGGATTACCTTCAATTTATACTGTACATAGCGCCTTTGAACATCGTTTTTGACACAATGTCCCATTAGACTGTAAGCTTCTTGTGTTTAGGGTCTGATTTTTGTCTTTCTGATATCCCTATGCTTAGTATTCTAAATGCTTGAAAAATAATAGGCGCTTAATAAAAGCTTGTAGACTGGATTTGAACAGTCCATTAAGAGCTTTGGGATGCATGTATACATGCTAATTCACTTGATCCTCATTGTCCGGTTGGGGGTAGCCTCTCATTTTACAAAAAGAATAAGAGAGGCTGCGCTTTGCCCAAGGTCACAAGCTACTGGCCCCGCAAGCTTCTGACACTTAAGACTCCGAGCCTCCGACGCTAAGTGAATGGAGTATCTCAGACGATCCCCGGGCTGCTGGCTCCTTCGGGATGGGTGGGCGAAGGTGGCGTTTCTTTAGCAGGAAGGAACGGGTCTTGGGCGGCTGTCCCGGTCAGGGGGAGGCGGGAGCCCCAGCAGGTCCCCGAGCCTCCTTAACCCGCGCGGGGAGACGCCGGCCGTGACTGTCGGGCTGGGCCGGGGGGCGGGGACACGAGGGGAGGGGGGCGAAGAACCGCGCGGAGGCCGGGGAGGAGCCGGGGCCTGCAGCGGAGCGCAGCCGGAGCCCGAGCCGAGCCCGGGGACCGCGCGTATGCTCGTCAGCTCCTCCGCTTGCGCGGAGTCCGGATAGCGTGTCGTCCGGGGTGGCGGCGCAAGCAGCCCCGCGGGCCCCGGGGGACGAGGCGGCCGGGCTGCCGCCGCTACTCCCCCGCGCCAATCCTGAGTCCGGAGCCGAGGCCTCCCTGGCCGGCCAGCCGGGCAGCCTTTGCGGAGCACGAAGAGCGGCGAGACGCCGCACCCGGGGCTCCCGGCCGGCCTCCGCTGGATCCGAGATCCCTAGACCCCGGACCGTGCCCCTGGGGAGCGCGTTTTTCCCCGGGAAGCGGGGATACCCTCCTTTCCATCTTCCTGCGTAGACACTCTCACTTCTTAGTTGCAGACTTTCTGGGTAAAGGAGGACCGGAGAAAGGCGCCCTGCGCCCTCCCCCCAGTGCCCGCTCTCCTTTGGCGATAGTAGAAAAGAGTGCCAGGATTCAGAGGCTCAGAGGACACAGCGGGGAAGGGGGGATTCAGAGTCCCTCCAGATCCAGGAAAGGGCGACAGCATCCCCACCCCAACTCCGCGGGTTGCTTCTTAGGACCTAGAAAGTGGAACAGGGCAGCGGCTCTCCGTTTGATTCTCCAGCCCACGGAAGAAGTCCCTCACCCCTGAAGGAGTCCGTTTTGAGGGGAGGGGGACTCTCCCAAAGGGGAGGAGACAACCCCAGATTGGGTGAGGCTCCTCCCCTTCTCTCCAGGACTACTGCCAAGGCGTGGGGGATCTGCCATCTCCCGCAGGTAGGACCTCCTTCTCCTCCTCCTGCTGCTCCTCCTTCTCGGGGCACTCACCTCCCCACCCCAGCTTGGGGAAGTCGGCAAAGCCCACGAAGAACTGCTGAGGATGGGGCCCTTGGCCTGCCCGTAAAGAGAGATCCCCCTTCCGCCCCAGGCTCCAGTGCCAGGTGGTTCCCATCCTTTGCCTGGAGAACCTCTGAGACAGGTGAGAAATATTTGTCTGTGGTCACCGTCTCCCGCCCCCCTTTCGTCCTCTGACTGCTTTTATGTACTAAGAGCAGCAGGAGGGTGGAGATCTAGAATTTGGTTTTGACATCCAGGAAGCAGATCTTTCTGGGCCTGGGAGTTGCAGAGAAATGAATACTTGGAGACACTGGAGATGACAAATGGATCCTGGGAGGTGGAGCTTCAGAAGCTTATGGAGTATGGATCCTATTGCCAAGGCTACGGGAAATGGGTTCCTTAGTTTGGGGAGAGGTGGAATTCCCTCCTCATTCCCAAGCAAATCTTACTGAACATTCTGAGAAGTAAGGCGGTGGGGGGCATCCGAGTTCTTTCTGAGCTTTGTACAGACAGGTGTATATATTACCCTTAACCCACCTTGCTGCCATCTCAGGATAACTCTGGATTTGGCTTTCATTCGACAAGCACTTCTTAAGTGCCTTCCAAGGGCTGGGCTCTGTGCTAGGCCTGACAGGCCCAGGGCTGGCCCCCTTGGATAGATCCTAGAACTCTGTGACTGCTTCCTGTTGTCTAGATCATAGACCTGAAGAGTAGCTTGGAAGGCTTGTGGTCATATGAAGTTGTAGCTTTCCCCCTAGTCCCCTGTATTTTTGGAGATTTTATTTTGTGAAATAGAATCATAGGATATGGGGGCAGAACTAACAGAGAGACCCTCAGCTCCTATTACTGAACCCCTTCATTTTACAAATGAGGAAACAGAAGTCCAATGAGTGAAGGGTTTGCTAGGGATCTCACAGGTGTTAAATAGTAGAGTTGGGATTTTAACCCAGATCTTCCAACTTCAAATCCAGTCATGTTTGCACCATACTATGCTGTCTGATTGCTTTAATATTTGACATTGTGCAGGAGTCCCATCTCTGTGGCTGTGAGAGTAGAGGCAGTCATGGAAAACCTTCCTCCTCTGCATCTCTGTCACTAAATGATTCATTTTCCTCTCATAGAAACTATTGGAGTTGGGATATTAGAGATCATCTAGTCCAATCCCCTGATTTTGCAGATGAGGAATCAGGACAGGACAGATTATGTGGGTTGTTCAAAAACACAAAGCTGGGGGGCTCTCCATACATCAAAAGAAGTATGGGAGAACTGCTGAGAGTTCAGAAGAGCTTTGGCTCTGCTGAAATCCCTCCCTAAAAAAAGGACCTACACTACTGTGCCTCAGGGCTTCAGTTCCAGTATGACTGTACTTCAGGTGAGAGCAAGTATGATTTAACCAGAAAGGGATATGTATAGTCAGCACTAAGTCCCCTCAAAAGAATCTTTCCATCAAGGAGATCATGACCTCTGAGAAATGTCTTAGATTAAGGTTCACTTTCAGAAAAGCCTCAAATAGTTTCTCTCTCGTTCCTGGCCCAGGGGTGATTGTTTCCTATCTGGTATACAGGTCCTTAGAATGTTCAGAAGAGTCAGTAGAAAAGACATTGCTTCAAAATTGCAGGAAGTTGGGAATCCTCTTCTGTTGACCCTTATATAGTCTCCAGCAAAACTGTCCATTCAAGAGATATTATTTTCTCTCCTTTTTTATTTTATTTTATTTTTAAATTTTGTCCTCAGTGTCACTGAATTAAAAGGGATAACTTCAGGCCTGTCTGGCACCTTATCTTTTTCTCAAGTATTCTAGCCTTTGCCTTCTAGTTTATCCATTCCTATCCATCCTGCAGCATAGCTGGATGTGGAAATGTAACTATGATTTAGTTCTTACTTTTTGTTTTTCTATCTCTAGTCCAACCTCAAGGTGGGCTCCCTAAACACTTGAAATTGTTTCTTTAGTCAGAAGTAGCATTCTATAGCACATATGTGGAGGGAGAGACAGGATCAGGTCTGAAGACTTAGAACCTTGTAAGCCAAGAGTCAAGATCTTCCCCAGAGGGGAATAGGATAATATGGAATAGTCCTGAGGAAGCTTCCATAGCATGTATATATTAGTACATTATATGACTGAATGATAATTCAAGCATAAGTCTCCACGTATCTATGTTTGGAGTTTATCTGTCTGGATGTATTGAACACAGAGCTGCAAATACCAGGTAACTCGAATCCTGTTTCTAGTGGGATTTGTATATGGGGTGGACGCTTATGAATCTGCTGAGATGTAGACATACAGAGTAAGGTGGGGATGGTGAATGCTTTTTGCAGCCTGATATTCTTGAATAATTGTCGAGCAATAATAAAATATCAGAGAAGCCCAGGTTGGATTCAATACCTCTGGAACTTGAGGAGTGACAGGAGAAAAGACTCTGAGTTTAGAGGTCACCCAGAGATATTTGAGCCTTCACCCCAAGAACGTTTCATTCTGGCAAGATCCAGCTTTGCTCTGACAGCTTCTCTCTTCTCCCAAAGTGCCTGACCATCTGGTCAGGAATACAAATTATTCCAGCGCCCCATGGGGCTATGTTGTGTCACAGTCCGACTTAAAATGCTGCCTTTCTATCTGACCCCTAAGTGGCGTTGGATGGAATGATGAATTTGGTAAAGGACTATAGATGTCAAGATTGATTGATCTAATACAACCCCCTCATTTTACAGATGAGAAAACTGACTGGCAGTAATAAATGGAAATTCTGAGATTTGCTCAAGTTCATGAGTTCCTACACTTCTAAACATCTGGACAGTCAAGAGAATGCTTATCCTTAGATACACTCCTATACCTGTCAGAGTTAGAGCAATTCTATCGCTGAAAGAAAATTAGCATGAACTCTCATGGCTTGACAACCAAGCTGACTCCAGCAAGTTTTATGTTTTATCCTGTCCCTATTTTCTCCCTCCCTCCCTTCCTTCCTTTCTCCCTTCCTTCCTTCTTCCCTCTTTCCTTTCTTACCCCTTTCCCTTCCTTCCTCCCTTCCTTCCTCTTTGCTTTCCTTCCTCCTTTTCTTCTTCCCTCTCTTCTTCCTTCCTTCCCTCCCTCATTCCTTCCATTCTTCCTTTCCAAATTGGTGCTGTCAATAGGTTTGTCCCATGATCTGATTGAAAATATTCCTGGTCTCCCAAAGAAATTATCCCAGATTGAGTGGAAGAGAGTACTGTGCTCTGGGAGCTTATATGACACATTTAGTTTCTATCTTGGTACAGTGGAAAGGTTTCGTAACTCTGGAGTTAGAAGAGCTGGGTTCAAATTATGCACCTTATGGTCACTACCTGTGTAACCTCAAGCCAATCACTTCACCTATCCAGGTCTCAGTCTCTCATCTGTAAAATAAGGAAAGGGGGAGGGGTTAGTTTAGTTGGTCTTCCAACTCCATGTCTATGATCTTATAACAAGGGAGAGGAAAAAAGAAGGGAGGGCATAAGCATTTATCTAATACCTACTGTCTGTCAGGCACTCTGCTACAAGTATCATCTCATTTGATCCTCACAATCCTGGGAGGTAGGGACTGTTATTATTTCCATTTTATAGTTGAGGAAACTGAGGCAAAGAGAGCCTGGGGTCACACACTAGCTGGGGAGCTAGTAAGTGTCTGAGGCCAGATTTAAATCCAGGACTTCCAGATTCTACTCCATTGCTCTATGTAGTGCCCTACAGTTACCTCTGATAACATCTACCTATCTAAGTGTGTGTATGAGAGGCATCCCAGGTGTAGTGTGAAGAACATTTGGTGTTGAGGCCGGAGTCTGAATCCCAGCTTTGATATTTAAAAAGCTGAGCAAGTTCCTGCCTGAGTCATTTCTTCAGGATAATAAACTCGCAGAGTGCAAGTAGGAACAACTTAGAAACTTTAAAAGAGTATAGAAATGTGAGTGATTAGGAATGGTCATTTTATTAGGGAGGCGGTGTAGGGGCTGATTATGATTCTGGAAGGCCTCCTGTGACAGAGGCCATGACCCTGAACAAGTCACTTAATCTAAGAATGTCTTTGGTAAGAAGGGGCTGATCTGTATGGGTGAGTGGGAGAAATTCCTTTCTGGGAGCTCACTCCTTACACTGGTGAAATCAGAGGCCTGAGGAGGATAGAGTTATAAGGCAGCCCAAAGTGGTGGAACGGGGCAGAGGGGCAGGGAACACGCATTTATTAAGCACTTGCTATATGCTAAGTGCTTTACAAATGAGAGAAAATTGGCCTTAGAGACTGGAAGGCCTCTGCTATGTTCTGGCTGTATAACTGACACAGATCGCTTTACCTGTCAATATCTCAGGCAGTAATAAGACTGCAATTGGTCAGTTTATCTGCATTGGATTTCTATACTTGGAACTTCTTACATGTTGAAGTTATAGGTCCAGGCAGCAAAACCTTCATAGTAATTATAAGTCAATATGTTGGGCTAAGTGTTTGTCTATTTAGCAATCTATCTAGTATTTATGAAAGGGAAAAATCATTTCTCTACCATCTCCTACTCTACACTCCCAGAAAGCATATAAATATAGAGAAACCTGTCCCTTTAAAAAATTAATTAAAAAAAATAAAATATATGTTTTTCTTTGTACTTTTCCCATATTGAGAAAAAAAGGAAAATAAAAAACCCATGTAACAAATAGGCATAGTCAAGCAAAACCTATTCCTCTAATGGCCTTGTTCCACAAATGTCTATCTCATTTTGCATCTTGCATCCATCACTTCTCTGTCTAGAGCTAGGTAGAGGGGCCGTCCCTTTTCCCAGGTCTTGATAAGTATTACTTCTTATATATTCTTCTTATTTTCTTCTTGGTCTTGCAGCTCAAAGAGTATAGGATGTGACCTTGCTTCTGTACTGCTGCAACATAATAGCCTCTCTCCCCCCAAGAAAGTTCTGGATTAGTAGTAGTATTGGGAAAGAGTGATGAAATGGAAGCATCTTGTATTTTTTCATTCTAGTAATAACCTGATGCTTCATGCCTCACGATTTTGGGGCCTGACATCCTTGAATATTTGTCGAGCAATAATAAACCCTTATTTGGGAAGCATGAAACAAATGCTAGATGTGAGCACAATAAGACTTAATTACTTCTTTCATTGAGAGAGGAATGAATTGTTTTCAGCTATTATATAGCCGGTCTCTTTTTAGTGAAGAGGTCATCGATGTTTTGGATCAGGGAGGGTTGCTTAGGTGTATTTAGGAAGTTGGGAATAGAACTGAGGGGACATATTTGGGAATCACTTTTTTTTTTTTTTTTTTTGGAAAGCTGAGTTTATTAGGGAGATAGAAAACAAAGGGCTACAGGACATTCTGTTGATTAGTCAATACTACAGCACCAGAAATTGTATTTTGAAATAGAAATGTAGTTTGAGGAGCATTTTAGTCTAAATGTCGTCATTCCTTGATGCTGGTATTATTAAATTGGTCATCTGGGAGTCACTTTTATGCGAAGTATGAGGGGATAAGGAAAATATGATGAATTAAAGGAGAATGGGGATAGAGGGTCTCAGAGCTGTAACCCAGCTGTACTCCAGGGGTCATTGCTCTGGGGACAGGCCCGATCCGACCCGCAGCAGGAGAACCTCTTCCTCCAGGGGACCTCAGGGATCTCCATATCCCTGATCTGGCATCTCCATGCATTGCTGAAAGAGAAGTTCCGCCACACTTTGCATTCACCCTCATGTTTCTGCTCAAGCACAGGACAGGCTTTTAATGTAATTCCCTAGGGCTTTCCGCCTGCTATTTCCTTGAGCTCCCCCACAGAGATCAGGAATACATTTTGGTGGCAAATGTGTAGTTCTGTGGCTCTCAGTCAGACGAAGCTGGGAGGCCGGCCCTCCTTAGAATGGAGTTAGTTCTCCATTCTCCTTCCCCTGCACCCTCCGAGCCTGGCGTTTTGCTTTGACTGGCCAGAGAGGCCTCGCTTTGGCTCAGTCTGTGACGGCTCCCTCCTAGACGTGGCAGCTTTCTTATTCGGCTTGGTTTGGTGAGGTGCTGGAGGACCTGGTGGAGCCTGAAAAGTGCTGGGGGTAGATCCGGTCCAGGGACCGGGGGATAGAGGAGAAATCTCTTCCTGGTACTATTTATAAACACGCATATTTTTTCCCCGTCAGTCGGCTCTTGGGTTGCAGTTGCGTCCTGGCTGCTCAGACCCCTAAGGCATTAAGGTGTTTCCTTCAGCTCTGGGGAGCTGGGCTTTCACTTTGCATTGCAGCATGGGTGTGTTTATTCGTGTGGATGTCAGGACGGGGTGCGTGTGTGTACATGCACATAAAGCTCAGGTGGGATACACCCTTAGTGGAAAAGGGCAAGACATTATGGGGATTCCTGAGCCCGGAGGAAAACGGGGGCATTTGTTAGAGACGAAGAATTGTTTTTTTTGAGTGGCAACTTCGGTTTAGAGGCAGATTGGAAACGTTAACCGCAGAGTCTGCGTAGGAATATGTGTAGCTGGACCTTCCCGAACGTGGCTCGTTCCCGGCCAGGTTCTTCCCGAAGAGTGACCAGGCAGGGCTCACAGCGGAGTGCCCCAGGGAAGAGGTTGCACCAGGCAGGACTACGGTGAGCAGGCACAAACCTGTTGGGTGGCAAATCTCGAGGGGGATGGAGGCCCTGCTCACCTCGACGGGAGTGCCACTGGGGGATTTCTATCAGCCGCGTCCAGATACCACTCCACAGGTGTCACCCAGCTTTCCTAATTTTCCATCACCGAGGCTTCACCCTCCGGGAGCCGCCTCCCTGCCCGCGAGAGAGAGCCCGGGCTGTGTGGGTGGCGGGAGGGTTTGCAAACGCAGCCATGGGCGGCCTGGCAGCGGGAGGAGCGCGCACGGGGGGTTAGGCAGGGTGCGTGCCTGGCTGGGAGAGAAAGACCGAGGGAGGGAGAAAAGGAGTTCGGCTCCTCCGTGGCTATTTTTAGCCGCCTGTCTGATTGTTACCGGTGCACACGCAGCTGGGTGTCTCCCTGGCTCGGCGGAGCCCTCGCGCGGGAGCGGTGGGAGGTGCCTCCCGCGGCTCCTTCCTTGGGCGTGCGCATGTGTGTGCGTGTGGGCGTGTTTGTTCTGGGGAAACTGCTGGAGGTGTGTGGGGCGGCCGTGCGCTCAGGTCTGCTACCTTCCTCGGGGTTGCTTTCCGGGGACTTTCTCCCAGCTGTGACCGTGAGTGCGGCCCAGGGGCATGGTCTGGGCGCCCGCGCGTGCTGGCGCCCGGGGTCCCGGCTTCGTCGGGGCAGGGGCGTTCTCTCTGGGTACAGACGGAGTGTCCGGGAAGTGTGGACTCTAGAGCTCGATTGGAGAGGTGGTGGGTCCTTGTCATACCTCTTAACGGTGCTTGTGCACGTGGAATATGACCGGGGTCCCAGTCTGTGTACTTTGTATGTAGGTTCCCAGACTGAGTCAGCGTGCTCACGGAATTAACTAACACTAAGCCTTATAGAGCTGTGATTTGAGTCCTGCCTTTGCAGTTTACCATATGGGCAAGTCATTTATTCTTTCCAGGTCTCAGTTTCCTCATTTGTAAAACCAGGGCTTTTGTATTCTAACCTTCCCTTTAGGTCTAAACCAAATGATTCTGGTGGCCCAATTAGCTTTCCCTCACTGTCAGCTTTTTATATAAAGGTTTTAAATCTTGCAATTTTATACAGCCCCAATCCTAAAAGGATGGTTTCTCTACCTCTGAAGTTCCCCAAGACTACACCAGGATTTTCCAGATTAAAACTATTTTTATATACACTAAGAAATTATTTGCATACTAAATTATTCCCTCATTCCAAGATTTTCTTGTTATGTTTCAGCCAAAAACAGGCTGAATCCCAAAGATAGGAGAACTTATCTTGTCTTCTTTTAAGCTAAAAATTAAAGAATATGTAAAACAATTTCACTTTTTTCACAGATTTTTTTATTTTGGAAAATGGTATATGTATTTTTTTTACATAAAATGTTATTTATATTATGTAATAGTTTTATTATTGTTTTGGATGGATTAATATATAAACATTTAAAAAATTCATCAGTTTTAATTTCCAACATGGTACATAGCAATAGATAGAACCTACATAAAAACTTTGGCATCATCAGTAATTTTTAAGAGTGGAAAGGAATTCCTTAGACCCAAAAGTTTAAAAAAGTTTAAAAAACAGTGATGTGAAACCATAAATGGAGAAAATTGAGGGACTGGGTAGTTGTGATTTTTGGCTATATGCGTATCTATTCTCAGTTTGGAGAAGAGTTAGATTCTTGTTTAGCTTCTACCTAAGGGAAGAATTCCTTTTACCTTGTTTCAGGATAGGAGAATGAACCTTTCAGATTGTATTCAGATAAAGTAGTTATTGGAAATGAAATGAGAGGATTAGGAATTGTCCACAGAGAAGTATAGTTTAAAGAAACAGCCAGCAGAATGAAAATCCTCTACGAGACTGGGATTAGAATGTACAACTCAGTTATAGTTTATTTCAGTTAATCAGTGTAATAAATATTTGAGCACCTGGGATTTACCAGATACTACATAGGTTGTGCTGTATGTACTATGCTCATTCATCCCATTCGTTCTTCATCCGTCCTCTGCAGAGCGGGGCAGCACCATGGCTTCTGACCTGGAGAGCAGCCTCACCTCCATAGACTGGCTTCCCCAGCTGACCCTTCGGGCTACCATTGAGAAGCTGGGGGGAGCCTCACAAGCCGGGCCCCCTGGAGGGAGCCGCAAATGCCCACCCGGTTCACCCACGGATCCCAACGCCACCTTGAGCAAGGATGAAGCAGCTGTCCACCAGGATGGCAAGCCTCGATACAGCTACGCCACACTTATTACCTATGCCATCAACTCCTCTCCGGACAAGAAGATGACCCTCAGTGAGATTTACCGCTGGATCTGTGATAACTTCCCTTACTACAAGAACGCTGGCATTGGCTGGAAGGTAGGATTGCCCCATCGCTGGCCTTGCTTTTCTTCTCAACAGCCATGACTTTCCCCCCTCTCCTTCTAATCCAGCTCTGATGCATCCCATTCTAGCACAGGGAGATGAAGGGGCTTTTAAAAAGTATCTTTGGTTCATCTCTCTTAACTTTCAGGTAACTTGATCATGGTATGCCCCACAAATTCCTCCAATTAGAACTCTACACATAGTCTCCACACTATTACTACTTTCCCAACTATCTCAATTTCCTCTCCCCAAATAGTCCATTTTTTTCATCTTTTCTTGCTTCAGGATGGTAATACCATCAAATTTCTGTGTCTGTGTTTCATATGGCCAACCTATCTTTTAAAAAATACATTTTTACTGATATCTTCTATTGTGATGTCACATGTATTTCCCATTATATCCCTCTACTATCTATTGCTAGATGAGGAGAGGAAAGTTCAGCAAAGTTAAACAATATGTAAAGTTTGACATTCCTTACAGTGTTCTCTGCTTTGCAGTTCCTCACTTCTGTGAAGAAGCAGGGAAGTACCTTTTCATATTTGTTTATTAGGGCTAAGCTTATAATTTCACAAGATTAAATTTTGATTATTTTATTGTTATTATTCTTTCCATTTACATTATTGTAGTTGTCATGTATCTTGTTTTATGGTTCCTGGTTATGTTATTTCCTATTAATTCATATGACTTACTTTGCTCCACTCTTTTTGTAATATTATTTCTTACAATACATTATATTCCATTATTTTTGTGAGCCATAGCTTTTTTTTTCGCCCTTCTCAAGTTTATTTCAAGACATCTAGTTGGTTTCCTGTTTTTTTGCTGCTATAAAAAAATCCCTATAAATATTTTGGAATATAAGGTCTGTTTATTTTTTAATCATTGATTACCTTGGGATCTTTGGGTCAGAAGGGATATTTTAATCAAAATTTTACTAAATTCCAAATTGCTTTCCAGAATGGTTGGATCAATTTATAGCTCTAAATAGTGCATCAGTGTGCCTATCTTTCTATAGTCCCTTCAGTATTGACTATTGCTAGTCATTATATTTGCCAATTGATAAGCATATCTTGAGAAATATGTCAATCAAAGAAAACTGACAGAAACTACCCCAAATTGTAGCAGATTGTTTTTCTAGCAGGTTAAAAGTGGATAAGTTATTTAGTTAGAAGTGAGAAAGCATGGCCTACCTCTTTTGGCGAGGAGAAAATCCTGAATACTAATCTTTTGAAAAAATAACTAATTTGTGAGTTGTTAAATGGGAATTGAAAAAATGTATACAGTTCCTTTACTTTTTACTTTCAAAAGATTTTTATTAAGCAAGTACTTAGTATAAAGCACAGGAGATAGAAAAAAAAAATGAAACTCAGTCTCTGCCCTGAAGAAGCTTAGATTTTTAATGAAGGAAGGATAGAATATTTGTTTTGAACTTAGGCACCAAAAAAGAGCATTTTCATACACACAACAGAACACAAAAAGGATTCTCTATGAAACTATTGATTTCCATTTCATGGTTCTTGCTTTTAAAAAAGTAAATAATAATTCTATATGTTTTTTTAAAAAAACTATCTTGATTCTCTGTACTTCCTTTTTGGATTTTCTTCTGTGCATTTAAAAATTTGTTTCAGTGATCCAAGAGAAAGATATGAGGCAAGAAAAAAAAATCTTGTAACAAATAAGAAAATTAAGCAAACCAAATCCACATAGTGTTCATGTCCAAAAATGTCTCTTTCTACATCTTTATTTCTCTGGAAGTGAATAACATCATTCCTCTAGAGATATGGTTAGTCATCACAGTGATCATAGTTTTTAGGTTTTTCTTTTTTTTTTCCTTTATAATGCTGTGGTTCTTAAATAAATTACCCTTCTAGTTTTACTCAATTCACTCAGTGCATCAGTTCATACTTTTTTTTTTTAATATACTCTGAAATTGGCTCTAATATAATTTTTTATTAGTTAGTAATATCCCCTTACATTCATATATCATGATTTATTCATATATTATCCAGTTATTTAAGATGTAATAATATATTTTTCTTTTTTTCCTCCTTTTACTCTCCACTTCAGAATCAGGGAATTTGTTTTGCTTATTGCTATTAACTCCTTGATACTATCTCCCTTCTTAAGATTCCTCCACCCCCGACACACACACATCCTGAATTTTTTCCCTACTGAATTTGATATACTTGTGTGTGTTCAACCCTTTTTTGTTTCTTTTATATAAAAGTGAGGGCCAGCTTATGTCTAGTCTCCCTTGCCCCCTCCTTTATATTTGTATACTTTTCTTTTCAATTATGAGAAATAGTAAATTTCACTCTTATTCTTCCTCCTTTCTACATTATGTTATTCCTTTTATCCTAACTTCTCTTTCTCTATTTTAAACATTCATATCAGATTCAATTCACTTTTGTGATTTTTAAAAATTTAACTTTTCATCATACCTTTGAAGATACGCAAGTTATAAAGGAATACATTTCTGCACCTTCTTATTAATGTCAGCACTATTACATCATATAGCTCCTTACAAATATGTTAATAAATTTGCTTTTTGAAATTTCTTTGGACTTTTACAACTATTTTACAACTCTGCTCATTTTTTATCAGGAATGCTTAAAAATCCTCCATTCCATTAAAGATCCAAATTTTTTTTTTTTTTTTTTAAATCCTGTAGGATTATTCTCAGCTTTTTAGGGTAAGTTATTCTTGGTTGTAAGCCTATCTCTTTTGCCTTGTAGAATATCATATTCCAGTATCTCCTGATGTTTATAGTAGAAGCTGCTAACTCTGATGTGATCCTTACTCTGGTTCCTTATATTGTACTATTTCTGGGTATTTGCCATATTTATTCTTTAGCGTGGGGAGCTCTGGAATCAGGCCATGACATTCCTGGGACTTGTTTGTGGATTCATTCTATCTTTACTTTGCCTTTGGATTGTATTAGATCTAGGCAGTTTTTACTTAGGATTTTCTGAACTATAGTGTCCAGCGGTTTTTTAAAGTCATGTTTTTCAGAGAATATAAATCTTTTCTTGATCTATTATCGATGTCCTTTTTTGGGATATATCTTTTTCCCCAATTTTAAAATTATATTTGATTATTTTTTGCTATCTCATGGACTCATTGATTTCTTTTTAAAATTTTTTTCAATTAACATTTATTTTTTTCTTCTTCCCATTTCCTTCTTTTCCACTAGTACTAGAAAAAGAAAAAAAATCCCATGAAATAAATACTTATGGTCAAACAAAAGAAATTCCTACATTGGTCATATCCAAATAAGTGTCTATTTAACATATATAATCCATCACTTCTTTTTCAAGAAATGGGCAGCATTCTTCAAACTATTCATTTCTTTTTTTTTTTATTCTAGTTTTCAGGGACTTCATTACTTGGTTTAGGTTTACTACTTTCCTTTCTAAACTATTTTCCAATGTTTTCTACAAGAGTTTTTATTTCATCAAAAAAAATTCTTATTTAATTTTCTTCTAAGTATTCACATAAAAAAATCAGTTTTTTTCCCCTCAGAATTACTGATTGCAATTGTTACAGTCACTTGTTAATTCTTTTAGGGAATCTCTAGATATCCAATACTTTTTAATGTTGATTAATATTTTCTCTGATTTATTTATCTTTCCAACTTTAGTTCATGACTTGGAGCTTGATGCTGTAGCTTTTCTTCCTTCCCCCTTTGCTTTTTTCAGTTAGGTGTGGTGGACCCTGCTTGGTCTTGCCTCCTGGTTTAGGTTCCCCTGGATCTTTGAGGTTCACATCTGCAAGGCTTTTTGCTTCACAGGATACAGTCTTAGGATGTCTTCCTCTGAGTACTGCTGCATCTCTGATACTTTTCCAAAATTCCAGCTTCCAGTGTTCCCTACAGAGGGACTTTCTTAGGAGAACTCTCCATTCCGAACTTTGGTCCTGAGCCTATTTCTGATCATACAGAATAGCTCTTGAAACTGGCTTTATTGGTGGCCTTGTCTCCTATTGCGTATCAGCTTCTAATTGGTCTCTTATGTAGTCCTAGGATAGAAGAATTCACTTATTGCAGTTTCTTTTTAGATTTCTTGAATGTTCTTCAGCCTGGTGTAAATATAAGGGTTTTTCTGGATAGTATATATAAAGGTGTGTGTTAGAGTCAATTTTTGTTAAAATTGTGATGTAGCATTTATAACTTGGAAATTTGAAAATACTATGGATCAGGATTTGACTTATTGGTTTGTTGAGACTTAGGCAAATGATGAAAGAAATGTTAATAATGCATTTTCAAAAAGCTGATTTTAAACATTTAACAGTAAATACATGGAAGCTGGTGGGCTTTAGAACTGGGTAGGACAGCCACCTTTTTTATGTGGCTTGTTTCTTTATTGTATAGTTACCAGTTGTGTCCTGAAATAAAAGCCAAAAATGGACCTTTCTTTTTCTTTGGATAAACTCGAGAGGCCAGTTTTTGAATTCGTTATCTAAGCATCCTTTCAATTGTGCTGCTCATTTTTGAGAGGACAAAGTGGGTAGGTTTTTATTTCCCTCTTAATTCTTCATTGCTGAAACACTTTTCAAAAGTATTTGGCCATATTTCCTATAGAAGCCCTTTTTGTCATAAATTTAATTCTAGTAGGAGTTTTCCCAGTCCAATTGCTGCTGCCATCTGGCAGGTAACTTTTAATAACATAAGTAAAAATCCTACTTAATCTCTTGACTTCTGTCTTTGTTTTAAAAATATTCATTGTTTTAAAGTCTTTATTGATTCTTTGTAAACACAGCTATTCATTTCCCAGTACTTCATCTCATGGAACACTCTCTTATTACAAATTAGAACAGTTAACCAAACCAAACCAACACGGTGATCATGTCTGACAATATCTCCCTTCTTCTGAAGATGCAGTCCATCTCTTCTCTACAGAGACCAGGAGGGTCTTTCTCTTCATCAAAAGTCTGGAGACAAGTTGACTTGGTGCATTTGTTAGTTTAAGTTCTGCTGTAATGCATTCATTTATCCATGTAGTTTTATTGATCTCTCTCTCTCTCTCTTTTTAAAACATCTATCACTTTCTTTTGACTTTCCCATCTTTCCAGTGGAGCCCTTCTTTGTAAAAAATAAGGACAGTTAAGCAAAACAAAATTGTTACTTTTCAGGATTATTTTTCTTAACGCTTTTAAAAACTTTGACTTTATGCTGCTCTATTTTATGCTTGAGCCCCTTAGCCCATCCCCTTGTGTTTTAAGAAACAGTCTCCTGCCTCATGCAACCTCTGAATCCCGATTTTTTTTTTCCTCTGCCCTAGAACTCAATTCGTCACAATCTTTCTCTCAATAAATGTTTCCGAAAGGTGCCAAGACCGCGGGATGACCCTGGGAAGGTGAGTTGTTACCAAACACCTAGTAGCAAGAACTAGATGGTTGCTAACCAATTTATTTTAATGCCTTACAAAAGGAAATAATGTAAATCAGACTAGCACCTTTATTATTATTATTATTATGGGAATGGGTGAACTTAAGAAGTACCTCTAGAATTGGTGATTAAGGAGGGAGGCTGTGGAATCATTTCTAGAGCTCTTTAAGACCCATGTCATATATTGGATTACTTGCCACCTAGGAGAATGGGGGGAATTTGGAGCACAAGGTTTTGCAAGCGTCAGTGCTGAAAAATTAGCCATGCATATGTTTTGAAAAAGCTTTAACTAAAAAAAAATTTCATGGGTAATTTTTCAACATTGACCCTTGCAAAACCTTATGTTTCAGTTTTCCTCCCTTTCCCCCTACCCTCTCCTCTAGATGGGAAATCATCCAATATATGTTAAACATGGTAAAAATAAATGTTAAATCCAATATCATGCATATGGTTTGAAAAGAAAAAGCTTTAATTAAAAAAAAGAACTATGTCAACATAGATACTCATCTGTTTAGACTGATATAACTTCTGTTTTTCCTGTAGTCTTGACATGTAGAGCCCTTTAAGGTCAATAATTCTGTGATTCAGTTGTGAAAACTATCTGAAGTGATAACTTAGTTTTATAGAAGGAAGAGTACCTTATTTTGCTTATTTTATAAATAGGAATTCTTGAGGCCTCCAGAAAGGTAGGAATTTTCCTGAGATCACACAGGGAGAAGAATTAGGTAAAAGCCTTTGAACCTTTTGTACCATTTCCAACTTATTCTACCCCTAGTACTTTTCCTAGCCACAATGAGTTTATAAATTGGACCCCTGGAGTACGGCATCCTGCATATTTGACATACTTAATATTCTTTGTTCAAGTTCTTCTCCTTAACATTGAACATATCTTGGAGAGATGACTTGAACCTTTCTTTGGCTCCTTGCCTCGCCATTAGTAACACACATTGGAAATCTGTCCCTTCCCTCCTCCTTCAAACAAATCTGCTGGCCCAGGCTAATAACTCTTTCATCTTTTGTATGGAATATGCTTTCAGGGCTCTTACTGGACAATTGACACCTGTCCTGACATCTCCCGTAAGAGGCGACACCCTCCAGATGATGAGGTAAGTTCCAACCCAGTTGTCTTTTCAACCATTTCTCATTTTTTAACCTAAGTTGGACAGAGACAGTGAAACCAGGGGGACTGAGGACGCGGTTTTTCTGCCCTTTTCGGAGAATTTTCCAGCTTCTTATTCATTCCTACTAACACAGCTGTCCCAGGACTCCCCAGAACAGGAAGCAAGTAAGAGCCCCCGAGGAGGTGTCCCAGGGAGTGGAGAAGCTGCCTTGTCTCCTGAAGGAAATACTCAGATGTCGATGCCGAGTACCACCCCCATTACTGGCTTCAATCAGGTGGGTGGGGGAGGTGGCGGGAAGGAGATTGGGAGTGGGGGGGACAGGAAGTAGACAGAGCGATTCAGAAATAAGGAAAAAGGAGACTGTAGGAGAAAAGGAAATGTGGTAGCTGCTGAACAGAGAGAAATTCAGAAAAATCTGTGAGGAGGAAAGAAAAGGGTCTTGGGAATGTGATAAGAGAGTGTTAGAGGGAGGAAGGGGAGAAGATAGGAAAAAGGATCAAGAAGGAGGAAAAATTAGAGGAATACCTGAGGAGAGAAAGGATAGAGAGCACAAGTAGGTGCTCTCAGGTAACTGACTGAGAAGGACTACAAGGATTTTTCAGCTAGGCTACTCCCTCTGGTTGCAGGGTTCGGGCCCCGTGGATGGTGCAGGAGTTGCAGCTGGTGGTCCAGGAAGAGATGGGGCTGATGGGCCACCTCCCTTGTATAATACCAGCCATGACTTCAAATTTTCCTACTCGGAGATAAACTTTCAGGATCTGAGCTGGTCCTTTCGAAACCTCTACAAGTCCATGCTAGAGAAATCGTCCTCTTCCTCTTCCCCACATGGTAAGTCATTGGTTTGGAATGAGGGTGGTGGGTTCTATTCTCTCTTTGAGATGAGAGGATGTCTTTTCTCTTTTTCCTTGCTTCTGGAGCAGGTAGAAACTTAGCAGAGGAGCCAAACAAGCCAAAGGTGTTTGGAATAAGGTTTTAGCTTAGTTCAGATGAATAACTCTTTATTGGTGACTTTTTAAAAACACCACAATCTTAAAGCTAGATTGTGTAATGGATAGAGCACTGGCCCAGCTGTCAGGAGGACTGCCTCAGGCACCTAACACTTCCTAGCTGTGTGACTCTGGGCAAGTCATTTAACCCCATTACCTTGTCCCTCCCCCCAATGTAATGGGGAAATGCTAAACAAAATAAATACACATTAAAAAAATACACAATTATTCTTCCTTTTTTCACTATCTCTTGTAAACAAAACAAAATCCAAATATTTAAGCAAAGCCCAACAGCTGCCAAGTCTGGAAATGTATATAGCATTCCACTTGCAGTCTACTTCTACTAATTTTACAGTGTCATTGTTAATATTTAAATTGTTTTTCCTTATGCTACTCACTTCACTCTGTGTCAGTACAATCTTTCCATATTTCTTTTTGTTTTTTAAACTTTATTTATTTATTTTAAATAGACATTTTTTAATGAATCATCTTGGGAGAGAAAAATCAGAACAAAAGGGAAAAACCATGGGAGAGAAAAAAAAATCCCAACCAAAAAAAAAAGTGAATATAACATATGTTGAATTATATTCAATCTCCATAGTTCTTTTTCTGGATGCAGATGGCATTTTCTATCCAAAGTCTATTGGAATTGTCTTGGAAGGTATTTCCATATTTCTCTGAAACCATTCTTTTCATCATTTCTTATGGCACTATATTATTTCATTACATTTATTTTCCATAATTTGTTCAGTCATCCTCTAATCTATCACCTTAGTTTCTGGATTTTAAAAAAATCACTATTAAAAAAAGAGGCTATAAATATTTGGATCTTGGCAGGTCTTTTTCCTCTTTCTTTGATCTTGATATCACTGGGTCCAAGAGTACATTTTTTAGTTTTATAACTTTTTGGACAGAGTTCCAGATTGCTTTCCACAGTGGCTAGACCAATTCGCAGGTCTGTAGACCACTCTACAGAGACTTCCTTTTCAGTTTTCCAGGACTGAGATTATTCAGTACATGAATACTGACTACTATCAGGATATTGTGCTCGAACATTGAGATGGAGGTGAACATAATCTGGTCAGTCACAGGATGCCTCCTGCCAGTCATTTAGGAGACGGCCACTAGAGGACAGTGTTGTCACTGGTATAGTACAGCACCATCCCCCCCCTCCCAAACTCTTGATTCCTTCTGATAATGGTTTAACTTTGAATAAAGGGGCTTTGAGGCATCTTTGGATTCAGGTGTACTTCTCTGTACATTTCCTTTTTGTAGGAGGGATTTGGAGGTAAAATTAAGTCATTCAGTTAATAAAATTTAATAAGCATGCATTATACATATATAATAATATGACATATAATAATATAAAAATATAATAAGCATGCATTATACGTGCCAGGCACTATGCTAAGTCTTGGGGATACAATGAAAGGCAAAATATCCCTAGTCCCTAGCTCCCAATCTAATGGATGAGAGAACATGCAAATAATTATGTACAAACAAGCTATATCCAAGATAAATCAGGAATAAATCAACAGAGGGAAGTCACTAAGATTAAGAGGAATAGTGAAAGTCTTCCTGTAGAAGGCAAAATTTAAGCTGGCACTTGGAGCTAATCAGGGAAGGAAAGAGGCAGAGATGAAGACAGATCCCATTGCAGGAGTACGGGACTGCTGGAGACAGTATCTGGAGCTGGAAAGATGGAATGGTATGTTTGAGAAGCAGTGAGGAGGTCATTGTGACTGCATTGTAGAGTACAGGTTTGGTGTAAAGTGGCTAAGTCCTAAAGAGCTCTGAACACCAGACAGAGAATTATTTATTTGAGCCCACAAGTGAGAGCCACTGTAGTTTATTGAGTAGGGATGGGGAGACTTGACCAGACTGTTGCTGTAGGATAATTATTTTGGTGGTGGAATGGAGGAGATTCATAGCAGATAGATACATCACCTGGTGATTGCCATGAGGTGAAGAGGGCAGCGTTTCAAGAGAGAAGGGAACATATACCTAAGATGTTGCAAAAGTGAAATTGGGAAGCCTTGGATATGGGGAATGGTGGATGAGAGGCAGAGAGAAGTGAGTCTGGGGGATTGGGAAGATGGTGGTATCCTGAACAGTAATGGAGTGGTGGGAAGGGAATATGGTTTAGAAGAAAAGATAATAATGAGTTCAGTTTTGAGAATGTTGAGTTTTAGATGTCTAAAAGACACCTGATTCTAGATGTTTTGCTAGGCAGTTGAAGATATTAGGGCAGAGAGCTTAGGACTGGATAAATAGATTTGAGAGTCATCAGCCTAATGATGACAATTGAATCAGTAGGAGCTGAAGTGAAATTGTGTAGGGCGAGAAGAGAAAGGCCCAGAACATAGTCCTGTGGGACACCGTTGATAAGTCGGAGTACCCCAGAAGAAAAACCAACAGGTGAGATTCATATGGGCAGTCAGATAGATAGGAAGAGAACTAGGAGAGAGTTCTGCCATGAGAATGGCAGAAGATTCAGAGAGGTCAAGGATGAGGCTTGAGGGAGGGCATTGGTCCAGCAATTAAGAGACCATTGGTAACTTTGGAGAGGGCTGTTTTAGTTGAATATTGGTGTCAGTCAGGAAGCTGATGGTAGAGAGTTGAGAGGAAATGGGGGCATCCCTTATAGACGGCCTTCTTACGGATCAAAGAGTTTTCATGGCTGTGGGTATGACGGCAACTGCTTGAGAAATTTCTGATGGTAGAGAGTTGAGAGGAAATGGGGGCATCCCTTATAGACGGCCTTCTTACGGATCAAAGAGTTTTCATGGCTGTGGGTATGACGGCAACTGCTTGAGAAATTTCTGATGGTAGAGAGTTGAGAGGAAATGGGGGCATCCCTTATAGACGGCCTTCTTACGGATCAAAGAGTTTTCATGGCTGTGGGTATGACGGCAACTGCTTGAGAAATTTTAATTTCTCTTTGTGTATAGAGTGATGAGCTGAGCAATACACAGAGACATAGAACAGCCATGTGTGGAATCAGATAGACCAGGAGGCCCATTGAATGATCTTGTAGGATATTGATTCTGATTTAATTTCGATCAGTTTGCCACAAATAATTCCCAGTTCCCCTTCTCTACCTCGCATCTCCCTATTTGTGATACTGCTCCCATGACAGTTAGCAGAGATACAAGGATGGAAGGGACACAGTGATGAAGAGAGAGGGGGGGCAAGATGGGATAGAAAAACTCAGTGATGATTTTCATTTCTTGATTTATCTCCAGACTGATTCCTTTTGGGCTGTCGAGCCCACGCTAACGTGTGAATCTAGACTGGTATCCTCCAAAGACACTGTGATGTGGTTTGGTCCTACAGGGCTTTGCCACTGCCTCTGGTCATAATGCTCTCTCTTTTTTGAGAAAGGAAGCTTCTCGCCTAACAGAAGGGACTGTTTTGTTTTGGGCTCTGCAGTACAAGCACCTAGCACAGTGCCTAGCACACGGTGGATACTTCGTTTGTAGAACTGAACTGGCCTTTGTTGGGAAACTAACTGGCCCCTCTGGCCCCACCCCTCGGTCCGGCTTGAGCCCATCTCACGCCCAGGAGACGATAAGCCGCTTCCCTCCTTCCTTTGGGCATCTGTGGGGTCTCCTGTCCACACCCAGGTGGTCCGAGCCACTCGCTCCCTCCTCCTCTGCAGGTTTCTCCACTCTCCTGGGTGACATGCAGCCTTCCAACCACAACTACTACATGTACCAGCAGCCGCCGCAGCCGCCCCCGCAGCAGCAGCAGCCGCCCCCGCAGCCTCAGCCGCAGCCACCAGCACAAGGCCCTTCCTCCGTGGGGGGCACCCCTTCGCTGCACACCCCCAGCCCGGAGGGCTGCCCCCCGCCCGGAGGGAAGCAGCCCGGGGCCGACGGCTACGGGACCCCCTCGGTGATGGCCATGCACCCGCCCCCGCTGCAGCACGTCGGCTACCACCCCCATCAGCATCACCCGCCCCCGCCCCAGCAGCAGCCGCCGCCCCAGCAGCAGGCCCAGTCCCAAGCTTCTATCAACAGTGCCGGCTTTGGTGAGTAAGCTCGTGATCGGCCCCAGAGAACCCTGCTGACGGCGGGCCGGTGGCTTAATGGCCCGCACTGTAAGTAACCGCCAGCACGACTGTAGGAAGTTGGCTGGGCGCCGCCCCAGCTCCAACCTCACCTAATTTTGCCCGTTGTTCCTTCTGCCCCAGCATTTCCCCCTGACTGGTGCTCCAACATTGACTCCCTGAAGGAAAGCTTCAAGATGGTTAATCGGCTTAACTGGTCCAGCATTGAGCAGTCCCATTTTTCAGGTTAGTGGCCCAGGAGGAGAGAAGACACCGTCATCCTTCTAGTCCTCCCGGTCTGAAACCACAGGGTCGTTACCAATGATCGCGAATGTCTCATCATTTCTGCTCCCACCACAGCTCGTGTACTCATTTCCTTATCTTTCTCATCAAAGACACCTCTCCAGGTCAAGCCCTCATTAACTCTGTCCTGGACTGTTACGCTCTTAGAATCAGTAGTCTCCTCCAAGATGTAGGTCCCGCTTTCTGCATGAGACCTTCCTCTGCTTCCTAGTCCGGCCCCCACCTCCTCCCACACCCCCAAACTAAACACCAGCCTTGTATCATTTTGCCCATGTTTTGTACACATGCATGTACACACACACGCTCACATACACACACTCTCTCTCTTTCTTTCTCTTTCTCTCTTTCTCTCTCTTTCTCTCTCTCTCTCTCTCCCCCTTAATAGAATTTAAGGTTCTTCAAGTTAGATAATGTTTCATTTTTTTCTTTGTAATCTTAGCATCAAGTACAGTGACTGGCATACAGTAGACTTTTTTTTGAAAGTCTATTTTTAATACACACTGCTTTATGAATCATGTTGGGAGAGAAAAATCAGAGCAAAAGGGAAAACCATGAGAGAGACAAAAAAAAAAAAAAGAAAAAAGAAATGAACATAGCATGTGTTGATATACATTCAGTCTCCTTAGATTTTTTTTCTGGATGCAGATGGCATTTTCTGTCCAAAGTCTATTTGGATTGCTTTAAATCACTGAATCGCTGAGAGGAGGAACCAAGCCTTTCATAGTTGATTGTTGCACATTATTGCTATTATTGTGGGCAATGTATTCCTTGTTCTACTTGTTTCACTCAGCATCAGTTCATGTACATCTTTCTAAGCCATACTATAACCAGCTTATTCATCATTTTTTATAGAACAATAATATTTCATTACCTTCATGTACTCCAGCTTGTTCAGCCAATTGATGGACATCCACTCATTTTCCAATTCTTTGCTACCACAAAATGAACTGCTACAAAGATTTTTGCACATGTGGGTCCTTTTCCCTCTATGATTTCTTTGGGAGACAGATTCAGTAATGATGCACATAGCAAACTCTTAATAAATGCCTGCAGAGTGATTGAAGTTATTATAACATTAAAGCAATTTATCATCATCCCTGGGATTTGATATAGTAGAAATGGATAGACTCTTCCTGAGCAGTAGTCCGAGGGCCTGGGTCCAGGTCTTGGATTCATTTCTGACCGTCTGGAGGTATGACCATGAACAAGACTCTTAAAGTCCTCAGACTTCTGTTTTCTGATCTGTAAAAGGGGTGAGGGGCATTGGACCAAGTAATCTCCAAGGTCTCTTCCAGTCCCAATGCTATGAGCCTATGATTGGGCTCATTGTCTCATAGATATGATTAAAATAATTATGGGTATCTTGTATCACCTTGTAAGGATTGAGAGAGTTCATGAATATGAATGTAATTGCAATGTATCATTATTGCTCTTAACTAATTTTTTCATAATAGTGATAGTTAATATTGTACATGCATTTAGTATTTTACCTGTGGTGTAAAGAGGAAAAATCAATGAGAGATATTGATTAGGGAGATGTACCTGAGAATGAGGAGAGCCTAGGACAGGTACTGAGTCCTAGGACAGAGAGCTTACAGGTAAGTCAGGGGGTTATCCTTGAAGATCCTAACCTTCCTTGTTTTGCAGAATTAATGGAGAGCCTCCGGCAGGCAGAAAGAAAAAACTGGAGCCTGGACCAGCATCACATTGCTAATCTCTGTGACTCCCTCAACCAATTCCTTACCCAGACTGGTCAGCTGCCCCATCCAGGGGGTCCCCACCAGCCACCACCCCCCACTAGAATTGCTGACACCTGTGCCCTGACCAGTGGCAAGCAGGAGTCCACGATAAACCAAGGTAAGAGGCAGACCCAGCCCCGAGAGCTGGCAGAGGAGGGGGACCAGGGAGGGAGTGGGGACGTGGACGGATGGGCAGGAACAGTGAAAGGAGGGAGAAGGCACCTTGAAGTCCTAGTGTCCCTGGAGATGTGGTAGAGGCACATTAGGAGAGAATTCCTGCTTGTCTGGTGGGAAAAAAACTGGCCCTGTGGCTGACTATTGTGTGATCTTGGGAAGTCACTTCATCTCCTGGTTTTATTTGTAAATTCATGACCCTGAGATCCCTTCCATCTGTAAACTCACAAGTTTTTGCTCTCAGAGGCCTCAGTCTGGTTTGGAGAAGACAAGTATTGGGCAGAAGAGGAGGTGACTGAGGGCACGTCCCCATTTTTCCACTTTATAGTCTTCCCAACCTATTTTCTATTCTCTTTTCCCAAAGGGCTTTAAGTGGCTCAACTGTCTAGAGGAATTCGTGCCTCCTAAATGAAGGAAACAAGGCAATGGGTTCTTAATATGATTCCCGTGTGTAGTTTCCTCCTAATGTTTTCAATACTCTGTAATCCTAGAATTTAGGTCCCTTTTTTACTCTTCTCCCATAAATGAGCATTAATGGCTTCTGGAGAAGCTGCTTGGGCCAGTCTCTGCAGAGGCTTTGTGCCATCCTGAGGGCCTCACCCCCGCACTGATTCACCCACGGTCTTTGCCTGCCTTGCCACTGGGTTCCCATGTCCCACCCCCCTCCTCCTGCTTTCCAGCCCTGCTATTGCTTCTGGAAAGAGTTTGTCATTTGGCACCCTTAGAGCTCTGTTGTTCACCATTCCTGTGATTCCTTGGATCAAAACACCCTTTCCCTGGCCCTAATTTCCTATTGAATTCTTGGACTGGCTGGGGTATCCTATATTTCTGTTTTTAGGCTGAATTGTACATAAAGCCTGCCAGGTGGCTCTCCTGTTCTTAAAGGTTTCCAGGGAAGGGAATTCCATCATTTCATTTTTGATATCTTAATACCCTGGAAGTGACTTAAATTTTGGTCATAGTAAATTAGTCCTTTTGAGATTATATGCTGTCCCGCATCTTTCATCTAGTTTTGCTCTTTGTTCCTTTTATCCCTAGCATTTCCCTGTGACTGGTGTTCTAATATTAATTCCCTAAAAACAACCTGCCTTCCTCTTCCCCCCTAGAATGTAAACTCCTTTAGGGCAGGGAGTGATTTTTCTTTTATATTTGTATCCAGTGTGCAGCAAGTATTCGACAAGTGATTTTTCATTCAGGAAAGGGAGACATTTGGAGTGATTATGGCAGCATCAGTACCGTGAGGTCAGTATCTCTGCCCAAGTCTCAATATGACCTTATTTTTCTCTTTCAGTGAACTCTTATGGACACCCACAAGCACCTCATCTCTACTCTGGCCCATCACCCATGTACCCAATCCCTACCCAGGATTCTCCAGGATATAACCGTCCAGGTGAGTCATTGTTGGCTCCCTGGGTCACCAGGTCTAAGGGGAAATCTCATTTTTGGCTGGGGTCTTCCTTTTATTCTCTACTTTTTTCTAATAATCTTCAGAGAGCCTGTCAGCACTCCACATCTATGGAGCAAGAGAGGTTTGTAATATGCTTGTACAAAACTGAGAATCCCATCCAGGTGTTTTTAGGAGATGTCATTTACTTACAAAAGAGAATTGCATGCCGGGAATGGTTTTAAAAATTTTATTTAGAGTTCTTTTTTTAACAAACAAAAAAGGAACAAAGAATGGATAATAAGAAAGTAACAGATAATTTATTGTTTTATTTATTTGTTTATTTAATTTTTAATAGCTTTTTATTTACAAGTTATAGGCATAGGTAATTTTACAGCATTGACAATTGCCAAACCTTTTGTTCCAATTTTTCCCCTCCTTTTCCCCTCCCCTCCCCTCCCCCGATGGCAGGTTGATAAACACGTTAAGTACAGTAACAGATAATTTAAAACAATTTATGTTAGGCTTTAGCTTATGTTCAGAGAATAGACAGAAACAAATGCTGGTATCCATTGATAGTGCTTTTGTGCTAAGGTCTGATCTTTCCTCCAGTCTTCCTTCCCTCCTGGTCAGCTCAGTACTGCTTTCAGCAACTTCAAAACTGATTGGTTAATAGGGAAGAGAAAGTGCTATGTTGCCCTGATTAATATACAGAGAGTTTAATTTACATGTGGATAATTGAGTTGTCTGAATTTTGTCCCAGAGAATTCCCCAAAATAATAAATAGACTGGGACTAGTTACAAAGTCTTTTATTTGGTGGTCTTAGAGGGAAGCAACGACTTCGCAGTCCCTTTAATCTCTTCCTTTCCTTTCTGACAGCCCATCATTTGGTCCCCCGGCCACCCGTCCCACCTCCTGGTTCCAGCGAGGAGATTCCTGATGATTTCGACTGGGACTTGATCACTTAATGTATCACAGACTGAAGAACCCAGGGCCCGTGATGGTGAATCCTGGGAAAGGAGCTAGAGATAACCCCAGTCCAGTTCCCCTTCCCCCAGCCTGTACATAGATATATAGAGATATATATATCTATTTCCTCTTTTTCTTTTTTTTTTTTCTCTTTGCCAGAGAAGCCACTGCAAGATGCTGCCGAAGATAACCCTGCCTTCCCTGTCTTTCTCCCCATTCTTTTATTATTATTGTTATTATTATATTATTGTTATTACTAATAATATTATTGATTACTTTGCTGACCCCAGCCTCTGGCCCCTGGTGCCATGGACCATTGCCATCTCCAGGTTGGGCAGCAGGGCTCTAATAACCAGGGACTCCAGTCTCCAGGTCTTGGAGAGTCAGTGCTGATCCCATCTGTTAGCCCTGGGTCTGTTACTGCCCCCATCTAACCGCAGTCCAGGGCCGGAGAGAGTAAGTGGAGGCAGGTCTAAAGGGCTCTGCCGGCATCATTGATCCCAAAGGAGTCTCCAAGGTGGTGCTATTTCCTCCCCCATCCTGAAATCCTTCTCATCCCCCACTGATGCTTACTAAGTCCAGGGCTTAAAAACCCCGGGGAATAAGAAGCAGGGCAAGAAAAGGGCAGGTAGGGGATGATTGCTGACTGCAGTCCGGAAGGAGGGATCTCAGGAGATAAATGGGGTTTGATTAGATAAGCGAAATCCATAGTGTTGTGAGACTCTTGTGGAGAGGTGGTGATCAATAAGTATGTGTGGAATTGCATTGCACTGCCGTGGAAATCAACCACTATCATGGCCCCCAGCCCATGACTCTCGGAATTGGGATCGATCTTAACTAAGGAGCTCAGCCCCTGCTCTTGTGGGGAGGGAATGTCATCAACCCTAACTCAATTTTTAGGAAAGAGCTCCTATTTATCTTTTTTTCAATCACACTTTAAATCCACATCTCATTTATATATGCAAATTGCCATCTTTATACATCTATTTCCCACTCAACAGATTGAATATTTTTGTCCAGTTTTTCATACTGATCTTCCCTTTTGTTCACTTATCCCTTTGACCTCAGAAGGGAAAGAATCTCCTGAGTACTATGAGTAGCAGCAGAATCAAACAGATGGCATCAATGGGACAAAGGTTTGGGCTGAGTTGGAAGTACAACTGGGGAATTCCTGGCCATTTTAGTTGCAGAACCAAATGTACATTCTTTATCTTACGTGGGGTTGAAGGTTTTCTCATTGGGTTTTTGAAGATCAGGGAGGCTTAAGAGAGAAATACAATGAAGATGGCAAAAGAGAACAGGACTTAGTGATAGCTTGTCTCCCTAAACAATTAGAAGTCGATATATATTGACTAGCATAGTATTCTCTCTATGTCCAGTGAAAAGTCTATATGGAGTGTTCAATTCTGAACTTGAAAGAGAAAAACAAATTCTCTTATACCTCCACCCCATATATTTTCACTTTTAAGAAGTAGAAATGGGTGGAAATAGGCTAAGGTCCTTTTCTATTTCCTGAAATTCCCATGGGGCCTTCTATTTCCCTGTTCTCAGGATTTCCAAGTCATCTGTTTCTACTCTGCTTTTTCCCTTCTTTCTTAGAAAGGACTTCAATTGGCTGTACATTATTGCACAATAGAATTAAAAATGAGATTGAGGAATAGGGACAGGAAAAACTTGTCACTTTTGGGAAGGAGCATGTGTTCAGAGGGAAATGGGGTGGAGGATCAGTCTATTGTGTGGTAAGGCAGTAAAATCAAGGTAAAACTGGTGAAATGTTTCTCATTCTGGAGGGAGAACCTCTCCTACAAGTGGGGCATAGTGTCTGCTTTTAACTCCATTCAGGGATCTGAGGAAGGGAGCTAACCCTTTTTTGTACTCAGCTTCTCCCACACAGATCTCTGTGAAGAAGCATTTTGCTGATCATAGCCTCTCCCTGTAAATCCCTTTTCTTTTTAGAAAAATGCAGCTTTTCTAAGAACGGACTTATTTGCACATGCAAGTGTGCTGCCTGAAAGCAAACCATCTTACAGGAATTGGGCAAACTTCAGGCTCTGAGCAGTCCTAGGGATTGAGACTAGGATCCTGGCAGGGATTTGAGTCTCCTGGGTTCCCAGTTCCCAATTCAGCCCTGTTCCATTGCATACATAGGACAAGTCTCTTTCTATACCTCAGTCCCACCCTACCTTCCCCAGCCCCTGGTGAAGAAATGGAGAAAATAGTACTCCTTTGTTGGTTCAAACTCCAACGTGTGCTGAAGAGGACTGTTTGCTGAATGTGAAATATAGTTGTCATTGTATTGAGTGATGTGTGATAACAGGAGCTCACAGGGCAGAAAAAGAAATGGAAGAGGGGACTGGAAAGTCGTGAGGAGGGAGCAGGGGTAGATCCGCCCTTCCTTGGCTAGCTCCCTTTAATCCTTAGGTATCTGGTTAGGTGATTCCCTTATAACACTCATGATGCATCCATGTGGGCTGGAAAGGGGTGGGGGAAGAATTGGGCCTCACAAAAATTTTTTTGCATGCTTTCTTAATAAAACAAACAAACAAACAAGAATGTCCACTCTTTTTTTTTTCAGTGTCACACTTTTTTGGGGGTGAAATACACTTATTTGGGTTCATCTTCAATCCTTGGGGAGAGAGTGTGAGGGGAAAACAGAAGGGAGAAGTGGAAATTGATTGGAGTTGAAGTTTCCTGTAGGCTTGATGGCCTACCAAAATGTCAGAACTAAAAGATACCCCCCTTCTACTTTATTATTGTTCTGTTAGTCACAGTGACATCTTGCTTATGGAGGCAGCCATCCCCTCAGTGGGTTGCACCGGGGACAGCGAGGCATGTATTCTGGGACACATGGAAGTTTGAAAAGGGATTGTAGCAATTGGATTCTAGGAAAAGGAGAGGCTTTCAAAAGTTCCTTGGGTAGAATACCTCCTCAGAAGTTTCTTTCAAACAAATACCTTCCTGAGAAAAATCAGATTTTAAGAGGACTCCATTAAACACTTCAGTGGCATTTTCTGGGCTCCTCAGACTTGATCAAATTGGAGTTCCTGAAGTTGCTACTAGATTCTGAAGGTGGGAACAGATTCTTCTGAACATCTTGCAACTCTCCGTAAGTCATTCTCAGCCTTGCAAGAAAACAAAATTGTTCAAACCAATGTTCATTCAAAACATGTTTTGTCATCTAGGAACCCTCCACAAAAGTGCAACTGAGAGCTACAGTTGAAATTCTCTATCATCCCTATGCTAAACTCAGAATTGTCCAAGTCCCTTCACCTTCACTGTCCAAATGATAGCGTTGAGACAGGCTTTATAACATGTTATTCTCCCTCAGAAGAATCTAAGGGACTGTTTTTTTTTTTTTTTTCCTATTCTCTGTTCCTGGCACAAAACAGACATTAACTGTTAGTTGAATTCAAATCAATTCTTAAGATATCTGGCAAGAGGATTGGACCTTGTGTCTTAAGTATGTATAATATTGGCCATTTCCCATTCATCTTTACATCTCTGTTTTTTATGTAGTGGGTACTCAAAGGTTCCCCAACCCCATTATGAAATAAATGTCTAATTGGTGAAAGGTGGATTGTGGCGGTAGAAAGTAGGAAATGTGTAGATTTTTGGACAGGAGAGTTATGTGATAGATCAGAAAGTGGAAAGAAAAGAATTTCCTGAGCTATATATGTGTATGTATATATATACATATATTTATATATGTATATATATAGTATACAGAACACATATATAGGATACACAGCATATATAATATATATGTTTATATATACAGAGCACACACATATATATATAAAAGAATGTTGTTGAGTTCTTTTATTTTATGTGTCTGGCTCTATGACCTCATTTGGAGTTTTCTTGGCAAAGATGTTGGAGTGGTTGCGTCTCCTCCAGCTTATTTTACAGATTAGGAAATTGAGGCAGAGGTAAAAGGCTTGATAGAGTCACCCAGCTAGTAAGTGTCTGAGACTTAAGGGCTTGCACTCTTTAATGTACCACCTAGCTGCCACACAGAGTTAATATACCAATAACTTCTTATTAGCAAAATTGATTTGCTAGGTTCTGTATAAAACAAAAGTTGTGGTCATTTATGTTAATTTTGGCATAGAAGATATATATTATTCAAATTTATGTGAATCCTTACACTAAAAATGTATATATACATTATTAAACTTGCGGAGAAAATCAATTAAGTATCATTTTTAAAAACCCAACTTTAATTGCATGTCTATGTGTGTTGATTAATTTTGAAGTGGAGGGCAGATTTTTTGCTATTAGTCCCTCTTTCTCTATTTTGGATGAATTTCTTGGAAGAAGTCATGGGGGTTATGATGTTTGAAAGTATTTTAAACATATTAGTCAATATGGAAGGTTTAAAAGCAGGGACAAAGAATTTGAAGGATGCCAACAGAAGTATCCTAATTGACATACAAGTAAAAAGAAAAAGGGGAAGTAGATTATCCACATCACAATTTATTTTTACCACTGGTTGTCCCTGTTGATCAATAAGGATTTGACAGAGTTACATTCCTAGACCTTGGGGACATGAACCTCTAGTGCTGAATTCTGGTTTTCAGAGTCAGCAGCCTTCTGTCTTTTAGGGTTGAACAGTATTTTTTTTAAATTTTTAATAGCTTTTTATTTACAAGTTATATGCATGGGTAATTTTACATAGCATTGGCAATTGCCAAACCTTTTGTTCCAATTTTTCCTCTCCTTCTCCTCACTCCCTCCCCTAGATGGCAAGTTGACCAATACATGTTAAATATATTAAAGTATGAATTAAATACACAATAAGTATACATGTCCAAACCATTATTTTGCTGTACAAAAAGAATTGGACTCTGAAATATTGTACAATTAGCCTATGAAGGAAATAAAAAATGCAGGCAGGCAAAAATGCAGGTTTGGACACTATTAAAATACTAAAAGATACATTGGAAGATGGGTCCCTCAGGTGTCCAATGGCTTTGAGAGACAGAAGGACCTGGGTATTTTATGTCCGTGGGGTTTGTTGGCAAAGGTACTGGAGTAGTTTGCCATTTCCTTCTCCAGAAGTGCATGCACTGTTAAAACTCCCTAGTATGACCTGTGTGTCTTGGATGGTTGTCCATGACAATGACTTAGGGAAAAATGTAAATTAGCATTTCACCCAATCAAAAATCAGTTTTCCTGCCTAAATGGTGAATGCCATTGAACTATTATAGATTTCAGGGAGTCTTACTCATGACTTTAGCATAATGGAATTAATTGACTCTTCACAGAATCAGACACACATGCTCAGCTGAAATAAAATGCTTTTACTTTTGGATAGAATTGACAATTAAATTAATCACAATAAAAATCTTCCAAGTGGTTTCACATCCACAGTCTTTTCCAGATTCTCAACCATATCCAGAGAGTACATAGGATAAATACAACTCTAATTAATTCACTGCTTGAATTTGTTTAGTTCCACAGCTGCTCCCCTTTGAGTAAGCAAAGGAGTTTTCAAAATCATTGTAAACTATAAAAGATTTGAAAACATGCTAATAGTAGTCTTGTCAGAGGGGTTATGAGAAGAAAAGGCAACAATGTGGAAGTATTCAATTCAAGAGGTGAAACTGTCCATTTCTATTGATCCAGAAATCCCAAGGATGTCAAAGATTGATGAAAAAAAATCCAATCTATACCAATATATTCATAGTAACACTCTTCTGTGGTAGCAAAAACAAACATATAAAAAACTGGAAACTATTTACCCCAAATTGGAGAATGGCTATTAAAAAACTATAACATGAATCTGAAGGCAGAATCTATTTCCATTGCACCTTTGCATTTGACATTACTGACATATAATAGGTACAACAAATACTCGTTGATTGATTCAGAAAAAAAGTGAAGATGGTTATGTACAGATTATCCCCAAAGTCTTAGTATGGTTTTAAGCTTTAGTAGCCTAATAGTCAAGGTAGTTTATAAAAATTTAAAAAAAACTTATTGCAGCCATCTTGATTGAGAGCTCAAAGTAGAGATTCATAGGGTGAGAAAAGAGCTCCAATTTATTATGCCGTACAGTCTTGTTGATATACTTTGGGGGAAAGAGGGGAAAATTTGGAATACAAGTTTTTGCAGGGGTCAATGTTGAAAAATTATCCCTTCATGTGTTTTGAAAAGAAAAAGCTTTAATTAAAAAAAATAGTCTTAGTTTAGTTAAGAAGTCACACCCCAGTAAAACTGGCTTGGCAGACAGACTAATCCAAGTTGAAGGTAAATTGGGAGTTCTCAAACCTGCCAGCAAGTTAGGGGAATGCCTACCCCAAGCATGTGAAGACTTCTTTGTTGGGATGGGTAGCTAAGAACAATTTGCCCAGACATCAAAGATACCAAGGTCATCTATCTACATCCTAGGCCATCATTCGTCATTTTTGACTCTTGTCCTGTCACTGGACTTCAATAATTCTGGAAAAGAGTGAGACTGATGACTTTGCATAATCTTGCCTCATTCAAATTCAATCACATACAAGTTATCACCCCGTGATGTCATTGGTCCTCTTCAAGAACGAAGGACAAACAATACTTATCTTAGTATACTTAAATTTTAGTAGCTTAAAACTACACTAAGACTTTTGGGACATCTAGTATAAACGGAGGTAGATCAAAATAAGCAGAATTAGTAAAAGGTGTTTGAATTTCGAGCAGCTGAAAAAACCAGTGAAAGTCCTAGAACTGGAGAACTAATACTTAAAGATAATTCCTCTCACCTGATCTCTTGAAATAGAAAAAAAGGAGACTTAGACAGGATATTGTCAGATATAGTCATTACATCAATTGACATAGAGGAATACTCAGTTATGGATTTGGGAAGTTGAAATGACTTCAAAATAAAGGCAAAAGGCAAGGATAAAACATTATTTTAAATTTAATGACATAATTTTAAAAAGAATATTATTTAGAGATATAACAATGCTCTATATACACAATACATACTCAATAAATATTTGCCAGTTTACTAATTGGCTGAACTCTAGACAGCAACTTCTAGAGCATATGCATTGTGGTCTGCCCCAGTTGTATTCTAAATATCACCTTTTATCTTCAAGGACTTCCAAAATATCTTTTTTTTCACATTCTTTTTACAGAAGACATAAATACATCAACAATTCATTTTTACTAAAGCAGAGTAAATGGTAGTAAGGAGAGGATTTAGTTTAAAACAAAGGACTTTAAAGTAGCAAGAGGTTGTAGCCTTCAGGAGTCTAGGAATTTTTGACAAGTCAGGACTTACAGCATCAATATTTGGAGAAGCAAAAAGTGATCAACTTTCCAACTTTTGGAGTGACATTTTCCCCCCATTAATTGGTTTATTTATTTTTTAACACACATTGTTTTATGAATTATGTTGGGAGAGAAAAATCAGAACAAAAAGGAAAAAACATGGGAGAGATTAAAAAAAAACCAGAAAAAAAAAGTGATCATAGCGTTTTGTTGATTTACATTTAGTCTCTTCTGTTCTTTCTCTTGTTGAAGATGACATTTTCTGTCCAAAGTCTATTAAGATTCCTTTAGATCACTGAACTACTGAGAAGAACCAAGTTTTTCATAGTTGATCATCACACATTCTTGCTGTTATTGTACACAATGTATTCCTGGTTCTTGTTTTGTTCAGTATCAGTTCATGTAAATCTTTTCAGGTCTTACTATAATAAGCTTGTTCATCATTTTTTATAGAACAATAATATTCCATTACCTTCAGTCATTCTCCAATTGATGGGCATCCATTCCTTTTTCAATTTTTTGCTATCACAAAAAAGAGTTGCTACAAACATTTTTGCACATGTGGTCTTTTTCACGCTTTTATGATTTTGGAATGACATTTTGGACCCAATCCAGCAGTAGCTGGGCTCCTTAGTCAAGCCTCCTTTGGATATGAATTGATGGGATTAATGTTATGTAGAAACTGTGTTAAGAAAAAAAATGCTAAGTTTATGCCCTCAGAGTGAAGTGGTATGGTGATAGTGTGTCCCCAAAGTGTTGGGGGGAGAGATGGTTGTACTTTTGTTCTTGCTATATCTTTGAAAAATAAAAAAAGCTTTTGTAAAAGATAAAAAAATGGCGAGTAAACATTAAAATAGATTTTTAAAAATCAGATTCTCCTATATTTTAATTGGCTTATAGATCTCACTCTTCACTATCTCTTGCCAATAAATCTTTCATCCTGGTTCTTATGCATTAAACTTAAGCATCACATTTACCAAAATTTTGGTGTTGAAAATGAAATCTTCCAGTACAACTCTTGTAATAATGAGGAAATTGGGAGCTTAAGTGACTTGTCTAATGGCATGCAATTCTATTCAAGCATAGGGATTGTTATGGATCAGGTTCAACCAGATTGGTAAGGTATCTTAGGTTCAGAATTGGAAGGAGACAAGACATTCTCAATTTACAGAAATTGCTGTATCAGGGGAAGGACATTCAGTACAGAGAAGGGATGTTCACCCAAGTTATTACTTTGACTCATAAGCATAATTCTGCTTGTGGTAATGTTAGGATCTGTGGGCAGAAACCTGAAAGAGAGATATCAAGTCCTTATGTTCTGGATGTTTTTATACTCAAGAAGTTCTTATGTACTTATTGAGGAAATTCCCTCTATAAGTAAAACCTGGATTCCCTGAGCCAGTTAAATTTCAAAACTAAACTAATCTCGATTTAGACCCATTCCAAAAGACTTATGATGGAGAAACTATCTGCAGAGAGGACTATGGGGACTGAATGTGGATATTGTTTGCTTTCATTTTGTTTTCTTTCTCATTTTTTTTTTCTGATTTTTTCTTATGTAGCACAATAAATGTAGAGACAATGTTTAGAAGAATTGCACATGTTTAACCTATATTGCATTACTTGCTATTTTGGGGAAGAATGATGGGGGGAAGGGAAGGAGAAAAATTTAGTTTTGTAAAGGTGAATGTTGAAAACTATCTTTGAAAAATTTTGAAAAGAAAAGGCTATTATTAAAATTAAAAAAAAAAAACTAAAATAACCTCTATAGGTTAGGTCCTTAGGACCCAGGTGCTCCTATTATCTAGAATGACTTCTCATGGTTCCCCCAATGAATTCTATTCCAAATCTCCTAGTCACCATGATATCTTCTATTGAAAACATACCCTTGGACATAGCCTTATTGGGGTTGTATCATTCCACTGATCCCATCTTCTCACACAGCCGTGCTGACAATGTCTTGAGTCAGGGAGGTTTTGTTCTGGGGATAACTAGAAGAATGCATGGGATCTTCACTGAAAGCAGCCTCCAGAATGCCCTGTATGGACTGCTGTGCTTTTTGCCTAAAACCTTTTCCCATGAAAGCATAGAGCAGGGGATTAAGGCAGCTATTGGCAGATGCCAGTGCAATGGAGAGATTGTCCAGTGCTATCACTGCCTTTCCAAGTGGGCTATATGGAGATGCTAACAGCGACAGAATCCCAATAATATGATATGGAGTCCAGCAGACAAAAAAGGTGACGACTACCACTACAGCCACTTTCAGGGTTTTGCTCCTAGATTTAGCAAAGTGACTTCTGTTTAGACGAAAAATGATGAGGGTGTAACAGACCATCATAATGGCGAAGGGCAGAAGGAAACCTATCACCAGTCTTGTGACTGTGATGGCCACCAAGGTTGTTGACAGTTGGTTCTCATTGAAATCATATTCATAAATAAAATCCAAGAAATTTTCTGTCACTTCAGGGATATCTAAAGGATTGCTAGAAGTCCAGGGTAAAGCTCCTGCACTGTCATAGGGTAGAACATCAGAATTTCTCGGTGTATCAGTACTGGAATCATTGTTGGTAAACTCAGGTAAAACAGGAGGAACTGTAGGTGATTCAGCATGAAGTTGATCTGGCAGTTCTGATAAATCAGGAAAGGGATGATGATTATTTAAATTAACTGAACTCACAGTAAGTGTATCTCCAGAATGACCGAAGAAAACACCAGAAGTTCCAGGTGTATCAGTGGTGGTAGAAAGCCAAGGAGAAGCATCCTTCCTGGAAGATGAGGGATATAAGGTACCTTCCATCTTGCCAGTCAACTCAGGTACAGAGAAGTTCTCGAGTGAGCCTTCTTCTACCAGGCTAGGACTAAAGTAAATATAATCTGATGCACTGTGCTCTTCAAAGTTGTAGGCACACACAGTACAGTTGTTCTCAGTAAAGGTTTTCCTGTACAAAAACACAGGTGTGCACATTGCAAAAGCCAGGACCCAGATCCCTGCACAGAAGGTGAAGGCCATCTTCACAGTGCGATGATTCTGGCACCATACTGGCTGTAGCACTACAACACAACGGTCAAGACTGATGGCCGTAAGTAGGAAGACACTGGCAAACATATTGAGGACGATGATGGAAGGGATGAGCTTGCATAAGAGCCAGCCATAGGGCCAGTGTCCTTGGAGGACTAAGTGAATGAGGGAGAAGGGCACAGAGAGACAACAGAAGAGGTCAGCCACGGTGAGATGGAGGAACCATACTGTATTCACTGTACGCTTCATCTTCAATCCAATCACCCAGAATACCAACCCATTGCCTGGCAGCCCCAACAAGAAAGTGAAGCTGAAGATGGCTATGGAAATCATCACCTGGGGCTCCCTCCAGGGCTGGGGAATCAAATCAGACGAACTGCTGTTGGTAAGAGGCATCCTGCAAATTCTGCAAAAGAAGCATAAGAAATGCAAATTTTAGTCATACTTCCTCACCAATTTCTAGTTCTTATCCAGATTTCTTGTCCTTTACAAATCCTTGGTGTGTCTCAAGATAACTCTTTGGGACTATCTTCTTTTCTCTACATTTTCTCTTGGTGAGCTCATCTGCTCTGGTATTATTACTCCCAAATCTATATATCCAATCTTAACACAATCTTCATCTCAATTTAATCTCAGTTGTCTAGTATGCAAATATCCTAAAGTTTTGTGACAAATCATCCCTTGACATCATTAAGCTAATGACAGCTCATCATCCTAATTTTTCTACATTTTAATAGAGAACTCTGAAAGTTTTCTGATCACATCCTTGTATCTTTCCATCATTGCCTAAACTTCTTCATCCTCCATGATTTCCAATCATGTTTTCTATTCTCTCATCCAATTCATTTACCCATTCTGTGGTTTCTTTTCCTCCTTTTTATATATTGAATATATAAATACAGATATTGGTAACTTCAATTATACACACTCATCTAGAACTGAATTCCTTCCTCCCTGTCCTATGTCTACTTTTCCCAACTCCAACCATCCATGTTCTTTATCCCTACACCTGTAATACTGAGTCTTTCTACAAAATTTAAATTTATTATATCTAATTACAAGTGGGCCCTCACTGCTCTTGATGATCCATTTATTTTTTTCTGATTAGCTATTATATAAGCTATTGTAAACCTTCTCTCTTTTCAGATCTCCCATACCACTTCCACTTGACTCCCTCTTAGCAGAAGACTTCACTTCCTACTTTATAGAAAACCACAACTCAAAATGCTTACTCCTCATTCTCCATTCTCCTCTCCATTGCTCAAGGCTCTAATGAAGTCTTGGTAAGACTATTTTTATCACTTATGACCTTGATTTCATTCCTTCCTTTTTCTGTTGGAAGTTTGCCCCTTTGATCATTTCATCTTTTTTCTGTACTTTGCTATTGGCTCTTTCCCGGCTTCATATCTCTCCCACCCTTAAAAAAATATTCAGTGGACCTTCCCAATCCCTCAAATTATCATCATAGTTCTCTTTCACATCCAAACTCCTAAGAAAACATTGTTTATACTAATTGATCCTATTTTTAAAATTCTTATTTCTCAATACACCACTAACTACACTAGTATATATTCTCCTACTCTAACTTCTATCACACTGCTCTTTTGGTTGTTTTCCTACCTAATTGCTACTTATTATTATTATTATTATCATTATCTTCTACCTCATTAAGTGTGGAGATCCTTACAGACTCTATTTTGGGTGCCTTTCTCTTTATTTCTCTAGATGCATGGTCTTTTTATCTGCTTGGCCATTTTATCTGCTCTTACAAGTTCAATGCTCACTTCTGTAGAGCTGATTTCAAAATCTGTAAGTCCAAACCCAATCTTGCTCTTGAATTTCAGTCCTATATTATAAGTTGCTTGTTAGACATCTCCAAACGGATGTCATTTCAAACTCAACATGTTCAAAATGGAATTCATTGTATTTCCCACCAAACCCATGTCCCCTTCATTTCTGTTGACAAAACTACCTTTCTTCCAGTTACCTATATTCATAACTTCTTGACTGAAATTATCCTTGACTTTTTCTTTTTTTCTTCAATACTCATGTTTCATCAGTTGCCAATTTTATGTATTCTGTATCTTTAACATTGTTCTTATTTATCCCTTTGTCTTTACTTACATCATAACCATCTTAGTCCAGATTCTCATCATCTTTTCATACAGCTGCAAAACTGATGTATCAAAAACATATATTTGTCTCTGGTGCCCTTTTACTCAAAATTTTTCAATCATTCATCATTTATTACCTTAGTGAAAAATACAAATCCCCTAATTTGACATTTCATCTCATTGTGCTTTTGCATAAGTGGTTTCCTTAGTCTGGAACACGCTTTTTTCTTATTTTTGCCTCTTGAAATCTCTACCCTTTAAAGAACAATTCAGGTACTATCTCTTAATGAAGTGTTTCTTGATTCTCCAGTTACTAACATCCCCTTTCTTCTTAAATTGTATTGTGCAGTGGAATGCAAATTATTTGAGATAAGCAGTGGGGGAGGGAAAGAAAGGCAATTTTTATTTTAGGAAAAGGCAGTAAAATCATACTCTTAAGAAACGTAAATCTTAAAAATCATGTAGTTATTATAACACATAGGATGATTTTAAAATCTCATTGTAAATGAAGATTTCCCTCCGTTGATCCTTATGTGACCCTACATATTCAACATCATTATGCAGTTGATTATTGAGCAAATATCTTCAGCCCTGACCTCTAAACCAAGGAAGTCTTGCTTTTATGACCACTAACTAATATTGTTACTTCTCTCACTTGCTATCTACTTGCTCAAACTCAACACATTTAAAACAAAATCATATTTCACCTCAAATTCACTCATGTGGCTATTCTTTTTTCTCTGAACATTACTACCATTATTCTAATTCAGATTTTAGACTTTGAATTAATTTTGATGACTTTTTTTCCTTCATCTTCAACAGTCCATATTCAATCATTCTCCAAATCTTGTCAGTTTTCATTTGCCACTTTTCTTTCCAGTTCCAAGACTACCACTCTAGGTCAAGCCATGTTCACTATTATCACATCAATACTCTTCTAATTATTCTCTTGAGTATTGGGGAATGTGTAACATTCAGCTACAGTATGTGTAACAATACACTGTTAAGCTTAATCTATAATATTAACATTTTCTCCATCACTTTTGAAAATCCAGACAAGCAGCAAAACAATAAATTGAGTCCAGATTTGTAATATTGCCAATTTCTAAGGAGTAAAAACACAGAAAATTTAACAACCAGCTCTAACAAGATAGTTAGAACTCCTGAGGCATATCCTTGTCTAATTACTGTGAGCACTAATGCTAGATTGGTCTTCCCATAATGTTTTTGATCATAACATTCCCTCAGTCAAAAAAGCTTTGGTAAATCCCCATTGCCTTCTAAAGTTCAAGCTCTTTTGGTATTTAAAACACATCACAATCTGACTACAACTTGCCTTTCTAAACTTTGTTTATTATGTGGACACATTAGATAAATCATTATTCATTGTGTGCTTTTCTCTTTCTGCATACATATATATAATATAGATATTTCTCTCTCTCTCAGAATATGTGTATCTGCATATATATGCTTATCTATCTATATCTATACCTGTATCTATGGATATGTCTACATCTGTATCTATATCTATATTTTATGTATTTATATCTTTTTAGCTATACCTATCTATCTATCTATTGATATATATCTGACTATTTCTATTTTATATCTATAACTATACCTCTTTTTTCTGTCTATATCTCTATTTGTTTCTCTTTCCTGTACTTTCTAGATCTCTTCCTTATTCGTATTTAAAGGAGGATGTTGTGTTTTAGTGGGAAGAGTCAATGGATGTTTAATCAGAAGGATAGTTTGAATTCTGATTCTTCCACTTAATACCTAGTCACTCAGTCTCTCTGAGTCTTTATAATTCCATCTGTAAAATAGGGATAATAATATACAAATTATCTCTCTCACAGAATTATTATGAGGGACCAATAAAATATTATGTATAAAGTATTTTGAAAACTTTAAAGAAAAACCAGCTATTATGATTATTACTCATTTTTCAAGTGTTGCATCAAATGCTAATTCTTCCATGAAGCTATTCTTTACCTAGAAGTGCATATTTCCTATTCCTAACCCCTTTTTTTTCTTTATGTGACTTTCAGATACATAGATTTTAAGTAAAAGGGGCCCTTATGGTCAATTAACTTAACTCTTTTATTTTCCAGGCCTAGAGAGAGAAATGATTTTTTCAAAGTCACTCAGGCAGTAAGCAGCAGAGATGGGATTTGATTCCAAATCCTTGGACCCTCAAACTAGTATTTTCCCCCCATATCGTACTATCTCTTTGATGCCAATCACATATTGCTTAATATTACAATCAATTGTGTAGCTTACTTTTCACTCCTTCTTGATTTTAAGTCCTTTGGGATTAATAACTGTGCCATTCATTTTTACACTTCCATAGTTCTGGCATAGTGTTATACGTGTAGTAATTTTCAGTAAATATTCATTAAATAAATGCTTCAATTTTTTTTAAATTAAAAAAACCCTTTTTCTTTTTGGCTCCCCAAAGGTCCTTGAGTTACAACATAAGCCTATTTCCATAGCCTCTTTGCTGCCTCAACAAATTTCAAGATGCTGCCTCATCAAGTTTCCCTTTGTTCCTTTCTTCTCTTTTTTTTTCAGTTCCTTATTTTAATCTAGTATGTCAACATTTTTTCCCCTTTATTAGATGTTCCAAATATATTGCTATAAATTTTTTTTATTTTTTTAAAAATTTTATTTTATTTAATAATAACTTTGTATTGACAGAATCCATGCCAGGATAATTTTTACACAACATTATCCCTTGCAATCACTTATGTTTCGTTTTTTCCCCTCCCTCCCTCCCCCCCCCCCCAAGATGGCAAGCAGTCCTATATATGTTAAATATGTTGCAGTATATCCTAGATACAATACATATTTGCAGAACCTAACAGTTCTCCCGCTCACAGGGAGAATTGGATTCAGAAGGTAAAAATAACTCGGGAAGAAAATAAAAAATGCATCTTGCTATAAATTGAAAACATTTCTATTGTGTTGGCAAATGTTGACCCTCAAGATTTGACCATTAGCAAACCTGATGGGCTACTGAGTCAAGAAGTTCATGGACAAAGAAATATGGAAAGTCCTTTCACTTAAAACCTATGATTCGATGAGTGACATAAAGAAAGATCCTTTCTGAAGTTCAGTGATTCTCTAATTCTGTCTCATTGTTCTGCTTACTCAGCTCTGAGTTTCACTAATGTTTCTTCTACTGTAAAATACATGTACTCATAGTCCAACAAAGAATTAAAGAAAAAGTAAATTTAAAATATAAGAGCAGAAAAGGATTATTGGGATTTAGGAATAATAAGAATCTTTGGAGACCTCTAGTTTTATTTCCCCTCATTTTATAGATGAGGGGCTAGGATTCTAGGAGCCCAGAGAACTAAAAAAGAGGATGAGCTCTGTCAGTGAAGGGCTTGTTAATTTCTTCAATGCTTCAGCTATTAAAATTCTTGTTTCAGATATAGGGAGACATTAAGTGACTTGCCCAGAAAGAAAAGTAGGAATCACAGATAAGCAGGACAGCTTTGGAAGCAACATGTTTAATTGATTATATTACTTTTAAAGAAGAACAAGATCTATATAAAAGAGAATTGTAGGTTCATTTATGATCTTCTCTTTGTGTCCTACTGTGTTTATTGTAGTATACATTTTAAATGATGGTTATTAATTTAGAATTTTGTAAATGATAGGGGGTTGAGAGGAAAGGAAGGGAAAGTAATTAATCGACTTTAGTCAAAATAGAAAGATAAAGACCAGAGAAGCAGGAAGATATAACTCAGAAAAATTTGAGTTATGTGAAAAAATCTTCCTTTCATAAAAGAAAATTTTTGTGAGCCAGAATTAAAAAAATAACAAGTATTTAAACATCAGACCCAATGAATTTATACATATCTATATTTTACTTTGGTGGATAGAGAGAAGGGGCTAGAAAGTACACTTATGGTACAGTTCCTTTGAAGAATTTAGTAATTTTGAACATGTAAATTTTGTTTCTTTAACCTGGTAACTAAAAAGTGAATAAAAACCTAAAACCCAATTTCTTCATTGTCCAGAACAACACAGCATTGATGAGAGAAAAATAATGTAGGGTATACATTAGTTGAATGAGAGAGGAAATGGGCAGTAGGGAAAAGAACAGAAGATAAAAAAGAGAGATCTCACAAGAGAGGAGCAATGTCTAAAGGAAAATTATAGACTATTAAAGAGTTGGGAGAAGAGAACAACAATGAACACTTGAACATGCTGGAGAGAGGCAGAGACATAAGAGAGATACAGCATTCCCCAGTATAAATTGATTAAAAAAAAAGACATCTCAGGAGTTTATGGAAGAAGATGATTTGTGGTGATGGGATTCAAGGAGAGAAAGGGAAAAAAATGGATATTGAAAGAAAAATATAAGGAAAAGGAAAGACTCAAACAAGTGAATCTAAGTTTGCTTACCGAAGGACAGTAGCTTGTATATAGTTGGAAGCAAGATTCAGTCTAAATCTGAAGTCCTAGCCACATCCTTCTCTGGCTCTCATCAGAAGAGAGTATGTATTTGGGAACTTTGTCTTTTTCTTCTTGGAGCAATATCGTGTGTGTGTGTGTGTGTGTGTGTGTGTGTGTGTGTGTGTGTGTGTGTGTTGTGTGTGTGTCTTTAAAGGAACCACCTCTCTCCTCTTAGTTGTTGTAATAGGTAGGGTCAATGAATCATCTCCAAATTATGCAATTTTGCAAAGATAAGAGAGGTGGAAGGAGAAGTTGTTAGAGGAAGGTTTAAGTGCGGTGGTAATAGAGAAGAAGGATAAGGGTTTAGAAAGAAAGGGAATGAGTTCTGTTTTGTACACATTTCATTTAAAGATATTTCCTGGTAAATAAGGTAAAAAGAAAAAAAAATTTGAGAACTATATCTCTTATGAGTATACTTAGAGAATATAGATGTAATTTGATTTTATTGTGATAATATAAAAAAGAAACTAAGGGTGGAAAGAGGATTGTACTGGAAAAAGAGGAAAATGGAGGTAAAATGAGGGAAATTACATCTTATGAAGAGGCAAAGAAGATCTATTATAACTGAGGGAAAGAAGAGAGGGGGATCAACATTGAATGAATTATATTCTCATCAGATTTAGTTCAAAGAGAGGATATAAGACCTATTTAGCTTCACAGAGAAATTTGTCTCACCCAATAGCTAAGTGAGGGGGGAAAGAGGAAAGGAAAGAGAGAGGCTAATAGAAGGGAAAACAGAAATATTAGGGGAAAGATATAGGAAAGCAGGAGGAACTGTAAAGGGGAGGGCTGTTTGAGGGAAGTATTGGTCAGAAGCAAAATATCGGAGAGGAGGAAAAGATGGAAAGGAAAGAGAAAAGCATAACTCGGAGTAAATAAGATGGCGGGAAATATAAAATTAGTCATTTTAACTGTGAATGGGATGAACTCTCCCATAAAACAGAAGCGGATAGCAGACTGGATTAAAGACTAGAATCCTATAATACATGAAACACATGTAAAGCAGAGTGATACATACAGAGTAAAGGTAAAAGGCTGAAGCAGAATCTATTATGCTTCAAGTGAAATAAAAAAACAAACAGTGATAGCAATCTTGATCTCAGATCAAGTAAAGGCAAAAATTGGTCTAATTAAAAGAGATAAGGAAGGAAACCATATCTTGCTAAAGGATACCATAGATAATGAAGTCACAGCAATACTAAACATATGTACCAAATGGTATGGCATCTAAATTCCTAGAAGAGAAGTTAGGGAGCTGCAAGAAGAGATAGAGAGCAAAACTATATTAGTGGGGAATCTCAGTTTTGCTCTCTCAGTACTAGATAAATTGAACCACAAAATAAATAAAAAAAGAAGTTAAGGAGGTAAATAGAATTTTAGAAAAATTAGGTATGATAGATCTTTGGAGAAAATTGAATGAAGACAGAAAGGAGTATACTTTTTCCCTCGGTGGTTCAAGAAACCTATACAAAAATTGACTATAAATCAAGGCATAACCCCTTCGCCCCAAATTAAATGCAGAAAGGCAACAATAATAAATGCAAGTTTTTCAAATCATGATGAAACAAGAATCACATGTAATAAAGAGCCAGGGAAAAATAGACCAAAAATTAATTGGAAACTAAATAATCTGATCCTATAGAATTAATGGGTAAAACAACAAATCGTAGGCACAATCAATAATTTCATCTAAGAGAATGACAATAATGAGACAACATTAAAAAATTTATGGGATGCAGCCAAAGCAGTTCTTAGAGAAAGTTTTATATCTCTAGATTCTTACTTGCATAAAATAGAGAAAGAGAAGATCAATGAATTAAACACTAAAAAAGCTAGAAAAAGAACAAATTAAAAAAAAAAAACCCAAGTAAATATTAAGGACCATGCCTAAATGTGAAGGGACAGGTCAATTTTCCAAAAGCTCCCACAGCTGTGAATTATAACACACTTCAAGGAATTGCAAATCACAATTTGCTGACACAGATGTTACTTGTGAATTGTGAATAAAATAAATTGGAGGCAAGAGGGAAGAGAAAAGAGGTCAGAGAATACAACTGCCTCTCAGTCTCCTTGTATTGTTATCATCCTCTCACATGAAGGGATCTAATTCTGTTGGTCAGAATTAGATCCCCAACAGCCACTAGCAAGTTGCTCCCCTAACAAGTAAATACTAAATTTGAAATTCTGAAAATAAAATGAGAGGTTAATAAAACCGAAAGTAAAAAACTGTTGAACTAATAAACAAAACTAAGAGCTGGTTTTATGAAAAAAAAATTAACAAGATAGATAAACCTTTAATTTGATCAGAAAAAGGAAAGAAGAAAATCAACTTGTTAGTATTAAAAATGAAAAAGATGTACTTTCCACCAATGAAGAAAAAATTGGAGCAATAATTAGGAATTATTTTGCCCAACTGGATGCCAATAAATATGATAACCTAAGTGAGATGGATGAATATTTACAAAAATATAGATTGCCCAGACAGAGGAGGAAACAAATTACTTAAATATTCCCATTTTAGAACAAGAAACTGAATAAGCTATTAATCAATTCCCTAAGAAAAAAATCTCTAGGGCTAGATAGATTTAGGTATGATGAAAAATGCTATTCATCTCCAGAGTGCAGATTGATATATTCTTTTTTCATATTCTTTATTTTCATTGTTTTTTGGATTTAGATTAATATATCGTACCAATTCTTTGTAGGTGATGGAGGGACTAGAGAGAAAAGAATTTGGAACTCAAATAAAAAAACGAACATTAAAATAAATAAATAATAAAATTTAAAATGTAAGTGGAAAGTCTTTAACAAAATAAAAATATAATAGCACATTAAACTAATATATTTGGGAACCTAATTACAAAAACATGCATAGAAACTTAGGAATATAGTTACAAATCTGTCTTTACAGAAGTAAAGATAGGCTGAAATAATTGGAGAAACATTTATTCCTCATAATGAGACTATACTAGTATGATAAAAATGACCATACTATTTAAGTCAATTTACTTAATGAGTATCATGACAATCAAAATTCCAAAGGATTACTTTTGGAGTTAGAAGAAATTATTATTATTATTTTTTAAAGCACCTGAAAAAAACAAAAGGTCAAGAATTTCACAGGAAAAAATGAAAAAAAAATGGGAAGGAAGAAGATTTTACAGCACCATATCTCCAATTATACCACAATATAGCAATCATTCAAACTATTTATTACAATTTAAAAATATAAAATATTGATTAATGGGACACAAATTAGATGCTCAATGTACAGAAGAAAATTAGTATAATGTAATAATAGTAGTATTGTGTTTAGTAAACATAAAGGTATTAGTTACTGAAAGCTCACTATTTGACAAAAACTATTGAGGAAATTGGAAACCAGTCTGGCAGACATAGGTTGAGATTAACACCTCAAGCCCTGTACCAAACTTGGCTCCAAATGTATTCATCCATTATGACTTAATTATAAGAAGCATATTATTAATAAATTAGAGTAATAGGAAAAGATATGTCTTTCATACCTATGGACTGGGGAAGAATCCATGTGCAAACAAGGGATAAAGAGAATCATAGAAAATTAATAGGATAATTTTTATTTAAAAATTTAAAGTTTTTACGCAAACAAAATCAAGATATTTAATTTTGAAGGGGAACAGTTAACTTTAAAAATCTTTGAAGCATATTTCTCTGCTAAAGGGCTAATATCTAAAATAAATTTTAAAAACTGATTCAAATATAAAAAAATAAGAGCCATTTCCTAGTAGATAAATGATCAAAGGACATGAATAAAAATTTGCAACAAAAGAAATTTAAGCTATTGAAGTCACTAAGAAAAAGTCTCCAAATCAAGAAAATGAAAAGAATGTCACTGAAGCATTATTTTCAAATAGACAGAAATGAACAGAAGGAAGGAAATAGAGATGAGCAGGACAACTTTGAAAATATAGCTGTAATAGAAATATCATGAGTTTGGAAATTGAGTTTCAGGGGCCAGCTTTCTAGAAGATGGTGAGTTCCAAAATGGTGCCACTATACAGAGGTGAAGCAGCTCTTTCACCAAGAGTATGCTATAGATGAAAGAACTAAGAAAGCCCAAGTCATTTCCTAGTTGTCCAGGAGATTTGATTTTGTAAATCGCTTATATAATGCAGGTCTGAAATGAAGCGATTATTTCAGCATTACTACAAAGTTGTCTTTATTATCAGAAGAAATCACCATCTCTCTGTCAGATGATACGTTTTTTCTTAGTTCCCTAGAGAAATGTTTGGTCATTGCTCAGAGTTCTGGTCTTTAAAAATTGTTTTTCTTTACAATGCTGCTGTATTTGTATAAATTATTCTTCTGGTTCTTCTAATTTGACTCTAAATCATTTCATTTTACTCAGGTCTCTGAAATAGTCTCCATAATTTCTTATGAATAGTATTATTCAATTACATTATTACCTCATTACATTCCATTACCGCAATATATGTAGTCATTTCCTTTAGATTCTAGGTTTTTGGCTATCTTTTTTTTTTTTTTTTTTACCTTTTAATTCCATTTTCAATATCAAGAAGTTTGTTTTGATTGTGGCTATTTCTTTCTTGGTATTATTCTCTTTGTGAATCATCCCCCTACCACCTCAATGTCCCTACACTGCTGCTTGTTTCCCTGATGAATCTGATATGTTTCTATGCCAGAATCTCTTTTTGTGTACATGTATTCAAATTTACTTTCATTTAGATAAGAGTGAGGTTTGTTTGATGTCTAGCCTCACTTCAATCTTTCCTTGACTTTTTTTACTTTCTTTCATTTACCCTAGCTATGATAAATAATTCCATCCCTTCTTTCTTCTTTTTATAATACATTCCTTTTATCTTTCCTTTTCTTTATCTTCTCAAAAACCTCAGAACTGAACTAAACACAGTTTTAGAACCCGTGCTTTTTTTTTTTTTAACTCCAATAACACTCTTCGAAAATATTAAGATTTTGAAGAGATTCTTATTTTTTTCCTATGTACTATTCCATCATCAAACCCCTTTTAATTACTCAAATAAACTTCTCTTTCTGAGATTCTTGCATTTCAAAGTTCCTATTTAACTCCTATCTTTTCTTCTTTCTTTCTTTTTTAAAATAGTATTTTATTTTTTCCCAATTATATGTCAAGACACTTTTTAGAATTCATTTTTATAAGATTTTGAATTCCAAATTTTTCTCTTTCCCTTTTTTTTCTAAAATGGTAGGCAATTTGAAATAGGTTATGTAAGTGCTATCACATAAAACATATTACAATATGAGTCACTGTTGTGAAAGAAGAAACAGATCAGAAGCAAAAAAAAAAAAAACCAAGAAAAAGAATGAGGTGAAAAAATATGCTTTGATCTGTATTCAGAGCCATCTGTTCTTTATTTGGATCTGGATAGCATTTTCCTTCATGAGTCCTATGTACTTTTGAATCACTGTGCTGGGAGAAGAGCTGAATCATTCATAATTAGTCATCACACAATGTTGCTGATACTGTTTACAGTGTTTTCCTGGTTCTGCTCATTTTACTCTTTATCATTTCATACAAATCTTTCTAGGTTTTTTTGAAAACTGCTTGTTCATTGTTTTTTATTGCACAATAGTGTTCCATTCAATTCATATACCACAGCTTGTTCAGCCATTCCCTAACTGAAGGAAATTCCCAATTTCCAATATGTTGTCACAATAGAAAGGGATGCTCTAAAACTGCATGTTTTTGTACATGTATATCCTTTTCCTTTTTAAAAAATGATCTCTTTGGAGTATAAAACTAGTAGTGGTATTGTTGGATAAGAGTATGTGCAGAGTTTTAAAACTCTTTGGGAATAGTTCCAAATTGCTCTCCAGAACAGTTGGATCAATTTATAATTCCACCAGCAGTTTAGTTCTGGTCTTATCAGAAGTACTTGAAAAACCTCTATTCGATTAAAGACTAATTTTCTTTCTCTGTAGTATTATGGTCAGCTTTGCAGAGTAAGTTATTCTTTGTTCTAAGTCCATATCTTTTGCCGTTGAAGTTCAAAGCTTTCCTCTTGTTAATATTAGAAGCTGCCAACTCTCTTGTGTTATGCTCATTTTATTCTTTGATTCCTGAATGCCTTCTTATATATAGGAGGTGTTCAGGGAAAACTAGAATCTATGGTTTGAGAGCTTGCCAAGTCCTTCTCAAGGCTGCTCATATAGTGGTGTCCACTTTCACCCAACTCTCACCTTTTTTCAATAAGCTGTAGCATGTGGAAGTTGAGTGTGACTTAGGAGAAGGCTATCCCAAGCATATCAAAACTTCCCCAGGTGAAATGGGCTGATGAGAATAATTTGTTCCAATGGCTTTGAAGGAAGTGCCATGAAGGCTTAGGGCCTGGTCAAACACTAACGATGCTAAAGTCATTCTTTGTATCTGGGACCATTGTCGGCTATCTTGAGTTTTGTTTTGCCACTGGACTTTGATGTCTTTGGAAGATAGGGTGAGACTAATGATTTTGTGCAGCTTTGCCTCACTTAAATACAATTCACATGCAAGTTAAGACATTACTCTGTGATGTCATTGGTCCTCTTCAAAAAATGAAGGACAAACAGCCACAGACGCTGGCAGTATTTTATTTATTTATTTATTTTTGGATGTGAAAGCTTTGACATTCCAGGGCCTTTTTCTCTTAAATTTTCTTTTGTTGGGGAAATCTTTCTATCTTCTTGCCCTTTGATTCTAATAAATTAGGGTAATTTTCATTTGTGATTTTTTGAAATAGTGTCTAGATTTTTAAAATATCATAGTTTTCAGGGAACCCAGTGATTTTTTAAATCTCTTTTTGAGTTGGTTTCCAAGTTAGTTTTTTTATTAGATATCTTACATTTTCTTCTATTTTTAAAAATTTGTCAACTTTGTGTTAATATTTCTTATTGCTTTGTGGAGTAATCGATTTTCTTTTGGTCTAGTCTATTTTTCAGGGAGTCTGCTACTTGGGTTAGATTTATTACTTTCTCTTCTAAATTATTCATTCTATTTCTACTTCCCTTTTCCAGAGCTTTTATTTCATTTTCATATTATGCTTCATTTATACTAAATACCCATGGAGTCCTTATGTAAAAATCGTTTTCCTTTGAGTCTTAACTTGAAAGTTATCCTTCTTTTTTCTTTGGATCTCTAGATTTTCAACATTTTTTTGACATCATTTGATATGTTCTTTGACTTGCTCATCTGCTCAAATTTAGTTTGTGACCTGAAGTTTTGTTCAAGGGCTAGGATTTACCCTCTGCTGGTTGTACTTTTAGGTGAAGTGGTGAGCACTGCTTGGCAGGTTGACCAATACATATTAAGTATGTTAAAGCATATATGTCCTAACAGTTATTTTGCTGTACAAAAAGAATCAGTTTGAAATAGTGTATTATTAGCCTGTGAAGGAAATAAAAAATGCAGGTGGACAAAAAAATTAGGAATTCTATGTAATGGTTCATAGTCATCTCCAAGAATTCTTTCACTGGGCGTAGCTGGTTCAGTTCATTATTGCTCCATTAGAACTGATTTGGTTCATCTCATTGCTGAAGATGGCCACGTCCATCAGAATTGATCATCATATAGTATTGTTGTGGAAGTATAGAATGATCTCCTGGTTCTGCTCATTTCACTTAGCATCAGTTCATGTAAGTCTCGCCAGTCCTCTCTGTATTCATCCTGCTGGTCATTCCTTACAGAACAATAATATTCCATAACGTTCATTTACTCAACCATTCTCCAATTGATGGGCATCCATTCATTTTCCAGCTTCTAGCCACTACAAAAAGGGCTGTCACAAACATTTTTGCACATACAGGTCCCTTTCCCTTCTTTAGTATCTCTTTGGGGTATAAGCCCAGTAGTAACACTGCTGGATCAAAGGGTGTGCACAGTTTGATAACTTTTTGGGCATAAGAACTGGGATAATTCAAGGAATGCAAGCAAATATGACATTTTAGCAAAACGTCTGAGGAAAAATAACTTGAATAAGAAGAGGAGAGAAGGAGAGGTCGTGTCTTTGGTCTTGGCCAGAGAAGAACTTTTCAAGTTTCTAAGAGTACAGAGGATGTCCGATTTCCTGTATTTACGTGTGTTTTTGCAGTGCCTCCTGGTGGTTTGCCTGGACAGCACTCAGACTAGTTGCTTGTGCTTGGGACCAGCTAGCACTCGTTAAGCAGTCCCAGTTCTGATGGCAAAGGAAGGGCTACTGAAAGTTCTGAGTGTGATGCTCCAGCTTTGGTCTTGGTTTCCCTACCTCGAAAAACCTGGGAAATCCTATAGGTAAAGGGTCGAGCAATATTCTAAAACAGCCTTATTTACATCCATTTACTTAGGCAAAGTAGGTATGTTTATATAACCTCAAAGCACAACTATGTATGTATTTGCAGTGGAGGGTTTGGAACAGGGAGAGTTCTATTCTTTTCTTGGCTTTAGTCCTTAAAGCAGACATAGATATCCTCTGCCTGCTTCTAGAGGGCGTAGAGACCCAGAGAACCTATTTCTTTCAGCCAAGAGTGACTCAGGGGGTATTTTGTGGTCCCATAGAGTCTTCTGCTTGGCTAAAGAGCTGGAGGGTCTGATGAATCATGGTTGCTTCGCTGGAATTGAGTGCACAAGGATATAGGGTCTGCTGCTCTGTTGGCCCTCTTCGTTCTTTCCTTTCTTGAAGCTGAGTGGTAAAGCAAGAGCTGCTGGGTTCTTCTGGGTGCAGGAATAGCAGGGAGGCTGAATTCTATTTCTTGGCCATGTGCGTTAATGAGTACACAGTGCCTCTTTTTCTGTTTCTTTTTTCTTTTTTTTTTTTAGCTTTTTGTTGATGGAGGTATTTCTTTTCTTTCTTTCTTTTTTTTTTTTTTTTGCCTCTTTTTCTTTTGTATCCATTCTTCTCGAAGCTTAAGTAGACGAGGATGTGGAGACAGATTTGACCAGCTTGTGACTTCAGGACTTTTAAGAGATCTGGAGAGACATCAGAGGTCCCATGAGGAAACAGGGTTGATAGCGGAGAAGATAACAATGGCTGATAACAGAGAATGTCCCAGCAGTTGGGAATGGAAAGCTGGTCAGCTGAGGATGGTGATGGCTTCAGGGAGTGTGATCTTTGAAGGAGAGGAGAGCTGGCTGTGAAATGGACCAACATTCCAAAATCATCAAAAAGCTATATTTAAGGGGAACTTCCTCAGGACTTCACAAAGGAATAAACTGATTCCAAAGACTAGCAGAACTTTTTTGAAAATTCTTCAAGTCAACATGTACTCAACACCTGTGCTTTATGTAAGCCCACTCTCCATAGGGACTTAGGAGAGAATAAGTCCCTGGGATTTGGAGAGAATATTTTGTAACATTTTCCTTATATCACTTTAGCAAATAATCCTTTTTCTAAAAACTAGTAGAGTTCTAATGGCTGATTCATAATTAAGAGTATATTAGATAGGGGCTCTGGAACTATACTGTTAGAAATTCCATTTTCTAAGGGTTACTTCTAGAAAGTTGGCTAATTTAATTTAGCCAGCCTCTAATCTGTAAGAGGCTGGAGCCAAACAGAATAGGGTAGAGACAGGAGAGTCAGGAATCAAACAGAAATTTAAGGTCAAAGTGAGGGAAATGGCTTGCAAACAAGGTCAGGTGTTCTAGAACCCCATCTCTGTTGGGGGGGACCTGCTTTAGTGTGGGGAGATCTCAATACTTATACCATTGGTTGTACAAGGAGCTGTTGCCTTGACAGATTCTTTGTTGAGGGTCTCTAAACAACAACATAGAGATGATCTAGTTTCCTAGACACACAGGGTTAGCTTCAAACAAGGTGCTACAATTTCTCTCACAATTTCCATAATTGCATATTTATATTAAGTTAGATACATATCAAACTACTTAGAGGTCTCATAATGGACTAATTCTGAGAAGGGAAAATTACATGTCACCAAGCTAATCAATAAAACTTAAGCATAACTAAAATCAATTCTTCTTATATTCTAGTTATCCATTCTCAATTTGCATTTAATCAAGATACTTTGAGTACCAGAAGTCTCATGTACTCATCTGGTCCATAGATATCTTTTCTTGGACTATAAACTTTATTCTCAAGACAGCCCTGAAGAGGACTCTGTTTCTCTTGTTTCAAATTGAATGGTTTCTAAATAATTCTGACTTAATATAATTTAGTAAATTTGGTCTTTCAATTTTAAAATTTCAGAGAATGTCAGTTTATATACTATTTGTTGTTTCTATTATTACATAAATTCTGTACCTAGTATAAGAATCTTTAAAAATTTTGTGAAAGTCCAGCTCTAAAATGAAGTCTTCTGCCTTTAAAATGATCAAATACTTTAAAATGAGAAAATAATTTCACTTTCTTTACTGTAATCAATGTGTAAAATTCTTAATACATAAATCTAAAATCTAATCCATGAGAAATTATTATTAAAACATATTCAAAGCATGAATTATCATGACAGATAAATGTTGGAAGCTAATAATAAAGTTATATATAGTTCTTAAAGAAACAATCCAATCTTGTTGCATTTATCAAAACTTACCATTCCATTTAATTAGAAAATTTTTACATTACATCTTTGACTTATTTCTTTGTTTAATCATGTTCCCCTTAGGAGGATATCATCCCTATATTATTGCCCACAAATAGAGCTTAAAATTGTACATTTATATTTGTATTCTACTAGTAACTCAGAAATGTTCCACTATCAATCTATTATTTAATATACTTAGTATTACAAAACTTCTTAATTATAGAAATTTGCTATAAAAGGAAAAAGAGGCACACAATTATATACCAATGTCATGTATTATAACATAGGGGAAAGGTTCTTTAGCTCTGATTGATTCCAGGCATGAGTCATATTTGACAGCAAATCATATAGTCACAGGGTGTTAAAAGCAAGGCTGGATTAACCTGATTAACCAGATGGGAATTTTCTTGTCAGAAAGGAAACAGTACAATGGGGAAGTAGAGTCAGCAGGATCTTACCTAAGTTGAGCCAAGGCAATCCCCAGAACTTTTTCAGGCACAGATATCCACCTTTAGCAGTCCCTAGATTGTAGCACATGACATTTTCTACTTGGCTTCGTGACAATTCAGTCAACTATGCCTGTAATCAAAGCTGAAAATAATAGTAAATTACAGTCCCCCAAATTTTTACCTTAATTTCACTAACCACAACTTAAGGCTTTAATATCCTTCTTAATATTTCCCTAACAGTTACTATTTCATTTATCCTTTACTTATAAATTGAAACTATATTCTAGGGCTTTAGATGTACAGCAAATACCTGATAGTTGACTCATCATTAAATACTTAATAATACTCAAATACATGTCTAACAGCATCCAGATTAAAAAGTTGTTTTGTCTGTTATAGTGTTACAGTGATCTCTAAAATTTCACAACATAAGAGAATTTAGAAATAAAATAATAACAAAAAATAACACATATATAAAATATTAAACAAGACTTCAGGTGATATCAATTGCATTTCCAAATTATCTCTTACAAAAATAATTAACCTTATTATCTTTAGCATTTTAAAACCACTTTAGAATGATCAGATATGGAACAATCACATTCAATAAAAAAAAATGTAATGCTTTAACATAGGCCAGTTATCGTGCTAAACACTTTACAATCATTATATTATTTTGACTCACAACAACCCAAGGAGATGAGTGCCACTACTACTTTTCTCTTTATAGATTAGGAAAGTGGAACAGAGATTAGATTATTTACCAAAGATTACACAATAATAAATGGTTGCAACCATAATGTCATTTAAGTTTCTCTACATTTTTCCAGTATTTTTTTCAGCAACTATATTTAGGAATCTGATCTGGGGTGAGAGGGATTAATAGGAAGAGGGCCTTTGACTTGGGGAAGTCACAGAAATCTTTTTGGTTTAAACAATTTTATCTCTTTTCATGGTCAAGGAAGAAGAAATGTCAAGGAAGGGTTAATAAAAGGTTGCTATGAGGTGAAAATATTTACCTATTTTTTTCTTTCTTTACTGTGAAATTATTTTCAAACTAGTTGACTTCCTTCCTTGTTCTAGAACAATGAAGCTAATAATTTGCCATTTTTTCTTTTTTTATATATATTTTATTTTATAATAACTTCATATTGACATAATCCATGCCAGGGCAATTTTTTTACAACATTATCCCCTGCACTCGTTTCTGTTCCGATTTTTCTCCTCCCTCCCTCCACCCCTTCCCCTAGATGGCAAGCAGTCCTATACACGTTAGATATGTTGCAGTATATCCTAGATACAATATATGTTTGCAGAACCGGATAGTTCTCTTGTTGCACAGGGAGAATTGGATTCAGAAGGTAAAAATAACCCGGGAAGAAAAACAAAAATGCAAGCAGTTTATATTCATTTCCCAGTGTTCTTGCTTTGGATGTAGCTGCTTCTGTCCACCATTTATCAATTGAAACTGAGTTAGGTCTCTTTGTCAAAGAAATCCACTTCCATCAGAATACATTCTCATACAATATCGTTGTTGAAGTGTATAATGATCTCCTGGTTCTGCTCATTTCACTCAGCATTAGTTCATGTAAGTCTCTCCAAGCCTCTCTGTATTCATTCTGCTGGTCATTTCTTACAGAACAATAATATTCCATAACATTCATATACCACAATTTACTCAGCCATTCTCCAATTGATGGGCATCCTTTCAATTTCCAGTTTCTAGCCACTACAAACAGGGCTGCCACTAACATTTTGGCACATACAGGTCCCTTTCCCTTCTTAAGTATTTCCCTGGGATATAAGCCCAGAAGTAACACTGCTGGATCAAAGGGTAGCCATTTTCTTTTAAAATTTTTATAAAATCTAATCCTTAGTTTTCCTTAAAACAGATTCTATGGAGTAGTACCCCAAACTTACTAAGATATTTTAGAATTACCCTAAGGTCCTAGGAGTTCTCCTCTGCAATCTTAAAATGATTACTCTTCAAACTCTTCAATGGTTAATTTCCAAAATCCAGAATCTGTTAAAATGTTTTTAGTAGTTCTACAAACTTTGATGATCTGATTTTATTTTTGTAAATCTAACAAACACCAAAGTTGAAATGATAAAAAAAAATGTATTGCAGATTTTTTCTTTTTCCCTTTTCTTACAATCTAATATTCCAAGGAAAAAGGATTTAGTCCTTCTCCTGGGACAATTGCTTCAACTATGAAAAGTCATTAATTTTTCCTAGTGTTCTAAACTCTGGCTACAGCCCTTAGAAGTTTTTCTGGCTGGCTGCATTTTAAATCTTTCAAGGTTACAGAATCTAGATCACAACACAAACATGACACAGACATTTTACAGAGAGAAATACAAAGAAAACTACAGGACAGACACAGACACAGATAGTTCTAACAAAATGTGAATTCACGATCCAAATAGAGGTACACAATTATAGAGGCATGCAGTTTCAGTTTTTCAGAAGCATGCAGTTTAAAAAATAACAGAGACATACAGAGGGACCAATAAGCAGAGATATACAATTGTTTTTGTTGTTGTTTTTATTATTGTTATTGGACTCAATTTACTCTCCAAGTCTTTTGAAATTGTCTTGGATCACTGTATTGTTGAGAACTTATTCTATTATAACTGATCATTGCTATATACTGTTATATAGCTGTTATTGTTGCTGTATACAATGTTGTTCTAGTTCTCCTTACTTCACGCAGCATCAGATGTTCATCTAGGTCTTCCCAGGCCTTTCTGAAATCAGCATGCTCATCATTTTTTTTTCTTTTTTAATATATTTTATTTGAAAAAATAGAGTAAGAAAAAAAGAAAAATAGAAAAGAAATACAAAACAAAATAAAGCGAAACAAAAGAGAGCATTGTTATATGTCCAGCAGAACATCAGGGAGGACTCAAAATATATATTCAAAAAAATAGCAACAAATTACCAGATAAAGAAAGAATATCTATATATGTATATCTATATCTAGATATATTAGTAGGAGAAATTATATTCATGAATATCCATTTTTTCTTTACTTCCTTATAAATTGTTCTTTAGTTCTCTGCTCTGCACCTTGTTTACTTTATTCTTTTTTCTCTCTTTCATTCCTCCCCAAACTACTGTTATTAAAAATATATTTGTGTATAAATATGCAGATATATACATACATACATACGCTCACACCCACCTACCCACCACATACATATGTGTGTGGAATAGAGAGATAAAGTGAAGAACTTACAGGAATGTGTGAATTCTTTTTCTGTATTTTATTTTCATTATTTCTGTGTTTCCCCTATGACCTGTATAATATGTTCAGGGCCATACTTACTTGAGCCTTGGCCAGCTATAAACATATTTACTTAACTTGAGCTGATGACATTTATCAGTATTTGACATTTATTGATATTTAGTCTATTAGCTTGACCACTATCTGCCTGATTAAGCCTGAGGGCCTGATTTTCTGTTTCTTAATTTCGGGGAAACAGAAACCTTCCATTCCAATCTCTCCAGATGGCAACAACCAATTAGATGCCTCCCCTCCCCTTCTCAATGCTCTCTTACTTGTGATGTAATCTCTTGTATAAAAGCTGTGTATCTTTACTACTTTTTTAGCCCTCCTACCACAAGCTTTCTCTTTCTTATCTCATGATGGGATGTCTCATCCTTGGGAGGTTTTAATAAACAACCTTTTTGCTTTCTATTTTGAGTGATCTCTGAATAGTTATTTTGGGTAAGGATCTTCTACATCCCTCACACATATATTTCCTATCCCTGCTGCCTCGTTAATTAAATTCTACTCCATAACTTGCCTTGCTATTACTTAACCTCCTTCCCTCCTCCCCCAAGGAATCCCTCCCTTGTCCTCTTCCCCCACCTTGTTTCTTAATTTTTAATTAATTTATTTATTTTTGCTGAGGCAATTGGGGTTAAGTGACATGCCCAGGGTCACACAGCTAGAAAGTATTAAAAGTCTAAGGTCAGATTTGAACTCAGGTCCTCCTGACTTCAGGGCTGCTGTTCTATCTACCGTATCACCCAGTACCACCTAATCCCCCTCTTATTTCTTTATAGATTTTGGACGATGCTATACTTTCATGGTATATATATATATAGTGTTGTCTATTGAGCCAATTCCCAATGTGAGCAGATTTTCAGAACTACAGTACTCATCATTTCTTATAAAATAATAGTATTCCATTACCTTCATGTACCATAACTTATTCAGCCATTTCCCACTTGATGGGCATCCACTCAATTTCCAGTTCTTTGCCAATACAAAAAGAACTGCTACAAATATTTTTATATTGAGTCCTTTCCCTTTTTTATGATCTCCATGTGATACAGACTCAGACATGGCACCAATGAGTATGTACAGTTTTATAGCACTTTGAGCATAGTTCCAAATTGCTCTTCAGAATAATTGGATCAGTTTACAATTCCATCAACAAATCCTTTCAAATTTCAAAGTGAGGGAAATAGCCTGTGAACAATGACACATATACCAGGGCCCTTCCCTTTGTTCAGGGAACCAAGGCAGTGTGGGAAGACCTTGGTATTTATACCAATCATTGCACAGTAAATTGTAGCCCTGATTCATAGTAGGGTTTCATGACCAGAACTTGGCCAAGCTCAGAGGACACCTGTTGGCTGTTCAAAGTAATACAATAATTAGGTGATATTGCCAGATGGTGAGATCATCCAGAGGGTGAGCTTAATGAATTATTATTATTTCAAGTTCAGAGCACAAATTTCTTGCTGTAACAAAGATCTGTAAAACAGGATACCTCCTAATATCTTAATGCTGAAAATAGTCAGTTGGCTTTGGGTGACCCAACTTGCTAATGCAAATGGGAGTTAAGCAAGTGAATCCAAAGGTATGCTACAGATGTATATGTGCATGCATGTTTGCATATGTGTATTGCCCTCGTCTCCTTCCTGATCAAACTCCATATCATAAAATACTGTAAGGTTCTTGTTTGGTTTTCTGGAGGTCTCTGAGAAGCCTTCTTTTCAGCAGATTAATCACCACAAGAGTAGCTAGGTGTTAAAATCCAAATTCTTTATTGTCTCCTGTCTGGGGCTGGGTAGCTTTCTGGAGAGCCTTTCAGACCGGCCTTGGTATCATCAGTGGAAGAAGTACAGGAGGCCAGCTACGAGGCTGATGAAGATGGAAATGAATCTGGCTCCCCTTGGCTCTGAGAGCTTGAGCTCCTGCTTCCAGTCCACTTGTCTTCTCTTGCTCTGTCTCCGAGCCTCTCAGTCCCCCAGGAGCGCCACCAAGAGCCTGACCAAAATGGAATGAATCTCTCTGAGTCCGAGGGTTTGTGCCTCAGGGTCCAGTCACACCAAAGGTGGATGATGGAATGAATCTGTCTCTGGGCCCTAGCTAGCTGTTATATACTCTATTATGATTACATTATCATAGGTGTGAATCTTGTGGAACTATATTAAGTACTAAGTATATGTGCTGAACTAGAGAACTATTAAGCACCATGATAAACTAGATAACCATTGTCTTTATCAATTCCACTGAGTTAGCATCTGTAGTGCCACAGTTCTCTTTTATTGTCCTGACTCAGTTTCTCTAATTGTCCTGTTTCCCCTAAATTTGTTCTGCCTCAGTTTCCCTAATTGCTCTGCCTCAGTTTCCCTAAATTGTTCTGCCTCAGTTTCCCTAATTGGTCCTGCCTCAGTTTTCCTAATTGTTCTGCCTCAATCCCCTTAATTGTTCTGCCTCAATCCCCTTAGTTGCAAATCCCTCCTCTGTCTCATTAAGACTGATATAACTCAGGGCTATTTGCTCTAAGGTTATAAATTGTCAATGTGTAAACTTAGAAAGGGGGAATATAGATATTCTTTCTTAACTTCTAGCTTGTTAGAATTTGTGGTTCTATCCCCTCTTTCTGATGATTCCCTATCACCAGAATTTGGACTCCACACCCTTCCCTCTCCCCTCCCTCCCTCTCTCCCCTCCCCTCCCCGCCTTTGTTTAGCTACTGTGTATAAATATGTCACTGAGAACTCGAATTGGCTGCATGCTGGATTCTTGGAGACCATAGTCTCATTCATCCCTGGGACCAACCATGGATCCATTTGGTCCTAGTAAAACTCTCCCTTCCAAATAAAATATTAAAAACTCTCTAATCTCTACCTTGCTTTGGTTTCTCTGGCATTACATACCTTGTAAGAATCCTTGTTTTAAGTACAGGAGTTCTGGCCCATAATAAAATACTTTCTGTATATTTTCACTTAGATATCCCATTGACATCACAAATTCAGAATTTTCAAAATGGAACTCTATCTTCTGTCCTAAACTTGTTCAAACTCCAAACTTTCCAGTTCTGTTGAAGGTTACTCAGGTTCATAACCTCAACTTCTTCAATTCTTTATTCTTCCTAAGTCCTCATATCCAACAGCCAGAAACATCTGTACTTATCTCTATAATCACATAACCATCCTTGTTGAGGACCTCAGCACTTCTTACCTGAACTCTTTCAGTAATTGTCTAATTGGTTTTGCTAATCCCAATCGCTCCCTTCTCTAATCTACTCTTTATACAAGTGGTGGGAAACAATCTTTCTAAAGTATGAGATTAATAATATCATTCTTCTCTTCAAGAATATGAAGTACCATGATAAACTAGATAACCATTGTTATCTCTAAATTAAAACGAACATGCCTCAGTTGGACATTTAAAGTCTTTTATGGTCAAGCATGTCTTTATGGATTTATTTCATAATACTCCTCTTCATTCATTCTACATTCCAGTGAAACTGACCTTGCTATACCCTGAACTTGGCATTTCATTTCCATTTCTTTCAGTTAATTTGTCTAGGAACTTATGTTTTCCATTGTTTTACAACTCTTATTTCCTCTTTACCTCTGGATCTATTCTTCCTAAAAGATTCAGCAAAGGCCCTGCCTCCTACATCCTACTTCCCATTACTAAATAAATCAGCAAGCATTTATCAATCACCTGCTATATATCTGGTGCTATGCTAAGATCTGAGATTATAAAAAAGGGTAAAAACAGTCTCGGACTTCTAGGAACTCACAATCTAATGGAAGAGAAACACACAAACAATTATGTATAAACAATAGGACAGCTACGTGTCAGAATGAATAGAACACTGGGCTGGAATCAGGAAGACATCTTCATTGGTTCAGAACTGACTTCAAACACTTCCTACTTATATTGCTTCCATTTTCTTAGAGAAGTTGGGGAAGGAAATAAACTACTTCAATATCCTTTCCAAGAAAACACTAATGGAGTCATGAAGAATTGGATGTGACTGAACAATAACATGTGTAAAAAATACACATACATACAGAGGATATTTTAGAGTTAATTACAAAAGGAAAACACTATTAAAGGAGACTCAGAAAGGCTTCTTTGTAGACACTGAGATTTTAATTGATATGTTCTTAGTTTTTCTGGAGGTCTTGGGAGTAGCTTTCTTTTTAGTTGATTAATCACCACAAGAATAGCCAGGTGTTAAAGTTCAAAAGTCTTTATTGTCTCCTTTGCCTGGTGCTCAGCTAGCTTTCTCCTGGCCTTCAGAGGGGACTTGGTTTCAGTGGAGAAAATGCAGGTAGGACAGGCCTGCTACTACATGGTGTGAGATGGAATGAATGAATCTGTCTCTTTGTCCTCCAGGAGAGCCACCAGGAGCTTGACCGAAGATGGAATGAATCTCTCTCCTTGGTTCCGAGAGCTTAACCTCCCGCCTTTAGTCCTTTGTCTTCTCTGCCCCTGAATGAATTTGGCTGAGGCTCCCAGGTTATATGCTGAGTATAAACCAATCATTATATCGCTAGGAAACCATTATTTGTTGTAAGATTAAATCAATCATATTGAACTTAGAGAACTATTAACCACCATGCTAAAACTAGATAACCATTGTCTTTATCAATTCTACTGACTTAACATCTTGTAAGAATCCTTGTTTCAGAGTTCTGGCCCATAACAAACTCAGACTTGAATAAAGCCAGTGAAGTCAGGAAGTAGAAACAAGGGAGAGAATTCTGAGCATAGGAGATAGCCAGTGGAAATTAGGTTGGAAGATGGAGTGTGGTGTGCAAAGGACAGTAAATAGACTGTCATTGTGGAGGGTAAGTATAAAAAGCCCAATGCTTCTTAGTATTTTCTCTTTGCTCAAATTAATATGTACAAATGTATCATTTGTATATTTATTGTACCTCCCCATGAGACTGTTACCTCCTTGCAAGTCGGGACTATTTTTTGGTTTTCTTTATATCCTCAAAACCCAGCACTAGATACATAGTTAATTTGAAATTAAGTCTTGTCGAGGACATTAACTCAATAATGAGCAAAACACTTAATCTTACACTGCTCCAGCACAGGGCTTCTTAAATTTTTTTTTTCCACTTTCAACCCCTTCTGTCCCATCTTCCTCAAATTTTTTTTTTTTTTTAACTTAACCTCATCTGGTGCTGAGGTGTTTCTGGCAGTAAAGTATTTATGTTGTGTGTTGTTGTGTGTTCAGAACCAACGCTAGAGTGAAATCACAGCTACAACAGAGATGAGCATTGCCTTGTGTGGTGTTCTTCTTCTTTAAAATAATGGTTCTCTCTGGGAGAAAGCAGGTTTCTTGGGGAGGTTTTCTGGAGGCACCCTTAGTTTCAGTTAAGAGTAATAATCACCCAAAATGCAGCCAGCTGGTAAAAATGCAAACATTTATTTTCTCCTTCCAAAATAGCCCAGTCAGTTGAGGCCTATCTCTCTGCTTGGTTCTAAGAGCTCTTGCAGCTTTGTTCTTTGCTTCTGCTTCTGCTTTCTTTAGCGTCCAGCCAGCACAAAGATGGAATGGATCTCTTGTCTCCATCACTTGGGGCTCAGCTAGCTTTCTGAAGAGCCTTTCAGACCAGCTTGGTTTCAGTGGGGGAAGTGCAGGAGCCCAGCCACCACAGTGGTGTGATGTTGGAATCTTTGCAAACTGCTAACTCATTAGAATTGATAGATTATTAATCTGATTTTACAAGATATTTTGGGCCAGAACCTGAAACAAGGCACTAAGTAGAACTAATTGATACAATGCTTGTATTCACACCTTTACTCATTGGAGCTCACACGTTTGGGAGAGTTCAGGGTTTAGTGTGAGATATCCGAATTTACACCTCCCTTGAAGCTCTTAGGGCCAGAGAGCACTATGGGAGAAAACCCATGATCCCACTCTCTGATATATAAGAAGAAAGCAGAGGCCCAGTGAAAGTTCAGCTGAATTTAAATTGAGAGGGGACCATCAAGTGAGTTCAGCCAGAAGCCCTCTCTGAGTGAGGAGTTTTACTTCGGAACATTGACGGGGGTCGGAGAGGAGCACTCTGGGAGATTGAGAACCAGAAGCCCTCTCTCAGAGGCAAGACAGATACTGAACCATGCTAAATTAGATAATTGTTGTCTCTATCAACTCTAATGACTTAACAATTTGTAAAGATTCCAACAGCCTTGGATTCATTACCCGTCTAATTTTAAATTAATTTTTGGTCATTGCATTCAGAAATCTTTTATGTTTCCAAATTTTTCTTGATCCCCATATTCTGTTACATGACCCCATATGGGGTCATGGTTTAAGAAATTTCGCTCTAGGAAACCCTCTAAGCCTGTATAATAAATTCCAGCAAAGAGAAGGCACCTACTTGCAATTCTGAATTAGTAAGGAATTTTTCTTCATGAGGGATTTCCCTTTGCCACTGAAATCCCAGGTATAGTTTCGATTTCTTAAATTCAGTGCCTTGATCAAAGCCCCTTTCTAGACTTATCTCTTACTTCCCTAAAGTGCTCTTCCATCCATCTGGTTGTCCTTTATGTCTGGAATTGTCTCCCTCCTCCACTCCACCTACTATCCCTGGCTTCCTTTAAGTCCCAACTAAAATCTCATCTTTTATTGGAAGCCTTCTCCAATGTATATGTGTTAATAATTTCCTATATATAACTTGCTTTGTATATACTGGTTTGCATTTTGTTTCCCTCGTTGTCCTTAAAATTGTTATAGAAGGGACATTTAGAGATAATCGAATAGAACCCTTGTCTTTTGAAAGATTAGGAAACTGAACCCCACAGTGCAGAAATCACTTGTTTTCTGGAGAAAAGAGGAACGAATTTCACTTGGGCAATTAAAGCTACGGAAAGAATAAGGGCACGGAGCCTGGAAGGATTTAGTTCAAATTCGACCTTGGAGCAGGTGCTAGTTGTGTGATCTTGGGTAAGTTAATTAACCTTTGTTCCTCATATGGAAAATGGGGATAATAAAAGCACTATCTCCCAGTGTTGTAGTGAAGATTCGATGAGAATATATTTTATAAAGCGCTTTTAGGTATATGATAATGTTTGTTTCCTTCTTTATGGAAAGAGACAAACCCCAAGGAGTGAGAGATGGAGCCATGAATTTCGAAAGGCGCAGTCCCCCTTCTATGACACCTGTTAACTGGTCTATATGAATGTTCCTGTGGTTATCTTGATGGAAATCGCTTTGCAAACTTAAAGGCGCTCTACAAACTCTTTAAAAGGCTGTGGTTATAATGATTATTAATGAAGGATCTTTCAGGCAATTCCCCCAGCTCAGACTCTGCGGAGTACAATTTTGCCACAAAGCGAAACAAAGTTCAGAGATCAAGGCAGAATCTACTGCGTTGGCGCGGTGCGTTGCCAGTTTCCAAGATGGCTTTTTCGGCAGAGAAGCGCGGACTCTCTGCCAAAAAACAATGCGGAGCGCCGTTGCCATGGATTGCCCCTTCCCCCTCCACAGCGAATTGGAAAGGAGGATTTGCCAGTGTTTAAGATGGCCGCTGAGAATGGGCAGCTTTAACTCATTCCAGACTTCAATATGGCGGGCTCTGCTTTGCGACTTCGAAATGTCTGATGGGTGCTCTCAGGACTCCCTGGTATCGCTGCACGGAAGTGGCGCCGCCGGACGTCTATGGTGACATCACTCCCTGTCCGTCTCTCTCCCGCCCCTACCCCCGCCCCCGCTCCGGTCTGTGTACTCCCTTCTCCCAAAGACTCGGAGAGCGGATCCAAGATGGCGGCTGAGGCGGAGTACGAGTCCATCCTGTGCGTGAAGCCCGAGATCAGCGTCTACCGCATCCCACCGCGTACCTCCAACCGCGGATACAGGTAGTGCGCCTTCGCCCGCGCCTGACGTCCCTTACCTCCGACTTGTCATTTTTCGTCCCCTTCACTGCACTGTGCTCTCCCTGAGGACTGCCCCCTTCCCTGCTGCCTCTTCCCGACCCCCATCGCGATCGTAGCCGGCTCCTTGACCTCCTCTGGCCGTCCTTACCTCTGGACATTGCCATCTCTCCCCCTCCTCCATCCCATCTCCAGATTCAACCTGCATTGTCATATCCCGATTCACCTTTGGACACCTCCCCTCTCTCCTTCCTCCCCCCGCCCATCTCTCCTTCCTCCCTTATTGTCAAACTCCATCCCACCTTTGGACCACTTCCATCCTACCTCTCGATTCTAGCCCCTACGCCCTTGCCATTTCCCATCCCGCCTCTGAACCCCTCCCCCCATAGGATTACCTTCTCCCATCCCCCTTTAAACCATTTTCATTCTATCTCTAGTTAAACCCAAGAAGAACAGGACTATGAATTTTGGCCCGATGGTAGAGACACCTGTCACCTGGTCCCTATTCATACCTCATTCTTGCGTTGTCTCAAATGAGATAGCCTGTGTGAAGGACTCTGTAAACTTAAAAATACTATGTAAATACTTTTTTTTTAGCTGATATTATTCTCTCCAGTTCTTGCTGGAAACCAACCACTGCCATTTTCCATTCTGTCTCTGGACAACCCCCCACCCCCCAGCCCACTTTTGGATTCATTCTTCCACCTGAAGATTGCTGTTAGAAACTACTTCCCCCTTTTCCTTTCCCCTCCCTCTCATCTCTGGATCACAGTCATTGCCATCTTCCATCCACTTTTGTCCCCTCACCCCATCAGGAAAATCATGGTCACTCACCATCTCACCTTTGAATTCTCCCCTTTCTGATTTGTTCCTTAGTCAATCAGTAAGCGTTTATCAAGTGCCAGAACCCTAGTGACAGGTTCTCTGGTTAAAACAGCCCTCACCCCTGAAATATTGATATTCCATCTCATCTCGGCATTTTAAAAAAAATTCTTTTTCCATACTGTTGCATTCAATCTATAACTCTGCCATTTCCTCTACTAATTAACTCTATTACTTTCAATAAATCAACAAGTATTTGTTCAGTACTTACTATATGCCCCACTCTTCCCTAGTCTCTGGGAAAACAAATATTAGAATGAAATCTCAGAGTGAGCCTGCTATACTATACTTCGTAATCCCCTTCTTTGGTATCCCCATAATTTTCCCTACTTCCTTCAAATTACTTTTTTCCCATTCTTCTTTTCCTTTTTCTTCCCATTTTCTTGTGTTTTCACCCATTTCCTAATTATCCTTATCTAGCCCCTATACTTTGCCATTAGTCTTCTGAATTTAGCAATCACTATCAAAAATTATTATTCTTGTTTCATTGGTCATAAAAAGGTGCTCATTTCTCTTTTGCTTGTTTTTTTCTTTCATTATCAATTTTCTCTTTCTATGAGGCAAAAACCTTGGCTGTTCTTACTTTCTGATCAAAAATTACCTCCATCTTCCTCCTCTGGCATTTCCTAGGACAACTTTTTCTGTTTGTTTTTGTCAGCCTGTTGTCTCTTTGTTTACTTCCCCTGCTTCCCAATTAGGATAATTACTACTCAGGTCTTAAAGGTGTATAAGGCTCTCCCCCCATAATCAGCCAGTGAAGTTGGTTGTGCAAGTAATTTTATTATCCACATTTTATACATGAGAAAACTGAGGGTCAGAAAAGTTGTTTACAGTCACACAGCCAGTAAGAGTCAAAACCTAAAATCAAAGCCAGCTTTTCTTATTCTGTTTTCACTCTGCTGTGCTGTCCGTCATCTGATTATCTACAAACCTTGGATAAGATCTAGGAAGATTCATATAGTACTGATAGAAAGTGACTGTTCTCTTAAATTATTTATAGATGTAAGCATCTAACATGAACATGAATAGGCATCTAAATGGTTTCTGTTGATAGTAGAATGTAAATCATGAATCTGTGTAAGGGTAGATTGGCTACCTAGGCATGGTTTAGGACTTTCTAGAGATAATGAGGTGTTAATAAGATAAGATAATAAGATAAGAGTTTTGACAAGTTTGTGTATTACACACACACATATACTATTTATAATCTGCATAAAAAGAATTTGAGTAATTTTCCAATTTGTTTTAATCAGTAGGAAAACTTTTTTTTATTTGATAACAACCTTACTAGACTTTAGTAGCATCTTACTGTTTAGGCCATTACTGAATGGGCTTGATGGGCTTTCCTACTCTTGAAGAGGATGAAAAGAAGAACAGCAATAGGGAAAACTTAAAATGAATAGTCTGATTGATATATGTGAGCTGATAGACATTATTCTTTTCTATTAATCGTCCCAGGCTTTCTGAAATGGAATATTTGAGGAAAGATTGAGGAAGAAAATACTAACAGTTCTGAAAAGAAAGACTCTAAGGACAAAGCAGCACCTAGAACATTGCCCTGAACTTAATAGGCACTTAATAGGTGTTTACTAAATTAAATTCTAAATTCTGAAAGATATGGGAGGAGGGAGGCAAGAAATTCCAGGTATTTGAGCTTTTATTGGAAGAAAGTAAAATTCCCTAGCACATAAATGTTTAATAGATACTTGCTGATTGATTGATTTTATACTCCAAACTCTTCCCTTATCCTTAGGACTCCATTATTCACAGTAATTTTTCCATTAAACACATTGAATGACTAAAATCTCCTTTTTATCTCAGCTCCCCACAGGGGTAGTCATATCTTGACTCACCTTTGAACACTTGCCCTCTTCCCCTCTTGCCCCTGCATCTCTCATCCAAGACTATTTTGTAATGTTACCTTTGTCAGCTTAAACTCTGAAATTACCTTTCCTGATCACAATCTCCTTTACTTCCACATTTCTACCTCATTCCTCTTAAATCTACTTTTTTGGTTTTTGTTTAGATCTCTGTTTCTCCTTGTTCTCTCAGTTATTCCTGTTCTAGCTTTTCTTCTGTTCATAGCATTGGCTCCTATGGACAGCCAGATTAGTAATGGGCTCTAACCTTGACTGTTGTGCCTCCTTGTTTTTCTACCATTCACATCCTGCCAAGTCTCCAAAGCTCCGTCATCCAACCATCTGGCCACTCTCTCTGTTCTTCTGCTGACATTCACTGCTGGAGGAAGTTAGACAACTCTGTCAGATGGATCCACAATGAATAAATGTTATCTAAGCTGAAATGGTCCCTATCTGTCACACAGCAGCCTTCATATTGGCTGTTTCTTGGACCATTTCCTTTCTCTTTAAGACACTAATGCTACACCCTCTTTACCCCCAACACACACACACACACACACACACACACTTTCTCAGCAGATGACCTTGTTTCTTTAACAGAAAAATGGACCTTGGAATTTTCTATCTCTCTTGCTTCAAAACTCAGTATCCAAACTCTCCTCTCTTGGTGCACTTTCCGAGGATGAAGTCACCATCTTTTTGCTAAGGTTAACTTTACTTGTTGACTGTATCTTGTGCCCTCTAAGAGTGTCCTCTAGGAATCATTCTTCCCTTTTCCTCATCCTTAGTTTCTTGTTGCCTGGTACTCTCCGTGATGCCTTTAAACCTGCTCAGATTTAACTTTTTTTTTTTTTTAAACCTTAAACTTTTGTCATCCCTTAAGGTGTCTTTCTGTAGGTCTCTTCCATTTCATTATCTCTGTTAATTTGCCAGATTACTTATCATGTACATTTTGGCTTTTGATCCCAGTGAATGTTCTGAAATGAGCCGAAAATATTAAAAAATTACCAACCACTAAATTTCATGATTTTTCCTTAGCTCTCATTCTTCATGATCTCTTTGTAGTTGACATTATTGATCACCCTATTTTCCTACACAGCTTCCAGGATGCCCTTTTGTCTTCATCTTTCTTTTTTCTCTTGAAGGAGATCAGTAGAGAAATTGATGAGGATAAGATAAGGCAGCTCAGTATTTACAGAAATAGTCCAAAGGAAGGAAGGTGGGGTGGAGTTAGAGGAAGCTCTAGGGAAGAAAGCTGGAGGCTGTTTCCAGACCTGTTCTTGGGTGGGAAAGAACGAGGGGCTATTATCTTCCTTGCCAGAAGTAGCAGTCTCCACCCATTCCATATTGAACTGATACACCAGCGTTAGCACCTCCCGGAGTAGCCATTGCACTTTGGAGGCTTCTGGAGAGCCCAGGGGCCCAACCATAACCACTCCAGTATTTTTGCCAAGAAAAGCCCCAATGGAATCAGGAAGATTTGGACAAGACAGAGCAATAAGAACAACTTCCTCTTATGCTCTTTATTCCAACCTAACTGGACCATTATCTTTTTCCCAAATTTGACTTGCATTGTCTCATGTCCAGTAAATTGTAAAAGCTCTTATATCTGGAATTTCTTGCTCCTCTTCCCCTCATCTTTCAGAATTTTGAATTTAATTTTAGTAAACATTAAGTACCTACTAGGTTCAGGGCACTGTGGTTGGTGCTGCTTTGTCCTTAGAGTCTTTCTTTTCAGAATTGTTGGCGTTTTCTTCAGTCTTTCCTCAGATATTCCTAGAAAATTTTGAACTTTTATTTGATCCATTTATACCCTGACTTGTATTTATGTGTTTATAAAATTCAAGGTCCTTGGGGAGGACATAAAATCTTTTATCTGTAGCATATTGCCTTTCCCAAAAGAGATACTTAATATATGTTGACTTGTTAAATGAATAATTGTAAGCTGGTACAAATAGCTGAGATTTATATAGCACCTATATGTTAAGACTATGTTTTAGAAAATCTAATACAATAAATTGTTTTAGTAAGCATTTAAATTTTACATAAATGGACAGAGGGGAATATTGTTTATGGGTTCTAATATTTAGTAATTTTTTGTCTTATTTGGTTTTCCCTTTTAATTTTTCTAATCAGCTTTTTGTTTATTTTGCTTCTCTTCAGACATCATGTTTTACCTGACTCCATTGTCACCTATTCTCCAACTGTTGTGTTTAAATTCCTAACAACCCTTGATCCCTTCCTCTACTACATCTAAAAAGCAAAAGCAAAACAAAACAAGAAGTAGTAATTAAATTTAAAAAATAGTTTAAAAATAAATTTATTAAATATTAAAAATACATTTTGTATAGAGTTATGCTCCATAGCATGAGCCTTGTTTCTGAGTTCTACTAGATTTGTGATCTTGGACAAATCAGCTTCCATTTCTTTATAAGTGCCATAATTATGGCACTCTTAGACTTCCAGGGTGGTTGTGGGAAAAAAAGCTCTGTAATACATAAAGCACTTTATAGGGATTGTTATTGTCAAGGTATTCAAAAAAGTTTTTAAACTGATGAAATTATTTTTGGGAGACAGTGTAAAATAACAGAAGTCTAAGGACTTGATTCAAATGCCATATGCTCTGCCACAAATCACTTCCTTTGGGCTTTCTTCAGTTTCCTCATTTGTAAGATGAGGAGGTTGGACTAAGGGATTTCTAAGAATCCCTTCAAATCTTATTTGATGGTTCTATGCCTTCTACATTTACACATTGTGGTTTCTAGGAAAAAGTTTGTCTTTGGAATAATTATAATACTTAATAATACTTAACAACAAATATTTCAGTAGTACTTTCAGGTTTTCAAAGGGCTTTAATATATTACCTAATGAGTCTCATGTGGTTAAGTGCTATTATTATCCCTATTTTATAGAGAGCCCAGAGTCACATAGTTGATAAGTGTCTCAGATTGTAATAGATCCCAAGCCTTTCTTACTCCCAAGTTTACTACTCTTCTGTTTTGCTTACTTATGTAAAGTAATTGTTGTTGATTAAATAATGAGGTAGGCAGAATGGAGAGGGATACAGCTGTTTGGAATCTGGTACTGAGGAGTGGAATTGAAATATTAAATGTAAAAGAGCATTGCTATGGTCCTGAAGTTCCCTGTTTTTTTTTTTTTTTTTTGCCCAGGGCATCTGACTGGAAACTAGATCAGCCTGATTGGACTGGTCGTCTCCGAATCACTTCCAAAGGGAAGATTGCCTACATCAAACTTGAAGACAAAGTATCAGGTAATTTAGTGAGTAGATCCTTTAATAGAATTGCATCTTTAGGTTTCAGACTCAGGGAAGCAATCTATATTGTGAGCTATCTTAAATATAAATAATAGATTTCTCTTCTGCTCAAAAGACACCTCTTCCTTTTTTCTCCTTTTTTTCATCCCTTAGGGGAGCTATTTGCTCAGGCACCAGTGGACCAATATCCTGGCATTGCTGTGGAGACAGTGACAGATTCTAGTCGATATTTTGTGATCCGGATTCAAGATGGCACTGGTATGGAAGCCAACACTGGCATTTGATTGGGGTTAAGGGAGAACCAGTTATTAATTTCAGTCTTGGTTCGGGTGCCTTTGTGTCTGTCTCACCCAAACTTTCCTTCCTCTCTACTAACTTATTAGAGATACTGATGGTGGGTAGGGGAATCTTGATAAGTCAGAGAAACTAGCACAGTGATGAAGATGAACTTCATAAGTAAGCTTGAATCAACCAATCAGAATATCTAACAAAAATGAACAATTCTTGTAGCTCCTTTTCTTTATTTGTGGTTATCTCTGAATGTATTTCCTGTAACATTTTTAGTAGAGTGAGAGGGATTATTAGATTGAAGGTACATATGACAAGGAGATGGGAGAAGTAATATTAGTGAATGTGAATTAGGCTGATAAAAGTTTATTGAGGAAAGATGAGAAGTTTATTATATCTTTTTAGATTTTTTTAGATTCATATATAAAGGGAATTCTCTTCCTGTGCTCAGGACTGTGATAGATGGAGACTTAGCTTAATTTCTTAGATGGAGACTTAGCTTAATTTCTTAGTTCACGTAAGGGAATCTGTTGTTTATTCAGAGAGTACAGAGTTACTTATCCTGCTGAAATACCTTTTCTAGTGTAAGACTGCCTTCACTAGATAAATAATCAGTAATTTAATTGGTATGGGTACTTCCTCCAAGTTGCTAATTACAACTTGCTGTGATTTAGGGATATTCTTCAAGAGCTACTATAAGTGAATAATTGGTCAGGGTTCTGCAAACCTGATAATGAGTCTTAAGCAGTTGGTCATTGGACAATGGATATGTAGTCAACCAGCCAGCTGATACTTAGAACTTTTTTAAAATCAGATCATCTCCATGCTATGATGTGGCATTTGAGCAGAGCTTTAGTGGAGTAGCTTCAAGTACTTATTAGTACCGAAATCCGAACCAGGGAGGTGGTCATTGCATTGGCAGCCAGCATGGGCATAGCAGTGGCTAGAGGAAAGAAAGACTGAGCAGTTGGTTAACTGCCTTGTGTGTAGCAGGGGCTCTCCTAAGGACACCTTCTGCCCTGAGCGTTCCCCTCCTTCCCACAGGACGTAGTGCTTTCATTGGTATCGGCTTCACAGATCGGGGTGATGCCTTTGACTTCAACGTTTCTCTGCAAGATCACTTCAAGTGAGTGTGACCTGCCTCTTAAATCAGGGAGAATAGTCTTCTGTTTTTCCTTTTCTTCTATTGCCTGGACTTTATATTAATTACCCCATTTGTTGTGAATCTAGAGTCCTCCCTTTTTCCTTCCTGCCTGTGACTATATCCATTTCTAAATTTCAGTCCCTATTTCTGTAAATCTGGGTTTGGAATGCTTGTTTAAAATTTGGGTTTTATGTTCTTGTCCTTGTAGGATTTGACTTGTAATTCTGATGAGAAAGAAAAGACTCTATCAGGGTTGTTTGTATACTGTGGGTGGGAAGTTATCTATTGTCATCCCTTTAGCCATTTTCTCCTTCCCTTGAAGATGGGTAAAGCAGGAAACTGAGATCACCAAAGAATCTCAGGAAATGGACACTCGTCCCAAGTTGGATCTAGGTTTTAAGGAAGGACAAACAATCAAATTGAGTATTGGGGTAAGTTTGTGTGTATTCTTTTCATCCAACCCTATCATTGTTTTTCCTTCCTGTGTTTCCATCTATTTGTGCAAATCTGTCTTTTTTAGAATATTACCACAAAGAAAGCAGGAACATCTAAGCCTCGACCTACAGGGGCTGGGGGCCTGAGCCTATTGCCACCTCCACCTGGGGGCAAAGTGACTATTCCCCCACCTTCATCTTCAGTACCTATCGCAAATCATGTGACTCCACCTCCCATCCAGAAGTCCAGTCAAGGTGGCAATGATGCAGGTAAATTCCTCTTTACCTTTCACATTGAAAACTAGCCTCTTTTTTTTTTTTTTCCCCCTGAGTCATACTAATCTGCTTTGAGAGTTACATGTGTGAACCTATCTGTCTGATCTAAAGGAACTTAAATTTCCAGGTCATTTCCACCAAAGCAAAGGATGGGTTTAGGAACATGGTACCCAATGGGTTCATCGGCATTGAAAAAGTGATAGTAAAAGGACAGGTTTCAGTTATGTTCTATTATAATTTTATTTCATAATTTGGGGGATTAGACTAAACATCTTGTTTTGTGGATATTCTCATTCTTTCTCATAGCCCTCTTAGAAAATGGATAGAGACAAGGGATCTTTTCTTTCCCTTCTTCCCTGCTCATTTTCTTTAAATGAGGATGCCGAAATAAGGAATAGTAAATTTCTTAAAATCTTTGTATTGGGAATTAACAATCCAAGAATCCTAACAATTTTTAGACCATGCTTTTGCTTAGTTTGGCTACATGGTAAGAATATTTTGCAGAGACCCTCAGTTCTGCCACTTTGTTTCCTCTGTATCTTTTCTTCATTTAATACTTATTCTGCTTGTCTCTCAGGGCTATTGTGATGCATGTGCTTTAAAAAATTGTTGCTATGCCAAACAAGATTAAGTTTTTGTTACTAATGTAATATGTAGGATGATTCCTTTTTTTTTTTTTTTTTAAATTTATATTCCCCCCTCTATAGAAGGCTAGGGGAGAAAAAGGATGGTTTGGATATTTGGATTTTTTGAGGCCATTGAAACAGACTAGATAATTTCTTCCATTTCTTTTCAGCTTTAATATAACTATCTTTTGCTTTTTCCTCTTCCTTCTGTTATATACTCAGATATCCTGTTAGACTTTGATTCTCCTGTTCCTGTCTCAAATACACCAGCACCTGCTCCTGTTTCTGCTCCTGCTTCAGCTAATGCAGTGACTGATCTATGGGGAGACTTCAGTACTGCATCCAGGTAATGGTCAGGGAGAGGAAGCTTACTCATAAACAGGGCTGAGGACTGATTAGAAATTTTGGTGTAAAATGTATATAGTCATATGAAAGCCCTAAGCAGGGAAACATGGTTGGTCTGGCTGCCCTCAGGTTTGATGCTTTTGGAAAAGATGAGCCTTGACAACATTAGAGAGTATCATGAAGATGTTTTATACATAGTGGATTAAGGAATCTGGGTATAAGGTATGAATATAGTTTTTTTTCATAGAACCTTTCATTGTAGGAGCACTAAGTTGAGGCTTTCTGAAAATTACTGTAATTGGATAGCTTTTTTTTTTTTTTAATTAATATTGCTTTCCTGGCTTTCTTTTTCTTGTCTCCTGGATTGCAGCTCTGTTCCAAACCAGACACCACAGCCGTCCAACTGGGTCCAATTCTGAGCAGCAGGGATAAACTTGAAGACCAAGAGAATACAAGGGCACCAATTTGAGGGGGGGATTTGGAAAACTCTACCTTCTCCTGAACTGAAATTCCTGGACAGTCTTTTAAAAAGCTTTCTTATTTCAATCAAGAGCTGGTTTATGTATCTCCCTACTGTTGATCACATGCTGTGCAGCCCAGGAAGCATCTCCTGCTGCCCTACAAGGCTGAGAGGTGGGTTTGAGCCCACTTGTGAGTGAGCAGAGAATGCTTGTCAGGCCAGGATCTCCATATCAAGGGGAATTATATTTACAGTGGCTCAGCTCTCTTTTTAGTTCCTTACCCTTCTCCCATGGTCCTCTTTGAGTGGCACTGGGGCAGGGTAATCCTTGGACAGCCTTTCTCTCAAGTAACACAGTTGGTAGGTGCAAACCTCTTTGCAGCTCCATTTGGTTTCTGCAATTGAAAGGACTTAATTCTGTGGGAATAGATACTGAGAGGTAAGGAGACACTGACTCCATCACTCTCTTCTTTATCCCAGGACTTCATATTGGGATAGAGTTGTTGGAGATGACTTCCAGGCCTGCGTGTTTACAAAATAAATGGTGAGAGGTGGGTGGAAGGCTGTGTAGATAGATGAGCGAAGCTCTTGCTCCCCACTTCCTGCCATGTTCTCCTCTTACTGATCTTAGTTGGGAAATGACAGTGCTGGGAGCAGCTCCATTGCCCTCTTCTATGTTTACACGTCTTTCCCTTTGAGAAGAGGGTTGTGTTGGTGCCATTTGCTCCATCACCTTGTGTTTTTTCACTGGGGCAATATCTCTGACCAGGGTAAGGATTTTGGCTGGCTGTTGTCCCAAGCTGCCTGTTTCCTGGAGCTCCATCTAGTCACTTCATTTGATGCAAGATCTCCTTTTTATTTTTTTATTTTTATTTTTGGCCTTTTGTGTGATTTAGAGTAAGAGTCAGATCTGTGCATAGGGAAGTACAGAGTGCTTAGTCCTTTTGGCAGGTGATGGTGTAATGTGCCCATCCTTCCTTGGTACAGTGTCTGAACTGGATTGTTTTGTTGGACCAGGTATGTCTTCTCTGCTCATTTCCCATAAAACTTGGCCCTTTTAACCAGAGAAATCCATTTCCTATATTCAGCTCTTCAAGTGGGGACTGCTGCTACGCCTATATCTGCCATTTATAAAGAAAGCTCAGGAGAACCACAGCTACAGAGGTTTGACAAGGGAAGGTTCTGATAAACTTTGCCCAGAGGAATATCGGAACAAAGTTTGAGGGTTTTTTTGTTTTGTTTTGTTTTTACATTTCCCTTTCTTCCTTACAATTCTGTGAAGCGAATTTCCTTTTCCACAGAAAAGGATATTTTCATTTGTTTCTATTAAGTAGCTAATTATGATGAGGGAGGATTTATTGTGATAAATAAGTATCATTCCTGTTTTTTTTTTTTTTTTTTGCCCATTAGGCTGTTTTTTTATTCTGAATGAAGAGTCTTTGAGTCTAACTTGGAAATACATATCTTCTCTATCCCTAAAATCTTTTCTTGTCTCTCCCATGGACTTGTGGGTCCATTTTTATTTTTGTCTTTTTTTTCCCCCTTGTGCTATATATCAAGTAGTTCTGCACTTGCTGAGCTCTGGAAGGTCCTTTTACGTTTCAAATGAAAACACTAAAGGAAAATAGGAGAATCACTAGTGGTTAACCATTGGGACTCTCTTTTCTTATTTTCCTTCACTTGTTCTTATTTTGCATTCCCCAAGATGATAATATATTATGTATTTGAACTGCTGCAAAACTGAAAAAAAAAGATATATGTGTATATAAAGCATAAGGTGTATTGGTGCAATAATGGTAATTAAAATATAGAAAAGGGTGGTGTCTGTTTCAGTTTTGATTTTCCTTATTACCCTGTTGTCTCATTGATTAGCTCTTTCTAAGCCCTCTGATTGATAATGTAGGAGCACTTTAGAATTGTGTTTATTTCTTAAGAAACTCAGACTTCTCAGATGTTGAGACTAGATTTGCCTTGATCCCTGAAGCTCCTCATATTTGTTTTTATCAATTATGGACAATTCTTTGTTTCTCTTAATACAATCTGAACTATTCCTTATTACATGTCAACTATTGCTTTCTCTAGAATGGTACAAGACGTAACTAAAAACTTAACTATGTATTTTAGAGCTAGAAGATCTGTAGAATTCACCTACTACAACCCCTTTCACTTTACAGATGAGGATAAGAGATAAATTGTGATTTGTCAAATCCAGGTTTCCTGATAACCTGATTCTTTTTTCACATCAGTGATACATTTTTTAACAAATACAATAAAAATCCAGGTTAAATGTTTTCTTCTTCAAATCTTGAAGCTGCTACCAGTATTTAAAACATTTTTGAATTCTTAGAGTTTTCTTTGGAACCCGAGGCACCTGAATACTCATTTTTTGCAGGGGTGAGAAAGGCAATGGGGCTTAAGTGACTTGCTCAGGGTCACACAGTTTGTAAGCATCTGAGTACAGATTAGAATTCTTCCTGATTCTGGGGCCAGTGCTTTATCCAGTGTGCTACCTGGCTACCCCCAGTAGTCTTCACTGGAGCAAATCATTCTTCATCCTTTGCACTTTTTTTTGTTTCTATTCAAGAATGATAAATTAACATTGCTGTTATTTCCTTAGTATTCTTTAGGTGAGAGGCAGTATGGCATAGTGAATTGAGAATCGTCCTCGGAGTTAGGGCAGCCTTAGTTTTCTAGTATGTACTGACTTTGTGACTTAGGTTAAATAGTTTAACTTGTTAGTGCTCCAGGCAATTGTCTCTCTCTCTCTCTCTCTCTCTCTCTCTTTTTTTAAATAATTATAACTTTTTATTGACAGAACCCATGCCTAGGTAATTTTTTACAACATTATCCCTTGCACTTACTTCTGTTCTGATTTTTCCCCTCCCTCCCTCCACCCCCTCCCCCAGATGGCAAGTAGTCCTATACATGTTAAATATGATACAGTATACAATATATGTGTGCAGAACCGAACAGTTCTCTTGTTGCACAGGAAGAATTGGATTTGGAAGGTAAAAATAACCCAGGAAGAAAACAAAAATGCAAACAGTTTGTATTCATTTCCCAGTCTTCTTTCTTTGGGTGTAGCTACTTCTGTCCATCATTGATCAATTGGAACTGAATTAGGTCTTTTCTTTGTTGAAAAAATTCACTTCCATCAGAATATATCTTCATACAGTATCATTGTTGAAGTAAATAATGATCTGGTTCTGCTCATTTCACTTATTTCTTACAGAACAATAATATTCCGTAACATTCATATACCACAGTTTACCCAACCATTCTCCAATTAATGGACATCCATTCATTTTCCGGTTTCTAGCTACTACAAACAGGGCTGCCACAAACATTTTGGCACATATAGGTCCCTTTCCCTTCTTTAGTATCTCTTTTGGGGTATAAGCCCAGTAGAAACACTGCTGGATCAAAGGGTATACACAGTTTGATAACTTTTTAGGCATAATTTCAGATTGCTCTCCAGAATGGTTGGATCCATTCACAACTCCACCAACAATGCATCAGCATCCCAGTTTTCCTGCATCCCCTCCAACATTCAGCATTATTTTTTCCTGTCATCTTAGCCAATCTGACAGGTATGTAGTGGTATCTCAGAGTTGTCTTAATTTGCATTTCTCTGATCAATAGTAATTTAGAACACTCTTTCATATGAGTGGTAATAGTTTCAATTTCATCATCTGAAAATTGTCTGTTCATATCCTTTGACCATTTATCAATTGGAGAATGGTTTGATTTCCTTATAAATTAGAGTCAATTCTCTATATATTTTGGAAATGAGGCCTTTATCAGAACCTTTAACTGTGAAAATGTTTTCCCAGTTTGTTTCCCTTCTAATATTGTTTGCATTAGTTTTGTTTGTACAAAGGCTTTTTAATTTGATATAATCAAAATTTTCTATTTTGTGATCAATAATGATCTCTAGTTCATCTTTGGTCACAAATTTCTTCCTCCTCCACAAGTCTGAGAGATAAACTCTCCTATGTTTCTCTATTTATAATCTCGTTCTTTATGCCTAAATCATGGACCCATTTTGATCTTATCTTAGTATATGGTGTTAAGTGTGGGTCCATCAGGCAATTCTCTAAGACCAGATTGTGGAACAGTTATTGATCTATACCATTAGGATGAAAACATAGGTCTGGACAGAAACAAATTCTCTCTTGGAGATGGGAAAAGGAAACAAAAAATGATTTGACCTCAGCTGAGAAGAAAACTCAGGGAACCAGATGTTGAATCTTTCTGTTGTTTTCTCTGTTAGCCCTACTCATTTGTTTTATTGTGAATCATACACAATATAAAATATATGTATATATTAACAATCACCAAAAACCAAAATGCACAAAAACAGTAAAATTGGCACATAGAGCTAATTTACAATTTGTGTAGAAAATTAGAGGCAGTGTAATGTGTATAGAATCAGCCTTAGTACCAGGAGCATCTCCTTTCAAGACCAGCCTCTGACATATACTGGCAGTGTGATCCTAGGCAAATCACTTCACAAATCTTATGGTCACCCATGGGCAAAACAGACCAAAAAGATATTTCAGCTTCATCTAAACAGATGGATGTTTAGTAAAAGAAAGGAGAGGCAGAAAAACATGGTCCTCTCAACCATTTGCTTTACAGGGAGGAGGTGAAAAGTGGATAAATTCACAAGCTCCCAATGTAAAGCAGGGACACTCAGGCAAACAGATTCTGTTTGGGACGATCACTCTTAAGCAGATTAGTGAGCCATAAAAGAAAGGTTCTAGCTGCTATGATTATATTCACTTTGGAATAGTAGAACCCTTCTTCAAAGCAATATTTTTTATTTGCTCCTGGGCTAGACCAGTTTAAAAATTCTGGTCTCCCATAATTCTTCAGTTCATCCTTCAAAAACTACCCTACCCATCAGCCCCTCTGCTGATTAAAGGTTATACAATAAGTGAATATGTTGTCTCTTCTATTAAAATATAAATGGAATTTCTCTTTCTATCTCTTGCTGTTGGGCTTGTTGATAATATATAGAAATTCCAATAAACTCTGTCCTCTATTAGAAAATAAACCTGGGGGCAGCTAGGTGGTACAGTGAATAGAGTACCAGCCCTGAAGTCAGGAGGATCTGAGTTCAAATCTGAACTCAGACACTTAACACTTGCTAGCTGTGTGATCCTGGGCAAGTCACTTAACCCCAATTGCCTCAGCAAAAAAAAGAAAAGAAAAGAAACTTGATGGCAGGGGACCACTTCACTTTAGCCTTTGAACATCCCCAGCATTTCTGTGCTTAGTAGATAGAATACAGAACCTGGGATCAAGAAAACTTGAGTTCAGATCAACCTCAGATACACTGTGTGACCTTGGAGAAATCAGATAATTGCTGTCTGCCTCAGTTTCCTCATCTATAAACTGAGGGTAATTTCCCTTGATCCCAGAATTGGTGTGAGATAAAATGATTTGGAAACTTAGAGATTCCATATAAATACTAGCTATTACCATTTTCAGCATTTGATTTTTGAACACCTCCTCTTTCTGGATATTGTTATCAGCTTTTGTGACACTGTTCTCTTGTATTTTTTGCCTGGCTATTCCTTCTCACCTTTGGATCCTCAGCTTCAACTCATCCCCATTTGTATATTTAGCACATCTTGTGTTCTAGGATCTTTCCTTCTCTACCAAGGAGCTTCCATTCTAATGGACAGGTTTGTTATCTATTACTTCCCTTCATGTACTATGTATGTTCTAGCCAAACTGGTATGCTTGCTGTTCCTTCCTTTCCCCTTCCTTTATTTAGAGAATACTTGCTCTAAATGGCGGTTTCTCCCTCTTTACCTTTTCCTCTTAGTATCCTTTGTTTTCCTTTGCTTTTCTTGATGGTCCCAGTTTATTTAGAGCTTTAGTATTCCTGACGTTATTCTTATAGAACCCTATCAAGCTTTTGTATTTATCCTTTGTTACATGTTCTTACTTCTGTCCTTGGTATCTAGATTGATAGGTGAATTCTCTCTGTATCCACACTGAACTTTTTAAATGACTCCTATTTTAACAATTTAGAAAGACAAGCTCTTTGATCTACACAATTCCAGAGGTCAAATGATGAAAAATAATGCTCACCTTCTGACAGAGAAGAGAACTCAAGATACAGATGAGCCATACATTTTGAATCTGACCATTGTGGGAATTTGGCTTGCTTGACCATTTATATCTATTAAAAGATTTTTTTCCCCTTTAATTGAGAGGAAAGAGGTGGAAGGGAGAGAATATAAATGCCTTCTAATGACTTCCGTTTTTCCTCATTAGGCTTTTTTCTTTGTGTTTTCAGAATTTCATTCTTGAGAGTTTTCCCTGTTTGTCCTTCCTCAGAAACCTTTAGATTTTGCTCTTATTAAGTTTAAAAATGCAGTAAAGAAAAAGGAAAAAAAAATCCTCTGCTTTTCTAAATTCTAGATTTTGTCTGGTATTTCTGACACAATCTAGAAGAAAAATTCACTTTTTTACCTGTTCACTTAAAAAAGTACAGGAGAAGCTCAAGAAATCTGACAGGGAAGCTGAGTCATCTTAAGAGTAAGAACAACAATTCTGGAGAGAGGATACCCTAATTCTTTTATATCTCCTGTGGATACCCAATTCTATCTTAGGGTTCCAAAGTTTTTCTTCTGACAGTACTTCATTTTGTGAATATGACTCAATAGACCTGGCTAGCTTTACTGTCTTGTGAGCTCCATGTTTCCTGGTACTGGTCTTTGGTATTTCCCAAACCTTCTTGAATCTGTTGACATTCTGTAGCAACCACTTCCTGTTGATGAGAATCAGATCCAGAGAATTTCTTCTTGTTAGTTCCTCCACTTTTTGAATGATAATTTCATTTAAGCATTTCAAGAAGTTTTTAGCTACTCTGTTTTGAGTAGTGAGTGTGATTCAGGAGATGGTCTGGATAATTGATACATCCTTCCATTACTATCATGATTTCTTTTTTTTTTCCTTTTTTTTTTTTTTTTTTTTTTGCTGAGGCAATTGGGTTAAGTGACTTGCCCAGGGTCACACAGGTAGGAAATGTTAAAGTATCTGAGACCAGATCTGAACTCCTGATTTCAGTGCTCTATCCACTATGGATTTCTTTAAAACTCTTTTATCTATTACCTCCTGTTTAGATAGCTTGAATTATAGTATAAAAATTAACTTCTTTTTCTGCCTCCATTGATCTTTATTTAAAAGCTCTTATAATCCCTCTCTTTGTTCTTGATTATTAATATGAATATAAAAGGTATATACATTCAGATCCAAATTTCTTTCATAGACCTTGTCCTACCAAGTCTTCATAATAGCCATGTGGTCAGAGTTGTTTCTTTGAATTATACTCTCTAGTTCATCTTGCTTATTGCCTATACTGTGTACTTTTGTGTATAGATATTCAAGGCCTTGGATTTTTACTCCATCTCCATTCTTGAATTTTTTCTCTTTAGAAATCTAAGATATTTCAGTAGCTATTCTTCTTATGGTATGTCTTTTTTCTACTTTAAAATTTTAGATTTTCAACTTCTTTCAGTGTCTTTGTTCCTTCTTGATCCTGTCAAGTCAAAAGGTCCATTAAACTGTAGGCTCTTTGAAGGTATGCACTGTTTATTTGCCTTGCCTTTCTTTGTATGTGTCATGTTTAGTACAGTGCCTGGCATGTAATAAGCACTTAATAAATGCTTGAAAATCAATTTATACAGTGCCTAGCTTATAATTTATACCGTGCCTAGTGCTCAATAAATGTTTATTGATTGAACAAGGGTTGGTATTTGTTGCATTGGGTGAAATCTGGCTGTAAACTGACAAAATCACTAGAGGGATCTGTGAGCATCTGCAGTGATTTAGAAAAAGCTCGAGTTTGGTTTGTTGGAGATTTTTTGCCTCCAATAAGTCACTTTGTTGTGCTCCTATCCCTTTCTTTCTATCTCCTTCCTAAAGGACTTATCAGGCAAGCTTGAGGTTAGAATACTTCTGAGACATTTAACTATATCTGTTCCTTTTACCCAGGGCCTTTAGACATTTTCAGCGAAAGACTCTCTATTCTTCCTCGTGGGTGAGTTAAGGCAACTTGGTTGAATTCACTTCTTTCTTTCCTTATGCTAAGTCAGAATGTCTCTCTGTTTGTCTCTGTCTTTCCTTCCCTCTGTCTTTCTGTCTGTCTCTCATGAGTATTGTCTCTCTCACTGAGGAAGGGATGCAAGGATGTACTTAAGTCAATTCCTACCAATCTGAGCTGATTGTTAAATTTTTAGTTTAAATTTTGGAAATCTGTAAATACTACAAATCAGAATTTGATTTGTTCTTCTATTAGTTATCTGAACTTAAGTGGTAGAGAAAGTGTCAGTAATGCAGGGTAAACTTAAACATGTATCATGCATATATATATTTTTTTCAGAGAACTAGTTGTTAAAGATTTACAAGCACATCCTATAGCTGAGAACATGGGACTTCTACCAGACACAAGACAAGTACATATGGAAACTTTGTTTTATTGCACCAAGTTTTTTACCTCTGTCATCTGTGGATAACTGGCACTGAGAAAAGAAGAACAAACTTTCCCCCTAGCACTTAGGTATGCTCTTTCCTTTCCTGCATCAGTTTCTGGTTCAAGCATAGGTTTGAGTAGGTTCAAATTTAAAGTGGGGATGGGGCACAACAAAATGGCAAAACCATTGAATTCCCATCTGAATTCAGCATAACTGTCAGATAAATTGGTGTTTCATTTATTGCTAATCTTGGTCAAATGGATCACCCTTAGGGAACTTTGAATTTGCTTCTCCTATGCTTAACTTCAGGAAATTCTAGTCTGGATTCTAGTTGCTGAACTTCTGGAGCAAGCTATAAATACATCTTGAAATTTTCAAAGTTATAACTAACTCCAATACTTCTTTACCTAATGGGGGTCATTAGCAGGAAAAAATAAACAGCGGTATATGAACACAGGCCTAAATGAATGGGCCACATTTTAGTCCTGGAAGAGGAAAGCCCAAGGCCTGCCCCTATTCAGAGTCTTCTAATAGACTTCTCTCACTCAGAAACAGCCAGGTAGGAAATAGAAAGAGGCTCACTTTGGTTGATTAATACATTTTAAATGATCCCAGTTTCTGGCTCAGCAGCCAGTTTTCACTAAAAGTCAGCAGACTGGAACTAGTTATAGAATGTGTACACATGCCTCAAATCAGGGAGGAGGGTACTTCCATTACACATCACTGTGCCTTTATGAAAGCAGAGTCTCTAGCCTCTTTTCCATGGCCTGGCAGCAGGCAGAGGACACTGTGTGTGCTATGAGAATGGTACTTCATTGATTGGGAGCCCATTTCACTGACAAAGGGAACATATGGAAATGGTGGTGAGGAAGAGTGACTGCTTATTCTTATTCTTCCTCTTTGTCTTGTGTGTTGGGGACCTGAGAGGAGAGCCCACTAAATTATCTAGAACATACCCCATTAGTAAAAAATTTTTGAGCATGCACCCTGAATATAAATATGTATAAAATCTCTATTTTTTATTTCTAAATTCTATAATTTATACTGTTGTATATATTACCATACTACCATATTGTTACATTATAAATATGGACAAAATGCTCATTTAAAAAGGATGAAAAATATTAAAGTCAAACTCAGGAAGTTATAGTGTGAGACATTATGGGGATGATATTAGAGTCAATGGATATAAATGAAAAGGCAGCAGGTATGGGGGCAGATTATTTTCAGTGGATTAGAATTCTGTGTCACAGTTGAGAAGGTAATAGTAAATAGGGCGAAAAGAGGTTGCAAATTTAAAAATTTAAGAAGTCCTGGTATAGACTATAGTGGGGCACATATTGTACTAGATACATGCCCTTGCTTTTCAGAAGAATAGCAGAACTATGAACCAGGTCTGAAAAATGGTGTGGTGTCCTTTAAGGTATGTATGCCTGGACATAGCTATTGGCTTTTCTCCTTCTTGCTGATCTGCCTCATCCCCAACCCCATTCTCACTACTATTAGCCCATTTGTATTTATAGAGTGGTAATCTTGGAAAGTGATACCATCATCCTTACTTTGTCATCACTAGTGTCTGAGAGTTGGGGGCTTCCATCAACAAGTTCTTCCTCCAGTCCTATGTCAGTCCAAGTTTCTAGCTCTGCTCCTGGTTTAATTGTCCCTGGGATTCAAAATCATCAATCCCTGAAGAAAAATCACATGTGATGTCGCTGTCTTACTCTGCCTTACTATTCATTGTGCTCTCTTGCATCCCTTGCTCTATTAACAAACTACTTCATCCTCTCTCTATACTTCTCGTTTTTTTTTTTTTTTCTATTATTTATATAAACATTAGCTTCCTTCAGACCAGTGTTAAGACTCCAAGGAATTTGTGATTAGCCAGTCAGAGGGTGAGAAAGACTAAAAATAATGAATGTATAACATACTTTTAAGTTTAGTCAGTATTATTAATATTTGTTCCATCTCTTTTTTTATTTCAAGATAATGAGCAATAAATGAAGCTCTGATCTGTAGTGTTTGCTGAGTTATACACAGTTTGTATAACTTTGCTGAGTTATAAATGCTCACACTGAAAATGTAGCAATCAGCCTAGGCTGGTTGGAGCTGACTCAGTCCTGCATCCCTCCTTCCACAAGGGGACTACAACAGGCAATCAAAATAGGTGTCAAACCTTGAAAATAGACCTATCTTTGGAGGTTCTGAGGCTCAGGTTTTTCAATAAAGATGAGTCTTCTTTAGTGTAGATTCTCTGTATAAATAATATATGCTTATCAACAGAAAAAAAGATAAGTGAAGAGAATTAAGAATAATATATATTTTTAAATTTGGGGCATTAGAAATATTAAGCAAGTAGGTGGGCATGAGGGATGAGGAAGGGAAGAGTAGATAATCTTAAAAGCTACATTCCTGTCTAAGAATAGTGAGAAGCTGGATGGAAATGAATACTTTTAAAAGTATAAACTTTTCCCAGCCCAATCTTTCACTCCTTCAAATACATATACACATAAACACATTTACAGGGTTTATTAAATTAATCTAGAAACTAGAAGGTATTATGAATAGGTATTAGTGAATCTTTGTTAACAAAGAGTAAGGAAGGAGAAGGAAGAAAAACCACAGTGATAATTAAACTAGATTAAGTCTGTAATTATGCACTAAAGTCAGTAGTTGAATGTATTCATAAGATTGGAATTTTAATGATCTCTAGGTTTATAAGTCAGAGTGTGTGTCTTGTGTGCATGTATGAATAAAGGTACAAAAACAGTTTAGAAAAACCATTTAATCAAACATTTCCTTTGAAAATCTGACATGCAAAATTTCTAAGAAATGGACACAAATGTACCGGAGTAATGGCACTTGGATTATTTTGGAAACAAATATCTGAAGACTGTATCCTCTAACAAAAGTGTTTTGCCTAAAGGTTCATGAATGTCAGATCTCAGAGGCACCTTAAATACCATTGAAATAGTCCCTATATTTTAAAGAGGAAGATCCTGATGGAAGTGACTCACACATTTTATAATTCAGTCAAATGTAATATTAATGCTATTATAATGTAGTTTTAGGGATCTGAATAGGAAAATCTTTAATTAGATCAGCTCTCGGATTAATGAGTATATAGAGCATGAACTTTTGTTTGGAGTCAAGGAGGTACTTCTCTAATGAGAGTGTTAGCATACTTATTAGTGTGTTGATAAGAGGATACAGACAATTCCTAATTAGTTTTTCAGTAACTGAGGCTGCTGCCAGGACATTTGGCTGGCTAAAAAGCAGGAGAAATACTTTGAATTGCTCCTTTGTGCTAGCAGATCAATCTTGGTCCCCCTTTTAATTTCCTTTTCTCCTTTCCCTTTATACCTTACCTAGTGTAGTGGCTAGGAAATGACTTCTCCATCACTACTCTCATGAACAATATGAACAGATGATGGAAATTTGCAGTAGATGCACATGACAGGATGCTTGTACATAGCCTAAGCAGAGAGTGCCTTAGGGCAAACTTTTCACAATCAACAGCAGCTTCTAGGACACTTGACAAATTCTGTAAACTTGTATATGTACTCAGAATAAGAGAAGAACTCATCAACAGTATTCTGGAACCTAAACTTCATGTATGAGATATAGAGATTTTGGTCTCCTAGACAATATGATCTCAGAATTCTCTCATATTTAGAAGGGATATAGAATATTTGTGATAAAAATATGGATTAATTTAACTGAATTCTTATGTACTTTCTTCACGAGATGTTCAGAGATTTAGAGATAAATGTCTTGCCCAAAGTTGTAAATCACAGAGCTGCTAGTCAAACCTAGGTGTTTGACTTAGCTCTTTAATCAGCCCCAAAAGTTCTTTGGGAGTGTTATAGATGATTTAAATATTGTTGGCAACCTTCCATGTCAATCTTTGAAGCTTGGATCCTGAATGTTTTTAGCTTTTTAAACAGTTTTTAAGCACTTGTTTCTTAATAATGAACTTTGTTTCCTCCCTAACCCCCTCTCTCTCCCCTGACAAAATCCTGTTTTTTCTCTCTTGCTAGAAAATCAAGGCTTGAGATAGATATTATTTAGAATTTCTATAATTGCTGAAATAGCCTATTTAGACTTTCTGGGATGGTCATCCTACCAGATATCTTGGTAGAAATTCTTCTCTCCCTCCAACACTCTATAATTCTTTCCCAGTACCATCTCAATCCTCTGTGCTGTTCAGATTGTACTTTCAGTTAAGATGTTCCTCAAACTGAAATAACTAATGTGTTATTCAGCATCTGGACAGCTCAGTTCTCCTTTAGGGCTACCTTTAGCCGGCAGCTTTTAGCAATAACCCTGAAGAGCCCTCTAGTGGCAATCACTCGACAAATAGCTCTTTTAAGGAAATTAATACAAAATCCTTTAATTTCAGGAAGAAAGCGTGCTTATTTGAAACCAGAGTGGGAACTTAAATTCTCCCCTGTTTTCCAAATCTGGTCTAATAGAGGGAATGGATATTTTTGGTGGGGAAAAATGAACATATTTACTAGGAAATTACAGATTTAGAGTCATTCACATATTATTTCTTCTTGTTCTCAACTACTGAGCCAGACTTTCTGAGTAAAAGAAGCACTTGACCTTACTTACTGAGGAACTAATTAAAATGACCTTTTTTGTCCTTCCTACTTGTTAACCTGACGATAGCATACTTTCTTACCGGGAAAAGTTGGGATTACTTCTCCATTGGTCTAAGAGTAGACGAATTACACTTATTTCTCAGTTTATACTGTTTAGACACCATGGTGTTATTAACTGATCCTTACTGAAGGAAGAGAATCTCCACAAATTCTTGAGGTAAACATGTTCTTAAGGCTTGCCTGTGATTATCCAAGATTAGTTTTGTAGAGATAGAATTAAGAATCCAGAATTCCCTCTCAAATTGGGCAGGGCTAGAAAATATTTATAGTGAAACTATAGCATAATTTAATACATAATTCTTATGCATTTTCTGAAATTTAGAGAAGTTAAATAACTTGCCCAAAGCCATGCAGTAAATATATGACAGAGTTGAGAGTCAAAGTCACGTTTTTGGACTTGAAAATTCAATGTTCTTTATTTAATGACCTTTAGGTTAACAAAATGAAGACAACTAAATAGAAGACCCTTTTGAGCAGAAAAAAATATTATAATATGTGGATGGTTATGTTACATTATGACTGACTAAATTGGTATTGGAATTATAATGGGAAATTGTTATCTTAGACTGTTAACTAATTTTCTTTCTTTTTTCTTTTTCCCAAGTCAAGGGGTGAAGTGTATTGTAATTGTAATACCAGTTGAAGGGGGCTAAGTTCACAAAGAACCAGGAGAAAGGAATCAAATTTATCCAGTTCTTCATGTAACTGATAAGCTAATTTTGTGGCCCAGAAGTAGAACTGAGGAGTGGTCTCAGGAATTTGGTTATCCCTGACCAGCAGATTATATATCTGACAATCAGCATGTTTGAAGGACTATCTTAAAGGCCAGAAGACTTTAAAATCTTTGACAAACAGGATTGCTAGAACAATTGCACTCTTAAGATCAGGGGACCTTAGATTAATTGCTATATTTCCCCCAGAAGCTGTACCCTATCATATCTAATTTTAAAGTATTTGCAAATTAATTTGATAGATTGATACAGATTTGAGATTTGAAAAATAAAGATGTTACTTAAAAAAGAAACTAAAATGAATGATTATTTAAAGTATTATGATTAAGGAAGAGGAAATATAATATCTGGTAATTGTAATTAAGTCTTCAAAAGTTTCTCAGAAGTTTATTCTATGTTGCTTTCTAGAACAGAATGCATTCATTTGCTGTTGTACATCAATATACTTTGTGGAAACCATATAAATGGAATAGTTTCCTATTTCTGTTGCATCTGAGAGAGAATGTATAATATCATGTTTTATCATGGGCATTTAAAGTAAATTTTATTCCTTTTTCTCTTTAAAGCAGAATAAAGGGGAATAATAGTTTTTTCAACTTATTATACAGGTGTGGCAGTTCCAAAGGCTTCTGATGAGTTTAAAAATTATTGTTAAAGAAAGAATAAGATGTCATGTGTTCTAATTTGAATCAGCTGATGGTCAAATAACAATAATAAGGTTTAGCTCTTTACTATTCCTGTATTTTTAGAACAATAGTGGACACTTTTAATCTTAAAACTTTGGTTTAAAACTTTTTATAATGAATTTTAGTTCAGCATTTTTCAGTGTTCTTACTTCATCTCCCAATCTCTGGTTAAGCTGTCAGTCAGTGTCTGGCCCAAGAATAAAGGCATCACTAACAATTAAGACATACTGGTTCCAAATTGATGGAACGTTCAGTCAGTTAATGAAATATTAACAAAGGAAAAAATATTAGCAAATATTACAAAAAATGGGATTTATATCAGAAATGTAGAGTTGGTTCAGTATCAGTATCAATATCAATATCAATATTGACCATATCAATAGCAAAACTAACAGAAATCATATGATTATCTCAAAAGATAAAGGAAAAAGTTTTTGACAAAATACATCACCCACTAGAAAGCATGGGAATAAATGAAGCTTTCCTTAAAGTGATAAGCAGCATCTGTCTAGAACTATCACCAAGCATTATATGTAATGGGGAGAAGCAAACCAAGTCAAGGAGACAATCTTCAATTTTAGTCAGATCAAGATCAGGCAGGATTAGGAATGAGACATAAAATATGATATTACCATAATGTTCCAGGTGAGCCAGAACTGACTCAGGCTGACTCATATTTCAGGCTTGGGAATGGAAGATGAGTCACATGTATATCACATACCATTTGACAAAGGGAAGTTCATTCAACAATAGCATGGAAAATAAATTCAGCAAAGAAAGGTATTTCAGTTAAATGTAGCTTGTTTTGCCTCTGTATTTGCTACATGGGGCACATCTGGTGAGGAGGATATTTGACTCACATGGCAGTGGGGAAGTCTTTCAAACCCGAGGAACTCGGATTACTCATTGATTGGGCTTTTATGCCAAGGGTGAACAGGAAGGTACATCAATGATTTGAGCATTAGTTTTCTCAGCTATTTTTGTGGAAGGTTTCATTAATATTTTAGGAGAAAGTTATTGTACATAAAAGAGATGTTCTGGTCATCTTACACAGCTGTGGTAAATTTCTTTTTGTGTGATGGGGCTCACTTCCATGGTTCCCAGTCAGATTATTAGTAGGGTTACTTCTACCTCATGTAAAGAATGATATGAGTTTCAAGGGAACCAAGCTCAGCTAAAAAATAGGAAGTATCATCCAACCATGAGGCAGCATTATATACTGGATAGAATGCTGAATTTCAAGACAGAAAAAATGATTCAAATTCCATCTCTGACACCCTGTGTGGCTATTGTAAAATCATTCTATATCTTTGAATTTTGGACAGTTTGCTAAGACTATATATTGTAAATAGATTGCAATCTACATAGGTAGATGGAGTTTAACATATCTAAGGAAATTATGGGTCTTTGACATATCAAAATATTGTCTGATTATAGGGAGAGAGATAGTTTGGTATGTGGACAATTATAATAATAGTTGACAGTTATATAATTCTTTAAAGATCACATAATGCTCTATATAAATAGACTCATTTGATTCTCAATAGCCCCATAATAGAAAAGCTGCTGTTATCCCCATTTTACAGATCTAGCAATTGAGGTTCAGGGGATTGAGTAACTTATTTGGGATCTCACAGCTAATAAGTATCTATAGTGAGATCTGAATTCAGACCTTCCTGAATCAGAATCTGATTTTGGTCCGGAATTCTGGGGTCATCTTCCTATGTAAACTCTATGTGAATCACATAATCTCTTTTGGCCTATGGGAACTCAATTTTTCTCATTTGTAAAAGTGAATTTCTCAAATGTTTACAGCTCTCCAGGGGATGCTCCTAGCAACTACGACAAAGGCTGATGATCTCATTTGTAGCAGCAGGATTAATTTTGTGGTGACCTGAATACAGTGTGTGCTGTTTAGGTTTTTCCACGGTTGGGTAATTATTAAAGCACACTAAAAGTGAATGCTGGTGTTCCTCTTAGAAGAGAAGGTAAGAGGGTTAGGAAGGAAACTTTTCCAGGACGAATTAAATGTTCTTTTTAAAAAGTAGAAGAAGAAGGGGAAAAGGAAGAAAAAGAGTTTGAAGAGGCTGAGGAGTATTCTATTCTGTTGAAATACCACAGGTAAGAGAAAGGGAAGATGGAATCACTCAACTGTTGCAACTAAAAAAAATGCATTTGAGTATATTCCTAGAATTCAGTTAGGTGCTATGAAGAACAAGCTTTTTGTTCTTCAAGAAAAAATGATTTACATTCAAAGGTACTATCAAATGAGAGATCATTTTGGGTGGTTGGTCACTCCCAGTTCAGGTGGTGTCTTAACACTGCTCTACCTTGATCTGAGAACAACAGGGAGGTCTGATCTACTCCAGAGGAATGTACTTCAGAGAACCCCACAAGACTTCGTGATACAAATGAGCAGTGCCAGAATGAATTTAGAAATTATTGCTAATGATTGCATAATCTTTGGAAAATCAGTACTATCTCCATCTTTCCTTAAATTAAAAGTACTTATGAAACACTTGCTATGATCCCATTTTCTCACTGATACTTTAGCAGATTGAAATCTTAAATATTCCTCTCCTCCCTCTTTCTCTTTTTCTCTCTCCCCTTCAACTTGTTTTTATCTATTGCTTTCTTCCCTATTGGCTTCAAACATGCCAAAATTTTCCTTGATCCTGAAAAAAATTCTTTCATTAGATTCTGGAAAACCCTTAAGTCACTGGGTCTATACACTGAAGTATGTTGGTAAATGTTTAATAAATGTCTGTCTGGAAAAAAATGTAAGCAGGATACATTTTAAGTTTAATCTACATTATTAATGTTTGTTCTATTTTCTTAAGTCTAGACAGTCAATAAATAAAGCCTTGATTTGTAACATTTGCTGATCTGAAAAGTGTGAATACTCACACTGAACATTTAATAATCAGCTTTCTCAGGAGTTGATGAGCCAGTTCCATCACAGCCCTACTTAGATCTTTCCTCATTTAGTCTAACTCCCCTGAAAAGCTCTCTGCACTCTTCCACTTGTTCTCCACTCTTCAACACTTTGTTCTTACTTTATAAACTTAAAATCACCAATGATGTCCCCCTACTTGCCAAATCTGATGGTCCTTTTCTCTCATCTTTCTTGATGTCTCAGCTGCATTTGTTCATTCTTGGATTTGGTGTCTTTTATGGATTTTCATGATGTTACTGTCCCTTAGTCCTTCTGTTTGCTCCTTCAGCTCAGTCTCCTTTTCTGGTTCATCTTCCATCTCACAATCCTTAAACTGTGGGTTATTCCTAAGGATCTGCCTTGGGTATTCTCTCTCTTCACAGTTAATCAACAAATATTTATTAAGCACTTACTATGTGGCAGGTGGGGCACTGAGATAGCACAGTGGGTAGTGTCAGATCTGGAGTCAGCCAGATTCATCTCTGTGAGTTCAGATTTGGTCTCAGATGCTTGCTAGCTATGTGCCCCGGAGTAAGACACTTAACTCTTTTTGCCTCAGTTTCCTCATCTGTAAAATGAGCTGGAAAAGGGAATGGCCAAGCCACTTCAGGATCTTTGCCAAGAAAGCCCCAAATGGGGTCACTTTCTAATGGAGGGGAGACAATATGCAAATAACTATGAACATATGATATATACAGAGTATATGGAAAGTAATCTCAGAGGGAAAATAGTAGCATTAAAATAATCCTGGAAAAGTTTCTTGTAGAAAATGAGATTTTAAGACATGAAGGAAGAAACCAAGATTTAGAGGCAAGGAGGGAGAGCATTCTAGTCATGGGGGACAGAATATAAAAAATGTACAGTGTTGGGAGATAGAGTGTCTAATGTGAGGAATAACAAGTAGTTCAGTGTCACTGGATAGAAGAATATACAAAAGGGAACAAGGTATGTGAATCCTGAAAAGGAAGGATGGGGTTAGGTTATAATTATTTTTATAGCTTCCATATATTTATGACCAGTTCCAGTCTCTTTCCTGAGCTTCAGTCTTACATAATTGGCTGTCTATTGGATATTTCAAACTAGATGTCTTGAAGACATCCAGAATATATCCAAAATAGAACACATTATCTTTCCCTCCAAATACATTTCTCTTTCAAACTATTGTTTTTGTCAAAGCTTTTGTCATTTTTTTCTAGCATTACAGGTTTTTAATCTTAATGTTATCTCAATTCCTCTCTATTCCTCACAATATAGCCAAAGAGTTGCCAAATCTTTCCATTTCTACCTCTGACTCTTTCACACCTAATTTCTTCAAACAATTCAAACTTAGTTTAGTCCCTCATTACTTTTTGATTAGATTATAGTAATAATCTTCTAACTGATTTTCCTGCTTCACGTATTTTTCCACTCCATTCCATTCCATACATGGCTGCCAAAGTGATAGGGAAGATCTGATCATATGATTTCCATTATCAACTTTGGAGGTTTCCATAGCTTCTAGTATAAAATATAAACTCCTCTCTAATTCTTAAAATCTTTTACGACGAGGCCTCACCCAAGATTTCCAGATTTATTGGATGTTAAACCTTCTTATTCTTGTACTTGGCAATTCCAGTCAAACTGAGTTTCTGTTTGTTCCCCATATATAACATTCCATCTTCCATCTCTGTGTATTTACATTGTCTATCCCCCATTCTTGGGATATCCCAAGTTATCTCTACCTTATAAAATGTCTCTGTTTTTTCAAGACACAATTCAAAAACCTCCATCTACATTTATATGGGGAACCATGATTCCAATAATGAGTATTTTTTTTAAATGTTCTATCACAACTACCTCTTCTGGATCATATGACATACATTTTAAGGAAACTAATTCTATTCCAAGTCTATGAGACTGAAATGTAGGGTTTCATACTATATCAAGAGTAATAATGAAAAAAAATTGGAAATTTAAGAGTGTCTATTATCTGTTTTAAATTATTCTACAAAGTAATAATCATTAAGATGACTTTGTACTCATTAAAAAAGACATCAAACAGTGGAACAGATTAGGTATACATCATATAGGAGCAAATAAACATAGTATTGTGGTGTTGGATAAGTTCAAGGACCCCAGTTACTGAGAGAAATCACTATTTAACTGAAGTGCAATTAACTAATCCATGAACAGTGAAAAAGAGGAAAAGGTTTCCATGGTTGGTGTAGAATACCTTTTAGGAGGGAGGTAGAATGTTAGTCAATCAATAAATATTTATCATGTTCCAGGTACTATGTTTAGGGAAGAGATAGATAGTGAATTATCATTAACCACAGATTCAGCTATTGAGCATATATTAGCATAGTTACTGTCCAGAAAAGATGGAGGAAGGATGAAATGGCTTTGGGACTTGTGGAGTAAAAAAAGTTTACAATTGATTGCTCATAGGAAAGGATAGAGTGTATATGTTGGCAAATACCTATATTCTCAATAATGCAAAATTAAACATCTGATTGTATTTGAAAAATAATTTTATTGAGCTTAAAATGACAGATAAACAGAAATAAAAATTGGCTTTTAAATAAGTCCTTACAGAAAAATATATTTCCTTGAAACCCATTTTCTTAAAACCTTATAATAATAATTAAGACTTTAAGTTAGTTCTTATTTGAAGGGACACATTTATCAAGCAACATGATATCTAAAGATAGGAAGAAAGATAAGGTATTTTGAGAATCTTAGAATTTCAATGTAGTAAGGGACTTTATAGAGTAAACCATGATCCCAAACCTAGAAAGGATTTCCTATAAATAGATGACAAGTCATCATCTAGCCTTTATTTTAAGACCCCAAGACAGAGTAGTAAAAAATTTCCTTTCATTATTTGTGAGTTTATTTTGACATGAAGCCTATTTTTATATATTTTTTCAACTTTGGTTGATTGCTTCTAATTCTTTCTTTTGGAGGTAAGCAAAATTAAGGCTAGAGTTCTTCCACATGGTAGTCCTTCAAATGTATGCAGATAATTAGTGTTATTCCCTTGAAGTCTTCTCCAAACTAAACAAACAACCAAATCCAATTTCTTCAGCTTAGTTTCATTCAGCATGAACTTGAAGTTTTCAGCAGTGTTTTGCCCAATTCACGTTTTCCTCTCTGCAGGGCCATGTCTGCTTTTTATCATTTATGAATTAAAGGCTTACAAATTAAAATAATTGTTTATGAAAGAGTATAGACATTTTAGTTACAAAGACAAACATTTGTACATTATTGTTCTATACTGATCTTTAACTATCCATTAAAATAAGTGGGAAATATATCTCTTTGGCAAAATGTTATTAAATATTAATAACAAAAAATTAGATTCCAATATTTATTTAAAAATTAAATACTTTAATATAAATTTTTTTTACAAATTTATTGAGTATTCTTCCAATTAGATTGAATGATAAACTGGACAAAGATAAATTTCATAGTGTGTACATGTTAAAGAAACATCATGCGTCAATAATGTAGATCATTGGCTTATGTGGACATATTGAGGTTATTTACAATTGGGTCAAGAGGAAGGTCAAAATGAGTCTTCTGTGGGAAGCTCTATCCTCTTATTCTAATGATGCTTTGAGTGCTAATCCAATAAACATAATTTCTTCATATGAAATCGATCCTTTTCTGGTGATTCACAATTTTGAATTTCTTAAGAAAGGAGTGCTTGGTGTTTATGACAAATAGTATTTTTTAAAATGTTCTATCACAACTACCTCTTCTGGATCATATGACATACATTTTAAGGAAACTAATTCTATACCAAGTCTATGCAACTGAAATGTAGGATCTCATACCATATGGATAACCCGATATTGAATTTACAGATTAAAAGATACCTCCTAATCATATTGCAAAGTTGATGTCTATTATCAGCTTCTGAGATACAGTTGTACTCTTAGATGTAGATGTTGGAAGAAAAACGAAGAGATTTCCCCTGTGTGGCTCCTTTGGAATAAGGTTTTAATCAATTAATTGATAACTTTCTTTCCATAAGAAATGAAAATGTAGAAAAAATTGTGTGATTTCAACCTGAAAATTATAATATTTTAGTTAGTGATAAAAACATCATCTTGAATAATTATAAAAGAATTTGCTAGTTTTCCCCCTCTTCATTTGGCAATGGATCCTCCAACCATATTCTCCAAAACATCCTCACACCCATTCTTTCTCCTACTCTCCCTGTCCCTTTCCTTTTCCTTTTGTCTCCTTCCCCTCTTCCCCTTTCCTTTTCTGTATTTTCCCTTTTTATTCCTCCTCTTCTACACACTCTCTCTCTCCTTTTCCTCTCACTTTTCTTTCTATCCCCTTCTCTTGCTGACTCTTTCCTCCTTTCCTTCTTCTCTTCCTTTCCTCTCCCCCCTCATTAAAAAAACTTACCAGAGTTGGTGATTTGCTTGCCAAATACCTCTACTTCACAGAGACTGAGGAACTCTTTCACTTCAGGCATGGTAACAGTTATAAAACGTCCTTGCATTCCATCACATTTAAATATATGTTTCTGCCCTGGACTAATTCTGACTTTATCTCCACACCTAAAAATGATCATGTAGTAGTAAAGTTATCTTTCTGAAATAAGAATTATTTCAAAGTCCACACAAAAAGCATATAGCTTATGGTGCAATGTTAATGATTTTGGCACCATGACAATATTATCTGAGAAGTTAAAATATTTAAAAAGTGCTAATGCTTAGAAGGAGCTGAGGCTGGTGAAAGAAGCTAAGGACAACAAGAAGGTTTTTTATTTTGTTTTTTAAAGCTATATTGGGAAAATGAAAAGGGTTAGAGAAGGAATACTGTCATTGAGATATATGGAATAATGCTAATCAAAGATGGAGAGAGGAAGATGAGAGACTCAACTCTGTTTTCTTTCTTTCTCTTGCCAAGAAGAAGGATTTTTGGACTGGAAATTACAGAAGAAAACTAGGTAACTAAAATCAGTAAGAGATGAACCACATTATAAGGTCCTAAAGAAATCTGGAAGTGATTATTGAGTTGTCAGTGATTTTTGAAAGATCTGTTGAAAATAGAAAAGTTTCTGTAGGATGGTAAATATTATTCTGGGTCAACTAGTTAGCACAATTGATAAAAGTACTAGGCCTGGAGTCAGGGAGGCCTGAGTTCAAATCCAGATTCAGACATTTATTGGCTGTGTGATTATGAGCAAGTCACTTAACTCTGTTTGTCTCATCTACAGAAAAGAGATAGAGAAGGGAATGGCAAGCCGCTTCAGTATCTTTGCCAAGAAAACCCTCAATGGATCATGAAAAGCTGGACATGACTGAACAATAACAAAATATTCTTTGTTTTCAAAATTTGAATTTTATTTCCTGAAAAATGCTAGAAAACATGTTATTAAAAGAATAGTGCCACATTTAGAAAATTGAACAGTTAATCATAAAAAGCCAGCATAACCTCGTCCAAATCAGCTCATACTAGATTAAGCTGATTTCCTATTTTGACAGTATTATTACACTGGTAGATGAGGGGAATGTTGTTTATTTAGGTTTTAGCAAAGCATTTGATAAAAAAATCTCTCATGCTATCTCTGCTTAGAAGATGGAGCAATATGAACTACAGTTATGTTGGTTTGGAATTGTTTGAATGTCCAGGCTCAAAAAGAAATAGTGGATTTTTCAAACTTAGAAAGAGGTCTCTAATAGAATCCCTTTCGGAACTCAACTCTGTGCTGTTTAACTGTTCATGCTTATAAAATTTTCATATGATTCAAACTTTTGAAGGACAATTGATAAAGCTGGATGAGTTAGGATTCAAAATGATTCTAATAGACTAGAACATTGCTCTAAATCTAGTAAGATGCCTTTGCTTTTTATTACTTGTTCCTTATTTGACTAGACAGAAAAGTAAATGTATCAACAGGGACTTGTGAATTGTGGGTTTGAGTGGATGTGACACACATCCTCTGTGTGTGTCCACAGATAAGCTTGGACCTCAGGTAGTTATTTTGGGGTTCCATGGGTGAGAAGGAAGTGCTTCAGTATTCCTTATGCTTACATTTCCATCTTTAAAATTTTTAAAAGAGATAATCTACATATGAATTACATCATTGATAAGATTATTATAAAGGAACAGGCAGGCTTCCATAAGTGATATTCCACAGCAGACCAAATATATACATAGATGTATGCATGTATACAAATATGTGTATATGTATACATGTTTATATGTATATTTGTGATGGTGGTTGTTTATTAGTCATATGTGACTCTTTGTGATCCCATTTGGGTTTTTTTTTGGGGTGGTCTGTCATTTCCTTGTCTAGCTCATTTACAGATGAGGAAACTGAGGCAAACATGGTTAAGTGACTTGTCCAGAATCATACAGCTAAGAAGTGTCTGAGGTCAGATTTAAACATAGGTTTTCCTGACTCTAGAGTCAGCACTTTATCCACTGCACCACTTATCTGCCCCTGAGACCAAATGTTTACTCTTATGTAATTGGCTGAAAGATATAGAGAATGCAAGATCTCTCTGTACTCTTATGTACAGATAAATTGATTCCATAGGGCAAAACACCTTAAATACCTTCCTCTAATTGAAATATATTTACTCATTTATCAAAATTGAACAAGATTCCTTGAAAAACAACACTAAATAATTAATTATATTTTGGATATTAATAATAATAATTAATGATAATTAATGTGGAAGCAAAACGGTAATGTTCATTATTGAAGTATTTTTCATTGTCATGGAGAGGATTCAAAACAGGTGTAAAGAGGAATATCCTAAAGATGGTGAAGTTTTCTAGATGCTTCTACTTATGGATGACATTAGACATAGTGTGTAAGCTCTAAAATATTGCAGTCTTGTAACTGAGATCCATAATTAATTTAAAGAATTTGGCCTAAATATAAACACAGGAAAAACCAAGTAGATAAAGAATGTCAATAATTTAGACTATGATATAAAGTTAAATTGATAACCTACATCACTTCTGATTATTTGACTCATGACTGTATGCATCATTCCAAGAGAGGAAAGAAAGAAGAATAATCTCTTAAGTACTATTTTCAAATTATCTGAGATAGCCGGAAGGCCCAAGAAAGTTGTTTTGTCAATGCCTGAGTGTCAAAGGAGCTAAAATATACAAATGCATTGGAAATATTTTGTATCTAAATTAACGATGAATCTTGGTCTCAGTTGAGAAATTTTCTCCTGAAAGTTCATGTTAGATTGGCTTAAGGAGAGAATCAGAAGGATGGGCAAGGAAGGCTTTAATATTTTTTTGGTACCTGGGAAGGTCCTTTTTTGTACTGGGAGAATAGTATAAAAGATTGCTTGAGAAGTTACAGTGAAAATGAAAGCTATTCATTTACTTTGCAAAGAGAAATCATACCTGGGATTTGATTTGCCATTATTCTCGTTTGAATAACCAATTCGAATTTCATACTTTGCTGTCATTTCCACACAACGGTCTCCCCTAGGGATGATCATAACAGTATCCACGATGAATTCTGAAGTTAGGTCTACCATCCACCAGGGTTCAAAATCATTATTTGTATGAGTACAAGAATTTTTGTAGAAATCACTGATTTCATTCCCATCAATAGCTTTGTCAGATGAGCCAAGTAGGTGGAAAGTACTGGATTGGTAAGAAATTTTCCCTAATGCTCTATTGATACCTGAAATACATAATAAAAACATCAAATTCATTGTTATTTATTAAGAAAAAGAAAAAAAAAGATGATGTCTGAAGAGCCAATAACCAGTGTTGCAATGGGTTTACGCCAAGAATAATTTCTGGCCTTTACACCTTCTCACCCAAGAGTATCCTGAGCCCTTTCACATTGCCATCCACCCACTCTTAAGGCCCTGCCCTAGGATCTACTTGGGCCATACCACTAGTGAACTAGCTCCAAAGGAGTTTGCTTTTTTGTTGGGGGTCCTACATTACAACTCTAAATGCATTTTCCTGTAAAGACTTTGTTAGTTTATAATACTGAAGTTCTATAAGAAGGCTGAAATGAAGATTAATTTACTTGCTCCTGTCCTTGAGTAATAATAAAAAGACTTCTTCAAGTACAGTTAATTACAGCTGCTATGAATACATTCTAGTTCTGTTCCTCTGTGCACCTTTAATAAAGCTTTTACTAATAGTTTAAAATAGAAACAAGTGGTAGCTTTATTATGACAGTTTATGGTATGAATCTGAATGAGAGGATGGAGGATTGTTTCCCTTCAAGTCTCAGGACCAATGTGAAGGTAAAAGAGAATCATTTGTGGTTTCAAAAGGATGCTTATAGATTCCCCAGCTAAATTTTTCCTCATCTAACATAAGAACTTTCATGACTTATTTCCCCTGCTCTTCTTTTTGTGTTACTTAAGTGATTAGAGGAATCTTGTTCTATTTTGTTTGCCAATTATTGGCAGACTAAGAAATTCCCATTTTAACAAGTCCTTTTTTTGAGGGGATCAACCATGTCTCCTTTGGTGGAGTAGCCACAGATTGAGACAAGCTCTTATTTCATCTGGAACCTCTTTTTTGTAGGTGAAGTTTTATCTCTTGTGAGGTAATTCTTTGATCTGAGATAAGCTTACACTTTGGCAGAGACGTGGAGAATGACAGTGGAGGCTGTGTCTTTGATACTACACGAGAAAAAGAATAATACTAAAAACTCTAATTGAAAATATAAAAGGTAGAGATTTTCTTTTCCCTCTAAATTAATGCACATACTTTTCTAAAAGTTCAAGTTAAACAATTGAGGCTCACTTTTCCACAATAACAGAGGAAAAAATATTTCCTTCACTAAGTTGAAATGTTTCCTAAAAACCGGGAGAAAAGGGAAAAAGATAAAGTCTCAAAACCTGGTATGGATCCTAGGAAAAAATACTTTCGGGGTGAATGAATTTGCAGGCAAAAGCATCCATTTAGTTGTCTCCTATCTCTGCTTGTAAATGTGATGTAATCATTTTAGCGAGACAGGTAAACAACTTTTGACTTAGCTCTGATAAGTTCTGGAAGAAGCAAGAGTTTTCAATAAATAGCTATGTTCAATTTTAAGCAGGGTTTTAAAAAAGGAAATAGATAAATGGAGGGAAAAGCTTCTCTCAACTTTTATTGTGTATAATATAATAATTAACTTAATCAAAAATAGTTGGAATCATTTTTAAAAAATGGGAATAATATCTGATAAGTCATGCTGAATTTCATAATGCTTTTTCTATGAATTGTTAGATTGGGAATTAGAAATTTGAATGTTTTTAATCAGTATCAGAATGGACTTAACTCTAGGAAGAAAAGTGTCTTTATTATCTCTTGTTTATTTCTATTATGTTTCCTTTTGGGGAAAAGACCCCCAACTTTTTAAAACTAACATAACCAATGTATGTTTTATTTTAAAAAAAAACTATGTAATATATTACCTAAAGAAAAATGTAAACTATACAAATAGAACTTGGAAAATTTCAAACACAATTAATGAAAATGCTAATACCATAACTTTGGAAGTGGGAGGTGAAGCAGCAAGTTAGGAGAACTTGGAGTCTTAATATTACGTAGAAATGGTTTTATCTAGAATGTGTCTTCAAGAGATAAGCAAACATCAGATATGCCTCCTCCAACTCTTAGAGCTTTTAAAGGGTAAAAGGTTTTTGGCCCAAAGTATTCATCTTCCACAAACAAGGCTTGTAACAATATCGTTTCAGACATTTATTGATCTGGGAAAATATTTTCCTCTCTCTTTGGAAATGATTGTCTAATATTTAAGTATATAAACTTTTGCAAAGTGGCAGTTAATTTAGGTTTGATTAGCAGCACAAGGAAGAAAAAAAATCAGGAAAACAACTCCTTCACTGGATATTTATGATGTTCTAAAAAAATTGACTTTTGATTTTAATGTTTCAGATTGTAATCAAAGGCTCTAGTGGATTTTGTAATAAATAAGACAATTGCTCCTTTAATAGAGAAACTATGATGCCTGAGCCCCCTTTATTCTTTCTCAATACTACGAGATACTTGAGCTAACTATAGTGTTTCAACTGACTTAGGACAAAGAGTTGTTATTCCTTCCTATTTTTCTTTCTTGCTCAGGCTCCACTATTAGCCTTCACCAAAGTTTTATCCTAGCATGTCTGCATTGTTATGTTTTATTTAACCACAACAGACTCTGATGTTCAAAAATACTTAAGAAAAATATTCAAATTACATGACTGCAAGGCTATCTTTATTGTCATATATTATTTAGAGTTTTAAAAGTATGACTTGAATTATAATTTTCTGTCTCAATGTGAGACTATCCCTACAGAAATAGTCTCTTCTAACTAAATGTTTCCATGGGATGACACCAAAATTTTTATCATTCAAGCAATAAACATTACTGAAATGTGCAGTGATAAAGTATGACTGCATTTTGAATTTTTCTAGCCTTTACAGCTAGCTAGAAGTTGGATAAAGATATCTTTCATTTACATGCAATATTGTTCCAAAATTTAAGATAAGAAAATTTTAGCCTATGTTGGGCCATGTTAGAGTTAAAAAATATGTTGTTATGTGCTTTTATTAGTGAGAAGTCATGCACCTATATCCTTGATCAATTGGAAAGTATATTATTTCATATGACAAAACATATTAGAAAAAAGTAAACTTATTTTACAAGCAATTTTGGTCAGAAGAGAGTTTAGATTTTGGCTTATTACTACTTTTTTTTTTTTTGTTTTGTTTTTTGGCTGAGGCAATTGGGGTTAAGTGACTCGCGCAGGGTCACACAGCTAGGAAGTGTTAAGTGTCTGAGGTCCAGATTTGAACTCAGGTCCTCCTGACTTCAAAGCTGGTCTTCTATCCACTGTGCCATCTAGCTGCCCCTGCTTATTATTATCTTAATGAAACTTGTTTCTATTTATTTTGATTTTCCTTTTACACATGAAATGGCATATACTCCTGTAAATTTCTGTATTAATAACAATTATACTGTTGTTTTCTTAAAGATAAGGAATGTGAGGAAATAGAAATAAGGAACCTGACACATATTGAAGTTTGAAACTAATCACATTATCTACTTAGCTCTTTTAAAATTTGTAACATAAAAATTCACCTAAAAACTCTAGATGACTGTCAATTGACCAACTTATTTGAGTTACTTGTTTAAGCACATAATCAAAGAAAAAGATTGTTGCTATTTTGTTATTTACTTTAAATAATTTATTATTTATTTAAGTATTTATTATTATCATATTATTTATATAATAATTTGAGTTTTTCAATTGTTTTCAATCATACCTAATTCCTTATGTTTCTAATTTGGGTTTTCTTAATTGCTTTCTATTAGTGTGAGCATCCATTTCTTTGAACTAAGGGTTTCTGTTCTTCTGAAGCAAACATTTTTAGGGATTTCTAAAAGGCTTGATAGCTATCAAAAAGAGGGAAAAACTACAGAAAGGAAAGTGAACTACATTTATATAACTACAATTCTGAAAGAGAATTCCTACTGAATTTGAAATATTGAAGGGAGCTGGAAACAATTAGAAAAAATATAATCAAATGTTGTACATTTATAAAAAGGCAGTGTGATATAATGGATAGACTATTGAACTTAGAGACTGTAAAGACTTGGGTTTGAATTCTGATTTTGACACATAATATCTTAGAGCCTCAATTTCTTCATTTGTAAAAAATATAGCTTGAATGAAATAACATATAAAAAATACTTTGCAATATATAGACTGTCTATTATTATTGTATTCTAGTATTTTGTAAAATAATTTGTAGGAATTTTCAGGAATGAATCCAATAAGAAATTTGAGCATAAAAATTTATTACTTCCCTCATACTTTGTTGTGAGGATCAAATCATATAAAATAGAAAGTGCTTTGTGAAGCTAAAAGTGCTATTATCATACTCACCAAAGGGTCTGTCAAGGTTCTTTATGAGTTTTGGCAAGTCATGAGGCAAAAAGGGAGCCAGTTTGCCGAAGACTTGTACTTCACAGAAAGTCAGAAATTTCTTTTTCTCAGGAATGATGACAGTCACAAATCTTCCATTCATCGACCCACAGAAGAAAGATTCTGTTCTTCCAGGATCCAAGGAAGAAATTGTAGCGCATCTAAAGAGAAAACATAAGTTTTTGGTGTGCTCAAATAAATTATCTTGAATACAATATAAATAAAAATGGTAAAGTAATTCAACTTCTTATTTTGAAACATTTTATTTAGGCCTGAGGGCCTTCCCCAACTTTTTTTTTTTTTTAATAAACTTAGTGATATCCAATCCATGTATCATCACATTTCTGTACAGGAATAAGTCAAATTGGAACTATAATGATATCTAATCTACATTGATGTCAACTTGACTACTCTGGAGCGATATGACCTTGAACACATTCCTATTCTTGCTTCCATTTTGTTGCCAAAAATTCTTTGGGCCTCTACCTTTCCTTGAGAACTACTCTCACTCTTATTAATTTTTTCCATTTGTTAATTTTTTCTCTTATTCTGGGCTTTTTATCTATTTGACAATGAAAACTCCTGCTTAGAGACTCAGAATATTAACATAGAATTCATAGGTGGAAAGGACCTTAGAGATTATCTATTTCAATATTCTTATTTTACAGACATAAAAACTGGGGCTTAGAGAGATCAAATGTTTTCTCCAAAATTATATAAGTAGGAGGTAACTGAGCCAAAATGTGAATCTAGGTAGTCTGACACTAACTACAGAGCAGTTCCTTCAAGAGTTCTTGGAAAATTTCTCTGACTTCCTTCACCTTTTCTCCATCCTATGTTCCCAAATTTTCTTATGCTGTTTTTTGTCTGTTTCAAAAAAAATCTCTCCCCACCCCCCCTTTTTTTTAACAACTCAGAATCCCCCTTGTTATGATTGTTGTTGAGTTGTTTCAGTCATGTCCAACTCTCCATGATCCTATATGGAGTTTTCTTGGCAAAAATACTATAGGGGTTTGCCATTTCTTTTTCAGATTCCCCATACCCCCTTGTCTCACCCTCTGCAAATTACCATCTAGTCCTCTGTTTCATTTGTTCAGTCACAATGTCTATAGAATGTGACATTGTATTAATGTTGTCCTGAGCCAGCTATTTGAATAGGCAAAGGTGATTAAATTTGTATAGATATGATTTGATAGGGTACTAGGCAGACTTTCTTGCCTTAAAATATTCCAAAATCCTCTATTAAAATGTAGAAACTCAGAGCATGAAAGGTGTAAAGCCTACAAAAATCACTTTGCATACCATTTAAAAAGATATTACAATTAATATGCATACACATATATGTATATATGTATGCACACATTACACAATAAAGTATATATGCATATATACATTAGACATACACAAGTGCATGTTTATATGCATAAAATATAAAATGCATGCACATACACATGCACGTGCATGTATGTTATATATGTGAAAATACACACAGATACAGTTATATATGTATGTGTGTATACATATATATACACACACATGTACACACATATGTATATATGTATCTGTCTATCTTATTACCATCTTTGGATTAGAAACATGATCCCTTTAAGAGAACTACATTTTCTTTTCAGAGTATTCCAAAAGTATATGTGTTGGAAGACTACTATAGGCAGAAATAGGGAATTCTTTTTAAGTAGAAGCCAATTTGCAAAGCAGTTACTAGATGTCTTCCTTTTGATTCAAAGAAGATAATCAATCATAGGGGAACTGAGAGCAAATGTAGGACTTAGAGGTGTGTGAACTTTATCTTTGATCTATAGCTGAAACTGAAATAGATAATGGCATCACCCAGATTGCTGAACCAGTAGTGCAAGAAGGCTACTGAAGAGTATCTCTAGAATTGGAAGAAAGTTTCCATCCATCTTATTTAGTCACCATTTGTTTAGGAACTTTGACTGAAACCAGATCCACATTGATAAGATAGGAACAGAAGAGCCAGAGGCAATCCTTTAATTTGGACAATGATTTGAGAAAAGCTACCTGAAAGGGATTTATGCTCAAGTACCTTAAAGCTGGAATCGAGTTTATGCCCTATGGCATAAACAGTGGATACAAAGATTCTCTGGAAGTGAGAGAGGAAAACCAGAGCTAGATTCACTGATAACCAATGAGCATCAATGGAAAGACATCTTTCTTAGGTTTATTCATAGTTTAAAAAAATCTTTCATGAAAGTGTATTACATTTAAAAAATAAGATAGAAAATGCTTTAAAATGAAATAAGACTTTTGGGATGTCATGTGTAGTATTTTTTAATATAAATACATAGTTGTTTCAAGAAAGTTTTTTTTAAAAAATGTATAACAGTTACTAATACAGAACCTGTGATTTCATTGGTATAGGGTGAGAAATGGCTTCAATCAAATATTTTTTAATGGGTTGTCTAGGTCAAAGGTGTCCAACACTTAGCTCAGAGGAGCAACATTTCTCAATTATAGCCTGAACAAGACTAAAATGTAATTGGATAATATTTAACAAAATAAAAAAAATATGATAAAACATTTTAAAACAAAGTCATTATGTGGCCTACTGGGGTTCCTTATGAATGGATTAGTGCCCTTTCCTCTCTCTTCCCTTACAAATATTTTCCCCATTTTATTCTCTTAAGAATCCTGGGAGTTAAGTGCTATCATTATCTCTATTTTAAAGATCAGAGAATTGAAAAGAAGTGACTTATTCAAGGCCATATAGGTAGTACGTGTTTGAGGGCAGATTTGAATTTAGGTTTTCCTCACTATAAGTCCAGTGATCCAGCCACTGTATCATTTAATTGCCAGTTAAACACTGTTATAATACCTTTAGACTATGAAACCATCATCTAGGAACCATCAATTTGCAGCTTATCCAAACTGTACCACATCTTGTTTGAGTCCTGAGTGACTCAGATTGAATGTAAATAGCAACCATTTCTGCTTTGGCCAGAAACCCCAAGAAATTCTCCTTCCAGATTCATGTATTTATTTAGATTTTTTTTTTGGATTAGGTGAAAGAGGAGATTTTTTGCCTCAATTGCTATCTAGTCTTAATCACTGAATGGTGCAACTTCAGTCAAACTGAGATTCTTTGAAGACCTTAGTTTAAAAAGGCCAAAGTTTCCCTTTTCATCCAGGGCCATCGCCAGTCGTCCTCATCTATATCTAGCCTCTGGACACAGATGGCTCTGGTGGGGAAAGTGAGGCAGGTGACCTTGCTCCCTCACTTACATCCAACTCACTTGCATTACATGGCATCACCTCTGTAATGTCATGGTTTTTTTGAGAAGGAAGGACAACCAACAACACTCTCTGATTCATTAATTGTGTAAGGGAAGGAAGTCGCTTAACCTTTGACTGCCTCAATTTCCTGTAAAATGAGAATAATAATGGCATCTATCTCTCAAGATTATGAGGATAAAATGAATGAATATTTGTAAAGCACTTTGAAAACCTTACAGAGTTACATAAATGCTGGCTATTTAAGTACTAACTTTACATTTTTCTTCCCCCATTGCCAAAGATTTGTTGATGACTCATCACCTACAAGCACTGGCTATTTTGATTAATTATTACAGACTAATCACCATCATTCATATAATCATTAAATATATATTTTCAGACTTCTGCTTTTGACACAAGTTATATAACCAAGGGCAAGTTATGACTTATCTGAATTTCAGTTTTATCATCTATAAAATGGGTAAACTAACATTTAACTTATCTATTTCACAGGTCTGTTTTATAAACCTAATTGTTTTATTTAAGTGCGAGTTATAATGACTAAGATAAAAATGATCCCTATGCTTTTGGTGGTGTTGGGTAATCTTTGGGTTGTTTTTTTACCTCTTTATTTTAATTTTAATTTTTATTGTCTTCTTGGTCAGATCGTTAAGTTCCCAAGGAAAGAAATGATTTTTATTTCCTTTTTGACTTTAAATACTGACACATTTATATGCACCCAAGAGCACATAACAATTATTCTATATAGTGGAACCATGATGACTTTTCATTGATGCCCAGCCCTTCACTTTATTTGTGATGCAAGTGTAACTGAATTTAGTTTGCTTTTATTTAGGGGGATATGTCATCTGATCATTCATTGTGTCTACATGTACACAAAAGAAGCAAGAGAACAGAGGTACAAGATCATCATGTTTTGGATAGACACTTTCATTTGGAAGATTAAAAATATATTTGAGAAAAAATGTGGTTGAAATCACACATGTACATGTATGCATGTGTGTTTCTCACAATTCTTCATTTCAATTTTCTCTTGCAGTTCATATAAGAATGGATTTACCTACTATAATATATGTACCTATCAATTTATGTATCTATTGTTAAGCCCAAACAAAAGATTCATACCTAGGATTAAATTTGCCACCCCTGATTGATGAGTCTCCAACAAGAATCATAGCTCCATTTAGGTCTTCATGGCAACAGTCTTTTCTGTTGGTAATTGCAACATAATCGACAATGTATGATGAACCCAAATCTACCATCCACCAAGGTTCATACTCAGATAATGTCTGAATACAAGATCCTTCATTGAAGTCACTTGCCAAAGATCCATCAATAGCCCTCTTAGGAGTTCCAAAGATAGTACTGATACTTGACTGGAAAGCCCTCATTCCTTGTGATAGCAGTGGACCTGAAACGATGAGATTTATTTAGAAAATCTAATTAATCAACAATAACATTAGGAGAAAAACAAAAGAGAACAAGGTCAAATCATCAAATTCATAAATGAGAAGGGAGGGATTATGAGTATAAATAAAGAAAGAAATTTGTTTTAGATCATTATATATTATACTCTAAAGGACAATATGATGCTATATGTAGGAAAGCATGCCTCATGATTGGCTGAGGGGCCTCTGGACTTAAGATGTAATAAACAGCAAAGATGAGAGAGACTTTAAAGAGAGAATTGGAAATAGTAAGAGTTTGTGAGATGAAGTGAGAGAGAAGGTGTGAACTTTTGAATAGCTAATGGGAGTTCTCAAAGCCACATGTATCTATCTGTCTTCCTCAACATGTCCCTTCATTCTCAGCACTGGAACCCCCAGAAACTGAGAAGACTTCTGATGAAATGGTTCTTTCCTTGAATGAGCTGAAATTTTATCTTGCTTTTGAGTTGAAAAATTTGTTTATTACTCTTGTATAGTTCTATTGTCTACCCTAAAATGTACCAATTTCTTGATTTCTGCTCTGTAACTTGCTTGGATTGTTTGATTGTTAGACATGATTGACTTTTAGATAAGTTTTTAGGGGAAGGGAAGTTAAGTTGTCCAAGAGTGTAAGATAATAGCAACCTCTCCTTTTAGAGAGATCTGGGAAATAGATTTTATTATAGTCCCTAGATTGCAAATATCTGATATATAATAGATAGTTACAGAAGAGTGGAAGAGTGAGCACCCAGTCATTGCACTCTTGCCCTGTGCACAAATAGAAATTGCAGTATCCCTTTTGGAATAGGATATTGTGAACTAGCTTATATCTATCTAAGCAAATATCTGTAACACAGATCCTGGTGGCCTCAGTAAAATTCCATTGTATAAACATGCTAATAAATCTGAGATGCTGAAAGAAATAGATTATCTACAAAAGAATAAAATAGCCAAATTAATAAAAAGTATACAATTAAAATAAGTCAATCTCAGAAGGAGAAGTCAAACATGCAAGTGTAAACAACTTTTATACTATATAGACTATTTCAAAACATTGAGAAAAATGGTGATGGTTTTTCTGCAAAATATATATGGTTTTGGTCCTTTAATTGAATAGATTCAAAACTGAGAAGGAAAGTTATAGAAAATATGTTAATATATTTTGTTATTCATATGGTTATTTGTATTAATATATTAATGATTATTGACATTAAAACATTAATCCAAATGATTTTTATGTTTAAGTAGGATATTTACATAGAATACAAGGATGCTTTAATAATAAAAAAAACTACTAAATTACTAAATTTAAACTACTAAAATACTAAATTATAGCAACAAAAACAAAATGACTACATGATCATAACATTGAATATAGGGAAAGCCTCTGATAACATACAATATTCATTTGCATTAGTACTAAAATATAGAAATATTTTTCTTGTTATGATTAAAAAGCATACATATTCAAAACCATGAGCTAACATTATATATGATGGAGAAACACTAAGAGGATACTAATATTTTAAAAATATGAAACAGTGATATATTTTCTCCACTACAATTGCTAGAATTTTTAAAAGCCAGTCATGCATTAAAGCATAAAAAAGAAATTTAAGGAATAAGCATGTCAGTGAAGTGAAAAAAGTCTATTTGTAAAGAATTCAATTATTTATAATTAATTCCATCTTAAGGTTCATATATGTAATATCTTATTTGATCTACAACTGAAATAGGTGCTATTATTAGACATCTTTTGTGATAAAGAAACTATGGGGCAGATTATGTAGTTTAAGATTACCTTAGTCCATAGGAATTCACACAGCTAAGAAGTAGTTGAGGCAGGATTTGAACTGGTCAGTATTCATTTCTACCTAGATGCTATAAGAATTATTATATACCCAAAATACTCAAGGTGGTCAACAACCACAACACAATCAATAGTAGTAATGAAGTCCTTTAGCAAAGTAATAGATATAAGATAAATCCACAAAATCTGTATTTTTATGTACCATTAATAAAAATTAAAGCAAACTAATAAAGAAAAATACCATTCATAATAATATCAAGACATATCAGCTATTTGGATGGATATTAGCTCATCAAAGAGACCTTTAAAAACACAACTTCAAAATGATTTTTGATAAATATCAAGGAAGAACCAAACAAATTAGAGGCTATTGTTCTTTGTTTTAGCTAAGCAAATAGAGTAAAATATTAATACTATCCCAAATCACTTACAGATTTAAATTAATCTAGAAAGTAATAGTCTGGAAAATATATACTTCTTTTTCTCAAATTTTCACTTGAAAAATCCATGTGGCTTTTTTCATGAAGTACAAAACATATGTAAGTGTGTGTGTGAATTTTGAAATTATAGTATCAGAATAAGATAGATTGCCATGTAATCAAAAGAGCTGTGCCATTATTTTTAAAGCTTAACATTATTTAAGCTCAATATATTTCTTTCTTTTAACAAGACAATTAAGTGTGAGACCTGGTTGAGATGGGGTGTGAGACATGGAACTATTAACTATCAATCATAATAGGATTACATGAATGGAAGAAGGAAAAGTTTGGGATTTCTTAGTCAAAGATGTAGGCTACTTATAAGTAAAGACCATAATCCCTGATTTAGTTTCAACAATGAACATTGGGAATACAGTGTTTTGAGAAAACTGAAAAAAACTGAAACTAGAAGATGATAAAGAATTTGAGAAAAATATTTAATAAAGGAGGAGCTAAGGAAGTAAGGGAAGAAAGAAAAAAGAGGATGATGAAGAGAAGAGGAAAAATTTAAGTCAAGTAAATAGAAAATAGAAAGAGAAGCTTCAACAGAGCATTGGTTTTCATTTCATTGGCAATTAATAACTTTGCCTTGAATTTTGAATAATATTTTTGAAGACCTTTCCAAATAACTTTTAGTTAATGCTTTGTTGAAAATATACTCACCACAAGGTCTGATGTAGTTTTTCATGCCAAGAGATTTTGTTGGGGTACCACTATCAAAAGGAGTTGATGTATTTTTGTTTGATGGGCGGGACAACTTATGAGGGATATTAGGATTTGATGGTTGAATGCCAGGTGAAGACTGTGTCATTTTGCTAAGGACTTGCACTTCACAAAAAGTTAGTAACTTTTCTCTTCCTGGAATGATGATTGTAACATATCTTCCCCTCAAAGAGCCACAATTGAAAGATTTTGTCTTGCCAGGACCCAATTTAAAAATTGTAGCACATCTGCATAGAAAAGAGATTGTTATTTGTGAAGCTGTTTTTGTAGAGAATGAAAATAGGCTAAACAGAAGCTCACTGGGAAATATGCACTTTTCCTTCCCACTCCCAATCCTATTTGAAAGCAATTCTTGAAGGAAATATTACTTCCCCCCCTTTTTTTTAATTACCTGGGAGTTAAAAGAAAAAGCCTAACTTCCCAATTTTGTGGTCAATAAGATCAATTATTTAAGAATGATTTCATTGAAATTTGTTTCCAGATTTCAGAAATGGCATCAGAATCTTCCCTGTGCTCCAAGTACATAAAAATTGAGGATGGCCTTTGATTCTTCTTATTTTTTTCTCTCTTTCACTCAGCCCATAATTTCAGCCTAGCTAATAAGTTATCAAACAATCCCCATTTCTTTTGCAACATTTCTCTGTTCTATCTTTTCTAACTAGGCACTACCAATTCTTTCTTCATCAATGCAGTCAAACTAATTTTCTATCCTCCAGATTTTGTTTCTTCCAATTCATTTGGAATATAGGTCACAGGAGTTATTTTTTTCTTGAGTAGTTTGCATTACATGTCCCCTTTTTCAAAAATGTTACAATAAAACTATAGCTGGTAACATCCAGCTGAAATCTTCAATCTATTATTCATGGCCTTTGCTCCTGATTTCTTATATAATACTAAACTTCAATACCTACTTCCTATCAAGGATCCTCTTATTCTAAACCAAGTCAGTCCTCTCATTTTCACTACATTATCCTTGGTAGTTAATTTCTTTCTTTGGATATTTGCTTCTACTAAGCCACAGATCATTAGTGTTCTTCCTTTACAGAAATCCAGTCTTATCTTGTCTTCAAATTGCAGAAAATTTTATCTTCTTTCAAAAGACTTTCTTGGTGAGTGGTTCATGTTCAAAATCCCTTTAGTCACTGTTATCACAACACTTATTAATAAACATTATCCTTCATTATTGTTTTTTTTCTATTGATGCCCTCTAGTTATTTTTTTTGAATCTCTGTTAGTATTCTTAACAAGTTTATAAGCATCCAAAGACTAAAAAATCATGGGACTGAGATAGAGAGAGGGAAGAAATAAGTATTTATAAAATGTCCATTATGTGCCAGGTACTCTAATAGGTGATTTACAAATATTATCTCATTTCATCCTCATAACAATCTTGAGAGGTAGGCACTATTATTACCCCCATTTTAAGCTGAGGAAACTGAGACAGAGGTGTGCCCAGGATCACACAACTAGTCAGTAAATCTGAGGCTATGTTTGAATTTAGAAATTCCTGAATCCAGATCCAGCATTCTATCCACTGAACTCCTAGGAAGAATAAAGACAATTGCTATTGTTAGTCTAGAGAGATTCCCTTCCCATCTCTTAATTTTTGGGGGTACTCAGTTCTAATTCTGAGACTCTCATTACCCTAAGATCCATTTAGAATGTCCATACATAAGACTAACATGTGTATTTATGTATAGGGCCTGATATCCTGGTTGCTCATGACATAAGTTCATGTCATGTATACTAGTATAGAGGTATATAGTATATACTAGTATACATGTATATAGTATAGAGGAAGGATTATGGGAGCTGTAAAATGAGATTACTATGGGCTTGGTCACCAGTTTTTATTGCTGAAGGACATTGCCTGGGATAGAAGGACCAGGTGGTCATCTTACCAATGAACTTAGGATCTTATTTTTTACTATTTTGTGTCTCCCAGAGTATCTATCCTGTACTATACAGAGTATCCTGTATAATATAAAGCACATAGTAGACAGCTGAATGAATAGCTATTACTTAGCAAAGAAACTAGTGTGGTAACATGAAAAATTGTTAATCAAATGGTGGGAAGGGGATATGAAACAACAATTATTGGGAATTTTTGAAAAAAAAAAGGATACAAGTATATTTGATGAGTCAACTCTTAACTGCCATTTAAAGATGATTTGGTTACACAGAAGAAATAAGGGAGTAATTTAGGATTACTATGCTAAAATCAACTTCAGTTATTTAGTTTCATAAACAATGAAGAATTTAAAAAGAGATATTCTTGGTCTTGAGATAGCCAGGAAACCAAATCAAAAAGGATGGCATGTTTAATTTGTACTTATTATTGCCTCATTTCCAGCTTTTGCATGTAATTAACACCTCAAATATTAATGGGAATGAACAATGATAACTGAATTCTTTATTTTTTCATCTCTTGGCAGAATTCATAGCTTGGATTTATACCTAGGATTTGTCTTGCCACCATGATAAGATGAGTTTCCAACAAGTATTGCAGCTCCATTTATCTGCTCATGGCAACAATCTCTTCTATTGGTGACTGTCACAAATTCCACAGATTGTGAAGACTCCAAATCTATCATCCACCAGGGATCAGTTTCTAGGTGTGTTTGAATGCAGGAGCCTTTATCAAAGTCACTTTCTAAAGAATCATCCACAGCTTTTTCAGGAGACCCAGAGGGATCAAAGATGCTGGATTGGGAAACTGGTTTTTGCTTAAGTGACATTTGAACTGCAAAGAAAAGATATGTGATGTTAGAGTGAGTTAGCAAAGCATTAAGGAAGACCCTAGACACTATTTAACTGTGTGACCTTTGGCTTACTTCATTTAACCTGTACTTACTTTATTTTCCTCATTGGTAAAATGTGGACAATAATAATATCTAACCTTTCCAGGATTGTAGTGAGAATCAAGTGTGATAATTTTGGAAAGTATTTTGTGAGATATAAATGCTAGTTATTATATCTTAGCAAAAAATAGTCATTTAATCAATGTTATATGAATTTGTAGGACATCATTATTTGCAAATGAGTTAGGTTCTATGTACAGAGAAGAATAGTTTAATATAATTTATTATCTAATATCTCACATTATTTGCATTGTATAATAATCATCACTGTTATTAAAAGAATTGAAAAATGTTACTGAATTAATTTTATGAAAAAAAAACTTAATGAAGGGTCGGTCCTAATAAGGGATTAGAATTAAAGGGGGTGGTTGGAGAATGCAGAAGAGAGCCCATTGAAATAGCCACAGAAGACCCCTTGCTGTGAGCATTGATGAATGCTCTGGATGTTACAGGTTTAAACTATTAAGCTCCACCACTCTTCTCTGTTACTGATTTGCTCCTGCCCTAGACATAACCATTCAATTCAATATCTCCTATTACTATACATTCTAGTTCAATTCTAAACTATGTCCTTCACTTGAACCTTGAAGAACAGAATCTATTTTCCTTCCTTCCTTCCTTGCTTCCTTCCTTGCTTCCTTTCTTTTTTCCTTCCTTTCTTCCTTGCTTCTTCCTTCCTTCTTTCCTTCCTTCCTCCATTCCTTCCTTCTCTCTCTTCATTCCTTCTTTGGAGAATTTTTAAAAATTTCTGAACTTAAACTCTATACTATTAAATTCTTAACTTTTCAGGTTAAATTAATAAATTAATTAATTAAATTATTTTTTAGTTATAAGCTTATTTTTTGCCTTTCAAGGATGTTCTAATGTTTTCTCTCATTATACTAGAAGCTTTAAGGGATTATATGTTCCTGACTTATCCCCAAATATTTGAATTACTTTTCTTTGAATGTTTGCAGTATTTTTCCTTTATGTGGGAGCTCTGACATTCTTAGTCTTCTCTTTTTAATGTTTTTTTTCCAGGTATTACCAGTGGAACCTTTCTATCTATACTTTGCCCTGTGATTCTAATTAAAAAAATGTAGTCCTTCTGGAAAATTCATTTTTTTCTTTGAATATCTGTTTGCAATGCTTGCAGCATTACTAATTTCTTTTGGAGAGCTTTAAATTATGGTTAGTTCATTTTGGTTCTTTGAGGTTCACTGCAATCAATTTTTAGGACCCTTTCTGGCTTCTCAGGACAGTGTTAGGAACTTGAGCCCTTGGGCCTGGACTGTCACGATCTGTGTCCTGTAATACCACATTGATTACAAATTGTTGTTTATTGCCACTCTCCAGGCTTTCAAATTACCTGTCATGAGACTTTTTGGTCCCTTTAGACTTCCTTGAGGTAACCGTCTGCTCTTGTTCTTTCTGGACCTTGGAGGCTACATGTATCCCATCTCTTATTATGTTCAGAAGCTACTCTGTACTGGCATAGTTTTGTTGGCAGGAGTGCTTTCCTACAACTCATAGACTTCTGGCTAACATTTTGTGCAGTTCTGGGGTGGAAGAAGTCACTGGATTTTTTGATCATTTTTCTGATATTTGTAAATTTCAGGGTCTTCTAGTATAAAAGAATTGACAGTTTATATTTCATTCAGGCAGCCATATTGACTAAAAGTCTCTAACTCTTTTAAAATTCACCTGAACCATGGAAATATGATTCCCTGAACATGATGACGAAAAATTTTCTCACTGGCCTTTCTTCTTTTTGGGCACATAGAATTCTTCTCATTTTTTTCTTTTCCCAAAAGAAAAAAAATCATAACTTTTATTTTTCTTCCTCTTAAAGTATTATACTATTTTTTCTTTCCTTCCTTTCTTCCTTTCAACAACAATTAAAAACAACAACCCAAACAAGCGATACAGGAACTGCTAGAGGAGGTGAAGGTATTTTAACAACCTGATACAGATATATTTACAGCTGAATTTCATCAAATGTTTAAACATCAGTTAATGCTTAGACATACAAATTATTCATAGTAACTAATAAAGAACACATTATATCAACATATTGTATGAAACAAGTATGCTCCTGATACCTAAATCATGGAGGCAGTGGTATGTTGCTAAATGCTTAACAACCAGGTTTCTGAAAAAAGTACACATACTACATTTCCAAGTTTATCCTGCATTATTAACTTTTTCTCCATCACCTTCAAGTCTAGAAATAATAATTAAAACCCCTCAATAAATCAAAACCTGATTTGTAGCATTTGCAGATTTCCGAGGTATAAATAGGTTTACACTGAAAATTTAACAATTATCTCTTGTAAGTCAGTTTCAGGTGGTTCTAGCATACCATGGCATGCAAGGATAAAGCAGAGAAAGAAATTAAACAATATCACTAATGAATATGGATATAAAAATTTGAATAAAATCATAAATACACACAAACATACACATAAAAGGACATGTAAATTACTTACAATAATGATACATAATAATAATAGTTAAAAATTATCAAAATAACAAAGGTAATTAATCATATTAAGACAGAAATAACCTAAACTTCCAATCAATTTTATCAACCAATGTAGAAATAACTTTTAATAAAATGCTCTGATAGTTTATGCTAAAACACTAAAAAGCACAGCATAGTTTTATACTTTTACTAAATGACAAAATAATGCATATTAATCAAAATGAGAATGGTTTCAAATGAAGAAATACCAGAAAATTTTCTAATAACTCTGGGGGAAGGAGTAGTAAAGCAAAGATATTCCCCTTTCCTCACTATTTTTGGCTTAGTTCTAGGAATGCTAAATATAGCAAAGAAAAGGGAAATGTGTTAAAAATGTTTGTTAAAATTTTGAGAAGAAGAAATTCCCTTATTCCTTTTTTTTCTGAAGACACAATAAAGGATTAAATAACTTGCCCAGGGTGATATAACTAATGTCTTGAGGCCAAATATGAACTTAGCAAGTTGAATCTTCTTGACTCGAGGCCTGGCATCCTAGCCAATATACCATTATACCATCATCTTATACTATTACTACAGTAAATTCTAAGTAGGCAAATTTAGCTGAAAAGTAAAAAACCAAACAAGGGATAGAGGAGATTTCAAAATATAAAAAGACAATTTTTGTCACAGAAAATTGAAAAGATTTTGCAAAACAAAATGTGCTAGATTAAGCAGGGAAACTGTCAGTTGAGAAAGTTTTTGCATCATATAGCTCTGATAATAATTTGATATCCAAGATATATAGGGAACAAATGCAATTATTTTAAGATACAGATATATGATTCATACATATAATTTATATATGCATAAATATGTAATTATATAAGATACAGATATGAGATGAATATAAGAAATGTAAAGATGTGAACAAACAAATCTCAAAAGAGTTGCAAACTATTAGCAATCACAAGAATGCTTGTTCCAAAACACTATTAGTAAGAAAAATGCCAATGTATAGTCCTGAGATTTCATCTAATCCTTAGGTAAATTGGTTGACTGGACAAAAGATAGAAATAACTAATGTTAAAATGTCTGAAGGAAAGGAAAGCACTAATGTCATGTCCCCCTGGTGTTAGCTGAGTTTCTTAGTCACTTAGCTTCTCAGCTGAGCTAAGTCTCTAAAACTCTTAAAAGTGCAGAGCAGTAACTGCTATGAATTTATAGAGGGATTTTCTTCATCAAGAATTTGTCATAATATAATTGTGCAAGTATAACATATATCAGCTTGCTTGCTGTTTTAGAGAGAGAGGAAGGAAAGGAGGGAGGGAAAAATTGAGAACTGAAAATATTACAAAAATTAATGTTGAAAATTATCTTTACATGTAATTGGAAAAAATTATTAAGTGAGAAGAAAAGGATTTCAAAGTGCTTAATAAGCCCAATCTCACTTTATTCTCACAACAACATACAAAAAAGATTTTTAAAGTAATAAATGAAATAAACATTGGATCAAACATAAAAACAATGATAATATTTTTGGACTTTTTTTATATGTTACTATTTTGTTATTACTGGGATTATGAATGATATAAACTGATTTCTTTGTTCATGACCTAGAATTTTTGAAGTAAATTCTTAAGAGTAGGTAATGTCTACCATTTATATAGCTAGATAATGTCTAGCATTTATATAGCTCTTTAAGATTTGCAAAACACTCTATGTAGATATGCTGTAACATTTGAATCTCAGAATAGTCCTGTGAGACAGGTGCTATTTGTATCCCTTTGCCAATTTATATCTTTCACTTATTTTTCTTAGTTACACTATTGTTGGAGCTAAAGAATGATACAATGCCTCTGGAAAGTAATTTGAAATTTTGTTGACAAAATAACTAAAATGTTCATATCCCTTGACCCAGAAGTCTTATTCCTAGCCATATACTCCAAGGAAATTAATGACAGATATTAATATATTCTTATAATTAAAATATAAATGCCAGAGGCTTTTTGTATTAGCCAAGAACCAGAAACAAAATATGTACCAATTGATTGGGAAGTTACTAAATTGTAATATATGAATATAATCTTATGATATATGAATGAACCTTATGGCACTTTAAAAATGAACATATATGAAGAATATAGACTCAAAGATTTATATGAGGAGATTTACATAACTGATTCAGAGTGATTAGCAGAGAAACAACAAACACAATGACTACAACAATATAAATGGAAAGAACAAGAAAAAGACCAACAAGAAAATTAATGCTACGCAATTATTATGACCCAAAGTTGGCTGCAGAGAAGAGGAGAGTAAATATACTTCTTTCCTTTCACTGGAGACAAGGGGAACTCTGAGTGTGACATATAAGCTATCAAGAAAGACTTGGTTAATGTGTTGATTGGTTTTGCTGAGTTGTTCTTTAATTTTTGTTACAAAGAAAGATTTGATTCCCCCCAGAAATTAATGTAAAAATACAAGTGATCAATAAAATAAAAGCTAAAACAAAGAAAACATTTGAATGAAAAGAAGATGAAATAGGCTATGAGATAAAAGGCAAAAAGAAATGTAATCCAGGAGAATTTAAGAAAATAGAAAATGGTTTCCCATGGGGAGGAGCAGCATTGCAAGACACTTCAAGTCTCAAACCACTTGTCTTGAATTATGCCCATCTCTATAACTGGTTCAAAAATCATTTGCAGATCATTATTACACAAAGAAATGTACTTACCCAAAGAATTCTGACGAGAATTAGAAGCAAAGATTATCTGTGGGAAACTAGAACTCATAGAAAGCCAATCCACTTGAGGAGGAGTAAATTGTTGGGTATCATTAACACCAAAGATTTCTACTTTACACAAAGGTAGCACCTTTTCTTTGCCTGGAATACTGACAGTCACATATCTTCCTATCATTGCCTCACAGTTGAAAAATACAGTCTTTCTTGAAGGCATTGAAGAAATGGTGGCACATCTGAGAAGAAAGCAGATTATTTATGAAATTATTGTGATTTTATTTTGTTAGACAAAATGAATTTCAATAAAAATACTAGACTGGCAAATCATTGTAAGGGATTTCTTCAGTCATTCCTATTCTGTTTAGGCCCTAGTAATAAAGAATTGTCAGGTTTGTTGTCAACAGAATCATTTATTCTCAGAACAACCAAATAAGGTCGTTAATGCAGATATTTTTAATCTCCATTTTTTAAAATACAAGAATTGAGATATTGTGGCAGAATAAATATTAAACCTACAAAATTTGTTCCAAATCTTGGCTCATTCACTTTTTTAGCCTTGGGCAAGCTAATTAATCTCCCTGAGTCTCAGTTTCTTCACTTCTTAAAGGAGGATAATAAAACTTATGCTACTTATTTCAGAGCAGTATTATGAGATGTTTTGGCATGCTTTATACAATTATAGCATTATATTATTATTAGAAAAAGGCAGTAAACTTAGCAGAAAAAAATTAATTTGGAATCAGAAGGCCTAGGTTTGAATCTTGATATTGTCAGTTATGTGATCTTGGACAAGTAACTTAATCTTATTGTGTCACAGTCTTCTTATGTGTAAATAAGGGGACTGGACTATATCACTAAGGTCGTTTCTATCTTTCCACAACCCATTAACTCTATTATTGAGATACCTGAGATCATATATCTGGAAAATGAAGAAGCTGAATAAGAGCTGGGTTAATTCTGCCCTGGGTTAATATTTTGGAATGCCACATTCTAAGCTTGATTTTCTACTGAATTTCTACCCACACTTCAATGACAAACCTGAATGTTGCCTGATATGCAAAATATTACTCAATTTTTGTATTTGAAAATGATCTTTGATAACCCTCTTTAATTTCCTATGAATGTATCAATTCTGTGTAATTTTAATTATTTATGTACATGTTTCATTTTCTTTATTAGATTATAAGATTCTTGAGGGCAGAGAACATGTCGTTTCTCTTTGGATATATTCAGTTCTAATCACAATTCTCTATATATTGCAGAAAATTTGAAAGTCTTTGAAATGAATGACTGAATATATTTTAGGGGGACTTTAAAGCAACTTTAGTAACTTCTTAGATTCACAAGAAATGAACCATTTAGACAAAAAAAAGATGTTTACTTTTATAATAGTAGAAAATCAAAGAAAAAGATTAATGTAATTGCATATTCCTGATAATTGACTTAAATCTTCATTTAAAAATATTATATAAAGATTAAGCTTTGGGGATCCTTGGAGGAAAGATTTTGAGTGAATCACTTACTTTGGATTGAAATAGCCACCCCGATGAGGCGAATCTCCAACTAGAATCATAGCTCCAGTGATTTGGTCTTGGCAACAGTCATCTCGGTTGGTCAGTGAAACAAGGACAACAGAATATGTTGAACTCAAATCTACCATCCACCAAGGATCACTCTCTCGGAGTGTTTGAATACAACAACTTTTGTCGAAGTCACTATGGAAAGACATATCCAATGCTCTTTCAGGAGATGCAGAGAGAGAGGATACACTGGATTGAGAGGCTGACTTTCCCCTTGAGAGTAATGCAACTGAAATAAGAGAAAATTGTAATGTCAGAAGATAGTCACCAGGTAAGAAGTGGAAATTCTCTTTAGTAGAATGAGGAATTATTTTTGATACATAAGACAGCAAGTCTCAATTCTTAAATAATTGATTTACAGAATAAAGGTATCAACCATTGCCTTGGTTACCATGTCACTCTAATCTATTAGAATTATTCAATGAGTATTCAATGAGAATTACCCCCCCCAATATTCTCAGAATTCATATTTTTGCCAGTAAATAAAACTTCACAGTAGTAAAAACAATAACAAAACTCTATCAATGACTGTTTTAGCTTTTTAAAAATTTTAATTTTATAGATAATAATTTCATTTTTTAAGTCAATTATAATTTCTTAAGTTTTTTTCAACTTTATATCAAAGCTTGGTTTAGTGACATTCAAATGTCCTCTGCTCTATACCACATATCTGCACATATGGTGTACATATGCAATATATGTACATACAGACTGGGTGACCCATTCAGTGCCTTAGACAATTCTCTAAGACTTTAACTTTCAGAAAAGTTGCCAATTTGCACTGATAGAATTTCCTCCCCTATAAGTTCAGTGAGATCACAGGGTAATCCCTTATCTTTTAAATTTGTACCTTTAAATATCTTGAAATTAATTCTAAATGAAGTTTATGATAACGATAAAGTAAAAACACTGAAAGCTAACATTTACACAGTGCTAAGGGCAATTAGGTGGCTCAGTAAATAGATTTCCAGGCCTGGAGGCAGGAAGACTCATCCTCCTAAGTTCAAATCTGGCCTTAGATATTTACTAGCTGGGCAATCATTAATCTTTTACCTCAGTATCCTTATCTATAAAATGAGCTGGAGAAGGAAATGGCAAATTGCTCCAGTATCTTTGACAAAAAACCCCTCCAAATGTCATGAAAAGTAAAATACAATTGAACACTGATAATAAGTATTATGTGCCAACCTCTATGCTAATTACAATTATCATTTCATTTGATCCTCACAACAATCCTGGGAGTTGTGTTATTATTATCCCCATTTTATAGATGAGGAAACTGAGGCAAATAAAGGTTGAATGGTTGGCCCAGGTTCATACAGCTAGTGAGTGTTGGAGATCAATTTGAACTCAGGTATTCCTGACTTCAGGTCCAGTGCTTTGCTCACTATCTTGCCACCTAGCTGCCTCCTGTAACTTAGCTTCCTCTGAATATTCTGAAATTAATGTAGTCCAACACTATATTTCAAAAAAAATTTTAGATTTAAATCTATCAAGAATTGTTAAATTGTGCAGAATCTACTTGCAATATTTTCTGTGATTCTTTCTCTCAAATGAGGCTTTCAGATATTTAGTAAAGAAAACAACCTTCAAAATGTAGGGAAAGGTTTAAGTAGAGTGACTGAGATATAGTGAAAGACGAAAGGAGAAAAACTTGATTTGACATAGAGGGATACAAATTACAGTGGTAATTTGGAGAGCTTTGGAATTAGGAAACAAAAAAACAGATTAAAATTTGGGAAACCTTCTCCTCCTTGAGAAGAAGGATTCAATATGAAGAAAGATGATGAATCAAAGAGAAGAACAGGATTTAGGAAGAAGTATCTAAAGAAAAAAGCTTCATATGAAGAATTTAAATTGAAGGAAGAGAAAGACTTGAAGGGGAGGAGTAGAACTAAAACAAGAAAAAGACTCAGATGGCAGAATGATAAGACAAGATAAATCAGACAAATTGGTAAGACAGGTCAGTTAGAAAAGTAAAAAGATCTTGGTTCTGGATGTGAACTTGTTGATGAGGTGAGTAGAATAAAAAATCTGCACATTTGGAAAAAAAACCTCACCAGCCTAGTTCTTCAGAAGAATTCACTGCCTGAATGAAATATCACATTATTCTCAATATCTGACACTGCTGTCAGACCTAACCATGTCACTCCCCTACTCAACCTCCATTTTCTTTTGTTAATTTCTGGCATAAAATAAAAACTTCATCTACTTTTTATTTTTCCAGCTCCATTGGACATTGCTCCCCTTCCTGCATTCTATATCCAATCTGGCTTTCTTTCTTTCTTTTTTTTTTAATTTAATTTTATTTAATAATAACTTTGTATTGACAGAATCCATGCCAGGATAATTTTTACACAGCATTATCCCTTGCAATCAGTTATGTTTCGTTTTTTTCCCCTCCCTCTCTCCTCCGATCTGGCTTTCTTTCTATTCCTTTCATAAGACGCTCTAATGTCCCATCTCTGTGACTTTGTACCAGGTTATCATTTATACCTGGGATGTCCTCCTTCCGAATCTCTGCCTCATAGAATGACTTTTTTCCTTTAAGATGAATCTCAAGGCACTGTCTTCTACATAGAGCCTTTATTCTTTCTTCCTTTTTTAAACACACACAGACCAATTTTTTATATTTTTTTCATTTTAAACTCATTTTCACATTAGTTATATGTTGTGTAAGAAAAATTAGAACAAAAAGGAAAAACTACAAGAAAGAAAAAGCCAACAAAACAAAAGGTGAAAATAGTGTTTTAATTGCAGTCTTCATAGTTCTTTCTTTGGATGCAGAATCTATCATAGCTGGTCACATAGTCTTGTTGTTACTATGTACAGTGTTCTCCTGGTTCTACTTACTTCACTCATATCAGTTCCTGTAAGTCTTTCTAGGCTTTTCTGAAATTAGCCTCTCATCATCTTTTTTTTTAGAACAGTAATATTTCATTGCATTCATATATCACATTCAGTTATTTCTTAACTGATGGGCATCCATTCATTTTCTAATTTTTTGCCAACACAAAAAGAAGTACTAGAAACATTTTGCACATGTGGTTCCTTTCATCTCTTTTATGATCTCTTTGGGATACAGACCCAATATTGAGACTTCTGGATCAAAGGGTATGAAGTTTTATAGTCTTTTGGGTATAGTCATGAAGTCTTTCTTGATCCCCAGAACTACTAATGATTTAAACTGTTTTGTACATAATTACTTTCCATTTATTTGAATTACTTCTTTTTTATGCCTTTGTTATATATATTTTCATATATGTTTGTTATCATTCCTGTCAGACTGCAAGTACATTGTGAGTAGGGCTTTTTTTTTTTTTTGTTAACACATATCTTCAGGGCCTGCCACAGTGCTTGGAATATAGTAAATACTAGAATACAGAACAAATAAATACTTTTTGATTAATTTATAGGTTGACTGAAAGACAAAAATTGAGGATCTCACTTCTAAGAATTGAAGCATGGGGGAAATTTTTCAGTGGTCTGTATAGAGCATGCAATTTTAAAGATTTCTGCTATGGTCAACTGATTGCTATCTATTCTCAAAGGGTAACTTGATCTCCTTGTAAAGGTAAAAAGGATTAAGGACTGTTGTTTCTCAAGTGTAGTTTTAGAGATGGTAAAGGGGAAGGAAAGGCTTCAAACTGAAAACTAAAAGAGAAAATGGAGTTAAAAATGCAGAAGGGAGTTTTCATCTATGTCAAAAGGTTATGAAGAAGAAGGTCATAAAGAAGAAAAAAGGAATACTGAACACTTGGAGTTAAGAAACAAGAGGAGAGAGATGCACACTTTGAAAAGCAGTAATAACTTGTCATGAATCCACAGATATTGTTGTTTTTATACATAGGTGCAACCAGTTAAGAAATCATCCAGTCTGTGCTGGTCTCATCTGGCTTTCTTGGACTGCTCAAGGGATTGGTAGAAGTGTTAGGTCCATTCATCCAGGATGATTGTCACACTTATGTATTGTCATACAATTCACATACTGGAGTACACATATGACATATGCCTTGTATGTAACTATGGTATATGCTGTTATATATTATACATTGATTGAAGGTTTTTGTGTTCATTGATGTTATCAGTACTTTAAGATAGCCACAAAGCCTAATGTGATTTTGGTCTCCATTAAGAGGTATATAGATTCCAAGAATAAAGAGGTGATAGTCCAAGTATATTTATTTTACTTTTACCAGACCTCATCTATAGGTAGAACTAAGGTGTCCTTAGTTCTGAGCACCATGACATTGATAAACTGGAGGATGTAGAAAGTATAATGATTAGGAGGTGAAGGGGTTCTCTTGACTTCATGCCATATAAGGGTTAGTTGAAGGAAGAAGGGTTATTTGCTTGGAGAAGAAAAAACTCAGGGAGGATATGATTGGGTTAGGATGGATTAGATTTCTTTTGTTTATCCCAAAGTTTCAAAAATGCACATTGAAGCTTGATGTAAAGAAAAATAACTAAAGAAAAAATACCAAGCCATAGAAAAGTAGAATTGACTGTTTCAAAACACAGTAGATTCTTTAACTTGGAGAACTTTAAGCAGAGACTGGATAACTACAAGTGTATTATAATGAGTATTCTTTTCATATTAGAAAGCTGTTGAGATCCTTTCCACTTCTCAGCTTCTGTGATTTTTTTGTCTTTTGTTTCAAAGAATATCATTGACATCACAGGATGGATGAATTGGATTTAAATGAGGCAGAGTTGCCCAAAGTCATCAGCCCTACTATTTCTTTCAATCACCAAAATCCAGTGGCAAGACAAGTCAATTTTATTGGCAATGGCCTGCGATGCTCTGGATGACCTTGGCATCTTTGGTGTCTGTCCAAGCTCTAAGTGCTCCGTAGTGCCTATTTCAGATGCCTTTATATCCACTGGAACAAACAGTTCTCACCTACCCATTCTTAAAGGGGAAGTCTTCACATGCTTGGCGTAGACATTCTCCCAACTCACCAATAGATTTGAAGCCTGTTAATTACCCTCAAACTTGGTTTAGCCTGTCTTCTGAGACAGTGTGGTCCCTGTGCATGCTACAGCTTCTTGGAGTTACATGGTTGGATACCCTGGTGGATGAGCAGAGCTGAAAAGAGTTTAGCAAGCCCTTACATCCGCGATTCTAGTCCTCCCTGAATACCCCATACATCCTGATTGTGTGATATACATTATTGGTATATATGCTAATATGAGTTTTGTGTATTATGGCTACATAATATGCAATGTTATGATTGTATTATTGTTATATGCACCTTGCTATATTTCTGCCCATAACTTATATATTTTGTTATAAGATGTACTTGTGTTATGTGTCATATATTCCATGAAATTTGTATTCTTGAGCTCATATACTTTGCTACATGTGTTGCAGTATATTCCATTTATTATTTAGCTGTATGAACTATGGCTATCTGCATGACATGCAGCATGATATAGTATATGGGAGGATTAAGAAATTCTTGGGTTCAATAAACTATAGATCACTTTGGCAGAAAAAGGAAAAAAAATGAAATCAAGATGTAGGAAACAAACCTTGTAGGGAGGTGAGATAGAATAGAGAAGGAAGATTTCAATTATCCATATATTTTAATGGGAATTCTCTCTGTCAAAAGCTATAATAATTTCTTGATTTGACTTAATGATAATTGCCTCCTTCAAATACTATAACAAGAATGAGGAGATTCTATTTTATTGAATGATTCTCATCCACAAGGAGAAATTTGTTATAGAAGTGGAAATGATAGGAAACTTTGGGAAGAAGAGACCACTCTGTATTGAAAGGTGCATAATATGAAAGGCAAGCTGGGAATAGTCTGACACTGTCTTTCTGCTTGTATTTGTATTTCCAGGATTTAGTGCAGTGCCTGGTAGGCAGTGAAAGCTTAATAAATGTTTTTTGGCTGGTCCTAAGGAGATTTCAAAGAATTCACAGGAATAATAACTAGGATCCCATGGCCTAAGATTCTCAGGGGGAGATAGTCTTTAAAGACATGGAAAGATTTCATTCAGACAATGAATCAACACACATTTATTATTTATTTAAAGTAAAGGGAAAACATTCTATTGGGAAGGGAAAAGGATAGATGTTAAAATGATATGGCTGCAGAGGGAACCAACTGATCATCTTGGGGTTAAAAAATAATAAAGAAAATAAAAGAAAGGTCAAGTAACAAGATGAATAAAAGTACCTAGGCTGATACCATAAGAATGTCAGGAAAAGAGCTAATGTTTACAATAAGCAGGTTGGTGAGAAAAACTAAAGACATCAAAATGATTTTTTTTAAAAAGAAAGCTACGATAGGGAAAAGAAGAGAATCAACAAAGGAATAAGATCACTGTTTGGGGGAGATGGAATGATAGCAACTAAACTCAGAGAAAAGGCAAAGAAATTTAATTCTTCTATTTGACAGGTTTTCTTTCACTCTGAGTATGACCTTTGAACATGAAAGTGCAGAACAAACTTAGCCAATAAGGAATTTATCCCCAAATTAAGAAAGGAATTACTAAAACAATGCCCACTTACCTTTGAGTATTTTTTTTCCTTCAGAATTGAAATAATTGGATGATGTGATTATTAGCCTTTGTTAGTGCTATTTGAAAAACTGTGATGAATAGGAGAGGGAATATTACAGAATTGCAGATTTTTTTGAAAAGGGAAAAGGATAATACCTAAAAATGACAAGTCAGCAAATAGTTTCAGTTGCTGACAAAATTCTAAAATATATTAAATGATAAAATATATATTAAATAAAATATATTAGAAAACATAATGAAAAGGCAACAGTAGTCTCAAAAAAACCAAACTTATTTTGGCAAGAACAGGTCATGCTAAAGTAACCATTTTCCTTTTTTTTTGATAGGGGACATGATGTGGTAGGAACAAAGACTAGAAATTCCATATCATGTAAATGAGGCTAGTTTTTTCCTGAAAAACTAGTGAGACCCTCTTAAAGATTTAACTCATCCAGGGAACTAAGCCTTGAGAAGTTGATGTTGCCAATCACTTATATATAAAAAAATCCACTGCAGAAGAAGTCCAGATTCTTTGATCTTGATAATATTCCATTGTGAATTTATACACCCTTCTGACCATGTATTAATAAAACAAATTAAATTTAAAAGTGTGCATTTTTTAAAAGAGCCTGCATGTCTCTAAGAGTATCCTAATTGGTGATACCAAATGTCATCATCCTCAGAATCAGAAAGCTCCAGGTTTAAATATCATCTCCACTAAATAATAGCTCCATGATTTTGGACCATTTGCATTGTGTCATTATTGATATTTTGGTCAAATCTATTGCACAGCATGCAGTGATATGCCTTAGTAAATGGCGTTTCCTTATCTGAAGGTTTTTAAACTAATAGAATCTCAAGACCAGTCTGACAAAAATGTCCACTGGTATATGATTAAGGTAGCACCACTTGGCATTTTGAGTGTCAAACTTGTCCCAAATTCGGCCATCAAATTGCATCGCCTAGTTAAAAATCCCTTACACTGAAAACTGTAAAGAAACTATCCTGAACTGGAATAAGGATGAGGTGAACTGAAGAAAGGATGGGGCCAGCACTGATGAATTGGCCAAAGATGAAAATTCCCAACTGCCTGAAGTCAGTGTATGAAGATGACTAGAAATTGAATATCTTTGGTTCAGTGATAAAAATAAAAACAACTAATGATGAACTAAAAAATACTGGGAGAAGAGAAGAAAAAGAAGTGAGAAAGGAGAAAGAAAGGTGAAAGATAGAGACAAAGGTAGATTAGAAGGGATAAATATAAAAGGCAGAATTTTCTGGCAGTAAAATGATCAATATTAGGAAAAATATATTTTCAGTCCATGTCTTATGATTATTTTCCTGAACCATTAAAGATTTATGGGAAGAACTTTGTGACATTACTGACCTTATTTCCCCAAGTAAATCTAGTCACGAGAGGATATCATTTGGAAAACAGTATCCAGAGTTTATCTTCAGAGAATTAATAGGTGCGCTAGGTGTGTTCATTGGAGAGACCACATACCTGAATGAAAGATTTGTTCCCAATGCCCGAGACCTTTGAATGCTTTCCCAAAGACTTGTACTTCGCACATAGTTAAGAGCTTTCCTTTGCCAGGAATGGTGATGGTCACATATCTTCCTTTCATTGACCCACAGGAGAAAGACTCAGTTTTTCCAGGTATCATGGCAGGAACAATAGCACATCTGAATAGAAAATATATCTTTATTTATGAAGTTATTGCAATGAGAGAAAACAGAGTAAAAAAAGGGTCATGAGAAGTAGAGACTTCTATAGATAGTAACCACCCATTCATTTTCATGAGATTTCTCTGGTTAAGATTTCTACTCCATTTATCCCCTGAAAATACTAAAAAAAATTCATTTTAATAAGGTCGATTTTTGAACATTTATGTAATGAACAGTTTATTCTCCTCCTTGACTATGACACTAGCATCCTTCTTATTCCCCAACATGCACAACACCAGTGACTTTGATGATACCTACTTTTCTTCATCCTTCTCAGATTCCATTTTAATATGACCCATCAGACATCCCAGTTTATGAATCTGTAACACTAACAGTTATTCTTTTATAAAGTATATTTGCAGATTGATTTTATATGACATCTCCCATATTCCATGCTCCAGCCAACTTGGCTTCTGTGTTGTTCCTGTAAGTAACATTTCATTTTCTCTTTTTGGGATCCCTCCATGCTTGGAATGCTCATCTCCCTCCACTTCACTTTCAGTTCTCTTCAAACCTCAGCTCATTCCCTCCTATCTATATGAGGTTTTCCCCATGCTTCTAATTAGTGCTCTTTTCCCCACCCTGAAAATTACTTTTGCATTTTCATATTATTGCATAATATTGCATATTAGTCTGTGTACACATTAGTTTTCTTAAAGAATAAAAGCTTCCCGAGGACATTCAGTCAACTAGAATATATGAAGTGCTTACTGAATGCCAGGACTATATTAGCACTGGGGATAAAAATAAAGGCAAAAAATTCTCAAACAACCAAAAAATTCCCAGTCTTTACTTTCAAGGAGTTCACAGTCTAATGGGAGTGGGGATTACTTTATTTACTTTTTCTTTATGTTGCTTTCATTTGACATAGTGCTTTGAACATTGTAGGCACTTACAAAATATAAAAATATTTGTTGAATATATTGAACATCTTTGAATTGATTGAATTGAACATCTTTGTCCTTGTTTATTTATCCTTATTTAGGCACCTTCTGAATATAAACTGAATATAAAGTATTTTATGACTTACAATGGTATTATTGTCAAAACTCTTTTTTAGTTTTCATTTCCCCTCTAAGCCTTGTATAATACATTTATTGGAGTAATCTTTTAAAAAATTTATATCTATCCATATATATGTGTGCATATATTAATCAGCAAAAATCTACTCCTAAGCCTAAGACAGTGCTCTATACCTGAATATTTGTTGAATTATAAACATGTTCAAGTAGGGGAAGGGAAAAATTTTCTGAAGTCTTCATAAATTTAATATCAATGGCATCATACCTGCATTCAATTTATTGTCTTGGATTCATGAAATGAGGAAAATTCAGAAAAAACATACCCTCATAATCAAGTTATTTGGTACCTCAGAGAAAAGGGTTAAATACTTGATTTATATAGCTAATTGATTCAATTCTTCATTCAGGTTATTGCATTAAAACCTCAGGCTTCCTGGGAATTAAAAGTGGTTAGTAAATCATTTACCTGGGATTCAATCTGCTATCCAGATATTGGGATTCTCCAACTAGGATCATGGCTCCATGCATCAATTCCGAGCAACAATCTCTTCGGCTGGTGATTGACACAGATTCCACAGTATGTATTGAACCCAGATCTACCATCCACCATGGATCATTCTCTAGGTTAGTTTGCATACAAGAACCTTTTTTGAAGTCACTAAATAAAAATCCATCCACAGCTCTCTCTGGAGACCCTAAAGGACTGAAGGTGCTAGACTGGAAGGCTGGTTTTCCCCTGGATATCAGTGAATCTGAAAGGAAAAAAAGAGATAGATATTGGTGATTGTGAATCAGCTGTGAGTCAGTAAGAAGTGCAGATTCTCTTTAGCAGAACTAAGGTTTTGCATTCTTTATGTAAGGAGGAAAAAGTAAGGAAAGAACTTTACAAAATGTTTATGTGCTTCCCAGCTAATAGCTATTATGTTTGTGTATCAGACTTCAGTTTGGAACTTGATAAAGATTGCCATCCCTTCACCACTAGAACCATTCCTTTCTTTGAGGGCCCAGCTACTCAGTATATCCTTTCTGAAGCATATGCTGATTCCCTAGCTGCAAATTATCTTTCACTTCTTGAATGTCTTGGACCCCCTTTTGGGGGATCTGATGTATTTAGAATGTGTTTATAATAATAACTTTTGCTTTTGTCTCATTTCCTGTTCTAGATTGTAAACTTATTGAGAATAGGAACTTTTACATCTTCATAAACCCAGATATAGAGATTTTTAAGAACTAGAGTAAAGGATGTATTCAGAGAAATGTGTGCTTAAAAAGGCGGGGTAGGGGGACTGGTCATATGGGGAGAGCATTGGATTACAGATCAATGGTCTGTGAACTTCATTCACATCCTTGCCATGTTAGAAGATGATATTATAAGATTGAAGATTTAGAGTGAGAAGAGACCTTGAAGGTCCTCATAGAAGATAGATGCACCTAGAGGATAATGTCAAGAAACTAAGTTTCCTCTTAAGTAGGAATTGAACCCAGGTCCTGTGATTCCAAATCCAATATTTTCTACTCCACGCCATACTACCTCTATTATATCGTGCTGGTATGACTCAGGAAAGGTAAGATAAGTCCTTCTTCCCTCTTTGGTCTCCCTGAAAAGGATTCTCTGGGCAAAATGAGATGCAATGGGTCTTCTTGCCTCCTTCACCAGCACTTTTGTTCTGGCATGGAGTCAAGTTAATATAATTGTACATGTACCCAAGATAGGCTTTTGAAAGGTGAGATATGTTACTTCCTGAGTAGTGTCATTTTATTTCATCCAATGGCACAATTCTAGGTGATGGACAAAGACATGTCATGGAGAAAAAAATGAATGAGAGTGTGTGTGTGTGTGTGTGTGTGTGTGTGTGTGTTAGTGAGAGTGAGAGAGACAGAGCAAAAATAGAAAGTCAAAAAGAGACAGAAAGAGAAAGAGATATAAGGATGATGATTGAGGATATTATGAGAGGAGGGAAATAATTTAGTACAGTACAAAGAGTGAATAGGAAGAAGTAAAGGAAAAAAGTCCAAGAAATGGAAGGCAGAGAAGTGTAAGAAGAAGAGAGAAAAAAAATAAGAGAGGGGTAACTCATAACAGAATTCATATGAAAAACTAGATGAGGAAGAAAATCAAAGAGCACTATGAAAAAATGAATGAAATTAGATTAGCTCTACTAGATTTCAAAATGTGCTTTACCAAGTTAAGGGTAGCAGATAAATATAAAAACAAAAACAGATAGTTACTTTAATCTCCAGGTTTGAAGTATCTCACTGTGACTATTGCCCTAGACCTTCACATTTAATTCACCCTTGCCTGGAATAGTAGTCTCAGTTATGCTATTTTGACAATGGTGATCTGGTCTTAGAGATGGATTGATAATGTCCTGAGTTTTCCATAGCATTGCAGTATTAATGTTCTGAAAGATCAAAACAAGTTAACTTTATATTGGGACATTAGAAAATATATCTTTGGCAGAATGCCACAAGAAGGAGAGATGGTTTTTATGACCCCTTCTAAACTTCTTCCTTTATGGCTGAAATTCTTAGCACTTTTTATGTCATGGTCTCTCTTGATAGTATGGAAAAGCTTAAAAATAAACATCTTCTCAAGATAATGTTTTTTAAATGTGTAAAATAAAATGTATAGGATTAAAAAGGAAACCAATTATGCTGAAATACAGTTATAAAATAAAATAATAAGGTCACAGATCCCAAGTTAAGAACCCCTACTTAATTATAATTACATTTTCAATCATGAGTGTTTTACAGTGTTTACAGATAATATTGTTTAAATTCCTCTAATTAAGAAAATATACTTACCAGGTGAACTTATGGTATTGTGGGGCATGGATGATGGAAGCTCAGAATTAGCTTTGAATGACAGGTGGCCAGGAGAATTAGAATCTGATGATTTTCCAAAGACTCGAACTTCACATAGAGATAATATTTTTCCTCTTCCTAGGTTAAAAATACTCACATATCTTCCTCGAATCATCCTACATTTGAAAATCTCTGATTTTTCATGATTCAAGGAGCCAATGACTGCACATCTAAGGGCAAATCATATTTGTATTTGTAAGGATGCTCATGCTTACTGAAAACAGCTTACATAGAAATCAATAGAAGATGATTAGTTTCTGGTCTCACTTAATTTAAAATAGTTTCTTTTCTCCCTCCATCTCTTCTTTTTGAGTATTTGGAGTTAACTGACTTATTCAGGGTCAGACAGCTAATAAATGTTAAGTGTTTGAAGCAGGATTTGAATTCAGAAATTCCTGACTCCAGGGCTGGTATGCCATCCAGCTGCACCTGCATTTTATTTCAGAGCAACATTCAAAACTATTTATTTACTTGGAACAATAAAAAGGTTTGTTAAGAGGATATCACAGGAGAGAGAGAGAGAAAAAAAAAGGAGAGAGAGCAACTTGTGGTTAGAATAAGCTAAAATAATAAAACTTACAATACTACATAAATTTATAGGTTTAATGCTAATCCCATAAAGTCATGAAAGTGATACTTTTTAGAAATAGAAAAGCAATAATGAAATTCATCTAAAAGGATAACAAGTCCGGGATCTCAAGGGAGGTAATGAGGAAAAATATAAATGAAAGGAGCAAGGCATTTAGACCTTAAACTATAGGATAAATAACATTAAAAAAAACCTGAATAGCAGATCAGCAGAATGAACTAATTAGGTGAGAAACTAACAACTGAAAATAATATTCAAATAATGGATAAAACTGAATAATATTCAAGTACAAGGATATAAATTACTAGATGAAGGATTTTCTATTTTACAAGAACTGCTGGAAAAACTTGAAAACAATTTGGCAGAAACTATATTTAGATCCAAAGTTTATACCAGGCATCATAATTAGGTCTAAGTGGATACTTTTCCTACATATAAATGGTCACATCACTAAAAAAATCAAAGGAGAATGAGGAAAGATACTTTTTACATTGAGAATTAAGGAGAGAATTATTAAGAGATTAATATCTTAGATAAGATATGAAAAAGATAATTATTATTAATAGAACTAAAACATTTGCATAAACAAACTCTTTATCAATTTGGTGAATTAGGTTATAAATAAAATGTTTATCAAATCGGTAAATGGTATGAAGAAGACATGGTTATCAATTATGCAAAATATGGACATTATATAATTAATGGTGCCTGAGTGAATTCCATAGATGCAAAGATTAAATAAATCAAAGCTAAGAAAATGAAATTTAACATATGTATGTTTAAAGTCCTATATTTTGGGTTCAAGTAATCAATTACACAAAAACAGAATGGAGAAAGCAAATTTGGTTTATGCATAAAAGATGCAGGGTTTTTGTAAGCTTAATATGAATTATAGTATGCTATTGTAACCTCCATAACCCATACTCCAAAATCTCCAATAAAAAAAAAGAGTTTACAGAATGAATGATCAAGACTCTTCAGTGGAAATCCAGCTTTTAGGATATCCACTTTTTAAAAAAATATATTTTATTTTATTTTATAATAACTTTATATTGACAGAACCCATGCCAGGGTAATTTTTTTTACAACATTATCCCTTGCACTTGCTTCTGTTCCAATTTTTCCCCTCCCTCCCTCCATCCCCTCCCCTAGATGGCAAGCAGTCCTATATATGTTAGATATGTTGCAGTATATCCTAGATACAATATATGTTTGCAGAACCGAACAATTCTCTTGTTGCACAGGGAGAATTGGATTCAGAAGGTAAAAATAACCCGGGAAGAAAAACAAAAATGCAAATAGTTCACATTCGTTTCCCAGTGTTCTTTCTTTGGGTGTAGCTGCTTCTGTCCATCATTTATCAATTGAAACTCAGTTAGGTCTCTTTGTCAAAGAAATCCACTTCCATCAGAATACATCCTCATACAAAATCGTTGTTGAAGTGTATAATGATCTCCTGGTTCTGCTCCATTTCATGTAAGTCTCTCCAAGCCTCTCTGTATTCATCCTGCTGGTCATTTCTTACAGAACACTAATATTCCATAACATTCATATACCACAATTTACCCAACCATTCTCCAATTGATGGGCATAGGATATCCACTTTTAGTATGAAATATAAACTCCTCAGCTCAGCATTTAAAATATTTTCCCAGTTGAATTTAGCCTGTACCTCCAAACTTATTTCATGTACCTTATAGTCCAGTTCATCAGGAATGCTTGCTGTTCCATAAAGCTGGCATTCCATCTCCTCTCTCTAGGACTTTGCACACAGTATCTTGTGGGCAGGGATGCCATCCTTGCTCACTTCAGCTTCTAAGAATCCTTAGTTTTTCCTAAAGCTCACTTCGGGTGACACCTTCTATGATGAACATTCCCTGACTTCCCTAACCTCTAGTGCTCTCTACCTCAGCACACTGTCTTGTTCCTTGTTATCAGTTTATACATTAGATAGCGCCAGGAGAACGTGTAGCCGCCCCCTTCCCCAACATTCTCCTCTCTGGCTCCTTCCTTACAGTGTGAATATAGGCTTCAGCTCCTGAGTGGGGAAGTTGTAAAATGAAGTCATAAGATTTAGCTCTTAGGGCAGAGAAATCTCAAACAGCAGGTGAGGTGCCTGGGCAGCTCAGTGAAGATAGTGCTATAATCGGAATCAGAAAGCGTGAATCCTATTAGAAACACTTACTGCCTGTGTGTCCCTGGAACAGTCACTTATTCTCACTCAATCTCAGTTTCTTCATCTATATAATGAGGGTAATAATAGCACTTACTTAGAGGATTGTAAGGCGAAAAGAGGAAAAATCACACAGAGACCCTAAGACCCTACATGAATGCTATTTTTGTTATAACTTTTTATTTTTTATTTTATTATAAAAATGCCAAAGTCAGAGAGATGCAGAGACCACAGGAAATAATGGGTTTTTCCTTTGCAGGACTAGATTGAATGAAGGTCACTCATCCTACACCATGATCAACTAGCTATAGAAACAACTTGGAAGTTCCAACTAATGGTTAAGCATCAAATGGGGAAAAATTTGACCCTTAAAGGGAGCCTCTTTCTCCTAAATTCATTAGATGCTGAGTCTGTCTAAATGCTATGCTGTGAAAGGTCTCAGCTCCAAAGTCCTTGAGCCTGGACTCAGTAACTGCATGTCTAAATATCCCGGGGTAAATATGTCATCTCTCGGACTTCGGATTTCCCAACAGCTCATGTACTGTCCGGAATTGTGGAAAAGGCTGCAGGAGCACAGTAGCAGATAGTTATTATGCAGTATTTTATTGTCTTTACTGAGTCAATGCAAAGGGTAGAGCAATTGATAAAGTTAGGCATGTTCTGTTTCTCCTGTGAGAAATGACCCCAATTTATTTATCCATCCATCCATCCATCCATCATCTATCTATATGTATGTATGTATCTATCCATCCATCCATCTGTCTGTCTGTCTGTCTGTCTATTTTCTGAGGGTCACGCGACTTTCCTAGGGTCACACAGCTAGGAAGTGTTAAGTGTCTGGGGTCAAATTTGATCTCAGGTCCTCCTGACTCCACTGCGCCACCTAGCGGCTCCATGACCCCAACGGGCGCCCACCTGCACTCAGTGATAGGGCATATCCAGGAAGAAGTGGGAGTTTCCAGCCGTGGCCTCTCAAGAACTGGTTAAATCGGATAAATGCACACTCATTCACTGTAAATATTGCGATAGGATGGACACCCAGGCAGAGGAAGAGCTACTTCACTTTCCGGGATCTACAGGGAAAGAGGCCCCGCCCAAGCGCTTCTAGCTGATGGACAGAGCGCACTAACCCAAGGTGAGCCATGCCTCGGAGCCTTCCTCAACAGAGTAACGTTAGCTGCCAAAGACGGCCCAGTTTGCCTTCTCAGAAGAATCAGCCTGGGATGGGAGGAGCCTCAGAGTTTGCCTTAATTCTTACCTAGCTTTTAATTATGAATGGGCGGTGCCTCAGACAAACTGAGACTGGGGAGAGACTTTAGCTTAAAAAGTCCAGGCCTCCCACTGCGTTTGGGGCCATCTCCAGCCGTCCTGACTTTTGTCGGAGGACTGGGGAGGAGAGAGGGAGGCGGATGGCTTTGCAAGTTCCATCTCACTCAAATGCAATTCAATTGTAAGTCAAGATGCCATCCTACAGATGTCCCTGCTCTCTTCAGAAGGACTAAAACAATAAAATGGCAGCAGCACCACCTGGTGGTTTAAAATAGAAGTTCCTCGACATCCGAAATTTTTTTGGTTTTTGCTTTTGTTTCTTGCATCCATCTCAAAATGACGCACATGTTATGCATATGTTAAATGCTTTTTAAATCGAGATGAAGTAGAAATAATGTCCTCACTATGGCTTTCCCAGAATCTGCCTGGGATTAATTCTTTTTTCTGGGATTAATTCTTCGCTGGGCTTCTCCAGGATTTTGGAACTTCCTGCTGCCATCTGCAATCTCCTGACCTGATCCTTCTGGAACATAGCTCTACCTAATACTACTCTTTAAAGTAGTTCTTCTGAGCTTTAAAGGGCACAGTGTCACTCCCTGACACGAATTTGATTCTTGAAGGACGACCTTGAAAAAGTTTATTCCTTTCCATCTACTAATACTCCATTTCTAGACTCGTGCAAAAGGTAGCGTAGTTCTCTCTTCTCACCACCACGCTTTCATAGTCCCAGTGATTCTGAAGCTCTGTCAATGTACAAACTCCTTTCTTCACTCCCACTAACTTCCTTCTTTAGTCAACACTTTCTCCCCAATATCTTACTCCAGACTTCTCTTCCTATCATTGTGCTCTCTCAAAAGCTAGCTCCATAATGCACAAACGTTCTCTCTTAAAACTTTTCCTATCTGACTCCTTTCCTCGTCCATTGTTCAATGAAAACATAACTCTATCCTTATGACATTGCTTTTCTGACTGCCCTTCCCAGAACCAGTTATACTTTCCCACATACCCTACAACTTAGTGGTTATAACAAGGAAATTAGGATGCTCCTTTGTTAGAGTTCAAATGTTGGAGTTTGTTCTTCTCAGGGCACAGCCGGTTTAGAGGCTTAGAGCCCTTCAGATGTCTCCAAATCCAAAGGTTCTGTCCTTCAGCCTCTGCCTCTGCTTTCTCCTGCCTCCAACAGAGATGGAAGATCTCTCTTATCTCCTTCTGGGGAGCCCGGCACCAACTTGCCGGGGAGAGAGGGCTTCTGGCGTAGCTCCACTGAAATCCCAAAAGTGTTCTCTGCAGCAGAGTCGTTTCTCTCGAGTCTAGCGCGATCAGCCAGCCAAGAGGAAAAAATGTATTCTGGAATGGCTGTCTCGCCTTATATCTGAACCTTCTGAGAGAATGGGATTATGGGTTTTCTCCCATAGTGCTCTCTGGCCCAAAGAGCTTTAAGGTGTGGACTTTGAGTAAAGGTGGGAACACAAGCCTTGTCTTGATTAGTTCTACTTAGTACCTTGTTTCAGGTTCTGGCCAAAACATCTTCTTGTAAGATTAGATCAACTCTAATTACTTAGCAGTTAGTAAGGATTGTACTTCAGGGCTTACAGGAACCATTGGAATCCTGGCACATGAACTAATGGACAATGGATTCCTTATGGACTATTTCTAGGACTTATGGACATGTGTAAATTTTCAGGTTGATTCATGTTGTTACATTACTACTAGCCTGTGTTATATTGCTATGTGCTTATGTAAATTATGTATAATGCCTCCCATATTGATGGATTTATGTATACCATGTATATCTGTTACAAAGTTCTGGCCCATATTGATGGATTTATGTGTACCCCCTCAGAAACCCCCTATGTTTTAAAACAAAAGAAAGGGGGAGATGTTGGAATCCTTACTAACTGCTAAGTAATTAGAGTTGATCTAATCTTACAAGAAGATGTTTTGGCCAGAACCTGAAACAAGGTACTAAGTAGAACTAATCAAGACAAGGCTTGTGTTCCCACCTTTACTCAAAGTCCACACCTTAAAGCTCTTTGGGCCAGAGAGCACTATGGGAGAAAACCCATAATCCCATTCTCTCAGAAGGTTCAGATATAAGGCGAGACAGCCATTCCAGAATACATTTTTTCCTCTTGGCTGGCTGATCGCGCTAGACTCGAGAGAAACGACTCTGCTGCAGAGAACACTTTTGGGATTTCAGTGGAGCTACGCCAGAAGCCCTCTCTCCGCGGCAAGTTGGTGCCGGGCTCCCCAGAAGGAGATAAGAGAGATCTTCCATCTCTGTTGGAGGCAGGAGAAAGCAGAGGCAGAGGCTGAAGGACAGAACCTTTGGATTTGGAGACATCTGAAGGGCTCTAAGCCTCTAAACTGGCTGTGCCCTGAGAAGAACAAACTCCAACATTTGAACTCTAACACTCCTTGCTTCTCATTTCTATTTCAAGCCTCTTTTTTGGGGTGCTTCTCATTTGAGGTACATGCTATTCATTTAATCCAGATACTGGTGACCATTGTCTTTCAACCTTCGTTGCAGTCTCTTATTTCCTTAGTGAGTTTAGTGCCTGGATCACAGTCTTGTCTAGCCCTCATTCTAGGTAACTAACATTCTCAAATATACTAATGTCCCAATTTCTTCATCAGCTCATTTCTCAGGACTTGCTTATCTACTCAACCTTAGCTATAACACCAGCTTTTAATTATATTCTCTAAGACACAACATTTATAGACTGGTTAAAATTTGTAAAATATCTTAAATATTATTTCACATTATTTTCAAAAGATAAAATTTAGATTCATACCTGGTATTCAGTATGCCGCCATGAATAGGTGAGTCCCCTATTAGGATCAGCGCACCTTGGAGTTCTTCAGTACAGCAATCTTTTCGGGGGGTGATTGCTACAGATTTCACAGTTTGTGTGGAACCCAAATCTACCATCCACCAGGGGTTATTCTCTTGGGATGTTTGAATACAGGTGCCTTTTTCAAAATCGCCTAGTAGAGACCCATCCACAGCTCTGTCTGGAGACCCAGAAGGACTGAAGATGCTGGACTGGAAGGCAGGTTTCCCCCTGGATAGCACTGGAGCTGAAATAATGGGATATTTGAGGATAGAAATGGATCAGACATCCTATCAAAGATCTGTCACTAGAATGCAGTTGTCCCCTCTACCTGGGTTCAAAAGAAGCACTGTCTTAAAGAGCTGAAGTAGAACACCCAGCCATCATCCACTGATGTTGCTAATATACGTCACCCTCATTTTTATGAATTTATAATAGAATTCAATTAATATGCTATCCTAATATATCTTCTTTTATTATCTTGTCAGTTGTTTTTAACTCTTCATGATTCTATTTGAAGTTTTTATTGGCAAAGATGCTAGAATGGTTTGCCATTTCCTTCTCCAGTTCATTTTCCAGATGAGGAAACTGAGGCAAACATAGGATCATACAGGTAGAGGGGTCTGAGACTAGATTTGAACTCAGGTCTTCTAGACTTCAGACCTGGTGCTCTATTACTCTGACACTTAGCTGTTCTTTTTCTAAACAGGTCTGTGAAAGTGAGAAAATTAAGCTCACATCATGATTTACATAGTAGTCTCAGTTCCCCATTTTACTTATCTTGTAGATATCTGGCTGATGGTTTAAACACCATTTTCTATTTGTTTTATTGCACAGTTTCTGAAAAACATTAATAGGCTACCCGTGCACATTAGAGTGATGTTAAGGTGAACTGCAAAATGATGTGGGAGATTGGAGCCCTTCCATCCAAGCAATGTCTACTGGTTATCATAAACATTGATTTAAAGTTCCTGGTAACTGTGGTCTAAAATATGGAAAAATGAGGAAAAATTTTGGATTAAATGAATTGAACTGGGGTAGTTATCTCTAATCAACTGAAACATCACTTATATGTACATTTTAAACTCATCCTTTTGCTAAATGGAACATAGGTCCTTTTCTAGAAAATTTATAGGATAAATGAGTCAGTTCCAAATAATTCTATGCATTGTATCCCAGGCAAAATTTCCCAAAAGGATTAAAAATATCAAGATCATATTTAGAGATGTTTAAAAATATCTAATTACTAAAAATATAAAAGAAAGGTTCATTAAATGCTTTATGTTTTTGATAGGCTACTAGTGCCTTCTCACAATCTTTATCACAATTCACAGATTTCTTTTTGAGAGGTAACTTGAAAAATAGGGCTTGTGTACAACATATGAGCTGGATATGAATATTGAAAAAGGTAGAAAAAGAGAACATAGAAATAAGTAAAGAAATTGAAAATACAGAGCAATGTGAGTAAGGGCTGGAAATAATTTTTAAAGGAAGAAAGTTTGAAGAAGTAGTGTTAGAAGACAACATAATTAAAAAAAAAGCTTCTAAGGAATGTTCCTTGACTATGTATACTTGGAAGAAAGAATATTATAAAATTGTCCTTGATTCATTGTGATGAAGAAAATAGACTCACCAAAGTTGTTCTCTGTATGATCAAAATTATAAGATGTAACTGAAGATTCAAGACTTCTGGTTTTCTTTTGGTCCTCATTAGCAAAAGAAAAAAAACCCCAGGTTTTTCCAAAGATTTTCACATCACAAAATGATAAAACCTGATGATTTCCCAGATGGAGGATTGTCACATATCTTCCTTTCTTTTTTCCACAATTGAAAATCTGTGTCATTGCTTGGCCCAGGGAATGAATAATTGCACATCTGGAGAGAAACAATATTGACATTTGTGAAAATTTTGTGGTGATTGAATATAGGCTACTCAAGAGGACAGCTGAAGATGAATAATTTATCCCCTTGTATTACCATGACTCAGAATTTAAAAAGGCTTCCTGCCAATGTGATCATTGCTAAAGTTTGACATTGTGGAAAGTTTATCCTTTTTATATTCCATTTACACAGATGTACAAATTTATTCTCAAAAATAATAGATTTGAAAAGTTATAAAGAAATGTATTACTATCCCTCCAGCTTTCAAATGATAAATCTATTTTCATTTATTTAGTATTTTATTTTTTTCTCAGTTACATGTAAAAACAAATTTTAATATTCATTTTAAAACTTTGAGTTCCAGATTTTCTCTCTTCCTACTTCACCACCCTACCTCACTGAGAAGGTAATCAAATTGAAATAGAATCAGGGGTCCTCAAACTACAGTCGCTGGCCAGATGCGGCAGCTGAGGACGATTATCCCCCTCATCCAGAGATATGAAGTTTCTTTATTTAAAGTCCCACAAAACAAAGTTTTTGTTTTTACTATAGTCCGGCCCTCCAATAGTTTGAGGGACAGTGAACTGGCCCTCTATTTAAAAAGTTTGAAGACCCCATAGATTATGCATATGTAGTCATGCAAAATAAAAGATAAATCTGAATTCCATACCTTGCATTGAATATTCCACCCCAATAAGGTGAGTCTCCCACCAAAATCAAGGCTCCATTTATCTGTTCCTTACAACAACCTTTTCGACTGGTGATTGACACAGAGTCTATAGTTTGTGTTGAACCCAAATCTGCCAGCCACCAGGGGTCAGTCTCTTGCAGTGTTTGAACACAATAACCACTTTGACTAGATCCATCCATTGGTATATCGGGAAATTGATGGGAAATGTAGATACTGGACTGAGTTGTTTGGACTCCTATTATCGGTTTTAAACCTGTAATGATGAACAAGAAAACAAACAAACAAAAAAATAAAAAAAAACCAGATGAAAATACTATTCTTTGATCCATATTCACTCTTTTATAAATCTCATGACTTTTTGACTAGAATGACTCCAAGGAATGATTGTAACTTAAAACATTCATCTAAACCATTCAATCAATATTTCTCTTTATATGGCTTATACTGTAGTATTACTTATAGTAAAAAAAATACTACTCTTTTTCCAAAACATTTATCCGCTCAGCTTTACAGTTCCATTACTGTGGAGGTCTTGGGAAACTCCACCTTACTTTACCCTACCAGAAAGACAAATTATGATGTCAAACCCCCAAGGCTCAATTTCCCCAATAAATCTGTCCATGACCTATGCCATTTTTACTGATTCCCTATTGGGGTTAGATTGCCACAGTATTCTGCTTCTTGGTGTCTTTCTTCTCACCCCACTCATGCCTCATGGAGTCTTGCTCTTTATTATAGCTAACTAACTCAGGGTGCTAAACTCCGCTATGGATTTAGCTTGTCAGCCAATGGTATACTCCTACATCATGGCATATTCCCTTTCTCCTGGCTAATTGTGAGTTTCACTAGGGAGCTTGTCCTTGTAAATTGTTAAAACCCCTTTCCTTGCTAACTATACGTCTCCCAAATCTATTTCATATTTATCCTCCTGGTGTCTATTTTACTTCTTTATTTTTTCATTAACCTCTTCTCATAAATAAAGAGACCTTTTGACAATGAGAAAGCTATTATGAATTCGTCATATGACTGAACCCCAACATTTGATGCCCAGTCTCTTCATTTGGTGCTGGACCTCAACTCTATCAATATCATTGTTAATTTTCTTAAAGAAAATAAATTGAATCAGAATAGATGAAAAAATAATGAGCCTGAGTTAAAGTATTAAGTTCCATTTAAATATTTGGGAGATGGGAAGTTCATGTAAAAGAAGATTGGCAGATACAGAAATAAAGTCTCAGATCTGTCTTCAAACTTTTCTCAGGATCTCTTCTGATTGTCCATCATATCTTTCCCAGGTCTCTGCCTGACAGGAACAACCAGTGGAATGTTGTGGAAACCCATGGTTGACCTACGAATCATCCTCAGAGACTAGATTTTTCCTCAGAATTTCTGAGCTTAACTTCATAATACATTTTGCACGTGTCACTTTAGTATATATTTAAACTTTTCTCGAATCTGCTTCTATTTTCAGCATATGCTTTCTTTGGGAGAAATATTAACCCTAATAGACATTGTTACTTCCAGGTGATCTTTGCCTGATATGTAGTGTGTGCTTTCACTTATTCCCAAACCAAACATTTTAGATATCAAAGGAGAGACCTTAGCTTCACAAATCTGGATTTAGGAGTTATTAGGAATTGGTATTTCCCCCTGGCTAATGTGATTTAATTAAACCTTAAAGTATTTCCTGAGTGATATGCAGAAGAGCATGTAAAGGGTTGAAGGACCTGTGATAATATCTAAAATAGTCACCTTGGGTTTTTTTGTGACTTCTGAAATTTTTTGTAATAGGTGCTTTAAAGCCATTTTCATGGTGTGGAATAATTACTGGGAAGGACAAAGGTCATGGCTGAATTAAAAGAAAGATTCATAGTGAAGTGTGAAGACTCTGAAAAGAAAGACCTACATCATTCTGATCCATAAAAGCTGAAAGAAATTCGGTCATTCTCATATAATAACTAAAAGCTACTTGGGACCTTGCTTTGGAAGGGTGCATTATAAAGTTTCATGTCAAACTCAAAAACCAATTATACAGAAATTATGACATTTTTGATGGTTGAACTAAAGACATAAGGACATAAGATATGGAGGTCAAGGAATCTTACTCCAAAGGTTATAATATTTTTTAGCAGTGGGGAATAAAAGTTGGGCAGAGCTCAGCAGATCACAATTAAGAAGCCTGAAGAGAAATAACAAAATACGGTGAAAGTGGAGAGGGATGTTGAATGATAACAAAGGGCAAAACTGTAATGGATGACAGCAATGGCAAAGGAGTTTAGTATTCTTATGGCAAGGGAATGGGAAAAGTCCAGACAATCTATGGACCTTTTCTCAGAATAATATTTTTAAATTAAAAAAATAATATATAGGATGATTTCAAAGCAGGTCAAATATATTGATATTTAATTTTATTTTCAAAATATCTTTAAAAACAAGTTTCTATACCCTAGATCAAGATCTATGGATTTACATGAATCATCAAATCTTACTTATAGAAGGACTAATTATATCATTGATGTCCCTATTATGAGGAAAGAATACTCACCAGCTAAACCTGTGTCATTCCTAGCCTTGGGTGACATAGGCCAGGATATAAGACTGTCTGATAGGAGATCATGAAGGAGAGAGTCTGAGGCTTTTCCCAAAACTTGTACTTCACATAGAGAGATCATTTTTTTTCTTCCTGGGTTGAAAATACTCACAAATCTTCCATGTAAGGTCCCACATTTGAAAAACTCTGTTTTTCCATGGCTCAAGAAACTAATGGTTGCACATCTGAAGGAAAACCATATTTTTATTTGTAAAGATGCTCACAAAAACAGCTACACAGAGTTAAGTGAAAGATGATTAATTCTGTCAAAAATGACATTACAGAAATTTGTCTTCATAGCTGAAATTAACAGCAGCATGCATTGTCTCCTACTGATACTCATGGATCAATATATTTTCTTCTTCTTCCTCTTTTTTTCAAAATTAATATGCATATCACCTCTGCTGTTGCAATTAACATATTTTTATTCATTCTTCCTTGTTTGCAACAAGTCTATGTTTATCTTTTATCTTCTTTTTATCCTTTATCTTCCTGCCTTTATTTATTTATTTATTATTTTTTATTATAACTTTTTATTGACAGAACATATGCCTAGGTTAAAACATCACCATGTGAATAAAATATTTAATAATAAGAGACTGAATCATCTCACACATCAATATCCATATATGATCCATTTTCTAGTTTCTAGCCACTACAAACAGGGCTGCCACAAACATTCTTGCACATGTGGGTCCCTTTTCCTTCTTTAGTATCTCTTTGGAATATAAGCCCAGTAGTAGCACTGCTGGATCAAAGGATATGCACAGTTTGATAACTTTTGGGGCATAATTTCAGATTGCTCTCCAGAATGGTTGGATTCATTCACAGCTCCACCAACAATGCATCAGTGTCCCAGTTTTCCCCGCATCCCCTCCAACATTCATCATTATTTTTTCCTGTCATCTTAGCCAATCTGACAGGTGTGTAGTGGTATCTCAGAGTTGTCTTAATTTGCATTTCTCTTTTCAATAGTGATTTGGAACACTTTCATATGAGTAGAAATAGTTTCAATTTCATCATCTGAAAATTGTCTGTTCATATCCTTTGATCATTTATCAATTGGAGAATGGCTTGATTTCTTATAAATTAAAGTCACTTCTCTATATATTTTGGAAATGAGTTCCTGCCTTTATTTAATACAGTGTTACTAGCACTGAGAATGGTGCTGATTCATAGAAGACACTAAAAATTCCTTGTTGAATGCAATATAATTGAATTGAAGATTTTGGTTCTTATGTAGCATATACCTATATTACCTTCTGAGTGGATGATCATAAATGGCCTTCTCCCTAGTCTTTTTATCTCAAGCTTCTGGCCCTTTCAATCCACCAAGGGCAAACCTATTAGAATTATCCTTTCTCAAGGATAGCTAGCAGCACCCCAAGAGAGGTTCGATCAGTAGATTATAATTTTCCAGTACTTTTTGACTACTTTATTTTATGTAACAAGAAGAGGAAAAGAACGTAGCAGATCAGGGCTTTGCATACACTTTAAAACAGTACATATTTTCCAGGAACCAAATGAAGGTGATTTTCATGATTAATCAACTTAAGTAGAGGCATTCCAAGAATGAAAGAAAAAATTCACTTCTTGGGCATTATAGGAAAATGGATGTTAGGTATGTCTGAATGTTTATATACCCTCACTTATGACATGCTTCCACCACTACTTTAGGACTCCTGAAATGTAATAAGGACCTCATGGCATTTGTAACTGGATTGAAGTGGTGGGTAGAGAATGATTCTTGAGTCCTTTAGGAAAGGATCTTCATCTCTTAAACATCACCATGTGAATAAAATATTTAATAATAAGAGACTGAATCATCTCACACAACAATATCCATATATGACCCAATTAAGTAAAATTCTAGAACAACTCCTTGATACTGACACGAATTTATGAATTTAAATGAAAAACTTTGGGTGAAGATTTGGTAAGAATATATTCCATGCATCCCTCTTGGTCTCCAGAGTGTCTGTTTTTTGTGCTCAATTAGGAGGAAAAAATTGGCTGTGTATAGATTCGTGGGGTCTACTTAGTAAAAGGACAGGAGTGGAGATAGGGAGTTACATAAATAGAAGAAACTCCCAGGTCAAGAACTCCTTTTACCAATGTTAGTCAGCGTCTTCTCTACAGTTTATAGTCTAAGAGGGTTAGCCAGAAAAGAGGGCCTTAGTGACTTATCCAAGTTTTCTCATTCAGTTTGTGTCAGAAGTAGGAGCTAAATATTGGTCCTCATGGTTTTGAGTCCAATTTTTTTCTCCATGACCCTATTAACCTCATTTTCAGTCAGCTGCTAAAATAATTTTCCTACTCCTAATTTTCCTCTGACCATGTCATTTCTCTGCTGAAGAACCTTTATTGGATGGCCATTGTATTTAGCATGAAATATAAACTCCTCAGCTCAGCTGGGAAAATCTTTCCCAGGCTGAATTCAGCCTGCATCCCTAGTCTTATTTCCTATTACTACTCGCTATTATGCACCGGTTTTCCAGCCCAGCAGATCTGCTTGCTATTCCATGAAACTGACCTTCCATCTCCTCTCTCCGAGACTCTGAGGCTGTCCTGTATTCTAGGAATAGCATCCCTGCTCATCTTCACCTATAGAAATCCCTAATTCCTCTTAAGTTCAGGAGACACCTTCTCTAGGAAACCTTCCCTGACTTCCTCAGCACTCTCTACAACATCCTCAAACTAACTTTTTCTTTCTTAACAGTTTATATGTTGTACAACCCTGGTAGGATATATATGGGGCACTCCCTCTTTCTCTTTGACTTCTCCTCTACTATATGGAGGATGCAGGCTTCAGCTTTTGAGTGGGGAAGTTGCCAAATTAACAAGATTTAGCAGCAGGACAAAATAACTTCAAGATAGCAGGTAACGTTCAATTAAATAAGAACATCATGTCTAAAGGGAGCTAAAATACATATTTGGCTAAAATATCTGCTTTTAATGATTTTATGTAGTAGCTAACATTTGTATATTGCTTTACAAAAGTTTGCAAATCACTTACAAATATTATCTTGTTTTATTTTCAAGAAACGAAGCTTTGATTCATACCTAGAATTGAATGTACCACCATTATCAGGGAAGTCTCCCACCAGGATCAGTGCTCCATGTAATTCTTCAGTACAACAATCTTTTCGGGTAGTGATTGCCACAGATTCCACCGTTTCTGTCAAACCCAAATCTACCATCCACCAGGGATCATTCTCTTTGTATGTTTGAATACAGGAACCCTTTTCAAAATCGCTGAATAGATATCCATCTACAGCTCTTTCAGGAGACCCTAAGTGATGGAAGGTACTGGACTGAAAGGCAGGTTTTCCCCTTGATAGCACTGGAGCTGAAATGATAAGGCAAGAGATGTCAATCAGATATAAAATATAAAGTGCAGACTCCATCACTAGAATGAAGAGTTCTCCCTTACTCCCAGGGACAAAAAAGTGATTTATAACAAATGTCTATTAGCCACTGATATTGCTAATATATGTCATGCTTATTTTAAATAATGAATATTTTATACTAAGATACTTTCCTCTTCCAACCAGGAATGTGGAAAGAAAAGTGTACATGATCATTTGTATGCCATTCATATTTCTCTATTTTACTTGACTTCACCTGGCAATTTTATATGACTATCATCTTGATGTTTATTTTTTCTAATAGTAAACATTTCAATGGTTAGAAATCATGTTTAAGGTGAACTATAAAATGCTATAGAGTTTGGGAGTCTTATCTCCATGTTGCATCTATAGGTTATCATAAGCATTTATTTACTGCTTCTGGGAACTACAGTCTAAATACATGGCATCATAAATTTTTGTGTGTTTAATTCTTTAAACCAATCAATACATTCTGTAAATACACATTTTATATCATTCTTTAACTTTTTTTTGTCTAAAAATGACCTGGGTACTCTCTAGAAACTTTAAAGGATAATCAATTAAATCCAGCCATTTCTACATAAAACATCCCAGAAGAAATTTCTAAGAATTAAAAAAATATTAAGAAAATACTTAAGAATATTTAGAATATCTGATTACTAAAAATATAAAAGGATCCATTGAGAACAGAAGGGTTCATTTGTGGTTCTTAAAGTATTTTTCTTCACCATCTTTATCACAATTCACAGAGTTCTTTCTGAAAGGTAATTTGTAATATAGGCTGCATTCATATTTTGTGAGCTGGATATGAACAATGAGAGAGGAAATAGGAAAAGAGAGTAGAAGAAGAAAGAGTAAACAAAGAAAGTAAAGAAGAAAAATTTTTTGAAGGAAGTAAATTTAAGAGAATAGGACTATAAGATAGTGCACTCTTCATAAAATGTTTTAGAAATTATATTACATCAATCAAATATAGAAGAATGAATGTTACAAAAATGTTGCTGATGCATTGTAGTGAAGAAAATATACTCACCAAAATTGTTCTGTTTGATATCATAAGCATATAATCCTTCAGATCCATGATTCTTGGTTATTTGTTGATCATCAAAGGAGTTTGAATACAAAGTATAACAGTTTCCATTGAAAACCTTATTTTTTGAATTCCAGGTTTTAACAAGGATTTTCACATCACAAAATGATAAAACCTTTTCTCTCCCTGGATAAATAATCGTTACATATCTTCCATTCATTGCTTTACAATTGAAAACATGTTTTGTTCCTAAACTCAAGGAAGTAATGATTGCACATCTGTAAAGAAATAATATTGTTATTTGTGAGAGTTTTGTGATGATTGTATATGGGAAAATATAAGAGGAATTTTTATTATGACTTTGCAGCCTTGTAGTTGATTTAGCTCTATTTATTCCCTAATAATTAAAAAAGGCTTCCTACCAACACTATTATGTGCTAAATATTGAAATTGTAGTAAATTAATCCACATTACTGTAAATAGAGCTAACATTTATCCTTTATCCCATTCACAAAGATATGGAAAGAATGATCTTTGACTCTTCTATATCTCACACCATGTTTTTGTCCCAGACTAGGCAGTCAGCCCTAACTTCTTAGCCTATCATATCTTATATTTCAATGAATATGGTCAATCAAACCTAATGATAACCAGTGACATTATCCAAAACCCTGTTGTCCCTGCAGTGGTTGTTCCTTGTCTACTCTTTTCCTTCTTGACCTCTTTGCCTACAAAGTATCATATCCAGGACATATATTCTTGAAATCATATGTTTCCTTTGTTATAGAAAAAGAAACTCAAGAAATAGTCTGACATGAATCTTAAATTTGGAGACAGAGTTTTTTTTGAAAGTATTTAGAGAAAGGCTTTCTTGGATTCTACAAATTAAAATTTTAAAGAGAAAATAAGTCCAGAGAAGATAGGAAATACTGAAATTATGAAGACATATAAGGAGACAGTTCTGAAGAGAAAAATGGCAATAGGTTTCTATTGAGACTGACATGTATTTGGATGTATGGAGGAACTGGCAACTAAATGAATTAGAAAAATGATGAATGATTTATTTCTTTGTGTATCATGACTTTATAGTCTAATAGTTTAGCTCTACTTGTTTCTTAATAATTAAAAAAGACTTGCTGAGAAGATGATAAATATTGAAATTGTAGAAAGCTTATCCATATTACTGGAAATGAAACAAGATCTATCCTGTATTTAAGTACTTCATTTAGAAAAAAAAGATAAATGGATAGATAAAAGGAGCAGGGAAAATAATAGATGATTGTTATAAAAGGTAAATAGTACAAGACAGAAGAGTGTCATGATTATTAAGCACACAGTGTGACATACTTGGCTTATTCTTTACACACTCCAATGATCTTTGGACTTCCTGACTAAACTGTATACTACTTGAGGGCAGATGACCTTTCCTTTATATACTATATCTGTAACAAAGACCTAATATATTTAATGCTAAGTTTCTATCATGCACACAATTAATGCTTTCTCAATTAGGGAATAAGTGTGCAAATAAATAGAAGATTAAGTGAATGTTTCTTGGAAATTATGGCTGAATTGTTATAGAGAAAAACCATTCTTTTAAAAATGGTATGGAGAAATAAAGTAAGGAGTACCCTGGGGGTACCTTCCTGGAAACCACATTCTTAGGACTGTCCTAAGTAGAGCAGTTCCACCTTCCAGTTTCAGCCATTTTTTTTCCTCAAGAGGCAAAGATTTTATTACTATGCCTTTGACTGGTGGGCTAAATTACAAGAGAAGTTAGGAAAGAAGTGGGGAACAAATAGTATCCTTATAAAGTATTGCTCTAAGAGGTAGAAGATGTATGGTTAGGTATTTCACTACTGTAAACCTTAATCATATTTTTTAAACACAAATATAGCACTTTTCAACACTATTTTCAGCACAGAGGTTCTATTTTATCTTTATCCATCCCACCCCCAAGGCCAAATGCATTGAATTTATGGAAGGGAGGAAAAGGAAGAAGTAGAGGAAAAGACAGACTATAAGTACCAAAAAGTGAATATGCTCAGAATCAAGCTAAAGTCAATTTCATTGCATTAAAATTTTCATTTCAATTCTATGCAAATTTATCCTAATATTAACGAATTGAAAAGTTATAAAGACATGCATGATCATTCTACGAGCTCTCAAAAGATAAATCTTAATTCCATACCTTGTATTGAATATTCCACCCCAATAAGGTGAGTCTCCCACCAAAATTATGGCTCCATTTATGTATTCTTTACAGCAATCCTTTCGACTAGTGATTGACAGAGACTCTATAGCTTGCGTTGAACCCAGATCTGCTCTCCACCAGGGGTCAGTCTCTTGCAGTGTTTGAATACAATAGCCACTTCGAGAAGACCCATCCATAGGAAAATGAGAGGAAATGAAGATGCTGGACTGAGATGTTTGTAATCTTTTTATTTGTAGTAGCTCTAAAATAATGACAAATGTGTACAGATGTTAAATCAGGTGAAAAGTGCAATCTGGGGGCAATTATATAAGACAGCTTAGTAGAGTAGAAAGATGGGTGTCTATAGAATTGGAAGAATGGATTTCAGTTTCATTTTGACATTTGTGTGTGATCGTGGGAAAGATCCTTTGCCTCCACAGCCTTAATTTCCTCCTCTGACAAATGAGAAAGTCATACTATTTGTAATTAAAAATATCATACCATTTCCATTCAAAACATATCTGTTCAACCGGTAGCCTAAGGGTCTCAACTCTTCAATCTTTATGGCTTTCAGAGACCTAAAAGTAGAAAGTCAATTCCAGTGCTCCAATCTAGGGGAAGATTTTCAAACTTGACTTTGTCATCTGCCAAATTAACTATTCCTCTTAACTTTGTGTTATTTGCAAATGTGATTATGATTTTTTTTCAAATAACTGATAAAAATAATGAACTGGATAGGGATGAGATTGGCCTCCCTTAGATAATTCCCTCTAGATGAACATTGATCTTTTCATATAACTATTAAATCATCTATAATTATAAATGATTGTACTATACTCTAGATCACATTTCAATTCTAATATGTTTCCTAAATACAAATGATATTTCTTTATATGATTCTACTAAAATGCTTAGTATAATTTTGTGAACTTATAGAGATTAGATTTTTGATTTAAAAAGTTAAAGAGAACTACCAAGGGAGGAAATTCACTCTAACCCTGGCATTTCTCTGCCACCTATGAGTTTTGGAGAGTATCTCGGGCACTGAGAGATGAAATGATTTGCTTAGGGAATGCAACTTATATATTATATATGTATTTATGTGTATATAATGTAGACACATCTTGTACATACATATACATATATTCTTGGCGTTGTGGAGAATGACAAAGCATAACTTGTTATTCACCTCCCCACATTTATACTTCAACCCCCCCACTGTACCAAAATGTTGATTTAACTATATCATTTGATCCTTAATTATTGGGACTCTTTCTAAAAAGATGAAATTTAACAGGGGTGAATGAAAATCAATGAGCCTTGAGTTCAAATGATCAACTTCTAGTTGAAGCTGGGGGAAAAGGTGGTTCATATGAAGGAAGGTTAGTGTGTTAGACCTAAAAGTAAGGTCTCAGACTTGCCTTGAGCCTCTTCTCAGGACCTTTTCTGACCATCCTTTTTTATCTCTCTCAGGAATCCTTTCCTGACAATGGGAACAGTCAGTGTTATGGAAGCACATGGATGACCTTCTGCAAATCATCCTCAAAGACTCTGAATGTTCCCGAAACTTTTTGAACTGAACTTCATATTTCATTTTGCATGTGTTATTGAGGAATCTATTTGAACTATTGAATCTATTCTCTTTCAGCCTGTACCTCTTCTTGGTCTTCCATGTGATGCTTGTTTAATGTATAATTTTGGCTTTCACTTATTCCAAAGCTAACTATTTTAGATGGCAAAAGAGGTACCATATCCTCACATACCAGGGTTTAAAAGTAGTTGGAGTTGGTATTTTCCCTGCCTGATATGATTTGAGGGATGCCCTTAGGCTTCAAAGTATTTTTCTGAGTGATCTATAGAAGAGCCATATTAGGAGTAAAAGGTTATTTATCAGTATTTTTTATACTCTCTGAAATCTTATAGGTACTTTAGAGCCATGTTTATGGTTGGGGGGGTAATTACTGGAGAGGAAGAAAGGTAATGGCAAATTAAACAGCATCTTTATGTTTATATCCCCAAACTCAGAAAGACTCAGAAAGTAACAATTCTGTGAGGAGGGAAAGCCTATATCTATCCTGACCCATGGAAGACAAAGGATTTCAATCACTCTAACACTACTAGGAGATAGTAGGGACCTTGCTTTGGGAGATGAGTCTTGGAAGTCTAGCTGCTACCCTTCCGTACCTCAAGTAGACAGAGCCTGTAGGACTTCTAATGATTGAACTGAAGGCCTATTGAGTAGCCTGGGGCATGGAAGTCAAAGAGTTGTCTAAAGATTAATAACATTTTTCAGCAATGGACATTAAGATCTGGACAGAGGTCAGGAGATTATAATTAAAAAGACTGAAGAATAAGGACAAAGTGCCAAGGAAGGGTGGAGAAAGATATTAAAAACAAAGTTATACTAGTTAACAGTGATGGCAAGACAGTTCAACATTCCAGTGACAGATTTTGAGGATTCACAGGGAGTAGGAAAAATCAATCTCTATACCTCTTTTCAAAGTAATCTTAAATGCAAAATATCAAATATATGAAAGTTCAAAGCTAGTCAAATATAATGATATAAAATTAAAAAAACAAGTTCTTAAATCCTGGATTTATATGAATCATATTCTCAAGTATGAATTTTTCACAAAAGGAATTATAGATTATGTTACTGAGAGATCCCTATCATGAGGAAAGAATACTCACCAGGTAAATTAGTGTCATCTCTTGCCTTGAGTGATGAAGGCTGAGATTGTGATGGAACACTAGGAGAGACTGCCTCTGATGTTTTTCCAAAGACTCTTACTTCACAAAAAGATAGAAATGTTCTTTTTGGGTTGACAATACTCACATACCTTCCTCTCATCATTCCACATCTGAAAAACTCTGTTTTCCCATAGCCCAGGGCACCAATGACTGCACATCTAAAGGCAAATAATATTTTAATTGGGAAAGAATCAAATGTGCTGATTGAAAACATCTACATAGAAGTCATTAAAGGATAATTAATCCCTTGCCTCACATTGTAGGAGGGATCCTCAGACCAACATTAAACAATAGTTTATGCTCTGGAAATACTAAGATACTTTCTGTATGACCCTCGAAAAGCAAATTATTTTCCCTCCAGTTTAGGTTATTCACCTATAAAATGTTGTTAGTAATAGCACTTGCCTACAAGGTTGTAAGGCTAAAAGAAGAAAAAATTAAAATGCATTGTAAACCCTAAAACATTATATGAATGTTAGTTTTTATTATAAAAAGTGTACAGATCAGAGTGATGCTGTCCCCACATGGAACACTTGTTCCATGATGAACTAGCTACAGGAAGAAGGAGTTAGAAGTCCCTCCTAATAGTAACATATGAAAGAGGACAAAATTTGCTCTTTAAAAGGAGTTTCTTTCTCTTCTTAACTTCACTTGAGGCTGAATCTATCTTTATATTATGCTGTGAAAGGTTCTATTCTCTGAGCCTTAATCCAATAACAGCATGTCTGAATTGAATATCAGTAGGTAACTATGTCATCTTCAGGATTCCTAGGTTCATAATAGTCCATGTACTGTCCAGAGTTATCTGGAAACAGCTGCAGAAGCATAGTAGGAAATGGTGGTTATAGAGTATTTTATTGCCTTTCTTGAGTCGATGCTGAGAGTGAAGCAATTTATACTTAATCATGTTCTTTTTGTCCTATGGGTAACGACTCCATTCCACAATGGGCATATACAAAGATTCAGTGAAATATTGCATATGCAGAAATAAGTAGGGTTTGCCAAACATGACAGCTTGGGAGCTGGTTGCACATTGAGTAATTCATCCAGATATCAAATTACTTTGCATATCTATCTTTTTGGCATCAAGGAGAGAGTTGGAGGGGAGGAGTAAAAGCATATTCCCTTTATTGGATTCATCCGGAGGTTGAGACTGCCCAAGTCCTTCCAGATGATTGGTGAATTGCACCAACAACAAGACGAGTATGGGACTTGTCCAACTGGAATCCTTTTTTATAAAGTTGTGCTATTAGCATCAAATGGTGATTAAAATGATAAATTCCTTTCTTGAAGTCAGGGATTTATTATTTTTTTTTGATTCTTGTATCATTTGTACTCAGTTCTGAGCCTGATATATATTATACATGTATAAAATACCTTTGAATTGAAATGAAGTAGAAATTTTCCTGAACTTAGAGTTGTAAAAAATGTTTGTTTCCCGGCCTGCCATTCAATACAATAAATTAGCTGGTTGTAAAAAACTTTTTTTTTTGTCATAAAAAAGTAACTTTCGGCAATTTATTGAACTTTTCTAGTTTGGTTTCTACATCTTGCAAAAGAGGAACCTAGATAACTTCAATTATCTACCTTTAAGTAACTGGTCTACCTTTAAGTACCTGGTACTAGGAACCCATGATCTATGATTCTTTAAGTTTATTTCAGACATGACAGACATCCATATTTTTGGACATAACTGTCATCTTCCTCTATGCTTTTTTTCCTGAAGATTGAACATCCTTACTACCATTCATCATATTGCCATTAGTGTAATAAACTTAGACTTTTAAAATCCTGACTTCCCTGCTCTGAATCTTTTTCCCTGCAGAGAACTCTAACCATCCTTCCTCTGGGTGGTCAGACCACTTGGCTGTGTCCACAGACTTCTTCTTTGGGTCTTTGTAGCATTAGCTTGATATTAGTTCTTTACTACTGGATCTTTTCTAGTTCATGGGAAGCCATCCTTACAAATATATCCCACTCCTATCTCTTATCCTGACTGTGTTTTATCCTGACAACTCTTTAACTGGTCCTGCCTACTATGGGGTATGGTTTCTGCATCTTACTGGATCCATATCATTGTCTGCTATAAGCTCAGGTTTTGAGGAGCATCTGTGGAAAGTCTAAATTATCTACCACCCTCAATGGACCTCATTCTATTCACATCTACTCCTTTGAAATCATTCCTCAATGGTTAGCATATGCTCAAACCTTTCTAGTGATTTTTGAGGCTCAAATGCTAGTAGAAAAACCCAGTTCCTAATCTCCATCCACCTCCTTTCCTATGATCACCTTCAGCCCTATTTCTCCAACCACTTATTCTAAATTTGTTTCTTCCACTGTATTCTTTGGAGTTGAAATGGCTACTTCCTTCCATTGTCTCTTTCAGATTCTCTTAGCAACATCATTAATCTTTTCCTTTGAGGTCTATGCTATTCAAATTTCTTACTCAATATGTGTTTTCATAACTTTTATTTATAGACCTTCAGAACATTACCCTTCTTTAATTGATGAGGTCAGTGCTCAGCTCATACTCATTATCTCTATTGCAAATCCTGCCTTCATAGTAGCGGGGTATTAAAATCCATATTGATTATCCTTAAAATTTCCTAACCTTGCAGTTCAATAATCTAATATGTTCTCATGACCTATTTCTCTACTTCCAGTCAGCACCACAGATAGGATCATACCCTTGATCCTGCATGGTACATTCCTGTTATGGGCCAAAACTCTGAAAGAAGGATTCTCACAAGGTTTTAAATCAGTGGAATTGATAAATATAATGGTTATCTAGTTTAGCTTAGTGATTAATAGTTCTCTAGTTCGGTACATGTACTTAGTACTTAATTTAGTTCTACAAGATTCATAATGTAATTATAAGAGAGCATATAAGCTGGGAGCCTCAGCCAGATTCAGAGCTAGAGAAGACAAAGGACTGGAGGCAGGAGTTCAAGCTCTCAGAGCCAAGGAGAGAGATTCATTCCATCTTCTGTCAGGTGGCTCTCCTGGGGGACTGAGAGACAGAATCATTCATCCCATCTCACACCACCATGGTGGCAGGCTCTCTTCCTTAGCTTCTCCACTGAAACTAAGACTCCAGGAAGCCCCAGGCAAGGAGACAAAACTTTAAAGGAGATGATAAAGAATTTGGACTTTAACACCTGACTACTCTTGTGGTGATTAACCTGCTGAAAGGAAGGCTGCTCCAAAGACCTCCAGAAAACCAAACCAAGACATTATGCTTTCCTATGTTCATGAACTTCAGAATTATTTTGCCTAATAAATCTTTTATCATTCCATGATTTCCTAGATTTTATGATCCCTGCCTATTTTCTTTGTCCTCTTGACCTTCAATATTCCCAGCCATTGGTTCTTTCACAGTCCAACAGCCCAACATTAGCTATGTTGTCTTCTTTTTCTTATTCCTACCCATTGATTAATCAGTTCAAATCTATATTGTCTTATGTAATCAAATCCCTTGCCCCATTTTACTACCAAAGATACTGCCTGACCAAAATCCAACATTGAATTCCTTCTATCATATGCCTCCTTTGCCCTATTCACAGGTTGCTAAACAAAGTTGGAGAACATAAATTGACAAGGTCTACTACAAATTCATATCACATAAAAGCCACTGGACTTTCATTCTTTTTACTACCTTAAATCCCTTTTTATTACCTTAAATCAAATTGTTATCCAACTCTACATAGAGTTGGGTAACAAACATTCTTTTCCTCATTCAAACCATTCATATTGTCTCCCATACCCCAACCAAAGATTCAGCTTAGAACCATGCCTCATTCTTCACTGAAAAAATTGTGGCCATTTTTAAAAAGCTACAATCCTCTTCTCTGTTCTTTCGCAATTTATTTCCCTCACACAACTTGTCCTATTATTTGCTCCTTCATCTTTGAAAAGGTATGAGATCTTTTATCAAAGATGAATCTTCCTACATACATTCTTTATTCTATCCTAATCCCCTCATACTCCATCAATGTCATTCTCCAAGATGGACTTCCTTTTACAATACTATGAAATCTATTCAGATTATAATAGTAATGAATGTTCCATAAAAATGTAAGATGTTAGCAATCAAATGGCAGGGTGATTATCAATTTATATAAGAAAGTGGGAGAAGGGGAAACCTGTCTTCATTTGGAATTAATGAATCAATGAGCATGTAGAACATTTCTTTACGGGTTGGTTTTATTTAGATCTCAATTGGACTATTAGTTAAATCTAGAGTCTTTCCTGTTTTTCTTGAATATGCTATTTCATTTTTAAAAAATGGCTTGAATATATGAAAGGACTTTTTTTGGCAGGAATTCGTGGAACAATGAGTAAATACATATTCATATCACAAATTTCACTGCTTGGACTTCTTGGAATGAATGGAAGATAATCAAGAAAAATTCTGACATAAGATTCTAAGATATTATTTAGGTGAAATGGTTGTATAATTGAATTTTTAAAAAAACTCAATTTTAGTTAATTGTTGCTTATAATCAGAAAATCATATCTTGAGGAATCCAAAACATATATTTTATTATAACATCAATTTTCAAATGTATTAGCTAATAGCTAACATTTATATTAGCTTTATGAAGTTAACATAAAATTTATAACATGCTTTATAAATATTATTTCATTTTTAAGAGATAAAGATTAGATTCATACTTGTCATTGAAAGTGCCACCATTGTGAGAAGAATCCCCCACCAGGATAAATGCTCCATATAATTCTTCCATACAGCAATCTTTTCGGGGGGTGATTGCCACAGATTTCACAGTTTCTGATGATCCCAAATCTACCATCCACCAGGGATGGGACTCTCGTCGTGTATGGATGCAAGTGCCCTTTTCAAAATCACTGAGTAGAGACCCATCTACAGCTCTTTCAGGAGAACCAGAGGGACTACACATGCTGGACTGGAAGGCAGGTTTCCCCTTTGAAAGCACTGGAGCTGAAATGATGAAATATTGAGAGGAGAAGTCCATCAATCCTCAGATACAAAGTGAAAGTATTTTTTTTTTATTACTAGGAAGAAGACTCGTTACTTTTACCCAGGTACAAAAGAAATACTATTACTTTAAAGAAGAAATATAGACCACAATCATCCCCACTGACACTGCTAATGTATGCCCTTCTCACTTTCATGAGTTCACAATGAAATGTCCTCCAGTAGTATACCTTCTCTTGTAAGAAGGAATGTGGAAAGGGAAAATCAAGTCTACATGATGATTTGCATTCACATTTCTCTATTTTACTTGGCTTGTGAAGATTTAAAGACCAAAAGCAATTTTCTGTTTCTTTAACCCTTATATTTGCATATTTTTAATTAGAAGTTTATAGATGATGTTTAAGTGCAACTGCAAAATGGTGCAAGCAGTTGTGAGTCCTTTCTCCATGTTGTGAATGCTGGCTTTCAAAAACAGTTATTTAATTTTCCTGGCAATTGCAGTCTAAATAGAATGCCAACCACAAACTTTTGTGGGGTTAAATTCTTTAATTTAATGGGCCCATCCTGCAAATAAGCATTTTAATTCATTCTTTTGCTATAAAGGAGGTGAATTTTGTCTAGAAACTTTAAGGGGAAAACAAGCCAGTTAATTCCAGCCAGTTATATTCACACAATATTCTGTGTGACATTTTCAGGAACTAAAAAATATTGAAAATATAGTTAATGATGCTTCAGCTATCTACTTATTAAAAATCTAAAAAAGTTCTTAGGAGAATAGAAGAACTCCCTAAATACATTATAACAGTGGTTCTTATTGTATTAATCCTCCACATCATACTTAACACAATTCCTATAGTTCTTTCTGAAAGATGACTTGCAATACAGAACATGTTTATATTTTGTGGATTGGAAATGAATGCTGAGAGGAATAGTTAAGGAGATTAGAGGAAAGAGTAAACAAGAAAATAGAGAAGCAGATGACTAAAAATTGGAAATTTTTTAAAAATAAAAAAGTTTGAGGGAATAGCATCAGAAAAATAACACAAATTTTACAAAATCTTTTACTAATTTTGCTACCTAAACAATATCTAATTTGAGCAAAGAAAGTGAACAAAATATCATTGATGTAATGCGATAAAAAAATATGCTCACCAAAGTTGTTCTCTGTGAGATCAAAATTATAGTAAGAACTATAAGAACCATGATTGGTTATCTGTTGAACATCACTAGAAGTAGGCGATAAGGTAGAAGGAAAATAATGGAACACATTGGTATTTGAATTCCAAGCTTTCCCAAAGACTTTCAGATCACAAAATGACAAAATCTTTTCTCTTCCTGGTTTTATTATTGTCACATATCTTCCATTCATTTCTCCACAACTGAAAACTTGTTTTGTCCCAATACCCAAGGAGGGAATGACTGCACATCTGAAGAGAAACAATATTATTATTAATGAGAATTTTGTAGTGATTGTATTCAGCTGTGTAGGAGGAAAAGATGAGTTATTTATCCCTTGGTGTTATCATGACTACACTGCCCAATAGGTTGATTCTATTTGTTCCCTAATTATTAAAAAAGGCTTTCTGAAAACACGACCCTTTAAAATTCAAATATAACATGTTTAGACCCAATTTTTTGGCTTTTAGGTCTGCTCATTGACTTTATGGTCCCTAGTAGATAAGGGAACCAAGCAACCAAGAAGGGAATATGCTGAAGATGATGGCAGAACTGACTTCACTGGACTAACATTTTCATTTTTCTGTGTGGAAAGTGATTCTTCAATCCATTATCGACCCACGAGTTTTTAAATAACAGGGCTTAGGTCAATACCTGGCATTCCACTTTCCGCCATGATAAGATGAGTCTCCCACCAAAATCAAGGTTCCTTTTATTTGTTCAGGGCAGCAATCCTTTCGATTGGTGATTGACACAAATCCTAGGGTTTGTGTAGAACCCAAATCTATCATCCACCAAGGGTCATTCTCTTGAAGGGTTTGAACACAATAGCCACTTTGAATAGACCCATCCATAGGTTTTTGAGGAGACTGGGAAGGAATGGAGGCACTGGACTGTGAGGTTGGTCTTTGTTCTGAAAGTAATGGACCTGAAGAGATGAAAAAAGTGAGAATAGATGGTTAGAGACCATGTGACAAGTGCATCTGAGGAGACCATTTGTGTGCAGTATAGTTGGATATACTGGAAAGATTTCTGACTTTGAAATTTAGTTCAAGTCCAAATTATGACATATTCTGTGTGAAATCTTGTCCAAGATTTTCTTCACTTTCATCACTGTGTAATTCCCTTTCCTTATCTACAAAATGAGGAGATTGGATCAAGTCTGAGTGCTCTGAGAATTTTTTAAACTCTATAACTCAGGTCCTACAACTTTTGGAACAAAAGGAACAGTTGTAGCATGAATGTAGTATGTAGCATCACTTGCGGTCATAGTCAATATATGTTGCTCTTAACTTTATGATCTATTGCTATTTATTATTTCCATGCAGTGTATGCTATTATCTACCTCTTTTCTACTGATATGTAGGAAAGAAGAAATACATCCATGTAGGAGTTATTCTTGGTACCTCAATTCTGCAAAGTATTTAGCTCTTAAAGACCTAGAGTTCAACTTCTAGTTTGCTTTAGCTTAAAGGCAATATTTTCATCCTGAATTTAGTCATCTGCCATATTGACTATCCTTCCCACTTTTTGGTCATCTGCAAATCTGACCAAGGTGACTCTTTGTTTCTCTGTCTTTCTTTTTCTTTCTGTCTCTTTCTCTCTTTCTGTCTTTCTCTATCTCTGTCTCTTTCTCTCTCTGAAAATATATACACACACCGATGCATGTATATGTATATGTATTTCAATCATTGATCAAAAAAATTGAACTAAATAGGGATGAAGAGAGAAGCCTCACCTAGACAATTCATTAATAATCACTACTATTTGCTTCTAGTTATTATATTATCAATGATTATAATTTATTGTCTGTTTACTCATCTATCACAAATTTCACCTCTTCTCCACTTTTTAAAAAACCAAGTGACTTTCTTTCATGTATCTGGATTGTATGTTTAGTCTAAGTCACAGTGAAGTAAAAGAGATATTGAGAGAACATTTAATTTTTTTTGGTTAAATGGAATCTGTTGAGAGAAAACTTCCTCCATTAATATTTTTTGTACTAATTTTCAACTTAATAGGGGGGTGATACTTGAATCCAAATCTTCTTCACTTCATGAAGACTGATTCTTTATCTGCTAAACCAAATTACCTCTCAGTGTGGCAACATATATGAAAAAGTAGGCATGGTGTAGATCCCCCAACTTTTTTCATCCCCCAACATTTTATCTCTACTCCAACCCTAACACTTTCCACTAAAATATTCATCCAAGCCCAACATATAATGCTTTGTCATGGATACTCTTCCTAAGATGAAATTTAACAGGATTGAATGAACCTTGAGCCTTGGATTCAAATGATCTAGTTTCAGTTAAATTCTTAGAAATAGAAGGTTCTTGGAAGGAAGGTAATGAATTAGATATAGAAATAAGGTCTCAGCCTTTTACTGGGCCTGTTCTCAATTCCTCTTCTGACTGTCCTTTCTCTCCCAGTGCCCTGTTCCTAACAAGGGGAATAAGCAGTGTTGTGAAAGCACATGAATGATCTGCAAATCACCCTCAGAGATTCTGGGTGTTCTCCAAACTTTCTTTCATAACCCATTTTGCTTAGTGTTACTGAGGATTCATCTTGAGCCATTTTGTTTTTAGCTTGTACTTCTTACTGGGGTCTCTAGTTTTATATGATCTTTGCCTGATGTGTTACATTGGCTTTCATTTATTTTTCTGCAAACAATTATAGAGGTCAAAAGAGACGCGGCAGCCTGAAATACATGGTTTTTTTTTGGTAGTTAGAATTGTCATTATCCCTTCCTGACATGATTGAAGAATGTCTTTAGGCCTCAAAGTATTTTCCCAGAGTTATATACAGAAAGTCCAAGTAATGAAGACAGTGACACTTGATGGTAAATAAAATATCTAGCAATGTGAACTGTTCACCACTAGCTATTGAAATCTTTGAGGTACTTTTATATTTGAGACTATGCCTCCATAGTCATAATTCTAAAGTAATTGAAAAGAAAAGTGAAAAGGAATCTTTGAATATTCCCACTCTCTGAAAGACTCATAGTGAAGTGTTAACTCTGTGAAGAGGGGAAGTCTACATTTATCCTGACTCATCAAAGATGAAAGAATTTCAATCATTCTAACATAAGCAGGTGATAGTAGGGATCTTGTTTGGGGTGATCCAGTCATGGAAGTCTAACTACCATCTCAATAATCCTTTTGTATTTTAAGTAGACAGAAATTGTAGGATTTTTAGGGACTGAAATGAGAACATATTGAATATCCTAGGGAATGAAGATCAACAAATCTCACTTTAAAGATTAATATCAATTTTCATTAATGTGGAGGAGAAGCGGGGCAGCTCAGTAGCTTTTAATAGTTAAGAAGCCTGAAGACTAATGACAAATTGTCAATGATGGATGAAGAAAGGTATCAAAGAATAAAGCTGAACTGAATAACAACTATGGCAATGCAGCTTGATTCTGGGCTTCCCAGGGAGAAGAAGAGCGAACATTCTATGGTCCTCTTCTCAGAGTAATCTTTTGAAATGCACAATATTAAATACATAGAAGTTCAAAACTAGCAAATTTATTGATATATTAATTTCAAAACACCTTTAAAAACACATCTTGGATCCTAGATTAAGAACACTGGCTTTGTAGAAATCATAAATCTCAATTATGAATCTTTCTTGGAAAGAATTATAAATTGTTACTGAAGTCCTTATCATGGGGAAAGAATACTCACCAAGTGAACTAGTGTCTTCACTATCTTTGGGTGATGATAGTTGAGATTCAGGACTGACTGATGAAACATCAAGAGAGATTAATCCAGATGTTTTCCCAAAGACTCTTATTTCACAGAAAGACAGAAATGTTTCTCTTTTTGGGATGACCACACTCACATATCTTCCTCTCATCGTCCCACATCTGAAAAACTCTGTTTTTCCATGGCCAAGGAAACCAATAATGGCACATCTGTAGACATATCATATTTTAATTTGTAAAGACTCAAATGTGCTGATTAAAAACATTTATATAAAGCTAGGCAGTTTTGAAAACAATGAGTAATGCTTATTGTATAGGTTTTCTTGAAATGGAAATTTATTGTTTTATATTGAATCTTATCTTACAATATGCTGTGTAATGGCTATGTTATTTTTTATTTTCTCATTTTTGTATTTAAATTTTTTTAAATTTTAAAATTTTAAAAATTACCAAAAAAGAAAGAAAATATTTACATAGAGGTCATTTAAAGATGATTAATCCTTTGCCTCACTTATTTTATAGGATGGCTTCTCAGATCAACATTTAACTTGTTTTATACACGAATCTTGTCAAGATGACCTCACTGAAAATTATCCCTGAGGCTGCAAATGACATCAGCTTTTACCTTGGAATACCTATATTAGGAATGATTATTTCCCCTTCTCCTTTATACTCACATTTAATTTCTGTATTATTTCTTGTTCATTCTTCCTCTTCTGTGACATGTCATAGGTTTAACTTTTTTATCTTTTTTTCCCCCACACAACTCAGTGTCTTCATTCCTGAGCACATTACTGGCATGTAGTAGACACTTCAAGATGTCTATTTCTTAGAATATAATTGAATTACAACATTTTGCTCTTGTATATTCTATGCCATTCAACTCCTGGCTGGATAACTCAGAAATGGTTTTCTAACTAGTTTCTCCAACACTGGAATTTGTCTCTTTCAGTTCATTGAAGGCACATTCCAAATTTGTTGGTATATTGAGTATAGCACTTTAAAAATTTAGGATTTTAAATAGCTAAAATGGTATTCCATCATATCTACTATTCTTATTGTCAGCAACCCTTCCTAAGGCCCACTTGACTTCATTTTCCAGGATGTCTGGCTCTTGATTAGCAATCACACCATTGTGGTTATTGATGATATTAAGATCATTCTTGTAGAGTTCTTCTTCTTCTTAATCTCTTCTACTTCTGTTAGGGTCTTATGATTTTTGCCTTTTATTATTTCTAATTTTGCATTAAATATTCCCTGATCTCTCTAATTTTCTTGAAGCAATCTCTTGTCTTGCCATTTCTATTTTTCTATTTTTTTGTATTGCTCATTTAAGAAAAAAAATTAATCTCTTCTTGCCAGTCTTTGGAATTCTGCATTCACTGGGCATATCTTCCCCTTTCCCCTGTTTCTTTCACTTTCCTTCATTCTTCAGTTATTTGTAAAGCTTCATCAAACAGTTATTGTTCTTTTTCTTTGGGGATGTATTTTTTTATTATAGCTTTTTATTGACAGAACATATGCATAGGTAATTTTTACAACCTTATCCCTTGTACTCACTTCTGTTCTGATTTTTCCTTTCTCTCCCTTGACCCCCTCCCCTAGATGTCAGGCAGTGTTATACATGTTAAACATGTTAAAGTATATCCTAGATACAATATATGTGTGAATAACTGAACAGTTCTCTTGTTGTACAAGAAAAATTGGACTCAGAAGGTAAAAATAACTTGGGAAGAAAAACAAAAGTGCAAGTAGTATGCATTCAATTGGAACTGAATTGGATCTTCTCTTTGTCGAAGAAATCCACTTCCATCAGGATGTATTGTTGAAGTATATAATGATCTCCTGGTTCTGCTCATTTCACTTAGCATCAGTTCATTTAAGTCTCTCCAAGCCTCTCTGTATTCATCCTGCTGGTCATTTCTTACAGAACAATAATATTTCATAACATTCATATACTACAATTTACCCAGCCATTCTCCAATTGATGGGTATCCATTCAATTTCCAGTTTCTAGCTACTACAAACAGGGCTGCCACAAACATTTTGGCACAAACATTCCCTTCTTTAGTATCTCTTTGGGGTATAAGCCCAGTAGTAACACTGCTGGATCAAAGGGTATGTACAGTTTGATAACTTTTTGGGCATGATTCTAAATTGCTCTCCAGAATGGTTAGATTCGTTCACAACTCCACCAACAATGCATCATTGTCCCTGTTTTCCCATATCCTCTCCAACATTCATCATTATCTTTTCCTGTCATTTTAGCCAATCTGACAGGTGTGTAGTGGTATCTCAGAGTTGTCTTAATTTGCATTCCTCTGATCAATAATGATTTGGAGCATCTTTTCATATGAGTAGAAATAGTTTCAATTTCATCATCTGAAAATTGTTCTTATTCTTTGACCATTTATCAATTGGAGAATGGCTTGATTTCTTATAAATTAGAGTCAGTTCTCTATATATTTTGGAAATGAGGCCTTTATCAGAACCTTTAACTGTAAAAATGTTTGGGGATGTATTTTTTTGTTGCTGCCTTCTGTACAATAATACAAACCTCTGTCCATATTTCTTCAGGCTCTCTTCTAGATTGAATCCTATATATCTTCATTACTTCTACTTCACATTCATAAGAAATGTTATTTAAGTTACATCTATATTGTCTGATGGTTTTCCTTACTTTCTTCAATTTAGTTTGAATTTTGTAATAAGAAGCTCATGATCTGAGCCACGATGAGTTCTAGGTCTTTTTTTAACTGACTATATAGAATTTCTGAACCCTTCCTTGGCTACAACATATAGAACCACTCTGACTTCTATATTAATGATGTAGAGTTTCCTTTTGGATTGTTGAAAATAACCAAGTTATTTTGACAAAATTCTATTAGTCTCTGCCTTACTTCATTGTATGCTCCAAAGCCAAACTTGGAAGACCTAAGTTCAAATTTAGCTTTAGACCCCACTCTATGACCCTGAAGAAGCCTAGTCCTCTGTGCCTGAGCTTTCTCTTCTGTAAAATGAGATGGAGAAGGAAATTGTAACTTTGCCAAGAAAACCCCAAATGAGGTCATGAAGAGTTGGTCAAGTGTGACATTACTAAAAACAACAATATTCACTAGGTTCTCATTCTAGCCAGGAAATCCTTTTCTACTTTCCTAATCAAATTGTTATGCAACTCACCACAGAGGCAGTTCCAAAATATTTTCTTCCTCCCTCAAGTCACTCAGAACACCCTTCCCAAAAGGTCAGCTGAAGACCTTGTCTTATTCTGCAGTGAAAATAAACACTTGTGCCTTTGTGCTAGATTGGAGTTCTTACTTCAATCACCTTATCTGTTCTTTCTCATCTCATTTTGCTTAGATATCTTGTCCCATTTAAGTTTACCCTTTCTCACATAAATCCCTCTAAATACCCCCTTGCTTCTACCCTAGCTCCTTCCCACCCCTCTGCCCCCAAACTCCAATCCTCAGGATGGACTTTATGCTACATTATCATGCAGTCTATTCAGAATATAATAGAAATGAATGCTTTAAAAAAAAGAGGGAAATCAATAATGTCAAATGGCAGAATGATTATCAATTCAGATAAAATGGGAAGAGAGGAATTTTTTCTTCATTTGGAATTATTCTAATCAAATGGAATGTAACATTCTTTTATAGGCTGGGTACCATTTAGGTCCCAAGCTGGATGATTACACAAATTTAGAGTACTCCCTATTTTTCTTCAATGTGTTATCTCATTTAAAATGAATGGCATGATTACATGACAGCAAAAAGAATTAGGGGTTGCAACACTTAGAACAATTAGGAAGTTCATATCCATGATGTGAATTTCACTGCTCTGATTTCACTGAATTTGTACAAGTTAGCCAAGGATATTGAAATATTGAGATATTGAGGGACTGAATGGGAAAGGGCTGTATGCTTAAGTTATCAAGTAAATATTCTCAGTTCTTGCCTATTATTGTTTATAGTCAGAACATTATATATAATGGGAATTAAAATACATATTTTGCTACATTATTGTTTTAATTAAATTACCTAATATTTTTATTCACTTTGTAAAATGAATATAAAGTTTGTAAAGTGTTTTAGAAATATTACCTCAATTTTTATATTCAAAAGATAATACCTGTCATTGAAAGTGCCACCATTGTGAGGAGAATCCCCCACCAGAATTAATGCTCCATGTAATTCTTCCATACAACAATCTTTTCGGGGGGTAATTGCCACAGACTTCACAGTTTCTTGCAGACCCAAATCTACCATCCACCAGGGATTAGACTCTCGTTGTGTATGAATACAAGTGCCTTTTTCAAAATCACTGAGTAGAGACCCATCTACAGCTCTTTCAGGAGACCCAGAAGCACTGGAGATGCTGGACTGGAAGGCTGGTTTTCCCTCTGATAGCACTGGAGCTGAAATAATGAAATATTTGAGTATATAATTCAATTAACCCTCAGAAGCAGAAGCTGTATTACTAAAATGAAAAGTTAGTTTTCCCCTCAATCAGGGGATCCAAAAAGTACTGCTACTTCAAGAAGTGATATAGAACACTTAGTCTTTATCCATCGACATTATCCAGTGTCATTCTCACTTTTATGAGTTTACTAATCCAATAACATTCTACATGAATATAACTTCTCTTTTCTATGCAGAAAAATCAAGCCTAGATGATGACTTACGAAGCATTCAAATTTATCTGTTTTTACTTGGTTTATAGAGATGTTACATAGATCAAAGGCAATTTTCTGCTTCTTACATCCTGATAGTTACATGTTTCAATCACATGCAATAAGAAGATTGAAATGATGTTCAAGGTGAACTGAAAGATGGCATAAGTAATTGTGAATCTTGTCTCCATATCACATCTGGTGATTTTCAAAGCACTTATGTAACTTTCCTGGCAACTGCAGTTTAAATACCATAGCAATCTCAAAATTTTGTTTGGTAAATACTTTAAACCAAGGGACTATTCTGCAAATGATCATTTTTTTTAGCTAATTCTTTTGCTATAAAGAAGCTGGATCCAATTTAGAAGCTTTAAGGGAAAAATAAGTCAATTAAAATATAAAACATTCCAGATCACATTTTCAAGAACTAAAAATATTGAAAATATATTCAAATACTTACTTACTAAAATATATTCAAACACTTATTAAAAATATAAAAGAATCCATAAAAGAATAGAAGAACTCACTAAATGTCTTATGATTATGATGGTGATTCTTATTGTGCTAATTCTCCTTCCCATACTTAACATAATCCCTAATGCTCACTCTAAAACGAGCTTGGAATACAGGATGTCTTCATCTTTTGTGAGTTGGGTATGAATGCTGAGAGAAATAGTTAAGTGGACTAGAGAAAGGTGTAAACACAAAAACAAAGAAGTAGCTAAGAATTGGAAATATTTTTGAAAGTAAAAAAAGTTTGAGGGAGTAGCATCAGAAGAAGAGCACAAATTTCACAAAATCTTTTAGGAATTGTGCTGTCTAAACAATCTAATATGAGCAAAGAAAATGACCAAAAAATCACTGATGTACTGTCAAGAAAAAAATGCTCACCAAAAGTGTTCTCTGTGAGATCAAAATTATAGAAAGAATCATGATCCGAAGTAGATGATAAGGTAGAAGAGAAATCATTGAACACATTGTCTGAATTCTGGGCTTTTCCAAAGACTTTCACGTCACAAAATGATAAAACCTTTTCTCTCCCTGGTTGTGTGATAGTCACATATCTTCCATTCATTTCTCCACAATTGAAAACGTGTTTTATCCCAAGACCCAGGGAAGGAATGACTGCACATCTGGGAAAAAATGTTGTTATTAATGAGAATTATGTGATGATTATATATGAGCTATGCAGGAGGAAAATAAAATATGAATTATTTATCCCTTGGTATTATCATGACTCTACTGCCCAATAGTTTATTTCCTAATGATTTAAAAAAGCTTCCTGAAATATGACCTCTTAAAACTCAAATATAGCATGTTTAAACACAAATTTTTGACTTTGAAGTACTACTTCAGTAAAAAAAAAATTCACTGATTTTAGAGTTCCTAAAGGAAGAGAAATAAAGAGTAGATAAGGGGAGCACAGAATGTGGCAACCAAGAAGGGAACATGCTGAAGATGATGGCAGAATTGCCTTCACTGGACTAACATTTTCATTTTTCTGTGTGTAAATTTATCTTCAGAAATGTCATATTTGGAAAATGATTCTTCAATCCATTATCAATCCATGAGTTTTTAAATAACAGGGCTTAGGTCACTACCTGGCATTCCACTTTCCGCCGTGATAAGATGAGTCTCCCACCAAAATCAGGGTTCCTTTTATTTGTTCAGGGCAACAATCTTTTCGATTGGTGATTGACACAAATCCTAGGGTTTGTGTAGAACCCAAATCTATCATCCACCAAGGATCGTTCTCTTGGAGGGTTTGAACACAATAGTCACTTTGAATAGACCCATCCATAGGTTTTTGAGGAGACTGGGAAGGAATGGAGGCACTGGACTGTGAGACTGGTTTTTGTTCTGAAAGTAATGGACCTGAAGAGATGAGAAAAGTGAGAATAAATGTCAGAATCCATGCGACAAGTGCATCCTAGGGGATCAGTGTAATGAAAAGATTTCTGGCTTTGAATTTACAAGTCCTAGGTTCAAGTTCAAATTATGACACAAACTATGTGTAAAACCTTGTACAAAACCTTTTATCACTCTATGCACTTCCTTTTTCTCATGCATAAAATAAGAAGATTGGATTGATTCTAGATTCTTTGAGGACATTTAAAGCTCTGTATCTCAGATCCCATAACTTCATGTTGAAGAATTACTCCCATGATAAAAGGAAAATTCTAAAATGGGTCCATCCTCTGTAATTATAGTTATAGGCAGTATATGTCACTCAACTTTATGATCTATTACTACCTATAATGAACACAAATTATGTACTTTATGCCATTGACCTGCTTCTTCCCTATAGATTTGTAGAAAAAAAACATATACATATATGCACAAATTGCTTTCTAAGGGTCTCAATTTAGCACTTTTGGAGACCTAGAGATCACCTTCTAGTTTCCAGTGCTCCAGTTCTAGGGGAAGATTTTTAACCTTGTTTTAGTCATCTACATATTGATTTTATTTCTTTCTCCCAACTTTTGTCATCTACAAATCTGAACAAGGTCACTTCTATGTATACATACATACTTAAGTATGGTTGTATATAAACATATTTAAAACAGACATTAAAAAATGAACAGAAAAGCTTTAAGAGAAGCCAGCCTAAGCCAGACAATCTCTCCAGAAGAATTTTTATTCATTAACCATCACTATTTGTAGATAATTATTAAATAATTAACATTTATAATTTAATGTTTGTTTATTTACTTATTTCACCTGTCCCTCATTTTCTAAACAACTAAATGGCCTTCCTTCATGTATCTACCCTGTATGATAAGTCTATCTTATAATGAAGAGAAAGGGATAAGGATTGGACTTTAAATTATATTGGTTAAAGAACTCTGTAGAGAGAAAACATCCCTCACGAATGGGTTGATATTTCTCTGCAACTTAAGAATTCTGGAGTTTCCTGAAAGTGATTTGCCCAGGAGCCCCCAGCCAATAAAGGTTAGACTTGAACCCAGGAGTCCTTAGGTTTGTGGGGACTTGCCCTCTGTCTGATAGCCCAATTGCCTCCCAGTGTAGCAGACACAAATGGCAAAGTAGACTTAACTTGTTCTCACCTCTCAACTTTTATCTCTGGGTCAATGCAAAACTCTCCACTAAAATATTCATTCAAGTCCCACAGAGAATCCTTTATTAGTGGCTACTCTTGCTACAAAGATAAAATTTAACAGGAATGGATGAAAATCAGTGAGTCTTGGGTTCAAATGATCAAGTTCTAATTAAATGCTGGGGGAAAAGGAAGGTTCATGTGCTGGATACAGAAGCAGGACTTTTAGTGGCTGAACTGAAGACATGCTGAATATTTTGGGGGATAGAGGTCTAAGAGAACCTCACTTTAAAGATTAGAAACCTTTTTTTTCCAGCAATGGGGAGTAGTATCTCAGTAGAATTCAGTAAATTGTAATTAAGAAGACTGAAGAGTAAGGTGAAGTGACGGTGAAGAAGGGATAATGATATTAAAGGGCAATACTATAATGACAGAAAGCTATGGCAATGGAATTCAGAATTCCAATGGCAGATTTCTGGGTTTTACATGGAGTATGAGCAGACTGGACAATTTGTGACCCTCTTCACAGAGTAATGTTTTTAAATGCATTATTTAAAAGACAAAGACATTTAAATCTAGCCAAATATAATGTTATACAAATTTCAAAATACTTTAAGAACTTTGACTTCATATGAGTTATATTCTCAACTATTAATTTTTCACAGAAGGAACTATAGATTATGTTATGGAAGTCTTTATTATGAGGAAAGATGCTCACCAGTTAGGGCAGGGTCATCATTAGCCTTGGGTAATGAAGTGACAGGAGGAGTGACAGGTAGGCCACCATGAGAGATGAAATCTGATGTTTTCCCAAAGACTCTTACTTCACAGAAAGATAGAAATATTTCTCTCTTTGGGCTGATCACACTCACATATCTTCCTCTCATTGTTCCACATCTGAAAAACTCTGTTTTTCCACGGCTCAAGGAACTAATGACTGCACATCTGAAGGCAAATCATATTTTATGTGTCAAGAATCAAAAGTCCAAATTTAAAAGAGCTACAAAGAGTTTGACAGAAGGGATTAATCCCTAGATTTATTTATTTTCAGATATGTTCAGAGATCAAAATTAAACTGTTTTACAGACTGGAAATAATAAAAAGTCTTATCAAGAAGGACATCAAAAAAAGTTGTACCTAGAGATGTAAAAGACAGCATCATCCATCATCTTTTTGGAGTACCCATATTAGGCAAAATCATTTCTTCTTTCCCTTTATATTCACAATTAACTTTCTTACTATTTGTGTTGTTAATCATTAAATCTTGTATATTCTTTCTCTTCTATAACATGTATTAGAGTTGCTTTTTTTTTTAAGTTTTCTTGGATACCTAGCATTGAACAAATTACTGGCCCATAGTACATACTTCAATGGGACTGTTGATTGGAATATAATTAAATTAAAATTTTATTTCATATGTCATATAAAATTTTACTTTAATTATATATAACACTATATTCCCACATTACCTCTTAAGTGGATCATAATAAATGCTTTTTCATCTAACCAATCACTCACTTTTAGGCTCTGGTTCTTTCAGTTCGCCCAAGGCCACATAGCAGGGACTTCCTTTCTCACAAACACAGTTCTTAGCAAATAATTTTCCTAACCATGATTACATAGTGACAATGAGACTCCCAGCCATAGCTTTTCTTCCTAACATTCCAATTCTGTACATAATGGTGAGTACTTCTTGATTCCAAGATCTAGTCTTCACCTGTCTGGTTACATACTAGTATATCTTTCTATTTATATGCAAGAGTCTGTTCCCATTTTATTTTCAAGAGATAAAACTTAGCTTCATACTTGGAATTGAAAATGCCACCATTTTCAGGCAATTCCCCAACTAGAATAAATGCTCCATATAATTCTTCTGTACAACAATCTTTTCGAGGGGTGATTGCCACAGATTTCACAGTTTCTGTTGAACCCAAATCCACCATCCACCATGGATTAATATCTTTGTTTGTTTGAATACAATTGCCTTCATCAAAATCACTTAGGAGAGACCCATCTACAGCTCTTTCAGGAGATCCAAAGGGATTGGAGATGCTGGACTGGAAGGTAGGTTTCCCTTTTGATAACACTGGAGCTGAATGATGACATACATATGAGGGAAAAAGTCAATCAACCATCAGATGCAAATTGCACAAAATGAAGAATTCTCCCCAAATCCAGGGACAAAAGAATGACTACCACTATAAAGAAGTGATATAGAACACTTAACCATCATTCATTGACATTGCTCTTATATGTCATTCTCATTTGAGTTCATAATCTATTCCAATGAAATGTCCTATACTAGCATATCTTTCTCTTTTAAACAAATGTGGAAAGATCCATGATAGAATTCACAGTTCTCTACTTGTACCCAAATTATAGACCAAAGGGAATTTTCTTCATCCTTCAACCTGATAAATACATTTGATGAGCTCACACAATTAGAAGCTCATAATGATGGTTAAGGTGAATTACAAAATGGTAAGGAATTGTGGATCTTTCTCCATGTTGTATATTCTGACCTTCAAGTACATTTATTTAATTTTCCTGGTAATTGCTATCTAAGTGCCATACCAATCATAGGTACTTTTTTGGTGATAAATTCTTTAAATGAATGGACTCATTCTGCAAGTGAGCATTTACTTCATTCTTTTGCTAAAAAAGAACATAGATTCATTTTAGAAACATTAAGGGGGGAAAGAGTCAATTAATTCTAGCCAATTCTACATAAAACACTCCAGGTGAAATTAAATATAACTTAAAATATTGAAAACATACTGAGAGATGTTTAAAATATTTAGTTATTAAAATATAAAAGATTCCATAGGAGAGAACAACTTAATAAATATTTTATGGTTCTGATGGTGGATCTTTTTGTGTTAATCCCCATCAACATACTTATCATAATCCCTAGAGTTCTTTCTGAAAGCTAATTTGCAACAAAAAATGCATTCCTATTTTGTGAGCTGGATATGAATATTGAGAAGACTAGGAATAGGAATTAGAGGAAGAAGAAATAAGCAAAAAATAGAATGTGGTGAGGAGGATGAGTGAAATTGGGATTAGTTTTAAAAGGAAGAAAGTTTGAGGGAGTAGAATTAGAAGAGAGGCACATTTCATAAAATTTTTAGAAATTCTTCTACCTTAATATCTGATTTGAGGAATAAAAGTCAGAAAAATGTGGTGAAAAATGCACTCACCAAAATTATTCTCTGTGAGATCAAAATTATAGTAAGAACCATGATCAGTTATATGTTGGTCATCACCAGAAGTAGATGATAAGGTAGTAGAGGAATCATGGAAAACATTGTTTTTTGAATTTGAGGATTTTCCAAAAACTTTCAGATCACAAAATGATAAAACCTTTTCTCTCCCTGGTTTTGTGATCGTCACATATCTTCCATTCATTTCTCCACAATTGAAAAGCTCTTTTATCCCAAGACCCAAGGAAGGAATGATTGCACATCTGGAGGGAAATAATGTTGTTACTTACAAGAGTATTGGGGTGATTTTACTTTGTGCAGGAAGAAAAGTAAAGATGAATTATTTATCCCTTTGTGTTATCTTGACTCTATTGTCTAATATTTAAGCTCCATTTTTTCCCTATTCATTAAACTAAAACTTAATACCAAGTTTGTTTTGTACTCAAATATACCACTTCTGTCCTTTAGGCCTTAGGTTAGCAAAAAATAAATGCTTTGACTTTATGTTCCCAAAGATATATAAAGGAGGGGAATTAATGTTTGGAGAAGAAGAGAAGCACAGACTGTGGCTAAGAAGTTAACATGTTGAAGATTTGCTAGAATCAACTTCATTTGAAATTGTAATCTGTGATTATGATGGAATAAAATTGTTCTGTAAGAAATGATAAACAGGATATTCTCAGAAAAATTTTGAAAGTCCTCCTTGAACTCAAGCAAAGTGAAATGCATTGTATAGAAAAGTAATGCCAATATTATGGGATAATCAGCTATGAATGACTTTGCTTTTCTCAGTAATACAATAATCCAAGACTATTCTGAAGGATTTATGATGAAAAATTCTATTCATAATGAAAAATTCTATTCATACTCAGAAAAAGAACTGATAGCATTTGAATATAGTTTGAAACATATTTTCTTTATTTTTTTAAAAAGAAAAATTTTTTTTTTTGCTGTTTGACTTTTATTGAAAAGTTTTGCATAACTTCACATGTGCCTTCTCAATGGGGATGTAGTGGGGAGAAAGGGAGAGAATATGGAACTCAAAAGTTTTAAAAAGAAATGTAAAAAATGTTTTATATGTTAAGTAGGGAAAATAAAAATATTAAATTAAAATATCACTGATAAATAGAAATATCTTATTTGAAAAGTGATCTTTCACTCCATTACCAACCCACCAGCTTTTAAATGAGAAGGCATAGGTCAATACCTGGCATTCCACTTTCCGCCTTGATCAGGTGAGTCTCCCACCAAAATCAGGGTTCCTTTTATTAGTTCAGGACAGCAATCTTTTCGATTAGTGATTGACACAAATCCTAGGGTTTGTGTTGAACCCAAATCTATCATCCACCATGGGTCATTCTCTTGGAGGGTTTGAACACAATAGTTACTTTGAATAGACCCATCCATAGGTTTTTGAAGAAATGGGGAAGGAATGAAGACACTGGACTGTGAGGTCGGTCTTTGTTTTGACAATAATGGACCTGAAGAGATGAGAAAAGTGAGAATTTTTTTGTAAGGTGTGTAGCTTAGTGTTTTGGAAAGATTGCTGGTTTTGAATTTAGAGATCTTGGATTCAGGTTCAAGTTTTGACACATTCTAAGTGTAAGCCCTTGGACAAGACCTTTCATCACTCCGGGCCTCTCTTTGCTCCTTTCCAAAGTGAAGAATTTGTATTGACTAAATCCTTTGAGGATGTCTTTAACTTCTTCATCTCAAATTCTGTGAGTTAATGCTGAAAAGGAAGAGTTACTCGAGAAACAAAAGCAACACTTGAATAGTCAATAATTGTTATTCTTAACTTTAGGACATATTGCTACTTATAATGACCACAAACTACATAGCAAATTCTATTGATCTAGCTTCTCTATACATGTGAAGAATAGAAGAAACACATCCATATATAGGTTGTTTTAGGGGCCTCAATTTTGTAAAATAATTCTTTTTTATTCTTTTTTTTTCTGAGACAATTGGGGTTAAGTGACTTGCCCAGAGTCACACAGCTGGGAAGTGTTAAGTGTCTGAGGCCAGATTTGAACTCAAGTCCTCCTGATTTTGGGGCTTGTGTTCTATCCACTATGCTACCTAGCTGCCCCTAAAGTAATTCTTAAACATGGAAGTCAACTATTAGTTTCCAGTGCTCCAGCCTGAGAGGAAGATTTTCAATTTTGATTTAGTTATCTGCTCTATTGACCACTCTTCCCAACTTTTTGTCATTTATCTGATCAAGTTAACTCTTATAAATTTTTAAAAATCACTGACCAAAAAAAATCAAAATCTTAATAGGGATGAGTAGAGAGATCACACCTAGACTATTCCCTCCAAATGAACATTTATTAGTCTGTCATGGAGAGAAAGAGTGGGTAAGCATCTGAGGACCAGTTTGAATCATTTTTCTTTCTCACAGCCAGAAAAAAATAAACAAAGACTATGATTGGTCTGTCATGGAGATAGAGAATGAGCAGACTTTGGAGGATCAGAGAGACTCATCTTTCTTCCCCACCCCCAACTCCTTTCATAATCAGCAAAACCTACAAATTTAGAGTCTTTGTTATCAGACTTTGCTTAATAGAAATAGGAAACTTAAACTCTTGCAAATGTTATCACTGAGGTCTACAAGTTTAGTTTTGAACTGTAAGTATTGATGCAAAGTTATTTGGTGCAAATTTCATTCAATATTTAATAAATAATACAAAATAAATGGGGAATCAATGTTCAGTTTCATATTTCTGCCTTGATTCAATGAAGAGATGTCTTCAATGAACCATCTTTAAGCCAAATTGATAAAATTATGAATGATTACAATCCATTGGAATTAAATTAGCAATGGGACAATAGAATGCAATAATTACAATAATTTTTTACAAGGCCATACATGAGAGCTTTGATTATTACTGCTCCTGGTTGACTTTTACAAATGTTTCAGCACAAGGTGATAAGTCTCTCATGCCTTCTATGTATGAATGTTTTGATAGATAGACATAAATAATCTCTTATTAGTGGAAATTATCAAAAATCTTCCTTTATGTCTCCCCCTTTTATTAATGAATTTTGTTTTCTCTAATAATGTATACAATAAATTTTAAGACCTTTTAAAATCAATTCAATTCTACTTATACAATAGCTCTATATGTGCCCTCCAGACTTTGCTAGTTGATAAGCATCTCCCATTTGGGAGCTTACCTTGGCTTAGGGAAAATTTGATTCAAAACCAAGGGGATGTCCAACCTCCAGGGTGTCCTCAGGGGTGAAGAGGTTAAAAGACATCCTGGAGTGGAGGTCCCATCACTCAACTCCTATTATGCTCCCCGGTTCTCATGATAAAAATCTCTGCTAAAGAGAAACTGAGGCAAAAATTGCAAACAATTTATTAGCAAGGTTAGCAATTACCAATAAAAAAAATCAAATGCAGGCAGAGCAATTTGTTTATACAATTGGTTATGTAAATCACCAGTAATACAAATTAAACTAAGACTGTGATTGGTTTGACACAAAGAAGGAGGGCAAGCATCCTATGATCAAATTGTGTCATCTTCCTTTCCCCCACTCCTTGTATAATCAGCAAAACAACTCACAGATGTTAGTTCATAGGTATAAAGAAGTCAAATTCTTACAAATTGTACTACTGAGGCATATACTATTAGGTCTGTTTGATGCATAAATATTTATTCCATTACACTGATTAAATATAATTATTAATCAGTAATTAATAATACAAACTAATATGGTATTAATTTTTGATTTCACAACTTCATAATCCATTTTGCAAATGTTACTGAAGCATATATGGAACTCTTCTTGATCCTGTTTATTTTCAGTCTCTTTGTTCCCCTTGTTGGTATCACTCGTTCCCTGTGATCCTTGTCTTATGTGTAGTTTTGACTTTCACTCATTCTAAAGACAACAATTTTAGATAGCAAAACTTTATATTCTTGGGTTTGAAGTGGTTGGAATTGGCATTTTCCTTATCTGATGTGATCTTAGATATGACCTTAGAATCCAAAGTATTTTCCTGAATGATCTACAGAAGAGCCATATAAGAAATACAGGATCATTGATAATAACTGGAATATCCACCTGCATTTTTAATGCCTTCTGAAATCTTTTAGATACTGTTTAGTCATTTAGTGTCCCCTGTTTGGGATCTAATTATCTAATATAATTTGGGGGGACTAAAGTTGTATTACTGAGTATGAAAGGCTAAATGAAAAGGCATTCTTATATATATCCCTTGCTGTAGAAAGATTCGGAGATGTTGATTCTGTGAAGAGGGGAGCCATATGTTCATCTTGATGCATGGAAGATGAAAAAAAATCAGCAACCTCCATAAAATTAGGAGCTAGCAGGGACCCGCTTTGAGGGAGTGAGTTATGAACATCTCACTTTTACCACCGTCACCCTTTTATACACAAAATCAATAAAGAATGTAGGACTTTTACTGGGTGACCTGAATACTAGGTGACATATCAACTAGCTTGGGGTATGGATAACAAAGAGTAACATTTTTCAGCAATGGGATATAGGGCTGAGCAGCACTCTGACAATTATAGTTAAAAAATTTAAAGAACAATATAAAAGTGCCAATGAATAGGGGAGGTTAATATCAAAGGGCAAAGTTGTAGTGGGTGACAGTTACAGCAAAGTAATTCAGCATTTTCAGTGAGCCTGCCATTGGATTCAGAGGAGCAGGAGAAATCTGGACACTATATGAACTTCTTCTCAGGGTAGTGTTTTTAAATGCATAATAAATACATAGAAGTTGAAAGCTAGTCAAACATATTGACGTAAATTTCTAAAACCTTTAAAAAAAGTTTCTAGATCCGAGATTAAGAACTCAGTTTTTACACGAATCAACTTCTTTCACAGAAGAAATTATAAATTATGTTACTGAGGTCCCTATAATGAGGAAAGAATATCTGACTTTGTGACACCTTTTTGGGGTTTTCTTGACTTTGATATGTGATGTATAGGTGCCATTTCTTTCTAATCTTACATAGTTATAAATTTATAAACTCACCAATTAAGTCTGAGGCATTGCTAGCATTGGGTGTTGAAATCTGAGATTCAGGACTGGGTGTTGGAAGATCAGGAGAGATTGACTTGTTTGCTTTTCCAAAGACTCTTACTTCACAGAAAGATAGAAATGTTTCTTCTCTCTTTGGGTTCACAACACTCACATATCTTCCTCTCATCATCCCACATCTGAAAAACTCTGTTTTTCCATGGGTCAAGGAACCAATGATGGCACATCTGAAGGAAAACCATATTTTAATTTGGAAAGACTCAAATGTGCTGAATGAAAACATCTGCATAGAGGTCAAAGATGATTAATCCTTTGCCTTACTTATTTTAAGAAAGGTCCTCAGACTAACATTAAACTAGGTTTATACGTTGGAAATAAAACAAAGGTCTTGTGAGGAAGAACATCACAGAAAGTTGTTCCCTGGGCTGCAAGTGTCATCACCAATCCACTATCTCCTTAGAATACCCATGATACATACAATAATTTTCTTTCATCCCATATCCTTTCATTAATTTCTATGCAACCTTTGCTGCTAGTCACTAAATTTTGTTTATTCTTCCCACACTTAATTTTTTGGTCTTCTCTTCCACACCTAGCTCAAGATCCCTAGCCCTGAGCACATTGCCAAGATATAGTAGATATGGTAAAATAACTGTTGATTGGAACACAATGGAAGTAAAGCTTTTGGTTCCTTTGTGGTCTATGGCTACTTCACCCTAGGTGGATGATCATAAATGTCTTCCAACTAGTATCTCCACCTCTAGCTTCTGCCTTTTTCAGCTCACCAAAGCACAGCTACTGGGATCTTCCTTTCTTAAACACAGTTTTTATTTAATTTTAGATTTTCTTCCTGACATTCAAGACATGGAAGCAATGGTGAGTACTTCTTGAGCACAGCATCTATTCTCCACCTCCCTAATTCTATCCTAGCATATCTTGCTGGCTATATGTGAAACCTTGTTCACGTCAACCATCAGGTACTTACAAGAAAGGCTAGTAGACCTTAGCTAAGAAAAGTATGAAGGGAGTCAAGTGCCAGAATTATAAGGATATTGCATTTCAGTGAATCCATGACTTGTTTTAGCCCCTCCCACGTGTCGGATTCTGTGGTAGGCATTGGAGTCACAAAGGTAAAAAAGAGATAGCTCCTGTCCTTGGAGACTCCCTCTCTCTTTGATTTCAGGGAAGACTATGAGGTCAGAGAGATTAGGACAAGTGGAGATGGGTCTGGATGCAGGGGGAGCACCTCACGGGGGGAGTCAGGAGTGAAGGAGGAGATGGGGACAGGGGGAGTATGGCTGCTATGGGACGAGGAAAGGGGGATGGGCGGGAGCTTACAGCTGAGGGTCTCGATTTTTCTGTAAATGTGGGACAAGGTTCTCAGCTGAGAGGGTGAGGCAGAGGGAGACATGGAAGGTTTCGGGGATGATGAAAACATTTGGAAGTGCTGCTGTGAGCAGTGGGATTGATGAGGGAGGGGCAGTAGGATTGACCAGCCCTGTGAGAAAGCCCTCCTTTGGAAAGGAGAAGAAACAATAGCAGCTGAGAGTGTTGGACCCAATAGGAATGGTGGCAGGATTTGTACCATTACAAAGAACCTATGGTGAGAGTGATGAAAGACTAAACCTGGCAGTGTGACATCAGTGAAATCATGAGGCGACTAGGAACTGAAGATTTCTCATCTCCTGCTTTCTCCTGAGCTCCATCCTCAGGTGAAAAGAGGAATAAGACTTTCTTATGTGTATTACAACACACTTTGAGAAGTTAAGGGAGTGATTGGTTCTCACAGCCTCTACAGCTGTGTGTTATAGTTAAGAAGTTCCAGATCAGTCTCTACAGTTATCTTATTTTTAATTGAGCTAGCAGACTCCAGGGAACCAATATGACCTTGACAATCATATATAAATATCTGGAGGTCATAAAACATAGTTACAAAAGTAGGTGTTGCTTGCAAAAGAATGTATGCTTTTCTTTAACTAATAATAACCTTGCTGTGCTTAGAAAACATTTATATTCTGTATAAGGGATGGAAGGGGATGGAACTTCCTGCTGGTCGGTTCCTCTAAGGAAAAACAATGAAGGACCCAACTCTTCAAAGGCATGAATTCAAGGTCTTTTAAAATCCTAGTTGAGGGGGCAGCTGGGTGGTGCAGCAGATAGAGCACCAGTTAGGAGGACCTGAGTTCAAATGTGATCTCAGACACTTAACACTTCCTAGCTGTGTGACCCTGGGCAAGTCACTTAACCCGAATTTCCTCAGGGGGGGAAAAATCCTAGTTGAACTGTTCTAGATATTCTTCCTATCAAGAATCTTCCCAGGGAGTCCTGCCAGTTCTGTTTCATTTAAAGCCAGCCATCTGCCTATGACTTCTTTTCACCAAGACATTACTAATACCTTCTTGGGGTGAGATTTCATCCAGAGCTTTCTCCAGTGTTCAAAAGGACAAACCTAATTATCTACTACCTCTGTTACCTCCTACTTCTTGACCCGAGTCTCCAGAGACAATAGGACCTTCAAGCTGTGCCTTCTGGGCCTCTCAGGCTCCTTAGGGAGAACCTTGAATCAGCTAATCATCTTCATTCTTCAATGTACCACTCTCTAGCAATAATTGTGGATTTACTGCTCAGTATATAATCCCACCTCCTTACACTGTTCCCATTCTACTGATCCTTCTGAGCCTTTTATTGCTAGTGTATAAACCCTGTTACCAATCCCCAAATTTCTACTTTCTTATTCTAATTTCCTTCAAAATTCTTCCCCACCCAATTTCTCACTCCAGATCTTTCTGCTCCATAATAGTAAACTTGTTTTCTTCTTCAAGCTTTTCATTTGTAACTCTTTCCATCTTCTAGTATTCACTGTGCCCTGACTTGCTTTTAATAACACAGCTTTTTTGGCCTTTTCCAGTGCTGATTTCACTCTCATTCCTACGTATCCTCCCCCAACTCACTGGTCATGGATGGGGAATTGGGATACACCTTTCTACCAATAACCACTTTTAGATTTTCCTCTACTATCAGAACTCATCAGCCCATCCTTTGACTTTCATGACATTCAAGTTTGTAATCCAGACTGGGGGCCATCATCATCTGCTAAGATATTTTCACTTCCTCACTAAATTCAGGACCTAGTTCACAGCTTTTCTCTCTACTACAAATTTTGGTCTCATGCTAGGGGACTTCCATGATTTTTCCTGAAATAACCTAATGTTCTATTTTCACAATCTACCTATTTCTCCTCATTTAAATTTCCACTCCATCTCAGTACACACAGAGATATTCATACCTTTGATCATGAATATTGCCATAACTGTTTCATTGCTATGTTCATGAGCTCAAAAATTGCTCTATCTGATTGTAATTTTTTACTGTTCAATTTTTTCCTATGCCTTACGAAATCAGTCTGCTTCTTCACCCTCGCCATGACTTCCAGTCCTAATATCTGTCTTTTCTTTCACAGCCATCTGCCCCACCACGCCATCCTTCCTCCCCTAACTTTACTCATTAGTGAACCACTGCAACTATCTATCTATTGTTCCATTATATGACCCGTCATCACGCCTTGTGAAACCCAGCCTCGGATTCTCTCTTCCATCCACCCCCTTTGTTCCTATTCACATGTTATTAAATAGTTGGGAAAAATTATGAAACTAGTCTGCTGGCATCCACCACAAATTTATGTTACACACTGATTGCAGGTTGAGGTGTCTGATAAGACTGAATGGCTGAAAGGGAGTTACTGCTAAGAAGTGACAGCTCTAGGTACAGGGTTAGCTGTAGAAGGTCTAAGGATAAATTTTGCACAGCACTGGGTGTTCCCCACCCACTGAGGTAGAGTAGGGAGGCTGCAGAAAGCCTGAGCATCACTGGCTGCAGCCAGCTGGTAGAATTTTGGGCATGGCTCAGACTGGCAAATGGTGTTTGCACTTCTTGGAAGACCTGAGGTCTCCTACCTAGTTGCCATCATGATTTCCCAGGTTTCATCTGGGATGTCTGAGTAGAAGCACAATAAGGAGATCTCTTCTGTGTCTGGGATGGCTGGAATGAAGTACCGTTAATGAATTTGCAGTAGCCTGACAAACATGACAACATGGGGCTGCTTCTTCCTCTGCTTCTGAGCGATGGCCCGGATTCAAACTTTTTGGTTCAAATTCTGAATCTCCAAGTAGAAGGCCCTGCTTCTGCTGAAGGGGCGTCCAAGCTCTTTCAAATTAAAGGGCTTAGACAAACAGCTTAGAGGCCTTTTCTAGCAGGCCATGTTCTGGCTGGGTGGTGGGGTCAAAACAAGGTCCCCAGCCCTAGCAAGCTGCACTCTCCCAGTCTGTAGCCTTTCTGAGGAGAGGGGGCAAGAACCGAGGGCAGAAATGGGAACAGCAGCCCTAGTGATGGCAGGCAGGGGCAAAGCCTCATGGCAGAAATCCAAGGGCCAGAGAACTTGGGCAAGGAAGGGAGGAAGGGGACAGAGACCTCAAAGATGGGGGTTGGGGACAGAGAAGCAAGAGTAGGAGGAGGAGCACGGGTGGGATGAGACAAGTGACAGCTGGGGACTGATGAGAGCTTTTCTCAGTCCTTCTGTTTTCACTTGGAGGTTGTTTTTTTTTAAAGTTCTGTGTGTGTGTGTGTGTGTGTGTGTGTGTGTGTGTGTGTGTGTGTGTGTGTGAGGTTAGGTTTTTAGAGTATTGTAGCCCTAACCCCAGTTTTCACAAAAGACCCATGGTTTTTATTGTGTGAATCTCCTTAGTATGGTGCTTTTGGGGAATGCATATGGCAGAACTATTACTATGCTACTCCCTTTCATTTATAATATTAGTCAACACCCACAGAGTATTTTGAAAGCTGAGAAGCACTTTACCCATCTTTTCTCATTTGATCTTTAAGATTATTTTAAAGAGAGAAAGTTGAGATTCATACCTGTTATTGGGCATCCCTCCTTCATCATGGGAATCCCCCACCAGAATCAATGCTCCTCGTAATTCTTCAGTACAACAGTCATTCCGAGGGGTGAGTGCCACAGATTGCACGATTTCTGTAGAACCCAAATCTACCATCCACCAGGGATTCATTTTTCGATCTGTTTGAATACAAGTGCCTTTTTCAAAATCACTGAATAGAGACCCATCTACAGCTCTTTCAGCAGACCCAGAGAAACTGAAGATGCTGGACTGGAAGGCATATTTTCCCTCTGATAGCACTGGAGCTGAAATGATGAGATATTTGAAGAAAATTCAATCAACCCTCAGATGTAAAGTGAAGACTTTATTACTATAATGAAGTTAGTTTTCTCCTCAACTAGGGGATCAATAAAGTCCTATTACTTTCAAAAAGTGATATTGAACACTTAAGACTTTAACCATTGCCATTGCTATTAAAAACCAGTCTTTCATTATGAGTTCACAATATAATCTAATAATATTCTACACTAAGATACTTCTCTTTTCTATGCAGGAACATGGAAAGGAAAAAATCAAGCTCAGATGATGATTTGCAGAGCATTCACATTTATCTGTTTTTGCTTGGTTTAAGGAGATCTGCTATGCAGATCAAAAGCAATTTTCTGCTTTTTAATATCTTGATATTTACATGATCACACACAATAAGAAGATAGAATATTTTGTGAGCTGGATATGAATTCCTAGAGGAATAATTAAAGGGATTAGAGGAAACAGTAAACAAAAAAAATTAGCAAAGAAGGTAAGAATTGGAAATATTTTTTAAAACTAAAAAAAGTTTGAGGAAATAGCATCTGAGGAAGAGCACTCATTTCACAAAACCTTTTAGGAATTTTGCTACCTAAACAATATCGAATTTGAGCAAACAAAGTGAATGAAATGATGTACTGTCATGGAAAAATATGCTTACCAAAGTTATTCTGTGTGAGATCAAAATTATAGTAAGAACTAAAATGATTGTTTATCTGTTGATGATCACCAGAAGTAGATGATAAGGTAGAAGAGAACCCATTCTTGTCTGAATTCTGGGCTTTTCCAAAGACTTTCACATTACAAAATGACAAAACCTTTTCTCTTCCTGGTTTTGTGATAGTCACATATCTTCCATTCATTTCCCCACAATTGAAAATCTGTTTTATCCCAAGACCCAAGGAAGGAATGATTGCACATCTGGAGAGAAACAATGTTGTTATTAATAAAGATTTAGTAGTGCTTATATATGAGTTGTGTAGGAGAAAAAGAAAATATGAATTATTTATCTCTTGGTGTTACCACAACTTTACTGCCCAATAGTTTAGCCCCATTTATTCCCTAATAATTAAAAGTAGCTTCTTGAAAACAGCATTTTTGGATATAATTTTTTGGCCTTTAGGTCCTAGTTGAGTTAAAAAAAAAGTTTCATTGAATCTATGGATCCAGACACATCTAAAGTAGGAGGAGTAAAGAGAGGACAAGGGGAGCACAGAATTTAGCAACCAAGAAGGGAATATGCTGAAGATGATGGCAGAATTGTCTTCACTAATCTAATATTTTCATTTTGCTGTATGTAAATTTATCTTCAGAAATGTCATATTTGAAGTGATTCTTCAATCCATTACCAATCCACAAATTTTTAAATAATACCTGGCATTCCACTTTCCGCCGTGATGAGATGTGTCTCCCACCAAAATCAGGGTTCCTTTTATTAGTTCAGGACAGCAATCTTTTCTATTGGTGACTGACACAAATCCTAGGGTTTGTGTGGAACCCAAATCTATCATCCACCAAGGGTCGTTCTCTTGGAGGGTTTGAACACAATAGTCACTTTGAATAGATCCATCCATAGGTTTTTGAGGAGACTGGGAAGGAATGGAGGCACTGGACTGTGAGGTTGGTCTTTGTTCTGAAAGTAATGGACCTGAAGATATGAGAAAAGTGAGAATAAATGTCAGAGACCATGTGACAAGTGCATCCTAGGGGACCATTTGAATTTAGAAGTCCTAGGTTCAAGTTCATGATCTGATATATACATATATATATATATATATATACATATAAATATCCAAGATTTCACATATTTTTTATATATATGTGGTATACAGGTAAATAAACAACCATTAAATTACAAATGTTAATTATTTAATAACTATCTACAAATAGTGATGGTTAACGAATAAAAATTCTTTTCAAGAGACTGTCTACCTTAGGGTGGCCTCTCTTAAACCATATATATATATATATAAAATATGTGAAATCTTGGATAAGACCTTTTCTCACTCTGAGCCTCCTTCCTACTTTACAAAGTGAGGAGATTGGGTTGACTTTAAATTCATTGAGGACTTTGGCTCTATATCTCAGAATCTGTGATTTCATGTTGAAGAGTTAGTCCAGGAATAAAAGAAATATTTCTAAAATGGGTCAATAATCAGTAGTTATAGGCAGTAATGTCACTCAGTTTTATGATCTATTAGTTAACACAAACTATATAGTATATGCTATTGGCCTGACCTTTCTCTATAGATTTGTAGAAAAGAAGACATATATCTATGCACAAATTACGCTAGGGATCTCAATTTAGCACTCTTGGAGACCTAGAGATTAACTTCTAGTTTCCAGTGCTCCAGTTCTAGGGGAAGATTTTTAATCTCGTTTTAGTCATTTGCATATTGATTAACTTATTATATTTAAGTATGCATGTATATATACATATTTAAAACAGATATTAAAAAATGAGCAGAAAAGGTTTAAGAGAGGCCAGCCTAAGGTAGACAATCTCTTGAGAAGAATTTTCATTCGTTAACCATCACTATTTGTAGATAGTTATTAAATAATTAACATTTGTAATTTAACGTTTGTTTATTTACCTATCTATTTCATCTGTTCCTCATTTTCTAAATAACCAAAAGGCCTTCCTTCATGTATCTACTCTGTATGATTAGTCTATATCATAGTGAAGAGAAAGGGATAAGGACTGGACTTTAAATTGTATTGGTTAAAGAACTCTGTGGAGAGAAACGTCCCTCATTAATGGGTTGGCATTTCTCTGCAACTTAAGAATTCTGGAGTTTCCTGCAAGTGATTTGCCCAGGAGCCCCCAGCCAATAAAGGTCAGACCTGATCCCAGGAGTCCTTGGCTTTGTGAGGACTTGCTCTATGTCCAATAGCCCAATTGCCTCCCAGTGTAGCAGACACAAATGGCAAAGTAGACCTAACTTATTCTCACCTCCCAACTTTTATCTCTGGGTCAATTCCAAAATTTTCCACTAAAATATTCATTCAAGTCCCACAGAGAATCCTTTATTATTGGCTATTCTTGCTACAAAGATGAAATTTAACAGGAATGGATGAAAATCAGTGAGTCTTGGGTTCAAATGATCAAGTTCTAATTAAATTGCTGGGGGAAAAGGAAGGTTCATGTGCTAGATACAGAAGCAAGGTCTCAGGCTTGTCCGGGGCCTCTTCTCAGATTCTCTTTGCTTCTTATCCCTCCTAGGACTTTGCTCCTGACAATGGAACAGTCAGAGTCTTGTGGAAACACATGGATGCCCCTCTGCAAATCACCTTCAGAGAGTATAGATGTTGCCCCAAACTTTTTTGAGTTTAATTTATAATCCATTTTGCATGTGTTACTGAGAAATATTTTTGAACTTTTCTTGAATATTTTGGTTTCAGCTTGTTGGGGTTTCTAGCTTCACATGACTTTTGCCTGATGATTTTTTTGGTTTTCATATATTCCAAAGCAAGCAATTTTATATGCCAAAGGAGATGCCATGATTTCAAATCCCTGTTTTTTTCAGTAGTTAGAATTGTAATTAATCATTTCTGACTGATTTGAGGGGTGACTTTAGGGTTAATATATTTTATTGAGTGATTTACAGAAAAATCATAGAAGAGGTACAAAGACCTTTGATGGCAACTAGAATATCAACCAGTCTATTTAATGCTTTCTGAAATCTAACTTAGGGCTATTTTTTGTGGTTGGGATTAATTACTGGAGAAACCTGGAGATGGAAGGACAAATTAAATATATCTTTGTTTATATCCCCAGCATTAGGAAGACTCATAGTGAGCTGTTGACATTGTGAGGAGACCTCTATCCATCCTGACTTGATGGCCAAGGAAAGGAATTTAGTCATCCTGATATAATTAGGTACTTGTAGATTTTTTACTGTGGAGAAGTGAGTCATAAAAATCTAACTGTGATCTTAACCATACTTTTGCATATGAAGTATCCCCATATTATAGGACTTTTAATGGTTCACCTGAAGACATATTGAATACTTTGGGATATAGAGATCAAAGAACCTCACTTTAAAGATTAGAAACATTTTTTCCAGTGATGGGGAGTAGTATCTCAATAGAAATTGTAATTAATTAAGAATTACAGTAGTAAACTACTGTACTGAACTATACTGTACTGAACTACAATTTACAGAGTAAAGTGAAAGTGACAATGAAGAAGGGATAATGATATTAAAGGGCAACACTATAGTGACAGAAAGCTATGGCAAAAGAACTCAAAATTCCAGTGGCAAATTTCTGGGTTTTACATGGAGTATGAGCAGACTGGACAATCTGTGACCCTCTTCACAGAGTAATGTTTTTAAATGTATTATTTAAAAGACAAAGACATTTAAATCTAGCCAAATATAATGTTATACAAATTTCAAAATACCTTAAGAACTTTGACTTTATATGAATTATATTCTCAACTATTAATTTTTCACAGAAGGAACTATGTTATGGAAGTACTTATTATGAGGGAAAATACTCACCAGTTAGGGCAGTGTCATCATTAGCCTTAGGTAATGAAGTGACAGGAGGAGTGACAGGTAGGTCACCATGAGAGATGAAATCTGATGTTTTCCCAAAGACTCTTACTTCACAGAAAGATAGAAATATTTCTTTCTTTGGGCTGATCACACTCACATATCTTCCTCTCATTGTTCCACATCTGAAAAACTCTGTTTTTCCACGGCTCAAGGAACCAATGACTGCACATCTGAAGGCAAATCATATTTTATGTGTCAAGAATCAAAATTTTAAAAAAACCAAATTTAAAAGAGCTACAAAGAGTTTGGCAGAAGAGATTAATCCCTAGATTTATTTATTTTCAGATATGTCCAGAGATCAACATTAAACAAGTTTGTAGACTGGAAATAATAAAAAGTCTTGTCAGGAATGACATCACAAAAAGGGATGTAAATGACAGCATCATCTACCATCTTTTTGCAGTACCCATATTAGGTAAAATCTTCTCTTTCCCTTTATATTCACAATTAACTTCCTTACTATCTGTGATGTTAATCACTAAATCTTGTACATCATTCCTTTTCTGTGACATGTCTTGAAGTTACCTTTTTTTGAACTTTTTTTGGACACCTAGTACCAAACAAATTATTGCCCCATAGTAGACACTTCAATGTGACTCTTGATCAGAATATAATCGAATTAGCATTTTGTATCTTATGTGGTATATGCTCAGAATACCTCCTAAATGGATCAAAATAAACAGTCTTTCAACTAATCAATCACTCACTTTTAGGCTCTGGTTCTTTCAGTTCACCCAAGGCCACTTAGCAGGGACTTCCTTTCTCAAAAAACAATTCTTAGCAAATAATTTTCCTAACTGTGATTACATAGTGACAATGAGACTCCCAGCCATAGCTTTTCTTCCTAACATTCTAATTTTGTACATAATAGTGAGTACTTCTTGATTCCAACATCCTGTCTGGTTATATACTAGCATATCTTTCTATTTATATGCAAGAGTCTGTTCCCATTTTACTTTCAATAGATAAAACTTAGCTTCATACTTGGAATTGAAAATGCCACCATTTTCAGGCAATTCCCCAACTAGAATAAATGCTCCATATAATTCTTCTGTACAACAATCTTTTCGAGGGGTGATTGCCACAGATTTCACAGTTTCTGTTGAACCCAAATCCACCATCCACCATGGATTAATATCTTTGTTTGTTTGAATACAATTGCCTTCATCAAAATCACTTAGGAGAGACCCATCTACAGCTCTTTCAGGAGATCCAAAGGGATTGGAGATGCTGGACTGGAAGGCAGGTTTCCCCTTTGATAACACTGGAGCTGAATGATGACATATGAGGGAAAAAAGTCAATCAACTATCTGATGCAAATTGCAGACTTCATTAATAGAGTGAAGAGTTGTCCCCAAATCCAGGGACAAAAGAATGACTACCACTTTAAAGAAATGATATAGAACACTTCACCACCCACTGACATTGCTATTATATATCATTTTCATTTTTATGAGTTTACAATCTAACCCAACAAAATGTCCTACATGAATATACCTAGTATACTAATGTATATCTTTCTCTTTTAAGCAGGAATGTGGAAAGAAAAAGCCAAATCTACATGACAACATTCAATTTCTCTTTGTAGAGACCAAAGGCAATTTTCTGCATCCTTCATTCTGATATTTGCATTTGTTAAGCTCATACAATTAGAAGCTCATAATGATTTTTAAGGTAAACTATGTTGCATGTGATGACAGTCATAAACATTTATTTATCTTTCCTGGTAACTGCAGTCCAACTACCATTCCAATCAAAGGCTTTTTTGCGTGTGATAAATTCTGTAAACCAATGGACCCATTATGCAAGTGAGCATTTATTTCATTCTTTTACTAAAAAGGACATAGGTTCCCTTTAGAAACATTAAGGGGGGAAAGAGTCAATTAATACTAGCCAATTCTACATCAAATATTTCATGTGAAGTAAAAATAACTAAAAAATATTGAAAATATATGGATATTTAAAATATTTAGTTATTAAAATATAAGAGAGTCCATAGGAGAAAAGAACTTACTAAACATTTTATGGTTCTGATGATGGATATTGTATTAATCCCCCTCAACATACTTATCACAATTCCTTGAATTCTGTCTGAAACCTAACTTACAATAAAAGTGAGTTCCCATTTTGTCAGCTGGATATGAATACAGAAAGGAGTAGAAAAAGGAATTAGAGAGAGAAGAGGAAATAAGAAAAGAAATAGAATGTGGTGTGAAGACTGAATGAAATTGGAATTACTTTTAAAGGGAAGAGTACAATTAGAAGAGAGGCATAGTTCATAAAACTTTTTAGAAATTCTGCTACCTTAATAATATCTGATTTGAGGAATGAAAGTCAAAAAAATGTGGTTGATCCATTCTGGTGAAAAAATATACTCACCAAAGTTGTTCTCTGTGAGATCAAAATTATAGTAAGAACTATTAGAATCATGATTAATTATCTGTTGGTCATCATCAGAAGTAGGTGATAAGGTGGAAGAGGAATCATAGAAGACATTGTTTTTTGAATTCAAGGTTTTCCCAAAAACTTTCAGATCACAAAATGATAAAACCTTTTCCTTCCCTGGTTTTGTGATTGTCACATATCTGCCATTCATTTCTGAACAATTGAAAACTTGTTTTATCCCAAGACCCACGGAAGGGATGATTGCACATCTGGAGGGAAATAATATTATTAATTGCAATAGGATTGAAGTGATTTTACTTTGGCTGTGCAGACAGAAAGAAAAGTAAAGATGAATTATTTATCCTTTTGTGTTGTTAGGCAGTAGTGGTTACCATTGCTGCCTAATATTTAAGCTCCATTTATTTCCTATTCATTAAAATAAAGATTAACAACAAAATGAAAAATGATTTTACTCAAATATACCACTTGTATCCTTCAGGGCTTAGTTTAGCAAAAAATTAATGCTTTGATTTTATGTTCTTAAAGATATGTAAAGGAGGGGGATTGATGCGAGGAGGAGAAGAGAAAAACAGACTGTGAGTACCAAGGAGTTAACAAATTCCATTTGTCTAAAGTTTTCTTTTCAGCTATAAGTATAGTTAGTTTCAGAAACACCCTATTTAAACATACTCTGTAATTATGATGGAATATCATTGTTCTGCAAGAAATGATGAGTAGGATGCTCTCAGAAAAATTTGGAAAGTGCTCCTTGAACTCAAGCAAAGTGAAATATACTGTATATAATAATAGCAATACTGTGAGATGATCAGCTATAAATGGCTTTGCTTTTCTCAGCAATACAATGATCCAAGACTATAATTAAGGACTTATAATGAAAAATTCTATCAATACCCAGAGAAAAAACTGATTATATCTAAACACAGATTGAAACATACTTTTTCTTCTTACTTTACTTTTCTTGAGGATTTTTCTTTTACAGTTTGACTTTTATTGAAAAGTTTTGCATAACTTCATACGTGCCTTCTCAATGGGGGTAGAGGGGAAGAAAGAGAGAGAATATGGAACTCAAAGTTTTAAAAAGAAATGTAAAAAATGTCTTACATGTAAGTAGGGAAAATAAAAATATTAAATTAAAAACTATCTCTGACAAAAAGAAATATCTTATTTGAAAAGTGATTCTTCACTCCATTACCAACTCATCAGCAGTATGTGGTTAAGTGACTTTGCCAGGGTCACATAGCTAGGAAGTGTTAAGTGTCTGAGACCAGATCTGGACTCAGGTCCTCCAGACTTCAGGGCTGGATTTCTACCCACCGCGCCACTTAGTTGCTCCCAACTTATCAGCTTTTAAATGAGAAGGCATAGGTCAATACCTGGCATTCCATTTTCCGCCTTGATCAGGTGAGTCTCCCACCAAAATCAGGGTTCCTTTTATTAGTTCAGGACAGCAATCTTTTCGATTGGTAAGTGACACATATCCTAGAGTTCGTGTTGAACCCAAATCTATCATCCACCAAGGATCATTCTCTTGCAGGGTTTGAACACAATAGTTACTTTGAATAGATCCATCCATAGGTTTTTGAAGAAACGGGGAAGGAATGAAGATACTGGACTGTGAGGTCAGTCTTTGTTTTGACAATAATGGACCTGAAGAGATGAGAAAAGTGAGAATAGATGGTTAGAGACCAAGTGACAATTGCATCCTTCAGGATAATATTTGTGAGGGTGTAGCTTTGTGTTTTGGAAAGATTGCTGGTTTTGAATTTAGAGATCTTGGATTTAGGTTCAAGTTTTGACACATACTAAGTGTAAGCCCTTGGACAAGACCTTTTATTACTCTGGGCCTCTTTTTGCTCCTTTCCAAAGTGAAGAGGTTGGATTGACTCTAAATCCTTTGAGGAGGAAAACATGAGGATAAAAAGTTCTTCATCTCAGATCTTGTGAGTCAAAGGAAAAGAAGAGTAACTTGAGAGACAAAAGGAATACTTGAATAGTTATTAATTGTCATTCTTAACATTAGGAACTATTAATACTTACAATGACCACAAGCTATATAACACATTCTACTGATTTGGCTTCTCTATACATTTGTAGAATAGAAGAAACACATCCATGTACAAGTTTTCCTGGGGACCTCAATTTTGTAAAGTAACTCTTAAACATAGAAGTCAACTATTAGTTTCCAGTACTTCAGCCTGAGGGGAAGATTTTCAACCTTGATTTAGTCATCTACTCTATTGACTACCCTTCTCAACTTTTTGTCATTTGTAAATCTGATCAAGTTGAATTTTAAAATTTTTAAAAATCACTGACAAGAAAAAATTAAAACTTGAATAGGGATGAGTAGAGAGCATACCATGACTATTCCCTCCACATGAACATTTATTCTTTACTCATTTCTCTTTGTAGATAGTCAATTCAACTATAGTTGTATTTTATTGTTTATTGATTTACCTATATATTCCAAATTTCTTTCTACTCTTTCTTTAAAAAACCCAAATGGCCTTCCTTCATGTGTCTGCACTTAATACTTAATCTAAGTCAGTGAAGGGAAAGGGATATTGATTGGGCCTTTAGTTTCTTTAGTTAAAGGAACTCTGTGGAAAGAAATATCCTACCACTAAAATGGATTCTTACTTTTCTGCCATTTAAGAGTTTTAGAGAATTTCCTGGGACGTTGTGAGATCAAATGATTTGCTGAATCCAGGTCATCTTGGCTTTGTGGAGACTGACTCTTTATCCACTAAGTTAAATTGTCTTTCAGCACAACTTGGCTACAACAGCTATGGCTTTTGGTGTAACAGGCACACATGGCAATATAGGCGGCACAACTTGCTTCTCCCCTCACAAATTTTTTCTCTTCTTAAACCCAAACAATTGCTCCTAAAATGTTCATCCAAGTTCACTATGTTATTATTTATCACTGGGAATCTTCTTAAAAAGAAAAAATTTACCAGAGATGGATAAAAATTAATGAGACTTCATTCAAATGATCAATGTTTGGGAGATGGAAGGTACATGTCAAGAAAGATCAGGATTATTAGAAAAAAATGTGAGGAGTATGAGAAGTTAGGTTTCCACAGATGTTGTCAAAACAGAATGAAGAAAATGGTGAAATATCTTGTTAAGATATCTCTAAGCAGTCACTGTGTGAGTCAAAGAACTGATAAAATTACTGATAAAGGGATCTAGGCCTAAACTGGCCCAAACTGGCTAGTGTCAATGACAGGGCACGCCTTTTAACATATGGTGAATAAAGAAAATTGTAAATCTGACCAATCATAACTCAGATTGTAAATCCAATTAATTGTAATTCAAATTATAAATCCTACCAATTGTAACTTGGATTGTAAATCTGACCAAATGTAACTCAGACTGTAAATCCAATTTGGACCAATCTGAGCCTTGAAGGGAGGTGTAAAGAACCAGAATGAAAGTATAAAGCTTGCTCTTGCTTCTGTATAGGTATATGTCTGACTTGGGAACTTTTCTTGAGACTTGTCAAACAAAGGATTCTTCTCTCTTAAAATTAAAAAAGTGCCGATTCTAACACTACTCTTGGACTAGCTTCCAACTAGGGAAGCAGTGGGCAGTGGCAGCTTGTCCCGGGCTTACTCCCCCAAAACAGTTGGGTTACAAGGACTCTTTTTGAAAATAGAGAATAAGATCTCAAACCTGTCTTGAGCCTGCTCTTAGGACCTCTTTTGGCTGTTCTTATCTATTTCAGGGTTCTGTTCTTTACAACAGCAATCTTGAGGAGTGTTGTGGAAGAACATGAATGACCTTTTGCAAATCACCCTCAGAAGCTCCAAATGTTCCCCAAAGCTTTCTTGAGCTTAATTTTGTTATGATCAAAATCTGTGATAAAGAAATACTTATGTCCAAGGTTCTGAACATGATCTCTTTATGAGCCAAGTTTAGCATTTGCCAATGAAAAGACCCAGGACAAATCAAAGATACAGCTGATAAAGCAAGTCTTTTATAGAGTTGGTTACATAAGTTACTAGTGATGCAAACTAAATTAAGACTGTCATGGAGAGAGAGAATGGGCAAACATTGGAGGACAAGATTGACTTATCTTCCTTCCCTACTCTCAACCTCTTCTATAGTCAGCAAAAAGCCAGATTTTGAGTTTGTGTTCAGATGTTAGGCCACAAGAATAAAGACTCAAATTTTTACAAATTTTACTGAGGCATAATTATTAGGTCTGTTTGATCTTATTGATTCTATTGATTAGATTGCACTGAATAGATGCAATTCTTAATCTAAAATTAATAAAGAATACAAACTAATGTAGGTATTAATTTTTGATTTTGCAACTTCATAATCCATTTTGCAAAGGTTATTGAAGTATATATGGAACTCTTCTTGATCCTGTTAATTTTCAGTCTGTTCCCCTTGTTGATATCACTAGTTCCTTGTGATCCTTGTCTTATTGTGGTTTTGACTTTCATTTATTCTAAAGATAGCAATTTTGAATAGCAAACGGGGTTAACAAAACCTTATATTCTTGGGTTTGGAGTGGTTGGATTTGGCTTTTTACCTACCCGTTGTGACTTTAGATGTGATCTTAGAGCCCAGTGTATTTTCCCGAGTGATCTACAGAAGAGTCATATAAGAAGTACAGGATCTTTGAATGTTTTTATGCCTCCTGAAATCTTATAGATACTTTTTAATAGTCTTTTAGTGTCCCCTGGTTGGATTTAATTACTGGGGAGGGAGACTAAAGTTGCATTACTGAAGATGAAAGGCTTAATGAAAAGGCATTCTTGTGAAAAGGCATTCTACATCCTTTAATGTAGAAAGATTCAAAGATGCTGACTGTGTGAAGAGGGGAGTCACATATCCATCTTGAAGCATTGGAAGATGAAAAAAAAATCAGTAATCTCCATATACTTAGGAGCTAGCAGGGACCTAGTTTGGGTGAATGTCATGAACATCTCATTTTTACCACAATCCCCCTTTTATATCCCAAATCAATAAAGAATGTAGGACTTTTACTGAGTCCTGACCTGAAGACATATCAACTAGCCTGGGATATGGAGAACAAAGAGTAACATTTATCAGCAATGGAATGTAGGGCTGAGCACTCCAAAAATTACAGCTAAAAATCCTAAAGAATAGTGATAAAATGCCAATGAATAGGGAGGATGATATCAAAGGGCAAAGTTGTAGTGGATTACACTTATGGGAAGGTAGTTCAGCATTCTGATGGCAGGTTTCCCAGATTCACAGGAGCAGGAGAAATCTGGACAATATCCGAACCTTTTCTCAGAGTAACGTTTTAAAATGCATAATATAAAACACATAGAAGAAACAATTATATTGACATATAAACTTCTAAACATCTTTAAAAAAAGTTTCTAGACCTTAGATTAAGAACTCAGTTTTTACATGAATCACATTCTCAACTGTGAATCTTTCACAGAAGAAATTATAGATTATGTTACTGAGGTCCCTATTATGAGGAAAGAATATCTGACTTTGTGACACCTTTTTGGGGTTTTCTTGACCTTGATATGTGATATATAGGTGCCATTTCTTTCTAATTTTACATAGTTATAAATTTATAAACTCACCAATTAAGTCTGAGGCATTGCTAGCATTGGGCGTTGAAAGCTGAGATTCAGGACTGGGTGTTGGAAGATCAGGAGAAATTGACTCGTTTGCTTTTCCAAAGACTCTTACTTCACAGAAAGATAGAAATGTTTCTTCTCTCTTTGGGTTCACAACACTCACATATCTTCCTCTCATCATCCCACATCTGAAAAACTCTGTTTTTCCATGGGTCAAGGAACCAATGATGGCACATCTGAAGGAAAACCATATTTTAATTTGGAAAGATTCAAATGTGCTGAATGAAAACATCTGCATAGAGGTCAAAGATGATTAATCCTTTGCCTTACTTATTTTAAGAAAGGTCCTCAGATTAACATTAAACCAGGTTTATACATTGGAAATAAAACAAAGGTCTTGTGAGGAAGAACATCACAGAAAGTTGTTCCCTGGGCTGCAAGTGTCATCACCAATCCACTATCTCCTTAGAATACCCATGATATGTACAATAATTTTCTCTCATCCCATATCCTTTCATTAATTTCTATGCAGCCTCTGCTGCTAGTCACTAAATTTTGTTTATTCTTCCCACACTTAATTTTTTGGTCTTCTCCTCCACACTAGCTCAAGATCCCTAGCCCTGAGCACATTGCCAAGATATAGTAGATATGGTAAAATAACTGTTGATTGGAACACAATGGAAGTAAAGCTTTTGGTTCCTTTGTGGTCTATGGCTACTTCACCCTCAGAGGATGATCATAAATGTCTTCCAACTAGTATCTCCACCTCTAGCTTCTGCCTTTTTCAATTCACCAAAGCACAGCTACTGGGATCTTCCTTTCTTAAACACAGTTTTTGTTTAATTTTAGATTTTCTTTCTGACATTCAAGACATGGAAGCAATGGTGAGTACTTCTTGAGCACAGCATCTATTCTCCACCTCCCTAATTCTATCCTAGCATATCTTGCTGGCTATATGTGAAACCTTGTTCACGTCAACCATCAGGTACTTACAAGAAAGGCTAGTAGACCTTAGCTAAGAAAAGTATGAAGGGAGTCAAGTGCCAGAATTATAAGGATATTGCATTTCAATGAATCCATGACTTGTTTTAGCCCCTCCCACGTGTCGGATTCTGTGGTAGGCATTGGAGTCACAAAGGTAAAAAAGAGATAGCTCCTGTCCTTGGAGACTCACTCTCTCTTCAATTTCAGGGAAGACTATGAGATCAGAGAGATCAGGACAAGTGGAGATGGGTCTGGATGCAGGGGGAGCACCTCACGGGGGGAGTCAGGAGTGAAGGAGGAGATGGGGACAGAGGGAGTATGGCTACTATGGGATGAGGAAAGGGGGATGGGTGGGAGCTTACAGCTGAGGGTCTCAATTTTTCTTGTAAATGTGGGACAAGGTTCTCAGCTGAGAGGGTGAGGCAGAGGGAGACATGGAAGGTTTCAGGGATGATGAAAACATTTGGAAGTGCTGCTGTGAGCAGTGGGATTGATGAGGGAGGTGCAGTAGGATTGACCAGCCCCTGTGAGAAAGCCCTCCTTTGGAAAGGAGAAGAAACAATAGCAGCTGAGAGTGTTGGACTCAATAGGAATGGTGGCAGGATTTTCTCCCCTTTGTGTGAAGGCACAAAGACCCTTATGGTGAGTAACAAATTTATGTTACACACGGACTACAGGCTGATGTGTTTGGTAAGACTGGATGGCTGGAAGGAAGTGTCCTGCTAAGAAGTGACAGCTCTAGGTACAGGGTTAGCTGTAGAAGGTCTAAAGATAAATTTTGCACAGCACTAGGTGTTCCCCACCCACTGCGGTAGAGTAGGGAGGCTGCAGAAAGCCTGAGCATCACTGGCTGCAGCCAGCTGGTAGAATTTTGGGCATGGCTCAGACTGGCAAATGGTGTTTGCACTTCTTGGAAGACCTGAGGTCTCCACCTAGTTGCCATCATGATTTCCCAGGTTTCATCTGAGATATCTGATTAGAAGCACAATAATCAGGTCTCTTCTGTGTTTGGGATTGCTGCAATGAAATACCTCTTATGAATCTGTTAAGGGACAAGCTACCCTGACAAACATGACAGCATGGAGCTGCTTCTTCCTCTGCTTCTGAGCAATGGCCCAGATTCAAGCTTTCTGGTTCAAATTCTGAATCTACAAGTAGAAGGCCCTGCCTCTGCTGAAGGGGTGTCCAAGCTCTTTCAAATCAAAGGGTTTAGACAAATATCTAGAGGCCCTTTCTAGCAGGCTATCCTCTCTGGGTGGTGGGTTCAAAACAAGGTCCCCAGCCCTAGCAAGCTGCACTCTCCCAGGCTGTAGCCTTTCTGAGGAGAGGGGGCAAGAACCGAGGGCAGAAATGGGAACAGCAGCCCTAGTGATGGCAGGCAGGGGCAAAGCCTCATGGCAGAAATCCAAGGGCCAGAGAACTTGGGCAAGGAAGGGAGGAAGGGGACAGAGATCTCAAAGATGGGGGTTGGGGACAGAGAAGCAAGAGTAGGAGGAGGAACACGGGTGGGATGAGACAAGTGACAGCTGGGGACTGATGAGAGCTTTTCTCAGTCCTTCTGTTTTCACTTGGAGTTTTTTTTAAGGTTCTTTGTGTGTGTGTGTGTGTGTGTGTGTGTGTGTGTATGTGTGAGGTTAGGTTTTTAGAGTATTATACCCCTAATCCCAGTTTCCCAAAAGAACCATGGTTTTTACTGTGTGATTCTCCTTAGTATGGTGCTTTTGGGGAATGCATATGGCAGAACTATTACTATGCTACTTCTTCTCATTTATAATATTAGTCAACACCCACATAGAATTTTGAAAGCTGAGAAGCACTTTACCCATCTTTTCTCATTTGATCTTTAAGATTATTTTAAAGAGATAAAGTTGAACTTCAAACCTGTTATTGGGCATCCCTCCTTCATCACGGGAGTCCCCCACTAGAATCAATGCTCCTCGTAATTCTTCAGTACAACAGTCATTCCGAGGGGTGAGTGCCACAGATTGCACGATTTCTGTAGAACCCAAATCTACCATCCACCAAGGATTCATTTCTCGATCTGTTTGAATACAAGTGCCTTTTTCAAAATCACTGAATAGAGACCCATCTACAGCTCTTTCAGGAGACCCAGAGAAACTGAAGATGCTGGACTGGAAGACCGGTTTTCCCTCTGATAGCACTGGAGCTGAAATGATGAGATATTTGAAGAAAATTCAATCAACCCTCAGATGTAAAGGGAAGGCTCTATTATTAGAAAGAAAAATTGTTCCTTTACTCAGAGACAAGATAATTATGACTATCTTAAAGAAATGACATAAAATCCACTGTCTTTCCTAATGTATATCATTTTAAATTTTATTCATAATATAATTCATTAAATATGCTATACTAATATACCATTTTCTTTTAAGAAGTTATGTGGAAAGAAAAAATCAAGACCACAATATCGTTTGCATTATAGTCATAATTTTCTGTTCGACTTTGTTTGTGGAGTCCTGGGTTATTGGTCAAAAGCCATTTCTTTCTTTCTTTTATCCCTATATATACAATTTCTGAAAAATAGTGACAAGGTAATAGATGAGAAGTGAAAAATGATGTTAGGGTGAATTGCAAAATGATGCAGGGATTGGAAGGATTGTCTACAAGTCATATCTACTGACTTTCATAAGTGTTTATTAAATGTTGTTGGTAAATGCAGTCTAAATAGCGTAGCAAAATGAAAAAAAATTGGATATATTGGCCAACCAATGATACATTCTGTGAATCAGCACTTTAATTCATTCTTTTGCTAAATAGGACATGGATTCTTTTCTAGAAAGTTTAAAAGACATGTGAAACAATTAGTTTTAACAAATTACTTACATAGAATATTCCAGATGAAATTTCCAGAAAGATTTAAAAATATTGAGAATAAAAAGATATTTAAAAATATCTAGTTACTAAACATATAAATGGGTTCATGTGAGAATGGAGGGGTTCACTCAATAATTTTTACTTTTGATAATGTTTGTTAGGGTAATGATTGTCCTATTCATCTGCATCACAATTCACAGAGCACTTTCTAAAAATTGTCTTCCAAAATAGAATGTATTCATATTTTGTGAGCAGGTTATAAATGCTGAGAGGAGTAAAAAAAGTAGAAATAGACAATTAAGTAAGGATTGGAAATATTTTTAAAAGGAAGAATGTTTGGGGGATGATATAAGAAAATGCACTTTTCACAGAACCTCTAAGGAACTGTTGCCTCAATCATACAGGATTTGAAAAAAAAAGTCACAAAAATGTCACTGATTCACTAGATAGACAAAAATTTACTCACCAAAGTTGTTCTCTGGGAGATCAAAATTATATGATGTAGCTGAAGAATTATCATTCTTGAGTGTTTCTGGGACATCACCAGAAATAGGTAACAATGGATAAAAATCACCATTGGAAGTTTCCAAATTACTGCTATTTGAATCCCAGGGTCTTCCAAAGATTTGCACATTACAAAATGATAAAACCTTTTCCCCTCCCGGATTGGTGATTGTCACGTATCTTCCTTTCATTCTCCCACATTTGAAAATTTGTGTCATCCCTGGACCCAAAGAAGGAATAGTTGCACATCTGAAGAAAAACCACAATTGTCATTTGCTAAGAATGTTGAGACTGAATGCAGGTCATACCAGATGACAACTATAGGTGATTAATTTATTCACTTTTATTATTATAACTCTGCAGCCTAATAAATTAGCTCTGTTTATTTCCTATTAATTAAAAGAGGCTTTCTGCCAAAATGATCAGTCCTTGAAGATTGAAATTATGAAAAGTCTATCCACATTACTTGATGAGATATGAGCATCCTTTTAAAAATCTCTTTTAGATTGATGGGGAGAGATTGTTCTCTGACTTTCACATCACATTCCATGCTTTCCTCCTAGATTAGGTGGCTAGTCCTTAACTTTTTCTCCTGAAATATTTCTCAGATTATACTTTTTTCCCCTCCAGGAACCATTTTGGCATTGGACACTGTCAATCAAGCTTATTCAAAACTTTGTGCTAGTATTCAAAAATCTGTTATCATTGAGAGGTTACCTCCTGCCCACTCACTCCATTATATATATACACATATACATATATATATGCATACATACATATATATTTATCAAGCAGCATTTCCATGTGACATTGTAGCTACAAAAGAGGGTGCATCTTGGGCTGCATTAGAGGGGGTATTGTGTCCAAGACTTAGAGAGTTTAAACTCCTGCTGTACTCTTATTGATCAACCCACACTTAAGGTTATGAGCAGCTGTCATATTTTAAAACTGATATTGGTAAACTGAAGATTCTTCAGAAGAAGAGCATTGAAATAATATCATTTGAGAGTCAGTAGAAAGAATTGGGGATTTTTGACCTGAAAGAAATTTGAGGACATTTGTTGGAAATACGAATAAATAAAAGAAATAAAAAACGAATTAGACTTGCTTTATTTGACCTTTATAAAATAAACTCAGTATTAATAGGAATATCAAGCAAAGTGGCTATTTTAGGTTTGTTTTTAGGAGCATTTCAACAAATAGGTAATCTATTGAATAGGATTAAGTGGCCTTGGAAGTTAGGCATTCTTTACTCCCTGAAAGTCTTCACACAAAGGCTAAATGATTTTTCTTCTAATGATGACTTTCTTCTAAATATTATATCTTTAACAATGATCAATATATTTACTGCTAAGCATATAGTAGGCACATGATAAATACTTCCATTACTAAGAAATAACTAATCCAATAAATGAACAGAAGATTAAATGAATATTTCTTGAATATTATGCATGAATGGTTATAAACAGAAAAGGAACAGGATTAATGAAATTTTGAATGAAGAATATCCTTGGGATTAACTTTTTGGTAGCCTTACTTCTAATCCACCACCCTAAACAGGTCAGTTCAATCTTCCAGTTTCAACTTGTTTTTATTGTTTGTTTGTTTTATTCAAATATATCATATTTGGACATTGATTTGGTTCCAAGATCTTTTTTAAATAAATAAAAATTCTTTTGCTTTATTGTCTCAAACATTTATCAGAGAGAGGAGGAAGTAGAGAAGGAGAAGACAGACTATGGCCCCCAAAAAGTGAATATGCTTAGTATTATGTTAGAATCAATTTCATTACCTTAAAATTTTCATTTTATTTGAAGATGTGAAAAATTGCCCTCACAAATAATAGGGCTTAAAAAGTGATAAGGAAGCCCATTACCATTTCATCCACTTTGAAAAGGTAGAGCAAAATCCATACCTGGCATTCAACTTTCCATTCTGTTCATGTGAGTCTCCCACCAAAATATTAACTCCATTTATCTGTTCATGACAGCAAATTTTTTGATTGGTTATTGAAATAGAGTCTACAATTTGTGTTGAATACAAATCTGCCATCCACCAGGGATCATTCTCTTGCAATGTCTGAACACAATGGCCACTTTGAGAAGACCCATCCATAGGTTTATCAGGAAATTGAGAAGGAATGAAGACACTGGACTGAAAGGTTTGTATTTTTTGTGTCTGTTCTGGATCTGAAATGAGGACAAATGTAGCAGATGTTAGACACCAGATGAAAAGAATTATGGGGTGTGATGGCATTGGTTCTGGCATCCTGTGACCTTGGTCAAGGTCCTTTCTTCACTATCTTCATCTTCACTTTCTTTATCTTTAAAATAAAAGAGTTGGACTGATGGCTTGTTTGTTCTCTGAGGTCTTTTTAAGCTCCCCATCTCAGTTCTTATGACAATGATTAGAATGAAGAACTACTCCATGAATAAAAGATTTGTCATTTAAACTATTCACCTTCAGTCATTGTCAATATATCTTTACAATTTATTACTATCTAAAATGATAATATCCCATATCACTGACATTATCTATTTCCAAAATATTTGTAAAATAATAGAAATTTGCTTGTTCAACAGTTGACCTCCTTTAAATCACTCCCAGAGACTCTGGATGTGCCCCAAATTTTCTGAGTTTAACTTGATAATTTATTCTGTATGCTACTGAAAAATATATTTGAACTCTTCTTGAATATAGTCATTGCCAGTCTGTACCTCTTATTGGGGTCATTAGTTCCATGTGATCCCTACTTGCTATGTAGTATTCTTCACTTCTTAAATCAAAATTTGCCTTCTTACCTTCCCACCCTTCCTTGAAACCCCATTGATACTCCAAGAAAAATAAAAGCCATTACACATGCATATAGTAAGTCAAAATAAATTTCCCTATTTGCCATGTCCTTAAAAAATATTTATCTTGAATTTTGCTTCCCTCACCTTTCTATCAAAAGATGGATAGCATGTTTTATCATGAGTTCTCTGGAATCTTATTCAGTAATTACAATGATAAAAGTTCAGCACAAGTGTATTTCATCATATTTACATGCCATAATTTGTTTAGCCATCACCTAATTTATGGATACCTCCTGAGATTTCCATTCTTTACCACCTCAAAAATAGCTATAAATATATTTTTTTACATCCTAAGAATTTTCTTTGCTTGGACTAATCCTTCCTTAATTGATCCTCTTTCTATTTCCCCCTTCCCCTTTTCTTTTTGTCTCCTATTTCATTGTGGAGTGAAATATATTTCTGAACCCAGCTCTCTCTGTTTGTGTTTGTATATCCTTTCTTCTTTTTACCAGTTCTGATGAGAGTGAAGTTCAAAAATCAGTTGCTCCTGTCTTCTCTTTTCTTCTTGTTTATATTGATATCCCTTTGTGTACCTTCATTATGTGAGATAATTTTCACTAACCCTCCTTTTTCTTTTTCTCCCCTCACTATCACCAATGTATTCCCCCTTATCTTTCTATTCTTTTCTTAATATTATCAAGACATAATGGAACCACTCCCATGTTTTATCTAATTGGACTCTATGGACCTTGATGATGACAGGGATCAGAGAAGACACATGTATCATCTCTTCAAATTTGAATGTAAGCATTTTATCCTTATTTAGTCAATCATTATTGTTTGTTCACTTCTGGCTCCAAACCCTTTCTCTGCCACTCTCACGTTAAAGAAGAAGCAATAGCATCTGCATTAGCTACGTCATCCTAAAGTAAAATAAATTAAATAATGAAGTAATTATCTGGTATTTTAGTGTGGTTTTCCTTTAAGATCACCATACACTTGACAAAAACAAATAGCTCAACCTGCGTGGATTTTTGGTGGGAGTGTTTATTCATATTGTTATTCACATTTTCACTTTATGTTGTAGAACCCAAAAGAGTCAATCATGAGACAAGTGGGATGTCTGAAACATGAGAACCTCTCATACAGTTCATTCTGAAAACACATTTAAAACTTATAAGTCAATTCAATCAATACAATTCAAAAATAATTTTTTATCACCTACTACATGTAAAATTCTGTGCTAAGTACTGCTAAGAATATAGTCTGGAAACCACTTCTTACATTATGGATATTTTGCAGTGAACTTTATTTGTTTAATCCCATTTTGTTCAATTTGGGATAGAGAAAAACCAATTTTAGGGTGCATTGAATTTCTTCTACAATGTTCATAAAACAGCATTATTTAACTTTTATATTATATGGGAGAACTGTTTCTCAAAAGTCATTTCATTCACCTTAGTACAGAAAATATACTTACCAGTGGGCTGGTGCTGGGTAGTATTTTCCTTTATAATTGATTCATTTTTAAGCTTAGCATATGGCATTTTAACAAACACTTGTATCTCACACATTGTTAAAATCTTTTCTAATCCTGGAACAGTGAGGGTCACAAATTGTCCTTTCATTCTTTTACACTGGAAAAATTGTTTTTTTCCTGGAGCCAAAGTACGAACCATAGCACATCTAGACATAAATCATATTGTCATTCTTTATAAGACTGCTTAGGCTGTTTAAAGAAACTTAAAGTAGAAAAAAGTCATTAAATTATACATTATTAAGTAATAATAATAATTCTACAAGGATATCAAAGAGTGAAAAGATTCACACATATAAAACATTTTTAGCAGAAATTCTTGTAGTAGCAAAGAAGTGGAAAGAATATGGTGTCCCTCTGTTGGAGAATGATAGCATAGGAAATCACAGATATGAAGAATTCTGAGAAATTTGGCATTTGGATGAACCAAATCACTTGATAACTGCTTGTTGCCTGAGTGATTGATGCCAAGAGAAATAAGTAGAACCAGGAAAACAATTTACATGCTGCCCACAAAAATGTAAAAGAAAGCAACAAGGAATGATATCAGAACTCTGATAGATAACATATCCAGTCGTGACTTCAGAGGAGTGATGGTCTTCCTCCTTCTTTTTAATAAAAAGGAAGTACAATATAGATGTAGAATGAGGCATAATTTTCAGATGTGGCCAATATTGACTTATTTTACTTTATTTGAACATATTGTTTACAAGGAAGGCTTTCCCTTGGGTAGAGGGCAAGGGAATTCTTGAAAGTGACAGTGAATGATTTTTTTAAAAGGTAGAATAAAACTTTCTTTAAAGAAAGAGGAAACAAATAAGATATCTTGAATAATTTGGTTAAAAAAAGCCTTTCTTTTTAAATTTTTATTTTTGGTTCAGTACTAAAAAATACAAAAAGGATAACTCTAAAAATACACAAGGTGGTTACATCAAGCAGAGGAATACAAATCATGCCAGGGTATGCATTTTTTCTGTCACGTTCCACTTTCTGTCATGTTAGCCAATCTGATAGGTACTTTCATACCAGAAAATGGTTCCCCTCCTCTCAATCTATCCACTATATCATCTTATCCTAATTTTATCTCTTGGTGGACCCCTTATTGCCAGGGACAAATCTTTAACTTGTGATTTTAAATTGAAGATTTTATTTTGCTCTTGTCTTTGTTCTCTCTCTTCCTACCAAGTTCTTCCTTTTTGCCAACAACCGTGTTCAGCACTCTCTTAATCTACTAAGTTTTCCCTTGACACTGTTATTCTCTCAAATTATCATCCTATTGTCCTTTTCATTGCTAAATTTCTTAAAAATGTTTATATTTTCTTGCTCTACTTTTTTTCCCCTCACCAATCCTCTTCAACCCCATGAAACAGTTTTCTCTGAGGCTACAAAGAAAATCACTTAATTATGAAACCCAATGGCCTTTTCTCAGGCCTTATTGTCCTTGATCTCTAGTTTTTGAAATACTTTAAGCTTGGACATTCAGGTAAGCAGTTCAAACCTTATAACTATTCTTGAAGCCAAATGATCTCTTGTACCAGTTTTTATTCTTCATTATAGTATGTTATATCTACTTCTCCCCAAACCAGATTCACTTTCTTCTGCCCCTGAGCTTTTAGTTTTTTAAAAAAGTTTTATTAATACATTTTATTAACATATAATTATTTGTATAATTGTGATATATTATTCATATATTTATTAATATTTTATATTTTTTAATGTTTTGTTTTTACATTGCCTATATTTCCCCCTGCACCTTTTCTTTCCCATTTCTCAGTGAGCCTTCTCATATAACAAAGAATTCCCTTGATCTTTTTCAAAGATGACCTCTCTCCCTTTGAATGCCTTCAGTCCTTTTTGAATATCTCATCTTCCTTTCTTCAAATTACCCTTTAAGCCTCTGCACTACCTGCAAGCCAGTTTATTCCTGATCTGAAAAGATCATATCTCTGTTTGGCTATTATTTTATAATATACACACTCCATTATTTCATTTAACTGAGAACTTATACACTTTAACTGAGAACTTGTACACTTTATTTCTAATCTTTTTAATTAGATGGTTAATTCTTCAGTAGTTTAAATTGTCTTCTAGTTCAATTGAAACTCTTTATGTTGTAACCCATTAAACATCTGGAACAAAGAGAGCAATACATAGCTGCCAATAAATGAATCAACATGTATATTTCATTTCCCTTAATTGACAAAGGAATGTATGCTCTAGCTACAACTTGTGCTTAAATATGCAAAATAATGTGGGGAAATTGAAATGATCATCAATATCATTCATGTTATAATGAAGCATCCATTTCAAATAAGTACAGAAAGTTGACCAAAAGGTTTTTCTTCTATGTTTGAGTATTTTTGAAGGTTGTGTGATGTGGTGAATGAAAGGCAGACTGGAAGCCAGAAAAATCTGGATTGAAATTTTCAGTGCAACAACAATTCTCTAAGACTACAAGTTTCAGAGAAGGTGCTAACTAGAATTAGAGGAGGGAGTTCCCTCATTTGTGAATTCCTTAAATACCTTTGAATCTCTCCCTAATTAAAAAACAAAGTTAAGTTTCATATATTATGAAAGTGAAAAGGAATTAATTTGTCTTTTCATATTTCATTCTCTTTCCACAATTCAAATCTTGGTTCCTTAATTTTTCTCAACAAGCATTTATTAAGTGCTTATCATATGCAGGACATGTAACCATGCAGGACAGTAACATGGAAAGACAAAAATGAAATAGTCCCTTGTTGTCAAGGATCTCACATTTTATTTGGAAGCATACAAAGAGATGAGAAAATATAAAATATATGAAAGCAATAGAGTAATTCAGAAAGATATTAATAATTTTTTGGTATGTCTCTTTGTTTCCAGAATCCTTCAAAAATCAATGATAGTGGATCAATAATCACATCTGCCAACTCTTTTACTAAATTACTAATAGCATTAAATTGCTAAATTAAATCACTATAGCATAGGAAACATTTAAAAAAATCTTTTAGAGGGGTTGATTAACTAGGGAATTTTAAATATTCATTAAATCTAGGAGATATAGGAATTTTTTGGCATAATCTCAATATGCTAAATACATAGAAATAGGGCAACTAGGTGGCACAGTGGATAGAGTACTGGGCCTGGAGTCAGGAAAATTCTTCATCTTGAGTTCAAATCCAGACTTAAACATTTAATAGCTCTGTAACCTTGGACAGTCACAAAACCCTCTTCGCCTCAGTTTCCTTATCTATAAAATGAGCTGGAGAAGGAAATAACAAATCACTCCAGTATCTTTGCCAAGGAAACCCCAAATAAAATCATGAAGAGTTGGATAAGATTGAATGACTGAACAACAAATGGCTTTAGGGAAATAGAAAAGGTATCATCTTCTACCACCCATACGAAGCAAATAAGTACTGTACTTACTGTACTATATTAAGTACTATAAAAAGGCACATTCTTTGTAAATAATTTACAAAATGTCAATTTAGTTAGTGATAAAAATTCACTGAAATATTATTAGTAATGAATAAAACTTAAACATTAAGTTATTTTAATACTTCAGATAATTGAAGTATGAAATTATTGTCCATAAATTGTTTCATATTTTTAAAAGATCAAAGATTAAATTGCCCAAATGTTAGTACCTCGAATTTGATTTACCACCATTTTCTGATGAATTTCCAACCAGAATAAGTGCTCCATCCATCTCATGTTGGCAACAATCTTTCCGGCCAGTGATAGAAACATATTCTACTGGGTATGTTGATTGCAAATCCACCATCCACCAAGGATCTTTCTCTCTTTGTGTTTCAATACAAGACTCCATTTTTAAATTATTTGCCAAACTCTTGTTGTAAATTTCCCCCAAAACTCCAAATTCATTTACAGTACTGGATTGGAAGGTTTTTTTATTTTTTGACACTTCAACTGAAATGAAGATACATAAAGGTAAAATTAAGTCAATTATCATAAAAGAAAAACAGAAATAGCCCTCAATGAAAGAAATTTATTATAATATAATATATATAATTAAACAAGCAGAAATAAATACACTTAGAGTTAATGAGCTACAGCTTTTATCTAAACACTGATAAATAAATGTTAGTCATTTTATCTTAATTTGCTGTTTATCTTTAATTTATCATTTCAATAAGATATTTTCAGACTTTGAAAGGAAACATGCTCTAGAGGATAGAGAAAAGGAATACAAGGACTAAGTTCAAAATGCTGCTACTGCTATATTATGGCTACATGACTCTAGACAAATCATGTTACTTATTAACATTACTGGCAGCTTACTAACACTAAAAATTGCAAACAAGGAACTCCTTCAGTAATTCCCTATAACAATGGAATCACATCAGTCTCTTATCTCCTATAAGCAGACTTTAGTTCTTGATATCTCTATTTGAAATTCTAGGACCATCTTTGACTCCATTAAGAAAAATAGAGAGTGCAGAAATAACAACTTCATTGTATTTTGAAGTTGTTAGACTACACCTATAGTTTTGGGTCCAGGTGGTAGTACCACATTTTAGGAAATATATTAATAAACCAGAGAGCATGCATGGTGGGATGGTATAGTGACCAGTCTTAATGTATATAAATTCATTATCTTCCTCCATAAGCCTACTCCCCTCTTCTAAACTTCCCTGATTCTTTAGAGGGCACCACCATCCTTCTAGTCATACAAATTCCAATCTGGAAGTCATCCTCAAAACTTCACTTTCCCTTATTCATTTCCAATCATTTGCCAGGTTTTATTAATTCTGTCTTCTAGAACATCACTTATAATTGTCCCTTTCTTTCTACTCACATAGTCATCACTTTAGTTTGGTTTTTATTATGTTCAGCTTAAACTATTCCAAAACTAACTCCTGAAAACATTTTTTCCTATCAGTCTTCCTATTACAATCCATTCTAATCACAATCACCAAACTAACCTTTCAAAATATAAATTTGACAAGGTCACTACACTGATAGGAATCTTCAATGTGTCCCCATTGCTTCCAGGAAAAAATACAATTTTTTCAACTTGAAATTTAAAGTTCTTCATAATTTTACCTATCTTTCACAGTTTCATCACATATAAATGTCTTATACACTTCATGTTTCTTTTAATTTAATACTTTATTTTCTCCCAATTATATGTGAAAACAATTATTAATATTCATTTAAAAATTTTTCAGTTTCTATGCCCAGAGAGCTACAAAACCTGGAAAGACATTAACTGATGCAAAGTGAAATGAATGGAAGCAGGAAAACATGATATACAATAACAGCAATATTGCATGATGGTCAACTGTGAATGACTTAGCTTTTCTCAGCAATGCAACGAACCAAGATAATTTTGAAGAACTTATCATGAAAAATGCTATCCATCTCCACAGAAAGAACTGACTGTAGATCAAAGCATGCTTCTTGTTTATGTTTCTTGTTTGTTTTTGGTCTGTGTTTTCTTTCACAATATGACTTACATGGAAGTATGTTTTACATAACTACATATGTATAACCTAAATCAAATTGCTTGCTTTTTAATGAGGTAGGGAGAAAAGGGGCAAAGGGAGAGAATTTTGAACTTAAAAGTTGAAAAAAAACCCCTCAAAATTGTTTTACATGTAATTGGGGGAAAGTAAAATATTAAATTAAATTAAAAAAAACAAAATTTTGTTCATGTAAATCTTTCCAATTTTTCAGAGAGCATTCTGTTTCTCATTTTTTATAGCACAATCATATTCCAGTATAATCAAATACCACATCTTCTTTAGCCATTCTCTAATTAGTGAGTATCCACCCAATTTCTTATTCTTTGCCATCCTAAAAGATCTGCTACAAATATTTTTGTACATATGGGTCCTTTTTGTTTTTCTTCTCTATCCCTTTGGGACACAGATCTAGTAATAGTATTGCTGGATTAAGAGTTATTCATGGTTTTATAGCCCTTTGGACATCATTCCAAATTTCTCTGTAGAGTGGTTGAATCAACTCACAACTCCATTGACAATTCATTACTGTCCCTCTTTCCCGAAATCACCTCCAGCATTTGCCATTTTCCTTTTCTGTCATGTTAGCCAATCTGATAGGTATGAGATGGTGCTTCAGAGTTACTTTAATTTGCATTTCTCTAATCAATAGTTATTTAGAGCATTTTTAATGTATTTATAAATAGCTTTGATAACTTCATCTGAAAACTGCCTGTTTATATCCTTTGACCATTTATCAATTGGAGAATAAATATTATTTATAATTTTGACTAAGTTTTCTATGTATTTGAGAAATGAGACCAGAAATTTGTTGTGAATTTTTTCACCATTATGATAATTGTATTGCTCTGCATCTTATTTTCTCCACATTTATTCTACTTTTTCCTTTTACCCTATCCATTCTTAAAAGAATTTGCTTCTGATTGTTGCCTCTTCCAATCCATTCTTTCTTTTATCAGCCCTGCCATCTTGTGTTATCCCTTTCCCCTTCTACTGTCTTGTAGGTAAGATAAATTTCTATACCCAATTGAGTGTATATGTTATTTTTATTACAGTAAGGTTCAAGCATTCCCTCTACCCTCTCCATCTTCCCCTTCACTCTAAAAACACTTTTATGCTTCTATTCTGTGAGACTGTGTTCCTTTCCTTTTCTCCTAGTATATTCTTCTTTCTCATCCCTTAGTTTAATTACACCTATGCATTCTATTCATTTTATTTCTTTTAACTGTCCTAATAATGAGAAATGTTTAGGTTTTTCAAATATTTTCCCATGTAGGAGTGCAAACAGTTTAACTGTATTAAATATTTTATGATTTCTTTTTCATGTTTATCTTTTTATGCTTTTCTTGAGTCTTGCGTTTGAAAGTAAAATTTTCTTTTCAGCTCTGGTCTTTCCACAGGAATGTTTCTAAGTTCTTTATCTCATTGAAAATCCACTTTTTTTTCTCCTGAAGGATTATTCAGTTTTTCTGGGTAGGTGATTCTTGGTTATAATTCTATCTCCTTTGGCCTCTGAAATATCATATTCCAACCTCTCCAGTCCTTTAATGTAGAAGCTGCTCAATATCGTGCTGTCTTGGTGATGATTCCATGAGATTTATATCATTTCTTTCTGACTGCTTTAGAATTTGAAGATAGTATTCCTGGGAATTTTCATTTTGGGATCTTTAACAGGAGGTAGTCAGTGAATTATTTCAATTTCTATTTTACCCTCTGGATCTAAAATGTCAGGGAAGTTTTCCTTGATAATTTCTTCATTCAAATGATGTCTAGACTCTTTTTTAAAAATCATGACTTTGAGGTAGTCTAATAATTTTTAAATGATCTCTTCTTGATCTATCCTCCAAGTCCATTTTTTTCCAATGAGACATTTACATTCCCCCCCCCCTATTTTTTCATGTTTCATGGAGTCACTAACTTCCATTTGCCCAATTCTAATTTTTTAAAGGAATTATTTTCTTCATTGAGCTTTTATACCTCTATACCTCCTTTTTCATTTGATCAATTCTACTTTTTAGGGAGCTCTTTTCATCAGTGAATTTTTGTACCCTTTTTTCTATTTGGCCAATTCTATTTTTAAGGGATTATTCTCTTTATTGGATTCTTGTGCCTCTTTTACACTTTGGCTTATTCTGCTTTTTAATTTGTTATTTTATCCAATTTTTGTGTCTCTACCAAGCTATTGACTCTTTCCCCCCATTTTTTACATCATTCTCATTTTCCCCCTTTTTTCTCTACCTCATTTATTTGATTTTTAAAAAAAAATCTTTTTTGAGCTCTTCTGGCTAAGACCCACCTACATTTTTCTTTGTGGCTTTGGATGTAGCAGTTTTGACTTTTTTGTCTTTTTCTGAGTTTGTTTTTTTGATCTTCCTTGACACCATGGTAACTTTTTATGTTCAGGATCTCTTTTTGCTGTTGTTGTTTGTTCATTTTCCATCCCATTTTTTTGGACTTTGATCTTTATATTAAAGCTAAGCTCTATTTCTAAGGTGAAAGGCACATTGTCCTAAATTCAGGTTTCTTGTGCAGCTGTTTTTAGAGTTTGTTCTGGGGGCTTTGTAAACTTTCAGTTCTTCCAAGGTTTTATGATATAAGAAGAGATATGTTTACCACTCTTCTAGCCTGTGCTCTGCACTGGGAGTAGCCACAAGAACTCTGACCCATAACTGTGACCAGGGTTCCAACTTTTCTCCAACCATAAACTCTGATGTTCAAGTGCTACTCTTTGTCCTAAAACTATGATCTAGATCTGAATCTTGCCAATGCAACAGATTCCTGCACCCAGTGCCGGCAAATGGGCCCCTGTAATCTCCTTCTGAAAAGCTGACCTCTTTACTATTTGTGGGTTGAGAGCTGCAAAAGTAGCTGCTGACTGATGATTCAGTCACCCCCAAGATCTCTTTGTTTGCTGGGACATAGCCTGTACTCCACTCTTCCGTTGGGGAATAGATTTTCTGCTAACTTTCCAAATTATCTTGGGCTGGAAAATCATTTTCATCCCATCATTTTATAGGTTCTTTGCTCCAGAATTTATTTTGAGGTGTTATTTAAAGTTGTTTAGAGGGGAATGTAGAAGAGCTCAGATGGTTCCTTGTCTTTTCTCCACTACCTTATCTTCATCCCTATGCTTTACATTTCAGAAAACTGGCCTGCTTACTATTTATAGAGTTTAGCATTCCTTTTCCTTCCACCCTGTGTCCTTATACAGGCTAACTAGCATGATGATTTGGTAGTAGTTAAAAAGAAATTATCACTTTTTGCAGATGACATGATGATTTATTTAGAAAATCCTAAAGAGTCAACTAAAATTAATTGAAATAATAACTTTAACAAACTTGTAGTTTATAATATAATATATATTATATATATGGACAGATAAGATAATACAATACAATAAATATTTATACAATAAAACCTAATAGGAAGAAAAAAGAAAAGAGAAATTATATTTAAAATAACTATAGAGCATACAAAGCAAGTTAAGTTATACATTTAAGCACTATATGTCCTTCGGTGTCTACTTTTCAAGAAACAAACCTGAACTATATAAATAAGTTACAGACTAGTTAGTGAAAAAGAAGGCAGATCTAAATAATTGGAATAGTATTCATTGCTCATGAGTAGGACAAGACTATAAAACAAAAATGACAATACTACCAAAATTACTTTTTTAATGTCATACCAATCAAGCCATCAAAGGATTAATTATAAAACTAGAAAATATAATGATCAATTCACATGGAGATAGAAAAGATCAAGAATCTCAATGGCAAGAGTGAAGGGTGAATTAAGGAGGCCTACAAGTGCCAGATCTCAAATTATAGTGCAAAGCAAATTCTCAAAACAATTTGGTACTGATTAAAAAATATAGATTGATCACTGAAACATTAGCTGCACAACATACAGAAACAAATATCCTGAATACCTTAGTATTATTCACTGAACACAAAGATCCCATTTATTTGGTAAGACTTGCTATTTGACAATTACTGAAGAAATTGGTTTATAGTAAGTAAGAGATTAAATTTAGTCCAACATCTCACACCTTATACAAAGATAAGTTCCAAAAAATATATAATTTAGATATAAACAATTTAGAGGAATGAGGGAAAATACCTAACAGATTTAATGATGGCAGAAAAGTTCATGACCAAATAACAGATAGAGAATAGCAGAGAATATAAAATGGATACTTTCATTTCATAAAATTTAAATGACCCTTTTTCATTATCAAGTCTAATAAAATTAAGATTAAAAAAGAAATAACTAGAAAAAAAATTTGCACAAGTTTTTCTGATAAAGGTTCCAAGATATATTAAAAAAATTAATTAATTTCTTTTTTCAAGGAGTTATTCCCAATGATAAATGATTCTAGAATATGAATAAACAGGGAAGTTCAGGCTATCTATAGCCATGTTCCAAATAACTAATAATTAAAGAAATATAAATTAAAGCTATCATAAGATCCCACTTCATACCCATTAGAGTGGCAAAGATGATAGGAAAAAATGACAAATTCTGGAGGGCCTGTGGGAAAACTGATACCTTTATGTATTGTTAATCAACTTGTGACTGAGTATAATCATTCTGGAAAATAATTTGGAATTAGATACAAAAGATAATAAAACAATGATTCCCTTTGATATAACTATATAATTGCTAAATCTACATGCTAGAGAGAACAAAGAAAAGATTTTTGTACTATGTACAAAAATATTTGTAGCATATACATGTGGCTTGTGAGAGTTGGACAGCAAGAAAAGCTGAGTTATATAGAATTGATATTTTTGAATTGTAATGCTGGAGGAGACTGTTTCCTGGACAGAAAGGAGATCAATACTTAACTATTCATTGGAAGGACAACTACTGAAGCTGAAATTTAAATAAGTTTGTCACATGAGAGGATGGCACTCATTAGATAACACTCTGATACTGGGAAAAATTGAAGGCAAAAGGAGAAGAGAATGGCAGATGATAAGATGGATAGATAGTGTCACAGAAGCAATGGAAATGAGCTTTGACAAAATTCAGGAGACAGTGAAGGACAGAAAGGCAAGATTATGTTTTTCATAATGTAATTAAAGGAAAAATCATAATTAAGTAGAGTACAGAAGAGATATGAAATTTAAAAATAAATAATTTTAATTATATAAAATTAAAAAGATTTTTACATAAAAATCAATGAAACCATATTTTTTAAAAAAATTATTGAAGAGTGGGAAAATCTTCCCATTAAACAATTCTGAAAATTTTACATCCAGAATCTACAATGAATTGACCAAAAAATCATTCCCCAATAGATAAGTGGTCAAAAGGCATGAAGAGGTTTTGTGGTTTTTTAAAAGCTAATATTACAAACTATCAACATTCATATCAAACATATTCAAATCACTAATAGTTTAAAAAACTGCAAATTAAACAAACTTTCAAATATCAGATTACATCTATCAAATAACAAAGATGTTAAAATAGGAAAAAAAAGTATGGGAGAGGAGTACTATGAAAAGATAGGAACATTAATAAGCTGCTGGTTAAACTGTGAATTGTCTTAACTATTCTACAAAAATAATTTAAAATTGTCAAGACAAATTATTAAATTGTTCATATTTCTGATCCAAAAATCCTTCTACTAAATTTATTTGCTCAGTGAGATAAAATCTAGAAAATTCCCATGTATCCCCAATATTCATATATATTAACAAAATCTAGAAATATTTGTATAGCCCATAAGTGAGTGATGATGGAAAAATTATGATAGATAAATAGATAGATGGATAGATAGATGAATGAATGGGTGAATGGAATGGACATCAGGAAGAACAAATATGAAAAATTCAGAGAAACATAGGAAGATGGGAAGTTATTAAGGGTAAGGAAAGGAGAACCAAATACATAATAAGAAACATAATTATATAAATTAAGGCAATACCAGAATGCAGGAAAATTTAATTAAAATATAATCAGTGTCAATTCAAAATTAGTAAAGTAAAAACACATACATGCTCTGTCTTTCAATATGCTCAGCTAAATATAAAAGGTTAATTGTATTATCTAGGTGCAGTCACCATATTAAATGTTTCTTCTTAGTCAGTTTTGTTTTGTTTTCTGATGAGAAAGTGCCATAGGAAGATTGTTTAGTGGAAAATATCTGGTGTTCAAAATAAAATGTATCAAAGGAAGGAAGGAGGGAGGGAGGAAAGGAAGGGAAAAAAAGACGGAGAGAGATGATAATTATCATGGCAGAATGGAAGAAAACAGAGGTCATAGTGTGTTGATAATCATAGTTTTTATACCATTCAATCAATCAAATCACAATAATTTTATTATTGCTATTTTAAAATTAAGTTTTTTCCCAGCAACAGATAGATGGTTATGTTATTGGAACAAATGAATTGTACTGATAATGACATTGTCATGATAAATGAAACCAGAAGAGAAAAGAAAGTTTCTATTAAATGGAAGAATGATTTCCCAAGGATAAGCCAGTATAAGAATTAACAGATTTCTTATATGGCCCTGGGTATATAGATATGTAAAATAGGCATAGAAATCAAACATTTTCTGATAATATATAATAATTTCCCAACTCTCACATTCAAGGTCATACCATAGTTTAAGAAGCTTGGGATTATGTAATAGCCCTGGGTTGCTGAGATCTAGGATCCCAGAAACTTCGGCTATTAAAACTCTACTTTCTAGGGGTTTACCTGACATTCTGAGGAGAAATGAGCTACAAATGGATATCGTGAAAAGAGTTTTCATTTGTTCAGGAACACTTGGTTTATTTTTAAGCTCCAGTAACATTAAGGAAGGGGCAACTTCCCAAATTTGGAAGCATCACTTGTAGAATAGAGTGCCAGAAGAGAAAAGATAGGTATATGTCAGAGGGGAGGTGACAATCAGCGACAGTTGGTCAAAGTGAAGTCAAAGCAACAGATCTTTATCCAGAGGGTAGTCTGACATAATTCCTATTGCAATCTGTACTGTGTTTAACTATTTAATGTCTGTTTACTTACAGCTTGATCATGATCAATTTTGTAATTTGATATTTTTGCAAGAAATACAGTTGAAAGGAGCTTGGTGAAAGATAAGAGGGTGTTACAGAGCTCTGTCCTTAAATAAATGAAGAATTGGATTCATTTTCCACCCTTGATATATTAGCTATCTGACCCTAGGGAAGATGTTTAAGCTTCTTGTCTTGGTGAGTCAGGCAACTCTCTAAGACTAAGTTAAAGAGAAGGTTCACACTTGCACTGATACAGGGAGTTCCTCACAGGAAGTTTTTCTTACTAATGAACCACAGATCTTTCCTTATCTTTATGCTTATACTTTTGTGAACACTGTTAATAGAGGATATAGCCATCAATGGTGACATCTAAGCCTATAAACTCAGAATATTAAATTAAGCAAAGGGAATCTGGACTATGAGAGAAGAGATTTCCCCATGATTACTTTGGAAAGGCGTTAAGATGATCAAAGAAATTTTTGTGTAATTTTAGCTATTAATTAGATATTCCAGAGTTAATCCACAGCCTGCTTTTGAACCTAGTAAGAAAAAATCTATTAAAGAGATGAGGCAGTAACAGACTGAAAGATAGTGTTGTGTTTTTCTGAGTGTAACAGAGATTGTTCACAGCCTAGAATCACAATCCACACAACTATTTTCTACATCCTATTGGCATTTCAGGATGAAACTGGAAAGAAAACAACAAACAGATAAAAGGGAAAAAGATTTAAATTTTTAAAAAATATTTTCATCATCACAGAAAGAGGCACTAGATACATCAAAATCTTGGATATTCTATATGAGGAAATAGAAATGATCCTAGGAAAAAATCAATGGGAAGAGCATGATAATGAGTTTAAAGATACACAGAGGAAATCTTGACACCAAAAAGGTCAACTGAGAGTATAACAATAACTACTAACACATATGCCTATACGTTTTGTGAAGATTATATCATTAGTGTCAAACTCAAATATAAGTGGAGAGTCACTAATCCATGTATAAAAATCCCTGCAGGCCGCATATTGACTTAGTTTTAAAATATAAAGTTATCAATATTTTATTATTCTTTACAATTTTACTTTCTCAAATATTTCCCAAGTTCTAATTGCATTTGGATACTGTGAATTGTGGGTTTGGGAATGTTTGTTTGACACTTCTAATCCATATATATATATATATATATATATATATATATAATCCAGAGTGTTCTTAATGAAGGTAAAGGAGGGGACAGGTAAATTTTTATGAATTGCATTTCATAGTTGATAGATATAAATTTGTCAAAAAAGCATAGAGAATTTATCATTGCCCTCATTTTTAATTGAAATCAATATAAAAAATTAATTTCCCCAGAGTAAAACTGTAATTTACAGGCTCCCAAGCAACAAGATTAACTTCCAGATATTTGTTAAAATCATACAAGATTTCTTAGAAGATTTAACAACTTGAAATTATTTTTATGTATTTTCTATTTGCTTATTTATGTATTTGTAAGATTTTTGAGGACAAAAATCCAAAGACATCTCAAACTCCATATCTCCACATGAATTCAATTTTGCCTTTCCCTCTTCTCAGTTTCACTATTATTATTAAAGGCAATACTATTTCATCAGTTACCAAAACTCCCATTTTTAAAGTCATCCTCAATTTGTTAATCTAACTCATGCAACATATATAATCTGTTTCTAAATGTAGTCAATATATATGACATATCTGTATATTAATAACTGATATTCCCCAAGAAAGATCCTTATGAAACAAACATAGTAAGTGTCATCAGGATGATCTAACATTATGGTGGACCCAAACAGTGTGGTTTTATAATTTTTTTGATATCCATTCAGCAGCACATAAATAAGAGAAAAAGTGATGGATAGTGGGAGTAAGCTAAGGTTGGGGTTTGGCAAGATAGAATTGGCAATAGGACAAGGAAGCAAGAGTGGAACTGATGTAACAAGAAGTTAAAATAGAAAAAGAAGGTCAGTCAGTTCAGGGATTACGGGGTGGCTTGGATAGAGGAATTTGTAATTCAGTGGGAACAAAGAATAGGTAGCTCATTAGTATTGTAAGGCAGAACAAAAAAGAAATGATAAAAGATTATGATTGAATAAAGCAGTTTTGGAGTTTATGAAAATAAAAGTGGAAGACTTGTGGGTGATGGTAAAATGGGAAATATGACAATAATATGACAACAAGGATTGGAAGAAGAATATTCCATCTTCTTCAGCCTCGTGGCTCTTATATACTCTATTATAAATACATCATCATAGGTGTCAATCTTGTAGAATAGGTGTCAACTTTAGAACTATACTAAGTACTAAGTACCCGTAAACTAGAGAATCATTATCTTAATTTCATTGAGTTAACACCTTGTTGTAGGATTAAATCAGTCATAGTGAGTTCCTGCCCTTTAGAATGAGCTACTGAAGTTATTGAGTTACTGAATTTAGATAATCTATTACCAAACAGAACTTAGATGTAACTTATAAATATCCTTATCCAGAACCAAAAAACTTATGGGGCCTTGAGAAATTAGATTGTAATTTGTTCCTAGAGGGATTGATTTTTGTGCTATTGAATAGTCAGTGAATTTTCATTGCATTCATTGATGCACATGAGTCTTGTATGTCTAAATATTAATAGTCTTAATAAGCATTTGGCTTGATAAATTGGGTTAATATGCATATGAAAACAAGGTTCTGGTGACCAAACCCAACGTAGTAGAGTTGACTCAATTACATGGAAACCCCCCCCCCCCAGCTATTATTGTTGCCTTTCTGTTCCCTGTCATCTTTCAATTGCCCCAAATGGGAAGATAACCATAAACAAATAGCCAGTGGGTGACCCTAGTTGCTGGTCTACAGCCTGCCTTTCTACCCCTGCTCATCAACTTGATAGACTTTCTTGGATTGTCAGGATAAATCTATCAAAGTCTGCTCATTAGCCCATTTTTTAACCAATGGGATTCTGCTTTTGTATAGACTCTTATGGAGGGACAAGGACAAAGTCCATCCAGCAATAAGATACTGTATTTTTGGTCTGCTCCCCCTATATAATCTGGTATCAAGCACTATAAAACTAAGGCCCTGGAGGAAAGGGGCATTTCAATCATGAGGAAGATCTGGGGTCCACTTCTTTAAAGAGGCCATTAGATCCTTAAATAAAGTGCCATTATCTCAAGCTCTGATTCAGTAGCTTTTCTTGCAGATTGGGCAGCAATCCTCACAACGTATGCTAAATCAAAGGCATAGAGTCCTGAGATGGAGTGGTCTGTGCAATAAACTTTAGGGAGGCAATATAACTGGAGTAAAGCAAAAGAAGATTGGAGAGACAGAATGGGACCAAATAGTGAAGTATTTTAATGCCAACCCAAGGATTATTAAAGAATTGGCTACTGAAAATCTAAAAAAAAGTAATGATCATAAAAAATAAGCATGACTTCCTCAAGAAAAAATCATGGCAAAATTTTTTTTTGTTGTTGGAATGACTAACCTAAATCAGGGGAATGCTATAACTATGCTGTAGTTGTGGAGAGATTGAAGTTTTACTGCTTACAAACAAATCTTTTGCCTTTTATGCACACACACACATACACACACACCAGGAATTTGGGCGAGGTGAATGGAGAACTTTATCTCTTTAGCCTACATTTTTGTGATCCCAATTCATTTGTAGTTAATCCAGAATGGATCGTGTAAAACTGACTTAATCCTAAAGTAGGTATTTATAAGAGTAGACTTTGATTCCTCATCCGGATAAGGAAGATGAAGAGGAAAGAAATTATCTCTGCTTATGCGCTCTCTGTCTGACATTTGTTAGATGGGTGGGATATAACTAAAGAGATGACTTTATTTGGGAAAGGTGGTAGCCACTTTACCCCAGGAGACCAAAGCTGAGATAGTTCTGAACAACTGAGTGTTTCCACTGAGACTCCCAGGAGAGCAATGTAGCTGGCAAGGAATAAGTCTAATTGACTCCTAAGGAATGGGGTGCCAGAGACATTATACCCAGTGGGAAGCAGATCCAGTCAACCAATTAGAACAATGCTCCCAGAAGAGATGGAGTACTTAGCTAAGTGGGAGCTACGTGACATCAGTAGAAGAGATGAGGGGTCCTATAATGATGGAGGTGTCAGTTTCTCCACCAGATGTATTCCCCACATGTGGGCTCCTCATGCATTATACTTATGAATGCTTGCTCTCCCAGCAGTGGTATTCTTTTTCATGGGAGAGTGTGCTCAATATGTATGGGGAGATTGTTCTACCTCAAATCTTACTATGCAATTTCATTAAATTTCTTTCCTTTGGATTAATTTACTCCTGCAGTTATCAAGTTGAGGGGATTATGAAGCCACAAAGTATATTGAACCTGAATTAGCAAAATATTTGATAAAATATCTCATAATTTTCTTATGAAGATGATGTCTCCATCATTATAATTAGATGGATTCAATGCAATTTTGTTAAATTTCTTTCCTTTGTATAATTTAATCCTGTGGTTTATGAGCTATCATTTTGAGGGTATATAAAGCCACAAAGTATTTTGAACCTGAATCAGTACTCAAGAGTTTTAGCAAAATATTTGATAAAATATCTCATACTTTCTTGTGAAGATGGTGTTTCCATCATTATAATTAGATGGATTCCAAATTGGCTGAAAGGGAAGATTTCAAAATCAACCATTAATATTTCAAAGTCATTATCCAGTGGAATGTTGCTAGGATTTATATTTGGTCCTGTGCTATTTAACACTTTTATTAATGTTTTGGAAAACAGCAGATTGAGACACTAATTAGATTTGCAGGCAACAACAACAACAATAATAATAATAGTTAACACTTCTATAGCACTTACTGTGCATTAGGCACTGTGCTAAGTGCTTTACAGTTATCTCAGTATTTTCTCACAACCATCCTATACTGTCATTATCCTCATTTTACAGATGAGGAAACTGAAGCAAAGATGGCATAAGTGATTTATCACACAAGATCACAGGGCTAGTAAAGTATCAGAGGCTGAGCAGGTCTTCTCAACTCCAAGTCTAATGTTCTATCCACTGCACCACCTAGTACAGTGCATCACAGAGTCAATATCCAAAAACATCTTGAATACATTGTATTGAACATAATAGATGTCCAATAGAGACAAATGTAAATTAATATATTTGGGTACAAAAATTAATTTTGTACAGAATAGAAGAGGCATAATTGGGCAACAGTTTTTTATTTTAAAAAAATAAGTTTTGGGGGGTTGTGTATGAATCAAAAAGAATTCATGCAACTGTTATATTGAAATGTGTCACTTTTAGGAATAAGAAAGTAACAATTCCTTTTTATTACAGCTTAGTTGGATAACATCCAGAACATTTCCTCCTCCAACCAATTTTGAGCATTTTAAGTTTAAGGACATTAATGTTCTGGAAAGCATCCAGAGGAAAGTGAGGATGTGAAGAGTCTTGGGTCTATGTAATTTGAAAAATGAACTAGCCTTATTTAGTCTGGAGAAAGGAAAAATTTAGGGGACCCTCAAGGTCCTTGGGGATTGATGGATGCTTCTAAGTATCCAAAGAAAATATGGAGATACACACACATACACATACACACACACACACACACACACACACATATATATATATATATATACATACAATACATATGTCTATACATCTATTTAAATATATATATATATATATAGTATACAAATAAATACAAGTGTGTGAATAAAACTAAACCTTCATTGTTTGGCCCCAGAAGACAGACATAGAGGAAAATTTAGGCTTGTGGTCAGGGAAAAATTCTAATGATTAGAGCTATCCATTAACAGAACATCTCAGGAAGTGCTGTGGTCTCTTTTCCTAGAGAGCTTCAAATAAAGTTTGCATTGCTCCTTTTGTAGCATGTTATAATAAAGATTCCTTTTGGGTAAAAATTAAATTCACAATCTACTAATCCTTTCAAATAGGGGTACTGTGAAGCTCAAAAGCAACAATGAATGAAAAGCACATTGTAAACTTTTAATTATTATATAAATGCCAGTAATTATTATTATTATTGTAATCTACAGTCACTAGTCCTCCATTCTGTTGATGATTTAATTCTTTGAATCTTCTCTTATACTCCTATTTAGCTCAAACACTGTTTATAGAGCAGTACAGAAATATGATAGTAAATGTTTAATAATTTAGCTCTCCAGAAAAAAAATTCACACATACTTTTAAATTTAATCTGTACTACTAACACTCTCCATCAGTTTATTAATTCTAGATAACTGATAAAACAATAAACTAAGCCTTGATTTCTAGAATGTACTGATGTCTGAGATATGAATGCTTAGGCTGAAAATTTAACAATAGGTTTTCGCATATCCGTATCCAATCCTGAAATTCTTTTGATTAGGTGATACATCAGAAAAAGTGTGATGAGAAAAAAGATAGGTCAGTCACATCAAAAAAGGGATGAATTACTGATGGACAGCCAGCAACTCACTGGTAGCCAAACACTGTCAAGAGACCTAGAAGAATATCTCCTGGACTTGGAATGGGTCCCCTCCATTATATTTCTACAAGGATATGATTAAGAGTTGCACAAAGTAAAGAGGCATTGGTATTGCCATTATCTATATTTATGAATTATTAGATAGAATATCAATGTCAGTCAAAGCTCTATCTAAATATTAAAGAAATATTGAAAATAATCAAATTTAAATAATATTTGTTGAGATTCATTGTGAAAAAAAGTTGTGTAGTATACAGGATAGAATTTTTTTTTGTTTTAGGCAATTGGGGTTAAGTGATTTGCCCAACTAGAAAGTACTGAATATCTGAAGTGGGATTTGAACTCAGGTCTTCCTGACTTCAGAGGAAGGGCTCTATGCACTGTGCCATCTATCTTCCCCAAGAAGAGAAATCCTTTACAAAGATATAAGTTCCTAGCAGAGATGCTAGCTTTTTGCTTCTAATTCTCCCTTGGGGGAAAAAAAACAATTTTATGATTTCTTCTATAACTGTTAAGGGTGATTTGATTCTAAATTATGTAAGCTACAAGAGAAAAATTTCCCAGAAAAATTTTCATTCAATTGGATATAAAAATATACTTACTCAATTACCATGTTAGCTGTCTGGTATAACCTTAGTTTTATCACCTATCTGATAGGGAGGTTGTGAGGTACATGAGATGAGGTATATGAAGTGCATTATAAACGTTAAGATTTTATTATTATACACAAAATTAAATGGAAAAATGAGATATTTTTTCAGGTTGAAAGGATAATCTATTTGAAATGAAGGTGATCAAAAAAAGGTTTTTTGGTTGTTGGAATTAGCACTTTCTTTTTTAATCATACTAAATCAACAGGAGCAAGCTTCAAACTTTAACAGAGTGAAAAGAGTTTAGTAAAGCATTTCTAGTTTTTCTTTTTCCTAAATTCAAATCTTGTCTCAATAATTTGGATCAAATTTACCATCATCATTTGGTGAATCTCCAACCAGAATTATTGCTCCATTTATTTATTCTTAGCAACAAACTTCCCTGTTGATGATAGTAACATTCTACCTGATATATATTGAACCCAATACCATTCATCAGTGATCAGTTTCTCTTTGTGTCTGAATAAATGAACCATTTTTGAAGTTAGTTGACAAAGACCCATCAGTAACTCTCTCAGAAGTTCCAAATATATTGAAGACATTTGATTGGAAGGCTTTTTTTCTTAAGTGATCCTTAAATGACAAGATATGTAAAAGTAGAAATGAATCATATAGGTAATCCTTAGAAACTCCAGAAACTAAGAAAAAACACAATATTGCCATTAATAATTGCTTGAGGTTGCTTTACAGGACTTGCAAAATATATGTTTCTTTGAGGCTTAAGAGTTTATGTGACACATATATTTACTAGCTGGTCAGCACTGTGCCAATGAAATTAGCACTCAAGAGTCAGTCTCTAGCTGGACTAGTTGGCTTTAGTATAGATTGTATCTCCAACACTGGTCAGATTTGTGATATATTGTGATAATAGTCACAAATACAATGGAGAGAGAACATGAATGGATCAGGGAAAAACTAACAACATTTCTAACATTACTAGAAAACAACTCAAAGAACATTCCTGCATAATTGTAGATCACTAGAGATTTTATAAATAAGAATAAGAAAATATTTGATGTATGTTTGTCAAAGATAACAATCATTCTTGTCTCATTGCTCCAAGTCAACACTATAATGTGAGAGAAGAAAGCCTGTAGAATCAACAAGAATATTGTTTATTGTGGTTACTGACTCAATTCTTCCTTGTTTGTATTGATACAAAATTTATTAAATTATTAAATATTTATAATGCTCTAATTTTTACATAATGATGATTAAGAAACAATATCTAGATACTCAAATGAATCTATAATCCAATTTATTCAAAAGTTCTGTCCAATAATAAAGATCACAATTCATTAATGCCTGTTTACTCTGGGTGACTATTATCCATATTATCCCTTAAGATCAAAGGGTCTACTAAACATGCTGGAGGTCTCCCTTGATTTCTGCTGACATCACAAAAGTACCAGAAAAATGCTCTGGTTGTCTATATGTCATTTTTTATATGTCATTTCACTCTTTCCAGATGGTCAGATTTTTTCTCTTATTATAGAATACTCCTGTTTTTCTTCATAATGTTTGATTGATTTTATATTTGACTTGCTCATACCTACTGTACACATCTCCATAAGCATCTGGATGATATAAATTTTAAATTCTTTGGTGATAGTTTTGTTCCATTTATTATTGATACATAGAAATACTAATAAAATGTTGGGTTTTTTTTATGAGCTATTGCTTTTGTGGGAAATTTGGAATTATTAAAATAGTTTTGAAGTTTTCCAAAGGCAATCCATCCCATTCTTCTCTACTTGTTCAACTTTGGGCATCATTTTTGTCCATTTGTCCTTTACTCATGGTTAAATTTCACTGGATGTTTACTGAAATGCATATTAAAATCTGGACAATAGACAGTCTCTATCTACTTGCTCTTTCCTTTGGTCAGTCTAAACTCCTTTGAATGATTACAATTCACTTCCTAGAGTCACTGAAATATTTTGAGGCTTGATGTGAGCATATGTCATCAACAAATAGGAATATCTTTAGAATCTCATTATTCATGAAGAATATCTCGCTAACCTAGGCTCTTCATTGGGATTCTTTCATTATAGGGGAAATCTTTTGTATGCGCTGATTAGATATTTGTTATCAGATATTTTTGTTGTTACATATTCAGAGGGATCTTGAATAACTTTTATACATGGATTGGAAGTACCGTGATATAGAAAATCCTTAAAGGCAGAGTTCTATTCCATTAAATCAAATGGTTTTTTAATAATCAGCAAATGATATATTAAATGGAATCTTATGTTCTCCACATTTTTCAGTTAATTGTGAGACAATAAAGATATGGTCCATTGTAGAATGGTGCTTGTAAAACCTTGCTTGTCCTTTACTAATATTTTCATTGAGCATATCCTCAATTCATGTATGGAAGAATCTCACAAAGATTTTGTGTAGATGAGAGAGAAGGAAAATACAGGTCAGTAGTTATTGTATTTTTTTTTTTAGTATTAAGTAAACCTGAATTTTTTTCATATACTTTTGGTATCTTTCTATCCTTCAGATGTGTATAAAATAAGGTCCTTAAGTATTTCAGAATGATATAAGAATAATTGGATATTGACGTGACAATTTATGGGATCAAGTTTATTATTCTGTTAATTACTAACATTGAATGAGAAACATCTTAAGTTTGCTTCAAAGAAAAGAATTATAGTGCAATCAATTACTTTAGAGAAGAATAACTTATGGAATATCTTGTGTTACTTCAATGAGAAAAGTCAATTTGTTCAGGATTATTATTTAATTTGGAACTACCACATGGGTACTAAGCATGGGAAGCTCAATTCTGAAATGAAAACCTAACTTGTTGACATGCACTGTTTTTTGAAATTGATTATTCAACATATTTATACATCCCATCCCAGAACCTTTTTGCTACCATGTTTCCCCAATAATAAGACCTATCCCGAAAATAAGCCCTCCCCTTACTGTGTAAGATTCCTCTAAGATAAGCCCTCCCCCCGAAAATAAGCCCTATTGAGATTGCTACTGTAGTGAAGGTGATCCCCTGTGCTACACTCTACATTACGGTACCCTCTGTATGCACCGTTCCCCTCCACCCCCTTTCACTGGATGAAACGCACGCCGCGCTCCAAGCTGCATCCAGTCAGAACTGCAACAGTGAGCGTGTCATCCTGTTCTTCCCCAGTGATTTGCTTGCTGGCGCCATTGAGAGAAGTGCCGCGGAGGAGAGCTGAGGCAGGACAACATAAAAACCCGGTATGTAAGTGGGAATGAGGGGGCATGATGGAGGATAAAAGAAGAACTCAGGGGGCATCATGGAGGATAGAAGGAGCACTCAGGGAGCATGATGGGGTTAAAACATTATTGAGGGGCATGATGGAGTGAAAAGAAGGACTGATGGTCATAATTTTATTATTCTGTCTGCACAGGTCACCTGTGTTTTGGCAATTCGTTTGGATGGAAAGAAAGCCACACCTCTAATAATCAGTAAGGGCAAGAAAGATAAGATTGAATGTGTATCAGGCATTTATGTTCTTGAAACCGAAAAAGCCTGGTGTACACAAGCCGTTATAAGAAAGTGGGTTGATTTAATGCTGCCACTTGTTATGCGAGGTAACCAAAGAGGTCTGATAATCTGGGATTCAGCCAGCACTCACCGCGCTAAAGAAATGAAGAACTTCCTTGCAGAGAGAAGAATAGATCAAGTAATGATTCCTGCAGGAATGACTGCCTATCTCCAGACCCTTGATATTGCAATAAACAAGCCACTCAAGGACCATTTGCGCATGGAAGTCAATGACTACATTGAAAATAGAATGGAAAGAAATCAGCGTGGAAACTTTGTAAGCCCTGTCTGCAAGAAGTCGTGACTTGGGTGAAGAAGTCGTGACTTGGGTGAAGAAGTCATGGGATAAAATTATTGACAGCTGTATCGCCAAGGCACTACAAGCAGGTTACCTGGACAAGACATGTTCATTTAAAGAGAGCTATATTGCTGGACATGACAGATTGGGTCCACTTCTTCTGAAGGAAATAGAGGCGCAAGACATCCAGGACGGAATTCAGGGTATGGACACTTATGATGATGTTGTTGAAGAAGATAACATGATCATTATTGAATAAAGATACTTTTTTTGGTTCACATTTACCTGTTTATTAAAATTGCTGTCAATGTTCATTAAAATAAGCCCTCCCCTGAAAATAAAGCCTCTGGTGTTTTTCTATCCAAAAAAATAATAAGACAGTGTCTTATTATTGGGGAAACACGGTTCAATTGAAATTAATTTGGCAACTTTTAAGAGAATTCATTTTTGTATTAGAGACCATCTTTGTTGGAATCCTTACAAAGTGTTAAGTCATTAGAATTGATAGAGACAATAATTATCTAATTCAGCATGGTTCAGTATGATTGATCTGATCTTACAAGGAGATGTTATGGGCCAGAACTTGAAACAAGGTGATAACTCAATGGAATTGATGGAAGCAATGCTTGTGTGCTTGGGTTTGCACCTTTAAGAATTCACACATTAGAGCTCACACCTTTGAGAGTTCACACATTAGCTCACATATTGGAGTTCACAAGTTTGGGAGATTCAGGAGATTCACAAGTCAGAAGCCCACAATCCCACTCTCTCAGAGGAGGAGTCAACCATTGGATTCACACCTTTAAGAGATCATATAAAAGAAGCTCTTAGAGCTTCAGTGAGTCAGTCAGTTCAGAAGAAACCACTAGTCGGAGTTGAGCTAGAGCCAGAAGTCACTTTGGAAGATTAAGAGAGTGAGAGTTCAGTTTGGGAGATTGAGAAGCTAATCTGTAATCGGGCAGAACCAAGATTCAGAGGGAGCTGGAGGCAATAAAGCTCAAGTTGCAAGAGCTCTTGGAAGTAAAGAGGGAGATAGGCCTCTAAGAAAGCTAATCAGGCCCAAGGAAAGAGACAAGACTTGGAAGAAGAAAATAAACATTTGGATTTTATCAGCTGGCTACATTTGAGGTGATTATTACTCTGAATTGAAACTAAGGCTGTCTCCAGAAAATCTCCCCAAGAAACCTGCTCCCAGAGAGAACGATCATATATTATACAAAAGAAGAGAACACCACACATCTTATTAAAAAGTGTTCTGTTAATAGTTCCTTAGCCATCTTTCTTTCTCCTAAAGAGGGGAATGGTCAAGTAAAAGTAAATGACTAGAATAAACAACAAAATGAATAGCTAGATAGAATATTTTTTAAAAAACAAAATAAATAAAATCAGATCATTATGACAAATATAAAATTGGGTTCAGAATTTTCTAATTTTTTCAATTGTTCAACATAACAATTTGCTAACTTGCATCACAAGACAATTATAGGTAATAAACTAATAGTTCCTTCCCTTCTTGGGATTTGAATTTATGGTCAAGAATGAAACAGATGAACACTAGAGATTAAATAATGGTAAAAATCAATGCTGATTTAAAAGGTACTTTTTAAGGCTACGTAACTACATTGCAAATATCAAATTCATAACCAAAAGGGCTCATTTTAGAAGTCAAATCATCACAGACTTTTGAATTCTTCTTTCAGCTTGCTGCTGGCAGGTTGAGATAAGACTAGATCAGCAAGGAGAATAGAAAAATATGTAAAGTTTCTGGTCTACAGATTCTAATTTGGTGTTTTTGTTAGAGCTATAAGGTTTGAGCTTGCTCTATCTGATTTGGTTACTGGTAAAGCAAATTTGAATTATATTAAGAGCTATTTTGCAAGAGAATTTAACAGAAAAAGTGATGTCAGCAAGTAACCTGAATGAGAAAAGAAAATCCTTTAGAATCTGCCCTGAAATGCTACCCATTCTAGAATGTTTAAGAGGAAAGATTCCCAGAGGATTGGAGGACTGCTTTAGGAGATGTTTCAGAAACCAGCCAACTGTGTGAAATGAGACCTCTGAGCACTAAAGTAGGATGGACTAATGAAATGGGCAGTATGGATGGGTTACTGAGAAAGAGATCTTGCCATTAAGAAATACTTGCCAAAGAAGACAGCCCCCAATATATTCCCTGTCAATGAGTTGGTCAACATCTTCCCCTTTCCCTGTTACATTATTTCTCATCATAAACCTCATGATTAAAAATGATGAAGCATTTGTCATAGCAGCTGGTAATTTATTGAGGAGACTGGCTCTTGAGTGAATCAAAGAGGGGAATAAGAGAAATTATACAATTATGATAAGAATTCTTTTCCCTTCTATTTTCTGTAAAGACCAACTACTCTGAGGTCAGTTGGTCTTTAAAGGTCATGAATGATTGATGAGATTGTTCCTAGCCCTCAAAGAATGTGCTCCTCATTTTTTTGTTAGGACCTCCCCCAACCAGGAGATGTAATTTTTGTTTAGCATACAAACAGAATCCAAACTTGATGAACTCTTACTCTGAGTTTAGGGTGATCCAGCTCAAGTCAGATAGCTTCCCTTGCCTGGATGACTGGAGACTACTGAGTCTCACCAAGTCACATTCTTAGCAGGAGGAGTTGAAGACAGTTAGCTTATCTCTTTATTAAATATCCACCAATCAAGATTGATTTTCACTTTTCAGGAAAATTCCCTTTCAGAAGGATCTCAAAGCATTTTAGAGTCTCCATTGCCATCTTTGTTTAAATCAAAACCAGTGACCATCATTTTATTGCCTGCTGGCTAATCTAATTAATATATTTATTATTAATTACCCAGAAACACTGTCTCTCGGGGTTTTCATTCATCTCATTTGTTAACACATACAATTTGAAACATATACAATTAGAAAAATACATCCCTAGTATTTTTCAATTTTATCAACTTGAAAGCAAAAATGTACTTACTCATCATTTGTTCATGTTTTACAGTATTTGACAAACTGTGCAACTTTTCATTTTCAAAATTTATGGATTGAATTTCCTTAGGAAGTTCCATTTTAGTGAAGTTGGTTCTTTCCCCAATTAATGGTTCTTCATCTGAAAATACATGATAAGAAAGATTTGACTTCAAATCCTTTCTCTGACACAGTCAATTCTGCTATAACACTTGTTTTGAAAAATAAAGATTTTCCCAATGTAATTGATTTATTAGGAAACAATTTGAGCAGAACTTGAATTATGGTTTACTTACATGAAATTTTGTCAGAAAGAAAGAAAAAATTGTACCTAGCTGATCTGAACACAAATCAGAGACACATCCATACTTTAAATATCTTTCAGATATCTTGGTTCATTGAATATGTTATCTGCAAGGCTGGATAACCACAGTTCACAACAATTTACAACCTTCCCATATCCACGTTCACAATTGAATTTCAGGTCATTTTCAAGTGCCATATTTATTGTGTATCTTCATGTATGATAGCAGCTCTGGATAGAAGAAGGGTCCTCCACATCTGTGACCTACTACTCATCTCCACTTTCCATCCAGTGTTCTTTTCCCTGAATTGATGCTGTTCCAAGTCTGTCTCGTCATCTGCAACCACCAACTTTGTCAGCATATCTCTAGCCAAGTGCAGCCAAAGGTCAGGGATACTGCCACTATTTGTTACAGCATTTACATATTTTAGCCATTTACTATGTATAAAATTACACTGCTGTTTTTATTAGGTTCCTATCCTTTTTATGTGTCTCTGATGAAGCTTTTGACTGTTGTACCTCTGAGCCTCTTTTGCCCATAAACTCTATAGTTTTAACTGTATGATTCTTTGCAGAGTTTTTTGGGAACCAACTATATCATATTATAGCAGAACTGACTGTCTTAGCTGTGTATCCCTCAAAAATTAATTTAATTTCTTACTGCTCCAGGCATCTCTCTAAGACTTTAATCAACTGATGAATTGTTGAACTTCGTTAGTGGAGGGAAGAAGCATTTCTATACCAAGAGTAGTTATTCTGATGTATGAATAATTTAATGAATGAATCATTTATTAAGAGCTTATTAGGTGCAAAGCATTGTACCTTGGATGCAAATAAAAGAGTAAGTTTCCAAGGAGTCCCATTCTAGCAGGAGAGACAACACATAAATAATATAGATGCATATTAGATGGAAAAGTCCCATGATTCTTAGAGTTTAGCTTCAAAGGGGATAACTGCCTCTACTTTCAAGTCATTATTGGTTTCTGATACTAAACATTCTTTTTTGAATTTTTCACAGATGTGTCTAAGTTATCGATGGGAATAGTCATTAGTTTACATCTACACAGAGGCAGAAATGATGAAAACACAGATCCCAAAGAAAAAAAGAAGCAGGTAGGTGATGTAATACTGGAGTTGGAATCATGAAGATCTGAATTCAAATCTAGCAGCAGACATTTATTAGCTGACTGACAAGTCAGCCTTTTTGTCTCATCTTCATTTATAAAAAGGGTTGAATGGCACCTACTTCCTGAGATTGATGTAAAAACAAAATCAGATGTTTGTAAAGTGCTTTGCAAAAACTGTTGTTATTAAGGAAAAAATATGCAAGGTGCTGTCCCAGATACTGGAAGTACAAAATTATAAACAGAATTTTCCTTGAAGATTTTTGTTTTGTTTTGTTTTGTCTTTTTTGATGAGGCAATTGGGGGTTAAGTGACTTGCCCAGGGTCATATAGCTACCTTGAAGAGATTTTTATTCTATTGAGTGGGATTTCTCATTCTGGACATATATGAACAGATTTCAAACATCTACTAGCTAACATTTACCAATAAATCTTTACCATTCACTGGAGGTATTTTACTTATCCAAGTCATTATCTAAAAATCACTATCATTATCATCTCCATTTTATTTTTTTAGCTGAAAAATTTATTTTAATATTATAAATAAATATACTAAATAATATGGCAGTTACATATAAAAATTTCACATATAATGAACTTAAATAATTATAGTTCAATATGATTAATAAGAGTAGATAAATATTAAGAAATTACAAAAGCAATCTCAGAGTAAAAAAATTAAATATGTAAAAGAGGATCTTAAGAATATCATAAATGCAATAAGAATAGAGAGGTTGAAGACAAATTTTAACTTAAGACCATAATAAAGCTACAACCAATATATCATATTTATATTAAGGCAATTTTGCTGGTAACTAGAAAAAAAGGAGAATTATATTTGTGTATATATGTACTACTGAGAAGATGAAGCACAAGAGTTAAAGTTTATTAACAAATTTTCTCAGGTTGAACCTCTAATGGTTTAAAAATAAGCAAATTAGTACTTAAGCATTTTCTCTTGTTTCTTTCTGCTTATATGGTTCTGCTCTGACCAAGCCTTTTGAGCGTCTCTTGATATCAGAGGGAAAACCCCACAATTTTCCTCCCAAAACTGAAAGTGAAAAGTAAATACAGAACAAGAGGGAACTTGGTGAGAACTAAGTCCTGGTCTCTCGTTAATTGAATAAAATAATTGCAGTAATCTCACATTCTGCCTCAGTTTCCTCATTTATAAAATGAAAAAGTCTGACTGGGATAAGCTCTAAGTTCCTTCCAGTTCAGTAATTCTATGATTCTTACAGATATTGTGTGTGTGTGTGTGTGTGTGTGTGTGTGTGCACGCGTTGGGGAAGAGAAGGGACTTTTGACCTTGAATGAATCCAAATTTGGGACCTAAGACAAATGAATGAAAAATATTTATGAAATACTTGGTTATCAATCTTTAAGCAGCATTTTGAGATAAGATGTTTCATAAAAAGACACTAGTTTCCATAACATTCTGTCATCCCCATTTTATAAATGAAGAAATTTAGTAAGCAGAGGTTGTGTGACTTACTCATGATCACACAATATATATCTGATATTTGGATTTAAACTCATACATTTCATGTAATAACTTTTCTCTTACCAGATTTCTACACAATATACACACACACATATAAATAACATAAACATATGTTCCAAGTTATAGCTATCTATCTATACACACATTGTTACAAATATACACATGTACATACAAAATGTGTATATATGTATGTATATATACTCACACACAATATACACTATATGTGTGTATATGTATATATCTATATATATGTAATATTTTATATAGCACTTACATGTTAGGCACTGCCCTAAGCACTTTACAATTATTATCTCATTTAATCCTCACAACAACCTTGGAAGATAGGTGTTATTATTATTCCCTTTTTACAGATGAAGAACCAGAAACAAACACAGGTAAGTGACTTGCCAAGATTATATAAGTATCTGAGGGCTGATCTGAATTCCAGTTCTAGCACTCATATACACATATCACATCCACTGACAGGTAAGCTCCTTAAGGACAGGGACTCTCGTTTTTAAATTTTAATATTTGTAGCTCTGACTCTTTAGCAGAGATTGGCACATAATAAGCATGTAATTAGAACTTGTTATTATGATATACTGAATTACTATGAAAAAGAATCATCTGTTTTCTTATACAAGACAATATGCCTTGACAGAAATATTGACTGATGCTTAGCCCTTGATGAAAAATATACAACATTATTGTAGAAATTCATTGACAGGTGCAAATTGGTAGTAAGTATGAGATGGTAAAGATCCTATGAGCTACAAATGAGGGACTATAAGTTCTATATCTAACACTTTCTGTCTATGTGACCTTGGATCACACACTACCTCCCTGGCCTTCAGTTTTCTCATTTGTAACATAAGGGATTTGGACCTCTGATGTCTGTTTCAGTCTAAGAACCTAAATTTTATGTTTTTTCTCTGATTATAGAAATATGAAGACTGGCTGAATTTGATAATTTGTCTTTTCCCTTAGGAATCCACCCATTATGTGCACATAAGTGTCCTGTGGCAAAACTTGTTCCACCAGGATTCTCCTCCCATGATATCTTATGGCTGCAATTCATAAATCACCATATTTTCAGAAGAATTAAAATTTTAGAGAACCTAAAGGGTAATGATGGAAAAGGCTAAGGCAGATGTAATTAGGCTTAGAGTAGGCAGAGCTATTAAATATCAACTAGTAGAAATGTAATTGGGAAATAGTTAACAAAATATATGAAAACACAATAGAATCTAGATAGAATATATGATTTTCTGTGGGGATCCTAATGTATGGTTTAGTTGCTCCCATTTCTATTTGAAAGTTATTACATAAAACTGCTAATGATGCATACACAGGAAGTTGCATAAAAATTTTCATCTAAGATATATGTAATAGGAGTTAGGCTAGTTATATAGTTAAAGTTAGGAATAATAGTTGGATAGTCCAAGTGTTATATGGACATTCTTCTGCACACTGGTAACTCCTCAATGGAGAACTGATGACATAGACAAGAAAGATAGCTAGATTATGATCTACACTGATGGAGAGAGCTGTCAGGCTTAAGTATTGGATTCACCAAAGTATCATATGAAAGATTTAAGGTAGGATATTTTAGGAACAGCTTGGACAATTGGATTTTCTGAGCCAAGTCAGATAGACAAATGAAACCTAGGAGCGAAATTGAGAAGAGCTAAGGAAAGACCCAAAAGATATCAAGAAAGGATAGAAAGATAACATAGAAATCAGAAGTAGTGGCTAAGGGAAAGCAGACCCAGAATCAGAAAACCCAGCGTACATTAATCCAGAGTTCAGTCTCTGGTAAAAAAAAAAAAATTGTAAGAAGGACCCAAAAGCAAAATGGAGTATCGTGCCAAGGAAATTTAAGGTGGTAGGGAAAATGAAAAAGTTCCTTCAAAACAAAAAAATAGGGTTAAAGGTCATAATTAGGTCCTTAACTAAAAGGTGGAAGAATAGACAGAAGAAATTTAAGGGACTTATTGAAGATTCAACAAGCAAGTGGATAAGCAAGCATTCATTAACACTAACTCTTTGAGTCCTTAGCCACAAAAGGACGATGTAAATCATTGTCTTTATTTTTATTTAGAATCAGTTTGGGGTTAAGATTTAAACTCAAATAATTAAACATATTACTATGCTCTGTATAGTCTTTGGATTCTAGGAGTACTATTTTAATGAGAGGAAGACTGCAGAGGAATGGCAATTAGAGAGAGCATGTGCAAATAAGAGAGTAAAAAGAGAGTAGAAAGTGAAAAGAGGTGATCATTCTTTAATTTATTTTATACCTATTATTAAGCATCACTATGTATGTAGTACTGTGATGTGTTCCTGTTCTTATTCATACAGTACAAGCTTAAGATCCAAACTCAAATAATTAAATGCATCACATGAAAACAATATGAGAAAGTGGCAAAACAAAATTACATAGTTTCCATTTTATTGGTCATTAGTAGCTCTAAGACTAAGGGATATTTCATGCAGGAGGCAGTATTTGAATTGGTGTTTAAAGGATGGGTAGAAAATTGGCATGTGAAGGAAAGTCTTTGGTGTAAGTGAGAGTATCAGCAGGGACACATCATCTGATAGGGAGAAAAGACTAGTCAAATTCTGCTAAAGTCTAGATGTTTTATTTCATGAAACATTAATTCATGAAAATATTATTTTTAATATCTTGTGCCCTGTTTCATCAGATATAAGGCAAAAATACTGGCTTTGGAATCAAAGGGCCTGGATTAAAAATCCCACCTCTGATTTTTCCTAGTTAGCAAAAAGGCAACAGGACAGAGAGTGCTAGATGTGAATCAGGAAGACTTGTGTTTGAATCCTACCTAAGACCCACCAGGCTCCATGTGACCCTAGGCAACACACTGACCTTCTTAGCTTTCAATTCATCATGGATGAAATGGAGTCATTTTCCTGAGTATAATATTAGTGTTAGACATTTATTAGCTATGTGACTCTCACCAAATCATTTAATCTTATTTGTCTCAATTTCCTCATCTGTAAAAATGGGAATAATACATTTTTATCTCCCAGAGTTATCATGAGGATCAAATATGCTATCTTTAAAGTAATAGAGGCACTATATAAATGTTAACTATATTATTATTATTATTGTATTTAGCCATATCAACTCCATCCTACAGTTGTGAAGTTGATTTTTTGAATTCAGGTAAAAGAAAAAGATTCTCTCACATCCTATGTTTACATTCTATTTTGGATTTGATTTTATGTAATTGTTGGCATGGATATTTTACTAAGCTTTTCTAAAAATGGATTATCATAAATAGCTATGCATTTGACTTGAAAATGGGATGAGAATGAATTCTCTCTTTCCTTCATAAATCTTAGTGAATTCAATTTCATTGAATTCCATGAATTAGGGAAAAGTGTTCATTTATCTAAATGTTCTATTTAACAATCAAAGAAAAATCTAGTCTAGTCAACATATTTTTTAAAAAATAAATAGAATTATTTAAGCTGAAGCTATTTGTAAAATAAAGTTTCTCTATTCATTTTACTTACCAGCTTCTGTGGACTGCCAAAATAGGGTGACCATAAGCAGTAGAAAGAGGTCATAATATTTAGCTGGCTTGTCTCGCAGCATCATGAACCTTCCACTCTGTTTACTTGTTGAGTAAAATCTTTTTTAAACTCAGCTAAGTGAACACCAGGGATTTTGAGGAGCATTTTAACCACTCATGGATTAAGATCTAATCAGAATTATTGGGAGAAAGAACAGTTCCTGACCATATGATCTTATCATTGCTTCTAAAATATTTTTTTCCATCTATAAACCATTTGACTGGTGCAACATATTCCATGGACTCCTTCCAAAATACCCTCCGTAGAATTAATGAGAAAAATGGTTCTCATTTTTGGATGAGATTTTATTGAGGAATAGCATAAGTAACTTACTATCAGAAATAAAAGAAGAGATGGCTCATTGCTAATATTAAAAGAGTAAGAAAAGTGGAGGGTCCAACTAAATTGTACATAAGGATCTCTATGGGCCACATATTGACTTAAAAATGCATATTATCTGCATCCAGAAAAAGCACTATGGAGATTGAATGTAAATCAATACAGGCTATATTCACTTATTTTTTTCTGCTTTTTTTTCTTCCATGTTTTTTCCCTTTTACTCTGATTTTTCTCTCCTAATATGATTCATAAAGCAATGTGTATTAAAAATAGATTAATTAAAAAACCAAAAACATTCAGAAAAAATACATATTAACATCATGTTTTACTGTGTTTTTGTTTTGTTAAGTATTTCTCCATTACATTGTAATTTGGGCTGTTGGAAAGGTATTTGAGACCAAATGTTTGCACAGTATCAAAATATCCAGATCTACAGTTTGGCAAAACATAGTTAAATTGTATTTATTTCTTGGGTATTTTAAGATAGCATATTAAACTTTTATAGTAGAATGAATTTCAGTCACCTGTTTTCTATACTGACTAATAGAAATAGTATTGTTGTAACATTCATTTATAAGTAAAGCTAATGGTTTTTGGTAAATACAGATTGATAAAGACAAATCCTAAACTAAATTTTTTCTTTTATGCATACAGAATGGGGCTCCCATTTATGCTAGGATTAAGAATTCAGTCTGATATTACACATAAAAACACAGTTAATAAGTAATAAGTAATTTTCAGTTTTCTCCTTTTACAAAGAAAAGATAATTCTCTATTAATTTTTTTTCCTCAGAAAGAGAAGGGAAAGAAGACAGTTCCATAGAATGGCTTTGGACTATATTTCATCTCACTTTAGAAATGAGAAATTTTCAAATTTTGAAGATGATTTCTATCTTAATTCTTTAAAATCAGATATTGGTATGCTCAAGAACCTCCTTATTTATTTTTATAGAAGTTATAAAAGTTTAATTCTTTCTTATATACAAACTATGTCTCTTCAGTGGAAAAACATTATTACTGTAAATGAAATGTGCTAATGTAACTATTGCCCTTTTTACAGTAAAAGTTGAAATCACATCAAATCACAGTATGTACTAGTTAATTGTCATGAGAGTCAGCTATTTCTCAGTGTTCTGTTCTCAGAAAACCACTCCTGTTTTCAGATGTTCTTTGAGGAGGCACTGATTAAGAAACATGATTGTATTAACAGGATTTGAAGCAATTTACCCTAGCTTAATCCTGACATTTCATCAACCTCAAAGGTCACAAACTGCCATTTTTATGTCATCTTATACATTTAGGCTTTTTTGGTAAGTAACAAATACCACTCTGCAGAAAGTGGTTTTTCATATAGTATTTTCTGTACAAAACTGTACTGTACTATACTGTACTGTACAATAGAATAAGTACAAAGAAAATTAAATCCAAGTCAGTTCTGACAGACCAAACATCTCTAAGCTTTTTCAAGACTCTTTTAGTAGTGATACACTTTGCAAAGATGTAAGATCCATTTTTTCCTGCCCTACATGCCTACTCTGAAAAATACTGAAAAAAATATGGTTTATTGCAGATATGTAAGAGAAAGGAGAATTCCATACCATTGCCCCTGTACTCATGGTGGTTGTTAACTTTTGTGTTTCATCCTGGGTCCAACCCAAGATCCCAAGATAAGTCCGCAATGGTATCTTTACTCGTGTAATGCACATCCTTTCATCCTAGAAATCAATCTTAGCCTAACACTACTCTAACTATACAACATCATCACTTGCTACTTTCATTCTAAAAATGAAAATTAAAAAAATTTTAAACCTTTTCAAAGGCTTAGAACTGAAGAGGGCCATTCCATAAGCATAGATTTTTCTAATAAATCTAAATTAGCAATCTGTACTAAGAATTTTAATCAAGAATACTCTATTAATTGAATGATAGCGTATGTGTATTTGGGAACATGCTCATTTATTTTGTAACTAATGATGAATAAGCAAGTAAAAACATTCATTTAAAATTATTAAGCATTATTAAACCTTTTCCCAGACAGCTGCATAAAATTAGTATTTCTAAATAATTATATATTAATTTTCTTATTTGGTTTTATTTCTAAATACATGTAAAGACAGTTGTCAACATTCATTTTTGTAAAACTTAAAAGTGTTACAAATTTTTCTCCCTCCTTCCTTTCTTCCCTCTCCCCAAGATAGCAAACAATCTAATATAGATTATATATGTGCAATCCTTTAAAAATATTTCTATATTGTCATGGTGTGCTTTTTTTTTCAAGCCAAAAGAGAAAAAAAAAACCATGAGAATGAAAAAAAAAACCAAATAACATGAAAGTACTAATCTTCAAATCACATCCAGTCTCCATAGTTCTCTCTCCAGATACAAATGGGTATTTTACACCCCAAGTTTATTGGAATTGTATTGAAATACCACATTGTTGAAAACAGCCAAGTCCATCACAATTGATCATCACATAACTTTGTGTTACTGTGTACAGTGTTCTCTTGGTTCTGCTCATTTCACTCAACATCTGTTCATGTAAGTCTTGGCAGGTTTTTCTGAAACCAGCCTGCTTATCATTTCTTATGCAATAATTAAATTAAAATTCTTAAAGCAATATCTTACCATAGCACTTATGGATCAATACTTTTACTTCCAATTGTAGGATTAACTATAATCCTAACCCTTATCACAATACACCTTTCTTATTCTTTAATATTCTCTGTATTGCTCCTTTAAAACTTCGACTTTTAAACATTCTTTTCTCTAAAGTGTACTCCTATTCTTGATCTTCTATTGAATGATGGTGATACTTATCAAAATTATTGTTCAGACAAAGCTAACAAAGAAAATTGTGAAGTGGTGAAACTTCAAGGAAACTATGGTAATTTTGCTTGAAATTCATTTGTCTATATCACAATATATAACTTATGTAACAGGGATCTTTAAACATGGGCTCTTGAATTATTTAAACATTTTTATAATTTTATTTTAATATAACTTGTTTCCTTTGCACTCATACATTTATTTTGGTATTTAAAATAATATTCTAAGATTCCACTAACTTACCAAAGGAGTGAATGATTTGGTTTTCTTGGAATGGTTTGCATTTCCTTCTCCAGATCATTTTTTAAAGATGAGGAACTGAAGCAAACAGGGCTAAGTGACTTGCCCAGTGTCCCACAGCTGTTAAATATCTAAGATTATATTTGATCTCAGAAAAATGAGTCTTTCTGACTTTAGGCTTGACACTCTATCCACTACTTAACCTAGTTGCTCCTTTGTCCATGTACACACATTTTGTCTATTGATGTATATTCTGGGTATACATGTATGTGAGTATATAGGTATATATGTATATGTACTTTAACTAGGAGGCCTATCTGGCATTCTTTAAGGCAAAAGTAGTTAGTGGACATATCTTCTGTCTGTGTCCAAATTCATCTTTGGGAGCAGGAATGGAATAACAAAAATAATCATATTCTGTAGTTCCTCCAGTTGCTAAGGAGCATATAGAAAACATTTATTTAACTTTTATTTTCATTTTTGTCTAATTTGGAAAAGTATATTCCACAGTATCAGATGGCACCAAGTATAATTTAATCAAGTAATGCATGTGTTCCACTATATATCTTCATCTGTACATGGAAATCTCTTTGTCCTGTCCATCTATATTACCTTTTCACCAAGGACTAATAATCATGCCAAATTACTGAATATACTAATTCAACCTTATAAATATCAGTTGTTCATACTGTTTTAGAAGAAGAAATTTTCAGATCAGTTTCATGTATTTGATAAACACAATTTACAATAGATAATAGAAAATTTATGTGCTTGCAAATGATAGCCTTTTCATATCATATCCCCCAAAATGGAACAAGTTCCATAAAGCATTTAAAAAGTGGCCTTTTTAGGGATCTTAGTCTTATTTTTTTAATACTCAATAGATTAAGCTCATAACTGAAGGGATTCTACATCAGAGAGGCAAAAATAAGGAGAACAGCAACTTTTATGCGAAATAAATATATCCATTAAGTAGCAACTGCAAAACCATACAATTTCAAGTGTTATAATATGCTGTAGTCCCAGTGTGATCAAAAGGTACTGCTACCTTCCAAGCAGTTGAGTGAGAGAACATATAGATGTTGAGTTGGGTTGGGGTGTAAGAGGGCAGGGATGGAATTCATTAAAGGAAGTAAGAAATTAATTTTTAAAAAATGGGTTTAAAAGCTTTTTAAAAAGCTTAATTTAACCTTCAAAGGAGCTGATTATCTTGGTGGAGAGATAATGCAAAGTCACACAAAACAATCTGAGAATAATGCCCTTTCTTTTAATCTCCTTTTTGAAGTTTTTAAAAATTCTAATCACACATTATTAAATTTGGTTCTGTGCTCATTTCATCAGAATGGATATAGTCTCACCATTTATTCAAAAGAGAATCTTCACTAAGTTTCTCATGCAATCATTTAAAAGGATTAGGACAAATTGGGAAGAGTGACAGTGGCTTCCCTGGAGTGATATGAGAAATTGAAAGTAAAAATTGTGGATGCTTTCTTTTGATAACCTTGATCAAAAATGACTAGAGAGAAGGTGAAGGTTCCATCCATTGTTGGAGAGCTCCATAACCAAAGCAGTCCTGTTGCAGAAGTATTTTGTCTATTTGTTTGAAGTGGGAGAAAGAGTACTAAGAAGTGCAGTAATGAACCATGATCATAGTAAGAAAACATTATTCACAGCTTGTACTTTAACCCACACCATCAATTGTCAACTAGATTATAGAAAAAAGCCATCAATTTGGTATCTGTACTTCTAGACTTCCTCCATTTTCAACAGTTGTTAAATCATTGTTCCTAAGATTCAGATCTCACAATGTCACTGTATTTTACAAAACTGGGTTCTTAAACCTAAGACAAACACACATTCTTCACTGGTATTTAAAAGCCAAGCTTCTCCTTAAACCCACATTTCCTAAATAAGGAACTGAAGTCACCAAGAAGAAAAGTTACTTGCTGCAAATCACACAGGTAGTAAGGAGGTCCAACATTCAAAACCACGGTCTTAAACTCTGTATACAATTTTTTTCACTGTACTATGTCATAGCTACCTTTGCTGACAAATCACAGCTTCAAAAGGTGCAGGGGGCAGCAATTCACTGAAGGTCATTTTGTATTTTTATCAGTTTTATGTGTCATTATGGGCAGCAATTTATAGACTTCATACCTCAGTTGCATAAACTGTTCTTGAAGCCTTTCTAGATTTATAAAACATGCCAAAGATTATGATCCACTAGCATGATCTCTTCAGAACTTCATATAATAATATATCTAATAATAAATTAATAATAACAACATAATCAATGATAGAACTTAATATAAAGAGATAATTTAGAGTTTAAAACTCTGTCCTGCTTAATATTTTTAAATCAGTGGTTTAGGTAAAGACAAAAAGAGAACATGCTTGAAATTTGTGGATGGTACAAAGATGTTAGTAATATTTGATGCATTATTAAAATGGGAATCCCAAAAAATTTCAACAGGCCAAAATAAGGTAAAAAATCCAATGAGATGAAGTTTAATAGAAATAATTATGTTTAGATTTAAAAAAATCAAATGACAAGTGCAGTCATAGCAAGGCATTAATATGGTTTAGCTGAATTCAAATTTCGTATGAGTCAATAATGTGATATAGGTGAGTAATATGAACTTAAGCATCATTTATAAATCTATAGTTCAGTACAAGGTAGGTCCCATTGTGCTGTGTTGCTTATTCCACATTTAGAATTGCATATTTAGTCACTAAGGTTCACATGGTATCTTTTGTATCCAAAAAGAGTGTTCTCCCATAAGAATTTTATTCTATTCTAACCCTTTTGAAGGTTGTTGATATATCGGGGCTGATCTTTAATGGCAAAGGCTAATGACTGGAACAAATTCAATTAAGTGCTAGCTTTGCAGTGGGTCATCAGCTGTTCACAGTGTCCCAGGAACAAAGAACATAGTACAATCAGTGTTAAGCTGGCCTAGAACACTGTTGATCATGAAGAACTAATTAAAAAAATTTTTTTTAAAAATAAGAGGTTAGGTTTGTTAAGGAGTCAAACAATCAACAACCTTTATTGTAATTTTTTTTAAAGCACTGAAAGAAATCTAAGGAAATTAATCTTCCTTCCTATAATTAGCATTAGAGCAAAACCAAGAGAAATAACTTTTATCCTACACTTATGAAAGAAGAAATGGTTGCTTTAATATTTCAATTGGCAAAGCATTTGTTCTGTATCCAATAGAAGAGTTTTTTCCTCCTTCAAGGCTGTCACTGTCAGAAGCCACTATTTCCTTCTTCTCATAATAGGTAAAGACATGTTACATGGTGGTCTCTGCAGAGGAATGTAGGACACTAGGAGACATCACAAAAAATGATAGGCCCACGGATTGTGTTGCGAAATTAATAAAGTATATAAGAACAATGGATGGGATACAGTTCTTTTGATACTTCCCCCTTCACCTCTCCAAACTGATCTATTAGTGACCAGACTTAGAATTTGCCTAACTAGGATAAGATCATGAGATCACAAACTTCAGAGCTGAAAAGACTTCAGAGATCACCTAGTGATATAATACCCTTCTCAAAATCAATTCACCAATTAACGAAAAATAGCTTTTATAAGGGGATATTTACTAAGAAAACCTCTAAAAATCAGCATCCTAGTGTCAGATAGGAGAAAGTGTGCTCAGACTCACAATAGTTGCTATAAACATTCCTCTTATCAAATTCACTTTTAGATGTGAGATAGTTAATGGTCAAGTTATTCCCTTGCTTGTAGGACGTAGCATCTCAGGAGCTGGGTAGCTTCACTTCTGGGATCAATCCCTTAGGTCACTCCTTAAGGCTGGCTCATCTGCCATTAGGAGAAGAAACGAGGTGTCCCATATTCACAGCCACATGGTGGTGACCAGCTAGGGAAGTGCTCCCTTACTCAGTCTTACAGCATTTCTTTTTCCTCACTTGAAAGTACCCAAGGAGACTGAACCTTCATCTGTTGGTATCTCATACCCACATTAGCTCATCTAATAACTAGAGTGTTTATCAGCCTGACAGTAAGTTGACAAGAAACAGAAGATACCATTACATGCTCTGAGTGTGTAGGAAAAAGGCTGCCCTTCTCTCATGCACTCTCAGAAGCAGGCCCTCCATGTTTCTCCAGGGGTTAGTACCAGACAGATATTAGTCAGTCAGTTAAGTTCTTACTGGATGTCAGGCATATAAGCACTGGTGATACAAAACAAGGCAAAAACATAGCTTCTGCCCCAGAGGAGTTTACATCACAATGGGAGAGATGACATAAAAACCAACTATGTGCAAACAATACATACAATGTTAATGGGAAATAATTTCAGAGGGACGGCACTAGGAGGTATGCTTCAGGGATTGGTAATTTTTTGGAAAGTCCCTTTCTCCATTACATTAGTTTCCTTGAACTTTTAAGGATTTAAAATAGCAAGGAAATATTAGAGGAAAATATTCCTCTTGCACAGAAGTCTTTGTTTTTTAAAGCACAAACCATGAAGAAGAGTAATTTAACACAGAGGAATGAATCATTCAAAATATTCCTACTTTATTTAAAAATTATTTCAAAACCAAATAATCATTTACACACAAATTAAGGGAACTAGAAAATAAACATTCAAAAAATGGATATAGAAAGCCCATATCAATAGTAAATGATGGCCTTATTAAAACATGGAGTTTGGGAATGTGGAATGTCCAGGCAGAGGACCTGGGGGTAAAAGCCTATCCCTAATAGTTAATGTCCATATAACCTTGGACAAGATACTTATGCTCCACTAACATCACTCCTTCATCTGTATGTCTGACTAACATCTGACTCTATGATCCTTTGAAAGATGTAAAGTACTCTAGGAACAATTATGCTGGAAAGAATACTAGATGGGGATTTTGCAAACCAACTTGTATGGCTAACTAGCTAACTCAAAACTGAGTAAAACATGTCATTTCTCTGAACCTCAGTTTTCACATTTGTAAAGTGAGCAGCTTGGAGAGCTGGTTTCCGACATTAATTTTTAAAAAATTAATAAAGCTCTAGATTCAGCACCATGATTATCTATCATTTATTCTCTGGGTAATCCTGAGCAACAAACTTCATCTTCTTGAGTTTATGTAAAACGGAAATGATAATACTTTCATTACTTACCTTGCTGTGAGGAAATTACTTTGCAAATTAGAAAGTACATTAACAAAGAAATTACTACTACAGATGTAAAAAATAATGGTAGTGACAGTGGTGGTTATGATAATAACTATTTGCAGAGATAAATAAAAGGGAGCAAAATACTATTACTGAGGTAACACTTTTTTTTTTCTTTTTTGAGGCAATTGGGTTAAGTGACTTTCCCAGGGTCACACAGCTAGGAAATATTAAGTATCTGAGGCAGGAGTTGAACTCAGTTCCTCCTACTACAGGGCTGGTGCTCTATCCAGTGAACCACTAACTGCCCCTAGCAAGACACTTTTAAGGAATATCATTTTCATAGATAAAATTTTTGAATTTTTCAGTTTTGAAACTTAGTAATTTACTTTTCTGGGAAGAGATTCTTGGTGATCAGTGACCAAGTTATAACTACTACTGGAAGGCTAGGTTTTGTAGTGGATAGCATTCAGGATTCAGGACAAACCTGAGTCCAAATCTTACCTCAGACACTAGCTCTGTGTTTTTTCCAAGGTCAACCTTTCTGGGCCTTAATTTTCTCATATATAAAATGAGGATAATAATAACACATATTTCATGGGATTATTGTGAAGGTTAAGAGAGTTAACAGATGTAAAGCACTGAGAAGAGCTTAAAGCATAAATGCTAACATTATTACTAATATGTTCAGTACAGTTTTCTTAATTTTATCTAAAAATTTGACTAAAAATACTTGAGCTTACTAAAAAAATTATTTTTCCTCTCTAATCTACCTCAAAAAACAAAAACAACAACAAAAAATCTCTTAAACCCTGAACATCTCTGATTTGACATCTGTAAGAACTACAAAATAATTAACCTCTGAGTCATTCTTGTATCTATACATGTTGGGACCTTGCTCATATAGTGAAGATAAAGAACAAAATAAGATCCCCTCCCCCCCATTACAAAAGACTCCTATAAATTCAATAGATTCATCAGTTTATGAAAATCAGTCAAAAGACTGCAGTTAAGGTTTTTTTTTTTTTGAAATACTGAAATGGTCAAGTTACAAAGAGGTTTCACCTTTAAGCATCATCTTCTGGAGGACAGTTTCTGACCATTTGTTTTTATCTGTCCAAGCAAGGTCAAAGTAATGTTACATGTGGGGAATATAATGTTCTCTGTAAATCAGTGAGAATATTAGTTGGAAAGAAAACAAATTGTTTCTTGGTAGTAGAAGATTTATAAACATTACCATCTTGGTCATCTTTAATTCTTATCATGGTAAAACAAAAGGGGAAATGCAAAATTTTAAGCCTATAATTTAAATAGGACAGGTGGTCCTTGTTTTAAAAGTCAGGATGTCATAATCTCTGACATCATGCATAGAGTGACATCCTCCTTTCTTCCATTTCAGAGTTTCCCTAGCCTCAGTTACAGAATCTGAGAGATGAAAAAAACCATCAGAACCCATATAGTTAAAACTCATACCTGAAAGGAACCCCCCACTAAGATATGTGTGTTAAGGTATTTGTTTGAAGGTCTTTGAGAAGGGGAAACCTCCACATCTTAAGGGGAGCTATTCTATTGTTGGACAGCTCTAATCACCCACTGATTCTAGTTCTCCCTTCTAGGGCTAAAAATATAATGGCTCCTCATGATATATTTGTGGAGTTGATTTTTTTTGTACTCAAGTTCAAAGCTTTATGCTATCCTTGATGAATTTAGCCCAATGCTTCAAAACATCAAGGTTCTTTTGAATTTGACTCTGTCATCTAGAATGGTAGCTATCCCTTCTTCGTGTCACCTGCAAATTGGTCAAGTGTTACAGGCAGTGGCTACAACACCAGTACATCTTAAATTAGGTTCAATTTGGGGAAGAAATGAGGTTGTCAAGTCATTAAACATTTAAGAGAGGAAGAAGTTTACTTTGCCCAGTCACAGCAAGGATATGCAATAATGATACAATGACACTAAGCTCCAGCTTTTGTAGATGGGACCTCCCTTTCCTTGCCAGATATCTAAACAACAGGCCCACAGGATACCATGACTTAAGTGGTCTTATGCATCTATCAAATCCAAGAGGCCCAGACTCCACATGGCTGGGGCTTTTTATTGGCTCTGTACAATGGAAATTGTGTTAGAGAAACCTAGCAACTTGCTTATTGGGCAGGGTGGGGAAAGGAAGCAGAGAGGAAGGGGAACTAGAGAAGGTGCTAAGAAACCTGGGATTGAAGAAAGGTGATTGGAAGTTGTGTGTATGTAGGAAGCTGTGGTCAAGAAATCCAGGGCTATAAAGAGGAGGAAAATAGTGGTCTTATAATAATAAGCATATCATCTATGAATTTTTCTAAGACATTGAAAAAAATGTTTAACCCTGAAATAAGAACAACTTCCTAGGGGTATTCTATTGGAGACCTCCTAACCTATATCAAGTGATTTGCTGAGTCAGGTTATCCAACCTCTTATGATTATATTATCATTTAATAATATCTCTCCATCTTCTCAATAAGAACAGTATGAATAGATTTTTTTTATTAAAAGCTTTGCTAAAATCATGGTAAACTATAACCATAACATTTCATGTGTCACCTCTCACAGGAATTTTCTTTGATCATTCTGTTAGCAATCTCAGCATTCACAAATTATTGTGAACATATTAATCTATTTTACACATTGTACCCCTTCAATGGAAGAGAGGCTCCTTGTAGAAAGCTAAGGATTTTTATTGCTGCCAGGGGAAGGACCACAATTCCCCATACATCTTTCCCTTCCAAAAAATTCCTCCAAAATGCAGGAAAACAAACAAAACAATAATTTAAGTTCTCTGATGTCAGAGACTGTTTTCATTTTGTCTAGTATAGTACCTTACACATAATGAGATGAACATCTGGATTAAATTGGTTTGATTTTCAGAAAAAACACATAAGATATCAGAAGACAGGATCTTTGCTTTCCTCAGTTACTAAATTTTTGTTTTAGTCTTGTCAAATTAAGGCAAATCACTAACAATATTTCCAAATTCCCTATTTTTAAAAAGGGGAGGATCATATCCCTAGCCATCCTCTCAACTATAATATTAATCGTGTGAAGAAAGTTGATAGTAGTTAAGACACCATTGCTTAAATTTGATTGCTGGTTGCCAACCTTTCAAATTCTTTCTCCCATTATCTAAATATGATGTCCCCCCATCTCTCCTCATCATTCATCTCTGTTGAGACTTCTTGTACATGACATGTACAGCATTTAATTTTTCCCTCTGAAGAATGGCACTCTTTCTTTTGCCAATTTGGTCATTACAGGCTATTTCCCAGGCCATCAGTGATAGCTGGTAATATTAGCTATAAGATTTAATCTATATTTGGAACCAAGAGGCTAAAACCCAAAATATTTCTGGGGTTAGAATTTCAAGATTTGGGGTCATTCAATCAATAAACATTTATTAAGCATCTTTTATGTGTCAGGCACTGAGGACATAAGAAAAAGCAAAAGACAATTCCTCTTCTCAAAAAATTCACAGCCTAATGGAATAGGTAATGTGAAAACAACTACATACACACAGGCTATTTACAAGATAAATTAGACGAAATTAACAGAGTGAAGGTATTAGCAATTGGAGTTATGCTCTCTGCAGTAGAATTTGAATACTTGGCAATTTAGTTTGGGAAAAGACCTCAATGTCCAGTACCTTATCATGCCAGATAATCTTTGAAATCTTCCTAAGATAATTCAAGTGGAAGCAGTTTAGTTTCCTGGCATGGCATTGGTATACTGTGCAGGTGTCATAGTTATGCAACAATGAGATCAGCACAAAGGTTCTATAGATCTTCAGTTTGGTGGTCAGTTTAATACCTTTTCTCTCCACTCTTTCTCTCCAATTTTAAAAATTTGTTATTTATGGTTTATGTAGTTTCTCTGTTTATTCCTAGTTTTTTGAATGTTTTTGCTTTGTTGGATAACATAACTACAACACCTACTTTTAAAAATTCAATTATGCACAATGATTTTTTTTGGTTCTCTCTTTTTTGTTATAAGAAACAGATGATAAAGTTTTGCTTTCTTATCCAATCTGTCACTTTTTCCTTTTATTATTTAACTCCTTTACATGTAAATATAGTATATCCTAACATATGAGGTTTATAGTTTCCTCTATTTATAATAATTTTTTTCCTTCAAGTTACTTTTCTCCTCTCACCACCAAAACAAGATCTCCCCTTCCTTCTCCCCTTACTTTCCTCTTCCCTTTTTTAATCCTTTCCTTTTCCTGTACACCCACTCTTTACCAACACTCATTCTCCAAGGTAACAGTGGTTATTTTCCCCTCATTACTAGAAGTACAACACTATGTTCTGTCAGTTATTTTAGCTTATTTTTCCCCCACTGGTTTTCTCTTTTCCCCACTTCCTTACAATCTCCGTCACCTATTTATTACCTCTTCACTCTTGGAATTTTGTCTTTACTAGTTCCTTTTTATTTCTTGCTTTTATCTTCTTTATTTCCCTCTTGTTTTATCCCCTCTCCATTAATAAAATATACATTCCCTTCTTCTCCTTTTCATTAATTTTGTTCATTAGTTTTTACAATTTCATTTTCTATCCTCTCTGTGCTTGACCCTTATTTTCTGGTTCATAACTCCTATAATTACTTAGAATAGCTCTATTTCCCATGTTCCTTATGGAATCAAAACTTCTAAAATATCCATTTAAGGTTCTTCTTTCTAGGCATTTTTCCTGCCTTCACCTTGTTGAGCTTGCCCTACAGATTCCTCTTTTCCATTGCGCATCACTCCCAGGATAATGCCAGTACATGCAGGTGATGGAGATGGCATTCCCCCATGATAGGACACGTCTTTCCCCAAAACTACCACATTCTTGATTATGCAGTCCATCACTGATCCCTGGTCCCCCTGGTTACCTTTTTACTTATATGCCTCAAAATCACCTCCCTGGGTCAATACCTCCCCATTGCCTCAGGCACCATTGTCTCTAAGAATTGCCATTCCCATGTCACCCTCCCAAGGGATGGTAGTTGGTTAGTTGTTGTCCCTTTTGAAGAGGACCAAAATGACATCATTATATTAGTGTCAAATTATAATGCATCTGACCATGGTTAATCAGACCAATATGAGCTGTTCTATAGCACAGTTTAGCTACAAATCGTCCATATGAATATTTTGGGTGGATTCTTTAAATTTGTACATCTCATGCTTCTTTTGAGCTACTTCAATTCTGCTTTTATCATAGAAAATAGTATTTCCCTTTATGAGGGCATGCCATGTCATGCTAGATTCTGTGCCATTGTCATAAGTCAATTCTAAAGCATTCCTGATCATCATGTGAGTGCTTTCTTTATGTAAATTCTTGGTAAAACAGTCTTTTAAGTAAGTATACCCTTAGCACTGGAATAATGTAGCCAGTCCATTGGAGTTATGCTCTCTGCAATAGAATTTGAATACTTGGCATTTAGTTTGGGAAAAGACCTAATGTCCAGTACCTTATCATGCCAGATAATCTTTGGAACCTTCCTAAGATAATTCAAATGGAAGTGGTTTAGTTTCCTGGCATGACATTGGTATACTGTCCAAGTGTCACAGTTATATAACAATGAGATCAGCACAATAGTTCTACAGATCTTCAGTTTGGTGGTCAGTTTAATCCCTTTTCTCTCTCACATTTTCTTTTGGAGCCTCCTAAACACTGAGGTAGCTGTGGCAATGCATGTATCAATCTTATTATTAATGTACACACCCTTGGAAAGCATCCTACCAAAGCAAGTGAATTTATCCATAGTATTCAAAGCTCCATTTGCTATAATTGATAATTCCACATATGGATGGTATGGTGTTGACTGGTGGAGCACCTAATTTTTTTGTTATTGTTAAGTCAAAAGTAGTACAAGCAACAGAGAATCTATTCATACTTTGTTACATTTCAGTTTCAGAGATTGCATTGAGTGCACAATCATCTGCAAATGAAAAAATCATGTACAGACTCTCCATTTTAGCCTTGGTTTGTGCCTTTTAAAGTTGAATAATTTATCATTAGTATGTTAGTGGATTCCATGTTCATTCTCATTTAAAGAATCTGACAACATTGCTGAAAACAGCATGCTAAAAAGCATGGGAATAAGCATATGGCCCTGTTTCACTCCACTGGGAAGTATGAGAACATTGTTCATTGTCCCCTGGGCAAGCATGCCATCATGAAATTGATTGATGAATGAAATTACTTTCAAATTACATTTGAAAATGAATTTCTCCAGGCAACCAAATTCTGACATAATTTTCCTTAATCCCTCATGACTGACAGTATCAAAGGCCTTAATCAGGTTGACAAGCATCATGTACAGATGCTTCTCCTAGGCATTTCTTCTAGAATTGTGGGGCAGCAAACACCCTATCGACCATTTTTCAGCTCTTTCTGAAGTCACATTGGTTCTCAGATAGATGACCGTCTTCCAGGTGAAAGATCAGCCTATTTGGGAGGACTCTGGCAACAATCTTGCTAACAATAACAAAGAGAAAGACTTGCCTGTGATTGTTCTAGGACAATCCATTTCTTTTATTTTTAGAGATGGACAGTGGAAGCACTGATTTTAAAGGGGGAATAACTTCTTGCCACATTACCTGGAAAATTTCAGGCATCTTTTTGGATGAGTAATAGGCTCCTCCCCTCCTCTCCACCTCGCACACACCTTGTCAATCTCAGCTGGAATGGAATCACCAGCAGGTGCTTTACCATAGGAGAGTAGTCTAACAGCATTCAAAACCTCTTCTTCAGTTGAACATTTGGCTAGAGAGGTACTGACTTCAACCTGAGCTAAAATCAATGACAGTGTTGAGAACACTATCAAAGTGTTCAGTCCATTTCTCCAGGACCATGTCTTTATCACTAGTCCATGTGGCCCCTTCAGTGCTGAGTTGTTGAGATATACCCCATGTCTTTGGTCCAAAAAGAGAATTCAGGGCATCATAAAAGTGCTTTGAATTGTAACTATTAGCATAAAATTGAATTTCATCTGCCTAATTACTGAGTCAAGAATCCATCTCTCCAAGCTTTGCTTGTACTTTATTTTTAATGGAGATAAATGCTGCCTTCTTAGAGATGGATGAACTATCCTATTGGTAAACTTGTGTTCTAATTTTTCATTTAGCAGCTTCATATGAGTAAATGCAGTTGTTGCCCTTTATTTTCTATTCCTGCTCAGAGAAGTGCTCGAATCAGCTGACATTAAGTCTTCTGGTAGTCATCTTGTCTTTGGGTTGCTGCTTTTTTTTATATTATAGCTTTTTATTTACAAGATATATGCATGGGTAATTTTTCAGCACTGACAATTGCAAAACCTTTTGTTCCAACTTTTCTCCTCCTTCCCCTCACCCCTTTCCCCAAATGGCAGGTTGACTAATACATGTTAAATATGTTGAAGTGTAAGTTAAATACAATATATGTATATATGTCCAAACAGTTATTTTGCTGTACAAAGAGTTGGACTTTGAAATAGTGTACATTTAGCCTCTAAAGGAAATCAAAAATGCAGGTGGACAAAAATAGAGGGATTGGGAATTCTATGTAGTAGTTCATAGTCATCTCCCAGAGTTCTTTCACTTTGTGGCTGGTTCAGTTCATTACTGCTCTAGTGGAACTGATTTGGTTCATCTCATTGTTGAAGAGGGCCACGTCCATCAGAACTGATCATCATATAGTATTGTTGTTAAGTATACAATGATCTCCTGGTCCTGCTCATTTCACTCGGCATCAGTTCATGTAAGTCTCTCCAGGCCTTTCTGAAATCATCTTGTTAGTCATTTCTTACAGAACAATAATATTCCATAATATCCATATACCACAATTTATCCAACAATTCTCCAATTGATGGGCATCCACTCAGTTTCCAGTTTCTGGCTACTACAAATAGGGCTGCCACAAATATTTTTGCACATACAGGTTCCTTTCCCTTTTTTAGTATCTCTTTGGGGTACAAGCCCAGTAGAAACACTGCTAGATCAAAGGGTATGCACAGTTTGATAACTTTTTGAGCATAGTTCCAAATCGCTCTCCAGAATGGCTGGATGTGTTCACAATTCCACCAACAATGTATCAGTGTTCCAGTTTTCCCACATCCCCTCCAACATTCTGCAGTATCTTTTCCTGTCATTCTAGCAAATCTGACAGGTGTGTAGTGGTTATTTCAGAGCTGTCTTAATTTGCATTTCTCTGATTAATAATGACTTGGAACATCTTTTCATATGGCTAGAAATAGTTTCAATTTCTTCTTCTGAGAATTGTCTGTTCATATACTTTGACCATTTATCATTTGGAGAATAGCTTGATTTCTTATAAATTAGAGTCAATTCTCTATATATTTTGGAAATGAAGTCTTTATCAGAACCTTTGACTGTAAAAATATTTTCCCAGTTTACTGCTTCCCTTCTAATCTTGTCTGCATTAGTTTTGTTTGTACAAAAACTTTTCAATTTGATATAATCAAAATTTTCTATTTTGTGGTCAATAGCAATCTCTTGATCTTCTTTGGTAATAAATTACTTCCTCTTCCACAGGTCTGAAAGGTAAACTATCCTATGTTCCTCTAATTTATTTATAATCTCATTCTTTATGCCTAGGTCATGAACCCATTTTGACTTTATCTTGGTATACAGTGTTAAGTGTGGGTCAATGCCTAGTTTCTGCCATACTGATTTCCAATTTTCCCAGCAATTTTTGTCAAATAATGCATTCTTATCCCCAAAGTTGGGGTCTTTGGGTTTATCAAACACTAGAGTATTAAAATTATTGGCTGTTTTGTCCTTTGAACCTAACCTATTCCACTGATCAACTAGTCTATTTCTTTGCCAATACCAAATGGTTTTGGTAACCGCTGTTTTATAATATAATTTTAGATCTGATACAGCTAGGCCATCTTCATTTGATTTTTTTTTCATTAATTCCCTTGAAATTCTTGACCTTTTGTTTTTCCATATGAACTTTGTTGTTATTTTTTCTAGGTCATTAAAATAGTTTTTTGGGAGTCTGATTGGTATAGCGCTAAATAAATTAGTAAAGTATTGTCATCTTTATCATATTTGCTCGCCCTATCCAAGAGCATTTAATATTTTTCCAATTGATTAGATCTGACTTTATTTCTGTGTAAAGTGTTTTGTAGTTTTGCTCATATAGTTTCTGATTTTCCCTTGGCAGATAGATTCCCAAATATTTTATACTATCAGTAGTTACTTTAAATGGAATTTCTCTTTATATCTCTTGCTGTTGGATTTTGTTGGTAATGTATAAAATGCTGAGGATGTATATGGATTTATTTTGTATCCTGCAGCTTTGCTAAAATTGTGGATTATTTCTAATAGCTTTTTAGTAGACTCTCTGGGGTTCTCTAAGTATACCATCATATCATCAGGAAAGAGTGATAGTTTGGTTTCCTCATTACCTACACTAATTTCTTTAATCTTTTTCTCAACTCTTATTGCCAAAAGTAGGTTGCTGCTTTTGTTAAATTCAAATAGAGGATAAGTCTATGATCTAGAGAGGACAGGTACATTGCACTACACATTCATTAGTCACATCTTGTCTGTCTCTTTTCCTTACAGCATATTAAATGCCAATGTTTGTAGTGAGGGTGCATCTACAAAGTTTTACTGCATTTAGGAAAATGGAATATAATGTTGGGATGAAGTCATGAAATGCCTATGTCTTCAATTGTAAGTGACAATTGCTCTTACAGTTTCCAACTCCATTCCTCCCAAGGACTCCTTGTTATGTCTGGTAGTCTGAGCTTAGTCTAGCATTAAAGTCACCCCGAATTATAAGCCTGTCTTCATTTGGAACATGGAGGATGGGAATCTCTAGATTTTGCTAATTTTTTTTTGTTTGATCTCATTAGGGTTGGCCATGGAGGAAGCTTAGGAACTGATGATGGTGGCAAAGCATTTTCCTGAAAGTAGCAATCACATTGTGAAGAGCCAGCTGTTCACTCTTTTTGGTGTGAATACAAGCTTGTTGATTAGATTAGTTTTGATGACCAAACCTACAACCAGTTTCATAACTCTCCCTTTCACTATGGCCTTTCCAGAAAAAAAACTACTTATCTAGCTCTGACTTAAGTAAACTGGCCTTCAATCATCAATCTTATTTCACTTGGGGCTATTTAGATGTGATACTTGCTGGATTTTGTGTTGTCCATAAATGTGCTCACCACCTATAATACTGATGGTATGTGGAAACATCTTTGCAGTTTTAGTACTTTTTTTGGTGTTTCAACCACAGGGTGAGATTCCTGCCTGCTGTGGCAAAGAGGCCACGGTGGGGTAATCAGACAATTTTTAAGGCATCTTTTGTAGCCCCTTCCTTATACTAGGAGGTTAACAGTGAGACTGCTCAGACACCTAGAAGGCTGCAGAAATCCACTGCTGTTTCCAGTGATAAAATAACCTAATAAAATAAAAAAGCCCAGGCTTTCTGTGAACAGAGTTGTAACTACAACTTCTAGAATACATGCTCCTGCTGCTTTGTCAGTTGCCTGTTACCACAGATCTTTGAGAGTGGTAAAAATGGCAAAATGGTATGGGTGATCTCTTTTGACTTGTTTATAAATTGGATTAAGGAAAGATAACTAGTTTTTTTAAGCACCAAATTCCCTAAATGATGCTGTATGAGGTCTTCATCTCCCTTCACAGAACATCTGTCTTCAATCCTAGAGCATTTATCACAGAACATTCTGTGGCTGCTGATGTTTAAGCCTCTGGCATTTCTGTTGTCTGGAGTGTTCAAAAATCAAATAATTTCTTTATATCTGGTGTTCTTTCTAGGAATATTCCAAATGCCTATTATTGAATGATTTTTCATTTATAGTTAAGCTCAGATTTGCAAAGGTCATACTGGCTTGCATCCTGAGCTCCACTTATTTTTGAAACACATTATTGTCTTCCCTCCTGCATTTTCTGGTTTGTATAGAATAGTTTTGTGTTATTCATATTTCCTTCCTTTGTATCTTTTTTTTTTGCATCTTTTCTTTGGTTAACAAATACTCACCACCACAAAATCTACCTTTTCTGTTTTCCCTACTAATTCTGCTATAAATGAGAATCTTCTCGTTTCCCTTTTAAACTATTCAGAACAATGTGGGCCCTCTGTCTTATCAAGTGTCTTTGTTTTGCAGTATTCAGTCCAGAGATGCTTCACTAAGTTAACTGATCTGGATACCCTATTTCCTCCTGCCATATTTTCCCTATTGATTTATCTGCTTATGTCCAAAGTCTGAGTTTTCTGCCTCCCAAGATCTTAGGGTAAATTCAGTTTCCCTCCCTTATTTTTCCTTATCCCTCAGTTTGACTCTCTCCTCTCTGATATTAGCTTTCCTGGGAGCTGAATCTTGAAAGCATCTCAGTCTTCTTCTAAGCTTGGCAATTCATGGTTCATCAGCCTCTTTGCCCTCAAGGGATTTTTTTGGGGGACAATTGTCACCCAAAAAATCTGTGTTCCTCAGGCTTAGTGAAGTGCCATTACCCACACTGGGATGTTCTGCTCCTTGTTCCTCAGTTTTTTGGCCTAGATCACTTGGAAGTTTAAGGCTCTGGGAGTAGGGAGTTTTGGGGAAGGAGGTGAGCCTCCATTTCAAACCGACATGTTGTTTACCCTTTCCCCCAAGTTTCTCTCCCTTCTTATAGGAATTTTTTGTAGTACTGAATACAATGATAACTATTGAAGGCTCCAGTCAGCTTCTGCAGCTTGAAGTGCTGCCAAAGCATTTGGCTGATTGCTAGAGCTATTATGTGAAAGTTTAAGAGACAGGATCTTCATGACAGTGGAGAAAAGGACTAGTGGTGTGGGAGACTGGGTTTTGTTTCAAGCCTAGCCTTGGGTGAGCTAGTGTAGCTTCACTGCTAGTAGCATGATATGTGATAGGGCTGAAGATGCCAAGTAAGCTCAGAGCAAGATCAGTTCATGATTTTTGTTTTTTTCTTTAAACTTTACTTTGGATTCCAAATGTCTATGGAGTTATTTTATTTTACTTTTAGCACACCATTTCTGTTTTGGAAATGTTTGAAAAATCTTAGGGTCAGAGATGTCTAGACCTCATCGTTTGTCACATGGTCCAGAGGTTCAGCATTAAGGATTTAATTTCTTTAACTTCCTGGTAAGAATGTTTCACATATATCATATACTGAATATAATTATTACTGTTATAAGTGCAAGGCTCAATAATTCAGAATGTATAAAAGTAGAAACCACAATAATTTATAAAGAATATACTATAAAGAAAAAATAACTCACTTTTTATAACTATCAAAAGTCGAAGGTTCTACAGAGTGGTTATATACCAGGTTTAGAAGACTATTATCTACAGAAAACAAATAATAAACCACATGAGTTATTCTAAAATTGTTGAATTGTTCTAAGGCTAATTGAAATTTTTAAAGTGCAAGACATTAATTTTCTTATATTTTCACTTTTTTCCCTAAGAATGTCTGATTCTTCTTAAATCATTCATCAATATTCCCCATTACCTCCATTTTTAACCAGAACTGGCTCCCACAAGCTTAAGTTCTAAATTTTTTGTTCTTTTCTCGGCTTACATTAACTAGCTAATTTTATTTATACATTAACTGAATAATAAAGACAAGATTTATTTTTGTAGAACATTTATTTCTTTCATGAGAGACATTCAAAAAAAATTTTTTTTTATCACTGAGAAGTCATCTCAATTAATACATATGTATAGTTTCCTCCCCCAGGGCATCCTGCTTCATAGTAGTGAAATGAAGCTGTGATCCATTTTACTACAAGTAAAATGTTACAAAATATTTACAAGGAAATTAAAAAAAAAAAACAACCAAAACAACCAAAACCAGAAGTAAAAACACAAAAAACACTGGATGAAATGCATTGGTTTCTGACAACTACTCCAGTGACTTACCTAACCCATTTAAGAATAGGATTTCAAAAATAAAATTACAGACACTAAAATCTTGTCTATCTCATGCCTCCAAAGAAAAAAGGAAATGGTGGTGGTGGATATAGTAAAGATGTGAAGAGACACTGCTATAGAAGTTTACCAATCTACTCTGAATGAAAAATCTTTTTCTTCTGTGCAGTGAATTCTGAACAAAGCTAAATAACATTAAGACAATCCTTGCACTGAAGTTAGGAAATGCTCTGGCAGAGTAAAAGTTAACTTCTCTGCACTCAGGTCCAATGTATAAGAATTCCTTCCTTTATGAACCACGTTTTCTAATAGGAATTTATGGGATTAAAACTTCCCCTGGCATCACAGGCTGTCACAGTAATCCCTCCATCTCTTTCATGAAAGCTTCATATACATCATCCTTGGTTTGTACTGAAACAGGCGCAGAAGGGCCAGACTTAGGAACTGCTTTGGCAAGGGGCATAGTAGAATCCTCTTCTGACTTTCTTTGGGGAGCAGCAGTAGCTCCTTTGTTTTCTCGTCGAACCCTCAGTGCAGTGGGCACAAATCGGGTAATTTCTGCCTTGGGATTGGTGATTTGTGGCTTGGCACTGATGGTTGCTGTGGCTTTCTTCTCAATAGTGGCTGCACTGGTATCATCTACTTTGGGTCTCTGGATCAAATTAGGCGGGGCACTTAAAACCCCTGGATTCGGCAAGGGAGCTGGTGGGAAAAGCCCAGGTGGAGCAGGTCCAAGTGGAGGCACCAAAGGTGGGCGCATCATACCAGGACGGGGTGGAGGGATACCTATTATGAAGAAAACATGCAAAATGAATATACTATATGATTTAAAAAAAAAAGGTTTTTTAGGTAAGTGACAGAACTTATAGCATAGTTATCATGAAAAGGTACTTCAATCTGTCTTTACATTGATATACTTGCCCCTATTCAATGTTCTTATCTTCCAATTAATCATCCATTATTTGACAACTGGGTCCATTACAAACTTGCTATCTCATCTGAATTTGGCTCTCACAATATTGCATAGCAAGGATAGCTTGGCGGCACAGTGGACAATGCTGGCCCTGGAGCTAGGGAGACTCATCTTTGTGAATTCAAATCTAGCCTCACACACTTGCTAGCAGTGTGACCCTGAGCAAGTTATTTAACCATTTTTTTGCCTCAGTTTCCTCATATGTAAAATGAGTGGGAGAAGGGACGGCAAATTACTTTAGTTCTTTGCCAAGAAAATCCCAAATGGGATCACGAAGAGTTAGACATGATAGAAACGGCTGAACAAATAGTGCACAGAAATATTTTTATCACCCCACTATCACAGTCCTCAAAAAAGAAAGTTCCAAACCTACATTTTCTCAAGCCCAAATGCTTACTCATCTCAGTATTGACCCCCTATATTCCTTACACTAGTGGAGTGCAAAAAAAATCAAAACAACTTCTCTTCTAAACAGCACCTCAAAATACTTTTAATGCCATCTTCTTTCTCTCATTTGATTCAGTCTAAGGAAAAGATCCTGTTTTTGCAAAAAGGAACTAACAATATTATTAGGTGTCAGAAGATTTGGTTTGAAGTAGGAATTTGCGACTTAATTAGGAGTATGACCTTGGCTAAATCATTTAAGCTTCCTGGACTCATTTTCCTCCTTTGAAAAATAAAGCTAATACTTAAGAGGGTTTCTTAAACAGTTTTTTGAAGCTGAAATGAGGTGATTTATGCAAAAGACTTTTGTAAATCTTAAATTACAATATAATTATCAATAATAATTTTCTTTAAAATGAGGCAGTGGATTAGAGGTCCCATTCCAGTTCTAACTCTGATTTTTGCAAAGGTCAACCCTTCCATTTATACCCTTAATGGTTGACCTTCCATTACCTTCAATCATGCCCTCTCTTTCACCTCCAATCTTTCTTAATTGATCCACTGCCTACAAACATGACCAGACCTCCCAGATCTTAACAAGAAGAACAAAAACTTCCTATGATCTGCAACATAGTAGGCCTTTAATATGTTTATTGATTTCTCTCAGGCTGTCTTTTCTCTTTTTTCACTACTAAAATCCTAGTAAAAGGAGTTTTGACACTATTCATTATTTCCTTTTTTCTTAGATACTCTCTTAACTAATATTGATACTGCAGTCTGCTGTTTTTCTTCTGATTCCACCATTCCAGTTTTCTTAATACCATTAATTTCCTACCCCTTAAGCATGATTTTGTTCTTCAAAGCATCTGTCTTCTCTTCTCGCCTTTCTATTCATTTTCTCCATTGATGATTTCATCTGCTCTTATAGGTTCAACCACTACCTCTCCCTCTTAGACACATTATTTATTAATTACCCATTCAATATCAAATATAAAACAGAATTACTTTCTCCTCTAAATTTGTCTCTTTCCCAAACCTCTTAATTAAAAAAAAATTTTTTTTTGATTAATATGTAAAAAACAAATTTTAAACATTAAAATTTTTTTTAAATTTCAAATTTCCTTCTTGAGAAGGCAATTTGATATATAGATAATTCATGTGCAATCCTGCAAATCATTTCTATATTAGTTATATTGCAAAAGGAACCTTTCCAAACCAAACCAAACCCAAACCACAGACCAAAAAATCAAGAATAAAGTAAAAAAAGTATGTTTTGACATGCATTCAGACTCCATCGGTTCCTTCTGATTTCAAGTCCCTCAGAATAGTTCTGGATCATTGTATTGCTGAGAATAATCAAGTCACTCACATACAATCATGTTAAAACTATGTACAATGTGGTGGTCCTGGTTTCACTCAATTCACTTGGTTCATGAAAGTCCTTTGTTAGTAAGGTTTTTCTGAAAGTATCCTGTTCATCATTTCTTATAGTACAACGTATTTCATCACAATTATATATCACAACTTGTCATTCCCCAATTAATGGGTAACCCCTTCAGTTTCCAGTTCTTTGTCACCACAAAAAGGCTGCCATAAATATTGTTGTATATAAAGGTCCTTCCTTTTTTTCCTTTGATCCCTTGGGGGCAGACTTCATAGTGGTACTGCTAGGTCAAAAAGTATGAGGTTTCATAGTCCTTTGGTCTATAAAAAGTGGATCTACTTTACCCTTTTCTGTCACATTAGCCAATCTCTTAGATGGGAGGTGATTTCTTAGAGTTGTTTTAATTTGTATTTCTCTATTCAATATTGAATTACAGCATTTTTTCATCTGACTATAGATAGTTTTGATTTCTTCTTCTGAAAACTGCCTGCTCATACCTTTTGACCATTTAAGTAATTGGGGAATGACTCATATTCTTATAAATTTGACTCACTTTGCTATCTATTTGACATATACTTCTTATAAGACATTTTCTCCCATTTTCCTGCTTTCTGTCTAATCTCGGCTACAGTGGTTTATTTGTGTAAAATTTTTTTAATCTTATGTAATAAAAAATTATCCACTTATCTCATAATGTTTTCTCTTTTGATCATAAATCCTTCCCTTATTCATAAATATAACAAGTAAAATATTCCATGCATCCCTTATTTGCTTACATTATTTTTTGTCTAAATCATGTATTCATTTTGACTTTATTTCTGTACACGCAGTGTGAACCTTCTATCTCTTTTGAGCTGGAATGCCTACTTTTCCAATAAACTATGTTCTCAGCCTTATAGAAATTCTACCTCTTCCCTCTCCTTCACTTCTATAATTCTATATTCAACAACGCCTCTAACATCTGTCCCTTTTCTACTCATGACCATTGCCTCAGTTTAGGCTCTCAATATACTAGTTAAGACTACAGCAGTGGCATTTAATTAGTATCCTTGCTTCCTTCTCCATAACCTACTATATTCCAAAACTGCCAAAATAACCTTCCCTCAGGCATAGGTCCAATTCTGACATTTTTCTGTAATGCATATAACATCCAGTGGCTTCCTACTGTCTTTCTAAGATACAAATGTCTTACCTTAGGATTTAAAGTTCTCTACAATCTGGCTCTAATCTATACCTTCCTGGATTTACCTCCTATTACTCTTCTTCATGTACTGTTTCTATCCAAACTAGCTTAATAGTTTTTGTCCATATTGGATGACATATGTCACTTCCCTCTGTATGACTTCAGAGACCATCTCTCATACACTGAGGGTATTCTCCTTTCCTCTACTTCTCAAGTTCTAGTTCAGATGTTAGTTCCTGTATGTTCAATTGCTTTTCCTATAATCTTCCCCCTACTCTGGCAAATTTCCTCTACTTTCTCAAATTAACATGAACTTACTTATTTTTGTATACATTATATCTGTCTTTCTAATTTAAACTCCTAGATGGCTGGATTTTTTGTTTTTGGTTTGTGTCAAGGACCTGCTGGAAGCTTGTGCTTTGCTGGCATGGACTTTTTTTAAAAGTTCAGGGGATCTCTATACTAATATGAGATATTTTATTAGAAACCCAACTAAGGAGGAATTACTCTCTTTTTCAAGTACAAATTCAAATTTGATAGTCACATTCTCTCTTTAGTCTAAATGAACCAATTCCATTATTTAGAGTAATACTGTTCAGGTCAAGTTCAGAAGCTTCATTCCTATATATAAAAGACACAATTTCATTTAAAGGGCTTAATTTATTTCCCTAACATTGGATAGAATGCATATGGCATAAAGACAAAAAGTATGACTTAAAAGAATCTGACCATCATTATAAAAGAAATAGCATATGCCCTACTGATGGTTCACTAGTATTTTCCTTTATATATCAAAGTAAAATAAATAATTCTCAGATTCAAATTCTACAAATATGACATCCTCTCTGACTAATACAAAATGTATATGCTAAATAACATCCTTCTTTACTCATACAACATTGAGGAAAAATAATTAAATGTCCTTGTAACTTTCTTATAACCCAATCTAATCCTTTACCTGGAGGGGCTGGGGGAGGTAGCCTCGGTGGTGGTCCTCGTGGAGGAGGACCTGGAGGAAGACCAGGAGGTGGGCCTGGAGGTGGACCAGGAGGTCTGCCTGGTGGAGGACCAGGAGGTAAAAGTCGAGGTAAAGGCCCTCGAAGCCCTGGCATTCCAGGTGGTCTTAAGAATGGAGGAGCTCCTATAAAAGAAAAATTATTAAATCAAAGTAAACTTACTAAATGAAATGTCAGTCCAAAAACTATTACTTTAACTTAAGAGTTATCTTGGAAAATTAACTAAAATTCATCATTAAAATAATACCTGCTGATCTCTTTATGGGTAATAACTAAAACAAAATAGATGATCACAGTGCTAACAGAATAAGTCTTTTAAGGTCACAATGAAACACTTTAAAACACTGAGACATAGCTATGGTCCACTAGAAATCAGAACCTCTAAGCAAACTTCTCTGACAATCATAGGTGGTTTGGGTTAATTATTTAAGAAACAGAATCACAAATAAAATGTTTTACAAATTATCAGCTGGAAATATGAAGTACTTTATTCTTTAACCAATTTCCTGGGTAAAAGACTTGGATATCAACATGTTTACCTGGAGGTGGACCAGGAGGAAGGCCAGTGGGTGGCCCAGGTGGTCGTAATGGTGGAGCAGGTGGTGGTCCAAGAGGAGGTGGTCCTGGCATGGGAGGTGCCTGTATTTGGGTAGGAGGAACAGATTGTGGAGGTGGTTGCTGTTGTTGGGAAACAGGAGATGATGATGCCCCATCAGGAAGAGTTTCTTCTTTGTGCTGCTGCTGTGTAGTATCTTCTGACTCAGAGTCATCAGAATCTTCCTCATCATCATCCTCTGAAAATTCCTCAACTTCTCGTCCCTCTTCAGGAATTTCCTGACCTGAGAAAAATATACAAATAGAAAGATGGTGATGTTAGATAGTTGAAAGAACAAGTAATTTACTCTATATATCTTTTATTATGACAGCACCACTTAAGACACTGCAATAAATGTCAGAAGCAATGAGGTAAAGTTGAAACACTATAGGTCTTGGAGTCAAGAGTTCAATTCTTGGGTTCAATTTCTACCTCATTTATGAACTAGGTAATTCTGGGCAATTAGAAGACTACTTCTGAATCTTGGGTTCTTCAACTCAAAATGGGAGGATCTATGGTTCTGACCTTACAGGGTTTCTATAAGGATAAAATGAAATATGTAGTTTGTAACCACATGGCATTCTATATATGTCAATTGTCATCATTATAATAAGTGCTTTCTGAAAATTGATGCTGATAGAAACAGGAGACATAATCAAATAATCAACATTTTAACGAAAGGTTTAAGAAAAAATAGGTCTACTGATCTTCACCTGCCATTCTAAGCATCATAGCTTGAAGAGGTGTCAATTCCTTCATGTTTTTCTTTTTCTTTCTTGATTTTCCAGGAACATCAGCAAATCGTACACTAAGACCTTAAAAAAAAAACAAAAAACACTAAAGTTTAAGCTATTAGTTTTATGATGGCTATTTCTTCATTTTTTTAACTTTAATGGAAGTACATATTTTGCTACAATGCCACTTTCTAATGATTGTTAATTAATCTAATATGATTATTGTGTTTATTGCTTTCCATCATGTTTTCTTATACCTTTCCTTCTCTGTTTTCTAAACTTCAAAGAGTTTGTTTAGTTTGCTTAGGGCTTATTCTAGCCTAACCCTCTTTCTTTTCCTTTTCTCTTCCACTGTTTCCTTTTGAAGCAAATATATTTTTATACCAAATAGTAAACATGCATATACATTCACTTTTTTTTTTTTTTTTTTAACCAGTACAGATAAATGAGATTCAAAGGCTGGTTATTCCTTCTTTTCTTGTTAGTAGACTACTTCTTGTGTGCCTATGTGCGATAATTTTACCAATCCTTCCTCTACTTTTCCATTTCCCATTTAAGTAAACTCCTCTAACCTTTTTTTTCATGCTTTTTTTTTTAAGGTCATTAAACATAACAGAACCACTCCAAGATTCTCTGTATAAATAAAACCCCTTCTATGACTGTCAGTTTAAAAATGTGCTACACCTAAATATAATAGAATCACCCTTTTCTAATTATTTAATAAATGCCCAACTGATTGATCACACCTGACTTTTTGTCTTCATTGTTCTCTCTTTCTTCATCATCACGGTGCATGAACTCCTCTCCTTCACTGTCAGCATCTGACCTGTCAGTGTCACTGTCATCACTGCTGTCATCATGCTTATCTTGATCCATGTCTTCAGGATAACCTTCATCTTCACTGGTGCTGGAACCATCATCATCATGACCACGATGAGCTGAAAAAGAAGGAAAGCACAAAATAAATATTAAAAAACTAAATTTTCCTCAGTTTACTAAACAAAAACAAAAAGAAATGTACCAATTTAGGATAAAATGCAATCTACATAAATATATTGTTAAAATACTTTTATCAAGTGGTCTATCCCTCATTCACATAGGTAACATGACACTCATTCCCAACTAGTTTTAAATGAAATCTTGGAAGATTTTTTTTTTTTTAGGATTTAAATAGCAGCAATTTACAAGACAGTGAATTGTAGAAAAAATAAAGCACTAGATGGAATTCAGCAAAGTACTTGGTAATAAATCAATGAAAGAATGTTTTTTGCAACTACAGAGAGCAGCTTCCTGTCTCCACATCTCATTCCTGCATCCCCACCACATTCAACACATCTCTAAGTCTTCTCATATTCCCCACGTTCTGCTCTCTGGAGCACTGTGCTCTCTAAAACACTTCATCACTGACAAAGTGCTTTTCATTTTAACCTACTCCTGTGTCTGGCTCCTATTTTGTGGTATTCATGAAGACCTGGCTTTCTCTCATAAAGTGCTACATTCCTGATCATCTCTTCCCAATACTTTGTGGCATATTTTTCCCTTTCTCCAATCCTCATCCACTATTCTCATGTTAGTCCTTGCTCCCCATTTCTACTTAAAAACTCTTTGCTATGCTTACTCAGCAAACTCCTCCTTTTGATTCACTTTATAAATATATTACCAAACATGATAATGGTGGCAGGTATCTATTGGTCCCCAGGTCATTCTCCATAATTTATAAAGGAATTCTGGACTGGGTTTACAATGTTTCTTGTTTGTCCTTGTTCTTCCTTTTATTCTAAGAAACTACAATTCTAGCCTCACATTCCTCAATCTCAAATCCTATGCCCTATTTTTTTTTTTTTTTTTTGCATCATAGCCAAAGAAATGATCCCATTTTCAATCTTTTTTGTTCTCCACAAGTATTTCACCTTTGTGGTGATGAATGCTCAAATTTCTTAAAGTAATTATGACCTATCATTGCATTCCTTCCTATAGCTCATTCTTCAAAAACTTATTCTTTATTCTCCATGTCCAGTATCCTCCATCCCTCAGCATCCTCCATACCATTAGCTCTGATTTGGATTCCTCTTTTCCTAATTTTGGTTAACAAGTTCAGTATCATACTGATTCTCTACTTTCAACTTCCTTTTCCTCTTGTCCTATTGCTACTAATACCTTGCCAAAACATAAACATAATTTACTTCCACTATCTATCTTACTGTCTCCTATTCAATTGCTAGAAGTCACAAAATAGTGCTGAAGACATGTACTATAAATTTAGATTATAGGGGAAGCTGTATGGTACAGTGGATAGAACACTGGCCCTGAAATCAGGAAAACCCGAGTTGAAATACACCCTCAGAAACTTAACTTTCTTACTATTCCTTATATATGACACTCCATTTTCTGTCTCTGCACAGGGTGTCTCTCAGATTTTTAATACATTCCCTTCTTATTTCTACTTTGTAGAAATAAGAACAATTCCCTTATATTTATACAGGTTTTCCTGACAATTTCCTTGAGGGAAGGAAACATTTCATACAGTACAGATGCTTAATAAACTATTGCTCATTGCTTGCTTATTATTATTATTACTGATTCTCTAACACAAATAAAATAACACTATGATCCATAAGTGAATGTTCATGGAAACATGCTAAAGCTAATCTTCAACAATTACTTACAGTAATTATTCAGGAAGTACTAGGAAATCCTTTGAAAAATCTATAATAGGAATTATTATTTATTATTATCACCATATTGCTACTTACAGATACAATACTAGCTAAAATAAAACAGAAAAACAATGTGCTCTTTAAGAAAATATGAGTTTATTTGATGATAGGTATATTTTTGTATTTATTCAACTTATATTATGCAAATATATTTTTTATTGGAGGAGGGAGGAGGGAAGGAGAGACTGACTCTCCCAACTTGACTGAGGACCAATTATGGACCCAATACCACTAATGATCAGCAATGGAAGCTTTAATCTGTTTATTTTTCTGATTTGGGTCAGTTCACCCTTCTTTAGATAGTCTGGTGACTTTCTGCTCCTAGCATTATAATGAAGCCATACTTTGTGCAGACTTACAAACTCAAGTGATCTGTGAATGCCAAACTTCTCAGTGGTAGGGACTACAAATGTGTGCTACCATAACCCGCTGGCATTTATTAAGAAGCAGAGTGGGGTAAGGGATAAAAAGCAGAACAACTGGGTTTAATCTTGGTATTGTGCAATCCTGAGCAAACCATTTAAGTTTCTGAGGGAACTTTCTAAAACTAGAAATTCCAGAGTGGATACCAATCAATATTGGAGTTTCCCCTATAGGAGAGTTTCTTCTATGCTAATAAAATCACAGCTTTGGCTTCTCCCCACAATCTATTTAGATAGATGGATATAAATATTTTAAATATTTAAGTGGCATTTGACTTTAAACTTTAAGGACAGATTCTATTTTATGTTTTTCTATCTTAACTGCCTGCTAGTGCTTTATTGTAAACAGGTGCCTAACAAGTACATGCTTCAGCAGAAGAATAGATACAGTGGCAGAGGATGTGAGTCAATCCCAGCCCTGGTATCTCCTAGTTGTGTGTCGCAAGCTATCTGGTCTCACTAATCTATAAAATCAAATAGGCAGACTAACTAAGTTCCCTATTAGCTCTAAATTTAGAAACTATGATTCTATAATTTTTTTTAACTCAATTGGACTAAAATGAATCTTCAAGAAGGCCATATTTCTAGGAACTATTCAATAAATACTCTAATAACAATGAAAAACAATAGATACAAGTTCTTACTGACATCTTACCAAGTTCTGGACTATATAAAATATCCTCCTCTCGTCGACGAGGGGCAAGCTCTAAGGCAAAGCCCACTTTACGGCCATACATTTGCAGAACCTGGGGAGGAGGTGGTCCAGGGGGTGGTCCAGGAGGCTTTCTGCCAGGAGGCAAACGAGGAACACCATGTCCAAGAAGAGGAAGTATAGAAATTGCCCTGGTGGGAGGTCTGGGAAGAAAACATTTTTATTCATTTTTATTTATATTCTATTCAAATAGTAAAAGATTCAATATTTTAAACATAATCAAAGGATTTCTTGAAAAAGTGTGCTGCAGTAAAGGGGATAATGTACTTAGGAGGCCAGTGTTTATTCCAACTCTGTCACTAATTAGTTCTGGGATCATGATATGTTACTTCTTCTGAGCTCTAGTTTACTCACTGGTAAAATAACAGGGTAGGAATAAGTTATCTCTTTGCTCTTTTAGTTCTAGAACCTTAAGGAATTTCAGGCTCATGTCCACATATTAGAAATACTTCCAATATTGGTATGGTCAATAATAACAACAGCAATAGGTATTTATATGATTTTGCAAACCAATTTAAGCCTCATAAAAATCTATTATCTTTATTTTATAAATCAGGAAACAGATTCATTCAGAGACTTGACTTGCCATGGTCATACAACTGTTATCAAAGACAGGGTCAGTCCAGGTAGAGGGCTCTTTTCACTTTGCTATATGGCCTCTGTACCCCATCCCCTCTTTACTGCACATTGTAACTCATTCCTGCCTTTTTACCATGTAGGATTCTTGTGCATTGTTTCATCATAAATTCTCAAGAGAGATAGCCCAAAGGCCAAAGGACTTCCTATAGGTCTTATTATTTCATGTGTATTAGTACATTGCTGAAGGTTATCTCTCATCATCAAATACCACAGAGATATATATTTTCAATTTCCCCTTAACAACATTGCATTTGGGAGATTACCTAGTGCTTAATAATTACTATTTAATTATGATAGTGCTTATTTACCCATAGGCAGAGGTTTTTTTGAGAATGGAAGGTGGCTGTGCACCAGGCAATGGGATGTCTTGAATCAATATATTAGAAGGGGCATGAGGCATATCTGGCAATGGGATGCTTTCCACTTCAACATGCTGAGCATTCTGGGAAAAAAAACCCAAAAAACAAACAAGTAGATAGTAAATCAATATAGAAAAAAAGGGGACACACATGATACAGGAATATCAATTCAGTTATTTTACAAACTGGATTAATTTCTACTCAAATTTAAATATGAAATAATAGCACTAAAAAAAAAAAGAAATAATAGCACTAATTCTTACAATATATAGTCTTACATTAGTTATACCATAATCTTCTCTTCACCAAATGACCTAAACAGTCAATTTTTTCTTTGAATTCTACCCTTTTTTGGTTGCAATTTGTTTGAAATAAAATAGAAATGATGAAAAACCTTGTACTTGAGTGAATACAATTTAATATTCTGAGTAAATGGAAAAAGGATACTATGAAATTTTATAATAGCATCAAACTAAGAGAAAAAATAACTTAAGAAACAAGTTTAACTTAATTATCATAAAGAACACTCTGATCACACAGTACAGAATCAACAAATGTAGAAAAAACTTTTTGCTATAAGAAATAGGCCTGGTGGTCCTGAGACTACCATAACAGTGTTCTCTTAAGATAGGTGGTCAGCTTATAGAACATATTCTTGGAAAAATACTGACAATAACCTTCCAAAGGATAGTATGGCTATGTTCCCAAAATAATGTTTTATATACCATCAGCTTGTTTTTCTCCTAGGAGGGATTCTTTCATGCCAGAGAACTGTCTCAAAACACCTTTATTCATTAATAAAAACATTCTTTCCTTTATTGTACAGATAAGTCTTATTAAACCTACCACCATTCTATTCCCATTGCAAGATGACATTTTTCCTAAAAATTTTTGCTCCAATTTATATGCAACTTTGAGGAAATTTGTTGTTTGTTTTAAATAGCAGTTACAAAATATTTATTTAGAGAATTTTCAGTTATGTTTTAGTACTCTCTGATAGAAAGCTTTCTATCAAATATAGCCAAATATTATTTATACCAATGGGAGATACAGTACATAAATGAAATGTCTTCAAGTTGAAAAGTCTTGTCAATTTTTTAAAAACCAGAAGTAAAATTAATTGGTTTTGATGTTCCTTTTCTTCATAAAAAACAAAAATAAAACAAAAATCTGATTACCTTTACTGCATCGAAGTATTGGCTAAGCTGGGCCCTCTTCTGCTCATATTCCACCTCTAATTTTCGAAGCTCTTTGTAGATATCTGGGTTTTCTTTTTCATAGAGTCTGAGAATGCGTTCAAAAGTTTCACGAAGCTTTTTTCGTTTATCTTTTAGCACCTTTTCATTTAGCTGCGGCTGCTGTACTGGGTTGAACTCTGATGGAAGAAAGCATTACTATTATTTTTTAAAACTTAAATTTTTATATAATTTTAATTTATTATTTTATTTTTAAAGAGTCATTTTCTTGGATTACATATGATTCACAGAGAGATCAGATTTTAGAAATAGATTTCTGAGCAAGGAGCAATGTCACAGATGATCATTTGCAAGTACTTCATTTTATAGATAAGAAGATCCAGAGTGTTAAGTCAAATAGGTTGTAAGTGGAATAGCTATTATTTTAAATCCAGGTCTTCCCATTCAAATCAGTACTTTCTAATGAACCACCACACTCAAAGGCTAAGAGGTCTATGATCCTCATTTTCACCACCACCAAAACAAACAAATAAACAAACAAACAAACCCAAAAAACAAAAACCTTAGAAATGGTCTCTAACAACCAAGCACCAAGCACATGCTATTCCCACTTCAGAGAAACAGTATTAAGTTTAACATCTTCAAGCAAATATAAATATTGATAAATATTTTTCTAAGAATGGCTGTTTTATTTCTATAAAGCTTAGAAACTTTCAACAAACTGCCCAAATGACTCAATAAACCAAAATACTCACACAAAAAACTGGAGGGTCTTCAAAAATCTAGCCCTTTTGTCTCCCCTTACTTACCCATCTCATCTAATTTCTCCATATCCCGGATAATCTGTTTGGGATCCTTCATCTTTAGTACTGCTGCCCGTACCATCATTCGTTGCTTCTTATTCTAAGAATATTAAAAGATAACAAAGAGTTGAACTAAAAATAATCTTTTATTTCAATTAGATTAAAACTAAATTGTGGTTTTTAAGCTTCTGCTCATATATTTTAAGGTTAAAAGTTCAGCTAGAAACATAATCATATAATTAAAAAAAAAAACATTTAAAAATTCCTACTGGGTCTTTAGTAGAGTTCTATACTATGATTTTAATATAAAATTTAAGTGCAGTGGCTTCTTCAGTAGTTTGTGGATAAATGCTAAGACAACTTAAAAGAATTGACAATCATTTCTGGTCAAATTTTTAAAAAAATTCTCATTAAGTAGTCTATAATACAAAAACAGCAGGGAATCATTTATACATCCACGTAATATTTATCAGTTGCCTATTATATGAATAAATTGAATTTTGTTTTTCTTAAAAAGCCTAAGAGCAACAGATTTCAAAGTGATGCTAAAATAAGGAAAACAATAGAAAATTTAATATTCTGAAGCCAAAGAACCTTGTACAAATTATAGCAAAGGCCATATACACACACACACAGAGCGTGCGCACACATTTATGCCAAGAAATTTTCCTTCAATGTTTTTTGTGATTCTAATTGAGGCCAAAAGGTTTTTGTATACTTGTTCATAATGTAAGTTTCTCTGGGTGGGTGGGATAGTTTAAAAACAAAGATATGGGTCGGGAAAAATTTTACATGTACCTGAAAAGCAAAATCAATGTAACGCCTAACAAATTTTTTTTCTACAAAATAAGGAGAAAGTCAATGTGAGATATGTAAAATTTCTTTTAAAAGTGAATTATTATAATTTAGATTTGGAAACAGTTGATTCATAAATTAAAAAAAATTTTAAACAACGCTGCTCAGTTCAATAATATAAGTAGCTGTTTTTAGGGGAGGGGGGGAACATACCTTTTTTAATTCCCTTTTCCGGGCTTCTTTTCCTATAAAAGAAAAAAAAAAGAACATAATATAAAATTCTGATCATTGGCATTTCCTTCTTTGTGCCAATTTTTATTAGCCTACATTTTTAGTGCCTAAAAGCATCTTCTACTAAGAACCATACTTCAAGTTGTTTTTTTCAATAATAAAAATAAGCCACTAAATGATTTTAGATTTAGATTTAGAGCTTATTTAGTGCTTTGTGTTTTAAGACTATGATTAAAATTCTAATATTAGAAAATCACTGATGCAGCAAACTGAAAAAAATACATGCTTTGTATCACAGTATTATCAAGACTCAGTGAAACCAGAGTCAAAATTCCTAAAATCAAGAGAACATTATATGTGTGTGTGTATGTATGCATATATATATATTTAGTTCGGCCACTTACACAGTACAATTAAAGAAAAGTCTTTTGGATGATAACTTTTCCCCACTTTCATGTCAAAAAGTTTAAGTTGGGGAAAACTAAATACCTTGGCAAATTAGACTTTCCTAGCTTACTTAGTCTAGTAATAAAATTAAGATACAACAGACCCCTTAATATTGTAATTTATAACATTTGTTAATCTTTGCTTCACATACAGTATATACTTACGAGCCTGGTCAGTGGGATTCATGAACTTCCCACTCTTGGTGGATGATGTAGATCTCCGTCCCATTTTCAAAGGTTATAAGGTTTCGTCAATTAAGAGAGAAAAAAAATCTAAAGAAAAAAAAAAAAGAATTTTGTTTATCCTCTTAAAGTGCTTTTCACTTTTAGAATACTTATCTTTCGTTAACTTTTCTTAAAAGCACGCTGCTGTATGTTAATTCTTTTTCAAGTATATGAATTTATCTAGGACTTTGAATTTGGAATTCAGATAAATTAGATTCTATTTCCTAGAGGATATATGACCAAAATCATTAGCAGAAGCAAATATGTCACTGGCATTTGCCTTCCAATTGTTGACTGTGCATCTGAATGGTAATAAATTTGAAGAACAAAATTGATATCTTTTAAAAATCAATTAAATTTTTAAATGAGCATAAAAATGATGAAATCAAGTCAATTTAAATAACTAGGATTTACGATGCAGGAAAAAAAATATTTTATTATAGCTTTTTATTTACAAAACATATGCATGGGTAATTTTTCAACACTGACCCTTGAAAAACCTGTTCCAAATTTTCCCCTCCTTCCCTGGATAGTAGGTATTCCAAAACATGTTAAAATATATGTTAAATCCAATATATGTATACAGAGGATATATATATATATGTTTACAGATTGGCATATACACAGATATCATGTCTTTTCTTACCTCTATTATTCAAAATAAGTTACTATGTCTAACAAGGATTCACTCTCTTTTATAGATCAAACAAATCAGTTTGTTTGAAGACCACCACTGAAAATACATTATTTTCTGAGGCAGTTCATTCTACTAGAGGATAGATCTCAAGATTACCAAGTCTTTCCTCATGTCAAAAAATTTGCCTGATTTTTTTTGCCCAATGCTTTTAGTTCTTCTTCCCTGTGGTGCCAAGTTAAACAAGTTATCTTTTCCCCCACATGCATCATGTGCATTTCAAGTACTTGTAGACTGGTTATCAAATCTTATCAAACTGTTTCTTTTCCAAATTAAAAATCCCTACTTTCTTATTTTCACATGGCTCTACTTATAGAGAATTCTTTATAAGATCTGAACTGATTAAGACAGATTACATAGTTACTAGAATCTCCTTTCTGGAAAAAAAAAGCCTTTCTTTTAACACAATATAAGTCTATCTGGCTATGAGCTGGCAATGCTGACTCATAATGAACTTGTAATACATTAAAACTCCTACTTGTTATTCATAAAAATTACCTCATCATATAAACTGCTATCTGATCTTATTTTAAAAATTAACTTCGTTCTATACAATGTACCTTGAATCTAACAGATACTGTTAATAGTCACTAAATATAAAGCTTTTTTCTCAGATTCTAAATGCAATATTGAATTCAATTCTATGTTTTAATGCTATAAAGAATAAACTATAAAATTGATAATTCATTAGAGTTCATTTAGCATCAAGAATGTTGACAAAATATCACATATAACAAAAAAATTTTCTTCCTCAGAATTTAGTTGTTATTTAATACAAAAACTGAACTTTCCACATTAAGAAAACTAGCACAAAATATTGCATTATCATCAATTCTATTCAAATTCAATTAAGAATTTAAGGCACCCCTTATTCCCAGTATAGTTTTTAAGGGATTGTTCTTTGACCACATGCTGGCTTCTGATTAATTGTTAGATGATTCAACTATACAATGCAAAAACTGGAGTACTGCAGAATGGAAAAATCTAATTTTCCCTGATGAAACTCACCACACAAAGTAACACACCAGAACTACAATCAGCAGAAGTCTTAGGTGATTCTCACACTTTTTCATCACACTGTTTAACATCCACCTGCAGAAAATATTTTAGACATTTTTACTCCTGGTAGGCTTGGAACTCTGTGATCAAAGAAGCAAAATTTTTCTAGATATACACAAATTTCCAAATAAAAATAGAACATAGCAACAACCTTGTTATCATGCCACAAATTACAAAAGGTTAAGAAACTTATGCAAGAGGAGAAAAACATGCTTCGATGGACCTGGGAACTCACCTGATTTAAACCCCACGGAAAAACTATGATTTATAATCAAGGCTAGATTTGGAAACATGAACTTTTTGTCAAAGTTACAGTTAATATCCAAAGCATATACAGAATTAACATTATAAGGACCAGGTATGTCAACTGATACAAAATTTTATTACGATTTTACTGTGAAATAAACATTTTTATCTTATCTCTATGTTGTTTGTCTTACGGATTTTTTTAAAATGCACTGCATAAACTGGTGCCACTGGGTCCTTCAAGATTTTCTTAAATCCCGATTCTCCTAGTGTTGAAGAATATATGTATAAAAATTCTTATGAACTCATTGACGAACTGTATTAAATAAAATAAGTGACTGGACTGTAGCAAAAAAAAAAAAAAAAAGAGGACATTTCAAGTTTTCCTCTCATATGTAAAAAGTTGTAAAGTTTATATTTAAGACAATAAATTTAATTATTTTACTTTATCCTAATCAGCATAATCAGCATGCCCTTTCTAATTCAATCTACTTGAAATTTCATTACTCATAAAATATACGAATAACAAAACTTATTATCAAATGAATTATTTGAAAAGCAATTAGCATGGTACATCACATAGTAGGTACTTAATAAATCTGTGTTCCCTTTCGCTTCCTAGTCATTTTGAAGTTGAGAATAAAGATAACCAATTTCCATCTTAAAGAACATCTAGAGAAATAGCTATTTTATTTTTTCCTTTCAATAAACAAGAGAAAATGAAAGAATAAGATTGGAGGAAAGTCTAACACTTGAATAAACACAATAATTTTAACACAAAAACTTGTACCACCTCACAATAATGCCTAATTATACCTTTTCTCTATGGGGTCTTGGATACATGTGTTACAGGGAGTCAGTAATCTAAAAGTACAAAGACAACCACAAAGAGAAGCATTAGTAGCTATAAGGACCACAAGGTTACTTTTCACTAATATAGTGTGTAGTAGAACTCTCTGTGACTATAAATGAGATACACTATCTTAACTATTATGGCAAAATTCTAGAATATTAAAACATAATGTGAATATGAAAGTAAGTGATAATCACTTTGAGACAGTATTACTATATTAAGAACCATTTGTACCTGGCTTAATAAAATGGTTTTTTGTTTTGTTTGGACATATAAGAAAATAGATATATAGTATTTAGATTTCATAAAGCATTCAACAAAGTCTCTTATAATAATATCCTTAGGGATTAATGGATTAATCCTGACCTGGAAGGAGACTTCTAGTGGAATGCTCTAGGACTCTTTATATTCAATATTTATTAATGTCTTGGTTGAAGTGTATAGATTGTGTGCTTCCAGTAGAATGCTCCAGAACTCTTTTTAGTCAATATTTTTATTAATGGCTTGAGTGATGGTATAGATTATTTGCTTGTATCACTTTCATTTGGCACTAAACTAGGATGCATAGTTAATATTTTTAGGATCTAAAAGGATTTTTGATAGGCTATAATGATTGGCCAAATTTTCAATAATTCTTCACTCTCTAGAACCATGAATACTCATTCCATTAATGTAGATAATAACTAATCCACACTTCCTATTTAATGTTTAGCCAAGTTTATCAATATTATATAGAGGATCTGAGGCTTCTAGGCATTTTAACATTTCATCAACAGTAAGCACAACATACAAATTTACCTTTTAGCCTTCATTCTTGTTAAACATTAAGATTATCCTTTTCAGATCATACATTTCCTTGATAACTTTTACACCACTTTTTAAGTGCCATTCATAGTCATGTTACCAGAATGCCAATATAACTGAAAGCACTGCAGAATTCCCCTCTTCATTTAAAAAAAAAAAAAGAGAAGCAAAAGTCATTTTAGAATATGTATCTCACCACTAATATGCTCTTGAATCCCAACTGAACTCTCTTGTAACAAAAACAACTTGATCATAACTCCCTGAAAAAGGCAAGCTACATAACACTGGAAATTTGTATTATTCCTCTATTTTTCTCCTGTGAGAATTATTAGACCTCTTTTGAATATTTATGCATTTAACCAATGAGACTTCAGTACCCTTAAGTCAATGCAATGAGTTATCTGTAAAAGAAAAATCTCACAGAATCTTGGACTTTGAAGAGATTTCAGACTCTAGTATAACTTACACTTAAAATAGGGATATCCTTTTTCAGCATCACTGACAAATAACTATCCAGCTTCTGCTTAAGTAGTCAAATTGTCTCTCAGTCTTCATTACTATGAAGATTATCTTTAAATCAGGCTCCATGTGTTGTTCTATATTATCTAACCACTATTTCTTCTATCTCTTGAAGCTGAATGTATCAAATTAATCCCTCCTTTGATGAGGGGTGTCAAAAATTAGACAATCTGGGTAACCTCTCATTCCCACCCATTAACTGGTTAATGTACTATATCTATGTAGTTTAATGGTTTGTTTTCTATTGCTTTCCTATCTAAAACTAATCAAAAAGATCTTGATATCTCCCTAACTCCAAATCATGGATATCTCTCATCCCCACCCATTAACTGGTTAATGTACTATATCTATGTAGTTTAATGGTTTATTTTCTATTGCTTTCCTATCTAAAACTAATCAAAAAGATCTTGATATCTCCCTAACTCCAACTCATGGATATATAAAAATCTAAGCCAAAATGGAATAAGAATTTGGAATTATAGGTAAGATCCTTCATATTCTTCTTATTAGACTATATGTAGTAAACAAGGGGACAGGAGGAAACATTCCAATCCCATGCCTCTTATTTAGAAAACTTCTTCCTGGGTTTTCTTCTTTTCCTATCTCTCTATATAGAACAGATGCTTATTTTTCACATAAATGACTTATTTGAAGAGGCTCTCTGAGGATTAACAGAAGAGGTAAAATAGATAGGAAGAAACTGATCACGTTTCTCTTTCATTTTAAAGCTAATAGAAACAACTTATAAACTGCTGCAATGAACAAAGGGTGGGAAAACTGGCTAATCAGTTCATATGAAAAAGTCCTGGTGTTTTTAATGGACCACAAGCTCAAAACCTCAATAACATAAATCAAAGTTGTTAGTGAAATCATAGGCTATATTAAATGAAACATATTATCTAGAAAAAGGAAAACAATTGGCCTATTTTCCTTTGCCCTGATTAGATAACAGAGATCTGTGTACCAGCTTTAGGAAAGATACTGCCAAATTGGAGTGAAATTGGAGGGAGACCAAAGGGGATCAACACCACATTATACAGTGTCCAGTTGAAGAAATCGGGAAAATTTAGTCTAGAAAAGAAAAAACTGAGGGAAATATAATCATGTTCTTTTATGTACAATGTATTCTTATATGAAGATTTGTTCTCAAGGAAAAATAAATGAGACTTATTTTGATTAGCACAGCCAGGAACAAAGAGGGGTTGCAGAGAGAGAGATTTTGCATTGATATGCAGAAGAAAAAAATTTTCTTCAAAATTATTTCTGGATCTCTTTAGATGTGGGATATAAAATGGAAAGTGGGGCTCTAAAGCCCCTGGTTCATATATCTCAGTTCCCATACCTACATTTTAAGTGTGAAAGTAAACAAATGACAATATCTGACTACTTTGACAATTTGACAATATCTGCTTTACCTATAGTGTACTTTTAATAAGGAGTACTGTGGCCAGAATACTCCAATGCTTCTTGAAGACAAAAAAGCTAGGTTCAGATTCCAACTATTCCTGCTTACTATTTGCAGTGATCTTGGGCAGCTCGGGAAACCTCCTTGGACCTCAGTTTACTCATCTGTAAAATGAGAGGATGAACTAGATTGCCTTTGAAACCCCCTTTACAGCTATTATTAAAGTTATACAGATAAGAACTACAGTCGTTCCCCAATCCTTCAAAACCTTTCGTTTCTCACAACTTGCCCCCCACACCCAGTCCTTTGATTACAACAGATTCAGAAACTGGAACAAATATCTGAAATCGCAGTTTAGAAAAGCTTATTCTTGCCCAAATGACAGTTGCCAGAAGAAACCCATAATACCTTCAGATCCTCTGAAAAGCTAAGGGAGAAAGCTAAGAGCGAGAGCTCGGCTCAGCTCCACGATTCGGGCTCAATCCCTCGTACACGGGGGCCTGACAGGCTCCCACTTGTCTAGAAAGGGTAGCAACAGTAGGGGCAACCACAAAAGGCATCCAGGCCCCGGGGAGAACCCGAGGTGACGAGTGATCCTCCCCCGATTCCAGGTCCACAAAGGGGACCACAAACACTTTCCTAAACCTAGTGCAACAGCAGTGCCACAAACTAGCCCAATCGAGTCAGCAACGCGACTCTGCGAATCTCTTCCCTACGGCGAGGCCGGGATCATCTAGACTCCACCGCCTCCTGAGAATAGGGGGTGGATCTCTCCCCCGGATGCTTCAAAAGGACCGCGCAGGCGTCCGGAAGTAGGGGACAGGGGATAAGGAAGCGGGGAAGAAGAGCCTCGAGATACCCTCGAATTCACCTTTCGGCTGCTCGCTAGAGGCAGCGAGGGTCACAGGATCGCGCGCGGCGCCAACTCGCGTGCCCTCCTCGCTCTCTTTGGGCCGGGAGCGGGAGGCTTTTACCTTCGCCTCTCGCTCCGGGGCCTAACCCACCGCCATCTTGAAGCCGCGCGCCGCACCGCCTTATTTTACGTCACTTCTGTTTTCTAAGTGCGTTGCTAACGTCGCAGAGTGTTTCCGGCTCCTGAAGCCATAGAGAGAGAGAGAAAGAGAGAGAGACAGAGAGACAGAGAGAGAGAAGCTATGGGCTAGAGAAACTTCCGCTTCAGAATTAGAATTCGTAGGTCCCACCACGCGCTTTCCCAGTGCAGACTGGGAAGGAGGTGGCCTGGGTTTCCGGCGTCGTTACGTTACTCTTAGACCCACCCCTCTTCCCATCCTGCTTTCGAGATCCAAACCCAGCCTTCGAATGCTATAGTCGAGGGCGGGGACGGAAGAGCCTCAGAAAAGTGAATCAGGAATCTGATTGGCTGGAGAGCTATTCCTCTTTGTCCCACCTTCGTCTTCTGCGGCCGACGCATACTGTAGAATGACTTGCTTCTAAGTCAGTAATGTGGCTGTATTTTAGCGCCTTCTTTCACCGTTTCTTGGAAATTTACACTTATGCTCGCCCTCACTGAGTCAATGAATCGAAAAGTTGCCATTGTTTTTCTTTAGTCTCTGGAGACATCCAGAGGAATAACACTGGTCACTACATGCAGTCGACGTACTGTGTCTCACACGGACTAACTAGAATTTCTTACCTGGCTAGGCCAACTTAATAGGATCAAGTTGGAAGGAGCCCTTCCAGCCTTTCTAAATCCTAATATCTAGATTTTACAAATGAAGAAAGAGGCCCAGAGAGCTATATAATTGCGCTACAAAGAAAAGTCCATCCTCTCAAAAAAGCTCACTGTCTTATGGGGGAAATGACATACGAATAAATAAGTCATATATAGGAAAAATAGGAGATAATAAACACAGGAAAGCCATTAAGATTTAGGGGATCTGGGAAAAGTTTATTATAGAATATCTGACCGAGCCAACCCTCTGACGAGCTGCTGAAATCAGCTAGGTTGGAATTCCAGATCACCCACAGCCGGTGTATGTGCCTGGCAAAGGCTACAGACTGATAATTCCATCGCAGTTCTAACATTTGTGGCTCTGCCAAGTCACAGCACCACCTTGCCTCAATTTGCAAAATCTGTCAAGTTTGTTTTTACGTTAGAATGCTTGGTTATCGAGGAATTTAATGCAAAACAAAAAATAAAAAAACAAAAACAAAAACAAAAAACCAAACCCCCAACAAAAAATCAGTTGCTATACTTCAGCACCGGAAATGATACACTGTAGTGACGACATAATGTTCACAAAGCGGTAAATACAAAATATGCCTACGTACAATGGGAGAGGGTAACACAAAGGGGGGTGGGGCAGAGGCTATACTTGCAGTCTATAAAAAGGGAAGAAACACTTCAGTCTGAAGTTTTAAGAGGCCGACATGGAGAGGACTCAAACTACAGGCATGGGGGCACAACTCATAAAAATGCAAAATGACCACAAGTTGAGTGTTTACAGGAAATTACAAGTAAGTTTGCCCAAAAGGAGATAAGTAAGGGAAGATGTAATTTGTATTTAATTAAGGCCTTTGGAAACCCAGAAGGGCTTGCGGGGTGTGGGGGGTTTGGATTTTGGTCAGAGTTACCAATTCTTAATAACACCAATATGAACTAGCATTTACATAGTGCTTAAGGATTTTATACAGTTATATATATATATATATTATGATATATATCATATATGTAACATATATGATACACACACACACACACACATATATATATATATATATATACAACACACACACATATATATACACACACAACAACCCTTTGAAAAGTGTCCATGGTCACACTACTAGAAAAGCTCTGAAGCAGCAATTGAATTTCAACTCTTCCTGATTTCACTCTCTACTACTCCTATTTAGTTGACTCCCTGAGCAGGAAATTGACTAGCTATATCCTTTAGGAATATCAATTTGGCATCTTTATAGAGGACAGTGCCTAGATAAGATATTGGGAGAAAGCAATTAGGAAGCAATTGCTTTTAATGGTCCAAGTGGAGAGTTGTTGAGGTCTTGGATCATTGCTTATTGTAGTGTGAATAGAAGGATCAGAGAACTTGAGAATGTATTACTGACAAGACTTAACAGCTAACTGCATATGTGAGTAATGGTAAAAGTCAAAGATTACGAAGCTTTGAACCTGAATGAATGGAAGAATTATAGTGCCCTTGACAGAAATAGAGAAATTAGAACTGAGTGTAGAAGGGGAGGGGAATTGTAGGGAGAAAGATAAATTCAGTTTTGAATACATTGGGGTTGAAAATGCGGGTGGGATAATCTAAGTGGAGATATCTTGATGGTAGTTTTGAGATGCCAGGACTGAAATTTCAGGGGAGAGATAAGAACTGAATATGTAGATTTGGGAGTCAAATATGTAGAGCAAGGGTCACTTTCCCAACTAGGTTTGTTGGCAAAGAGTAGTTTTAAAAATTGAATAAGAAGAAATGCTGAAATACTTGGGAAAACGTAAAATACAACGAAAATGTAAAATGGTAACTTTCTCTGCCCGTTGCTTAGTGGGATACTTCAGGGCCTCTATGAGGTCATTGTTTTTATCCCAGCAACTTAGGTATATTCTTTTATCTATATATAGTCTCTACCATTAGAAGCACCCTGACTTTCTTTTAACTCTATAACCTTTCCCAAATAACCAATGTGAATATAGAGGTAAAGATACATAGGATATATAATCATAAAATGTAAATTCTGGACACTTCCAGAATACTAGGTAAGTAGTTCAATTATGAAATGAACCAAGCCATCTTCTCAATTATATAAAAACATTTCTAAGTACTGGTGAGAAATTATTCTTGATGAACTGATTTTTTTTTAGATGTATAGATTATTTAATAACTAAATTTTTCTATTTGATTTGGTTTTAGCCTGAATTTTGAGTACCTTAGAAGAAGAATAATAACCAAGCCTCTAAAACCAGGTAAGTAGTTTTTTTTTTTAATTTTTAGAGACAGAAATTATATTTAGTCAACAGCATAAGCATATTATAGGAGAGAAAAATACATTTTGAAGTTGAAGTCTTTTTTGGTCTTTAGCTTTTTAATTGAGAACATTTTATTGTGATGTTTTGTTCATGTGAATTAAGCACTCAAATTATGTTCTCAAGTCAACTGTAAATCTACTTTTTAAGTGTAAGAATTGAAATGAAGACAGCATATTAAGTTAGATACTTATGAATTAGTGGGAAATGAGTTAGATATGCAGAATTAAATTTTCAACCATAAGCCTCCATCACATCTATATTGTCCTATTCTCAGAAAACTGAGTGTTAATGGCTTTAATGGCTTTCTTTTTTCCCCAGGTATGACAAATATAAAGATATTTTAAAAATATTATTCTCCATGTACATATATAGTAATACACCTAGTTTCATTTTCATTTAAATGATCTTTTTTTTTTTTTTTTTGGGTGAAGCTACATTTATTTTTATTTTTTTAAATTTTAATTTAATTTTATTTAATAATAACTTTATATTGACAGAATCCATGCCAGGGTAATTTTTTATAACATTATCCCTTGCACTCACTTATGTTTTGTAATCTCCTTTTCAAGCAAGGAATAGCTATTATGTCATCAAGATTATGACTATGTATATAAAATGCACCTCAAAATATTTATAACCTGTGTATATAATTCTTTTTGCTCTAGGAAACAAGACAAATAGAAGTTAATATCCCTAACAGTTCATTATTCTACCCAGACTGTAGTATCTTTCCAGGACATTTGTGTTGAGAATTCTACAATTAGTAGAAATTGCTGAAGGTTGCCACTTAATATCACTTCCATTCCTAGCTAGCATTCAAACCTTTTCAATCACTTCCAACTTTCAGAGTACAGTACTTAAGCTGATGGTTTATATCCCAAAAACCAAGGCCCAGGACTTAGTGAAATATATAGTATTAGAGATCTAAATGATTCCTGAAGCTACTGGCCTATTTCTCCATGACAGTTAGCCAAATTAGTGTGTAGACCACTCATTTAAGATTTTCTTCATTAAGTTTAGCCTGAGCTCGAGTATTGACCTAGTGAAATATAGTTTTAGAATCATGTTTCTAAGCTGGATACTTTGTCTCAGCAACTTAGAATTGTACCTTCTTTTCCTAGTTAATAGTCATCTTTCTATAATTCTGACACTGCTTGAATCTGAAACTATGGGAAATCAATGTAATCTAAAAATCTAAACTTAAATAGAAAAAAATAGAAATTGCAATTGCACATAAAATATAGATTGCTTATTTCAACCTGCATTTCAGAGTCTTGGTGACTTCCTTTATGGCATGATGGTATTTTTCTGAGGCAGATTTAAACTCCACCAGGTGTTGCTCATAACTTTTAATTGCTGCTTGAAGCTGGTTTCTCTCCACTGCCCCTAGGATAGCATGTAGAATCATATCTAATCCAAGTCTGAGAACAGCAACCCCAATACCACCAAGCAGAGATGCACCGATTTGGGCTAACAGAGTGACCAATTTGTTAATGATGACAGTTGTAATATTTGAGCAGATGAGTTTCACAGCTACTGTACTGGCAGTAGAAGTGGCTTCTCCCAGGATGACTGAAATAACCTTTTGCACAATTGCAATTTTTTCTGTTTCTCTTTCTCTTATGTCCTGAAGTTTTCTGTACAATGTTGGCTCCAATTTTTCTTTTAGCACATCATCAACCCTTTGTACTTCCTTTTGGATGTTCTTCATGGCTTTTATGATGATGTCGCAATTTTCCTTAATGTTGCCATTTTTTTTCATTTCTATGGATTCCAGTTTGCAGGCCAAATGCATATTCAGAACTCCACTCAATTCATTGGTGGCATCAAAGCTGTCTGATAAGCAATTAAGCAATTGCTGGTGGAGATTGTTCAGTTCTTGTCTTCTCTTTGAATTCTCTGGGTAGAAAAAATCACTCTGTGCCATCTTCCAAAATGGATCTCTGAAAAAGAAAAGTTTAATGTTTTCTAACAAGTTTAAAGTATTGGTACTTCAGTGGACTGAGAATAAATATTGTATATTGCATTTCATGGATAGCAAAATAACATTCTACTGCTTGAAAAACTTCCCCAGTAATTACAAGGAATGTGGGGCAAATGTGGAAAAGTGAGATGTATGACATAACTAATCATATCTAAAATTCATGCCTAATCCTTGCTGAGGGCAGTAACTAACTCACCAGACCCTGCCCCACAAAAGTATACCTTCTAAGGGGAGAGAAAGATGTATGTGTCCTTTATTTACATATATCAACATCTTATATGTATCGATATTTCAAAGAGACATAAAAAGGAATAGATAATGGGAGATAATCTGAAAGAGGAAGGCAATTAGAATCAGTGGAAGGAGTTATTCAGTTATTCAATCCACAAAAGGTGGGAGATGAACTGAGTTTCAAAATTAAAGAAACTTAAGAGGTGGAGATGAGTAGAGAGCATTCCAATAATGGGGGACACCCAGTGAGGTGGGGGGGTCATGGTGAGTAGTGTGGAGCCTTTGGTTCTCACAACAACATTAGGTATTATTATACCCACTCTATAGTTGAGGAAACTGAGGCAGACTGTGATTGTGACTCACCCTGGGTTACATAGCCAGTAAGTATTGTGAGGCAAGATTTTGAACATAGGTCTTCCTGGATCTAGGTCCAGAACTCTATTCAATGTGCCACCTGTCTCTAGGGCTGTTTCTACCTTCTGTAAGGATAGAAACTGTTTTTTTCTAATCTGTTTCTTCCCCACTACTTAGATCTAGCACAATATTTTGTTATGTAAAAGGCAATATTGTGCTAAATGCTGATGAAATAATATGAATAAGGCACAGTCACTATAAAAAGGTAACTCAGTACTAATGGCTAGTGTAAGGAAAGATGGCAGAATCTCAATAGTTTGCACACTGGCTCATTATTATGAATACTTATAATCTTGCTTATTTGGCTTTGGCAATATTGTACAAGGAGAAATACTTGATCATGTCTGCATTGTATAGTAAGTTGCACAATGCTCACAAATTACAGGAAGAATTCTATATTTCCCCATTCTTGGACAAGTCTGTAAAGGGTACCAAGTTATATATATTCATACTAATCTGAAGCTAGAGAGAATTGAGATCATTACATTTTATTATCCACATCAATGTGGAGCTATAGGAAAATGCCTTCAACATTGACCAATTAATGTTCTCATAATTGATTTTTAGAATCTATGTTGCTTTGAAGATAACAAAATTTGTATCTTTAGTCTTCATCATCATTTACAGAATGCCTATTGTAAATATTTATGAAATTGGGATAATAATTTTTACACTATCCCCTAATGTGTTTGTGAAGAAAGTATTCTTCATAAGCCGTAAAAGTACTATATAAACATGAAATTATACAGGGGGATGTATGAGAAGTGATAACTTCTTACCTATCTTAAGGCGCTTATAATCAATTTAGACACTGCGTTTTTAGGACACTTAAACACAACATACAAGTGAATTAAAGAACCTAAGGTTAATAATTGCACAAAGGAATATTTGTTGGTCCTGCAGATTAGTAAATACATCAAATAGAAACATTATAATCCAGGGTAATATGCACGTTCACACAATAGTTACTTAATCCCTTATACTTTCTCAGTTGCACATTTGCTTTTAAATTCTAACTTTAATTCTGCTACTCTTAGCAATACTAAATTTTACACTCTTCCTATCCCCAGAAACTTCCCTGGAAAGTGCCACAAGGCTCATTCTTTAGTAGATAAGATTGCTGTTCCTTGCCAAATGTTATAGTGAGATTTCAGCAGCATTAGTAATTGCCTACCTGTTTGAACTTCTGAGTTCTGTAGTCCCAGTGAATATTGAGAATTATGGGGCCTGTTTATTCATCTGGTTGTTTCTGGAATGTGATGACCCAAGTTTATTTTGTTTGTGGGGCTCTTCTGGGTCCTATTGCCTGCCTTGTAATATTTTTCTTTCTCAATAAGTTATTGTGCTATAATAATCACAAGACAAATAATATTCATTTTTGTTTGCTTTTCTGAATTTTATTTGTTGAAAAGTATTGTAGTTACACTGCAAAAAACAAAATCTCCTGATTAAACTCACTGGCAAAGTACACAAGAGATTGGCAAGGTATACAGATTTGAGGAATGATTTTATTTATTGTGTTGGGCTGAAATGGGGACATAATTTTTCATATATCAGGACTGGTCTGAAAAGACCACTCAATTAACGATCTCCAGTACTAATATTTCACTTTGTGTGTCATGCTGCTGCACCTATTTTATAGAGATTATACTATGTTGGGAAGTATTAATCAATAAAGATATTAAGCCCCTACTGTGTACCATACACTGAAATAAAAATTGGAGGATACAGAGACAAAATCAAAATGATTCTTCTCATGCATTCTAGTGGTAGAGAACAATACACATAAAAGTACATACTAAAAAGGTAGTATGAAGGCAGAGAAATGGAGGGGGGGAGGGGAGATAGCATTGAGGCTGGTGGGATAGTGTATGCAAAGAGAGAAGTGAGAGGTAATGTTCTGGGAAGAACAAGTAGGCCGGTATAATACTGGATATGGATATGGACAAAAATAAGGTAAACTACAAAGATTGGCTCCCAGGTGCTGGCTTTGAAGAATTAACCAAAGTTACTGTAACACTTTTATCATCTTAAACCTTATAGTCTTTTATCAGTACTTTTATTGCTTTACCAAACAATATTCTACTTTATCCAGATATTGCCAACCAAAGGCGTAGATTGAGAATAAAAATGAGAGACTATTTTTTTCCCTTTATATTGTTAGTCCCTAATATACCTTTATTTTAAGGTATTAAGATTTATTTCTTAATTAAGAATTATTTCTAACCCCTTTTTATATTCCCCAACTTGGGCTTCTCTACTTAATCTGTTGACATTTGCTTTGGTTGAGAGTTTTCTTTTTATATCCACTGACCATGGGCTGCCTCTAGTGGTAATGCATTTCCATTTGGGTAAGGGTCTTTAAGAAGCTTTGGACCATTTACTGGGAAAGTTGTAGGCTAGATGATCTCATTTAAGTTAGAGTAGCTTATGATACTACTTTTGAGTGTGCTTCTGCAGTACATGTATATCACCTTACATTGTTTCCATGAACAAATTTGGATCAAAGTTGAAAGGTCTTAAATGAAGACCCTAATCTAAACAATATTCCCCCTATCTTCCAAAAGGGTTATTCTGGTCATTCTAATCAATTCATCAACTTAACAGTATTGAATTTACTCTCTATCTCTTAAAACGTTTTATGATTTTTTCTTCATATATATTTACATTTTTGAGTTTGATCTATTCACTTATTAGATTATAAATCCTTTTAGGGTAGGATCAATATTTTCTTTGTATGTCCTAACAGATGATCCTAAGATACAGTGTTCTCCATACAGTGAATTAATGTTTACATTTACTTATATATCACTATTTCCTCTATTTGGTTTTTTTATTTCCAAAATAGAATTTAAATTTTTTTGATAAACTGAAGCCCATTAAGAAGTATAGTGTAATGAATAGTATAGGAATAAGAAATGTTGAATTTGAACTCTGAACAAATCTCTGCTATTTGAATCATTTACCTATTACTTCAGGGCCAGTTTCTTTACTTGTAAAAGTGGAATAATCTCTAAGGCTCCTTCTAGCTCAATTATTAAATTATTAAAACTACATTACTAAATGTAATGTGACTTATTCCATGTCACATAATACTTCATGTCAGAGCCCAATAGAACTCACATTTCCTGGTCAGTTCAGAGTTTAGTGTGATTTTATAACTCTTATCAGATATCTTCCAGCTAAAGGAGATCCAAGACTATTTAACTATGATCATCAGGAATTACAGTAAGGCTGTATAGAGTTTGACATAAGTATTTCTTAGTGCCTTAGAGAATTTTTTCCCTTATACTTTGGTTTTCCCCAATTTGGTTTCCTGATTTGTTTTTCAGTGCTGCCACTTCTTTTGGAAGATCATGTCATGTCAGATGTCAGAAAAGGATAAAGACAGGTGTATTCAGACTGGTAATACTTTCTACAATTGCTTACTAAAACTTAATTGTTCCATAAATAACTTTATTCAATTACTCACCAATTACCTGGGCTGCCAAATACCTTGTATCATTGTGAATGAAAGTGGAACAGTTAAGGATTATTTTGAAGAAGTAGTATGTTCTTTGAGAAGGGTCCAGTGTGATATTGACAGAGCTGAGAGCTGTTCTCAGTATTCGAAGATAAGTATGACCTCAGTGAAGGAGCCCTGTCTGAAGATAGAGCCCTGTCTGAAGATGGACCCCTGTCTGAAGATAGATCCCTGTCTGAAGATAGACCCCTGTATGAAGGTGGACTCCTGTCTGAAGATGGAATCCTGTCTGAAGCTGGACCCCTGTAGTCCTTGTAACCCCTGTTCCCCTTGTTCCCCTTGTCCCCCTTGTCCTCCCTGTTTGAAGCTGGACCCCTGTAACCCCTGTTCCCCCTGTATAAAGCTGGACCCCTGTAGCCCCTGTGTCCCCTGTATAAAGCTGGACCCCTGTAACCCCTGTAACCCCTGTAAACCCTGTCCTCCCTGTCCTCCTCTCTGTCCTCCCTGTCCCCCCTGTCTGAAGCTGGACCCCTGTAACCCCTGTTCCCCCTGTATAAAGCTGGACCCCTGTAACCCCTGTAACCCCTGTAAACCCTGTTCCCCTTGTCCTCCTCTCTGTCCCCCCTGTCCTCCTCTCTGTCCCCCCTGTCCCCCCTGTCTGAGTCCCTGTCTGAAGATAGACCCATGCCTGAAAAATGCAACAAAAAAATTGTGTGAAACAGCTATTTCTGACTGCGCCCAGCTGCCACTTATTCTTATGCTGAAAAATGTCAACTTCTTTGAATGTATGGAATGTGCGCTTTCGCAGCTGATGAAATCTTCAATTATGAGCCTACGTCTGACTGACTTACATAATCCCTGTGAACCACCCTGTTGTCCTAAACCTTCTTCAAGTTGCTGCCCAGCTTTAACACCTACAGATATCTTAGAGAAGTTGAGCAACCTGGTGGAATGTCAAACCTCCATGAATCCCTCATGTGCAGATAATCTCCAAGAAATTATCAAGACTATGGAACCTGTTGCAGACAAACTACAACAAGTCGCTAGGGCTATAGAAAACAATCTGGACTTACTAAAATGTACTAAGTAGCTCTACAATTAGTAAGTAGTAGAACTGCAGAGGACATGTTTTGCTTAGTAGAAGAGCAGTTCTCATCCAATGATTTCTCACCATAAAAAGCTAGGAAATACCTTTAGAATTGCAAGATTCGCAACTAAGGTGCTTAGATTTCAGGAAATCTAAGCCAGTTATTTTGAAGTATGAAGCTAGGCAGCTGTCAAACAGCAAATCATTTACTTCTCTTCTTGATTGTTTAAAACTCAAATAAAATTCCCTTTGGAGTGGCATCTGCATTAAAAAAAATATAAAAAATTTTTAAAAGACTTATTATTGCTGTATTTGACAATTTTTTTGAGCACCCAATTCCTATTTCCTTTAAAGCAAAACTTAACATTTTTGGTATTCAACTTTTGGGTAATTTACATTATAAATCTAAACTGGCAAGTATATAAGCTTTTATCATATATTGGCCAATACTTAGCAAGAAAACGTTAAGAAATCGTTAGGGATGATTAAGCTTGGAGCAGTGAAAACACCCCTCTCCCCTCAATCTACTAGTACTGGGTTACACATACCAATTTTTAACAGTGCCTAAGTTATTGCTCAAATTTTTTTTTCCCCAAAAAAAGTTACCAATTTGTAGGAACAATGTTTGGGTATGAGTTGGTCTATAGCTTTTTGAGGTCTCTGATTATCAGTCTGTGATTTTATTCCTCACCTCAAAACTTTGTAGCTTGATAAACACTTGGCCCAACTGGTAGGCACTATATTTTGTTTTTCTTAGTGCATAAAATATATATATATATATATATATATATTTATCACTGGTTATTCTCTTCATTTGAGAAATCCTGAATGTCTGGTTATGTTACCAAAACTTATTGCCTTTTGGTCACCTTTTTGATGATGGAATTTCTCAGAACTGTAGTATCTGATTCTTTAACTCTTAAGAATTATTATATTAAAAATCTTATTGGAACCTGCCAAGAGTTTACAACTAGCTGGCATACTCTTTTGGAGCCCAGGTTACCACCATATTACAATGAAGCATTTGTAGTGTTAGTGAAGGTTTCTTTCAATATAAATAAAAAATTTAATAAAGTGAACCTCATGTTAGACCAAGGAAATATCAAGTTGGTAGTATGGCATTACTTTTTAGAAATAATTCCTTTCAATGGTTACACTACTATATTAAACAGGTTGTTATAGAACTTATCAAAGTGGATATAGTACCACCATTTTATACATATAATAATTTCATATTCTGAAAAAGAAGAGGAAATTGCATTCCTATGCCACACATAAAAAGAGAAGCTAAGAAAGCAAGGATTGAGACTGCAAGGCTTTAAGTCAATTGAAATTCCACTCAGTTTGACTTACTATACTGAATTATCTTAGGGACTTATTGATGTCATTTAGAAAGCTTTGTATTCTGGTCCTTGCTGCAGTCAGCATGATGAAAGAACACTGACTCTGGAGCCAGAGAACTGGGTTTACATCCTATTTTTGATGAGCTAACTTAGGCAAATACCTGTCTTTCAGTTTAAGGGGAGGGTATTGGAGTAGATGGCTTATTGCTATCCCTTTTTAGCCACTTGTGGTGTTTTAAACATGTAAATTGCTACTAAATATTACCTTTACTAGAATTTCTAATAACTTATTTAGTCATTCTCCCAACTGCTGGATATAAAGGTTGTTTCCTATTTTCTGTTGTAAGAAATATTTTTCTATATCTTATATTTTTGAGATAGGGTCCCAATAGTAAAATTGCTATTGTGAGAAGGTGGGTATGAGTTTTGTGAATCAAATATATGTACTACATTGCTGTAAGATTTTTGGATGTGACTTTTCTTTGGGATGTTTAATGCAATGATTTCCCCCAATCAAAATCTTTTTTCCCCCTAAATATAGCTGTGCCAACTTAATGTTTGCTAAATTTCAATTTTATTTTTGTATGACTGACTTCCTGTCCATTAGTTAGGAATTCTCAACTTTTGATTATTTGGTTTTCCTCACTTTAAAAATCTAAGTATAAGTTGGTTTATCAGTTTAACTTCTTTATACTTCAGTGCACAATGAACCCCAACAGATAATATTATTTGAGAAGAACTGTGCAAAAAGATAAAAAGCTGTTTGGGGTGAGATCAGCATCTTGTCTTGAACAGAATACCAAATGATTATATGACTTAAATATAAAAGATTATATCATACAACAAAGTTTGAGGAAAATAGATGGCAAAATAATTATGGTAGGGATCATTAATCAAAAGATAAAAGAAATTACAAAATTATAAAACTGACAATTTTTATCATACTAAATTAAGGAGATTTTTTTAATAAGTAAAATACAGCTAAGATAAAAAAGGAAACTCTTTAATAGGGAGGAAGATCCTTTCATCAAATATGATACTTGTGAATCTTTCTTCCCATTGATAAACACATTTGTTCATTTTCCCTCATTCTGTCTTGAAGGCAGCAGCTCATTTCCAAATTCTTGTAAAATATGTATCCTATTTTGTAATTTACACCTATATTTTATTTACATTAAAATATTTTAATTGTAATTAGGTATTCTATATTATGAGTAAAATTCAAAAGTATACTGAGGCATATTTTCTTTGAGTAAGAGAACATTTTTTTTTTTTTAACATAAATGCAGCCAATTAAGAGAATGGGTCAGTGACTTCTTTGCTTTATACAAAAGACCCCAAATAGGGACAACTCCTCAAAACCTATAACAAGGGTAGATGGACGGAATAATATAATTGGTTATGGCATTGGCAATATTATGGGGATGAGGTCAGGATGATTGGTTACATCTTAGGCACAGCAGACAAATATGATTAGAAGTTGGAAATGAAGGACTGGCTACAACTCTCTCCTTCTCTTCTGGTCTAAGAAATGCTCATTGTTTGAGTCTACTTGCAAGGTTAAATATAGTGGACCCAGACTTCCTTGAAGAAGGTTAATAGTGGTGTACAGATTCTAAATCAAATTCTCCCTGGTGTCCACTCACACTCTGCAAAGAACAGATTTCTTTAAGGTAAGACTGATTAGCAAGAGAGCTGGACTTCTAAAGTTCACTCATTACATGCTGTCTGAATTTCTGCACTAAATTTAAAGACAAAAGAACCATGACTTAGGCAGTAATAGAAAAAAATCAAGTAACTATAAGAACAAAACATAAGATGTGGTCAGTTTCAAAATTACTGTTTATACATATCCCACTTATCTTGTACAATGTCAAATTTTGTTTGTCCCCTAGCTCCTTATGGACTAGGAATTACTGCATATTCTAGATGCAATCAAATGGTCAGTGTTCTACATTGTTTCACATACTTTATCAAAGGGGCTTACAGTATACACCATAGTTTGAAAGGAAGCGGAAGCTGGAAGTGGAAGCCAACAAATCTAAATGAAGCTGCCATGTTGGGAAGTGATTCTGGATTACAAAGCTGCTGACTTTCCCCTATAACCTACCTTCAATAAATATTTTTAGCTTTATAATGGAAAGAATGTTTTAGCATCTTGTAATTCTGGCTTCTGTTGCTTTAATACCTGTAGCAAGCCATTTTAATTCTCTGGGTCCTTTTAAAATGAGTTTGGACTAAAAGATTTTTAAATATTCGGATCTATAAGATATTTAAGGGAATTAATGTTGTTCAATCATGACATTCAATCTGACTTCATGATCCCACATGGGGTTTTCTTTAGCCAAGATACTGGAGTGGTTTCACATTTCTTTCTCCAACTCATTGTACAGATGAAGGAAACTGAAGCAAAAAGGGTTAAATATACCTGTTCAGGGTCACAGAATATCTAATGTCTGAATCTAGGTTTGAACTCAGGAAGATAAATATTTGAAGGACTGGCACTGTGCCATGTAGTGGTCCCTGGGAAAATTAGCATCTAAGACCAATAAATATTCTACTTACAGATGAACACCTGATAGATTGACCCAAATCATTAAACATCACACCATAAATGTATAAGGAATGAAGAGGAACTCAGACTTGGGAAGGTGCATGAATTAATGCCAAATAAAGGAGTGAATTTAGGGGGAAAATATACTCAACCATTAACAAGTATAAAAATACTCAATCATGGTCAGAGAAAATAAGAGAATTTACTTCCTTCTTTAAAGGGAGGTGAAAGAAACTTCGGATATATGGGTATGATGGCATCATGCAGTTGATTTGTGGATCAAGGGTTATAGTGTAGGTTGTATATTGAGAATGAATAGGAGATAAGATTTAAGGAAATGACCAAGAGGACCTCAGACAAAGCCTTTGGGGATAACCTGTAGTAAAGAGTGGCTTTCATAGGTAAAGAATCTTTGAAGACTGAGGAAGAAAGCTGAATTACAGAGGAGGAGAACCAGCAGAAAAGTGATTAGATTGTGCAATTAAAAGACCTTTGGTAATTTTGGAGAGAGAATCAGTTGAATGATGAGGTTAGAAAACCAGGTTGCAGAAAGTTTAGAAAAGAGTGAAAGGAAAATGACATGGTGATGCTTAGTGTACTGATTCTTTTCTCAAGGAGTTTAGCTAAGAAACATAGCGTGCTAGGCATGCTAATGAAAGTTTTTAAAGAATGTTTATAGGCAACAGGAAGGAGCCAGTAGATCGGGTGAAATTGAGGATAAAAGAATAGGAATGTCTGTTTCTAGAGAAGATAGGAGGGAATGTGTAACCAAGAGTGAGATGGGGTTGATCCACCTTCTCAGGAAAAAAAGCCTTTTCAGCTGAGACAGGAGAGTAGACAGAAGGGAGCTCCTGACAAAAAAAACCTTGATTATTTTGATGTGTTAAAGATTCTAAGCAGAAAGGTTATATGGAGGGGTTGCACTGGGACGTTTGGAATAGCCACTATTGAGAATGGGATAGTGAGTCAATTAGGAGTAGGATTGTCTTTTTTTGGTGAGGTTTCAGTTGACATTTCATTACAAATTTGTAGTGACCACAGTCAGTATAGTAGGAATAACCCAGGGTTGAAATTTGGCAAAATATAATAGGTGATAGCATAAAGTAGCTGGGCTTGAGATAGAGAAGGGATGACAAGGTAGCAAGATAGCCAGTGATGTCCTTGAAAAGAACTGAAAGGTAGAAGGAAAAGAAGTCATAAGACAAAGAACATGGTTAGACTGTCTTAAGGTAGGGGAAAGGTTAAATGATAAGACAATAGATAAAAGTATTTAATCAATATTTTCATTCCATAAGCAAGAGTATAAATACAAAATAGCTTATATTTTAAAAATGACTATTTCATGAAAACCCTGTAGAAACATGTAGCCTACTTGTGGTTCATGGCCAGCCTCTGAGAATAACTGATTTTAGGCATAGAGTTTAAAACAAGACCTCAGAGACCATCTATTTCAACTCTCTCATTTTACATATGTGGAACAGATCCATTAAGATTAAATGATTTGCTAAAGAATGAAGCTTTCTATTGGACTCAAATCCAATCTTTTCAACTCCAAATCTATTGCACTTTCTATTAACAGTGTCAAATTCAAATAGAAATGGGGATTGCTGAATCATACATGCAGATCCCTGTGGACACGTTGACTTAGAAAGCCACATGTTAGCATTATCTGCATTCTATTATATTTTAACTTATTTTCTTAAGTATTTCCCAATTACATTTTAATCTAGTTTCATACTGAGGAGACTTGTAGCTGGGATATAGCTATGGGCTGTATTTCTGGTATAGCTATGGGCTGTATTTCTGGTATACCTGCATTAAGACATAACCTGTAGGGAAGCTGTCATACTTTTTAGTTAATCTTGCTTATACTTATATACATTTTTGTATGTCTATGATATTAGAACAGGGCTTTTAAAACTTTTTCCACTTGGAACCCTTTGTGAAATTTTTACATGACCCTGGTACATCATAATAGTGATCATAGTAATCATAATTTCATGTAATTAGTAATAGTAATAGTAATAGTAAATTATACATTTTTGTATGTCTATGATATTATAGCAGGGCTTTTAAAACTTTTTTCATTTGTAACCCTTTGTGAAATTTTTACATGACCCTGGTACATCATAATAGTGATCATAGTAATCATAATTTCATGTAATTAGTAATAGTAATAGTAAATCATAATTTCATGATCCTCACATTCAGTTATTAGACCCTATATGGGGTCATGAACCACAATTTAAGAAATTGGGATTTTAAAGAATTACATATTTAAAGAATCTCCATTTCTTTTGTTTAGCAAATATTAAATTGGCACAGCTATATTTAGGGGGAAAAAGATTTTGATTGGGCAAATCAAATGTATTTTGTTTGCATTAAAAAGAACTATTTACATCAGACTTTGGAGCAAAGGGTCATGTTATATTTTTCTGTCACTACTAATTATATTAGTGAAATACAGTTGTCTTTAGCATAACCTAGGCATCATCAAACAATCATTTTGAGGCCTACTAGGAGACCCAACTTTGTAGAGGGTCGGAACTCTGGAAAATTATATTTGAAACGAGGTGTTAACTCAGTGGAATTGATGAGATAATGGGTCTCTAGTGCACATATATCTAGTATGATATGATGATATAATCACTCTGTTTTGATATGATATAATCACTCTAGATTGGCTTATACTCAGTATACTGTAATAATATAATTTTAATAGGATATTTAAGGGCTGAGAGAACTGGGGCCAAAGTCAGACTCAGACTGAGACTGGTTGAGACTGTCAGACTGTCAGACTGCTGAAGGAGACTGGGTCAGACTATGACAGACACAATCTATGAAGGAGACAATAAAGACTTTGGACTCTATTCTTGTCCATCCTCATGATGACTATGCTGCTGAGACCAAGGCCCTTCAGAAGGACCTCCAGAAAGCTAGCCCGAACATTACATACACAACTTGGTCCTTCTTTTTTTGAAATCTTCTTGTGACAGGACTCTAATTTTTATTGTGTCTAAAATGGAAGAGAAAATTCCATATTAAGAAATAAGCAACCAGGAAATTTTAAACCAAGAAAAGCCCTGCGAGTCAGTAAAAGACAACACTAATTCCATGAATTTTTTTTCCAGAAATGTACTTAACAATCTTTCAATTGTATAAAACATGAAAATCAAATCTTCATTCTTATGATTCAAATGGCACAGCCCACAGAAGTTGTTATGAGCCAACAGAATTTTGGAATAGTTTTCCTTTTTCCTTTTCTTTTCCTTTCCTCTCCCTTTCCCTTTCTTCCTTCTTTGTTTCCTTCTCTTCTTTCCTCTCCTTCTCTCCTTCCTATTTCTTTATTCCTTTCTTTTTTGCTGTTAAAAAATCGACAAGTCAGCAACACCCCTTTAAGATTTTATTAGTTTCCCAAGTCTCCAGAATAGTGTGACTCTTTCATGCTAGCTGAAATGAACAAAGGAATGAATGAAAATGGGGAGTACTTACTACTTGACAAGTACTTGGATTAGCTAGCACTAGAAATACAAATGCAAAAATAAAAGATTCTGTCCCCCAGTGTTTATATTTTAGCAAGGGGAGATAGCACTCCCAGAAGCAGTTAGGTGCTTGCCTTGGTGGTACTTTGTTGGGCCTGGGATCAAGAAGATCTGAGTTCAAATCAGCCTCAGATATATAGTAGGTATATTATAGTGGGTTAAATTAATTAAAAACACTTAACCCAGTTTGCCTCAGTTTTTTCATCTGCAAAGTCAATTAGAGAAGGGTATGGCAAACTACTACAGTATATTTGACAAGAAAACCTCAAATGGGATCACAAAGAATTAAACACAACTAAAATGACTTAATAACATATCCCAAGGGTGGTAAAGGAGGAATATTTTCATATAGAAAATTACTGGGCTTTATCAGGGAACCATAAAAAATGAATATTAACACACCTTTTCCAGAAGCAGTGATAATTGACTTGATTATTTATGTTTACAGAATCAGAAAATTGAGGAGGAGGGGAATACATGCTACTCACATAGCATGTGGTGACTGGTGAAGTTCTGGCATGAAGCATATTCTAATTCTAAGCCAGATGTAGCAGAAAACTGAGACAACCCATCAATAAGAAAAATGGGACCTCAGGGTGGGAGTTCTCAGAAAGACAGGATTAAATCGCCTAGGCCTGATTTGGGAGCGTTGAAGCGGGTGAGAAATTTGGAAAGTGAAATAAGGCATATCAAGAACCCAGCCTTCACTGTGTAGTAGGCAGATTGAGGTAACTACCATTTAAGACAATGAGGCTCCCAGGATGGGCATTCTGGTTATAAAAGGATTAATTTCTCTAGGGCTTGGTTATTACTATGATTACAAATCCAGATAATGTGAGAGTGGGAGAAAATCTAGAGAGGAAGACTATAAAAGCATTTTTGATGTGGATTTATAATTAAATTTTTTGACTAACTTGAAACAAAACAAAAAAAAATCACCTGGGCTTCCACTTAAGATGATGACAACAGAGTTTTTAATGGAACTTAGTTTTCCCACGAACACTTCAGGACTAGACAAAAAAGTTGGCTAGAAACCTGTGGGTGTTCTAATTAGAAGCACACCCAGGCAAACTGAATGGGGCCTTGAAACTAGTAGGACTTTGGAATGTTGAGATATTTGGAACAGCACTGGAGGAATAAAGCAAGCTCCCATAAGTTACTGTACAGGGAAACAAAGCTTCATCCTTTCTAACCACCCTGAAAAAACTAGTGTTCCTTTCTGGCCGAAGCAGGATAAAGGACCAGCCAAAACACCCAGGAAACCTGCACAAGAGGTCTCAGACTAGTATGATCTCTGACATACATTTGGGGCCTGCCAGAACCATCTCTCGGAATGGAGCCACTTCTGGCCTGAGGAATGTACAGAGAAGGAGACAGAGATGGGGACCTTCTGTCAGCTAATGTAAAAAATTTCTGCTGCATGTCAGTTCCAAGTGAGGAACCCAACAGGTCATAGGGTCTCATACTAGTAATGGTAACTGAAGGGTTTTTGCTTTTTAAAGCTCACCAATGGGCATGAAAAGATACATAAAGCCGAAGAATCATTTCAGTCTCAGGTTTCTTTGAGCCAGTTCATATGCTTTAGAGCTCAGCTTCTTAAACTGTGATTCACAACCCTATATGGCGTCTCAGAACCAATATTTGATTTGTATATCTATTTTATGTTCCTATATGTCCAGGGTTATATAAAGATTTCTTGGGCAAAAAAGGGTTGCTAGTGGAAAAAAGTTTTAAGAAGCCCTTCTCTAAAGGTTCTGTTCAATCAGTGCTCCACTCCACCAACACCTTTCACCTTCCCTTCATTGAAATTTCTGTCAAGAGAATTATAGATCAGATCTGGAAATAAGAAAAGCTGTCTCTTTTTAAAAACTAATTTATCCAACCAGCTTACATTTTTACCAACTGTATTTTGGCACATTTGTAAATTTACCAATTCTAAAAAGGTCTCTAGGTTCTCAGGGAAACTCTGAAACTCCAGCTGTCTCCCTTCCTGTCCTGAAATGCCATATTAAAAAATCCCAAGGAGTCCATCCATAACAGTTCCTAGACAAATCCCAAATTAACAGTTTTTAGAGAATGTCTGGAATTTGGGTAACCAGAGATTCTACTAAAAAAGCTATTAGAAATAATTCATAATTTTAGCAAAGTAGCTGGCTACAAAATAAATCCCCATAAATCCTCAGCATTTTTATACATCTCCAACAAAACTCAACAGCAAAAGATACAAAGAGAAATTCCATTCAGAATAACTGTTGATACCATAAAATATTTGGGAATCTATCTACCAAAGGAAAGTCAGGAATTATATGAGCAAAATTATAAAAAAGTCTCCACACAAATAAAGTCAGACTTAAATAATTGGAAAAATATCAAGTGCTCTTGGATCGGCCGAGCGAACATAATAAAGATGACAATACTCCCTAAACTAATCTGTTTATTTAGTGCTATACCAATCAGACTTCCAAGAAAATATTTTAATGATCTAGAAAAAATAACAAAATTCATATGGAACAATAAAAAGTCGAGAATCTCCAGGGAATTAATGAAAAAAAAATCAAATGAAGGTGGCCTAGCTGTACCTGATCTAAAATTATATTATAAAGCAGCAGTCACCAAAACCATTTGGTATTGGCTAAGAAATAGATTAGTGGATCAGTGGAAAAGGTTAGGTTCACAAGACAGAATAGTCAACTATAGCAATCTAGTGTTTGACAAACCCAAAGCCCCTAACTTCTGGGAAAAGAATTCATTATTTGATAAAAACTGCTGGGATAATTGGAAATTAGTATGGCAGAAATTAGGCATGGACCCACACTTAACACCATATACCAAGATAAGATCAAAATGGGTCCATGACCTAGGCATAAAGAACGAGATTATAAATAAATTAGAGGAACATAGAATAGTTTATCTCTCAGACTTGTGGAGGAGAAAGAAATTTGTGACCAAAGATGAACTAGAGACCATTACTGATCACAAAATAGAAAATTTTGATTACATCAAATTAAAAAGCCTTGTACAAACAAAACTAATGCAAACAAGATTAGAAGGGAAGCAACAAACTGGGAAAACATCTTCACAGTTAAAGGTTCTGATAAAGGCCTCATTTCTAAAATATATAGAGAACTGACTCAAATTTATAAGAAATCAAGCCATTCTCCAATTGATAAATGGTCAAAGGATATGAACAGACAATTTTCAGAGGATGAAATTGAAACTATTACCACTCATATAAAAGAGTGTTCCAAATCATTATTGATCAGAGAAATGCAAATTAAGACAACTCTGAGATACCACTACACACCTGTCAGATTGGCTAAGATGACAGGAAAAAATAATAATGAATGTTGGAGGGGATGCGGGAAAACTGGGACACTAATGCATTGTTGGTGGAGTTGTGAACGAATCCAACCATTCTGGAGAGCAATCTGGAATTATGTCCAAAAAATTATCAAATTGTGCATACCCTTTGATCCAGCAGTGCTTCTATTGGGCTTATATCCCAAAGAAATACTAAAGAAGGGAAAGGGACCTGTATGTGCCAAAATGTTTGTAGCAGCCCTATTTGTAGTGGCTAGAAACTGGAAAATGAATGGATGCCCATCAATTGGAGAATGGCTGGGTAAATTGTGGTATATGAATGTTATGGAATATTATTGTTCAGTAAGAAATGACCAGCAGGATGAATACAGAGAGGACTGGCGAGACTTACATGAACTGATGCTAAGTGAAATGAGCAGAACCAGGAGATCATTATACACTTCGACAACGATATTGTATGAGGACATATTTTGATGGAAGTGGATTTCTTTGACAAAGAGACCTAAGTTTCAATTGATAAATGACGGACAAAAGCAGCTACACCCAAAGAACGAACACTGGGAAACGAATGTGAACTATCTGCATTTTAGTTTTTCTTCCCAGGTTATTTATACCTTCTGAATCCAATTCTCCTTATGCAACAAGAGAACTGTTCGGTTCTGCAAACATATATTGTATCTAGGATATACTGCAACATATCCAACATATAAAGGACTGCTTGCCATCTAGGGGAGGGGGTGGAGGGAGGGAGGGGAAAAAAAAATCGGAAAAGAAACGAGTGCAAGGGATAATGTTGTCAATATAAAGTAATCATTAAAAAAAAAACTAATTTATCCAACCAGCTTACAGTTTTTACCAACTATATTTTGGCACATTTGTAAATTTACCAATTCTAAAAAGGTCTCTAGGTTCTCAGGGAAACTCTGAAACTCCAGCTGTCTCCCTTCCTGTCCTGAAATGCCATATTAAAAAATCCCAAGGAGTCCATCCATAACAGTTCCTAGACAAATCCCAAATTAACAGTTTTTAGAGAATGTCTGGAATTAGGGTAACCACTTAGGTGACCATTGAAATAATTCAGAGAAGAGGTGATAAAAACTTAAACTACGTTGATTGTGATGAGATGTAGGTAAGAGAAGAGAGAGTACATAACAGATTCTAGGAAGACAGAAGAGAACGGAAAATACATAACAGATACTATGAAGACCAGAATCAGTAAAATTTGTCAATTGATTAGATATGTGGGGTGAGAAAAAATGAGTTATTAGGACATAAATATACAATTGGGTAATTCTTGAGAAACTATCTAGTCCAACCATTTCATTTTACAAATGATCAAATGGGCTCAGGGAGAAGTTGATTGTCCCATGTTGCACAGTTGGTAGTAACTGTTAGAGGAAGGATTTGAAACTAGGTTTCAGGTTCTTTGATGTCAATGTCAGAGCACTTTCCCCGGTATCAACCTAATTAATAAATTGATTTTTAATACCCAGAAATTTTGTTTCATGGAATTTTATTTGCCATATCACCCAGGAAAAGGTCCCCTTTTGCCAAAAGTTACTAGCTCACTCTTTGCCTGAGAACTGCATGCAGCCTTCTGCTTCCCTGGAATCATTTCCTAGCACTATCTTCACCCTGGAACTGTGCCCCAGAACTATGTATGGGCAAGAGAGTTGTGAACCAGTACTAGCTGTACCAGTTCCAACAAAGGGTGCACTATAATCTTTGTCTGACTGCTTGTCAAACAGACTACCCTATCTTCTCTGGGCTGAGAGTTGTTGATGCTGTTGTGGGTTCCAGATAGGTCTCCATCTTAAGTGTCAGAGATTTTTCTGGCTGACCTCTTAAAATTTTCTTGGGCTAGAAAAAAGTTTCACTCTGACCTTTTGTTGAGGTGTTACTTTAAAGTTATTTGGGGAGGAATGTTAGGAGAATTCAACTGAGTGGCTGTCCTTAATCTGCCATCTTGGCCCCTTTAATATGTACCTTAAATTTTATTTGGGGATTAATTATTAAATCTATCTACTTTCTTTCCTCTAGCTTCTGGCCTTATCTATTGAAACTACTCTTTCCAAAGTCATTCCTGATCTCTTAAATACCAAATCTAATGCCCTTTTCTCAGTCTTCATTCTCTGACTTCTCTGCAAACTTTGACACTGTTGCTCACTCTCTCTTCCTTGATACACTCTTCTCTAAGTTTTCTGGACATTACTCTCTCCTGGTTTTCTTCCTACCTATCTAACAACTCTTCCTCTATTTCCTTTGCTAGATGCTCCTCCAGACCACACCCTCTAAGCATAGATGTCCCACAGGATTTTATTCTGGATCCTCTTCTCTTCACCCTCTATTCTCCTTCACTTGGTGATCTCACCAATGGTTTAATTGCCACCTTTAAGCAGATAATTCCAAAATCTACTTTTCTTGCCCTAATCTCTGATGATCTCTAATCTCACATTTCCAGCTGCCTTTCAGTTATCTCAAACTGGATGTCCACTAGACATTTTAAAATCAACATGCCCCAAAATAGAGCCCATTATCTTTTCCCCAAAACTTCCCTCCCTCTTTCCTTCCCTATTACTATAGAAGACAACAGCATCCTCCCAACCCTTAAGGCTTACAACCTAGGAGTCATCCCGGATGCCTTACTATATCTCACCCCACACATGAGAGTTACCTATTTTTTCATCTTTACAATATCTCTTGATTATGACCTCTTCCTCCTCTGACACTACTGCCACTCTAGTGCAGACCCTCATTGAAAACCCAGAGCCTGCTGGGGGCTCTTCCTGACTTATGTCTCTGCCCACTCCAATCCCTCTCCATTTGACCACTAAAGTGATTTTCCTAAAACAGAAGTCTGATCATGTCACTTTACTCAGTAAGCTCCAATGACTCCCTATTGCTTGTAGGAACAAATATAAAATGTTCAGTTTGACATTCAAAGCCCTTCCTAAGCTAGCCTCTTCCAGGCTTTCCAGACCTCTTGCACGTTACTTATTTGTACTCTTTGATCCAGTGCTGAATTCCTGGCTGTTTCATGAACAAGACACTTCATCTACTCTGAGCATGTTCTCTAGCTGTTCCTCTCCCCTCCTCATGCCCGGATGTTCTCCCTCCCCTGCTCCTACTACTGACTTAAATAAAATCTCACCACCTACAGGAAAACTTTTGCAACCCCTATTAATTTCAGCGCCTTCTTTATTTTGTATATAACTTGCTTTATGTGCTTTATCCTTCATTAGATTGTAAATTCCTTGTGGTCCAGGACTTTCTTTTGTGTCTTTTTTGTATTCCCAGCACTTGATATAGTGCCTGGCACATAGTAGGTGCTTAATAAGCCAAAATTGAATTGAGCCAAAAATTTTTTTTCCATTCAAAATACTGGTACTTGATCTTTTTGAACAGAAAGGTCATGATGTTTAATCATTCAGCTGTGTCCAAATTTTTATGATCCCACAGACCACAGCACTCCACACCCTTCACTCTACTATCTCTCAAAGTCTGTCCAAGTTCTTGTTTGTTGTTTCCATGACATTCATCTTTTGTGTTCAATCTTTCCCAACATAAGGGTCTTTTCTAATAAGTCCTTGTCTTTTTCATTATATAGCCAAAATATTTAAGCTTCAGTTTCAGTATTTGATCTTCCAGTGGATAGTTTGAATTAATTTCTTTTAAGTATTGGCTGATTTTCTTTCCTTGCTCTCTAGAAGACTCTTAGTTTTTTCTCCAACACCACAGTTCAAAACTGTCAATTCTGCAGCATTCAGATTTCTTAATATATTTCACAGCCACATATTGGTACTGCGGTAGATAGAGATTGACATCAAATTTGTCTATTTGTTAACAGCTTGGATTAGTAAGGAGTTAGAAAGCTATAATTAGCTGTCTTCAAAGAAAGGCGATTGAGTTCATTTATTCACACAATATCTACTCAATTATTAGAGATAATGAGGTGCTGGTTATAAAAACAATCAAAAGGATTAATTAGATAATTTCAGATAATTCTTAAAGAAAAGTTTGATAGGTCACAATCTCTCAGTTTCATCATCTGGAAATGAGAAGGGTGGCAGCAAATTGGCAAAGTTAACAAATGAAGAAAATAATGGAGGAAATTCTTGAGGAATACAAGCACAATTATATGCCATTTGAGTAATTGTGAATTAGCCCAGTCATCTTGGAAGCAATATGTGATTATACAAAAAAGTTATTAAAATGTTCATATCCTTTGACCCCAAAGTTCCCCCAAGGAGGTTAAAGATAGAAATGTATTATTTTTACCAAAATATTCAAAGCAGTACTGTGTGGTACTGGTAGCAAAAAATTGAAAATAAAGCAAGGGCTCATTGAATGGGGAATGGTTAAAAAAATTGTTTTATTATAATATAATGGACTGAAAAAAATAATAATACATAAGAATAATTCAGAGAAGCATGGGAAGATTTGTATGAATTGATGCAGAGTCAAGAAAGAAGAACCAGGAAAACAAAATACACTATATTATAATGATAACAACAGTGTAGGGAAGAATGAAACAACAAAACCAAAACTGAATGCTGTGATCAAACTTGAAAAGAAAATATATCTCTATTTGTTTGCAGAGGCAGTGTAGAATATTGCATATACTATCAGACTTAGTTGATGTGGTGATCAATTTTGCTGGATACGCTTTTCTTTTTTTGTTCTTTGTTTATGAAGGATGACTCACTGAGCAGGGGACGTATATTCAAATGTAAAGGTGATACAAAAGTTATTAATATGAATTTGAGGAGAAAGTAGAATTGATGACATTCAAGAACCTGTTGGCTCTGATGTTATGTAATAAACATGTTTAGAAAGCAACCACTTGAGGAAAGGTGCCTCCTATGTTTCTTATGAACAGCATATGACAATATATGTAAGGTGTTTCCCAAACCTGAAATGGATATATGTATGTCAGCAGTTCTTTTTTTTCTAGTACTATATTTACTTTTAGAACTTAGATTGAAATGATCACCAGAGGGCAGCAGAAACCCAGCATAAAATAGCAATATTTAATAGGATGGGAAACATATATGGCCATTTTTCTCACTTTATATTTTTCTCTTTGTAGCAAATTAATTTTTTCAAAGGAAAAAAAAAAACAATTGAATTGTTCCCAGAGAATGAGAATTGTTAGAGAGGTGAATGGAGGTAGAACTTTTTTGATTATATAAACATTTTGAAAAAACCTTTGTGTGATTGTGAATTGGGATCCTCAGAGTTATTTCCCAGTCTTTCAAAAATATTGTTAATAACACCTACATAATTATATGATATTATTAAAAGTTGAAACTTGGTCTTAATTCATCCATATGTCTACATACACATAAATACATCTGTGTGTTTGTCTTTGTGTGTGTATGCGTGCATATTTGTGTGTATGTGTGTGGTAGCTTGTAAAGGGCTGAAACTCTAAGCAAATGCACTTTACTTATTGGACAAATACTCTATTGACATATGCTTGGAAAATGGTCTGCCCCACTATACTGTACTGGCTCGATCTTTTGGTGTATACAGAGAATTGGAGGAGCGATTAGAGGGTGGAGTAAGACAAGCCAGAGTGACTTCTGGCCAGGAGACGAAGAGGAGAGGTCGGCCATTCCTCTCACTTCGACCAAGAATAAAGACCAAGGACTTTTGCTTATCCTGACTCCGGCTGATTCTAAAGTATCCAGGGTGCTAACTTGGTCTTCACATTGTAGCTAGCCGTGGAGTCAGGATCAGAAAGCATAATGTTCAAGTTGAACCTCTGACATATATAGACTGAAAAATATTTGGGCAAATCCCTTTCAATGTCCTATATAACTTTCTACTGTACCATGTAACATATTTCCAAGATTATAAATTGATTTAAGACTATGAACAGTTGCTGATTAACATCTGTACTGGAGGTGTTTCTGCCAGGAATTCCTGATACCAATGAAATTAACAGTCCAGACTTTAAAAACATATAAACTATTGTAGTTAAATATATATGCTTTAGAGAGCAGAGAGTATTTTGCTTTTGTACTTGAATTTTAAATGTAATTTTCTATATAAGCCATGTTCTCTTGGCTTGATAGGCCACTCACTCACTTTTATCCATGCACATTTGTACATCTTTTTTACGTTCTTGATCAGTATATATTTCCAGGTAATCTTCTAACAAGATGGATGAGTAGGCCTTTTCTTCAGGTCCCAATAATTTCTTCCCCAAACCTGAAAAAAGGAGGAATTATGTTCTAAAGTTATAGTAATTACAGCTCTTTCCAGATGATAAGGAAGCAAGATGTACAAGGTAAATGCCTTATGAATTAAGAATGCATAATAACCAACCAGAAAGTACTTATTCAGTTATATTGATTTATTGAACATCAAGAAGAAAGAAGTTTGAAATAAAAGACAATTAGAAAGAGCAAATTTAAAGTAATTAACATCAATTTAATACCATACTTATCTTACATCTCTCAGAATGTAAAATAGATTGTGTGGATTTGGAAAGTACCCCATTAAAAACCAAAACAGTATTAACAAAACATAGGACTTATCATGCTAAGACAGCTATGGAAAGATGAACATCCAAAAGGAAGAAAAATATTGATAAGGGCTCTTCAAGCACATGATAAATAGGCCAGCCACCTCCTGAAATACTTTTGGAATAAGAAAACATCATTTAATCAGACAAGAGTATATAGAATGATAAGAGGTATGTGCATAAGAGAGAATTCTATGGAATCTATATAATAAAAGTCCAAGAGTGGAATCAAAAATGTCTTTTATGCATTACATTGTTACGGACTCAGCCAACAATATATTATCAAAAAAGATAGCTAGGTACGATGAGATTGCACAGAGGATAGAGCACTGGTCTTGGAATTAGGAGGACCTGAATTCAAATCCAGCCTTAGACTCTTGACACTTATTCATTGTGTGACCCTGGACAAGTCCCTTAACCGCAGTTGCCTCGCTACTCCCTGCCCACCCCCAAAAAAACAGAACAAGTGACTCATGTACATTTGTTTGTCAAAATGTAAAACTTTATTAGACCATCTCAGGACTAGGTCATTGCCACCATACTCTACAGAAGAGTTATCCTTAATTTAATGATCAGTGTAGATTATGCAATAAACTGTTGGGAATTGTATTGTTTAACATTAAAGGCTAACAAGTTAGTGACAATATCTTGCAAGACATAGGCTGATGGTTAGAATTATACATCTGAAGCATATTCTCTTTCACAGATTGACAGATGAGAAATTCCAATATTAGAAACACAGATTTCAAAATATCCTAGATAATTTCTTTTTTTTTAAAAAATAATTATTTATTAATTAAATTAAATTATAAAGTTATAATTAAACTTTTTCTTGACAGAACCCATGCCTAGGTAATTTTTTTTTCTTTTTTACAACATTATCCCTTGCACTCATTTCTGTTCTGACTTTTCACCCTCCCATCACTCCCTCCCCTAGATGGTAGGCAGTCCTATACATGTTAAATATGTCACAGTATATCCTAGATACAGTATATGTATGCAGAACCCGAACAGTTCTCTTGTTGCATAGGAAGAGTTGGATTCAGAAGGTAAAAATAACCCGGGAAGAAAAACAAAAATGCATACAGTTTACATTCATTTCCCAGTGTTCTTTCTTTGGGTGTAGCTGCTTCTGTCCAGCATTGATCAGTTGAAACTGAATTAGATCTTCTTTTTGTCGAAGAAATCCACTTCCATCAGAATACATCCTCATACAGTATCATTGTTGAAGTGTATAATGATCTGGTTCTGCTCATTTCACTTAGCATCACTTCATGTAAGTCTCTCCAAGCGTCTCTGTATTCATCCTGCTGGTCATTCCTTACAGAACAATAATATTCCATAGCATTCATATACAATAGTTTATTTAGCCATTCTCCAATTGATGGGCATCCACTCAGTTTCCAGCTTCTAGCCACTACAAACAGGGCTGCCACAAACATTTTGGCACATACAGGTCCCTTTCCCTTCTTTAGTATCTCTTTGGGGAATAAGCCCAGTAGTAGCACTGCTGGATCAAAGGGTATGCACAGTTTGTTAACTTTTTGAGCATATTTCCAAATGGTTGGATCTGCTCACAGTTCCACCAACAATGTATCAGTGTCCCAGTTTTCCCGCATCTCCTCCAACATTCTGCATTATTTTTTCCTGTCATCTTAGCCAATCTGACATATCCTAGATAATTTCAATCACTGTATTATTCTGGAACCATTCTATTATCATAGAAGATAATGTTATTATAGAACATGCCTGTGATCAGTAAAGTTTAACATGATTCATAAAAATTTAAGTACAAACTTTCTAATGAACATAATTTCAAACATGCACAATATCAAAGCTCCATGAAATAAAAAGTTTTCAAAGACTAATAGAATTTTGGCTGAGGAGATTAAAAATCACTTGCAAATAAGATAAAGTATATATCAACCTTATCTTTCTTCTCATTGTATTTGTTCTCCTTCTTTTTGGAAGCCTCTCATTTTATTTAGTCCTTCATCAATCCCAAACCATGCAATATTTTCTTGCCTTGGCAGATAAGTCAAAAACTCCAAATCATTGAAATCCATTAAGGTCTAGACTGTTTCTCCCCTTTAAAAGATGTGTATCTAAATGATACATTAAATAATGATGATGATAAAATAATAAAAATGTTATTTATACTGTGACTTTCTTTTTTTTTTATTATAGCTCTTTATTTACAAGATATATACATGAGTAATTTTTCAGCATTGACAATTGCAAAACCTTTTGTTCCAACTTTTTCCCTCCTTCCCCCAACCCTTCCCCTAGAAGGCAGGTTGACCAATACATCATACTGTGACTTTCTAATCTACCATATTCAGTTTCTATTTTGTTTACTAAAAAGGATCAAGTTCTTTTAAGTCACAACTGTTCAGGATTTCATTATAACTGTTATAAGGGAAAAGCAATACCCTCAGGGATGCTGGAGACATTCATCTATATTTTTCAAAGTAATATCTACAAGACAGTTTTATCTTTCATAGGTCCTGTACAAATTCAAGGTATATTAAGTACATTTATTTGCATAAATGCTAATCAAACCAACTCTTTAGATGTGCAAAATTGATGTTTTATCAGAGGAACTTCTTAGTGCTTACTATCATCTTTAAATTTCAAAATTTGCCTTTAAACTTTGTTTTATCCTGGCAGATCTTTGTGCAAAACCTTAGTTATAGTCAAGAAAAACATCATTTTGCAGACCAGCTTACCATAACCACACAGTTCTACATTCATGTAAGCTGTTCATGAAAGCACTACTGTGCCTTTAGATCAAGAAAAAAAAAAATTGACTGAGTTGGTGCCTCAGCATTTTGACTATAATTATATAATCACTGACACGAGGTAATTAATAACAAGGCACATGGTCCCCCACACCACAAATTAAGATTCAGCATTTGTCCTAGCATCACTATATTAGCATTACCTAATTAGCACTGCCTAAGGAGATAGCATTAAGAATTTGAGTTTTTAAGATATGTGACTTTAAATAGTGTTTGATTCATAGAGGACTGGTCTCAGGAGAAGGATAGGTATATAATCATCTATGTGGTATAGTTTCAGGGATACAAGAAAGGGAAATGTCTTACTCAAAATGGCCTTGTTTACTTAGCTGATATCTTAACAAGTATCAAAGTCTTTCTTACAAGTTGATTGGGATTTAACATACTCTGGACTAGGAATTCTTGACAATATAGGTGCCTGAACAGGAGATAGATCACCAAACTCCCATAAACTTACTCCACCAAAATCCTGAAGTGAATGATTAAGAAATCTAATAATAAAAGAAATTCAATGAAAAACTATTCAGTCAAAAATTATAAAGTGATTTCTTCCACTCTAGAACTGCATTAAAAAAACAAAACAAAACAAACAAACTCAGAGGAAACAGGAAAAGAAACACCTCTAGCAAAGCTTGCAATGCCCTATGGTGTACCAGACATAGGATACATGTAGCCTGAAAGACTCCATATCCATAAGCAGCAAAAGCAAAACGCTTTTCTTAGGAAGTAAGTCTCAAGGAGTTGTAGCTGGCTACAGCTAGCCCTAGGCCACAGGGTTCAGATTGTTATAGCTCAAACTTAAGGTCTCTGAGGTTCCTAATGCTCTGTCTGGAGATGCCAGAGAAGGCCCCTAAAGTCCAGCTCCCTGAACCTCAAAAACCCAAGAGGTACAGGTCAGTGCAAAAACTAACTGACCCAGGGTAAGACCACACAGGGCTACCACCACACTCAAAAGAACATTAAGGGATAGAGCTCAGCCTTGGAACAAAGTCCCAATTTAGGAACTGAAGCTGGAGAAATGAGTAAAGTAGAGGAAACACCAATCACATAAAAAATTATTGCAAATCTAGATATGAGACAGCAACTCTGTAACAAGTGTAAACAAAAGACTGAAAAGGAAAAAAAAAAGAATTCCCCCAAGGGCAAGATGAATACCTACCCAGATTAATAGAAATGAAGCAGGGAAGTAAAAATGAAATAAAAGCTCTAGAAAAAAGGGAGTATAAGTATCTTCAAAGAGAAAGTGGTAAGGCTTACCTAAGAAACTGAATAACTGAAATCCAGAATGATCCAAATAGAAACTATTGACTCAGAAATAGAAAAAATATTCTAACAAGATTGAAAGGTTGAAAAGAAAAACTAGGATATCTGATATTAAATACAATCGAACTAGAAAACAGATCTAGGAGGAATCATTTAAGAATGACTTAAATAATTTAAATGACTTAAGAATGAGTTAAGAATTAAAAATCACTCTCAGAAAACATGATTAGAAAATCTTGAAACTATATTTCAGAAATTCAAATCTATTAGAATCAAAGGCCAAAATAAAGAAAGGAAAAATCCATCATTCTTCTCCTTAAAGAAATTCTCAAAAGAGAAAGTCGTCCCAGGAAGGCCTTTGCCAAAATCCAGAGTTCCAGTGTCTATCCAAAAAAAAAATGTAAGCCCCCAGAAAGAAGAAATTAATTACCAAAGAATTATAGTTGGGATGATATAAAACCTGGCAGCTTTTCCTCCTCAGAGGAAATTTTGGAATATGACATTCCAAAAGACAAAAGATATAAATTGACTTTCATAAATAACCTGTGAATGTTATCTTGGGGGGTGGTAGGCTTGGGGACTTTAATAGAATAGAGGGCTTTCAAATATTTTTGCTTGAAAAAATTTTGACTTATAAACACTAGAGCATTTATATGGAGAAATATGATAAAACACCAATTTACAGTAAAGGGAGAAGAAGCAGATGTCCTTCAGAACATTTATTTCTTCAAATGTTATTGAGGAAATTAAGTAAAAAGAGAGATCCTGAGGGGTGATTGCTTCTGTTCTGAGGGACAGAAAAGGGAAAAGAAGATGGAGGGTGAAGAGTATACTGGGTTGGAAAGGAGAAAGACAGAAGTGGAACCTGCTAATTTTTACTATTGGAGTGTGTCAAAAATGGTTTACAGGCATAAAAAGAGGTAGGGGGAGTGAGTATTAGGTGAATCTACTTCTTATCTGAAACAGATGAAAAAGTCCACTGTAAAAAAATGTAAACAAAGTTTGGTGTATAGATAATTAAAATTCAGCAGGGAAATAAGCAGGGATGGGGAGAAGAAATTAAAGGGCAAGATAATGGGAACAAAATTAAACAGAATTTCCTGATCCTGAAGATGGGCTTAAAAATTGAGGAAAAAGAAAAGAAATATTACCTAAGGGAGTTCCCGAGATCTCCCTTAGACAATTGATAAATGACTGGACATGTTGTGGTATATGAATGTAATGAAATATTATTGTGAAGTAAAAAATGATGAAAAAGATGATTTCAGTGAATCATTGGTAGTATGACCTGAGAGTGAAATGAGCAGAATAAGGAGAATAGAACAGCAACAGTGTACAGATAAATAAATTTGAAAAACTTAAGAACTTGGATCATTGTAATGACTAAATCATATCTCTAGAAGATCTATAATGAATCATATTACCTACATCTTGAGAGAGGGGGGATGGACACAAGATGTGGGGATGAAGGAACAAAATCTCTTACCAAGAACTCCATTGACTCACTGATGAATGCAGGAAAGATTTTACATTCTTGCAAGAATTGGTGCCTTGTGAGTAGACACACTTTTGAAACTCTAAAGACAGCATTTTATTTCCTATCCTGAAGTACAAGTCCCTTCCCTGATTCTCCATTAATTGTTTGTTATAGAAGTTACATGACAAGAATCTCTACCCCTCATTACATAGCCAATCTCTGCTTCCAAGGAGCTTCCCGTCTAGAAGGGGGGAAATAATAGGAGGACTAGGGACAAAGAAAAAAAAAAGATTCTTTTCAAATCTCAGGACACCAACTCTGATTACAAAAATCAGTCCTTGCCTCCAAGGAGCTTACATTCTTTTGGAGGAAGTTACCCTCCTACCCTTGATTATTCCTTGATGTCCCTGTGGGTTTTAGTTTTCTAATTTGTTTCATTTCTCCAATTTAATTTTCATAACTGTGGAAACCAAATGCCCATCCATTTCTCACAATTTCCTCCTTTTTTTCTTTATCAAAAATTTGTTTTTCACATCCTTTTCTGACCTGTCAAATTTGGCATATTTTTTACTTTTCACTTCATAAAAGTCTATTAACTTTTACACATATCTCTTCACACAAGAAGGATAATTAATCCCTGCATTCTCTGTTAATTCTTCTGACGGGGTTGTACTAGGAGTGAAACTATCTCCAATTATAATACATTTCCTCCTTTTTGCCAATAACCTTTCTAGAGTCATTCTATTTTCCAATGCCATTCTGCTAGTGACATCTAACTACTCTATATTCTCTTCACTGCCTCTCTGATGTAACTTATCCAATAATATTTGCTCACCAGAGTAGTAATGATCCAAATCCAAAACTAGATTTCTAGCCTTGACTTCATCTTTCATGAGTCAGTCTTACTTTCTTCATCAAATGCCAGAGTAAAAGGAATAGCCAGTTGGATCTGGCACAGGTGCCCATTCAGTTCCCAGACAGAGCAGGTTTGAGAGGGCTATCTCCACAATACCAGCCCAGATTTGCTCATCTCAGAGAGATTGCCAGAGCTACCCTCAGTTACATTCTAGGCTCAGGTACTTGCCACTGCAGCCCCTACATTTTGGAATCTTTCACCTTGCCATGAGAGACAAGCTGATTGATCTCCAAAGCTAAGGGGCTAGTATAAAGCATTGCAGTTCTACACTGCTGTTTTGGCAACAGGAGAAATTTGCTCTCATGTTTTTCCATATCCAAAGGGAGGCAACCTGTAGCACAAACATATAAATCACTTTTTGTTCAGACTTTTTGCAGAGTATTTTATCAATTCTACCCAGGTATTGATTTCTATCACTTGTCTTAAGTCCTTGACTTGATTCCAAATCTTCCTAAGAGATCTATCTAAATGTCCCTTGTAGTGAACCAAACATTATTCTAAACTGGACAGTTAGTTCCGTAAAATTCTTTTTTTTCTCTGTCAGGACACAAACACTTTTATCTATGGCTAATCAAGCCTGTATAATTTTAAAATTTGAGAGCACTAAAAGCAGAACCCTCATTCTTGGGAGGTGTGCTGATAAACCTTCTCTGAAGATTCTATAAATAACTAGTTAGGCATCATCTCTTATAGTAGACACTATATTATAACCCAAAATCAGTTTTCAGAAAGGGGGAATCCCATCAAAATAACAGAGGTAGCCACAAAATCCTTCCTTAACAGATCTCAATTATCTGTCAAAAGTAGGATATTGAAATAGAGAGATTAACCCAGACTTCTGCATGAGGCATATGTATAAAGTCTCTCTGTCAGTGGGTTTTTTTCCCCCTAGACAAGTAAACCCTCTTTTGCCTCAGAGAGGCCAATATAGATTGGCCAGTAGCTTTTCATTATAAATTATTCAAAAGAAATATACTTGTACCACAGACACAGTATACAAACCAATGTTATTTTCACATTAGTAACAAACTTAAATAAAAATGACTTTCCCATTGATGTAACAAAATATTCCATAAGTTATATCTAAGAAAACTTGAATATACTAAATTGCTCTTCTCTAAACCACAGTAAAAATGTTTCAACTTTAGTTTCAATAATCCATAAAATAACAATTAGGTCCCAAAAACAGTTGTATCAATGATTTGAAACCGTTGAGGATCTTATTTCATACAGACATATACATCTAGCAACAGATAAATGACTAGGCCAAATTCTCATTTACCTAATTATAAGATATAATGACTACATATTTTCAGATCAAAAACAGCAACCCATCACATACTTAAACTGTAATTATGTTTCAAACTGACTTGATTATAGAAACTTGCTATAAGAGGAAAAAGTAGGAGCCTGATTATAATAGTTTACAATCCCTCCTTATAGCCAACTCAGGAATCCATTTGATCAGTTTAATGGTATTTCTCTCTAATGGTGGGTTATTAATTTAATTCAGATAATCCCTCCCAAATTCAAAACTCAAAACATATCAGTTATAATCCCAAGAGATTTCATCTCAATAGTAAATTTCAATAATCAGAGGTTTTAGATCCTATTTATCCCATGTGCTGCAGAACACAGCCAAAACTAGATGTAGGACTGTCAGGTTGAAATCCTGTTCTAGGTACTTTAAGAAAGCTATGGGTCACATTTTATATCATATTCATTAAACCATGAGACCATGATGCACTTAATAAATATTAGATAATATTGCTAAATAGGTTTTGAAATGACCATTTTCAGAGAATTTGCAGTTAACCAGAAATCTAACAAACTTGTCTTCGAAGTTCCTTGCATTGCTAAGCAGTAGAACCTTTGATATAGCATCCCAAATGACTTTGCCTTAAAACAATCACAGACTTGAAAAATAAAAGAAAATATTCAGTTATTAACACCGTGTAAACATAAGCTATTCCTTTAAACAATAGAAATAATTAATGTTAAAGGAATTTCATTTAACCAACAAAGGGGGGGAGGCAGAGGTTAAGGGGTAAGCTCCAGTGGGTTTGTTTTCTCACTTCTAAGGAGTAGCCCACACCCAGTGGGGGAAAGGTGGACTAAGGCTTCATCTTCCTAAATCAACACATCACTCTGTCTCTGGTGTCTTTTCCCTTCTCCCTTCCCCCATGCCACGGGTATCTTTCCTAATATCACTAAACTTTCCCACCCGGCTTCTCCTCCTTAACAGCTAACTAACTCTTTTAGGGTGCTAAGTCCCTTTCAGGACTCAGCCTGCCAGTTAAGGAGATGCCCCAATCTCATGGGGTATTTCCTTTCTCCTGGTAAATGGCAAGTTCGCCCTTTCCATTAATTATTAAAACCTCTTTCTATGCTCTCCCACTCTATTTCATATTTACCATGCCCGGTGTCCATTTATCCCTCTATTTTGTCTGTAACTTCTTCTCTAAATAAATCTATCTTTTGCCAAAGAGAATGGCCATTGTGAATTGAATGACCGAACTCCAACTTTTGGTGCCTATCATCATTTGGAGTCGACATAACCCCCATCATTTTAGCTCCTCAAACCATATCATTTGATGCCAGCCCAACATCCTGTTCCTCTCTGTGCCCAACATCCTATTCCTCTCTATGCCCAACATCCCATTATTCTCTCTGTACCAATACGCCACTCCTTTCTCTTTGCCCAACATCATAATCCACATTAATAGTACTTATCAATTTTAGGTTTCAATATTATGACAATAACCTAAAATAACTTAATTAGCAATCTCACAATTTCCATGATAGTCAAGTAGACATAACCTAGCCTATCACAAAAATGGATAGGAATTTCATGTAATTTACAGTCAAGCTTCTAATTTTAATATACTGAAAAAAAGTTCTTTTAAAAATCAATACTTTAGCTTGTAAGATTCTAACTGAATGTTCCATTTAAACTATCAATTGCTTTTGTAAGTCAATCTTTTTTGTTCCTTGTTTTTAAAACCACCTTTTTTAAACTTTAAGGTTCACAATAGAGATATTATCTAATTAACTTTGGACCAAATTTCATAAAACTTATACATATATCCAGCAGAGCTAACAAAACTTTAAAGCATAGCTCATAATTTTTACAAATTGCCCAGTGTACAATTTAGAAAGCAACATAGTTCATGTAATTAGGAGATATAAACATGTGACCTCTTTAGGTAAATTACCAGAGAACTTTGTTTTAATAACTATTTTTTTACTTAAAATTAAATCAAATACAGATTTAAACTTCTAGTAGCAACACTTCAATATTAATGCACATGTATTTCTAAAATCTTATTCCCAAATGCATCATTTAAAAGTAATTCTGTCATATGCAATTTAAATTTAAACACACAGTAATTTAGGTCACATTTTTTGGAGAAAACTCTTCTTCTACCTCAAAAACTCCATTCTCCTAGAACCCAGAATCTTTGAAATGGCAATAAATTATTTAAGAACTGAGATGTAGACATAGGCCTTCGGGAGCAAAATAGCAATGGCTCCTATTCCCCCCTTCCCCCTAAATTTTGTACTCTTCCTTATGTAAACTGCTGTATTGGGAAGGGGGAAAGATTTAAAGTGTAAAACGGATTCCTCTAGATTTCTCCAGCTCATGTGGAGATAGAACACACCCTTTTACAGAATCCAGAGTTACCTGAGAAGAGTTTGGGACTGTGGGGGGTTGGGGAACATGGAACCCATCTAGAGAGAAACTGAGGCTGACTCCAGAGCATGGTGGCTTTGGAGAACCTACCATTTTTTGGAGAGGCTGGACTGGACTTAAGTCCACACATAGCAGCTCTGGCCATTCTCCTTTAGGGAGATAACCTTAAAAGCTTAAGAAATATTCAAGTTACTTTGCATCAAGATGCACTTTTAAACCCCAAAATGGCCATTTTTTTTACTTTGTAATTCAGCTGAATTCAGATTTACAGTTAGAGGGTACAGTAGAGGGCCTACACTAATGATTTTATACACAAATCCTAGATAAGGAAAATCCCTTTAGCATATAAGTCAACACCTTCTCTGAAGTTATAGGCTTAGTTTCCTAGAGTATTTAGATGTAAACCCTAAGCAATAAATTACTTAATCTTTTATAGCTTTACTTCTACAAGCAGAAATTCATACATCAGTTATATTAGTTTCACCTTGAATTTTGAGGCAGGCTATAGTAGAGACATCAAGCACTGACAAAAGAAAAGTCAATCAGTACCTTGTGTTATGGCTTCAGGAATACACAAGGAGCTATCACTGAAATTATGGATAGGTGGGAAGCAAGGTGGAGCCAAAATGGTAAAGAACTTGTGGGATCTTGAAAAGCTTCAGGATCTCACTTCCTGGGTACACTTTCACTATACTAGAATTGATTTTCTTGTGAATTATTTTTGTTGGGTGAAGTAAAAAATAAAGAGAACAGTGGTCTCCACTAGACAGCCAAAGATCCTTCAGAAATTTAACCCTAGGGGCAGCTAGGTGATGAACTGGATAGAGCCCTAGCTCTGAAGTCAGGGGGACCCGAATTCAAATCTGATCTCAGACACTTGACACTTCTGCTGTATGACCCTGGGCAAATCACTTAACCCCAAGGGCCTCAGCAAAAAAAAAAAAGGGGGGGGGAAGAGAGAGAGAGAGAGAGAGAGAGAGAGAGAGAGAGAGAGAGCAAGACAAAGAGACAGAGAGAGAGAGAGACAGAGAGACAGATATATATATATATATATATATATATATATATATATATATATATATAGAGAGAGAGAGAGAGAGAGAGAGAGAGAGAGAGAGAGAGAGAGAGAGAGAGAGAGAGAAATTTAACCCTATTAGGAGACAGGAGGGAGAAAAGGAATGGAAATAATTTCCTTCAAACCTGAAATGAAGTGAGTTTTTTTCCTTTTCAGAAATACTCATTTTTAATCATTCTTTTTTCAAATTTTGAAGTTCCAAATTCTTTCTTTCTTTTACCCATTGGGAAGGTAAGCAATATATCAGTTATGTATGTGAAGTCACGCAAAACTTATTTCTGTATTAGCCATGTTGCAAAAACAAAAGAAAACTGTACATACCCAGTAAAAAGCAAGAAACCTAAAGAAAGTAAAAAAAAAAATAAAAAAAAACACCCCCCAAACCACTATGCTTTAAACTGCATTCAGAGTTCCTGAGATCTCTTTGGAGGATGGATAGCATTTTTATTTTTATCATAGATTCTTTGTAATTGTCTTGGATCACTGTATTGACCAGAGTAGCCAAGTCCTCCTTCACAGCTTATCATTGTAATATTATTGCTGTTACTGTGTAAAATGTTCTTCTGTTTCTGCTCACTTACCTTTGTATTTGTTTATATTAAGGGTTCCTAGATTTTTCTGAAACCATCCTACTCATTATTTCTTATAGCACAATTAATTATATGCCATAACTTTGTTCAGTCATTCCCCAATTTATAGATATCCCCTCTGTTTCCAATTCTTTGTTACTCCTCAAAAGAACTGCTATAAATATTTTTGTATATATAGGTACTTTTCCTTTTTTTTTTTTTTTTTTTAATCCTGATGAAATAATCAAGCGAATCATCACTCTAGAGGAAGAAGAGAAGGGGCCCAGAAGAGAGCCCTGTGGGACACTGATAGTGAGCATAATCTGGATAAAGATCCATTCTAGTCCAATAGAAAATAATAAACACTGGTTAAATGCCTCCATTGTATTAAGTATTGAGGATATAATTAATAAAAAGACAATCTTTGCTCTCCAGGAGCTTACAATTGAAAGGGGGCAAATAGCACAGAGAAAGGAGCAAGAGAACATGAAGAGTCGGAGGAAAAGGACATCAGAAGGTAGTTGACATGGGATATCTTTTTCCATGGAGTGGAAACCAGGTGGAAGAACAGATACAAGGTGGAGTGAACTGAGAAGCCATTTGCTGCCTTCTATAAAGGAAGGCAAATGGGAGGAATGTGATACTCTACCTTCCAGTCTTTCAAGCTTTAGGAAGAGGAGGTTGAGGAGGTCTTGTCAATCAAGGCTTGAGTTAGCACCTTAGTGGTGAGTTTAGAAGTGATGAGCTCATTCTGGGAGGGATGTCTTGTTTAGTGGAGTTGAAGCTTGCTAGGTTGGTAGATACAATGTGGAGATCCAATAAAGGAGTCTTAGAAAGTTCAGTAAGATAAGTAAGAGAACCTAGGGAGTTTGCTTTGTTTAGTCATGCTTCTCCTATCTTGTGCAGTTAATTTTTAAAGTTTAGAACTTTACATTTTTATATGTTAAATTTAGCTTATTGTATATTTGGCTCATCATTCTAGCTTGTTTAATTTGTTTGGATCCTGACCATTACATCCAATATGTAATAATCCGATATCTCTCCCAATTTCATGTCATTTGCAAATGCAATAAACATGCTGTGATTGAAAGAATACCATACCATGTGGATTGTGAGGTGGCCCTATGGCTCAAGAACCAAATGTTGTCCAGACCTGGTTAATCAGATAAGATAACTGAAGGTTCAGATTGTTAATGTAGCTTCCTAATTGCTTGAATTCAAAAACATCAACAAATGCTCCAATGACTTTTGACACAGAATTCCTATTTTGTGAGAATTTAATTTTATTTGTTCTTCTGTCATATTCAACTCTTCATGACTCCATTTGGAGTTTTCTTGGAAAAGATATGGGAGTGGTTTGTCATTTTCTTCTCCAACTCTTTTTAAAACATGAGGAAACTGAGACAAACAGGTCAAGTGACTTATATTAGACAATTAGCAAGTGTTTGAGGCCAGATTTGAACTTAGATCTTCCTGACTAGGCCCAGTGCTCTAATTACTGTGTTACCTTATATTTTTAAAATTATGTATTTAATTCCTTATCCTAAAGGTAGATGTGCTGGGACAGGCCTGTAATCCCAGCTATTGAGGAAGCTGAGGCTCATGGATCACTTGAGCTCAGATGGGCTAAATTGATCACTTGTTCTCACGCCTTGGCCACGCCTTGCCATCACACCTTCTCACTGTGTTTCCCCTTTTAGCAGGCACAGGAGTTTTAGTATTTATGTAAATACCGGGATTCTCTTAAATCCTTAGATACTTTTTGTCATTTGATTATTCCTCTTTGTTTTGTCTTTTTCTCCTCTAATTTCTTTTTCTTTTCTTCTTCTAAAGCATAGTTGTGATCATATCACTCACTGGCGTGGATTCAATAAATTCCCCATTCCCCATAGGATCAAATACAAAATATGCTGTCATTTAAAGCACTTGTCAATATTTTTATATTTTACTCCTCTTCATACATACTCTAGTCTAAATTAAATTTGCCTTATTGTTGTTTCTTACATATGACATTTGATCTCCTGTCATTGTGCTTTTAAACTGTCTCTTCTACATGGACAAAATACACTTCCTCCTTATCTCTGCCTTTTGGAATTTCTATTTTTCTCCAAGCCCAGCTAAAGTGCTACCCTCTACATAAGGCCTTTCCAGTTGCTGGAAAGTATTATTTTGCAAGTATTTATATATGATGTTTTGTTTTTCCCTAAGACAATATAAGCTCTTTTAAGACAAAAGATTATTTCATTTTTGTCTTTTAATATCCTATGCCTGACACATGCAATTGCTTTTTAAATACTTTTCAACTGTTTCACTGGAAGTAGTCACTTAATCCACCTACTGTGTGCATAATAGTATCTTAAAGTAATGGGGAAATACAAAAAAAAATCAATATGGTTCTTTCTCTTATAGAGCTTACAGTATAATGAGAGAGGTCAAATAAAACATGCATGAAAAAAGATCTAACACAATGAAAGGAATTAAATAAGTGTAAACAAATATGAGGAGTTGAATTACTTATATAAATACTGTGGGGATGGTGAGATGAAGAAGGTGATGGGGTGTAGGGATATTTCAATAGAGAATGCTTAATGGAGTAAGAAGGTTTTGGACTGAATTGGCAAAGGGACCTAAGGACAAGAAGTGAAATATAATAAGGCAGCACAATATTGTTTAAAAAAATACAAAAAGAAAAAAACTCTGATCTGGGCTAGGTCAGACAAGAGACTGAGTTTTCTCTAGTGTCAGATAAACTAACTTCCTGTGTGATCCTGAGTATGTGGATCACTTCCTTTCTTAGTCTTAGTTTTTCTATCTATAAATTAGAGCTAGGGCTAGATGAGCTCAATAATTCATTCTAGCTCTACAATTCTAGGATTATACCAATTGCCTATGACTTGGCTAAAGAGTCTAAGCTAGATAATGAAAATGGGAAACTAAAACTGATTTTGATATAGATTATAGAGACATTTGGGAGCCTTCATAGATACTTAAAGAAGAGAATGACATAACCAATGTCAATGACATTTAAAAAAATTCTTAAATCTTTTATTAATGCTTTTTTCTTCTTTTACATTATTGCCACTTCCAATAATGCCCTCCCCTCAAAAAATACAATAATGACTTTTAAAAGTTGCCTAAATAAAATACTCAGTAATATGTTAGTGGATATAATTCAAGCACCAACCCTTGATAGAGAGGGATGAAAGAGTATCATGGATACCTAAATGGCATATTAGACTCTTCTCCTCTTCTTTCCCCCAGCATCCTGTTCATAGAAAGAATTCCATCACTAACAGGATTTAAGGAATTCACTAATTGATGCTATATGAGTGTTGAATGCACATTCAAACAGATTTTTCAGTGAATTAAGTGTATAGCATATTGATCAATTAACTAGTTTTTATAAAAATTAAACATACAGAATAAAGGTATCAAACCAAAAGTTTATTTTGCAATAAGCATAAATCCCAGTTCCCCTCTATCTCCACTACACTGTTATCCAAAGATGTAAAGGAGAATCTAATAATCTTTTGATGAGGAAGACAAAAGTAGGAAATGAAGGAACATGCAGATAACAAGTGATCCATATGTTTTAATAATACTATCATATTTGCATATAAATCCAGGCTCCAGGCTCTGGAAAGAAAGACTCCAAAATCCCAGATTCAGTTATTTCTTTGCTGCCTGAAATAACGGTTATAGGCAGCACTGTATCCATGAATATAGGCATAGCGTGAACATAAAGTATAATCATCACATGCTTCTCGTTGGATTTCATGGGCAGGCTTGGTGCGTTCTCTGGTCCTGTAAAATCAAGGAAGCAGACAGAAAATTGTGAACCATTGGGATTCATGAAGTGATAATAGTGATATGAGAAAAGGAAAAAAAAATAAATTATTTGAAGAGACAGAAAGCCACAAAGTAATAAGGAAAAAGTGATGGAAAAAGAGAAAAGGAAGAGGAAGGATAATTATTAGTGAAAACAAGAGTCAGTTTTTCTTTTTTCTTCTCTCCTCTTTAAGTCTCTCCATAAACTCAATATTTCTCACCCAGATTGTTTTGACTTCTTGCTACTTACTTTTAGTTCTAACTTACTATTCAAATACTTGGTTATAGTTAGAAGTTCTTACCTTTTACTGAAGATTCCTTCCCCTAAGGCTTACTGTTTCATAATTATAAAATTATTAATATGATCATTTAAAATAAGCTTTAATAGTTTAAAACCTCACTGAGACTTTTGGGATGCCCTGTTTAACACTTTAACTGCTTGATATGTGTTATCTCTTGAGCCTCACAACGATACTGTCAAGAATTATTATTATTCCCCATTTTACAGCTGAGGAAACTGATGGTGAAAATGGTTAACATGTCTAGGCTTATACAGCTAGTTAAGTGTCTGAGATCAGATCTGAACTCAAATCTTTCCCAAATAATCCAGAGATTCTTTCTAAGGTCTCACATTTAATTAGAGATTAAACTTTTACCTACTGAGGAAAGGGAAAATTTTATGATTTGTCCAGAATGAACATATACTTTCATTAGAGATCATCACTTCTAAGTTCCAGTAAACTCTATTAAATTGCAGGGCATTTTGGAAATAATCATTTTTTCTGTTTGGGAAGCATTGAAATTCTGTGATTCTATATGATTAAACCATGTATTTTAAATGTTTTCACCTTTGAAAGTTTCATATCCCATTCAGTGTAGAGTTCTATCATTAGATTGTATATTTTTAACTGAGGTTTTTGTATTTCATGCTTATTATTCATTCATTAAGACTCAAATCCACCTCTCTCCTTAGATTCTAAGAAGCTAGTTTCATAGTTTATTTAGGCCTGGGATGCCTTATCCCAGATTTATAATTCCAGCCCTCTTCTTCTCCACTCCCTATTGCTACTTACCTTTCTTGAAATTTAGCCCTCCATCTTTGCTGAGGTGACATAAAATTGTTGGCCTTTCTCCTGTTAATGAAAGGATCTAAGGAAATAAAAATCAAAGATGCACGATTTGAAAAATAGTATAAGATTATAATTCAATGAAACTTGGCACTAATAACTTTTAGACATTACCCTAAGAGAATGACTTTTTTCTTTTTTTTCTGGTCTGGATCTATGATTTCATTGTAAGGGGAATTCCTGGTGAGGAAACTTCACATTTCAGTACACAGATCAGCAACAATTCTATAATTTATAGTCAAGGGAGTTACTGATAGAGTTCATACTGATATAGTATTTGATCCTGGGTCTTGATCCAAGACTCCCTATCTTCTCTTCCACAATCTTTCTCAGATTCATACAACTTCAAAACTCCCCAGGACTGATGAGTGGAACACTCAAACAGGCTGTCTTTAACTTAAGACATAGCCAAATTTTCCATCTCTATGTAGAGTACAGATGTAGGCCAGTTTGAATTTCCCAAAGAAAATTTTAATCAGGTTCTAAATATGTTGAATGCTGTGTTCCTGCCAGAGAACACAACTCATGTGTTCCCTTGATGCTACAATTTAGAAAATTCACCAGGGTTTTCAGATTCTGACTTAACTTTACCCATGGCTCATATTCTTTTTACTCAGCTATTCCTAACCTTTCATCAAATAAGAGTAGGAATGTATTCTTTATTGTGGGTCACTTAAAATAAATTTACTTACTCATTTCATAAGATTCCATGCTCTCATGGGACTCTGAGGAAAAGAAAAAAAATCCATTTCAAATTTGGGGCCCAGCTAAAATTCATACATAGCAATGAAAAGTAAGAGATAGGAGAGAAGTTAAAAAGATATTGGGGAATATATTTAGCAAAGGAGTTATTGCTAATTTCAGATAATGAATACATGTGAGACAGAATTTCTAACTATATCCTAATTGGCCACATTACTTATTTTACTTCTCTGTCAGAATAAACAATCATGACATTCTTACCTAAAAAATCATGAGGGTCTCAGTTATAAGTTGGTTAAAGGTTATAGCAGACATAATTGTTAAGTAAGCACCCACTATGTATTGTATGCTTTTAGACACTGAAAACCCAGAGATAAAATGGAAAACAGTCCCTGCCCTTAAAGGGCTTATGTTTTCATAAAGTAAAAACAAGATATTTTGAGGAACAAGAAAGTTCTATCTCATTAGAATTGATGCTTCTTGGATAATAGGATACAAACCTTTCTTTGGATCTTCAGTATTTAGCTTGGTGCCTGATACATAGCATTTAACATATGCTTTTTGATGACTAATATTTATGTCCACTATGATGCAGCACTTGAACAAAACTTCCAAGGAAGCTAAGAATTTTAAGAAGTATAGGCAAAGTGAGAGTTCCCTTTATGAGAGGTGATGACCTATGAAGAAATAGGGGAGGCAGATATGGAATTCTGGGTTAATGGGTCAGCAAGTAGATTACTTTGACCAGCTCATGAATCACATTGAACAGAGTGATATAGAAAAGGTCTGGAAAAGTGTATTGGAGCTAAATTATAATGCTCTTTAGAGAGAGTTCTAGAAGCTTGTATTTTATTATAGAGAAAATAGGGAGGAATCCCTGAAAATTCCTGAGCAGGGAAATGACATAGATTTGTGATTTAGGGAAATTATTTTACATCTGTAGTGATGGGTTGGCAAGAAGATAGAAAGAACACAGAAAACCCAATTAGGAGGATGTTACAATAGAGCTGAGAACCTGAATTTGAGTAGTGGTTGTATGAATTGAATGGAAGGAACAGGTGGAAAGATGTTGTAAAGGCAGAATTGATAAGTTTCTATTGGTTGGGTGTAGCCCTGTTGGGAAAAAGTCCAGGGAGGACTCCAAGAAGGTGGTGAACCTGGGTTACTTGGAGGATGGAAAGATTTAGTTATGATGGAGATGTCCATTTTGAACATATTGAATTAAAGACATTGAGGGGAAGATGTCTAGTGGGAAGTTGATATAGGACTAGAGAGAGAGTTTAAGAAACAAGCTTAGTAGCATACTTATAGACATACACATACATATATACACATTTGCATAATAAGGACAATTTGATCACATAGAAATTGATGAGCTCACTGAAAGAATATAGAGAAGAGATCCCAGAATCATGTTCAAGATCACATAATATGATACAAAAGCACACACAAAGCTCATTCCTCCTCTGTCCCCCTTGACATGGATAGAATAAAGTTCAGCAGAGTACATACTTAGATATTCTCTAGAATTCAGGAGTCCTCAAACTACGGCCCAAAGGCCAGATGCGGAAGCTGAGGATGTTTATGCCCCTCACTCAGGGCTATGAGTTTCTTTATTTAAAGGCCCACAAAACAAAGTTTTTGTTTTTACTATAGTCCGGCCCGCCAACAGTCTGAGGGACAATGAACTGGCCCCCTATTTAGAAAGTTTGAGGACCCCTGTATGCAAATGCCCAAGCCATGGGTCCACTATAATAGGTCCATGAGTGGTTCTGATGGCTACTTAGGCATTTGTTTTTAACCGATAAGCCATACATTGCAATGGGGCATTAGGTCAGTTTGAATAGAGATGTAGGAAAATGAACAGAGCAATTTTGTGTTATTGAGTTATGAAGAGAAATCAGTTTTAATTGACTTGTATTTTTTATATTTGAGTTTGATTTAAAATGTTTCTCTAGAAAATGGCTAAAAGAAAATCATATTCATTATTAGATAAGTTATATCTATGTCTTTGAAATGAAATTGAGAATTAGGGGCATTATTAACATCCTTCTGGTCCCAACAATTTCACCTGAAATAATTAGATGATTAAGTAAGTTAATCTCACTTGAACAAGTCTTACATTTTTTCCTTCTAAACTTGCACATTTAGAAACAACACTAGAGGTGATGACATATTCTGACATACAAGGATCATAAATTGGACAGGGGACTCCAATTCAATTAAAACTTTCTTCTGCTTGAATACTTTAGAACAAAGACTGATCTTTCTAAGATTTTCTAAGGTGCAAGTGACCACTTACCTTAGTTAATGTAGGTCAGGGTCTAACTTCCTAACATAATTCTTCATATTAGGTTTTAGTAGGAGTGTTTTAAAGTGAACCACAGGGACAAGTTAACCTGAGTATTTTAGAAACAGTTTTAGAGAAAGTAACTAGTTTAATGTCCTCATTTTACAGCGAGGAGATGGAAACCAAAAAGAGGTTAAATGACATCCAACGATACATAGCTAGACGGTGACTCCATCTCCTCGTTTTTTTTTTTTTTTTTAACAGCATCCTGTCCCAACCCATCTGAACTATCTATTCGTTCTAGTTACATCCTTATAAACAGAATTAAGGCTTCTTCAAAAAAGGATGGAGGCTGGAAGAGAAATGGAAAGATAAGCAGCACAGGAGATGAAAAGCACTGAGAAACAGAAGATATTTAGGGAAATGAGAACATATTGAATTTATGGAAATAGAATATAAGAGTGATGGAGGGAGGAAAAAAGAGGGAAGTCCAAAGAGAGAAAAAGGGAGTGGGAAATTCAGAGAGACTGGAGAGAAATCTTACCATAGCACAGGACTACCACTGCTAAAGCAGCCAGAAGTGTGACAACAAGCAATGTCTTCATGATCTTGTCCTTGTTCCTCTGGGTAGTTCTTGGGCTCCTTTGCAGCAGTGGATAGAATGAAGCTTTCTATAAGCTGCTTATAAGAGGCTGGGAAGTTGAAGCAGTGCTGTGCTTTTATTATGAGAGCTGGAGCAGCTGGGAGGGAGGAACGAATGGGAGGGGTCCCGGAGAAGGTGGAGAATGGTTGGCACTTGTTTGCACTGGTGCTGTTCCCAAACATTCACTCTTCACAGATTTTATCAGCTGTGGGCCAGAAGTTCCCTCCCCGCCCCCAGTTTTGACCAGTGCTACAAAGGGAGACTGCCCTGGTACAAAAGTTCTGACCACTGGATGTTTGGAGGCAGAGCCAGACCTCAGGCAAGGGTCCACAGAAAAGGGAGTGACTATAAACATGTTTACCTTTATAATTCCCCCTCTGATATGCCCTCCTGGCTCTTAGCACAATCACCTTAGCTGCAGTATACAGAGAATATAGTGTTTCGGTGGCCCCTCTGATGGAGGAGAGGGGAGGTTCCTTGGGATAAAAGACAGTTCACATGTTCATGTTAGCTTGCCTCTCCACTGATATTGAACTTACCCCAGAGGTCAAGCAGGCATTTTCTTCATGACCTGCAACTTTTCCAGAAAAAAAGGAGGGAGGATAAATGTCCTTGACAAATTTTGCCTGTTTTCTGGCGTTGTTGTAATAATAAGTATTATAGCTAGCACTAATATAATACTTTAAGGTTTACATATCATCTAATCTGATCCTTACATTCCTATGCCATAGGTGCTACATTATCCCCATTTTATGGATGAGGAAACTGAGACTGAGAGGGATTAAGTTACTTGCCCAGAATAACACAATTATTAAAGTCTTTCTGACTCCATATCCAGTACTTTTACCCATTATGCCACCCAGCATCTAGTAATTTACCCATTAAAAAATTTTAAGAGTATTGTATTTTTCAATACTTAGTTTTCAACATTCTTTTTTATTAGTTGTTTTATTTTTTTTTGGTTACACATGTATATTAACTTTTATAATACACTTGTTTAATGAATCATCAACATTTATTTTTGTTCCAGAGTTTTCTTCCTTCCTTATTTCCCCCTCCCCAAGACAACAAGCAATCTGATATAGATTAAATATGTTCAGTTCTTTTAAGCATATTTTCATTTATCATATTGTGCAAGAAAAACTAGACCAAAAGAAAAGGTCTGAGAAAGAAAACAGACAATAAAGGTGAAAATACTAAAATGCAATCCGCATTCAGTCTCCATAGTTCTATCTCTGGATTCAGATAACATTTTCCTTCCTGAGATTATTGGCATTGAATTGCCAAATTGTTGAAAAGAGCCAATCTATCACAGTTGATCATCACATAATCTTGTTGTTGTACAGTGTTCTCCTAGTCCTGCTCATTTCATTCAGCATCAGTTCTTTTAAGTCTCTTCAGGACTCTCTGAAATCATCTTGCTGATCATTTCTTATAGAACAATAATATTCCATAACATTCATATACCATAACTTATTTAGCCATTCTCCAAGTAACAGGTATCCATTCAGTTTCCAATTTCTTGCTACTATAAAGAAGGCTGACACAAACGTTTTTGCACATGTGGGTCCTTTTCCCTCCTTTAAGATTTCTTTGGGATATAAGCCCAGTAGAAACACTGCTGGGTCAAAGAGTATGCACATTTTTATAGCCCTTTGGGCATAGTTCCAAATTGCTCTCCAGAATGGTTGGATCAGTTCACAATTCCACCAACAATGCATCAGTGTCCTAGTTTTTCCATATTCCCTCCAACATTTGTCATTATCTTTTCCTGTCATCTTAACCAATCTGATAAAAGTGAAGTTACCCATCTTTTTTGGAATTAGTTCCACCCCATTCCCTGATGTACAACTGCTGTGTGGTACAGTGTATAAAGCACTGGGCCTGGAGTCAGGAAGATCTGAGTTCAAATCTGCCCTCAGATACTTACCTACTGTGTGATCCTGGGTAAGTCATTTAATCCCTGTTTGCCTTAGTTTCCTCATCTGTAAAATGAGCTAGAGGAAAAAATGACAAATTGTTCCAATATCTTTGCTAAGAAAACCCTAATGGGTCATGAACAGCTATTGATGATTGAAATGACTAAACAACATTTTCCAGTGTATTCCAAGTACTTCTAGTTGGATACCGTGGCTTTTAAGTACACAGGGTCTTTCTTCTCTCTAAATATATTTCCAAATACGTGTCATCTGAATGCGTGAGACAGGAGTTGGAAATTATTCCTTCTTTGTTTACTCAGGAAGCTTGAAGTATGCATTAACACATGTAACTTGGCATAAAATAAACACTTATATTAATGAAGGTTGGACCTTTCTGGCATTAAAAATGTGATTATAAAAAGTAATATTGAAAAGTCTTTATTGTTTTGGTATCTCCTCAGTACAGAGGAAACTAGAGATTCATTACAATTCTGTGTCAGAAGTCAGAAAGACCTCAGATACTTAATAGCTGCATGACCCTGAGAAGTCACTTAATTTCTTTTTGCCTCAGTTTCTTCAACTGTAAAATGTGGATAATAATAACACCTATCTCATAGGATTATTATGGGAATCAAATAAGACAATATAATACCATACAAATACTGATTCCTTTCCCCCTTTCCTTTTTTTTCCCATGTAGTTATGTTACCTACCACAACTTAGCTAGTTTTCTTTAGCTGTAATATCTGTACATAGAGATATGAACATAGATATATGTCTATATTTATATGTATGTAAATATTTATCTACTTTCACTGTGATCTCTTAGTGAAACTGTACAATTTTTTTTTTTTTTACCAAGAGCATTCACCTTGGTTCTTCTGACTTCTGACTATTCTATGTTGAACATTCTATTCTGTTTCTTGGGTAAGTTCATGTCTTGGCCATATTTGCTCTCCCTTTTGACTGTGGGTATATTCCCAGAAGTCTCTAGTATAAGAAAAGAGATATCTTAGGAAAGAGCTAAGACTTCTTTCCCTTCAGACATTCTTTTATTTCCAGGAGAATTGATGACAATCAAGAGGCGTTTCATTCTGTTCTTAGCTATATTAAAGATTCCAGAATACTTGGAAGGTACTGTTGGGGGTCTGTAACTCTACTGGACTATTCTGGGATATTTTCCCTTTGGGGAAGGCCCAGGATACAGTTGAGAAGTAACTTATATTTCATAATATTTTCTGAAGCTCCTTTGATAGAAAATTCACACATACAGCCCCATTCTCAGGTGACCTTCAGGTAACACAGATTTGACCTTGGGGTTAGAATGACCAAAGTTGGTGAGAGGAGAGGTTAGAGAGAGGAGAACAAGAGAGGTTTTGCATGTAAACAGAAATGTTCCTAAACTGCTAAACTACCCAAGACACCCTTAAACAGAAGAGTCCTTGTGTTTGTCTTCTGGTCAGTTCTGCCACAGTGACCTAAGCAATAGGGCCTTTTTTTCCCCTTTCATACCACAGCTTTATGACCCTTGTTTGACCTCTAACTCCTTCCCTGTCCCCATCCCTCAAAATGATTCATCTAAATCATAATACTTTATTATCTATTCTAAATGAAAAATATACTTTAGTACTATGTGAAGAATTTGGGGGTATATGCAAGTAGGGAGGTTAGGGGCCCTCAGTTTAGTATCTGAATATTGCTGGGCTTAATAGTATATATATTTGTCTTCTCAAAGTCCTTGTAGGCTTCATAATCCTGTCCTTGAATACACCAGGCCTTTTTTTCCCCCACTGGGCAATGGCAAATGCACCTCTTAAATTCAAGTTGAAAACATTGCTTTAGTCTTTTGACATGCTGCACTAGTTATTCTACCTTTCCCTGCATTTGTATTTAGGAAGTTCTGAATGAATCTTGAGATCCCTGCAGTGTCAAATTAGTTTTACAAATAACCCCTCTTGTAGTTTCTGCTGGAATATCCCTAGCTACTTTTTTTTTTAATGTTAAGACTTTAAAAATTTTCTTCTCATCACCTAGTTCTTTGAGAAGTTCAATGGGGCAGCCAGATGGTTCAATGGAGAGAGAACTGGCCCTGAAGTCAGAAAGACCTGACACTTAACACTTACTAGCTATGTGATCTTAGGCAAGTCACATACCCCCAATTGTCTCACACACTAAAAATTCAGATTGGTAGAGCTATGACTAGGTAGCCATTCATCTGAAAAGGATTTTGGGATCTTAGAGAGTATAATTTGACTCAACAGCATAATATGGCATTCATAAAAACTAATGTAATCATTGATTGTCTCAATAGAGCTATTAATAGTGATTCCTGTGCCAAATGCCCTTTCCTTCCTCAGAGAAGTGAGCTCCTCTATTTGAAGAGGACACCCAATGCCTTCACCTCATCAAATCCCATGCTGTATATCTCTCCTGGATCTTATGATCTCTAGAAACTTATCAAATATGCAATAAGTTGTCTTCACTAGAGGTCTTCAGGCAAATATTGAATGACCACTTGTCAAATGTCATATTGGAGATTCTTCTTTAAGCATAAGTTGGACTAGATAACCCTAAGGTTTCTTCCAACATTGATATTATGTGTTTTCCTGTTCTTGAATTATTTCTGTTGCTATTATTTGTCATTATCTCAATTTTTCTCCAGAGTATTTCATCTCTCACTCTAAATCCCAATTGCAAAGGAATTGCATTTATTAAGATCACCTTTGCTTCAGTCTAACAGAAGTACTTTTGAACCATTATTTCAAAATGTCAATAATTTCATAGTAATCTCTCCATTCACAGATCTCAATCTCTCTACAACATTTGTGGATTTTCTACATAGTCCCACTGCTCTCCAAAAAATCATTGCCTGGTAGCAAACTTTCTCTAAATTTATCAAGAATCACTCCCAAATGACATATATGCAGTCCATTACTGTTTTGAAGCCTTTTCAGCTTCTGAAAATGTGTACATCATTTCATAGCTTTAAAAAATCCAGGGTCATCACCATGTAATAGTCAGTCATCATACTTTAGTGCCATGGGTTTTTTTTATCATTATGATATATCATTATGATTGATATATAAATTGGATAGGTATTTCATTATTTTTTTTAGAGATGATGTTGAAGACGTCAGTGAAAAAATATGCTTGCTCCCTTAGACCTTCATGGAAACATCAAACTTCCAGGAATAATAAGGATTCATCATTTAGTGGAAAGAGTGCTGCACTAGGAATTTGGAACCCTAGAGTTCTAGAGCTTGTTTTGTTACTAACTAACTGTGTTATGTTGAGTAAGTCACCTAACTCTCCTACCTCCTTTGTAAAAGGAAGATGTAGAATTATGTGATCTCCTTTGGTACTTTTGGTTTTATCTTTCTTTTGGGAAGTGTGTGGCCCAGGTAACTTAACAGCACCAAGAATGGAAACCAAAGAACAATGAGACATGCCTCAGTTTATCACCTCAGGAGGAAAGAGACATCTTCATTATTAGCACTCTCAAAGGTCTCCTGGATTTTGGAATAGAAGGAAGAATTTATGAAAGGAAAGAGGGAGGGAAGGATGAAAAAAGGAAGGACAGAATGAAGAGGGACAAAGAAAAAGAAAAGGAAGGAGAAAAAGAAGGAAGAAAGAAAAGAGGGAGGAAAGGAGGAAGAAGAGAAAGAAGGAAGGAAAGGAAAGGAATAAGAGGGAAAAAAGGAAGGGAGGAAAGAAGTAAGAAAGGGATGGATGAAGGAAGCGGGGAAGGAGAAGAAGAGAAGGAACTCAACCATGTAGTCTAACACCAGTTCTTAATTTCTTTTTAGGAATTTTTAAAAGGCAGTCAGCAGTCCTCAGAGAAGCTTAATGTTTTCCAATTCTGACCTTTGCGTTGAATTTTTAGGAGTGGCTTTGCCTTGTAATGAAAATTCTAGTGCAAAACAATGATGATTTTCCTCTTCCCACCCCAACCCCAACCACCAAATTCTGTGAAGAGGACAGAGAAAATTAGCAAAAGACATTAGGAGTTACATTGAAAGCAAGAAAGATGGGTCCTGGTCCTGATGTTTTATTGTTCAGTTATTTTAATTGTGTCCAATTCTTTATAACCCCAATTTGAAGTTTTCTTGGCAAAGATACTGGAATGGTTTACCATTTCCTTCTTCAGATCATTTTACAGATGAGAAAACTGAGGCAAATGGGGTAAGTGATTTGCCCAGGGTCACACAACTAATAAGTATCTGAGGCCACATTTGAACTCAGGTCTTCTTGACTCTAGGTCTGGTATTCTACCTACTGCTCCACCTAACTGCCTCTACTGATGCAGAGTACTTATGTTTGTGGTTAAAATAAAAATATTAATGATAATAAGAAATAATACTAAGTCCTTTACTTATCCCCAGCCCCTTCCTCCTTGGCCCCCACCTTAATGTTCCTTTCTCTCCTACTGCTTTCAGACTATTAGGCATTTTGTTTCTTTGAGGAATTTTCCTGGCTGGGGTTAGATTTGTTCCTATTCCATGATATTCAGCTTTATTTACAGAATGTTGGTTTTTTGAGTTCAGATTATGATTTTACTGGCAGCTCCAAAAGTCTTAGCCCTGCCAAGAAGAGCAAGAGGAGAGGAGGCACAGAATGAACCTGGAGTTAGAAACAGAAGTCACTTTCTAAGGACACAAAGAGGCAATGAAATCAAGACAGAAATTCAGTGACATCCAAAGGACGGTTTAGGTATCGTACACAGAGAAAGTTCTGAAAACCCCTTCCTATTAACGTTAAGGGTCTCCAAAATCTTTTTATAAAGATCAATAATTGCTCAGAAGATTCTGCCTTTTGTTCAAGTTCAGTCTTTGGCAGAGGTCTAATAGCTTTTGGGCAATTCTATTCCCCCATGAAGTACTATGTGCCAGATACAATGAGCTTTTGGTTAAGGACAAAAATGAAATGGGGAGTGGGAAAGATGCACAGAGAAGTAGATATAAGAACATGCTAAGGAAATGCAAAGAAATTTCAATTTGGGAGAAGCACTAAATATTGGGAGGGATCAGAAAAGGTCTTGTGTAGGGGTTGTGGGTAGGTGGGACTTGAGATGAACTTTAAATGGTACTAGGGATCATAAAAGACAGAGGAGAAGAAGGAAAATATTCCAGGATAGGGAGATAGTCTATAGAAAGGCCCTGAGGCCTTTATGTAGTGTAATCAGACATAGCAAATGGGCCCTTTTGCCTATAAGGGAAAGGACTGAAGAGTAGTATACAGTCAATCAGGAGATATAGTTTAGAGCCAGATTGAAGGGCTTTTTATACCAAAGGAGTTTGTATTTTTTCCTAAAAGCAATAAGGAGCCAATGAAATTTCTTGGGGGAATGACACAACTGAACTGTGCCTTAGGAAAACAAATTTGATATTTGTATGAAAGATGGCTTGAAGAGAGGAAAAACCAGAGGCAATGAGGCTAATTAACAAGTTATTATAGTGGTTTAGGTAAAAGTCTGAACCAGAGTGGTGGCTGTGTGAGTAGGGGGAATGGGACACACATTTGATGCTATAATGGTAGAAACAAACAAACAAAAAAACAAATGACAACTGATGTTATGAAAAAAGAGTCAAAGCTGACTCCAAGGTTAGGATCTCTGTCACTGGAGGAATGATGATGCCTTTGAAACAAGGAAGGGAGTTAGAAAGAAGGTTGGCAAGGTAATGTATTTTTTTGAACATGTTATGTTTGATATGAGATGTACATATGGAAATATCAGGTATTACTATTAATAATTGCTGGTTGGAAATTGGAATCTAGGAGAAGGACGAGACAGACTGGTATATTTGCTGAGAGAGGAGGGGCAGAGGGGGGAATGATGAAGGAAGAGAGAGAGAGAAAGAGAGAGAGAGAGAGAGAATATGTAGAGAAAAAAGAAAAACAGACTTCGAACAGAGCTTTGATATACTTAGAGTTCAAGACATGGGTTATAATTCGACAAAGAAAATGAAAAAGAAGAGAGAACCAGTAAAGAGCAATGCCTTGAAAACCCAGGAGGAGAGGGTGATCAGTAATATCAAATACTTCATGCAGAAAAGTCAAGAAACATAAAGCCTGAGAAAAGGTCATTGGATTTCACAATTAAGAAATAGCTACTAACCTTAGAGAGAAAAGTTTCAATGAAGAGGTAACATAAATAAAAAGCAAGTCTGCAATGGGTTGATTAGAATGGGAGATTAGAAATCAAGGTGACTAAATACTGATTGATTTTTCTAGGTGTTTGACTCTGAAATGAAGGAGAGATGTAGGGTAATAGTTTGAGGGGATGACAAGGTTAAGTGAAGAGATATTATTTTTTTATTGGTAACCTTAGTTTTCACATCACCTTCTTTTCCAAATACATAACTCCTTCATTTCTCACTATGGAGCCATCTCTTATAACAGAGAATAAAAAGGAAAGAGTGAGTGAGGGGTGGGGAGAATAGCTTAGCAAAATGAAACCAGATGGATCTGATGGTTTATGCAATGTTCTACACCTTTTGTTTTGTTTTGTTTTTTCCTTTTGTTACTGCTATATATATATAATTTTTTATTATAGCTTTTTATTTACAAGACATATGCATGGGTAATTTTTCAGCATTGACCCTTGCAAAACCTTCTGTTCCAACTTTTCCCCTCCTTCCCCCCACTCCCTCCCCTAGATGGCAGGTAGAACAATACATGTTAAATATGTTAAAGTATATGTTAAACACAATATATGTATACATATCCATACAGTTATTTTGCTGCACAAGAAAAATCGGACTTAGAAATAAGGTAAAATTAACCTGAGAAGGAAATCAAAAATGCAAGTGGACAAAAACAGAAGTGGAAATACTATGTTGTGGTTCATACTCATTTCCCACAGTTCTTTCGCTGGGTGGAACTAGTTCTCTTCATTATTGAATTGTTCTACACTCTTAATCTCTTGTTCCACAAAGAAGAGTTTCATTTTATCATCTTTTCTTCAATTTTTGTAGTTATTATTGATGTTACTATTTTTCCATATAATTGATTATAGTCATTGTGTATTTTTCCCTTCATTCTGTTTATTTCACTTTGCAGAAATTCATGTAAGTCTTTCAATAATTTATTTGTGTTTTTATATGAATAGTTTATTACCTTATAGTATCATAAAAATCATTCCTAAACAGTTTGCTTAGCTATTCTCTATTCAGTTAATTTCTACTTTGTTTTCAGTTCTTTGATACTACTAAAAAAAACTGTTATAAATATTTTTGTGTATATGAGAACTTCTTTGCATCTTTGGAGCTCCTTGGACTACAAGACTAGCAGTGGTGCATCTAAGTCAAAAGATACAGATATTTTGTTACTTTTGAAAGCATAATTCCCAATTACTTTGGTTAAATCGATTGATCAAATTGATTTGAAGCTCTCCCAACAATATATTAGTATGTCTGTCTTTGCACATTCCCTCCAACATGAACTACTCTTATATTTTGTCCTCTTTGCCAATTTTCAGTGCGTGGAATGAAATTTGAGAGTTGTTTTGATTTGCTTTATTATTAGTGATTTGGAACACTACTTCATACAGTTTATAACTCTCCTGAAAAGAGTTTGTTTGTTCTCTTTGGAAAGAGTGGAGTTTGGTTGTTTGATCTCTTTGACCTAAGTGATTTTTTTTTTTTAAGAATGAAGAGGTCTTGATCTGTTTCTGGGCAGCAGAGAAGAAATCAGTGGATAAAAGATGTGATGACCGCGTATTTAAAAATCAGCTGGAGTCAGGAATTCAGGTTAAGGGAAAATCTTCAATCTTAATTATTCTCAGTAGAGGTGAAGGAAGATCGGAGGTGAAGGGAAATTGGAGGTGAAGGGGAATCGCGATAGCAATGTGAGCAGCTGCTACAAGAAACCAGCCAGCAGTTCCTCTTTTTGCTTCCTTCTCCGCCTCTCTGTCTCCACCCACCAAAACCGTCATTTCCTATACAACATATCAGGACTTGCCCAAAGAATGGACAGGGGCCATTCTTTCGCCAAGCATATATATTAATAGAGTATGGTCCAATTACTATTTAGCCTCACGTGCTTGGGACCTCAGTGCATTAACTCGAGCCTCAGCCCATTACAAAAAGAGACTGAAGATTTTTGGAAGATGATGTGGAGAATGAAAGGGGCAAATTTTCTGAACAGAAGGGAGGAATGGGCTGAAGGATACAAGTAGAGTATAGCCTTTGCAAAGAAAAAGCCTTGTCTCTTCCTCTGAGACTGCTGCAAAGAAGTCAATGATATTGAGGGATATGAGGCACAGAATTAGGGAGAAAAGTGAGCTCATAAGTAATAGCTCATATCTATTTAATGCCTTTAGATTTGTAAATCATTTTTTTAATCTCATGGAAGAACCCTATAATTTATACAATGAAGCATTCTTTTTCTAAACTTTCATAATGATTTTGATATTTATTCACAAGTCCTTGTGAATAATTAATACAGATAGAAACCCTAAGGCATAGAGACTTAAATGACATTATCCCTGCAGTGAGTTATAAATTTAGGGCTAGAAGACTTTCCCAATCTCTCTTAATTCTAGTACCTTCCTTCTGTGCATTATTTCCCAAATATCTTATATATTGCTTGTTTGTATCCAGCTGTTTACATGTTGCCTCTCTTATTAAACTGTGATCCCCTTGAGGCCAGGGATTTATTTTCCTTTGCCTTTCTTTATATCCCTAGTACTTAGTTAGCACAGTGCCTGGTACATGTTTAATAAATATTTATTGACAGACTGTCACTCACACCCACATGAGTTTATGCTGTCTATTGAAATAAATTTCGAAACAAATATTCTCCTGTTCCTGACTTTTCATACTGTTCTTAGGAATCACAGTATCAAAGTCATAGATCCTCAGATGGAAGGGCCTTCAAGGGCTATTTAGTCCAACTTAATCCTGAACAAAAATCCATTACATCATACCTGACAAATCTTCATTCAGCTTTGCCCCTAAAACATTACTTAAGGAAAACCTATTACTTTTTGAAGTAGCCCATTCTAATTTTGGATAGTCTAATTGCTATGAAGTTTATTTTCCAAAGTTAAGGCTAAAGATGCCTCTTTGCAATGGCATCATTTTTCTTCTAAAAATTACTTCAGGATCTCAGAATCTTAGAATTCAAAATTCACCTAGTCAACTAGCATTTATTAAACACCTAATAATATGTGCCAGATATAATGATAAATGCTGAAGACACAAAGAAAGACAAAAAACCCCCAGACTTTTCCCTCCAGGAGCCCACAATATAAACAGGGGAGACACATGCAAATATCTGTGTACAAACAAGATGTAAACGGGATAAATTGGAAATAATCAAGAAATGGACAGTACTAAGATTAAGGAAGACTGGGAAAGACTTCTTGCATAAACTTAGACTTCAGCTAAAACTTAAGAGAAGCCAAGGAAGCTACACATCCAAGCCACAGCTGAACAAGAAACCTTTCTAAAGCATACTTGGGAAGCCTTTGGCTAGAGACTTCCCAAGGAAGGACAGTCCACTTTTGAATAACTTATATCCTACCTATATTTGCAACTTCTACTTATTGCTCCCAGATCTGCCCAATAGGGCAACTAGCACAGATTTGATGCCTTTTCCACATAGTCCTACTACATCCTTTCCTGAGATGAATACATAGATATAGAAGTAAGATAAACATCTTATTTCTTTATCATCTATCTATCTATCTAGATGTGTGTATTTATTTGTTTTCTTTGCCCCAGAATTAGTAGTAAAAGTTTTTTTTTAAATCAATCTTTATTTGGAATGATCCCAGTTTCTGACCTCTCTAGACACTCTTCTACTTATCAATATATTTCCAAAAATGTGATGTCCAGAATAGGACACAATATTTTTGGTGTGGTTTGACCAGAGCAGAGCATAGTGGGAGTATTAATTAACTCCCTCCTACTGAACCATACTTCTTAATGTAACTTCAGAGTGAATTATCTTTTTTCACTATTATATCATACTGTTGGACCAAATTTGAGGTACAATCCTCTGAATCATCTGTAACTTTTTCATATCAACTTTTGTTTAGCCATAATCTCCCCTTCTTATAATTGTGATATTGGACTTTTTTAGATCTCATTTGTAACCATATGTTATCCTTAGTAAATATAATATGCTTGGATTTTACCTTACATTCTATTCTATCAATATTTCTTTTGATTCAGATTCTGTAATCTACTTTCTTATTTTCCTGATTTACTTTCTTGATTTTCAATAACTTCTCAAAATAGTTTAGGGTTAAATCTTTATTGTACTCCATGCTTTTTTTCATCACTATTCATTCTTGTTTGTGATGAAATATTGTTGATCCCACCAAACTTTGTATCATTTGCAGATTTATATGCCATCTATATCTTTACTCAAGTTATTAATTAAAAGCATGAAATGGTACAAGGCAGGCTAAGCACAGAGTCTCTTGGACACTCCACGAGAGACTTCTTTCCAAGTTGCCATTGACTCATTGATGGATAAGCTTAACTGACTTATTGATGGACTCAACTTTTTCATATTTTTTCACTTGTTCAGATCTTGATCTCAAACAACATAAGCATTTCATTCAAATATTAGTTTAGTAAAGCATATCAAAAAAGGGAAATTAGGTTGGTTTGACATAACTTATTTTGATGAAACCCTCATGACTCTCTGTGAGCACTGCTTCCTTTTCTCAGTGTCTAATAATACATTATAGACTTTTTCTGTGGAAATTTTTTTGATGTAATAATTAGGAAAGGAATTAGAAGTATCTTCTTTTCTTCTTAGACTCTAAGAAGCAGGGATGAAATTTTGATTTTATTTTGTTTGTATTTTTTAATTTTTACTTCTAGGGAGCTTTCAAACAAGGAGCTAGAGCCATGTCAATCTTAGACCCCAGAATCCCAGGCCAGATGTTGCAACCAAATTGCCAAGGAATCCTTAAGAAACAAGGTTCTGTGAACACAAACTCATGGTAGCTTTGGAAATGGAACTTGGTGGGACTGATGTTATTGGGGAACTGAATTAGTCAGTGAAACAAATCTCTGCCCTTTTTCATTTTTTTTTAAATTTTATTTTATTTAATAATAACTTTGTATTGACAGAATCCATGCCAGGATAATTTTTACACGACATTATCCCTTGCAATCACTTATGTTTCGTTTTTTCCCCTCCCTCTCCCCCCCCCTCCCCAGGATGGCAAGCAGTCCTAGATATGTTAAATATGTTGCAGTATATCTAGATACAATACATATTTGCAGAACCGAACAGTTCTCTTGTTGCACAGGGAGAATTGGATTCAGAAGGTAAAAATAACTCGGGAAGAAAATCAAAAATGCAAATAGTTCACATTCATTTCCCAGTATTCCTTCTTTGGGTGTAGCTGTTTCTGTCCATCATTTCTCCAATGAAACTCAGTTAAGTCTCTTTGTCAGAGAAATCCACTTCCGTCAGAATACATCCTCACACAATATCGTTGTCGAAGTGTATAATGATCTCCTGGTTCTGCTCATCTCACTCAGCATCAGTCCATGTAGGTCTCTCCAAGCCTCTCTGTATTCATCCTGCTGGTCATTCCTTACAGAGCAATAATATTCCATAACATTCATATACCACAATTTACCCAGCCATTCTCCAATTGATGGGCATCCATTCATTTTCCAGTTTCTAGCCACTACAAACAGGGCTGCTACAAACATTTTGTCTGCCCTTTTTCAGAGACTGAAAGTCATGTATGGGGGAATTATGGCCCAGAGACTGGGGTGGGGAGAAAGGAAGGAATGTTTGTAGGTTTGTTCTGGTTATACTTTTGAAGTAAATATTCCTTTGTAAAGGCTAATTTGACTTCTAGATGGTAAAAAAGAAGTAGGATGGTTAGACTCCTAAAATTAGAGGAGCACAGTGGTGGAAGCTTGTAGCAATAGCAGAGAGGAGAGATCATCTGCCATCACCTAAAAGGTGCCAGAGTACCCTGAGAGGTGAAATTATCTTAGTAAATGGGGGGCCAGAGAAGTCACTGTTACTAAAGGAATATGTGCAAAATGCAGTAAGAATCTATTTTGAAAAATCTGCAAATATATCTCTGCTTTATATAGGATTCCTATTTTTATTTACTTATTCTTAAGTGATAGCTTTTTATTTTCAAAATATATGATAGTTTTCAAATTCAACCTTGCCAAACCTTGTGTTCCAAAATTTTCCCTCTTCTCCCTCCTCTCTTCCCTAGACAGAAAATAATCCAATATATGTTAAACATGTACAATTCTTCTATACATATTCAGGATTCCTATTTTAAAATCAAAGAGAAATTGGATAAAAATAATTGTCAAAGCAGAAGAAATTATAAGTTCTGAAAAGTAAACATCAGATAGAGTGGTAAAAGAATAAAAGAATGAATAAAAATATAATCTCATTACTGTCTCGAGAGAAATCATATGATGTCTGATTTCAGAAGTTTGGAGTAGATGATTACAAAACATTTCCTCAATGATTTATTCTTCTATATGACAATGCTTACTGGAAATAAAATTTCCCTATTCATATCCAAATAATTAGAGTTAAATGTGCCTGTTTTCTTTAATGTTCTCTTATCACTGAACACAGACAACAGTTGATATTTTGAAATTCTAAATTGTTAGTTATATAATAACCAAAAAGAAAGTAGGGGAACTCTTTCACCCCTCTCTCCATATTTTGGATTTTCACAACTTATGAAACTCAACTATTAACTGTACACTTTTTCATGTAGATACACTTCATTTTGTTCAATAGAACTATTTATGAAAATTTTTTTTATAAAATTTAAATTGAAATAATCTATTTAAGTAGTTAGGCTTAAATGATATATTGGTGCCCCAGCATCTATAATAACAACAATAAATAAATGACAATAAAAGAACAAGAAAATTACTTCAAGAATTTGAATGATTCCTTTATGATCTATAGACCGTCAAGTAGCACACAAAAATTATTGAGTACAAATTTGACCTAAGATACTTGTAAATTGAGTGAATCTGGGTAAGTCATTTAATCTCTGTATGCCTCAATTTTCTCAACTTCAAAATCAGGATAATAATAGCATCTATTCTGGGTTGTGAGGATCAGATAAAAAAATTTTTTTTAAAAACAATTTTTGGTAGCTTTTTATTTGTAAATTTATAAATATTGTAAAGTGTTTACTGCAGTGCCTGGCACATAATAATACTTTTTAAATGTTTGTTTCCTTCTTTCCTGTGAAGATTAATGGGGAAAATATGGACTAGGAATGCACAGAAGGTTAAGAAGGAGGTCTGATCTGTCGTAGTGGATGAATTATACACACTGATGAAATGGCATACATATACCTAACCTGTGAAGCATGAGAAAGTTAAAAGTTTCAGCAGAGGGATAATTGAGGAGGAGGAAATGTACGAATTTTATTTTGAAAGATTGGTAAAGAAACACTTTCCCAAATCTAGATTAGTAAGATTCAATCAATATTTATTGAGTATCCTAGCCCCTTTCTATTTCTCTCTTATCTCTTCCCTTCTTTTCTTCCCAACAAAGTCAAACCCAGGAAGCAGCCTGAAACCAAGAACATTTTCTAATTAAAAAAGAAAGATATTGTGAACTTATGTATTCTGAATGCCATATAGAGAGGTTAGTGATCAGGAAAAGGAAGAGAGAGAATGGAGAGAGAGAGAGACTGAAACTGAAAGATGGTAGTACAGAGACTTCTGTTCTTTTTTGCACTTTTTTTCAGTCACTGGTGTATGTCCTTAATTTCCTTTCTAAGAGATACTTCATTTTTTTTTTAAGGCTTTAATACTTTCATTGTAGATTCAGTTGATAAAATCATTTAGGCATCTGAAAATTATTGAGGATGAATGTCAGAAAAGTGTGTGGGGGTAGCCAAGAAGAACTTGGATTCCGATTTTGACTGAATTCATTACTGTGAGACTCTTGAGAGGAATGATGTTTAAATACCACATTTGATGCCAGAAAAAAGTGAAATGGAAAATTAGGTGCATAAGTCAAACTGTTCCTGGAACAACTAGAGGACCAAATTTGACCTTAGGTACTCTGGTGATGTTGACATCACTTGGACTTTCTACCTTCAATTCTGCTTGTATTAAATTTTTGTCCTTGGCTGACCCCTACCTCTAGAACCAGATGAAGTTCATTTGACTGGGTTCATTTCCTGCCCAGACTCAATGATTAAAAGAAAAAAAAAGTCATTAACTGATCTTCCTGCCAACATGTCTTTCTCCTTCACAAAAAGGAAATAACATTGCATTGGCTAACATGGATGGATTTGGAAATTTAAACTGCTACAAATGATTTCCATATGATTTTTTGATTGTCTTAATTATTCCAAGTTTATGCCAGTATAACAACTTTTAAGGGTTTCCTATGGACTTCCTGAAAGGAAAAAGATACTCAAGACCGAAGTACCATGCTAACCATTTCCTTAAGATATCCCTTGTTGGAATCTTTACAAACTGCTAACTCATTAGAGTTGATAGATTATTGATCTGATCTTACAAGAAGATGTTTTGGGCCAGAACCTGAAACAAGGTACTAAGTAGAATTCTACTTAGCAGTTTGTAAAGATTCCAACATCTCCTTTCTTTTGTTTTAGAACATAGGGTGGTCATGACCTCCCTGACTTCTCAAGGAGGTGAGAACCCCCCAAAAAAGGTGATCACGCCTTCTCTGACACCTCAGGAAGGGAGATGAAAACACCAAAGGAAATAGGAAGTCAAATCAGATTAGTGGATTTCTGAAGGGACTCACTTGAAACAGGTCACACAAATCATCAGTATGGGCCAGAACTTGAAACAGATATACATGGTATACATAAATCCATCGATATGGGAAGCATTACACATAATTTACATAAGCACATAGCAATATAACACAGGCTAGTAATAATGTAACAAATAACAAGAATCAACATGAAAATTTAAGTACTGCAATAGTCTTATCAACAATTTTTCATCTCAAGAAATCCAATGATTCTTGCAATTACATAAAATACATAAGCACATAGCAATATAATACAGGCTAGTAGTAATGTAACAAATAACATGAATCAACCTGAGAATTTACACATGTCCATAAGTCCTAGAAATAGTCCATAAGGAATCCATTGTCCATTAGTTCATGTGCCAGGAATCTAATAATTCCTGTAAGCTCTGAAGTACTGCAAAAAGTCTCATCAACAATTTTTCATCTCAAGAAATCCAATGATTCTTGCTGGTTTTTCAAGAACTAAAACAGTCTCATCTTGTGTTAGGAAATCCAAGGATTCCTGAAGATTTTAAAAGTCCTTTTAACAGTCTCGTTGTCAGCCATGCTCTTTCAGTGTCAGATGCTTCTTAAATTTCCTTTGTTTTAAAGTTTTTCTCTTTTTCTATTTCATCTCAGGAAATCCAATGATTGTTGCTGGTTTTTCAGGAACTGAAAGCTGAAGATTTTAAAGTTCTTTTGACAGTCTCATTGTCAGCCCTCTGATTCCTTCTCCACCTATGGAAATATAAGCAGACTCTCTTCCCCAAGCAGTTAACCTATCTAATTCCCTTCTATTTACCACTTTTGGGATTTCTCCTCATATCTGGTAATTACATTGGAGTTGTTTGCACTGGATATTGTCTTGTTGTCTTAAAAGGCCTGTATTCTCCCCAACTGTAATCCTGATTGCTTTTCTGTTGGTTGATGACATCAGAGTTCTGAATTTCTAAAATCTCTCTGGGTGTAACCTCAGCTGCTATCATGCCCCACCGGTCCTTTGATTGATACTTTGGAGCTGGGCCCTGCCTCTCATTCCTCTGGGTCATCCTACATTCAGAGGCCCAGTGAAAGCCTCGGTTACATTTTGGACATAGGGTTTTGGGTTTTCTCTCACCCTGTCTTCTCACTCAGTCTCCATTTCTACATTGGGCTCTTAGATGTCCAACTTTTCCACATTGAAAACATTGACGAATTTCTCTAGAAGTCCCTTGCCAAGAGGGACCCTGTCTTTCCATGTTCATCATAGTTTGGGCATAATAAGCATTTGTGCCCACTGTGGCACAGCGTCTTATGATCTCCTCTAAAGGAGCATCTTTGTCTAGCCCCCATATAATTCTTTTGCAAACCTCATTGGCATTTTCCTTAGCCAAATGTCTAGTCGTTATTTCTGTTGCTGCATTGTCTCCAATGATTCTTATTACAGCTGTTTGCAAACGTCCCACAAAATCTGCAAAAGGTTCATTGGGACCTTGCTCTATTTTTGTGAAAGCATTATTTCCATCTTTCTGTCCAGGGAGAGAATTCCAAGCTTTTAATGCAGCCTCAGAAATTTGCTCATACACTGTTATGGGATAATAAATCTGTTCTGAACTACTTAGTAACTTTGTGAATCTCTCATACTTGTGAACTCCAATGAATAAAGATGTAAACACAAGCATTGTATTAATTAGTTCTACTTAGTACCTTGTTTCAGGTTCTGGCCCAAAACATCTTCTTGTAAGATCAGATCAATAATCTATCAACTCTAATGAGTTAGCAGTTTGTAAAGATTCCAACAATCCCTGATATTTTATAATCATTTTTATTATTACTAAAGGGAATGTGGTCAGGAATATATGGATTCAAATCCTACATTTGATACATACTAATTGTCATGAACAAAGAGAAGTTATTTAACTTCTCTGTGTCCTACCCAACCCTCTAAAAGTAATAGATGTTTCCCATCTGCATGCTGTTGCTTACCATTAAGTATAGCATTATTTATCCTCTAATTTCAAGATAATTAAAGATTTATAGACACAGGACAAAGCAAATTATTATATATAAAATTAAAATTTATATGACTTTCCACCCCACCTTCAAAGCGGTAATAACTGATTATTTCTTTCATCTCCAATAGCCCCTTTTTGTGCCACTTATCATAGATTCACAGATTTAAAGCTTGAAGGAAGAATTGAAATCATCTTGTCCAGCACTTTCATTTTATATGTGACAAAAACGGAAGTAACTTGTCTGAGGTTGCACAAATGACAAGTGGCAGAATTGGGATATGAAGCCACTTTATATGATATCACTTCCCTTTCAAGTTTATGGATTTATTGTAGCCTAGTTTTATTTATAATTATTTTTTTCTCCTGTCATATATCTCATAATGTATTTTAAGCCCCTCTTGGAAAAAGAAAATATTTTACTCATTTTTCTATCCCTGGCAATGTCTAGCATAGTGCCTGAATATATTATTATTAGCATCAATGCTAAGTACTGAATATATACCTGTTGAATTGAACATATGTATATATAAATATATATTTAAAAGTATATGTGTGGTGTAAATATATATATTCTACTTTATACATAAATATATGAGAACGCAGAAAAAATTTATAAATTATTCTTTTGAGGAATTACTGGCATAGAAACTCCTTCCACAATTGCATATTGCAACCTATATAGTTAAATCCTAAGAAACTGCTTGAGACACTAGAAATTGTGACTTGCCATGGTCACAGAGCTAAATGTATTAGAAAGAAGATTTGAATAAAATCTTCTTATTCTAAGCATAAACCTCTAGACACTATTCTTTCATGTATGCAAACATGTATGTGTGTACCCATATATACATATGTCAGTTAAAATAAGCTTAGAAAAGTAAGCTAGAAAATGATCGAAGGACTTTAAATGCTAAATTTTGGAGTTTTTATTTTTATTTTTAGAGACAATATGGAACCCCTGAAGTTTAAACTGGGGGATGACAAACCTGAGTATAAAGCATTCTTAAGAACGTGATTCAATCACATTCCAGAAAATATGCTGAGAATATTGAGGTCAGCAATGGACCTAGCATGTGGCATTTATAGTATATGTTTAGAATATCATTAGGAAAGCTCTATAAAGATGATGGAATAATGTGATTCAGAGAACTTAATTAAAATTCAGCATGTCAAAAAACTGCTAAATGCGTATTTATGAAATAAAGTAAAAGAACAACTCAAAATGGGGAGAACAAAGTCACCATTCAGAAAAAGGGATTTTAAAAAATGAACGAGGAAAAAAAAATAAAAGTTCAAACACAATAAATAAATATCACAGGGTATCAGAAACCTGAAAAAAAAAGACACTGGAAGAAAAAATAATGAAATAATATAAACAAGAATTACAAAAATAAAATTCATTCCATTGCAAAATATTTTTAGTATGTTCAAGAGAATTAATGAAAAGAAAAGCAAATGAAGGTGGCCTAACTATACCAGATCTAAAACTATATTATAAAGCAACGGTCATCAAAACCATTTGGTACTGGCTAAGAAATAGAGCAGTTGATCAGTGAAATAGATTAGATTCACAGGACAAAATAGTCAGTAACTATAGCAATCTAGTATTTGACAAACCCAAAGACCCCAGCTTTTGGGATAAGAATTCACTATTTGACAAAAACTGCTGGAAAAATTAGAAACTAGTATGGCAGAACCGAGGCATTGACCCAACCTAACACCGTATACCAAGATAAAGTCAAAATGGGTTCATGATCTAGACATAAACAATGATATTATAAGCAAATTAGAAGAACATAGGATAGTTAACCTCTCAGATCTGTGGAGGAGGAAGGAATTTGTGACCAAAGAAGAACTAGAGATTATTATTGATCACAAAATAGATAATTTTAATTATATTAAGTTAAAAAGTTTTTGCACAAACAAAACTAATGCAGACAAGATTAGGAGGGAAGCAATAAACTGGGAAAACATTTTTACATCCAAAGGATCTGATAAAGGCCTCATTTTAAAAATATATAGAGAATTGATTCATAGTTATAATAATTCAAGCCATTCTCCAATTGATAAATGGTCAAAGGAAATGAACAATTTTCAGATGAAGAAATTGAAACTATTTGTAGTCATATGAAAAGATGCTCCAAATCACTATTGATCAGAGAAATGCAAATTAAGACAACTCTGAGATACCACTACATACCCGTCAGATTGGCTAGAATGACAGGAAAAGATTATGCTGAATGTTGGAGGGGATGCGGGAAAACTGGGACACTGATACATTGTTGGTGGAACTGTGAATGGATCCAACTATTGTGGAGAACAATTTGAAACTATGCTCAAAAAATTATCAGACTGCATACCCTTTGACCCAGCAGTGTTTCTACTGGGCTTATATCCCAAAGAGATCTTAAAGGAGGGAAAGGGACCTGTATGTGCACAAATGTTTGTGGCAGGTCTCCTTGAAAGGCCAGAAACTGGAAACTGACTGGATGCCCATCAATTGGAGAATGGCTGAATAAATTGTGGTATATGAATGTTATGGAATATTATTGTTCTTAAGAAATGACCAACAGGATGATTTCAGAGACGCTTGGAGAGACTTACATAAACTGATGCTGAGTGAAATGAGCAGGACCAGGAGGTCATTATACACGGCAACAACAAGATAGCGACGTGGCTCTCTTTAACAATGAGATGATTCAAACCAGTTCCAATGGTTCAGTTATGAAGAGACCATCTACACCCAGAGAGAGGACGGTGGGAACTGAATGTAGACTGTAACATAATATTCTCAGTCTTTGTTGTTTGCTTGCATTTTGTTTTCTTTCTCAGTTTTTTCTTCCTTCTTGATCTGATTTTTATTGTGCAGCAAGATAAATGTATACATATGTGTGTGCATATATATACATGTATATATATGATTTAACATATATTTTAGCATATTTAACATATATTGGACTACCTGCCAGCTATGGTGGTGGGGGTAGGAGGGGAAAATTTGGAACAAAAGGTTTTGCAAGGGTCAATGTTGGAAAAATTACCCATGCATATGTTTTGTAAATAAAAAGCTTTAATAAAATTTTTTAGTATGAATAAGTTCACTAAAACATATAAATAAAGATTTGGAATCTCTAAAGATTAGCAAGAAAGTTAGCAAGAAAGTAAAAGAAAGATAAGTATGAGACTCAACAATCTAAATGGATTTTTTTAGGATTTTAATAAAATAGACATAGAACTATCGTGATGAAAACAAGAACAGAAAAACTAAATCTCTTTTACATGTTTTGGGCTTATGGAAGTAGCTAAACAAAATGAGATGTCAATAGAACGAAAAATTTGAAAAGCTGTACAAATTATGGAAACAACTAAGGGATAGAGCTCAAATAGATAATGTGAGAAGTTATTATCTTCCAGAGGAAAAAATGCAGAGAGAGTCTGAATGTCTTATTTCAGGAAATCACACAGAAGAATTTCCCAGAAAGATTGAAACTAAGGGATAAAGTATAGCTTTTTGGCAGAAACCACAGAATACCAACACAAATGGGAGTTGCATATTTCATTAGGATGTGCATTCAGAAATTTTTTTTAAGGTAAAACACTTATTTGAATAGTCATAAAAGACACTATTTTTGTTCATTAAATAAAGAAATTGAAAGAACTAAATTTATCTTAACAACTATACTTTAAAATATAAACATAAAATGAAACACAAATAACATTTTTTGGGAGAGGGGAGAAATTTGTGCCTGACTACATTTTGGTTCATTCGTAAACATCAAGAAAGGCCACAGAATTGCTGATTTAGAGCTAAAAGGGACCTTAAAAATCTTCTATATGAATTTCAGTAGAAACTCATTCAGTCATATTGCCATCAAGCTCCAACACTGCAGCAATTGTTATGATAGTAGAAAATAGACTGATTCAAATTGAGCAAAATTTTTCATCTGAGACAAAAAAAAAATGTCAGGAAAAATTTGGAATTTAATGTACCCCAATTCAAGGAAAAAAGACTTCACCCCTACTTACCTATTCAGCAAAAACAAATATATCTTTGAAAAGAAAAGATGTTTTATTAATTCTACAAAAGAATCCTTGACATGTCAACAGAGAAAGCCAAGTCTCTGTGGATCTCTGATATGAAATCATCCATGAAGCAGAACTTTATCAAGTTAAAGTGATTTAAAAAACACTGAATAGTTATCTCTTATGCTCCAAAAGACTTTAGTTTCTTTAATGTCCCATTTTACAAGATGGAGATCAAGGAAATAGTAGATTTAACTAGATTGGTAAATTCCACTGTCCAAAGAAAAAATAACTTCAATGTGAAAAAGGGGAAGAGGAAATATTTGAATGTAGTCATCGCAGATGAAAAAACAATGTAGAAGGGAAAGAGTGGAGTGAGCCTTCGTAAAGGAAATGTAGCTTTTTTTTTCTTTTTAATGTGTACAATCATTTAAAATATATTTCCAAGATAGTATGATCTAGAAAAAGTGTGATAAAATATATTTCCATTAAAATGCATTTCCATTAGTGCAAACCATCAGGTTTTAGGGGTTACCTATGAGATTGTACTCCTAATATTATTGCTCACCAGTCCCCTCTAATATTCTTTCCATTAATGGTCTTGTCAGTAGACTTATTTAACTTTTAATAGAGTCATAGCAAGAAAAGGCTTTACAAAACATTTCCCCATACACAGGAAGAATAGCTTAAACTTAGAGTAACATATTGTTTATGCATACATGTAGGGGACATATGTAGTTAAAATTATTCACAATTCTGGAACTACAGGCTCTAGATATCCTTTCTCCTTCTGTAGAGTTATTATGAAGTTCACCTCTAGTGCCTGTGTGGATTAGGTTACTTAACCGTCCTGAATGAAGACCTAGCTGGGTCTGTTCTCTGGACTCTTTGAGTTTGCCCTTTCATAGGCAGTTTCATATAGTTTGTGACATCCAGCTTCAGGCTACATCTTCAATCCCATATTTAAAAACATATGCTAATTTGATGATATAAGTTTTAAAATATCAATAATATTCTTAAGGTTATTTTGATGTTGGACTCATTGACTTAAGCATACTTATGAAACCCAATAATGATAATTTCAAGGAACAGAACACCAAAAACTTCAAAAGACTTTACTTCTATAAAATTATTTCTTTATCTTTGTTTCTTAACATGAACTTCCTTTTGGTTTCTCAGACCTTATTTTTTCATACAAAATTTAGAATAAGCTCCTGGATTTGAAAAAAACTGATCTAGATTAAAGTAAAAATCAACATTTTAGTGGAACATGAACATCAAGTAGTTAGGAAGCATGCTTACTAAATAAATTAACAGAAAGACGTGGTTATGTGGGGAAAGAAATTAGATGAAAATGCTATAAAGTAATTTTCGCTGCTATAGCTTATTAAAGGATGTATAACAGATCAGGTCCCTGATTAATGAATTATTTAAGTTATCAATTTATATATAGTACCATATTTTGTAAGGTGGAAACTGTTAGTTACTTTTTGGAATTAGGGAAGAAGTTGTTAAAAGCTAAGTTATGCTTGAAATAGTTACATCTACTTTTTCATTCTTTGGACTTTGTTTTATTGTTTCTTGAAGTTTCATGGAATCATTAGCTTCCATTGGCCTAATTTTAATTTTTGAGAAATTATTTTCTTTAGTGAGCTTTTGTAACTCTTCCCCTCCTCCAATGTGGCCAATTCTGCTTTGTAAAGGGTTCTTTTCTTTAGTGAATTTTAAAAAATCACCTTTTCTGTTTGACCTAGTTTATTTTTTAAAGGAGTTGTTTTCTTCAGTGACTTTTTTTGGTGCCTCTTTTACCATTAAACCAATTCTGATTTTAAAAGTGTTTTCATCATTTTTTTTTGTTTTACTAAGATGTTAATTTTCTTTTCCTAATTTTTTTTTCTACCACTATTCTCCTTCTTTAACTCTTTTTCAGGGATTCTTGATGGCCTTGGGTCCAATTAGCTCTTTTCTTTGAGACTTTGCTTGTAGTTTTCTACATTATTGTCTACTTCTACATTTACATCTTATTTTCTCCTGCCATCCCAAAAACTTTCTTTGGTCAGGTTCTTTTTTTTTGTGGTGGTGGTTGTTGTTGCTGGTGTCTGCTCATTTTTTCCAGCATATTCCTTGGCTTTGAACTTTATATTAAAGTTGGGCTCTGCTCACTTGGGAGTGGGGAGGCACTGTGTCAAGCTGCAGACTTTTCTATGCTGTTGTTTTCAAAGCTAGCTCTGGGGATTGCAAGTTTTTGGTGCTTCCAAGGTATTATGATCTGGAAAAAAGTGTGATCACTGCTCTCCTGGTCTGCTCTCTTATCTTTACTAAGGAAGGACTCCTGCTCCTCTGTAGCCACAAGTACTTATGCTCTTTTGACCCTAGAACTATGATCAGGTTCCCTGCTCTCTTGCAGCTTCAAGAGGTTTTAGATAGATAGACAGATAGGTAATATATTAAGTGGAGGATATAATATGTTAGTGGAGGAGGGTGTGTGTGTGTGTTTGTGCAATGACAAAAATAGGATTGATAGTAGAGAAATAATGTGAATTTTACTCTATGCTGAGAACATAATTCAATAGTGTCTGATGAAAGTAATACTAACTATAACTTATAACATATAAACATGTGCTCCCCTAAAAGAAAATAATAGGCATAAGAAATTAAAAGGGAATTTGAACATGCTGGTCTACTAATATATTGCCTTAAGGAAATACAACTAAGATATAATGACTTGTATAGACTGTGGATTAAAAAGTTGAAAAAAATCTACTAAGCTAATAATATCAGTTAATTAAAAAAAACCCCAAGATTTGCAAATGTGAAACTAAATTCTCAAAGATCCTATAAATTAGTTCATTCTTATCAATATGCACTAAACATCATAGCAAGTAAATATTTATGGCAAAAGTTAACTGAAATTAAAAATTATTTTATTAATTATGCAGCAACAGTAAGAGACTTTAATATTCCACTAACAATTTAACAAATTAAATGGAAAAATAAATAAGAAAGAACTTAACAGGTGTGAATAGAATGGTCATAAAATTGGATTTGGTAGATATATTAAGAGACATGATAGACAACAGGAAGAATTGAAACATCACTTGGACCAGAGAGATTGATGAGTAAATTCTACAAAACATTTTTCAGAATATATAGGCCTTATACCGCATAAATTGTTATATAAAAGAGAAAGACATAGTCTACCCAATTCTTTCTTTATTAAAAAAATATCATATGATCCCCAAATCAGAAAATAAGAGTAAGAAAGAGTTATAAATAAAAACACTAACAAAAGACAAAAATATGAAATGAAATATTAGCAAAAAGAATGCAGCAATATTCAAATGGATTTACTTCATATAAGTTGATATTTAGGAAAAAACTTCAGTCGGCCATTGGTCTTGACTTTGGATTGTAGGAGATGGGGAAATATGTAATGAAAGCAAATGCATCATTAACTATTTTAGAGAGGCCTGCAACCTAGTTGTAGCTTCAGCTCATAAAATCCAGAAAAGAGTAAGAAACAAATCTCTTTCAGGAACTCTAGCCAAGAGACAAAGGTCCTGTGATGAAACCTTGATGTCCCCAGAAAATATAGTTATCAAAGTGATGAAAAATAACTTTTCTCTCAAATTGTTGCGAGACTAGATGAATTTTCCCATAAGTAAAATATTATTGGTGAATAATCCAAGCAAAATTAGTTGCAATCACTTATTGCTTATAGAGGAGTTTAAAGGACTACTAAGTGAACAAGAGAAAAGGAATAAAGGGAAACTGAAGAAAACTTTAAGAAGCAGAAGACACTACTGGCTAAAAACTGTACAATAGAACTACTGTGTTCTTTGGAAACATACGGAAAAAATACATGAAAGGCAACATCTTCTCTGAGCCTTACCTTGGACATGATTGTAAATGACACAGTTTAGACATACCTTTGGAGAAAGGTTACTACTAGCAAACTGGTGGTGTTTTCCATATGTTCTATTTTTTTCCTATTTTAAAATTTAATCTATAAATAAGCATTTCATTCTTTGAGCCTTCTGATCTCTTAAGCTAGGTAACACAGTAGATAGAACTTTGAGCTGGGAGTCAGGAAGACCTGAGTTCAAAAGTGTGAATATAGGTAAGTCTCTTAATCTCTGCTGCCTGCTATGTTTCTTCAACTATATAATGGGAAAAATATTAGCTTGTAGAGATCAAATGTGATATTTGTACAACATTTAGCACAGTGCCTGGCACACACTAAGTACCTGATAAATTCTTTGCTTTACAAGCTTGCTAGGGGGACAGATTGTCTAGATGTAGCAATAAACTAGAGAAGTGAAAAATCTTTTGAAATGGCCTTTGATATGCACTCTAATCACTGTGACTTTAAAGCAAGTCATTTAGCTTCAATGAAATTTAATTTCTTTTAATCCATAAAATTATGAATTTAGATTATCTAATCTTTCAAACCCCCAAATTCATTGATTTACAAACTGAAGAGGAGAGAGAACAGAACAGACAAATTGACTGAAACACACCCTATGGTCCCAAGAACCTTCTCCATTTTATCATTATATCCTTTTCATAATGGAAATAGCTATAATTCATTCTTAGGCCAATGTCAAATTTGCTTGTAAATCATATATTAGAATCTCAGCTTAAAAACATGATACTATTTCTGGGTGGAAGTCTGGGCCAAGGCTCAACCCCCAGTTTATTTTGTTTTAATAAATATGATTTGTTTCTGAGGATATTGTCTAAAATGGGAAACACGTCTAGACTTGGTTTTGTTTAGGAAGTTGGAGTGAAGCTTCTACAAATAAAAAGACATATTCTCCTACTTATTTCCTTTTCTCTCTACTCCCACATACCTTCTTACCAATTTTTCAGCTATTTCTCCTAGAATATGATGGAATTTGAGCTTCCTTTATCCAGTTACTGTAACAAAATCAAATCCTTGAATTATCAATAAAGCAAGGATCTAGAATTTCATGGAATTCCAATATTGTCTATCAGATCAGGGTTTGAAGCTTTGGATTGAATGCCTCACCCCTACCAAATAAACCAAACCAAACCAAATAAACAAACAAAAAATATCTATTAATCTGAGCAAAGGAGATATAATCTAGGAAGAGTCATTGAATTTGTTGTTTCTTAACATTCTCCCCTTCCAGTTTTAATTAGAAGCACTTCGTTTTTTCCCACTCTAATTAATGTATCTTTTTATATAACCAGAGTTAGGGTTGGTTTAGATTTTGGAGAAGAGATCAGTAATAGATGGATATGGAAAAAGCTAGAGAGAGGCGGTAACTGGATATTTTGGGGTAAGGGGAAAATTCATGGAGGAGATGGCATTGGGGTTGAGCTATCATATTCCTCAGGGGAAATGGGACTGATTACTACTCATTACTAGAAACAAATAACAGTATTCAAGGGGAAGAATCTTTCTAAGGGAAGAGGGAATGGTTAAGTCTGTATTCGGAGAGAACAAACAGGATGTTTTCTTGAGTCAAGTCAGAGTTCATGGGGGTAACCAAATATAAGGAGGTAGTCATGAGTAAGAAAGGTATTCATAACTGTTTTCCTTAGCCAGGAAAATCAAAAAAGAATCACACTACAAAGTGAAAGAGGAAGCATTAGTAAGATAGTAGTAGTTTGTTTTATGCATCTCTGACATTATTCTTTTTTGTTACTGGTATTCTAAACTTTGTCCTTTCCTCATTTTACTATATTTGTTCAAAGCTGAGCATAACCTTGAAGAAGGAGAGGAATTTCAGCAAATGCAGATGAACATTCCAGATATAAGAGAATAACATGAGAAAAGTCACTGTAATGGGAAAGGTCAGCAAAAGTTTAGAGAACAGAGTTGCTTGGTTTGTCAGGAGTATTGAGTATCTGAAAGGAAGTAGTTTGAGATTAGATTGAAAAAAATGAGTCAGATCAAGATTGTGAAGTACCTTCAGTACCCTCTAGTGAATTTGGAACTTATTCAACAGACAACAGACAACCGTTGGAGATTTTTGATCAAGGACATGATTTTATAAGAGAACTACTTTCTTCTCTCAGAGTCTTTCTCCTCCCCCACATCACTCTCATGCCTCCCCAATATGGGTTAGACTAGTTTTTCTTTGAAAGGTGATAGACTTCACTTTGGGATTTGATTGGCTCAGGGAATAAGTAAAGTTTATGCTGCACTTCCCTTAATATCAATTCCTAATTGACTCTGGCCATGTTAATGAGATTTCTTAGTCCCCTAAAGGCATAAAAAGGCCCATCCATGTGAAATGGGGAACCTTCAGATTTGGGAGATATCCCAAGAAAATGTGAAGTTTTCTGCCCATTAACCTGTTTTATCACCATGTGGATGTAAGGGATCAAGTCTATCCAAGGTAGCATTTTGATGCTATAACTAAGTTAACCCCTTTTGTTAAATGTTGAAAACCTACAAGTGTTTCATTTCATTCAAATACTGAATCTAAACCTTTAGGATGCTGGCTTGGGACAGGTATCTTCATCATAGTGTAGAATCTCAAGAGGTGAGTGCCTCTAGAATACGCTGGGATCTGATTTCATCATTGTGTCAAGGCCTCCGTGTGCTGACCTGCAACAAGGAAGACTAGTAATTTCTCTCATATATTCACAAGCAAACAAATGCTCACAATTTACCCAATCAATGGTCCCACTCTGTTAGATACATGTGAACAAAATAACATCCTATGGTTAAAAATAACCCAATGGGAACCGTGAGACAAAAATTTATACAGATAGATTTGCAGAAAAAAAATTCCCAAGCTGCTACATGTGAGGGAAATTGTATGGTTTTATGAAAGTTTCACTACTTGCAAAATATGCAATAATCATATTGTAAAACTTAGCCTAATAGAAAATGTTTTTATATTAGCATTTTATATTACACACTTCAATAAACTCCAAATGGATATTTTTTAAACCAATGAATATTGACAACTGTTGCACAACTGGAGATGAAAGTGGTCTGTAATCAGGAATTGGGGCTATTGAATTAGGACCAGACTTATGGCTCCACAAATTATCTTTTCTGTTTTAGAAAAAGATCACTGATTATTTGTCTTTCTATCTCTTCTCATCGGTTCATCGGGATCAGTTGGCTTCTTTTTTGGGGGGTCATATTTCTTTATCCAAGAATGTCAGAGTTGGAAAAGCCTGCATGTGATCTCTATTCCAACCTATCCATGCTCAAGAATTCCCTCTACATTCATCCCCACCAAAGAGTCATCTAGCATTTGTTTGATAATCTCCAATGAGGGAAGTACAATTATCCCTTCCACATCATAACTTTCCCCATTGTGATCTCAGTATATCATGGATTGGCATAAAAATTAAATGGGAATTTTAGGGAAGTCATAGATAACATGAAAAGATCAGCAAATGACATAGAAAAAGTTTAGAAATTCAGACATGTATAAAATATATGTATAGTACTGTATGGTATCAAGATATCTTATCTTTTAATACCATAATAATTCAGATTTCTTCTCTGATATGAAGGGAGGAGCAAAACATTTTATGTGGATTTTCCAAATTGCAAGGGTGCTATTCTTCTAACCCCCAAGATGTAGAAGGGATAACTATATATGCTACATCCTGAGGTAGGCCAGTCCATTTTTGGATAGATCAAATTGTCAAAAAATCTGTGTCTTTTGCAGCTTCTGTTAATTGTACCCAGTTCTGGGCAAAGTAGATCAGGACTATTATCTGATAGCTCTCCGATACTTGAAGATATCAACCATCCTTCTATTAAGTTCTCTCTCTTTTTCAGAATAACCCTTCTGTTGCTGCAACCTATATTCATATGGTATGATGTTCAAGCCCTCTTTATAATCCTGTTTGCCCTTCTTGGATTCTCTAGCTTATCAACAAATGCATCAAGTATTTGTGATTTCATCAGTATGTGAATTCCCTTTACCTGCCTGTAACTTAGTAGTCTGTCAATCAGTGCACATTTATTTAACATCCACTACGTGCCAGACACCATACTAAGCCTTGGGGAAGCGAAAAGAGGCAAAAGACAACCATGCTTTAAAGGAGATCAGAGTCTAATGAGTTAAATCTTAGATTTGTCTGAGGTTCAGTTATTTGCCCATAGCCACACAAATCTGTTATCTCTTTATCCCCGAGGAGAGTCCACAGAATTCTTTCTTTCACTGAGTACCATTGGTTTATTTTTCTTTATATTATATTATTTATTTAAAATGCTTTAGCTTCCCCATTTGTTTTTTCCCCATTCTTTCTTTTGTTTTTATGATTCCTTCTTTTGGTTTATCTATTTGCAAGTTAGGCTTTTATTTAAACACACTTAATATTTGGTCTTTCAATTTGGGGGTTTTTCTTTTTAATATTCTCCATCATTTGACTTTGGAAATACTCCTCAATTTCGGGAGTGACCTCCTTCCACTGCTGTACAAACTCTTGAGGCTGGACTTCTGGGTGGTCTCAGCATCCTTACACTGGGAAATATGGTGGTTTTCTTGGCTCAGGTCCCTGCCTTGAGAAGTATTCAGGGTAAAAAAGAAAACCTGGCTTTAGATGGGTTTCCAGTCCCCTTGCTCCTCGGCCTAATGATCTATTTTCCTTTAGCTTGTGGCTATTTGTACTATGTGAAGCACCTCTACCAGGCAGTCAAGGTCTTCTATTCTCTCTCCTCCTGTCTTTCTTAGTCTTAGCTAAAATTCCATATGCAGCAGGAAGCTTTTCTCAGGTTCTAGCATCTTTCTTCTGAGATTATTTCCAACTTATCCAGTATATAATATTTTGTTTGTAAATAGTTGTCTTTTTGCTGTCTCTCCAATTAGAATGAGTTCCTTGAGAGTAGGAAATGTTTTTGCCTTTTTTTTATCCTTGGCACTAAAGCATTGCTTATACAAAGTAGATGCTTAATAAAGGCTTTTGAACTTAACTCTTTTCTTCTCATGGCAGGTAATAAGGAATAACTATAGACCCTGAATCACAATTGATGAGTTTACTTGGGTATGCTCATGTAAGTGTTAAATGAAAGTCCTAAGTGTTAAAGTTCTTTTCATGATGATTTTACACTTTTATGGAAGTTCTGCCTCCATATCTTGTCAATTTAGCTATAATTACTCTATATGTGGTCCATAATTCATTTCTTTTACAGTTTGGGGGTTGGTGAAGCTTGTATAAAGTAATTATTCCTCATCTTGCTGGTCACATGACCCAAAATGATTTTCTTAAAGCAGGAGGGATCTGAAAATATCTTGGATTGCTGTCTTGATAAGAGTGGATAATTTCATTTTTACAATATTGTTGTTACTATGTAGAATGTTCTCCTGGTTCTGCTTTCTTGAATTTGCAACAGTTTTTATAAGATTTCCCAAGATTTTCCTGAATTCGTTTTGCTAATTTTGTTATTGTGATAACACAATAGTATTCCATCACAATCATATATTACAACTTGTTTAACCATTTCCTTACTGATGGCTATCTCCTTGATTTTTAATTCTTTGCTACTATAAAAAAGTTTTTGTAGAATTAGGACCTTTTCACTTTTCTTTGATCTTTTTGGAATATAGGGATAGTAATATTGGTAGGTCAAAGAGTATACACAATTTTATAGACCTCAGGGTGTGGTTCCAAAATGATTCTCCAGGTGGGTTGGAATAGTTCACAACTCCACCAAAAGTGAATTTGTGTCACCATTTTCTACATTCCCCTTTGGCTTTGTAATTTTCTTTTTCTGTCAAGTTAGCTAATCTGTTAGTTGTGAAGTGTTACCTGTGGTGTGAAAGATGAAATGACTTAGAAAACAAAAGTTTGACCTTTTGAACTTATCTATATATTAAATAATGTATGTCAATATTTCACCAAACTGGGATCAGATCTCCTCATCTTGTCATTAGACTCTCAATACAAAGGGAGATCAATTTTTATATATTAAAATCAATTAAACAAATAAGACCAATGAACTAAAGCAATTAACCAGAATACAAAATTAAGTAATATGATTTCTAATTGAAGGAAATATTAGGGACTTTCTTAGTTGGGAGGGGGAGAATGAACTATAGGTACGATTCCTTGAAATCAGAAAAAGAAGTGTCCCACTCTCCCCAAATAACTATATCCAATTCAAGAACATAGAATCAAAAACTGGTTGACCATTGTGAGGCCAGTTTTCAGAGGATTGCAGGTTGCTTAAGATGTGTAATTATAAGAAAACTATTTGTATCAATCTTCTAACATGACTGGATTTCTAGTTTGCACTATGTCCTTTGTTAAGGGTCTCTAAGCAACAATTAGGGGTGATCCAGCTTTCCAAACAAGCAAGGCTAGGTTCAAACAATGAAATAACGTTTTATCACAATTCCCACAATTGAATTAAGTTTTCTCACAAGATGGAAATTGGACTAGACCCAAAATTGAATAGAAAGGGAAGTAATCTAATTCTAGCATTGAGTCACAAGATGGAATCAATGTGGATCATTCAATTACCACTACCACTTGCTATTTTAATCCCCTCATGCCTCAGAGTTTTTAAAATTTGCGTTTCTCTAATCAATAGTGATTTAGAGCTTTTTTATATGACTGTTGATATGATTTTAGTTCTTCTGAGAACTGCCTATTCATATTCTTTGACTGTCAATTGGGAATTAGCTCTAATTTTTATAGAGGAATCTTTTTTTTTTAATTGCCTAAAGGGAAAATGTAATGTTGGGTTGACGGGAACTAGTTTGAATGCTAATGCTAAATATTCTTCTGCAAACAAAGCTTCCTACAAAATCACTTTCTTGATGTAGGAAGGTCAAAATTTTATTTATAAACCTTCTTCAATGACAAAATGATTTTTGAAACAAATGTGTTTTTTCAGGGTCATATGACCCTAAATTCATTCCTTCATTTATTCAACAAATACTGAACACTTCCTGTATGTAAAACATACTCTTTTTGTGTGTGATATAGACTTAAAATATCATCAATTCTCCCTTCCTTACCTTACCCCTTTCTCTTCTAACCTCCCTAATTTTGGGGGGAGTTGAACAGCAGCTGTATGAAGAAAAGATCAAAGAACAAAGAAAGAAAAGGAGCATCACTCATGTGAAAGTTCATATACTTCCTTCTGCTAGTCCAACACATCTTTCATGTGAGAACACATCAGGGACACTGGGATTCAGAGTAGTTGTTCTGAAAAGTGTTAGTGGAGTCCCAAAGGAAATAGGAGGGTCTTTCAATTTGTTCTGAGAAATAAATGCGACTTTCCTATGTGGACAGTCCTTTATGTTAGAGGCTATTCTGTAAGTCACTCCTTTTCAAAGGTAAGTCACAGTGGGAAAAAATTATTCCAGAACGTGAGGAATGGGAACATACTTGGAAGTAAGAATTATTTCAAGGATTTTTTAAAATAATAAATATATCCTAGAGGAGGCAGGTTGCTTTTTTTCTGGTACTCTTACACTTCATCTCTACATCATCACTTCTCTATGAAGTTATCTTCCATTTATGCTGAATATATTTTATATGTATATACATGCTGTCTCTCTTAATAGAATGTAAACTCTTGGAGGGCAGGGACCACATTTTCCCCCTTTGTATTCTCAATGCTTACTTAGCACAAGACCAGGCACATAATAGATCCTTACTAAATGTTTGTTGTCTATGCTGACTAGAAGTAAAAAGGATGTTCCCAAAATAAGATTTTCTTCCAGAGTAGAATGAAACTGCATAGGTATGAGTTGTCAAAGAGTCATTGTGCAAAGAATCCCCCTTGAGTCTTTCAGGGGAGATTGAGGGGTAGTCATCTGTTGTAGAAGCAAGATCCTAACAAACTATATTGGCTGGCAGAAATGTAGCCAGTGTAGTACACAGATGCAAGTCTAGGAATACCGGGGATGGGGGGATATGGCCACAGACACAGGTCTCAGGGGTGTTGGATGGTGACAGTGCAGAAACATGAGCCCTAAGGGTTAGCTATCAGCAGCAATAGCAGCCCATGGAGTGAACACTGACATGTACAATAGCAACAGGCTGGCCCATTATTGTCCACTGATCACTCTTAAGGTAAAATTGATCAGCCCCTCCACATTGCTGCTAGTGAGATCATTTTTCAACTCCCCATGGAGAACAAATTATTGGAAAGGAACTTACTTTATGGTACTAAGGGGGAGGTGAACACATCTAATCGACTCACCCCAGAAGAAGGAGAGCAGGTCATTCCCTCAGAGATTTCTCAAAGAGTGAATATTTTATATTTATCACTATCTCATGAGGCTCCCATTGAAGGTGAGATTTTGGCTAGTTGGAAGTGGGTTGTGATAAAAGTCAATACTCTGACTTTTGATGAGGATTGGTGATTATTTAAGAAGCCTCATCATCTTTGCTGTATCCCATTGTCCCTTATGGTCAGTCTTTTTCAATTGAGACATTCTCTGTGTATCACAAAAGATTTAGTAATACCATCACACATACCTGATCATTTAGACCCAAGATGAACTTGCTACCAAGAGATGAAAAGTGGTAGAAGCAAATATGACGCCTCCCTCCATGAAGGTGAGGCTTCTTTTTTCTTAAAAGATTTTGAGGCATTCCTTGAGTTTTGGTTGACCCAGAGGAAAGAAAGCTCTGATTATTGATGCTACTTTCTCAATACCTGAACACAAAACAGCCACAAGGACCTCCCAGAACCCTTAGATGCTTCACTGGCAAATCTTGAGAGGAACTTCATTGTGCTGAAGCAATGCACCCATCCTTATTGTATATATTTCTTCTTCTCCTATGGTTAAATAATATCACTTTGCTAGCTGTTGAATGATCTTAGAGAATCTCGTTTTGTTCTAATATCACATTTAACTTCCAGAAAACTAGGCCCAACCTAAAACACTGCAGAAACAGCATGAGAATACAGAGTTCACTAAAAGGCTTGAGGGAGTAGAGATTAGCAACAGTAGACAGACCAGAAATAGGTAGAGAACAACTGGAAGAATTGAGGAATTTTTGCTGATCTCCTTTCTCATGCTCTTTAGGTTATTTGAACTAATCATGTGGAGATTAGACATAGTCTCGCCTCTGTCTGGTGGTCTTATGGCCTTCATGAGTCTTATTAGCCTGGCATTCAAGGTCTTTCCAAGATTCTCCACAATGTTCCTTTCTTACTCATGATTGCCTACCATATACTCTTCTCTTTTGTCAAACTGGATTAAAAAATAACACCTTACAAGAAATCTTTATGTAAGATGTGTGTGTGTGTGCACGTGTGTGTGTGCGTGTGTGTGTGTGCACGTGTGTGTGTGTGTGTGTGTTTATGTGGGTTATGTGAATCCACATGGGTTACACCAAGTATTGGGGATATAAATAGAAAAATAAGACAGTCCCTGCCCTTACGAAACTTACAATCTAATAGGAAAGACTGCAATTGAGATAGAAAGATCCCAAGATCCTTATGGTGCAGTGACACAGCAAATAGTAAAGTCTCTTCTTTAATGTTTATTCCACTAATTGAATCATATCAGTTTCAAATGTTGAATGATTGACAGTATGAGAGTTTTGGTGCTAAGAACTCTCTTTTTTGGGTTTTCAGTTGCTATACTTGTAACTATGACTATAACCATAATGATATATATATATATATAACTACATATAACTATACATATAAAACTATATAACTATATATAACATACATATAATCTATGTAACTACATATAACTAGATATATAAAACTATATAACTATATGTATATAACTACATATATATAACATATCTGTCTATATCTCTATATAACTACATATAGCTGTATATAAAACACTATATAACTATATATATAAAACTACTTATATATAACACATATAGCTATGTTACTACATATAACTATATATATAAAACTACATAACTATATAACTACATATATGTATAACATACATGTATCTATATAACTATATATAACTATTTATAAAAAACTATATATAAATAACTACTTATATATAACACATATATCTATATAACTACATATAACTATTTATAAAAAACTATATAACTATATATAATTACATATACATATAAGACAATGTACCTATATAACTACATATAGCTATGTATAAAAAACTATATAACTATATGTAAAAAACTACTTATATAACACATATATCTATATTACTACATATAACTATATAGATAACTACATATATATGTATATATAATATACATGTATCTATATAATTACATATAACTATATATATAAAACTATATAACTATAACTGCAGGAGCAGTTTCCAGGATGCACTTCCACAAGAATTGCTTCTCAGGATGCTGGCTGCAGATACTGAGTTTGAAACAAAGCTATTCCCAAAGGCTCTTGGGTTTAGGGTCTTGAGCTATCTACATCAGGATCTCTGTGAAGATGGAAGTCAAGGTACTAGTGGTAATTTAACCAGTCTGATGCATACTGTCTCCTATCTCTTGCTCAGAGTGCTTGTTGAGTTAGCTAGGTGGTTTCAGCTGCCCAGGCTCAACTGCCTGGTTGTCAGGTGTAGGGACAACTGGCTTTTTCTCCAAATGAACTGGTTCCTCATATAAAGACAATGAGGGTTGAGTTAAAAGCAGGACCAATAGTCTGATGGGTATTGCCACTCTCAGGACAATTGTTGATAACAATTGGTCAGCTGTTAATGGTGATGACAAGGAAGATAGATCCCTTCTCCACAATGATTTCTCCCCACAATGATCATTGTGAAGGTGGGATGGAAGGAGGTCTGGTAGCTTGAAGAACATATTTATTCCCAAGGCTTTGGGTTCAGAGTCTGAAAGGAGATGGTAGTCAAGGTGGTAGCTTTGATCGTTTGATTTGCTTGGCACATGACTTTAATATTCATAAGGAAAAATAATTATATACTTAATGAAATGAGTAGGTTTATTTTGGTTGCACATTTTCTGGAAATGTATTATACTAATAATACCTTTTTCAACCATTGAAGTCTATATTTTGTTACAACAGTTACAGTAGAAATTGTATTCCATGTGAGTAATGTGTGAAAAAGAGCAGTAAAATTTGCATTACTTCAGTAAACCAAAGAATTCTTTATTTATCCATAACCAGAACATAATATTTTCAGAACAAAGCTCATTGTAGCATACTATCATGAGACAAGTGTATTACGCATTTTTTCAGAAGTAATGAAGCCAAATCTATCATTTGTTTGAGGCAAATGGGTTCTTTATCGATTCATATTTTGAAATTTTTTAGGACTTTACTATTAAATGAGAATTTCTTGCAGTAGCACCAACATTTTTTCCCCCTATTTGATGATGCTTTTTAGTTAGCAATTCTATAGGCAACTTGTTAGAATTCTTACAAGATATTAAGTTGGTTGTCTAATTTTAGCATCGTGCTTAGCAGTTCTCTAGTTCACTAATGTGTTTAGTACTCATTGGAGTTCTACAAGATTCACAAATCCAGGAGATTCACAAGTTCAGTGGAGGAGATTCACAAGTCACAGCTTCCACAATCCCACTCTTGGAGGAGGAGTCAACCTTTGAGTTCACACCTTTAAGAGATCATATATAAGGAGATCATATATAAGTAGTCAACTAGAGACTTTTGGGAGATTGAGAAGCCAGGATTCAGTTGGGCAGAACAAAGGATTAGGAAGAAGAGAGGCTGAAACTAGAAGAGGCAAAGGACTAGCAACAGGAGCTCTTGGAACCAAGGAGAGAGATAGTCCTGTAAAAAAGCTAACCAAACTATTTTGGAAGAGACAATAAAGGATTTGGATTTTAACTCCTGGCTGCATTTGGGGTGATTATTACACTGAACTGAAAGTAAGGCTGCCTCCAGAAGCCCCACAAGAAATCTGCTCCCAGAGAACATTATATTTTAGAGAAGATAACATTACAGCAACTTATAGGTGCAAACAATCTTTTGGATATCTTGTGAAGGTTTATGAAAAAGCTTGGTTTTCTTTGTTAAAAGAACCTAATATTTTCTAGAAAAGTTCTCTGTCAATGTTTTCTTTGTTTGTTACAATGTTGTTACAATTGTTATAAATGTTACAATCTTTTAAGATATCTCTATTTATGGAGTTTCAAGTTCTCTGCAGCTAAATCATTCTTACACAGGCTTCTTTCCTTTCCATCATTAACAGTCCTCTCCAATAATCAATATACACTGTTAATAGGCTTAGAAAGATATGGGAACAAAAAAGGAGAAATTCCCATTTTTCTTAGTGATAATATAATTTTCCAGATTTGGACTTTTTATTTTATTTCTCTATTTTCATCACTTAAACTAAATCTTTTATTTTTGCTTATACAGACTGATTTAAGCTAGTCTAGTCTTTAAAGAGATGATTTATTAATCATTTAAAAAAAGAATAACAATTTTACCACCAAATTAATATTTAATTGTTCAAACTATTTGAATTATTTTAATTTCTAAATAGTTGCACTTAAAAAAACCCCAATCTTGTATGTTACTTACCTAGTTAAATGAGAATGAGAAATATAAACAATACCTTGGCACATTAAAATTCTACACTATGACTATTTTAAAATTTTATATACTTCTCAGTTAAATGTAGCCAACAGCTAAATGAAACAATTAATTTGTTTTATGAGGCTATGTTGATTAATTTATGGTGCCAGATCATATCTAGATGAGAATTGTGCTGCACACCAATTCAAATTTAATCTCATTTGAACACATTCAATAATTGCTGTATTGCATTACTGCCAATAGGATCAAATTCATTGTTAGTCTTAATTTTGTCAACTTTGATTTAAATTTAGTTTTCATTGAAGAAAAAGATATATTTATATAGGAATTTTTCTAAAAATCCATAATAGAGGTCTTGAAGAAGCTTCCCCAGCAACTGTCCTATCACATACTAGGGTAAACCAAAATCCTTTAGGTCCCTACTATAGCTAAGTATGGATTTTTTCCTGGAGATTTCTGTAAAACTCCTAGGGAATTCATTAATGAATCTTTAAATGAGAACAAGAAAAAATCCAAACAATTTTCTACATAATACTTAACATCTAAACAAATCCATCCCACCTTATATTCAGAATTAACAAATGTGGAAAATTAAATTTATATTTTACTACTTAGAAACTCAAACCAAGCTACCTCTTGGTCATAAGTACAAATCAAGAAGTTACTGCTACCTCTACTCAGCACCTAACTACACTCCTATCCCAGCCCAGACCCAACTTTGTTTTGAGCTATTTTTTAGGAATGTGTAACAATTTCCTTGCTAAGACAGTAAGCTCAATTTAAAAGAAAGAAAGTTAAGCAAGTGAGTTCCAAATGTAGGTGAGGCTCCAAAAGGGGATTAAAAATTTAGAGCTGATTATTCTGTGTTTCCAATAGTTGGTTACCTTTATCCTATAGATCTCTAGTCCTTAAGTATCTCATAATAAGTCAAGAAGTCTCAGTCTTCTTAAATGCCAAAAAAAAGTAAGAGGAAAAAGAAAGACAAACATTAACATTTACAAGTTTTCATAGTGTGGTCTAGGTAAACTGCTAGGCACTAGTAATTTTGAGATGCAAAATCCATTCTGCTCACAGTAACTGTAATGTGTGATTCAGTAGTTGGGTGATCTTGAACAAATAGGTACTGTAATACTACAGATATTAGTATATAAACATTCAAATAAGCAAAAATGATCTCAAAGAATCTTATCTGACATGAAGGGAATACAGTGGAAAATAGATATCCAATTAAAGAATGAAAGAAAAGAGAGAAAATATTAATTTTCTCTAATGGATTTCTGTAAGCTAGAATAGCTAAGAAAAAGAATCTTAAGTGAAGAATCTCCCCAATGGATTGATTGGGGAATCAAATGTGAAAAGCTCTAAAATTATTCCAGATCAAGCTTTGATATGTAATTACTCCTCTGGGATCACTTCCCTAACTGGACACTTATACTCACCCTAGTACCTGACTAATACCTGCTACTCACAGGGTCAAAGGAGCAACCCCCTGATGAGTTTCTAATGGTGAGTGACCAAGAATAGTTGGTATAAAATTTTCTCCCGAGAACAAGTTTGAACTTTTTTCTTCACATAGGGCTTCTTGGGAGAATGGCCTGAACCTCAAATGAACAAAGATAATGAGGCACATGTGTACTAAAGGGCCACCTCCTAACTTCCCTTCCTTTGCGAAGCACTTATGAAATTTGCTTCAGGACATGATGTGGTTAATGGCTTTCTTTAGTAGGCTATCTCCTCACATGGGGTAGCTTCTTTTCTGATCTAGGTTGCTCAGTGGTCAGGCTAACTCAGCTATTACTCTGAAACTCTTTAGTCTTTTCAGTGTTCCCAACATCACTGCCTAATCACATTCATTTCAAAGTGATTGATTTGTCACCTCTAAATTCCTCTGGCTATCATTATTATTGTCTAGACTGTCAGCTTTGGTCACTGATTGTAACTCTGGACTGCCCGACACATTTGCTTCAGAGCATGCATTAGTCCACTCACAGAAAAAAATTAATTAAAAAGAAATAAAGGTATCATGTGTCAACATGACAGATGGTTGGCGGATCCAATTCAAAGATTTTGTTATCAAACAATACTAACTCCAGAATCATCAAAGCTAGAAACTAATTCCCGAAGACTTCCACGTGATTGATTGGATTGGAAATAGGCAGAGAATGGGGCAACTGGGAAGCACAGTAGATAGAGCACCAATGCTGGAATCAGGAGGACCTGAGTTTGACTCTGGCCTCAGACAGCTGGCACTTGGTAACAGGGGAAGTCATTTAATCCTGATTGCCTTGCCAAAAAAAAAAAAAAAAAAGAAAAGAAAAGAAAAGAAAAGAAAAGAAAAGAAAAGAAAAGAAAAGAAAAGAAAAGAAAAGAAATAGAAAATGTGCATTTCTAAAATACTGACTTTTATAGGTCCGTGCACACATTGAACTTGTAAACAACAAAAATCCATATAAAATTTAAGTTCCTTGAGGGCAGGGACTATTTCCTTGTGGTCTTTGAATCTCCAATCATCTAGCACAGTGCTTTATACACTCTCAGCTCTTAATTGAGGACTTGTTGAATTGAATTAGATGAATTCTAATTCAGGCTGGTCTTCATGGAGGACTTTTTTCTTAAAAAGCATTGTAATATGGTAGTGCAGTCATAAAGAAATGTATGACATGTAGAAATACCACTTTGTTAAAGATTAATCAGACCTCAAACATACCTTTTTAGTATTAATTTATCTCATACTACTCTTACCCCTTGTCACTCATTCAATCTAAATAAATTACTTGCTGTTCCATCCTTTTCTCTTTGTTTCATTTTAGTGTAATTAGATTATCTTCTCCCTCTTTCCTTATTGTTGAACTAAAGATTTAAAGCCTTCTTCAAAAGATAACTAAATTCATCAAACTCCTTCTCTGTTACTACCTTTTTCCTATTTGTAAAGAGGAAGGTGGTAAAAAAGAAAGGAAAAGTACAAGAGAACAGGATAGAGGGAATTAATTATTCAATTAACATATTTACCCATAAAATAAAAGAAGATACCAAAATGGATCAGAAAGAAGAATCCAAAAATATATCACTTAGAAGAATCAGACTTGAAACACAAAGATTCATACAGAACTAAAATGAGACTCTAGAGGCCAAAATGAGAGGCTAAATCTAATTGATTCAACTGAAATAAAAAAGAGCAGAGGTAACAATAAGATAAAGCTATGATAAATATAGATGATACAAAAAAAATAAACATTTCTTATAAAAGTTACAGTAAATGTATTTAAGATAAAAAGACATGCAGAGTGATTATATAATGTTTAAAAGTATCATGGATGACAAATCAGTATCGATATTTGATATTTTTGTGGTTCAGTCATGTTGGATTCTTTGTAAACTCATTTGGATTTTCTTGGCAAAAATATGAGAGTTGTTTGTTATTTCTTTCCTCAGCACATATTTAATTTTATCCTTTTAAGATAGTATCTAAATATTTAAAGAAAAATTAATTAGAGAGAGAAATTATAAAAATATAACAATAGAGGAACTTAATGTATTCCTTTCAGATTTGGAGGAATCTTATCAAGAGATAAATAAGAAAAAAAAAGGCCTGGATAGAACTTTTGAATATTTAGAAATGATAGCTCTCTAGTGATTATTGAATAAGAATATAAAAGAATTTATGAGATTTACATGGCAAACTTTACAATAATTTATTGTGTATTGGAACATAAATACCACCAAAATATAGAAAAGCAGAAATACTTAACACTTAACTTAGTAATCATAATTATATTCACTAAAGGTCTTTTAGAGAATTAAAAAGTAATTGGAGACTAAGTAACATAATTATACAAAACTGGTATGTTACAAAACAAATTATAGAAAAAATAGAAAATTCCATAAAAGAAAATGATAACAATTAGAGAATTCAGTTAAAGCAGATCTAAAGGGAAAACTTATAACTCTAAATACTTTCATCAGCAAATGAAATAAATTAATAAATTAGACATATAATTGAAAACATTAGAAAACAAATAAAACATCCCCAACTAATTAAAAATTAGAAATTGTGAAAATTAAAGAAGAAAATAATAAAATGGAAAGCAAAAATGGTACAACTGATAAATAAAACTAGGAGACTGAAAAAAAACTAAAAAGTTAAACTGATTTTTAAAAAGAGATGAAAACCTGATTGTTCATATAAAAATGAAAAAAAGAGAATTTATAACAAAAGCCAACTTCTTTACTCTGTGTGTTTTGTGCATGTGTCTTTCTTATGGTACTTTGTTCACTATGTTTTCTCATATTGTTTACTCATGTACCACATTTTATTTTATATTGTAGTTATTTTCATACTTGTCTCCTCTTGTACTAAACTTGAGAACAGGAACTTTGTTTTATTATTATTATTTTTTTCCTCTCAGCTCTTAGTACAATTCAATATATATAACAGTTACTTAGATCACACATTAGATCTAGAAAAGACATCAGAGATCATTTAGTCCAACTCTCTCATTTTGCAGGTGAGGAACCTGAGTCTTAGGAAGTTGAATGAATTGTCCAAAAATCACATAGTAATTTACAGAATTGAAATAAGAACAAAAATCCTCTCTCTCTAGATGCAGTGATTTTTTCATTGCATCATATTATGGTTTGGTCAATGGATGAATGAATGGATTTGATCTCTACAATACAACCTGGGTCCTATAATTTAAGAAAGAGAGAAAGAATTGAATGAATCAAAATTAGTGAAATTGATCAAAGAGAAGAAGAACAGATGTTATAGAAGGAATTGGTAAAGCAATGTCATTACTTTCAAGAAAAGGTCAGGTAAGGGAATTTAAGAACTGAATTCAAATAGATCAAGAGGTATTTGAGGCCACGGTGAGCTTACATTGATATAGGATCCAACTTGGCTTATAGGAAGAACTAATCCAGTTTTTATGAATTTTCCCCCCTGAATTGGTAGAGAGATTCTTGTCTGGGAATGGCTTAAGTGCAGTTCTGTGGATGGACCGGGTGACCTCTCAATATTCCATCCAGTCTCATGATTCTGTGGTTCTTTCCATACACTGCCACTTTCTTGGTGCCATTACCAATTGCTGACTTCCAGCTCAGAGGTGATGGAGTTTTCCTCAACTAAAAGAACAACTAGGCTTTTCATTCTCTCTTCTTCCCTTGGACCAATCTTCAAGTGTACATGTGTGGTTTTTCAGCTCTTCAGCACTTAGGCACTTTCCTTCTTAGCCAAGTTGCCTCTGAGCAACAATGTAGCATCTGTGTGATGATGGTAGTAGCAACATAAACCAGAGACACCCAGCCAAGTCACATTTGCTGTCCAACATTAGGTGGGTTGCACCCCTCACCTGCAATAATCCATGAGTCAGTCAAGCCCAGGTTCTTCCACAGCTCTAAACATCAAAGACCATTGCCTAATTCTAATGCCTAGTTCACTCTGCAAAGCTTTCATGTAGGTAATGAGCGTCTCTTAATGACCTCCACCCCTACCCTCAAAGTGAACAACAAAATGTTAATAGTCTTGCTACTAGACACTAGGGCACCAAAATGTAAAGTGTGGATCCTCTATTAAGAAAACCAGTAGATTGGACAGCACCAAGTTACTTTGTTTACACAGGCTCTGGTCTACTGAAGGACTAGAGTCCTTTAATATTTCCTTTTATTTATTAAGCAGGTTATTTTATTTGCATAGAGAAGACAGGACTCTAAACAAGCATAGGCTTTATTCCTATTTCTTTTCTTCTGAATTGGAAAAATCTAGTTTGGAAAAGCTTAATTCTAGAAATCATTCTGGATCTGCTCAGAACCATTTTGTGGTTCTACACTCCTAAACCCAGAGAGGAGTTATGTGCTTATGAAGAAAATTAGATTTCCAATCTTTCTGGTAATAGAGAAATTAGTCTCTACAGAGTAGATAAGAAACATCTATTTTGTAAGAATGAGTTCCTGTAGATACAATAAATATATTTCAGAATTTTGATATTAACATTAAGGTGGATATAGCTTTCTGTATCCTTAACCCTAAATTCATATTGGATTCTGGGACTTGGTACCTTTGCAGAACTTAAAATTGTCCTTCCCAGTGTATCTAGTTTATACTACCCATTACCCCCCCCCAACACCTGGTTAGATGAATTGTTACTGGTCCAGTCTCTGAAATGAAGTGTTGGGGAGAATGGGCTTCTTCTGAGCACACTCTCCATTTTGATGTCCCAAAAGAGTATAAACTCAGGATTTTGCCTTCTTAAAGCATTCCCAAAGCTTGACTGACTAAGCAATTTTTGTTTAAAAAAGAAAAATCTGGATTCCATAAGATCAGAGGTATGACTGCCTCTTTCAACTAATCCCAAAACAATTTCTGGATTTACATTTTATAGTTTTAATTGATCTATTGATTCCATAAAGGTGCCCAGGAATTATCCAAACCCTATTGTAATTGACTGGTTTTATAATTCAATCAAATAAAGAATTCTCACTTGTCAAAGATATTTATGTATTGTACTGAGAATTTTGTTAGTTAATAGTTAATTTGTTAATTAATTGGTAGAGGGAGTCATGGATTGATTGATGAAAAATTTGTATACACACATGATAGGATTATAGTTCTGCCTTTACCACCTCTATCACTGGTTCAGAATTTTTTTCTTTTATTTTTCCAAAGTAGTATTTTATTTTTCCAAAGCCATGTAAAGAGAGTTTTCAACATTTGTGGGTTTTTTTGCTTATTTTATTTTAATTGTTTTTTTCTGGTTATACATATATATTGAATTTTTTTTTATGACTAGCATCAGACTTTTAAAAAAATTTTTTTTATTTTTTTTAAAATAACTTTTTATTGATAGAACACCTGCTGGGGTAATTTACATATACATTAATTTTTAAGTACACATTTATGAATCATGTTGGGAGAGAAAAATCAGAACAAAAGGGAAAAACCACGAGAGAAAAAAAGAAAAAGGAAAAAAAATGAACATAGCATGTGTTGATTTACATATATCTTTGGTTTTTTGGGATTGCCTTGCATCATTGAACTACAGAGAAGAACTAAATCTTTCATGTTGATCATCGCACAATCTTGCTGTTACTGTGTACAATATATTCCTGGTTCTGTTTGTTTTGCTCAACATTAGTTTATGTAAATCTTTCCAGGCCTTTTAAAAATCAGCTTGTTCATCAAAACATTCATTTTTGTAAGATTTTGTGTTGCAAATTTTTTCTCCTTCCCTTTCTTAGTTCTCTCTTCCCAAAGACAGCAATTAATCTGATATAGATTAAATATGAGCAATCTTTTAAAACATATTTCTATTTTGTCATGTTGTGTAAGAAAAATCAGACCAAAAGAGAAAAAAAAACATAGAAAGAAAAACAAGCAAACAGAAAAATAAAAAAGGTGAAAATACTTTGCTTGAATCCATATTCAATCTTTATTATTCTCTCTCTAGATGTGGATAGCATATTTCATCCCAACTCTATTGGAATTGTCTTGAATTTCCACATTGCTGAGAAGGGCCAAGTTCATCACAATTGATCATCACATAATCTTGCTGTTACTGTGTACAATTTTCTCCTGGGTCTGCTTACTCTACTCAGCATTAGTTCATGTGAGTCTTTCCAAGTTTTTCAGAAATCAGCCAACTCTCAGGATATTTTTTTAATAAAAATTAAGATATAAACATATTTCCATTTCTATTGCTTAGTCTTAAGATTAACAGACTGAACTAACTGATTATGGCTGATGCTTATTAAGAGGTTGCCTTATATGTGTTTCAGTTTCTTTGCTGGGCTACTTGTAGAGCTATAGGTTCACTCTGTCCTTTGTTTTTATTATAGTCACTGCCACTATTCATTGCAATATTGGGGTATAGGAGGAAGAAATAATGCTAGGAAATTGAAGAAAAATGCAAATACCTTTGATCCTTTGAAGCTTTTAAAATTTTATGGCCAAATGAAGGTCCAGGAAAATATCTGATTGAGGCCATCCTAATCCCTGCAAGTTTCTTTTCAGGAATATGATGGAAAATTCACATTTATTCAAACTTTTTGAATGAATCTGGTTGAAACTAGCCTGGTAATTTGTAAATGATCCCTGGAATCTGTTCCTTGAAATATTATTCCAATGTGAAGGCTTTTCACATTTTAGATTCTAAAGCCTGTAGTTCATTAATTGATAGAAAAATATTCTTACCTGAGGTAGAATAGTTTAGATTCCACATGTACATATTGATAACTACTCTTAAGTTTCCCCCAGTTGTTTTCTTTAATAATCTTGTTACTCTATAATTTTTTCCTCCAATTGGTCCAGTATAAATCAATTCATACAAATATTCTCATGTTTTTCTGAATCCATTTCTTTTTACATTTCTATGCCACAATAAAACATTCAATTACATTAATATATAATAATATGAGCAGTCAAGAGATTTCCCTTAGTTTCCCATCTTTTGCTACAACAAAAATTGGTACTGTAAATATTATGTACTTATGGGTCCCTCTCTGATGTTCTCAGGTTGCTGAAACAGTGACAAATTTTTTTAGCATGCATAGTCATCCTTGGTAGAGTCCTGAGAAAATGTTTTCACAAGTAATACTCTTAACCAGATCATTTCCCAAACTTCTTAGATCTACTCTAGGGTTTTAAGGGATTTTTTATCCTCAAACTGTAGATGGAGTTGAGTGATAGCTTTTCATCAGCCATCTCTTCCAATAGCAAAAGATTCTGCTTTGTTCATCAGCTCATTAAAATCAAGCCCTGAAATGTAGTTGTAAAGCTTGCCTTTTCTACTATGTTTCTGCTTTTAAAACTAGAAAGGTCAGTAAAGGGCAACACAAACAACTGTTGAGATATTTCCTCTTTGGGGCTGTAGAAGATATTACAGAAAAATCCTAACTTCTTCCATCCAATTAGTCAAAAGCAAAGCAGTGCCTCTTTTCTGATCAGCATAGCTCTTAGCAAAATAACGGCAGATTATGCCTTTCATTCAACTCTGATTAACTCCTATATGCTCCTTTATTCTGTCTTCTGTAAACAGTAACAATTCTTGTCTCTTATTGTGCCTTCTGTTCCTAATTTCTGCTGGACCAAACTTCCTCTCTTGCTTTTATCTCCTCTTCCTTTTCTACTCTGCCTCACCAGGTTTCTTTTGCCTCAAATCAAGGCTTCTTATCTCTAACTTATGATGTTGAATTTAAGTCTGCCCCATTTCTTTCCAGTCCCCAACAGTCCTAATAAAATTTTCCCATGGTCTCAAATAGTTATCAGTTTGAGTGTGGACCACAACATAGCATTTTCACTCTTTTTGTTGTTGTTTGCTTGCTTTTTGTTTTCTCGTTTTTCCTTTTTTGATCTGATTTTTCTTGTGCAGCAAGATAATTGCATAAATATGTATATATATTCATATATATATATATTCATATATATATATAGGGTTTAACATATATTTTAACATGTTTAATTTATATTGGATTACTTGCCATCTAGGGGAGGGGGTGGGGGGAAAGAGGAGAAAATTTGAAACACAAGGTTTTGCAAGAATCAGTGTTGAAAAATTATCAATGCATATGTTTTGAAAATAAAAAGATTTAATAAAAATAATTATCAGTTTTATCCTTCAAAATTCTGAAAGCAGTCATATGGAAATAACCTAATGAATCACAACACCCTGAATCTTTAGATCTTCAGAATAGTCTGTGCCTCTTCCTTAATACTTTATCTGATAGGATGTGTTTCTTCTCGAGTTGGTTTTTTATCTTTTCCTCACACAAATGTTCATTTTCTATCCTATTCAGCAACCAAAATGTCCATTTATTAAAAGAGTATATTCTCTTATTAGGTCTGGAGTAAAGGTGTTTCCAAGCAGCTAAATTCCCAAATACAGCCCAATCCAATTTAAAATGTAAGTAAGGGAATATTTAACAAAATACATAATATAATACAACATAAATAATGTTAATTTATAATTTTTTAAGTCAATATGCTGTCCACAGGAATAAAATTCTATTTGAGTTTGACATACCAATAGTCTAGAGCACAATGTGGGTTCTAAGTCAGGGCTGCTATGTGGGATATGTAAGGCTTCCATTTGCCCACTGCTATTCCATTAGGTTGTGACCTTGGGTTTCTGTGTTTTAAATTTTATTTATTTTTGAGGTGGGGTGGGGTGAGCACCTGGAAAAGTTTGTGGGGAACAACTATACACCCACCTTGACAATCATATAACCTTCTGGGTTTATTTTTTAATATATATATGTATATATATTTGTCTCTGCTTAGCTGCAAATGCTTTGACAGAATATGAGCTCCTTGAGGGCAGAGGGTTTTTCTTCTTGCCCCTCTTACTTTACTATCCATGGGAATCATTTAATCTCCCTGTGCCTCAGTTTTTTATCTGTAAAATTATAGGGTTTGAATCTTAGCTTCTAAAGGCTTTTTTGGTTTTAAATTTACAAACCTGATTCCATGATACCTACCGTGCCTAGCACATAGTAAGCACTTCATAAATGTTGTTCAATTTTAATTGAATTTGGTGCTAACTTCTAGCCTTTCCAGATTTTTTAGAATCATGACATTGTCATCAAATATTTTAGTTATACATTTCAGCTTTGTGTCATCTGAAATTTTGAGAAGGATGACATAATTCCTTTGTCATTGATAAAAATGTTAAATAGCATAGAGCGAAGTATAGGTCCCTGGGGAATTTCTATAGAGGCCTTTTTCCAAATTGAAGTTGGACTTTATCAAAATAGATTACATCTCTTCAATTATGGAGGATATTTGTCATTTTACTTCTCAATCTTCTAAACTTTTTCATATTTCAACATTTTCTTTGCTTTTATCTTTTTTTTTTTTGATCTTCTTTGGTCCTATATGGAATCTGTCAAAATGGCCTCTCCCAATATCGAAACCTAGCTTTGTAATTAAAAAAATTCTGAAGAGGATTGGATAAAATAACTTAAAAGTAATTGTGCTTTCTTTGTGGCAATGTTTGAAGGCATTAACTGGAGCATCTACAAAGTAATAAAAATATTGATAATTTGTTGTTAGATATTTAGTCTGCTTTCAGTATTATGCCTTATATAGTTCATGTAATTTACAGAGGTAAAGTTAGATTTAGGTTTACCTAACTTTAACACTTTAGGAACAGAGGATCTGTCTTGTCCAAGGATTTCTTAAAAGATTATTTAAATTGATATCTCTCTGGATTTTTTTTTTTTGGGGATATCTAAGTGGCAAGGAGGCATAACGGTCTGGGGAGAATATCTGTGTTCATGTTTCCTTGCCCATGGCATATTATATTTAGTTCTCTAGAAAAATCCTAATTTATAATGAGACAAAGATTAATATGAAATACTGATTACATTTCTGATACTATCATCTTAAGATATCCTCTAATATCTTAAAGGAATGTTTGATAAACTTAGATCTAAAGTCAACTCATCTTTCCTTAGAAGAATGTTGTTGCTTCTTGGTACTTTTCAATTCTTTCTTTCCTATTCTCCCTGCAAGTGATGAGAACATGGACCTGAATTGTACCATTCAATAGTTTTATCTTAGTCTGGAAACTCAAAATCACTAAAATAAACAGGGGCAAAAAGAAACAGAGAAATAGACAAATCTTAAGTTCATATGAATGTTCATAATCATAAATCCAGTGAATATGGAATGAAAAATAGTTTTAACAGTCTTAATGAAATAAAAAATGACATAGATAGTGGCCCTCTCCCTTTGCCTATAATGAAGTAGTCAGAAGCCATAGCATTTTCCGTGTTATTCTTACTTCTGTCTAAATGAGGGTGGGATTATGGCTATGGTTTTGCTTGGAAACAGAACCACCTCTAGGCCATTTTCACAGATTGTAGATTTAGAGCTAGAAGAGATTTTAGTGAATACCCAGTTCAGCCCTTTAATTTTACATGGAAACAGAGGACTAGAAAGTGTAAAGGATTTGACCAAGGTAACATAGTTAACGACAGAAGGAATTTTATTTCAATCTGTGTCTGGAAGCCACTTTACCACTCTACTAAATTGCTATTGCTTGTTGTTCAGTCATTCCATTATATCCTACTCTTTGTGACTCCTTAAGATCATACTATGCCAGTGTTTTCTGTACCCTGAAGTGATTTGCCATTTCCTTCTTCAATGAATGAAGGCAAACAGGTTAAGTGATTTGCCCAGGTAATTATCACACAGCAGGTGAGTATATGAGGGCAGATTTCAACGTAGGTTTTTCTGAATCCAGGTCCAGCACACTATTCACTGAATCTAGCTGCCAAACATCTCAGCTTCAAGCAAATAGCATTAAAGATCCAGATTCATCAGTTATTTGAACTGAGCTGCAGAAAACTATAATCCATGAAGAACTCAGTTTGGCACCAGCAGGGAGACAGAGTAATGAGGGGACAATGGATAGAGGTAAGAATTATGAAAAATCCCTTACTTTTTATTTTCCTAAAAGTGTTATGGGGATATTTCTCAGAAAAAAAAATGTTTCTCTCTTCCCATCCCACTTTTTGGCTTCCTCCTGCATCCCACCACACCTAACACATAGACCATTGACTGAAAGGCAATGTATATACAGGATGAGAGTGTTTAGTGTAATACTGACAGCATTCCAAGAATATGTAACAGGGAGGGAGGTAAGTGGATTAGATTTTCTTTAGCCACACACTGCTCTTCTGTACACAGATGTTATGATTCTAGCTATGGGTGGCTCCCTGAAAACTGCCAGTTACTGGGCCAGGCAATGTTCCACTGATTCTTTTCTTTCTGACTAATTCACTACATGCAAAGACTATTCCCTAAGGCTAAAAATTGGAAGGTCATAAAGCCCATAGCTGACCTTTTGTTCAACCAGCTTCTTCTATCTGAAGGGAGGCCAAATATACATTCTTCCTGTAGGAGGAAAGCCTGAGGCACAAAACATGAAACTAATTTAAAAAGTAAGAAAGAGAATGAAAAAGAACACAACTCTCAAATACAGAGAACTGGGCAATTTGTGGTAGTTTCTCTAAAACATAGAGAGCCTGGTGCTCCTTTTGGGAGCAAAAGTATATAGCCCTGTGCATTAAAACTTGACCAATAATTATTTCAAAGGACTGGTGACAAAGGAGTATTGGACTCAACTGATGCTAAGTGAAATAAGCAGAATCAGGAGATAATCATACACAGCAACAACAAGACTATATGATGATCAATTCTGATGGACGTATTTCTTTAACAATGAGATGATTCAAACCAGTTCCAATGTTCAGTGATGAAGAGAGCCATCTAACCCAGAGAGAGGACAGAGGGAACTGAGTATGAACCACAACATAGCATGCTCACTCTCTCTGTTGTTGTTTACTTGCATTTTGTTTTCTTTCTCAGGTTTTTTTTCCCCTTCCTTCTTGATCTGATTTTTCTTGTGCAGCAAGATAACTGTATAAAAATGTATATATATATATATGCATTGGATTTAACATGTATTTTAACATATTTAACATGTATTGGACTACCTGCCACTAGGGGAGGAGGTGGGGAGGAGGAGGAGGGGAAAATTTGAAACAAAAGGTTTTGCAAGGGTCAATGTTGAAAAATTACCCATGCATATGTTTTGTAAATAAAAAGCTTTAATTAAAAAAAAAAAGGAGGTGTAGAGTTGCACATACAATTGGGGCCATGGAAAATGTGTAGATTTGTTTTGTTTAATTAAGCTTATTTGTTACAATAATTATGTCTTTTTTTTTAACTTGAGGGAGAGAGGAGCTAGTGATGAGGTCCCTTCCCAAAAAAAGAAAAAAAGGAGAGTCACTTAAGCACTTTTTAAAGCAATGTATAAAAAAAAGACTGAAGGATATTTAAAAGGAAACATGGGCAGAGATTCCAAACATGCTAGCCATGTGAGGACCCTCTGTCCACTGGACTTTTTGTCCAGTGCCCTCCTTATCTTTATCTTCACCTATCTCCTTACTTCCAAACCTAATAATAAACCTCATTTATCAATCTAAAAAAAAAAAAAGGAAACATAGACAAACAGTATAACTTTGGTAGTGCCTTTTAAAATTTATTATACACTTTTAAAAATGAAGCTTTAAGATCCATTTTAATATTTAATTTTAATGTTTAAATGAAGCTTTTGTATATATTGAAAAATGAAGTAGAAATCCACATTTATACACTTCATTTTCTTTTGCATATTATATATATATTATGTATTGAATTTAGAATTTTTGTTAAATTTAAAAAGAAAACATGAAAGGCAGCTGTAGGCATGCAAAAAAAGAAATACAAAGTAAAACCATTTAGATTTTCTTTTAAAAAAATTTTCCATATTACTTATGTTGCAAAAACACAGACACACACATATATACCAGAAAAAGAGAAAAAAGCATGTGGAAAAAAGTATACTTTAATCTGTATTCAGAGTTCATCAATTTTCTCTGAAGGTAGGCAGAATTTTTCATCATGGTCCTTTGATTGCCTTGGATGATTGTCTTGATTCAAATAATTTAAGTATTTCAAAGTTGATCATCCTTGCAATTTTGTTATTACTTTTTACAAAATACTCTTGGTTCTGTTCATTTTGCTTTCTATGAATCCATGTAAAATTTACTAGGTTTTTCTGAAACTATCCTTTATTCATTTCTCATAATATTCCATCACAATCATATGCCAAAAGTTCTTCAGCCTTTCCCCAGTTGTTGGGTACTCCCTTGATTTCCAGTTCTTTGCCAACACAAAAAGAACTTCTATAAATATTTTTGTACAAATATTTTTCTTTAATCTCATTGGCATGTAGATTTAGTGTTTTGCTATGTCAAAGGATACACACAATTTTATAAGCCTTTGGACATAATTCCAAATTGTTCTCTATAATGGTTGGACCAGTTCACAACTGTACCTAACGTGCATTAGTGTCCAAATTTTTTTGCATCCCCTCTAAGCATTTGTTATTTTCCTTTTCTGTCATGTTAGCCAAAATCTGATAGTTGTATGGTATCTCAGAGTTGTTTTAATTTTCATTTCTCTAATCAACAGTGATGTAGAGGATTTTTTCATATGGTTGTTGACAGATTTAATTTCTTTTTCTGAGAACAGCTTGTTCATATCTTTTGACCATTTGTCAATTGGGGAATGACTCATTTTTAAATTATAAATTTGGCTAAGTTCCCTATATGTTTAAGAAATAAGGACTTCATCAGAAAAATTTGCTGTAAAATCTCTCTTCCCCCAGTTTTAGCTTTCCTTCTAATTTTGTCTACATTAGTATTGTTTATGAAAATCCTTTTTATTTTCATGCAATCAAAATTATCTATTTCATTTCCCATGATCCTCTTTGTTGTTTGGTGGTAAAAGTTTCCACATTATCCATAAATCTAACATATATTTTTCCCATACACCCCTAATTTATTTGTTATATCACTCTTTGTTAAATTTATTTATCCGTTTTTTATCTTACCTTGATATATAGAATGAGATGTTGGACTGTTCCTAGTGTCTATCAAACTACTCTCCAGTTTTCCCATTGATTTTTGTCAAGTGGTATTATTGCCTCTAAAGCTTGGATCTTTGGAATTTATCAAACCCTGGATTACTATGATAATTTACTACTGTGTATTGCATATTTAATGCATTCAATTGATCCATAACTTTGTTTAGTCAATACCAGATTGTTTTGATGATGACTGCTGTAATATAATTTAAATCTGGTATTATTGGATTGCCTTCCTTCACTTTTTTTCATTGAATCCCTTGTTATTCAAAAATTCTTTGTTCTTCTAGATGAATTTTATTATTTTTCTAGATATATAAAATAATTTTAATGGTTTGATTGGTATGGCACTGAATAAGTAAATTAATGTAGATAGAATTATCATTTTTATTATATTGACTCAGCCTACCCATGAGCAATTAATATCTCTCATTGTACAAATATAATTATTTCTGTAGAAAGTGTTTTGTAATGGTGTTCATGTTATTCCTGCGTTTGTCTTGGCATGTAGACTCCAAGTATTTTATTATCTATAATTGTTTTAAATAGAATTTCTTTTTATCTTTCTTCCTGCTAGGTTTTTTTAAAAAAATAATATATAGAAATGTTGATGGTTTGTATAGATTTACTTTCTATTCTGCAACTTTGTTAATTGTTTCAGCTAGTTTTTAATTTGATTCTCTAAAGTTCTCTGAGTACCACCATATCATCTGCAAAGAGTATTAATTTTATGTCTTAATTACCTATTTTTGTTCTTTCCATTTATTTTCTTTGTTTTAATGCTATAGCTAGAATTTATAATATAGCATTTAATAATAGTGGTGATAATAGACATCTTTGTTTTACCCCTAATTTTATTGCAAACCCTCTAGTTTATTATTTTCATTATAGATAGTTTGTTTTTTGTTTTAGATAGACACAACTTACTGTTTTAAGAAAGGTTCCATTTATTTCCATGCTTCTAGTGTTTTTAATAGAATTGAAGGGTGTATAATTTGTATTTTAAAACTCATATTCCTTATATTGGTAAAGAGAAAAAAAGGAAAATGGTAATTATTAGAGGAGTTATAGGAGGAAGTAAGCATGCTAAAGCAAGTTGATCCAACAATTTTGAAAAATAATTAGGACCTGTATCTACATAATTACTACTCAAATATGCCATAAGGAAAAAGTTTCTCAAGTTGGTTGTTCAGTATTTACTAACATATCCTTGCTTGTTGTCCACATTCACAGATATGACATTGATCCATTAAAATTTAAGAACAGTGTTTTAACAGGGGTCTTCATACAAACAAAATACTGATAATCATGAGACTAAAGGAAAGAAAAACTTTCAAAATATAAAAAACAAATGAAATAAATCAAAACCATGTCGGGGCCTGATAAGGTATCATCACTCATTCTGCTACTAGACTTGTTCAGAAGCTGCTTTTTCAATGAGCTTAAAGAGAACAAATTTATATCTTTATAAGATTTTATTTGATTACTAAAAGCAATTATTTTATCTATCCTATAATAGCTTGTAAAATATTAAATAGCAAAAAATAATAGATCCAGGATCTTGTTCCAGGATCACTTCCACCACTGAAAAGGATGAGATAGATAAAAATATTAATAACAACGACAGCAACAATCATCAATTTCACAGCTAGACGTTGTAATGAATAGAGAGTGCTGTCCCTGGAATCAGAAGTTCTGAGCCCAAACTCAGCTTCAGACACTAGATGTGTGACTCTGAGCATGTCATTTAACTTGTCTCCCTTTGTTTCTTCATTTATAAAATGAAGATAATTGTAGAGGGCCACAGATTGTGGGGGAACTTTGGGTGTAAGACTCTTTAGCCCAGAGGAAACCCATTGACAATATCTGGTCTGGCTCCCCATTTCCCTTGGTGTTCATACCTTTTCCTGAGAAGTCAAGGAAGGCATGACCACCTGTGTTCTACTTAAAGCAAGGATACTTACAGCAGAGTGTTTACTCAGTATGATTAATGAGATGATGGTTCTCTAGTTCACATATATGTAGTACTTAGTGTAATGTAATGGTTCTACAGTTGGCACATGCTCAGTGTGCTATAGTGATGTAATTGTACTAAGGTATTTAAGAGCTGAAAGGACTTGAAATAAGCAGACTCCAGTATGTGTGAGCTTGAGCTCAGACTCCAGAGTACAGAGAGATCTTCCAGAAAGCTAACCCAGACACTACAGATAATAATAGCATCTCCCTTCCAGAGTTGTAGGAAGGCTAAACTGAGATATTTGTAAAGTACTTTGAAAACCTTACAATACCATATACATGTTTTATTGGACGACTGGGTGACAAGAGTAAATAAAATAACAATCCTGGAGTCAGGAAAATCTGAATTCAAATCTGGCTTCAAACTCTTATTAGTTATGTGATCCTGGGTAAGTCATTTAACTCTGCTTAGTTTTCTCATCTATAAAAAATGAGAAGGAAATGGCAAGCCACTCTAGAATGCCAAAAAAAGCTCCATATAGGTTCACAAAGTATTGGACACAGCTCAAATTCAAACAACTATAGAACAAAAACCACTTGGGGCAATGGTGGAGAGAATGCTGGTCCTAGCGGCAGGAATATCAGAGGTCAAATCTGGTTTCAGATACGTACTAGGTGTGATCCTGGGCAAGTCATTTACCCCTGTTTGGCTCATTTCCTCTACTCTAAATGAGTTAGAAGAGGAAATGGCAAACCACTTCAGTATCTTTGCCAAGAAAACTGCAAAGGGAGTCATTATCCCCATATGTTTTCTGCTACTGGAGTTGCACTCAAGATGATTTTGTGAACCTACAGATAATGATTGAGCTTGCAAACCATACCTCCATATAACTATGAAGGTCAGTCATTTTATCCAATTTTGAAATAATATGTACAATATTACATATCAGAAATATTATAATGGAGTCCTATCATGACTATTTTTATCTGAATTTCATCAAAATTAGATGAGAAGGAATAACATTAATGTTTTTAAATGGTAGTAATAATGATGATAAACTATCAGTTCTTTGAGAACAGGGGTTCTATCATTCAAAAATTTTTATATCCTAAGCATCTCATATGATAAGACATTTTAAAACTTCCAAATGAATAACATCTTCATATAATACTTTTGTAATATTTTTCTGCAACTTAAAAAAATTGTGGCAGAGCATGGTAATCCATAATGTAATCTGATTCATTGGGTAGGCTGAGGCTGATAGATTGTTTGAACTCAGGTGTTCTGAGCTGCAGTGGGCTATGTCTATATAAATATGAATATAGGAGGTCCAGGAGCTAGGGCAACAATGAGGACAAATTAGTCCAAGTTTAGAATGGAGCAGGTACAAAATTCCTGTGTTGATTAGGAACACTGCACTTGGAACCAGGAAGCTTATACCCAATCTCAGACACAGATATATGACTCTGAGCAAATTGTTTAACCTGTCTGCCTCAGTTTCTTCATTTATAAACTGAGAATAATAACTCCCAGAGTTGTTGTGAGGCTAAAACAAGATATTTATAAAGTGCTTTGCAAACTTTAAAATACTACCTAAATGTTTTGTTGGGCAATTGAGTGGCAGAGTGAATAAACTACCAGACCTGAGCTCAGATCTGCTGCATTAGCACCTTGGTAAGATGGGAAAACCTAGTCTTTTAAAAGAAAGTGAAAATCATCAAGAAGCAAAACATTTCAAAATTCAGACAAGAATCAGGAAAATAATTGAATAAGAAACTGGACTTCTATCATGTGCATTTTTGTTAATAGGCTGTCCCAAAATCTTGGGGTATAATATATAGCATATATCCTGTATGCATTGTGTAAGGACATATAAAAATGAGGGAAGTGAACAGAATCAGTTATATGATGATTACAACTTTGCAAAAATTAAGATTTATGATTGATGTAATAATCAGCTATGATTCTAGAGAACTGATGATGAGGCATGCTGGCTCCTTTCCAACAGAGAGTTGGACTCAGGGTACAAAATGAAAAATATATTTTTCAGATGTTTCCAATGTGTGTATTGATTTTGTTTGATTGTGATAATTTTTTTCACAAAAGAGGACTGGACTTTTTTGGTGGTGGCGGTGGTAGAATGATGGAGCCAATGATAGTTCTACTGAAAAGAAAAAGAGAAAGGAGTATAACTAATCATTTTTAAAATGCACAGAAGAAAGTGGAAGGAATTTCAGGAGGCAGAGACAAGCAGCACTCTTTCCAGGAAACTGACTTTTTTTTTTCAAAATTAATTTGGCCATGGAACATTTTTGGCTTTGGAATATGGAACCCATGGCTACTAGTTTAGAGAGACTGAGATTATATAATATGTCAGGAATAAAGAGAAGTCAGAAGGTTCCTTAAAGGTCATCCAGTCCGATTCCTTCATTTTACAGAGGAGGAAATTGAGGTTTATAAAAGAGAAATGATTTGCTCAAGTTTGATAGTGATTTGAATGCAAGCCTTCTACCTCCTAATCCAGAGTTATTTCCACTACATAATATTATAGGAAGAGTAAAAATATGGCAAAATAGTGAATATTTTGTTACAATTTGGTATTTTCAAAGGAAAAATCATTAACATTGAGATTTTCTCATAGAACTCCCATTCATATTACAAAGAATATCAGACCAAATCCTACAAAAACAGTTGATGAAAATTGCCTTTAGACATAATTGCCTCCCTCAGACACAACTGCATCATTATTCTTACCATAATCTTAATGATCAATTTACTTATTAAACAGGCATTTATGAGTGTCCACTGCTCAAGCAACATCTTTATCCCTTATTCCTCTAGTAATTTCTACTTGCAAAATACTTGGAAATTTTCCCACTTGAGTTACACTTTTTGCCAAATTTACCCTCCCACTTTACTCTCTTTCCAGTTATTTCTTGAAGTTTCCCAGAAGTGGTGGGAACAGGAAAAGCAACTCTTTTCAGGTGTTTTTGAATCAGTAGTCAGTATTAACTTATGGTAATAGAAATATGGGACTTCATAAAACTGTGTCCTCAGGAAGCAACAATCAATAAAAAGAAGGTGGCATTTGGAGTCAGAAGACTTGGTTTCAAATTCCAGGTTTGCCCCTTATTTACTTGTGTGAGCTTTGAAAATTCACTACAACTCTGGCCTCCATTTCCTCCTCTGTAAAATGAAGTGAATGGACCTCAAAAACTAAATCTATGATCTGATGATTTGCTTCCCTCTCTTCAGTTTATGTGGTTCTGTAAACAGAGCCTGTCTATTCATTTAATTATTTCTTAAACTAATAAACTTTGGAAAATTCATGTGTAGATTTCCTGAAAACAACATTGGAACAAGAAATCAGTCCCTTGGAAAGAGAATTTGCATAGTGTACTGGAAAGAAAATCTGACCCTGAAACCAACAGTTTAGGGAAAAATTCTATTTAATCATTCCCTTTATGTGTACCCGGCAACTTTCCACAGACCCATCTGTTACTGAGCAGAAAAGTCAGTCCAGAATGAAAAGTCTTGGTAATCATGGCCCAAACAAAAGCAGCAGCAATAACTATAATAATAATTAATAATAATAAAGATGATTATTCTAAGTTCTTGATGAAGATTCCTATTAAAATTATAAGGTATAAAGTAAAAAAAAAATTCCTGGAGACAGGGAAGACATAAATAGAGGCACTTCCAAATCTGCCAGTGAGTTTAGACAGGAAATAATGTTTGTATTTAGTATTGCATATAAGCAAATCTGTCTAAGGAGATTTCAAAGGCACACTCAAAGCAGCTAAGTAACTAGTGATAAACAGCAAAAAAAAAATATTCCAGAGAAGAACACAGAGTTCTGGAAAGTATTAAATGTGGCTTTATGAATAATAAATCATGTTAGATCAGAATGGTGTTTTGGAAAAAGCACTAGACTTGGAGACAGGAACTGGCTATATAGTTCTAAGTCTCGTCTCTGATACATATGAGACAAGAGTAATGGAGCAAATCACTTTATCTCTTTGGGATTTGATTTCCTTATCTAAAAAAGGAATGGGTTAAATTTGTGGGCTTTAGCATCTTCTCTGACAGGGTTAGGTCTCCAAACACATGGGAAACAATATTATAGCAGCTTTCCTTTCCTAGGTTTTCTTTGATTCTCTCTTCTTTTTTGGTTTTTGTGACATTGCTTTCTTCTCAATACACATAAAGTGTCTCAACATACATAAAGTGTCTCAACATACCTTATACCTCTTTCTGGTTCATCATGAATTTCTTGTCCCTTAAATTCTGTCCTACTGAATTTCAACATGACTAGTGTTCTCATTCTTTCTTATATGTTCAACCATCATCTCTTACTGGATCCATTCACCAAATAACTCTTAGATCCCTGAAGTGCGACCATCCACGGCCAAGGAGGTTGAGACAGACTAGTCAGATCAGTAGGAGAAGGGCCAAAAGAGAGCAGCAGTGTTATAAAAATCCAGGGAAAAGAGAGTATTCAGGATGGTCAGCAGCAACAACTATTGTCAAAATTGTTTTCATAAAGCACAGGGAAGTGGGGGAAGGGAACCCACATTTATATAGTATCTTCTATGTGTCAGGTCCTGTGCTAAGAGCTTTACAAATGCAATCTCATTTGATGTCCACAATAATTTTGTGAGTTAGGTGAGTTATTATCCCCATTTTATAGTTGAGAAAACTAAGGCATACATAATTGAAATAGCTTGTCCAAGTTTATAAGGCTATTAAGTGTCTGAGATCAGATTAGAACCCAGGTCTTTGGGACTCCACTCCCATGTTCTATCCATATGACACTGTTGAAGACTTTAGTTGAAAAAAGTCAGGGTCTCCTATTTCATCCAGGCTCATCTCCTGATCTATATTTGGCTATTGGACCCAGATGGCTCTGGAAGGGAAATTGAGGCAGGTGACCTTGCATAGCCCTTCCTCACTTAAATCCACCTCCCTGATGTTATGGTTTTCCTCAAGAACAAAGGACAAACAACAGCAACAACCTGCTGAAAACTCTACTTTTTGCCGCTAGAATAAAATATTAACTTCTCAGCCTGGCATTTAAGGCCCTCTGCAATCTAGTTTTATTTTTATTTCACATAAGGCTTCAACTTCATTTCTTCTCCAGCCTTAAAATTTCACCTCCCCTCTCCATTCATTTGATTTTAATTCTCCAAATCAGGATTGAAATCCTTCCTTAAGTCCTCCTATTAGAATTTTAATCTTCCTTCAAAGCTTAGTTTATATGCTCCCTGATCTGTGAAGCAAAATATTCCGTACTCATTTCTCATAATCAGACAAAGAATTTAATTCAGAATTTTTGCTAACTGAAAATGGTAGAGAATTGTTTAGAATGTTTTACATTAGATATTAGGAAAAATTTCTACATGGAGTTGGTAAGATCCATGAAGATAAAATACTCTTGCTCTTCTTTTGATTACCTATGAGTTAACCAATTGGGTCTACTTGATGATGCTAATATTTAGGAATGGTTTAGGGTCAATTATTGTCTAACAAATTCAATTAACATTAATGAATATCTGCTATTTATGAGACAGTGTTCTGGACAGTGCAGTTTTGTAGATGTCAATAGAATCACTGCCATCAAAGTTTATAGTCTATAAGAGAAGATATAATATGCTTATCGCCAAAATCAGGGAGAATATGATGTTACTAAGTACTTTCAGCATGCTTGCGAGATAGGTGTGTGGATTAGGTGACCACTTCTGATGCTCCTGAGTCCTTTGATTCAGCAATAAAAAAAAAAATGTGATAAAGACCTCATTATCGTGCCAATGTATGGTGAAATAGGATGACGCTCATTCCTGTGATGTATTATTTCCATGCTTCCACAATTGTGCTAACCCAAATGATATAGCTTTAAACTTTTGAACCACATCATGAAATGTAGATATTGCTATTTTTCCCCTAAATTCTGAAGCAGGAAAATTAAAAAAAAATTGTATTGAGACAAAAAATTTAGGAACAATACCAAGAAAGAGCACACATGAAAACTGATTAGCAGTAGCCTAAATAATACAGAAATCAAGGGCTCAATTAACTATCCTTTGAAATTTCATTGTAGTCTAAAAATGCAGGCTGATTTTTGAATTAACATTAAGCTAACCAAATTATATTCTTAATGTAGACCAACAATATTCCACTTTTCAAAAGTCTTCAGTGACTAAGTTGTAATATAACTGTTCTCTAAACTTACCTGAATGCCTAAATTTATATAATCTATCCCCCTGTTACACACTCTCTCCAATTTTTCATTTTCTTCATTTAACTTTCATTCATTTATTCATTCAATAAATATTCATTAAGCATTTGCTGTGTGTGGATGCTAGTGCCAGGTACTAAAGAGGTGTAAAACTTAGGTAAGACACAGTCCAAGATCCTGTAAATCCTATGGTTTAGTAGAAATAAAATTCATAAAACATAGATAACTATAATATATACTATTATATGTGTATTCAAGTTACAAAAAAGTGCTGTATAAAATCTGATTGAGAAGGTCTTTTCCAAAAAAGGAATCAGGGAAAGCCTCCTGAAGGAGATAGCGTATGAGTTAAAGGATAGTTAGGAATTCAATGTGCAAAGAATTTAGGGTTTAATTTTTCAGAAATAGTAACCTATTTGGTACAAGCACTGGGGATATATTTTGGGAGAAGGAAGAATACAGTATATAGTCAGGGGTGGGGCAAGCCTGAGTAATACAGTAGTTCAATTTGCCAAGAGCAAAAAGTATATGAAGGGGAGCAGTATGAAATAAGACTGAAAAATTAGGATGGCACCAGATTTTTGAGGCCCTTGAAAGCTAGGGAAAGTTTCAATAATGGGAACCAATAGTTATAATTTTATTTTTTTAATTTTTAAATTTATTTTTATTTTTAATTTAATTTTTTTTTTTTTTTTTGCTGAGGCAATTGGCGTTAAGTGACTTGCCCAGGTTCACACAGCTAGGGAGTGTTAAGTGTCTGAGGCCAAATTTGAACTCAGGTCCTTCTGACTTCTACTCTGCCCCCTAGGTATCCCCTAATTACCATTTTATTTAAATAGTGTGAATATTTTTAAACAGGTGAACGGCATGAATAATTCTATGATAAATGAAAAAGAAGGGTAGATAGTAGAAGTTGGATGATTTATTAGGCGATAAGTCTAGGAAAATAATAGTAAGGGCCACTGACAGTGAGATAAGAGTAGGAAAACAGAGGAAAAATGAGTGTGAAAAATGTTGCAGAAAGGATCTATCTGGTAACTGATTAGATATAAGTGACAAATTAATATGTCATATTAGGAGACAAAGGAATACAAGATAACTCCAAGATTTTAGACATGTGACACAAGGATAAATGATGGTGTCATGAACTGAAACAATGAAGTATGGAGGATTAATTTTAATTGAAAATATATAAACTTGGGTTTTGGACATGATAACTTTAATATAGTGTGGGTTTGTAGATAGAATTCTATATTTGAACTCAGAAAGACTTAGGCCCAACTTTTACCTTGAATATTTACTAGCTTAGTGTAACTTTGGGGATATTATTTAATCTCTTTGTGCTTCAGCTTTTCATTTGTAAAATAAGAATCACTTCTAAGGCCTTTCCAACTCTAAAATCTATGATTCCAATTCTGAGATGCTGAGGACATTTGGGTGTGATCGGGCATTCATGACAAGGGTCAAGACTTTACATATATACACTGTACATATATAATTTACAGAAGCAATAATGGTTGAAGTTGTAGAAGTGAATGATATTGCCAAGGAAGAAAGAGTAGAGAGACAAAAAGAAGACTGAGGATGGACCTTTGAAAAATACCAACATTTAGAAGATTGTGGGGAAAAGTCAAGAGACAGATGAAGTGATTAAGAGAAGGTGGTCATTAACAAAAATATATATTTAAATCAAAGAAAGAAAGACTACCTGGTAGTCAATAGCTTCAAAAGCTATAAAAGAGGTCCATCTGATAAAAATGAGAGCACAGAGTTTAATTTGATGATAGAATGATTTTTGTTGACTTTAGAATATATGCAATAGAATGGTAGACATGAAACCTAAATTGCAAAGAATTGAGAAGATAATTGGTAATGAGGAAATGGAGACTTTAGCTGTAGACAGTGTTTTGAAGTAGTCAGATCATAATATCAGGAGCTGGAGAAACTCTAAGATCAAGAGCAAATGAAAATGTAACTATAAACCAGAGAGTATGTGATGAAACCATGCAGGCAATTCTCTAACCTATTTAATTTAATTAGGATCTAGCCTCAGGTCTGGTGTTGATTGAACAGAGGCACAGGAATGAAGGAATAATAGAGAAGAACAAGACAAAAGAGTAAAAAACTAGTATAATTAGGGAATGAGCTAGGGGAGGAAATTTTACTGCTTGCATGACAGAAAGCTGCAGATTGTAGTTGAAGAGTGACTTCCTGAGGGAGCTCTCAGTGTGAAAATGATTTATTGACTTTAGAGAAAAAAATAAGAGAGTGACAACATGGGTGAAAACATCATGCTATAAAGCATGGGAGTGAGCACATAGCCTTGTTTTACTTCACTGGTGACTGGGAAATCTGGAAAGCATTGTCCATTGTCCAGAATCTGGGCAAATGTGACATCATGAAATTGACTTACTATTCTGATGAACTTCTTTAGGCAACCAAATTTTGGCATAATTTTCCACAAACCATTATGATTGACATGTGAAAGACCTTAGTCAGATCTACAAATGTTGATTTTTCCTGGCATTTCTCCTGGAGCTCCTATCGACTGTTCCTCAGTCCTTTGAAACTTCACTGGATTTTAGGTGGATGACTTTTTTTCAGTCTTGCCAGCAATGACTAAGAAAGAGTCTCCTCTGATTGTCACAGGACAATTTATTCCCTTTAACTTTAATAAAGATGGATAAGGAAGGCATCCTTGAACTTCTGAGGCTCCTCCTCTTGTCATATAATCTAGAAAATTTTAGTCAGCTTTTGTATGAGTAATGAATAGAATCATTACCTGGTGCTTCACTACATGAAAGCAGACTAATGGCATTCAAAATCTTTTCTTCAGTTGGAATTCAGAGAATGATTGATATGATCAGTAGCTTCAGCATTGATTGATGATGGTCTTATAAGAATACTATGGAAGTATTTATCCTATGGCTCTAGGATCATGTCCTTATCACTAATCAAGGTGACACCATCAGCACTGAGCAGTTGAGATGCACCATAGATCTCTGGCTCATAAATAATCTTCAGTGCATTGTAAAAAAACACTTTGGATTGTTACTATCAGCATAACTAAGAAATCTGCATCTCTCTAAGTTTTGATTGTTCTTTACTTTTTATGGAATTAAATGCTACCTTCTTAGAGATGGATGAACTATCCTGCTAATACATCCTATGTCATTCCATTGTTCAGTTTAGGTATGAAAGTAAGTGGAACCAACATGGAGAAGGTGGTCTCAAACAATTGTGATTATAGGTTAAGGTCTGAAGATCCCTTGAGACATACAGTCAAAGATTTAGTGTTAAAGTGACAATTTGGGAGAGGTAAAAAAAGATAGGAGACTGTGTTTAAGAGAATATCACAATTAAAGCTCTTGGTAGTGGTATTATTCCAAAAAAATGTTAAATCTATGGTATGAATTTTGGTATGTTACTGAAGTGAGGCAGGAAAGAAGACTATTAGAGTTAAGTAAATTGAGAAATTGTGTGCTCAGCATTTTAGAGGAATTTCAAGCACAAATTGAAATCCCTGAGGTTAATTTTAGGATTAAGTAGAGAGAAAGGCTATGATCTAGAAGCTAATGATGATGAAAAAACTGAGAGATTAATCTGAAAGAAGATAAATAACAATATCCAGGATGGAAAAAAAAGTAGTAGTATTTCCTGATTTCAGGAAATGTTGCTGGGGAGTTGATGATAAAATTGTTTATCTTCATTCTTAAGAGAACCAATGACAATAGAATAGTTTAGAAGCAGAATGGTTACTTTTCCTTTGGATTTTGAGACCCAGAAGGATTGGAAAAAGGAATAGATTATAGGGGAAAGGATTACAAAGAAAGAGGTGGTGTTAGAAAAGTCAGGTTTTGACGAAAATGAGAAGATGTAAGAAGGTAAATTGGTTAAAAATTTCATGTGTTGTTGTGAATACAATTTGGAACTACTCTTTCAACCCTCACTCACACTGGTAGGTTGAGGGTTGAGAAGTACTAACCAGAGAGAATTAACTTTGGGATAACCTTGAGGGGCTTTCTGAAATTTATCTTCTGAAATTTATAAGCTTCTATCCAGTGTATTCTCAATATTAACTCATCACTCCACAAGTGATTACTGTCCTAGTATCCATTAACCAATTGAAAAATACTGTGAGAATATAGCAAGAAAGACCTGAAGTTCCTATAATTATGAGCCACTCTCTTCTATTGCCTTGGTTCCTGGGGAGAACAGACCCAAGGGACTGACTGGTAACATTTCTTTCATTGGTTTGTTTCTAAGGGTTTAATTACCCATGGACAAATCACTGTCTGTCTTGTAGGACATGGTTTCTTGCCAGTTGAATCAATTCACTGCTGGACTGAGTCTCACAAATCACTTTTTGGGGATATCTCCTCATTGGATTTGACTTCTATGGCTTTATTATGGACTACCATTACCAGATCTCTGATGACTCTTTACCTTTGGAAATTCAAAATCCAGGTTGTTCTATTTCTAAAGCTTACTCATTGAAAACTAAGGAAGAATAGATATAATAGTAATAGCAGAAATAGGGAAGATCTTGGGTTCACTGCCATATGGTGGCCCTTGTGGGGAGATAATACAACCAGAGGCTACACCTACTACTTCTCTCCACACCCAGAGAATTAAAGCAGTTTTTGTCTCATTTAGCACTAGGGAAAAGAAGGAGATTTGATTTGTTTGTGCCTTTTGTAGTTCATTCTGGTTCAAAGCTAATTAAGAAGCTTTCCATTACTCCAAATTAAAGTAATGGGAAATAGTCAAAGGATATCTTAAATGCTTTTGAACCAGGGAAAGTTCTCTCCATTGTATCTAACACATATTTTGAGAACTAGGCTCATCTAATCTCTATGAAAGATGATACAAGGCAGAACACACAGAGCTCTAAGGACTTGGGTCTCCATTGGACAGTTGTCCTATTATGCAAAGATGGCAGAAGTTTGAAGAAAATAGAGTGGTGATTTGGAAGGGCTTAAAAGAATGACTTGAGTTGTTAAAATTGGTTGGAGAAAATCTGGAAAAGCATAAGGATTAAAATTAAATAATTAAAATTAAGTTGATTAATTTAATTAAAATTAAGTAGGGTGAGAATTTAGGAGGGTATGATATAAGAATGTCATTTGAATCTAGACTCAATGAACAGATTTAAAGAATTTTGAAATTCATCTCTACCTTTGAGAAGTAACTCGTGTACCACCCTCTTCATGAAACATTTTATGATATCCCAATTCCTGAGAAAAAAATGATTTCTCTTTCCTCAATATTCTCATTTTGCATTGACTTTTCCTTTGTTGTGACCTTTACTTGACTTTAGTTATTAAATTAATTAATATTTAATTAATTAAATTCCCTTTAATGTATATTTACACACATATATATTTTTTCTTATTTTTGTCCTTGAGAACAATTTTCATGTGCTCATTTTTGTATCCTCAGTGTCTAACATGATCGATGTCTAATGATTATCTGTTTAATAGAATTATATTGTGTGGGACCAATAGGCGACAATCATAATAGCTACTACTTTGGTTGCTAACTGGGCACCCAATTCTTACTGCTATCTCTACCTTTACTTTAAGACTATCATTTCTACCACAAACTTGAAGGGAACTGAAAGCCAATACACCTGGTAGAGTTAAGGCTGTAGCATTTTAGGCATACTAAAAGGTACGGATCCTAGAGATGTTCTATTTATTTCCCCCTTTCTTGCTGATCTCTGTATTACAGTTTTAATATGTGTACTGTAAATTGTACTACTTCTCCCCTTACTCTCAAGGAATTTTGAATTCTATTTGGTCTACTTGACTCCTTTACTCATGGATGGGAGAAACTAGAGACAGAGACTATATTTTTTTTAAGGAAACAAATTAAAAACAAAAACAAAGAATAATAGAGAATAAGGGGATAGATTCAGAGATTATTAGAATAAAAGAGGGACTGGAGTCAGTTATAAGCAAATATTAAATTTTCAGTTTGAGCATTTACACCTCAGAAATCAGCAATTGCTACAAAACAGTTCGATTCATTATTTTATTAATTGACTAGAGTTAACAAAGTGTTAATAGTGAGGTTAAATTTAAAAGATTGTGCCCTATAGTTTGTTCAACACTTACCAGCATACTCTGAACTGCTTTATAAATATTGCTTGAGCTGAGCAGAGTGCAATAGAAGACTCAGGGAATGAAGTCATAATCACCCTGGAAGCCTAGTGACTGTAGGCTAATAATAATAATGATAAAAAGGGGCATTTATATAATATCTTAAGGTTTACAAAGTGCTTTATATTAGTGATCTCATTGGAGTCTCACAACTTCCTGATTAAGAGCTAAAGAGAACCTGAGAGATCATGGGATCCAAGCTCTTCATTTCACCGATGAGATACTTGAGGCACACAGACTTGTCCAAGGTCACACAGTGACTAAGACAGGATTTAAATCCAGACTTCCTGACTCAGCCCAGTGTTTTTCCCATTACACCACGCTTCCTTCCTAGTAAATATGGGAAAATAAAATTTGAGACTAAGCAAATATTATTGAACTGTTCACTCTTAAAATTTTTGTGATGGGAGTTTGAGCATAGTGGGGAGAATTAATTCCTCTCTGTAGCATGAACCAGTGCTAAGATACTGCATAGAAACTACTGCAAACCCTGACTAAAGAAACACTAACAGGGAATAAAAGGGCCACAGGCACAGGACATCATTGGCTATGCGTTTTGTAGTACATAGTGACTTGGTGCAATTTTTCCTGATGCAATAAGCTATTTTAGGTGATCAGTATCATGTGATCTTTTTTCCAGTCAGTGTTCAGAGTGTGTGATAAGGAAAAAGAAAGAAAAAAAGTTTATCTTTCTTCAAGCAACAAAACTATTAGTTCTCTGTTAGCAGCCCTATTTGATAGATAATATAAGTATTCCCTCTATAAAGGGAAATCTATATCTATTTATATAGATATCTATAAAGATATATAGCTATATCTACATATCTATAAAGATGAAGAAACAGAAGTTCAAAGAGGCTTAATTATTTGTCTGATTTCATGTAACTTTTGTCTCTGAGTTTGTATCCTAACCCCAAATCTACTTGAGTTCAAGTGCAGAACTACAACTACTATCCTCAAGATGTATATAATTGATATCCTGGCTATATCCATTCACATGTAAAGATATGATGGCTTTCCCTCCATTTTTTCTTGAGAATGATTTTTATTCTATCTCCTTTTAATTTAATTCTTTGTCCCTTTTGATTATTTTACTTAAATTGTTCTGCTGCTGGGCTATTCCCACAGGTTCTCTCCTCTTCCCCTACTCCCATTTGTCTATCTTTTCACATTTTTTCTAATTTAAAATTATTATATGTCTATTTTATTCATTTTATTATTTCTATTTCTTCATTTGTTCTTCTTCTCCACTTCACTTATTTAAGCAATTAATTCAAACTATCTCATCCCTTCTAACATTTTACTAGGATTTATTCTAAGAATTTTTTTTTGATCTGACCTTCTCATTATTTATCCTGTGTGTTGAGATTTACATTTTCTGATTTCTGAATTATATTTTTACTTAACTTATTTTTCTTTATTGTATCCTTCTTGATATTAAAGATTCTGAAGCATCATGTTTGAACTCCTTTTTTATCCTATTTTTACGTTATTGCAATTAATCAATAAGCATTTATTAAGTGCCTACTATGTGTCAGACAATGTTTTAAATATTTGTTTGTATATCTTGATTCTTTCTCTTTTTCCCTCCCCTCACTTTTTTTTTATACCAAGTCTTATCAGTTTATGAGAGAAGCCCAATCAGATAGATCAAAGTCACATTTTTGTGATAGAAATTATTCTATACTCAAATTATGTTGCCTGCTCCCATGTCTTATCTTTACTATTATTGGTCTTCTTAAAGACCATAATATATTATCTCTGGTCCTATGCCACGCCATACATTGAGGGCTCATTGCCCCAGAAATGCCCGTGTGCTTTCTCCTGAGACAAGATGCTGCTTATGAAGGCACGGAATTCTGAGCTCCTGCCAGTCTCAGTGGGAGTTGGGAGCTTAACATGTATTCCAAGATGTTCCTTATTTCTTTTGCAACTGTGTGTTGTTCTCCTTAGGGAAAAAGTGATGATATCTGGTGGCTTTTTAAATTATTGCAGACATCTACAAGATCCATTTTTATGCCTTTCCTACTTGTCTATGTTTTTGTCTGCAGCTTAAATGGCTCACTACTTAAAAATGAGTTCCTATTTCTCCTCCTCCACTCACATCCTATTGTGTCTATTTTCAGCTGTGTACACAGAGTTGACAGCTGGGTGATGGGGAGTTGGAGTGGTTGGCTACAGACAGGAAAAAGGAGGAATTACAAGTTTGAAGATATCCGTGGGTTACCAAATGGTTGCCAGTTAGAGAGTGGGAGTATCTGACTATCTAAACTAATATACTAGAGCAGGAGAGGAGAAAGCAAAGGAAAAGTATGGGCAAAAAGGAAGAAATGTTGAGGGAAGGCACATATATCCCCAGGAGTTACTAGGAGCAGTATACATTTTAATCGAATAGTTTCCATTGGTCCTAAAGATGAAAGCCCAGAGCTCCAGTAGCTCCATCAGATCCACAAGTTGAAATAAGGCAGGCAGGGATCCAGGAAGCTCCTTGGTTCATCTTACTACATGATAGATCCCAGGATCAATTTCCTACTCTTTTGTTTTTCCTTACCTAGGAAGTAAAATGTAGCCAGAAACTTTAGCACTTAGAAGAAAAACACAATGGATAGAATAGAAGACATGGGATCTAGGATTTTTTTTTTTTAATAGCTTTTTATTTACAAGTTATATGCATGGGTAATTTTACAGCATTGACAATTGCCAAACCTTTTGTTCCAATTTTTCTCTCCTTCCCCCACCCCTTCCCCTAGATGGCAGGATGACCAGTAGGTGTTAAATATATTAATGTATAAATTAAATCTAGGATTGTTTTTAAATGATGCTACACTGTTAGTTCATAAAGTCTTGATCCTGCTTCTAAATTAGCATTATTTTTCTAGGAATGGGCTTTTACATCTTCATGATTATGTCAGAACATCTTTAGGAGAACAGCAGGTACAATCTTAGGCCTTTGCACACTCAAGAAACTGTGTAGAAAAACCTGAAAGAATCCTCCTACAGCCACATTAGAAGTATTCATGAAAGTCTTGGCTACTGTGCTATCTGTAAGCCAACACAGCTTCCTGGGCAACAATGGCATTATTGAATCATCGAGATAAAAATGGGAATGGTCAATGACTCAACTGAGAAAAAATGGATATCCATTTCAGTACCAATTTCCCCCAAAGTGGTATCCTCCTAGATCTTGTTGATATGTGGGAATGACCCAGTTTGGTAGTTGTTTATGCATTATAATCACCAGACATTATTTTTCTGTTCAGGGTAAAATTCTTTTTTTTCCATGATGGGTTTTCCATTTTTGGAAAAAAAGGCATAATTTTACCATTTATCTTTGTCTTTACACCTCTACATGGATAAATTAGTAATTTTTTTTCTTTTAGTTAGGGATTGTTGATCTTCTGCAGTAAATTCTAGAAGCAGACCCTGAATGAGAAGAAAGCAAGAGTCAGCCAGACTGGATAGGTTCCAATGACTGCCTTGTTCTTCTCCTGTTTCAAATGTTGAACTTGGTGTCTTGCCTGGGAAGCTGATCCTCATGTGCTCTGTTGTGAATTGGCTGAAGTGATCTCAGAGCCATGGGAATTCAGCTGCTGGCTCTAGAGCAGGACTTTTTAAACTTTCTGTCATGGACCCTTTGGGCAGTTTTGTGAGTTTAGGGATCCCCTTCTCAGATGTTTTCAAATGTATAAAGTAAAACATGTAAGAAATGATTACAAAGAAAACCAATTATATTGAAGTACTTTATTTTAAAAATTCAAGTTCATGGATCATGGATCAATCCCTGGTTAAAAATCTCTACTTATGCAATTTTCAGCTTCTGAAATAAAATATCTGACTAACAGAGGTAAGTTTTCTTTTCACAGGACAGACAGATACATCATTTTTACTGGATATCCAAAGAGTGAATAAGAGAAACTTCTCTAGAGAAAGCTTCCAATCTCTGCCCTACAAATCATGGAATCTCACTCTCTGCTGCACTATGACCAATGAAACGAGCTGGTTCAAGGACTGTCATAGCATTATTAGGTACACCCATGTACCTAGCCCATGTAGAAAACAGATGACTGAAAGTTTCCAAAGGCTGCTGGTTGTGTTTAAAGGGAGAGATTGGGAAAATAAGAGACTCAGCCATAATGGACAGCAGTAATTTTATTCATAAACTATTGAATTGTTTACACTTTTGCTCACAAATAGAAGACCCCAAGGTGGCTTTATTCATAAAGACAGATTAAGGCAGTTAAAGGCCCTTTATCAGGATAGCAGCAACCATTATAGGATATTCCAAAGGAAATCTGTTCTGGAACATCTGGAAAGTAGACTGCTAGTGGGAGATTGCATTCTCTCTCTCTCTCTCTCTCTCTCTCTCTCTCTCTCTCTCTCTCTCTCTCTCTCTTTCTCTCTTTCTCTCTTTCTCTTTCTCCTCTCTCTTTCTCTTTCTCTCTCTCTCTTTCTCTCTTCTCTCTCTCTCTCTCTTTCTCTTTCTCTTTCTTTTTCTTTTTCCTCTCTTCTCTCTCTGTCTTGGTTTCTCTGTTTCTCTTTCTCTCTGTCTCTTGTCTTTCTTTCTCTATATATAATTCACTAGCTCATGGGAAGGGTAAATGGTACCTGAATGAAATGTTCATGTTGGTCAAATTAGGGATTTTCAAAGAATCTCAAAAGGAGAAGGGAGTAAAAGGGAATTTAGATTTAAACACTTTCTGCTTTTGTGGTGAAATTGAGTAGATTGTTTGCAGCATAGAAGGAAAAGAGGCCTGGACTACCTTCAAAATTGTACCAAATGCCAATTGTACCAATTACATTTCCCAGGGTGCCATGTGGAAATGAGAATAGTTGGAGAGTTTGGAGACCCTGGGTAAGGGGCACACAGGAAGAAGAACATAACTGTGAAGTTTTAGAATATATAATTCACTAGCAGTACGACAGGCAAGAGGGTGAGTGGGAAGGGAATAAAGAGCAAGGAGTTCATTCTGTCCACTCCTTTTTAATGGACAGATTCCACTCCCAGGTGAGGTGGTTATGTTTGTCATCATCAGTGAAAAAGGACTTGTTGTGGTAAGTGCCCCGGGCTATCATGCCCTTGGGGGCCTCCTCTGGGGGTGTCAGGAACTCATACTCATCTAGCCGAGGCCCATAGCTGCCAACCATAAATGTCGCTTTGTCCACTAAAGGAAAGAAACATTCATTAGGAAGACTGTCATTCAGAATGACAGTATTAATGACATTATGGAGAATATGCAAAGACCAAGTCCTAGATTACTGGTGTCCAATGGGTGAAAAAAATTCTAGACTAATAATACAATGAATGTCTAATGACTCCTTGGCTACCAATAACAAATTGTATGTTCTTGATATATATATATATATAAATAAAATATATATACATATAATTTTTATCTATATATTATATATACATAATTATTTAATATTTTATATATATTTAAATAATTTAACTTCCTGGAACTTATTTCCAATATTGTAAAAAAGGAGATTGGCCTGAATGATCTGTAAGGGTTTTTTGCTTCTAAAATTTGATTATTCTGTATAAACATAATGTTGACCTTTTATAGAGAGAGGGTATTATTTGGATCATCAGAAAAAGCACAAGGAATTGATTGTTGTTGTTATTATTCATCCTTCTTTATCCAAGAGGACATCAATGGCAAGGCAAAAATAAAAAAGACCCATGATTGCCCTGGATATAAGGAATCAATAGTTGAAGCCAATCATAGGTTGATAGAAAAAAAGGAAAGCCATGAATCAGGGAGTGAGATTAGCTACAGTGAGTAGGTGGCCATCCAGAGAAGCATATCTAAATGTATATCTGAATGATAGTCAAGTAGAAAATAATAAAAGGATTTCATCAAGTGCTATTAATAGGTCTGGAGGAGTAATTGTAGACCTCTTATAGCTATTCTTTTTCTTGTTGTATGTCTGACATTATGCTATAAATCCATGTATAGTCAAAAGATGGCACAGGGTTTGTTTATTTGTTTGTTAAAATTATGTTTCTATCATCTATCCATTTATTCATTTGTTCATTTAATTTTGGGAGATACTGAGCCCTGAAGGTAGTCAATCCAGATTATTCAAGACAAAACATCTCTTTTGATGATACTTGAATAATTATTGACTTCCTTTGTTTTCCAGATTCACCAGATAATATCTCAATAATCCAGCGTGTTATAGCTTTGGTGTAAGTCTGGTCTGTGTAAAAATAATATTGTCCTCTTGCATGTGGAAAGGGATTTTTATTCTTCAAATGCTTTCACATGCATTTTCTCATTTTATCTTTTCTTCATAGAGGTAATGTGGGGTAGCAGATACCGTGCTAAATTTGGAGTTGGGGATAGTTGGGTTCATGCCCCATTTCCTACACTTAGATTCTCTTTTCTTCATGATAATTTTAGATAATACTTGAAGCAGCTGAAGCCCAAAGAAGTTGAATGATTGACCTAAGTATAAATAATTAAGGACTAGCCCAATGTTCTTTTCACTAAATAATGTTTACACATTGATAGAGTTTGAAAAATGTGGAGTCTCTTACCTTTAGCTCCAGTCCTGAAAGTATGCTGCACATATTTCAGCCCTGACACAATATCCTTGTTCACCTACAAGAAGGAAGTGATCCTAAGTCAAACAAATGGTGACCATACAGATTTCATTCTCTTCCTCATCAATTTTAAATAGCAGAAGCTTTTCTCTTCAGTGTCTTAGCATGAAAGAGATTGAGTAGAATAAAATGAATTGAACAAGTAGGAAGATGGAAACTAAAGGGCAGAAAATACAAACTCTACCTGCTACTATTACCTCTTTGAGGTTATTGGACACTATGACACCAAAATATTTATAGCAGCCTTTCATATGCTCAATTAGAACATACCTCATGGAGCTGGACTCATGTACTTTGGTTCTTTGGGAAGAAACCAAATGCCTCTGGCTAAAGAACATAAATGAATAATGGATCTGGCTTCCAGTATTTTTTGAAGTCAACCTCTTGATTGGGACATAGCTTTCCTTTGGACTTTGAGGGGTGGTGGTGATTTTCCTTCACATTCTCATCTCCTTTCCCCCAATGCCTTCCCCCACCCCAGCAAAGGTCACCACATACATATGGCAGTAAGAATATGTGCTTGCTGAGGTAGTTGTGAGACACAAATCCCTAGATAACTCTTGGGTTTTGTGTTTCTTCCCATAAACCTAGATCCCTGAACAGTGATCCTGAGAGATGAATATTTCTAATAGATAACTGAGAAAAAATACCTATAACAAATTTACCTTATGAAGGTCTCATATCCAACAATGTATGAGAAACTGATTCAAATTTATAAAACTAAAAACTATTTTCCAATAGATGAATAATCCTAAGATTAGAAATGGGCAGTTTTCCAAGGAAGGAACCCAAGATATCAATGACCATTAAAGAAAAAAAGTCTGAATTATTAATAATTAAAGAATTAAAGTTCTACCTCCTACTCATCATACTGGCAAAGATGACAAGGGAGGAAAATGATCAGTGTTGCAGAGATTGAAAGAAAATGGGCATACTAATACACTGATATTGAAGCTATGAAATGGTTTGAACTTTCTAGAAAACAATTTGTAATAATGTCCAAAAAGCTACTAAACTGTGCACCCCTTTGACTTATTTCTTGTCTATTGGCTTGTACAGTGGGAACCAGAGTGTGGAAGCATGATCTTGAATATCACGGTCAATTGTAAATAGCAAAAAACAGTTCTATCTCATGGGAAAATGTGCATGTGATGCTGGGCCATCCCTGGCATTATGCCTTCTTTGTTCTATTTTCATATAATTTCTGGCCTAAGAGTAGTGAGGAGATCTACCACTGTCCTGCTGCTGTCCACAGGATAGGCCTTGTGAGTAAGCTCTCCCTCCCCCTCCCCCAAACAAAAATCTATTTAATTCCCAAATGTGAAAAAAAAAATCTAATTCCTCCAGAAAGGTAATGGATTTAAAATATAGAATGAGACATACATTTTTAAACATAAGCAATATGAGAATTTTTTTGCTGAGTTATTATTTAGCCCTTTCAGTCTTTTATAATTCTTTTGGAATTTTCTTGGAAAGGATGAGTGATTTGCCATTTATTTTTCCAGCTTCTTTTGCTGATTTAATTTTGGGAGAAACTGAGGCAAATGGGGTTAAATGATTTGCCCAGAGTCATACAGCTAGTAAGTGTCTGAGGTCAGATTTAAACTTAAGAAGATGAATTTTCCTGATGTGAAGACCAGAATTTTATCCATGTGTCACCTAGTTGCCCCTTGCTGAATTATACATATTTGTAATGAGAGTTTTATTTTTTTAAATTTCTTTTTTATTGCTCATTTGGGAAAAAAATAATAAATGCCTTTACAAATAAATATATATGTATACCTACATATATATATTTATTTATTGTAGCTTTTTATTGACAAAATATATGCATGGGTAATTTTTCAACAAAGACCCTTGCAAAAACTTCTGTTCCAACTTTTCTCCTCCTTCCCCTTCCTCCTCCCCTAGATGGCAGGCAGTCCTATACATGTTAAATATGTTAAAAGTATATGTTAAATACAATATATGTGTACATATTTATACAGTTGTGTTGCTACACAAGAAAAATCGGCTTTTAGTAAAAATAACCTGGGAAGAAAAACAAAAATGCAAGCAAACAATAACAGAAAGAGTGTAAATGCTATTACATATGTATTTTAAAAGATGTGTGCATGTCAAGTTTCAGTAGTGAAATCTGAGAGCTCAGTGGAGTGGGAGGTACTTTGGAAAGTATGACTTCCTTGGAGGAGAAGATAGCCATTGTCAGGGGGATGCTGCAATGAAAAGACTCAGAACCTGGTTTGGCAGAAGATTTGGATATGTGAGTTGCTCCACAATAACACAGATCTGAGATGAATGTGAATTATCTGTTGCCCTGTCCTACAAAATTGTATTTTTCTATAGGAAATTCATAACTGTGTAAGTTACTGCTTCACATTTTAAATATGCAATGCTGTGAGTCTTAATATTTTGAGCATCTTTTGTGGGAGGAGGAATTTATTAGCTATACTATATATACATGATATCTACTATCCACATTCAATACCCTTTGCTAGAAAGGACCCCAATAACCACTTTCAGGGATACTCTAGATGGTATAGTAGAGAGAGTTCTGGGCTTAAGAGTCAGGAAGATTCATCTTCTTGAGTTTAAATATGGCCTTAGACACTTACTAACTGTGTGACCCTAGGCAGGTCACTTTACTCTATTTGTCTCAGTTTCCTCAACTGTAATACAAGCTGGAGAAGGAAATGGCACACTGTTCTGGTATCTTCACCAAGAAAACCCCAAACAGGGTCACTAAGAGTCAAATAAAATTAATGAATATAGACTGAATCATATCTAAACTTTGTGTGCATTTTCTGCACTTCTGGATGGGATCCATGAATTAAAGAGTACAGGAAAAACCTACATTGGTGGGGTTTAAGCTTCCCCCAGGAAGCTGGTTGCACCTGACCCCAGAGCTGGAGTTGCTTTGTGGGATGGACTCCTCTAGGCTACAGTTGACTCAAAGAACTGTAAGCAGTATTTTTATAATCTCTTACTTGGTGATTATCATAGTGAGCTAGATCTAATATATATAATTATCGTCTCTATGCAGATATCCCTAAGGTAAGGTAATATCCAGGTCTTGCCTCTCTCCTGAGCTCTAGTTTCATCTTTGTGATTTCAAACTGGATGTCTGATAGTTATTTCAAACCCCATCATATCCAACTTATAACATTTTCCCCAAATCAGTCATATTTCTTCCACATTGGAAGGGTAGGAGATTACAGGTACGTGGAATATTTCATATACTGTCAGAAATTGGTGCCATATTGTTTAATTTTGTTGAATTGCTTTTTTTCCCTTTTTCCTCTCAAAATCTTTATTATGAAGAATGACATGCTGGGTAAAGAAAGGAGCAAGCATTTATTTGGAAATTAATGTGACTTAAAAACAAAAGATGTCAGAAAAAGTTATATTTAAAAATTTTTTTGGACCTTGAAGGAACATGGAATGGTTTCTTCCTGAGTTTTAATTATATATTTTCTATGGATAGTAGATATCATGTATATATATATAGTTCTGCTCTGGAACTAATCTTTGTGACTAGCCTGTCATATGTCATATGAATGATGTCCATTTTATCTTTGATTTTTAGGTGTTTTGCTTTGTTTTGTTTTGTTTTCTTTGGGGCTAGACTTGTGATTTCATGAGTATAGGGAGCTCCTGGGGAGATATTCCTATTCTCCATTCAAATCGGCATCTACTCTGCAATTTTTATTTTAAATAGCTAGGTAAAGAGAAGGCTGAAAGGGTTGAGTTCAAATCTCTTCTAAACCACTTACTAATAGTATGACCATGGGAAAATCACTTAACTATTAAGTCTGCTTAAGTTTTCTCATCTGTAAAATGAGGGAGTTGGAGTCTATGGCCTCCCACATCCCTCCAAATTTTTGATTTTGTCATTATAATCTTAGACAAATGTTTGGAGGACCCTGACAAATTCAGTGACCTATCTAGAATCATACTATATAGTCAGTATGTATCAGAGAAAGGCCTGAACCCAGATCCACTGGACTCCACATTTATCTAGATGCTATCTTAGATGAACTTTTAAAAATTTTGATAACTGTATTTCAATAAAATTGGTTTTCTTTGTAGTCCTATGTATTTTGTTCTATGTACTTAAACTCATTATTCTTTAAAGAGAATTATAGACTTCCCTGGATTGCCAAAGGGATCCATAATACAAACAGATTAAGAATCTCTATTTTGCTCAGTGTTTCAACACTGTTTAGGTAGAAAGCCTTCTTTACACTACTTAGTATATAATTACAAAATGCATAAAGGAGAATGAAGATGAGAAAAGTGTTGTGCACTTAATCTAAGTGAGTATGGAGTTGGAGTGGAGGTTGGTATGGGGAATGTTTGCCTTCCTTGTAAATTAAGGATTGATAATATTCTTATAGATTTAAGCTCTATCTTCTCCTTTCCCCCTCTCCCCTCCTTCCTCAAATTTGCCACTTTCATTCTACTTTTCGATGAAAACCTGCCAATAAGTTATGAAAACATTTTCATTACCTGGCCCTTTTCTAAATTTCCAGTCTTTTGGCACTTTATTCACTTCTATGATCCAATATTCTTGGTCTTTCCTTTACTCCCCACTCCATCTTCCATCAGCCTTTGGCTGTTACCCCTGCCTGAAAGGTTCTTCCTCTTCATCTCTATTTCTTTGTTTCCCTGATTTCCTTCAAAACTTAAAACTTATTTTTTGTCAGAGGCTTTTCCTAATCCTCTCAGCTACTAAGGACTTCAACTTCTATCTTATCTGTGAAAATCTTACATGTATCTAATTATTTTCATGTTGTCTTCCTCACTAGGAGTTTCCTAAAATGAGACTGTGATTTTTACCTTTCTTTGTACCCCAAACAGAACAGTGCCTGATTTAATTAGCACTTGATAAATGCTTGTTGATTGATTGAATTCAAAATGTATTAAACTTGTATTTCTACAGTCTTTTTAGAAAACAGTATTGCAAAACAAAAAAGCTATAAAGCTACAAAAACAGGTTATTGCAGTAAATGAAGTTTTATTTGTACAAAAATATCCATAGCAAAATCTGAGTCACTTTTTAAATGACTGTTATTATTGCTCTGTACCCAAGGCCAGACCTTGCTAAAAGCCAGCCGCAACAAGACCTTACAAAAGTGGACATAAGTGCTTTTTTGATTTTAGCTTCTTTTCCTCCCATTCTCCCAAAATATTTTCTTTTAAAAATTCACTCAAAATTACTTATTGAGCATCTCCTCTGAATAATGGCTTGGCATAATAGCCTTATGTGTGCTGACACGGCTAGTGCCTTGAAATTTCTCAGAGATTTTTTCTGTAGGTTAAGGCTATTGTCTCTTAAAAAAAAATGCAAATAGTTCCAGTAGGAATGATGCATAATCCCATTTATTACCCATTTTGAACTGCATTAGATCAGCTATCTAACAGGGTGACATGACATGTTCAGTTAAAATGAATCTTATGTCACCCTAAGACATGTTCATTTTAATTTGGGGAAGGAAAGGTAGACAACCCATTTTATCTCTCTGGACGTTGATTTCCTCTTCTGTAACACATGGGTGTCAGAGTAGGTTCCTTCTAGCTCAATGATCCATTTTACCCTTCTACTCAAAAATTTTCAGTAGCTACCCAATGCCTCTAGTATGAAATATAAAATTATCATTCTGATCTTTAAAGCCTTCTTGCATTCTGGATCTCATCCACCTTATTTCTGATCCAGTCCAATTGGTTTGCTAGCTGTTTCCCCTATGTGATCATCCCCCTACCACTGGAAATAGTATAATAGCTTTGTACGAGTGACTCCCCACATCTAGAATGTCCTATCTCTTTACTTCCCTCTCAGAGTAATTCTATCTTCTTTAAAAGTGTAACTCAGGTACCAGCTTCTATGAACTTTGACTGATGCTCTCAATTATTGGTACTTCCTCTTGGAAATATTTTGCATGATGTTTTTAATTAGTTTCAATTCAGCCAATATTATTAAATTCGTACTATGTGCCAGTCACTATGCTAGGTATTAAGGCTGAAAATCAAACAAACAAAAAAAAGCAACAGTCTCTGCCTTCAAGGAGAGCCTAGTCTGGGAGTATGCAACATGCCCAGAAGTAAGTACGAAGTACTTCTCCCAGTCTAATGGGAGAAATTACATGTATACAAACTGAAGGTGGGCAGCATGTGATAAATGCCACGTAGTGGTACAATTCATTGTACCTTGGGACTCAGGAAATCAGGAAAACTTTTTTAGAGGAGGGTAATATTTGAGATGTTCTTTGAAGGACAGGCATATTCCTTTTATTATTATTATTATGTAACATTTTTATACCTTTGTTTTCCAAATATGAAAATCTTTTCATCTTTGAGGACTACTCCTTGTAACAAAGAACAAATGATAGAGGGGAACTAGGTGTTTGTAAAAACTAACCAACAATTTACAAATATTTTTACCATGTTTAACATATATTGCATTACTTGCCATCTAGGAGAGAGGGTGGGGAGAAAGGGGGAAATTGGAACGCTAGGTTTTGCAAAGTTCAATGGTAAAAAATTATCCTTGCATATAATATGAAAATAAAAAGCTTCAATAAAAAATATTGAATTTGCAATCAGCAAAAACAAAAAAGAAAAAACAAAAACTAACCAACACAGCAATAGAATCTTACAGTATTATAAAATGTTCTACTCTCATTCTTTCCCAGATCAGCAAAGAAAAAGATACATTCATCTTCTCCTCTCTTCTTTAAAACTAGGCTTATTCAGTATAATTATATAGCATTATGTTGTGGGTTTTTTGTTTTTAGTGCTGTTTCCATTCTATTCCAGCAATATATTGCTGTAGACATTGTATATATCGTTTTCCTGCATGAGATTATATTATCTGGCCTCATTGCATGTAATACTTTCCATTCTTCATAGTATTATCTAACAACATTTCATGTAATAAAATTTGTTTAGTCATTGTACAATTGGTAGTACCAACTTTGCTTCCAATTCTTTGTTACTATCAAAAATGTTATAAATATTTTGAATCTTTATGGGACTTTCCTGTCTACATTTTATTTTCTTGGTTTACATCCCTAGCAATGGCCCCCATAGATCAAAGGAGAAGACCATTTTTATCATTTTTTCTTGTCATTTCTATGTCATATTTTCTACTCAATTGCTTTCTAAAATGATCAAGCCAATCCACACCCTTACCAATAATGTATTATTCAGCAAATATTAATAAATGTTTAATAAACAGCTCTCTGGGGAAAAATTATATATAATATGTGATGATCGCGTTAGCACTCTGGATACCTTAAAATCAGCCAGAATCAGGATAAGCAAAAGTCCTTGATCTTTATTCTTGGTCTTTAGAGGTAGGATTGAATTGGATGGAAGCAGAATCTCCTTGACCTTCCTTTTTCATTTCCCACCCAGAAGTGATCCTCACTGGTCTTACTCCACCCCCTCGTCTCTCCTATCATTCTCTGTATACACCAATTTTTGAGCCAGCACAGGATAGTGGGAAGCATATGCTTATAGAGTATTGTCCAATCGGTAACTAGTCTTAAGTGCTCAAACTGACCTCAGTGCATCGACTCAAGAGTTTCAGCACTTTACATAATGCACACGATTTAATCTTTTTAAAAATCTTTTTAAATCTTCATTGTTTTATCTTTTAATTTTTTAAATCTTCATTTTAAAATTTATTTTCATTATTAACATTTTATCCATCATTTTCTTAAATCTAGACAATCAACAAAATATTAACTCAAGCCCTGATTTATAGTATTTGCCAATTTCCAAAGTAAAATTGCTCACAAGAAAATTGAACAATTGACTCTTGTAAGCCAGTTGAAACTGACTCTTGTACATGCCTGGTGGTGTACCTGACTTTCTCTAACACTTGATCGGTCTGATTTCTAGAGGCAGAAGTTTCTGAGATGCTGTGAGAGAGGATATTCCATAGAGAAGCAGGGCAGGGCAAGATACAAAAGTCCCTTAAATAATTTATACATCATAAATACCAACACCCTCAACTCAAACTACTTACTTTGAAATTAATTTTGACTCTATATTCAGCTCCTTCCTTTAGCACAAAGGTCTTTTTCTTGAGAGCTTCAAGATCTCCTGTGAAAGCAGATTCAAATGGTTAATTTATGATCATAGTTATAGAATTTAGACCTCAGAGATCATCTATTCTCTACACTTCTTTTTATACATGTGAAAACCAAGGCCCAAAAAGAACAAATGGGTCATCCATGTGTAATAAAAATATTGATATAGCTTTAAAGTTTGTAATTACTTTACATACACTATTTTTCTGTTCCTTGAACAAGATGCTCTATCATCTAAATCCTTATCCTTACAAGACAGGCCCCACTGCTCAATATGTTCTTCCTCCTTTCTTTCTTCCCTTGGAATACCTTTAAGTCTCAACTAAGGTGCCTACTTGAGGCCTTTTCTTTGTCCAAAACCCTGGTCACTCCCCCCAAACCCAGTTATTAATGTTGTCTTTTTTCTTATTTCAAAATTATTTTGTATATTTAGTGTATATGTATATATGTATTGTATGCACACATATCTAATCAGTGTATGTGTATACATATATGTGTGTATATACTATATATGAATCCTGATTACTTAGAATAATAGTCTAGTGAGAAGAGGGGGAGCGTTTTCTGCTGTTTTTGATCCTTATTAGCTGTGTGACTATGGGGTCATCGCTTACTGCCTCTGAGTTCTAATTTCCTTATATCTAAAATGCTATAGAGAGTAAGAATGTCTGTGGAATTGTGAGATAAAGTCAACAAGTCATATGAGATAAGTAAATGAAGCATTTTTAAGCCCTATTTATTATATAAGTTCTGGAAACATAAAGAAAGGCAAAAACCAGCCTCTGCCTTCAAGGAGCTCACATTCTAATTGGGGAGACAACAGACAAACAACCATATATAAACAAAATGTACTGGATAGAGGGAAGGAACTAATATTAAATAGTCCTGGAGAAGACTTGGTGTGGAAGATGGGATTATCCTTATATATCCAAAGTAATTTTGGAATAAGAAAAATACCAATATTCATAACTGGGTTTTTGGGGGAGTGACCAGAGTTTTGGACCAGGAAAAGGCCTCAAGTGGACACCTTAGCTGACACTTAAAGGTATTCCGAGAGAAGAAAGAAAGGAGGAAGAAGATATTGAGCATTGGGGCCTGCCTTGTAAGAATAAGGAAGTGAAAGACTGATATCACTTACAGCTAATAGTAAATGGTTTGGTGTGGGTGGTGTTCTAGGGTGTGTGAAAGGAAGTGGTGTGAATCAATACAGAAAGGTAGGTTGGAGCCACATTTTGAATGCTAAACAGGAGTTTAAAGTTTGTCCTAAAGGCAATAAAGAGCCACTGAAGCTTGAGCAGAGGAGTGAAATAGTTAGTTAGTACTGTGTTTTTGGAATTATTAATTTGGCAGGTGTGAGGAAGAGAAATTGGAAAGGAGATAGACTCTCTAGTATATTTGAGAATTTCAAAAATTTATGAACTAGAAATATGGTATAACTTGTTATTGGTCACTAATATATCAAAGTTACAACTTATTAGGAAAAGAAAAAATATTTCCTTTTTTTTTGGTAGTTTAGACAGAGAAATGGAAAACTATTGATTATTCTTCTCTGTCATGGGAGGGTGGTCTTCCCTTACTTTAAACATGGTAAGTACATTTTGGCTGAGTGTATAAAACCTACCATGTGGCTGTGTTTTGCATTTTTAGGTATGCTTTTCCCTTTACTTCATTCTGTTTTTGACTTTGATCTTATTTTGTGAAGTGAAAACTGCCTCTTTTAACAGAATATTTCACACAGGAAGAGGTTACAGTCCTAGTAAGAGAGAGAATTTCTTTCTGGGAGAGACACACAGCATTTTAGGGTAATCGTTTGTAGTATTGTGCCTGGCTCTGGTGGTTTCAGTTGAACAGGAAGCATATCTGCTCATTTCTTATTTCCTCCCTCTGGCAAAAAGTCCTTATATGGTAAAGTGTGCATCTTTACAACTCTGCCCCTACATCTCCACCAAGCCTATCATTCTAGAATTGTCTGTTCCTTTGTCTCTTAAGAGTAAGACTTTTGATTTGGTGCTAAGAAATGGCCTCATTATTGGCACTAGGCAAAACTGTGAAGTAAGCAAAGCTTTTTTTTCTGTGACCCTGCTCTTCTTGGTTCTGTAACTTTCCTGTACCCCTCCTGGGCGTACAGAGTGAATTTATATTCTCAACCTCCTCTTCTTAAAAAACAACAACAAACAAAAAAACAACTTAAGACTCAGAAATTAACAAGGTCCTTTTCTGAGTCTTAAGGTTGTTTTTTGTTTTGTTTCAGTTTAAAAATCTTAAACTGATAATCTTAAATGGTACTCTTAATTTCATTCCAAATTTGGACTTGACCTCTAAAGTCCTTCTAAAGCTCTAATCCATTCAGTTCAGTTCAATTCAATTAAACAAAAAGTGATTAAGTATTTACTCTGTACTGGGGTAATGAGATGGTAAGTGCATAGAGCTCCTGACTAAGAGTCAAGACCTGATACTAACTCTGTGAACTTGCAGGATAAGTCAGTTAACTCAGTTTCCTCATCTGTAAAATAAACTGAAGAAGGAAATGGCAAACCACTTTAAATGGGGTCATGAAGAGGAGGACATGACTGAGACAATTAACAGCAACAATGGTACCAATGTACCACAATTGTGCTAGTTTATGTAGATACAAAGCCAAGAAAAAATAATCACTTCTCTCAATAAATTTACATTCTCTAGGAGGAATAATACAACATGTAGCCAGATAAGTAAATAAAATGTATAATGATTATTTTCAAGAGAAAGAGAGTAGTAATAAAACAGCCTCCTATAGGAAAAGGCACCTGATGTGTGCTTTCATGAAAACGACTAAGGGGATTCTATAATACACGGGTGAGGGAAATTATATTACAGATATGGGAAGATCACATATACAAAGTATGGAGGTAGGAGATTAAAATGGCCCATATAGGGAATAGCTCCTAGGACAATTTGACTGGAAGAGAGAGAAGGAAGGTGGGAGAAAAAAAAAAATGAAATTGGCCAGGTTGAAAATTTTGTATTTTATCCTAGAGGCAATAGAATAAAGAAATGGGCATCATTCCAAGCATTGAAGCCTAAAGTTAAAGAATGAATCTAGCATAGTGGATTTGGGGGCATTATTAAATAGGGGGAGTTATTGGAGAGGCAGAACGTTTTCTCACACCAGAAATCATATTATGTATTCCCTAATACATATAGAATGTATTAGGCCTGCCCTATGTGGCCTCATTAGTGAATTGCTTTCTTTAAGATTTTGTAAATTTTTATTCTTAAGAAAGACGGTATTCTCAGAGGGAACACTCAAGTGGATACTGAATTATCTATATTTTTCCATCAGCAGCCTGATTATGTGAAAATAAATTCTGTTCTCATCTTTTTCAGAAAAATAGAATGAAGACAACAGGAAGGTACAAATGGTTTTGTGCTCTAAACCTAGCAATTTGTTTAAATAGACAGAAGCAAGTCATCACAGGGGTCTTTCTTGAGTTTGGTATGGCATGTATTCTGTGGATAATAAATTATCAATTTATTCCTAATGGCCTCTATATGTCACAAAACTACTTATCTGGCTTCTTTGCTATAGAAAATCCATGGATGATTTGCTTTTTGTGAAAGACTTTCCCCCAACTGCCTCCCCAGATTCTAGTCAAGTTCATTGGAAGAAGGCAAATAGATTTACTTACCAGTAAGATCCATAGTGATTGGTCCTGGGGCAGTGTCACAGACTAGGGTGAGTCGAGTGACTACTACATTGGGAGCAGTTGGATCTGCAGAATCCAAAAATGAATATTAAATAGTTGATAAGGTATAGAGATGGGAGATATGTACATGTGAGAGAAGAGAAAAAGAGACAGAGAAACACAAAGGCAGACATATTCACAGAGACACAAAGACAGAGACACTGAGACAGAAATTATTTTTCTGTGAAAATTTGATTTAGCAAACATTAAATACTTTCTGTGTATTATATACTAAGTACTGGAGGCAGAGGCAATGATAAAAATGAACCAGTCTCTGCCTTTAAGTAGATAGAGATATAATATACATATATAAAAGTAAACAGTTACAAAGTAATTTCAAAAGGGAGAAAGTACCAATAGCTGCCCCCATAGTACCAATAGCTGTCCTTTGGAGGAAACTAGGGATTTGGAAATGAGGAAGTTCCCTCCAGACATGGGAGACTACATGTGCCAAGTGATAGCGGCAGGGGATGGAATGTCGTGCACAGCCACGAGTTAGCAGGCTAGTTTCTATGGAATGGGAAATATAGGTGGAAAAGGTGATGAAAAGCACTTCATCAGCCTAGTAGGCTACTGAGGGTTACCAGGAGAGGCTCTACCTGGAATTGAGAGTTGACAGATAAAGAAGAAAAAGAGGGGAAAAGATGAAGAGGGGAAAGAAGAAGGGAAATTGAGAGGTTGGGGAAAGGGAAAAAGAAAGAAAGAAAAAAAAAAGAAAGTTTTATTTCCAAGTGTAACTCCAGGGCATTTCCTATTCTTTATATGCCACTTAGTTATTTGTACCTAAAAAAAAAAGTTAATCACATTATGAACCTTGTATCCATTATTCATTGGAGGGCTCTTTTCCAGGGGCATGTCCCCAAGGATCTCTGGGGTTTATTAGTTGCTTGTAGAAACTCAATATACTGAAGATCCCATCTTTACCACATACCTGCTACCACAGGTCCATCCCCTAGTAGAGTTTTCTTGTACTTGGCAAGACTTTCATCATCTTTGTCCATCTCCTGCAGCTCCTTCAGAGACTTCTGAGGTGGGGGCTTGTAATTAAGCTTGCCATCCAGGTCATCCTCCTCCTCCACCACATGTGGCTCAGGGTCCTTTTCTGTCATTGTGATCTACTTCATGGAAAGGGGGAAAAGTGGTTAGCTAGAGGAAATTTTCAGTAGATGTGAAGAATCTGTGCTATGTTATGATTATGATTCCTGCTCTGATTCAATAAGAGAATTCTGTTCAGTTCAACAGGAATTTAATATGTGCTACCTACTATGCAAATTATTTGACAGTGCCCTCAAGAAGTTTGCATTCTATTGTCGGGGTGGAGAGGAACAACATGTATACAAATAAAAGGAAAATATACACAAAATAAATACCAAATAGTTTCCTGGCGAGATAGGTAGGCAGTCATGGCTGGAATGGTCGGGAAGGTCCTAAACTAAGCTTTAAAGGGACTTAAAAAAGCTAATAATACCAACATGAAGAGTAAGGAAATAGAGTATTCCAAGCACGGGGTAACAGTCTGTGCAAAGATGGGAGACTGGACACTATCTAGAGAACAGAGAGTTGGCTTATTTGGTTGAAATATTGAGTGAATGATGAGTAGTTACATGAAATCAGTCTGAAAAGATTGGTTGGAATGGAATTGTGAAGGTGGATTGAACACTGAACACAGATCTTCCTGAGTTCAAATCCAGCTCAGATACTTTCTACTTCTGTCACCCTGAACAAGTCACTTAACCCTGTTTGCCTCAGTTTCCTCATTTGTAAAATGACCTGAAGAAGAAAATGACAAATGGCTCCAGTATCTTTGCGAAGAAAACCCTAAATGGGGTCACAAAGAGTCAGATATGATTGAAAAACGACTGGACAACAATAACAATTTATAGGATGAAACATTGCTAAATTAGATATTTGTATAGTCCATCCTGTATAAGCAAACCAATGACAGTTATTTGGTAGTGCAGTGGCAAAACAATGTTAGATCTGAAATAAAAAAGGTACAAATTCAAATCTGGCCAATGGCACTTACAATCTATTATAAAGGTGGACAAGTTGCTTAACCTGTCAGTCTCAATTTCCTTATCTATAAAATGAAGAATTTGGACTTGTTAGCCTCTAAAGTCTTTATATCTCTAGTTATGACTCTATGTTCTATTTGTCAGATTATGGAAAAAAATAATAAGAACCTGAGCAGAGAGGAGATTTGTTGAGCTGAATTATGGAGAATCATTTTTGTTTTCTAAGAAACTAGAAACAAAGTTAGGGAAACAATTTGGAAATTAAAACAAACCTCAGACTTGAAGAAAGATCTTTTTATAGATTAATTTAAAAAATCCTCCAAGTACATGTCTTGGCTCAACAATTCCTTTTCAGTTAGTTTAAAAGGGCAATAAAATATCAGTGTTTCATAACTCAGAAAACAGTTTTAATTGCAATGCATAGGTCTGTTTCCTGCACAGGAAGGAAGTATGTGGCTTGTTCCTGTGGCAACTCTTGCCTTAGTTTGAGAATCACTTAGAGCTCAAGAGTTTTGCTTAATAGAAATAGAGGTATGAAACAATTAAATCACAGAAAATGAAATTTAAGAAGCCATAATGGAGGTACCAAAAAATAAAATCCTGGTCTAAGACAGATGCAAAGGAGAATTGAAAGATCAATTAAAAATCTCTGCTTTGTAAGTTATTTATAAAATAGAGAAAGAAAGCATTATACAAAATTCATTTCTAGGCAAATATGGTTTTATTAGCTAATCCATGAAAATAAAGAAAGAAAACTATAGACCAAAATTCTTAATTAATGTATTAATGAATTACTGATGCAAAAAATGTCAAATTCCTAATGAAGAAAATATTTATCATGACCAAGTTGGATTTATGTTAGGAATTCAAAGTTGTTTCAATATCAAGAAAACAATTAATATAATTAGCCATATAAAACAAAACTATGATTACAGCAAATGCAAAAAAGATTCCCAAAACACATTTATTGATGCTTAAACTCTAAAAAGTATAAATATACAAGAATCACTTCTATAATAGATTATACACAAACATACAAATTAAAAACATACATACATATTTGTGTGTTCCAAAACTATGCATTATTTGAAGTGGCAAAACATTAAAAACTTTTTAAATAAAGATGGGAGTAAAAAAGTAAAAAAAAGCATCATCTCCTTAGTATTTTTAATGTAACTCTAAACATGCTAGCAATAGTAATAACAAAGGAATGAAATTAAAATGAAAACCATTGACAAAGAGGAAATAATTGTTAATATTTGCAGATGATTTAGGAAACACTAGAAAATTAGGGAAGAGTCTGATTGAGACAGTTTCTATGAAGTAGCAGTAGACCAAATAGATCCACAAAAATGTCATTATTTTTACATAGGGATAATAAAATCTTGGAAACAAAAATAGAGAGGAAACATCATTCAGAATAAGTGTAACATGAATAAAATATTTGGTTATCAAACTACAAGACACAAGATCCATAAATGTAATTTCAAGGCACAAAGAGGATGAAGGCTCAGTCTTGTTGTATATAACTTTATAACATTTATTTTCTATAGTTTCATGCTTATATTACATTTATAGTATTTGATTTATTGTATATATTGCTTTCTTGACTCTGCTTAACTTTGTATCTGTTTATGTAAATTTTTCTGTTTGTCTTATTCATTATATTTATTGTTTCTTATAATACCATAAAATTCCATTACAATTTTAGTTTAAAAAGTGACTAAAAGGCTTAATTGATTCAGTTCTTTGCTACCACAAAAGTGTTATTATTATATTTTGGTTAATATAGAGATGCTTTGTTTTATATATCTAGGATATGTCCAGCAGTAGAATTTTTTTGGATCAAAAGGTGCACTATCTAGTTCTCTTATTTGCATAATTTCAAATTTCTTTCCAGATTGGAGAAAACTGTGGATTAATTCACAATTCCACCAATAATAACTTTGCATTACATATTTCTAAAGTCTAGTATGTAAGATGTGCATGGAATTAATAATACATAGAAGACAAAGTCATTCCACCATGGTTAAAATGTCAAAGGAAATGAACCAAAAATTCTCAAAAGGAGGCTTTCAAACTATGAACAACCAGATAAATGCTCCAAATTAATAAAAAGAAATATATAAATAAAAACACTGCTGAAATTTTACCTCATACCTAAAAAACTGATCTGATAAAAATGGGAATAGCCAATTTTGAAGGAGGACAGGAAGACAAGCACACTAATAATTCTTAATAAATTTATAAATTAGTTTAACCCTTCTAAAGTCAATTTAGAATTGATGTAAAAAAGTAATTAAATACTCATATCTTTTCATCCAGATTCTCTACTGGTAGGCAGTAACCTCCAGAGAAATCAAAGCAAAAAGAAAGTTCTCATACAAACCAAAATATTCATAGCAGCATTTTTGCATGTGTATGATTAGAACTAGAAGTAAAACAGGTACCCCTTGATAAATAAATGCTAAACAAATCCATGAATATAATAGAATATTATTGTGGCTTATGGTGTTACAAATAAGAACTCAAAGAAGCATAGGAAAACTTCTATGAAATTATTTTTGTTGTTTTCAGTCATGTTTGAGTCTTCAGAAATTGCATTTGGGGTTTTCTTGGCAGAGATACTAGAGTGATTTATAATTTCTTTCTCCAGCTTATTTTTCAGTTGAGGAAACTGAGGCAAACAGATTTAAGTGACTAAGAATCACACAGCTAGGAGGTCTCTGAGACTGGATTTGAATTTAGAAAAATGAGTTTTCCTGACTCCCAGCCTACTTTGCCACCTAGCTACCTCATATAATTACAGAGAGAAATAAATAGATCCAAGAAAATAATATATAATATGGCTACAAATATAAATTGAAAGAGCAACAATAAAAATTGAAACTGTGTTATATAATTGTAATGGCCCTATTCAGCCCCAGTGAAGAGTTGAGAAAATACATTTCTTCCTATTAATGGCCAAGGTGGGAGGGCATGGATATGGAATATTACATATACTGTCAACTGCATTTGAAGTGTTTAGTTTTGGTGAAGAATCTTTTCTTATTTTCTTTTAATGTATTTTTGGAAAGGAAAGCTCATTTGAGAGTGGAGGGAAGAGATGTGCTTGGAAATTAAGGTGAAATAAAAGCAAAAAGCATCATTAAAAATGAAGGTTTTTAAAGTAAAAATAGTCAAATTTCCAAGAGAAACTTAATGAAGAAAAGAACAGAGACCATCCTGAACAGTATTAAACACTTCAAAATAAAAATGAAATGGCTAAATGTTGAGTGTTGTGGATGGATGCAATAGAAAGTAGTTGGTTTCATTAATTTTATAGATTAACAAGGTAAAAGCTAAAAAGCATTTCAGTAAAGATAGTCATTTATTTGGTGATTTCCAAGGATGTCTGAAGCTTACGTGGGAGCTCAGAATATGAAGTACCTCTAGAATAAAGGCTTTAAGAGAAATCTCTCATACGTGGCAATAGAATGGAAGTTCTAGGGTCCTTTTACTACTGCTAGACTGCCAGGAGAGAGATTGCAGATGATCTCATGTCTCCTTCATTTCTAAGTTTATATTATCTGTCTAAATAGATATTATTTTTGGCCAAGTAATACAATAAACCTAGTGTTTATCATTAAATGAGTCTGAGGGTCAGAGGAAAATTGGAGAATCATGTAATATTGACAGGGAAAGTTCAGGAGTATATCACAAAGAACTAGTTTATTCTAATAAGAAAGAGTTGGGGGTGGGATAGTAAGCTACATGTACCAGAGATTTTGGTGGTTAAAAAGCTCACACTAGATTTGGATCAAAATAGTAATAAGAAAGTCATTCCACTCATGTAGGGAACAATTCCCTCTACCAAAGCAGGTTTAAACAACCTTTTCAACAATTTGCAATCTGTGAGAGTGGGAGATTAAATGACCTATCCAGAGTCACACAGCTGCTATGTTTCAGAGATGAATTCTAGTTTTCCTGGTTCCAAAGCTAATTCCCCAGCCTTTCCGGAGTCAAAATCCTGCATTGAGCATTTAGTAAATCGTATCAACAAATATTTGAATTCTGTGATCCTTAGTTTCCTCATCCATAGACTAAATGCTGCCCAAGATCCCTAACCTAATTTAAGATTCTGTGATTCTCTGAAAGATTCCACTTTCTATACAGAGCTGAGTGAGACAAGGGGCAAAATCATTATAGTAGTTAAGAAGTTAGGAAAAAAAAACCACTGAATAATCCAGGAAAAATTTCATTTTCAAATCAGTTCAGAAAATATTATAAAGCACTTAGTTGTAAGTGTACAAAGTCTGCAAGGCAATGTGCTTGTAAGGATGGATTAAATAGTTAAGTTACAAAGTCAAAAGGGAGAACAAATCTTCCAAATCCTACCTCCTCCTGCCAAATTTTCCCAGGTCCTGACAGCTAGATTCAAGGCTGAGCTTTTTCAGCAAAATGAGGCACAGTTGGGGAGTTAAAGGAATGACAACTCTGCTTTAGAAGCTCTGCATGGACCCATGACTCAGCTTAGACTGGGGCCAAGGAACTGTTCATCTTTTCAACATTTTCAGATATGAAAGGTTCTTGGTAGAGTTGGAGAGAACATGACCACAGAAACTGAGAGAGGGAGAAAATGCTCACATAAAATGGGAACAATTCTTTCATTGTGATGCATCTTATTTTTAATCTTATTTCATTCTGGGTGGTTCTTTCCATTGAACTGGCAATCAGAAGATCTGAGTTCAAGTCCTAACTATCACTTCCCAGTTATGTGATTTTAGACAAATGATGACTTCTCTGGATCTGTTTCTTAAATATACAATGATGGTACTTATGTAATGCATGATAAATAAGAATTTTTAAAAAATGAAATGTAAGAGAATGAGACAAATTAAGGGAAACAGGGCTCCAAAAGATAATATATTTAAATGCTATAACATTGTAAATATTATCAATAGAGACATGAAATGAAACTATTATCCAAATTTAGCAAACTTGAAATATTATACTCTCAAAATTAAACATTTTTCTGTTAATTCATAAATTACCAATTTATCATAGAACATACTTTGCAAGGGAATTCTTTGCACATGTTTGTTAAGAAGTGACTGATGTGTGAAAAAAAATTGATAAACTTTTAAAAGATGATAGAAAACAGACTAAAAAGAATAGAAATAGATGATTTTATAAAGCATGAGTTACTACTGTTAACCTGTAACACTCATGATAAGTACTAATTCATATTATAAAACTATAAATAAAAAGTGAGGATTGAGCTACTCGATATTCAGAGTCCTTTTTAGCTCTAAAATTATCTATTATTTTTCTTAGCGCTCTACCATATCTAGATATTTAGAAATTCAGTTATTTATTTGTGCAATTATACAGACAAATGCCTAGTTATTCATGATTTAATATATAGTTACTATTAAAATATCATATGTTACCATAGGGGTTCCTTTTGAATAATTCAACTTTTTTTTCAAAGCCTCAGCTAGAATTATGTTATTTCACATTATATATACATGTATATAAAACATATGTACCACATGCATATTATATGCACATGTATGTGCAAATGAGCATAACTATATGTAGATAAAGCTATATATGTACATTTACAGTTAGGACTTGGATTTATGATTTTTTTTTGTGCCAAACTCTCCTTCAAAGAAATATCTATTCAGTCTCAGAGGGTTGCCTAGAGTATTAAGAGGTTCAAAGATTTGCCTGTGGTCACGCAGTGTGTAAGTATGTCTCACAAATGAGACTTGAACTCAAGTGTTCCTAGTTCTAAGATCAACTCTCTAGCCACTAAGTCATGCTGATTCATGTATGTATGTATGTACAATATAACATATACACATATATGTATATGTATACCATTTAAGTATATTCATATATACAATCTGTTTTTATATATGGAAAACATATTTTATATACATATTTATATAATTCTTTAATTTATTGGGTATGTATTCTTTAAGTATACTATCATATGCAAAGTATTGTGCTAGGTTCTATCGAGGATTTAAAGATAACAAAACTTCTTTATTTTTCTGTTCCTCTTTGCAGAGTACTTTGTGTATGTGTGTGTGTGTCTGTGCATCCTCCTATAATCTTAACTATAACTTTGTGAAGAAAATAGAAGCCTTATGACCAATTTACATATGGCCACTAAAGTTCTTAGAGGCCTAGTGATTTACCAAATGTCATATAATTAATAAATTCAAATCAGAGATTAGAACTCATGTCTCGACTCCAATTTTGGTTCTTTTCCCCCTAGACCTTACAACTTCTCAAAACACTCTTTGCTTTCACTGAATATACACAGTCTTTCTTCACAATTTCTGTGAAAAATTCTTTACAAGCTTTAGTAAGCTCAGTAGTTTGGAGGAAGTTCCTTTTCTATCATCCTTTAAGTGCTCTATTTCCTGCCTACTCTTCCTTTCCTACCCTGTAACCAATTTCAAATGCAAATGATGGTGAAAATAAATAAAAGAGGAAGAGGGGAATATAGTCTCCAAAGCATAAAATTTTTAAGCTTCGTCTTTTCTTCCTGTTAAACTCACCTAGTCTTCTATGCATAGCAATTTTCTAGAATGAAGTTAGACTTGCATTAATCCCCAATCTGGAAAATTCAGGTAGCAAAGGTTTTTTTGTTTTGTTTTGTTTTGTTTTCAGTGAAGGCATTTATTTTAAAATTATCCAGATAACTGTCTCCATTTTCCTCTGCTTTTGGTTTGTATAAACACAACTTTGTTCCTGACTCTTACCCAATTAAAAAAAATTCCTTACCCAGAAAACACTGAGTGCTAAGAGACTGACTTATACCCCTCAGGTTAGACAGAGAGACTAAATAAACTTAAATTTAAATGTGCCACAAATTTGGCCTAGCACAGACCAATATATAAATAAGTATAGCCTGCCTAACGCCATTACTTATTTCTAGAAAAAACATATATATGTATGTTATTATTAAGCAAAACAATAATAAAAACAGGTCTCTTCTTTTCCAGTTGGTTTAGTTGTAAATAGGTTAATAATGGCTTTATTGCAAAATAACCTTGGTCAGACAATGTGGGACATTTCCAAACTTTTTACTGTGGCATTTTTACTGTGACTTTCAGAAGAGAAAAATACAAGTGTTGGCTCCTCCCAATCAGAAAGCTGAGCTGACTGGTGAGACTAGGGGATTTATAGGAAATCCTGCATTTCCTTTTAAATTTGGTGACCTGTTTAAACAACTTTAATAACTTGAAACCAAGTAGAATGGTCACCCTGGCTGTTTTGGTTAGGGTTGATACAATGGTTAATTCATTGTAAGAGGACCACTATTTTAGTCTGTCTTTCCCATTATTTGTTGTTATTACTGTTGTTCTTACTGCTACTTGTCGTGGTGGTGGTGGGTGGTGGGTGGTGTAGGTACAGCCTCAATGAACTTTGGGAACTGACTGAATGGACATTAAATTTTTATTCCCACAAGATTTACAATGTACTCTCTGGATGTGTCAGTATTTCCTTTGCAAAAATAGAACTTATTTCTTTGAGGAATATGAAAGAGACAAGGGGTTCTGGGAATTATGAGGATTGTTTATAATCTGAATAAAATCTTAGAGTAGGGATGGAACTATTACATTTTTTAAGTTTAATTTTAGATTCCATTTGCTGTTTTCTTTCTTAATCGAGGCCAGAGGTCATCTGTGGATGCTGAGAAATGTCAGTGGAGAGGACAAAATCATAGCTAAGGGAGGAAATCCTGATGAGCAGTATTATGACTTGGAAGGGCCAAGATGAATCCCAGAAACAGCTTATTAGGGTGCATTGAAGGATGCAGGATATTTTATAGAAAGTGACTGTTAAGAGAGGGAGCAATGCTATAGGGCAGAAGACCTAATTACCTCTTGAGTACAAGAAGAAAATGCAGAAACTGTAGGAAGTAAACTCCAGGGGGTGAGTGTCTAAGAAAATGTGCTCAGTTTATTCTCACTCCTGCCAAACCAAAAGATAGGAACAATTCTGGTTCAGTTCTGCTGATACAAATGTAGGCCAAAGCATGCATCTAATGCAGAGGTTCTTATAATGGAATTATAAAAATAATAATAATGTTATTGAATTATTGAGGTAATTATTATTATTTTGCTCATGGCACATTATTGTTTGCAATGAAGAATCAAGGCTCACTGAATGTTTAAGGTGGTTAACAGAGTAGGCTTCCCCAGGCAGTAGGCTATTACCAAGACATTCAGATTCCTTTATCTTTCCTTAACTTCCCTTTCCCCTAAGCATCTTTTCTCTTTAGTTCTTGAGGACTCACAGAGGAGAGAGAGAAAAGGCTTTCCTCCTCTAGTCTCCTGAGCATCAAGAAGGAGAGAGCAGGTTGTAAACTCCAGCTGGGAACAAGAGCGAGGGAAAGTGGAAGTCTCAGAGTTGGGGAAGGTGTTTCCTGGCATAATTACAAAAATTTGCCAAGACACACCTTTTAAGCAATTGTTCTAATGCTTGTCCTTGGAAGACCAATGAAGTTCTAGACAGGGACTTGGAACCTGATCCTGGAAATCTGTGAACTTGTTTTAAAAATATTTTGACAGTTGTGCTTCAATATAATTGAATTTCATTTACAGTCCTGTTTTATTTTATAAATTTAAAAACACTATTCTGAAAAGGGGGCCATAGATGTCACCAGACTGCCAAAGGGATCCATGACACAAAGTGGTTGAAAATCTGCAAGTCTAGAGTCTAGGGTTCTGCTCCTAAGTAGATCTGAGAAGTTGTCTTTCTTTTAATATTATTTTATTATTTAATTTAATGTATTATTGTAATATTTTTGAAATTTCACTAAACAACCTCTTGAGCAGTATACCCACACACTTTTCCAGGGTTATTCTAAAGAGAGTCTCCCCAACTGCTCTTTTCTCCCATCCTAAGAAAAGGAGAGATGACCAAGGGTTAGACCTAAGCCAGAATCATGAAATTCAGTCTTGAAGGGAGAGATGATCTGCAAAAAACTAAGAAAATTTTGACTGTGTAGTGTAAACCTCAGTAGCATAACTACTTTAAGCTGTCCTATTCTTATTGTTTCTTGCTGGTACCAAGTATCTGTTCTTGACTGATGCTTCTTCTCAGAATATTCATTACAACTGAGATTTATATGTAAAGAGCAAGAAAAACCACAGGAAAGAGAAATCATGTATTGAAGAGCTAAACTAGTTAAACAGTAATAAAGATACCAACTAAACAATCATAATAATAGTTATTGATATTCTTTAAAAGGCAGATCTGATACTATACATTAAGTATAAAAATATGAAAATAACAGAATACATTTTTGATGTTTATGTGCGTTCGAAAAAGAAGACTTTTAAATAATCAAACTTTTATAGTTCAACTAATCTCTGAATAGAGAAATCAAAAAAGTTAGGATTTTCTGAAGACATGAGGGATTAGCACCAATAAAATAGTTTGCCTGTCAAGTGATAGAAAAACTCTAACAAAGACCTCTTTAGGTAATTATTGTTCCTGCCTTTCTTATCTTATCTTAGACACCCTATCCCTGCCAGCTGTGTTGTTCAAGTCACATTGCTTTTTGAAGAATTTCTCAAGATCTTTCTCCTCCTACAATGTTACTTTCCTAGGCTTAACTTTAATGATAAATGAATTCTTCCTACTAAGATCCCCTTGGATAGTGACACATCCCTACCTATTAAAGACTGAGGCAGAAAAAAAGTATAGTTCTAGCATAAGAGCAGCCTGTGGGATATCTGGCAATTTTACTCCTGATATTATTATTATGAATAAAACACATCCATCTAACACCAAAAGTCTATACTCATAGAATAGTTCACATTTTGTAACTAATACATTATATTAATGTAATCTGTTTGTTTCTATGACATATGTATGTATAACATGTGTATGTATTTCTTATGGCAAAATTAACAAAAACATTGAACAAAATGCATAAAAGATCATTATTTTCCCTGCTTTTCTTCCTAACACATGTATAAACATTTTTTCTTTCTAACATCCCTGCAGTATTAGGCCACAAAAAAGACTAATTCGATGTCTAGAAACCTTCCCTGTGAGCAATTCAAACTGTAGGTAGTAGGGTATGTTATAAACCCCTCACCCTACAAATACCTATATAGAACTTGGGAAGAATTAAGTCTATCACAAGAAATCACCAATTCAACATCCAGTCTTAATAATCAAATTTAGAGATTAATTACAGGCTGTATTAAATACAGGTATTAAAATATAAAGAATATATTTAAAAGATAGAAAATGGGACTCTATAAGTACTTAAAAGTTTGTAAAATAATATGTAATGTAAAAGATAGAAATTGTTGTGATCCTCACAATAGATTTTACAGATGAGAAAATTGAGACTCAAAAAGCTGATTGACTTGACCAAAGTCATATAGCTAGTGAATGTTAAAACATCAATCACCTTGGATTGTGACCAAGCATCAAAATGATTCATGATGCTATCATACAAAGAGTTAAATTCTCTTTAAAAATTTTAGACGCCTGAGTTTTCATACAGTTTGTATGTGTAAGGGAGTGTTATTTTTGCTTATTATCACATTTGATCAATTTTTAATCTTCTCATCTGTAAAGGGATGAAAATATGGCAAGCACAGTATTTATCTCTCTGCCCAGCTCACATATTTTCTCTTTAATCTTAGAAATACTAGGAGAGCATGCTTGATTAATAAATAACAGCACATCTGCTTTCATTGTTAAACTCCATTGTACTCTATGGAGGCTGCAGTTTATAGATTCCCCTTAAATCACCAAAAAGTACATCTATAAGAGGGATTTAGATTTGGTGGAGAATACCAAGTCATTTTTTGCTACTCTTAAAGTCTGCTTAAAAACAGGAAACCACACTTCTCCACCCCACCCAACCCACCATCCACTGAGATGTTCCATATCAAGTTTGACTTACAGTTTTCCAACCACTCCTAAATTTGTCCTGGTGCCTGCTTTTATCTTAATAAGTTGCTCTTCCCTGGACACACACACACACACACACACAGCCTCCACTTTTGCCCATCACTGAGAAATTTGGCTGTAGGTGGCAGGTGTTTGGTCTCTGCAGCCTTATCTCTGACTTATTTGCTACTCAACTGTGACTTCCCTTCCCAAGACCATCCCTGCTGCTGCCCCATCATTTCTTGTCATAGGATAATCTCTAAATAAGGTATTCTGACCCTTTCCTAGTAAAAATAAAGTGCAGAGGTTCACCCACTTAGGTCCAGAGGTTCCCCACCTTTTCCTTCACCCCCTGTGATCTCCAATCTCCCGGGGTATCTGAACTTACTGGCAGTGGTTCGTTTCTCCCTCTGGGGTGCCTCTGTCTCTCAGCCCTTGCTTCTCAGTTCTGGCAGTTATAAAAAGGAAGGAAGTTGAATAGAAGAAAAAAAAAATTAAACCTACTTGAAGAGGAAACCCCGAGCTGCCTCAAATCCTGTTTCTTTGCACTGAGCTACATATCAGGGTGTATCTTTTGATAAACAGACTGCACAAGAGCCTCTTAAGTAAATTGTGCATTTGATAAAATGATTGCTCCGTAGAAGTTATATGCATGAAGACTGCATTTGGCTGACAATTATTGTGAATATATGCATATATATGCTTATGTGTCGATATGCATAGGGGTCTGAACCTGCAGGTTTATAGAAGCTGTGGCCTGAAAGCCAAAGGCATTAAGTTTTCCCAGTATCCTACTTTTGTAACTAACTCCTTTTATAATTTTGACTCTCATCTGGTTTATCTAAAAAATGTAAATAACAGTGTCTGACTTGGAAAGAGATCCCTCTCTATTATAAATACATATCAACTATGAAAATGTCAATGATAACAATGCATATGTATCGAAGTCTTAATTGTTTAGTTAGCCCTCACAGATGATTGTAATTAAGGAGCACTTGAAGGATTCAGAATTACCAACAAATGGAAAGGGATCATCATGTAATTTTCTGTGAAAGACAATGTTAATAATATTTTTAAGTGGCATTAATACATCACATTATTTTTACTTCTGAAGGCACAATTTCCCTTCTACTCAGATGCCAAAAAAATCCCTTACATAGAGCTAATCATTTCATTCTTTGGCTTGCATTCTGTTTTCATTCTCAATAGAGTCAATAGGAAATCCCCACTATCCGAGTTCCTTTAGAGCTTTTTGGTCTAATTTCCTTTTATTCTCTTTTGATTCTTGTAAACTCCAGTTAACTGGCACTATCCATTATGTTCCTGGAATTTGAATATCAATTCTCACTTCTGTTTACTTGCACAGACCCAGCCTCATACCCAAAATGTCCTCCTCCACATCTCTTCCTTTTAGAGTCCTCATCTTCCTCAGCTCTATGATTGGCTTCTCTCCATCACTCCTGGTTCTTATAAAAGTGTTCTTTATTCTTTCTTCAAATATACATAGACCTATTTGTTGGATCATATCTTTGTCACTCCCCATCCCACCTGTACATAATTATTGCTATCCATGCCTTATAGTCCTGTTCTCAAGTAGAATATAAGGGATATGAAGAAAAAGATAACAATAATGGTTTTTATCTTTGAATTGTCCAGGGCCAAAGCAGTGCCTTACATATGGTAAATGTTTAATAAATATTTGTTAAATTGAATTTAACTGCGATGAACTAAGAAATCCAGTTTAAAATCACTATTAATTCAGAATTTGTGATTATTCAACTTAGACATTAATCAAGATACAGTGGAAAGAACACTGAATTTGGAAGTCAAAGGTCTGGGCTTTAATCCAAGCTCTGCCATCTGCATGAAAGGCAGCCAAGTAGCACATTGGATAAAACACTGGGCTTGGAATAAGAAGGACTCCATCTTTCTGAATTCAAATCTGGCCCCAAACACTTCCTGGCTGTATGACTCTGGGCAAGTCACTTAGCCCTATTTGATTCAGTTTCCTCATCAATAAAATGAGCTGGAGAAGAAAATGGCAAACTCCTCCAGTATCTGCTCCAAAGCGGGGCATGAAGAGTCGCAATTGAAATGACCCAGTAACAACAGTGTGGATTTAGATGAGTCATTTAAACCTCAAGGTACCTTTCAACTCAAACTCTAGTGATCTATATGATCTTTAACTCATATCATGGGTGAAGAATAGGTCTGCAGATTTCACTAACATAGTGCCTGGGAGCAATGCTGAAATTGTTATTAAGGATTCAAGCATATTTATTGTTTGAAAATTGAATAGATGCTAATTGCATTCTATTGAAACACAAAAAATATTGGAGCATCTCAAAGCAGGAAGAAATCTTGAGGTTGTTTGATCCTTATGTTTCTCTTGGCCAGTCATTCAATTTCTGATGGAAAGCTTCTGGGGAAGAGTAATACACTGTCTTCTAAGGGAACTCATTTCATTTTTGAACAGTTTTTCTTTGTATCACAGATCTAGGTTTAAACAAGAAAGAAACCTCAAAGGCATTTTAATCCAACATTCTCATTTTATAGGAGACGGGAAATGACTCTTAAAATCATAAAGATAGTACACACCAGAGGAGGTTTTAAAACTTTTTTCTAGATCATAGAATCACAGATTCTAAAAGTTTTAAATTACTTTAGAGAAAATCTAGTCTAAGAGACCAAACTTACAGCTCCTTCTCTGCAACTTCCATTTCTTGATCTTATTTCACAGAATCATACATTCTAGAAGTCGTGTTCTTGATCTCCTTCTTGTTCATTAGATATGTCATGCTGAGCATTTTCACTGATTGTCTCTTATGCTGAGAATTCTCTTCCTCCCCATTTCTATCTCCTGGCTTGGCTGAAATTCTTCAAGTCTCAACTGAAATTTCACTTTTTGCAAGAAGACTTTCCCAATTTCCCTTAATGCTAGTGCCTTCCCTCTGGAAATTATCTCCAGTATATCTTGTAACTATCTTGTTAATCCATAGTTGTTTGCATGTTGTCTCCCCTGTAACCTGAATTCTCTCATTAAAATTGAGAGAAGAGAATATTTTAAATCTGTCTTTATATCCCCAGGACTTAGAACAGTGTTTGTCATGTTGAACATAATAAATGCTGCTTAATTTGACTAGATCCTATGCTTTGCCAATCCTAAATTTCTTTCCCTGCAGCTTCCATGCACTTCTCTATCCTGCCAGTTCAAACAGAAAAAGATGGATCAGTTTTTCACAATAGCCTCCCTGAACTATCTGGAAATAGACCCATCCCAATATAGTTGCACTATTTGGCTCATTCTTCCAACTCACACTCACAATAGCAGGTTAAATCAACAAAGAAAAGCTAATTCTTACTCCATTAAGGATTTTAGGGCTAACATTGAGTAGCAAAGATTTCTACTATTATATCTCAAGCCTCTTCTGATGTGTTTGTTCCTTGTTATCAATCAACAATAGATAATAATAGAAATCTATTAGCATTTAGAAAAGGGTATTTACTAGAAAGTATAGTAAACCAGTTGTTATAAAACCTTTCCCTCTCAACCCAGGAGGACAACTCTCTTATTGCACACACAAAATTCCTGAGAGAAAGCTGCTTAACACAAAGTACGAAGGCAATAGAGAATATGGTCCTATGGTACCTGCCAACTCCTGCTCTTCAGTATCCTTTTTCTCCCATTGTGGACTCATCATGGACTTCTCTTTCATGTAGTTCTCCAGGGATTTTGAATGTAGTAGCATTTCTAGAGTCTAATTTGCATTATTCTTCTCTTGAGAGGACTGATGATCCCTATAGCCAACACTATCCATTTGGTTACTATAGGTAACTATATCAATTTGTAGGTGTTTTCTCTGTCATCAGCTATTGCTACTACCTCCAGTGAATCCTGTTATTGACCTATTAAGATTTCTGATGGTTTTTCTGACCTTTCAAAATTCATAAATTCATAAGCCAATCAATTCTGTATTTGAAAACTGTTGTCTAAAATCAGGAAAGCACAATTTCTTCTGTGTTTACAAAAGGAACAGAAGCATAACGTGCTCACAGATATAAGAATACAATTTGCTGCTGCTCCCACAAGACAGTTCATAGTGGCTTTGACTCTCTTAAATACAGGAGGGATCAAAATAATTAGGAGATTGACCTTATTCCTTTTTTTATGTAAACATCTCAAGTCATCATCAGAAAATTCCATTGTTATAGAGTAGCCCCTCAATTGCAGTATTCCCCAGAGGATTAGAATCAGACAAAATGTCTGTACATGTTCTGTGTAACCTATCAGGAAATGCAAGATGAGCATGCTGTAAGTATTGGGCCCTTACTGTCCAGTTCCCCATTTTTGTCAGTATCAAAATTTGTCGCCTCTACATTTTTTTTCCTCTTTTTCTCTTTGAGAAGCAGCTATTCCTGGCCCTTGACTTAAATCTATATATCATAGATTACTAATTCCTTAACTTAGGTTACACCTAGTATGTACAAACAACCTCAGATATGACTTTAGAACATGTTTTAATACTAGAATTTTAAGTTACAAATACATTTTAAACATTAAAAACTAAAGCAACAACCAAAAAAATTAAACTGATTGCATTACTTTTGCTCAATGACAAAAAGATTAAAAACTGGAAACTTAAAAAGGAAAGAATGCTAAAGTTCTATATTTTCTATTGTCTTATATAGTATATTGGAATTAGTAGTTTATTTTTCATTCTCTTTTGCTGGATCCTCCCTTCTTCTCTTACCACAATTGTAGAGTGCCTTAAGGCTTTATTCTGAGCGTCTTCATTTTATATTCTATACCCTTTCTATTTGTTATCTTATAAACTTCCAAGGATAAATTTATCGTCTCTATCTTCCCATGATGGTTGGGTATCAAATTTTATTTTCTCTCCTGAGCTCCAGTTCTGCATCAAGAAAGGCCTATTGAACAATTCCCATTGGATGTCTTGTAAATATTTCAAATTTAACTAGCCAAAACAGAACTAATTATCTTTCTCCATAAACCCAACTCTCTTGAATTTCCCTTTCTCCGTTGAACTCATTACTTTTCTTCTAGTCTTTCACATTGATAAGCTCAGAGTCATTTTAGAATCTTCAATCTTCCTCTATCTCCATATCAAATGAAATGAAAAACCTTGTATATTTTCTCTTTATAGCATTTCTTGCATCTATTCCCTTGCCTCTACTAGCATGCTACCACTTTCTGCAGGCTTCATCAATTTTTTCATAGGATATTATATTGGTTCCCTAACTATTCTGTCTCCTCCTCCATACAGCTATCAAAGTGGCCTTTCTTTTTTTTAATTCAGTAATATTTGATTTTTCTAGTTCCATATAAAGACAGTTTTCAACATTCAAAATTCATTTCAAATTTTTTTCTTCCCTACCTTACTTTCCCCCTCCCCAAGACAGCAAGCAATCTGATATATATTATAGATGTGCAATCATTTAAAACATATTTCCACATTAGTTGTGTTATGCAAAGGGAAAAAACCAAGAGAAAGAAAAAGCAAACCAAAAAAAAAAAGATTAGAAGGGTGTGCTTTGATCTGCATTCAATCTCCATATTTCTCTCTCTGGGTGCAGATGGTATTTTCCACCCCAAACCTATTGGAATTATCTTGGATCAATGTAGTGTGAAAAATGGATCAATGTATTGAGAAGACACAGTAATGACACCCTTGGATCAAAGGGTATGCACAGTTTTATTACCTTTTGGGCATATTTCCTAATTGTTCTGTAGAAGGGCTAGATCAGTTCATATCACCATCAACAATGCATTAGTGTCCCAGTTTCCCCATATCTCCTCTAACATTTGTTATTATTTTTTTCCTGTCATTTTAACCAATCTGAGAGGTGTGAAATGGTAGCTCAGAGTTGTTTTAATTTGTTTCCCTAATCATTAATGATTCAGAGAATTTTTTTCCATATGACTATAAATGATTTTAATTTTTTCATCTGAAAATTGTCCATATCCTTTGACTATTTATTAGTTAGGTAATGGCTTATATTCTTATAAATTTGACTCAGTTCTCTCTATATTTTAGAAATGAAGCCTTTATCAGAAACATTGGCTGTAAAAAATTGTTTCCCAGCTTTCTGCTTCCTTCTAATCTTGGCAGTATTGGTTCTGTTTGTGTAAAATCTTTTTAATTTAATGTGATCAAAATTATCCATTCTGCATTTCATGATGTTCTCTATTTCTTGTTTGGCCATAAATTCCGCCTTCTCCAAAGATCTGACAGATAACCCATTCCTTACTCTTCTAATTTGCTTATAATATAAAATTTATGTCTAAGCCATGATCCCATTTTAACCTTATCTTGGTATGGGGTATGAGATGTTCATCTAAAATTGCAGGATCTCCCTATTCCAATATAAAGTATAAATGCCTCTATTACATCCACACTCCTATTGTACTATCCATAATTCAAATTCATGCACACCAGTTAAAATGGCCTGTCTGCTATTCTACATACAGCCATGAAACCATCCTCCTGAATTTTGCCCTTAGTTGAGGCATTTTGCTTACCTACTCCACACTCTTCCCTTTGTAAGCCCAATTAAACCATCCTCCCTATCCCTTCCCAAGAGAAGTTGTTGTGGACATTTTGAGAAACCTCTCTTATAGAAAAGCTTGTTGAACTAGAATGCATATGGAAAGAGAGCCCAGGTTTTTGTTTTTGGTGGGCTAAAGCACAACTTTTAGGAGGACACATGAGAAGGGACAGTTATCCTCTGTCTCTGAGGCAAGAAAGTTCTTGGATATTCCATGTGGGTATACCAAAATTTGGAATAGGTTCTTGCTGCCCCTCAAATCAGGGCTTCTTAAACTTTTTTTCTACCTGAGACTCCTTTTTGCCCAGGAAGTTTTATTGCAACTTTAGCTTTTTTTAAACTTTAGCAGTTAAACAAATCAAACATTTACTGATACTAAATCATAATTTCACAACCCCCACATTCAGTTACATAACTCCATATGGGGTTGTGATCCACTGGAGACAAGAAAGAGAAAAAGAGAACAAGAGGATTAAAGAAAGTCGGGGGAGGCAAAGAACAACCTGGATCAGTATGAACTAATAGCATTTGGTGAGAGTAAACAAATTCTAATCCAAAACTCCTCTCTACAGTTTTTCAGAAATTTTCACCGACATTTTATTCTTCCTTACCAGAAGTGTTGTTGTTTGTGGAGCCAGAATTTTATTCTATAGTATTTTCCATCCCTCTTAGTCTGGTTTCCCCAGTAGAAACTGAGGCTGTGGGATGCTGCCTATCCTTTTCTCTGAGCTTTTTGAAAGCCAGTCTGTTCAAACCTGGGGAATGTGCCATACTGTGCTCAGATTTCTATTCTATTTTACTTTAAAATAATGTAATTACTTCCTCCCAAGCTTCCCAGCATTTCTCTCAGTAATTCTTTCCTCCTTATTAGTTAGAATCAGTTTCAGATTACCAGTATCTTTCTCACTTTCTCTATCAGCTTCAAATATTACTTAGAGTGAAGTTAATTATTATTTACATTAGTTAATAAGAGTGACTTCCTAGAATTTATTGAAACAGGTAGAATGCAATCTCTGCTTTAAAAAATACTTTGCTACAAATTTTCTGACTCCACCTTTAAAAAGTTCTATAATTCTTTTTTCTAGAATGTGCTAAAAAATCAGTGCTCTGTCATTCTAAATTTTCATGAGTATAGACTGGCCACCTATTATTCTTTTATCTTCCTTCCCAACAATTGCTTCAGATTTATGAGGTTTGGTTCTACTTAAATGCATTGAATTGACAAGTTTAGTAAATATATTTCCTCAACCTAAGTTTGCTTCATATGTTATAAATAAATTTGTAGTCACGTACAGTGCAGGGATGGAGGCCTGAAGAGAAGGTATCTGATGTTGTGAAGGAAAAACCAATGAAACTTAAAAACAGTTATATATTTATTTAAAAGTTAGATTGGGGGAATACATATATATATATATATATACACATAAAATACATATAAATACATAACATCACACATACATATTGTTTTTGGAAAGTTATATTTCAAGAAAGAGATATATTCTCTTTAAACAACAGCAAATACTAATGATTCTAGTGGATAGAACCATTTCTTTTCTTTGTGGTGAAACTGAATAGAGTAGGACTTTAAGAGAGCAAAATAAAAACTGAGAGAGGATATGATTTAAGTCCATGCAAGTATGGGGTGAATACAGATTGATTCAATAAATGCCTAAATACAGGAATCCTGAGAAATCCATGAACCCTCAAAGGAGGTAGTTATACAACAAATAAAAGCAAAATTAACCACTTTAGGCTCTACTGCTGCGCTATTTGACCCTTTTCATAGGTGATAGAAGTATCATGTTTCATTGGATGGTTAGTCACTATTTTTCTTCTCAAATATCAGAAAGATCCCACACAAAACACAAATGTTTGTATGGTTCTAAGAGAGCTTCCATTTATATATTACAATTTTATATAATTTGCAGGTGGCAAATGATCATCCCAAAAGTCTAGAGAACTGAATAGTCTGTGTGGATTTATCCAATTAGTCCCTTGATTCAATACTTACGTACCAGGAAACTCCATTCTCTTTAATTTGTGCTTCATTTCAGTGAACTCTTATGATGAATATGGCTTGTAGAGTCAATGATATAGTTCTATTAGCTTTTCTGACAAGGTATGTTTGAAAAGGCCCTTGTCACTGAAGACCCTGAAATTTGTACTTCTTTCAAGTGTAAGTACAAAATATTCTTATTCTGGTATTAGGGCTATAGAATTGAAGAAAAAGTATAGCAATTACAGTACTGGCACTAGTAGATGATTACTCTAAGTGTAACTGGTCTGTGATTTATTCAGGGAATCCAGTAAAGAGTGAAGGAATTCTGGTAGAAAAAATATGAAATTATGGAGATTCCACTCTACTTTCCCTTTTTCTCCCTTTTGTGATATAGAACAGAGCAAGGGATAAAAAGATTAATTAATAAATATCACTTTAATATTGAAATATTTTGCCTCTTTTTCTTTTCTTTTTTCAAATTTTCTTTTTTTTATTAAAACTTTTTATTTTCAAAATATATAAGATAATTCTTACTATCCACCTTTACAAGATCTTGTATTCTATTTTTTTCCTTGCTTTCCCCCATCCCCTCCCATAGACAGCAAGTAAACCATATTGTTAAACATGTTCTTTTGCCTCTTTTTAAACAATTATTTGTTAAAGATAATTTTGTTGACTTCCAGAGTTGTGTTTTTGTTATAGGAAATGTGAGAGAGAAAGAAAATCTGATGATATGTGTGTTGTTTCACTTTCTGGAAGACCACTATTCTAACTTGGCAATCAAAAGCTTGACTAAGGACTTAAAGTGTTTTATAAATTTTATTTGCAATTGGCATGTTAATTTTTTGCCTCTGTTTTTCTAAATTTCCATAGAAAATTAGCTACTAGAACCTTTTATAGATCCATCAGGAGCTATAATATCATTATCTCCAAACACATTGGTCACTTTATGCCAGAGTCCTTTGCCTTGACACAGCCATAGAGAGCTCTACTTAGTAACTTCAGCATGGTTTATTCACCATTTATGGTATGATTTTTCCTGTCACCATTAGGCTGTCTTAGAGCAGAGATGTCATACATAGCACCACAATACTTCTGAGTACAGCCTGAACCAAATTAAAATGTAATTGGGAAATAGTTAGCAAAATAAATCAGTAAAAATAGAAATATTCTAAGTCAATATAAAGCCTTAAAGGGTCCTTTTATATGGCTTAGAGGGTCCATTTTTATTTGAGTTTGAGACCTCTGCCTTAGAGGAATCCTTGACTTACTACTCTCCCTACCTCTACTTGTAATCACTTGCTTAATCTCATTAGTTTTCCCTTCACAATCTCTTGTAACAGATACCTTCTCTTTATTTACACGTACCTCATTTTATTGTTTTAGTTCAGGTCTTCATCATCTCCCCGTTGGACTATTATAATACTTTCTTAATTAGTGTCTTTGCCTCAAGTCTCTCTTCTAATTCATCTGTTATATAACTGTCAAAATGATATTCCTAAAGAACAGTTCTTCCTATGCCATTTTTCCATTCAATAAACCATGTAACTCCCATTTATTTCTAGCATCAAATACAAACTCTTAGGTGTAGCATGAAAATCTTCTCAACTTTACTCCAAACTTACTTTCTAGATATGATACATTATCTTTTTCTTGCACATATTCTTCAATCCAGCTTAATTAAACAGTATGCTATTTCTTACGTCTCATTCCATTTCCTATCTCTTTACTATTGTACAACTGTCCACTATGCATTAAACATGCTTTCTCTTTGCTTTTTAAAGGGATATACAAAGTATTTGGAATAAGGAACAATTTTGATATGGTTTCATTTTGTGATAAGCAGTGGACATGAAGTTTTGGACATGAAGTATGCTATTAACTCTAGGCTGACTCAGAATACTCTACCTTGATCATATGAATGATGTGAGCTGGTTTCTCTACCATACTTGGTTCTTCCTCAGTTGAGTGTTAAATTGTGTGCTATTTACACATTTCACTACTTCTTTTTGTTGTATTTTTAATCCTATAGTTTTTTAGTCCAAAAAACCATGCAGAAATCATAGCTTTTCTTAAGCATAGTTCAGCTATAGTAAATAAAGTATGGCTAAAAATGAGAAACAACATTCCAAACATATAAATTATTTCTGTGGAATAATTCTTGAAAAGATACTAAGAGGAACATGGTAAGTAGATCCCACTATAGTGTAAAAGAGGGAAAAAAGTTACAGAATATTTCTGTGAAGAAAAAATGCTTGCCAGTGGCAATACTAAGTACTGAAGATTGAAAAAAAAGTAATTTTTACTCCAGAAACTCACTTTTCATTCAAGGGTACATAAAATCCACTGTCAGATAAATTCCAAATGAAGCTATAAAATCAAGGCATCTTCATCAAACTGTAAAACATTCTTACAAAAAAAGTGAGGTAGTTATTCCAATCAATCTAGAAATATCTTCCCCATTGAAAAAGTGATGAATTCTGATACATATTGATATGTTGATACAAAATTTTTTCAGAATTACAAAAATGAAGTTGAATTCTTTAACATGTACTTGTACTATATTCATGCCACAAAAGATTGAAAAATATGTCCAATAGAAGGAGATATGTATACTCTGATGGTCAGCAAACTTGACTGATTAAAAATGTCAGTGATAGCAAATGGACTTTTATCAAGATTAAACCTGTAAAAATGGACTGGCTCTCAAAGGTACTTAAAATTCATTGTGATAGTGTTTTCAAAAATTCACAGACATATATCAAAATCTTGCAAATTCAGTATAGTTATACTATATATAACATCATATATATCATATGGAATCATAGCAAAGGGATGACATATCAAATAAAATTCTAAATAGAAGTAAGGGTTATTATATAATCAATATTTAAGTATTTTGTTTTATCCTAGCCAATTCACACACTGAAATATAATTTTAATTTTCCTTTAAGCATAGCCTTGTGTCACCTATATAAAGATTGTCCTATCTCTGCTCCCCAACCTTCTAGTTCTTTTCTATCCACTGTGATCTTGGATTTATTTTGTATAGTGCTTATACTGTTTCTCCTTCTCCTTCTGATATGCTGGAACTAGCTTCAGCTGGTTTGTGAGAGCCAATTGTTAAAGTTTCAATATGAATATTTACACCTCAGAAGTCAGCAAATACTCTAAATCAGGACTTGATTTATCATTTTGTTGATCCAGGGGTCCTCAAACTTTTTAAATAGGGGGCCAGTTCACTGTCCCTCTGACTGTTGGAGGGCCGGACTGTAGTAAAAACAAAAACTTTTGTTTTGTGGGCCTTTAAATAAAGAAACTTCATAGCCCTGGGTGAGGGGGATAATTGTCTTCAGCTGCCACATCTGGCCCGTGGGCCGTAGTTTGAGGAACCCTGATTCTAGACCCAAGAAATTGATGGAGAAAGAATGCAGATTAAAGTTAAGAATATAATATCCTCAGGGAGGGGGATAGCTAGGTTGAATAGTAGAGAGAATAGTGGTTCTGGAAGTCAGGAAGACCTGAATTCAAATGTGGCCTAAGTAGCTGTGTGACCCCGGACAAATCACTTAATCCTGACTGCTTAAAAAAAAAAGTATCCCAGATATATAATAATTAGTTGTTAGTTATGTACCAACACACTCCTTTATGTACATAGTATGTGTACATGGTATTTCTCATAGACTATAAGCTCCTTGAAAACAAGGACTATTTCCTTTTGTCCTTTGCACCCCTGGTTTCTAGTACAATCCTTGGCATAATGTGTATTGATTGATTGACCACAGGAATAGGATCAGGGTATCTCTATCCTAATGTCCATTTTTTGTTTTTTCCAACTCCTAAAATTCTCACACAGGAATATCCTACATTATTTCTGACCCCTTCATGGTACATTCATCAGCAATTTTCAGCTGAAAATTAAAATACATTTAGGAAGAGTTTGGACAGATTCTTATTTAATTGATTCATAACAGGCTAATTGAGAGAAGTCAGGGATGTTTGGAGAATATTATTAACTTCTTGAGTTTGACGTCAGAGAGGTTATATTTTTCCTATAAACAGACTGTGACCTATGAGACATCCACAAATATCCTTTCATGTATCAGGCAGAATACTACTGACATTGGTCTTTATTATATTTGTTCAATCAGAGCTTGATCCAGTGAAAAGAGTTGAGGAATCTTGGGTCTGAATCTATTTTACAACAGTGGTAGCCATCACATCTCATTTAAATTACTTCTCTTTACCCTGATTTTTCATCTCTAAAATTGTATAATCTGACTCCAACCCAAGCAGGGGGAGGGAGAGGAGAGCCAGCGTTCAGCTCAGTGCTACCTCTGCCATGTATATCTTCAAGGGGCAGCAAACATCTTCCAGCTTACTAATCACTAGATGCAGCATTGCACAATGGAAATAAGACTGTTCAAGTTGTTTAAACTCAGTTTCCTCATCAGAGAAAATTAGATTAGATAGCTCTTGAGGTCTTTTTCGGCTTGAACTCTAGGAACTTATATTTATATCACCTATCTTACAAGTTAGTTGTAAGTTGTAAGTAGAGTACTTTGCAAACTGTTAAATAGTAAGTTAAGGGAAATTATAATAGGTATAATAGGTATGGAAACATGTTTTGTATGATTTTACATGTATAATTAATATCATATTGCTTTTCTTCTCAATGGGGAAAAGGGACGAATGAGAGGTCCAGAAGAAAGTTGAAACTCAGAATATTTTTAAATGAATGTCTTATATCTTGGTTTAAAAAGTGAGTTACATTTATTTCTGATGTACTTATGTACACTAGGTACTTATATACACTGTGCTAGGTAATCTCAGGAGATGCAAAAATGAGAAAAATACAGCTTCTGTTTCTACATTTTTTTTTTTTACTATGCAACTATCCTTTTTTTTTTTTAAAGAAGGGGGAAATTTAAATTTATGTAACTTGTTTGTTTTCCATTGGTTTAAGACTTAAATAGCTAAGCCCAAGTTTTTAGCACTGACAAATATGTAACCTCTGATATTTTCTTTTACATACAAGTTCCTATAAATATAAGAAAAGACCTACAATTGATTTTTGTCTGATGATAACTCACAATTATATACTTTAAGGTTTACAAAAGAACTCTAGCCCTTTAGCACAAAGTATACATTAATAATTACTGAGTAGCATGTTCAAGGAATTTTTAGAATAATGATTAGCTGAAGTTGGAACATGTAATTCCCATTCTCCTCTCTTTCCACAGCATGGAAACAAAAGACAAAGCCAAGCTAGTTCTCTTTATTAAACCAATGCCCTTGTTTTGACATTGGCAAAAAAAGTATGTTCCTAGGAGATTAGAATTTCCTTTCTTTCTCAAAAGGCTGTAGCTACAAAGAATGATATCTTCAAGAATTATCTCTGTCATATTATTGTTCTATAAGAAATGACCAGCAGGATGAATACAGAGAGGCTTGGAGAGACTTACATGAACTGATGCTGAGTGAAATGAGCAGAACCAGGAGATCATTATATATCTCAACAATGATACTGTATGAGTATGTATTCTGATGGAAGTGGATTTCTTTGACAAAGAGAAAATCTAACTCAGTTTAAATTGATCAACAAGGGACAGAAGCAGCTACATCCAAAGACAGAACACTGGGAAATGAATGTACACTGTTTGCATTTTGGTTCTTCTTCCCGAGTTATTTTTACCTTCTGAATCCAATTCTTCCTGTGCAACAAGAGAACTGTTCGGTTCTACACACATATATTGTATCTAGGAGATACTGTGACATATTTAACATGTATAGGACTGCTTGCCATCTGGGGGAGGGGATGGAGGGAGGAAGGGAAAAAGTTGGAACAGAAGTGAGTGAAAGGGATAATGTAAAAAATTATCCAGGCATGGGTTCTGTCAATAAAAAGTTATAATTATTAAAAAAAGAATTATCTCTATCTTTGAAAGACTAAGCTTCAGGCATCACTTAAACCTAGCCAAGAAAGCTATCATTACTATATTCTCAACTCTTAGATAACTGTCATCATTATATTATCATATTAGTATTACAATTTTATATCAAATCTTGAACTGATAAGAATATCTCTATCTCTCTAGTTCTGTCTCTCAACTTTGTTTTCAACAAATGTTTACAATAATAGATCTGAGCAGTCAACAAATATTTATTAAGCATCTACTATGCATCAGGTATGACAGCTAGGTAGCATAGTGCACAGAGTGCTGGATATGGAGTCATCTTCCCAAGTTCACATTTGGTCTCAGACACTACTTGTGTGACTCTAGATTAAATCATTTAACCCTTTTTGCCTCAGTTTCATCATCTGTAAAATGAGCTGGAGAAGGAAAATGGCAAGCTAATCCATTATCTTTACCAAGAAAACTTCAAATGGGGCCACTGTGTCAGATATAACTGAAAATGACTAAATAACAATAAATGAGCCAGAATGGGAATACAATGAAAGGCAAAAAACAAATAAAAAATGTCTACCGTCAAGGAGCTAATATTTCAACGAGAAGACAAAAAAATTATAAAGAAACAAGATATTTACTAGAAAAATTTATGGAAGGGGGATGAAATTAAAAATAAGGAGAGTCAAGAAAAGTTTGTTATATATGATGGCTTTTGGGACTTGAAAAGAAGCCAGGAAGGGCAGGAGAAACAAATGAAGAAGGAAAAAATTCTAGATTTGGGAGGCAACCAGTAAAAATGTCCAGAGTCCAGAAATAAAATGTCTTTGTGAGGAACAGCAAGGAAGCCTGTGCTCCTGGATAGAAGAGTACTTTGGTAGAGGTAGGGCAGACAAAGGTATAAGACTGGAAAGGTAGGAGGAGGCCATAGAATGAAAGGCTCTGACTACCAACAAATGATTTTATATTTGATCTTCGTAGAGGCTGAAAGCCACTGGTGCTGATTGAATGGAAGACAACAAAAATCAGATCTTTAGTTTAGGATGATCAATTTAACAACTGAGTGGAGGATGGACTGGAGTGGGAGAGGAGGCAGAAAAACCCAAGCACATCTAAGACTGAGGTGACAAGGGCTAATAACATCAGAGAGGAAGGAGCAGATCAGAGAGATGTGATGAAGATAAAATTGATGGGATTGGGTAACAGGATGGCTATTTCAAGTTTTAAAGAGAGGGAGGGGTTTAGGATGACCCCCAAATTACAGTCCTGGGTGACAGGAACAATGATGGGAATAAGAAATTTGGCAATAAGAAATTTAGAAAGAGGATGGATATTATTGGTACTTATAAATATTAATGGAAGGATTGTAAGAATCAGAATTCAACAATATATCAAAAGTTAACACAAACAATTCATTTTAGCTTGCAATAAAAATCAACAACACAATACATCACTAATCAATAAGAAGAATAAAAACAATTGCATCAGGATTGCTCTTGTTTAATCACTTTTAGTCATGTTTCTCTCTTGGTGACCTGATTTGAGGTTTTCTTAATAGATACTGAAGTAATTTTGCTATTTCCTTTCCAGTTCATTTTACAGCTAAGGAAACTGAGGCAAACAGGATGAAGTGATTTGCCCAGGGTCACACAGTTAGGAAGTGTCTGAGGCCACATTTGAACTTTGGTCTTCCTGACTGTAGGTCCAGAAGTCCCTATCATAAATATACTAAAATTATTTAACATATTTATATAAAAATCTCTATAAAAACTTTATTACCATTAGTGCTCTAGCAATGTCTTGACTTCTTTGTTGGCAGAGACAAGTTCTGGATAGAGATCTAAACTCCACATACTGGCTTCATGGACAACTAGTTTCCATATCATTTGGCAGTATCTTAAAAAACAAAGGTTTGTTGCCAGGATTCTACCTTCCAAGTGAATTGCATTATTCTCAGATCCCCTGGCAATAGATGCCATATACCCTCTCTTCCCTACCCCTGGTATTTGGTTTTGTTATTCATTCTAGAAGTCTTAAAGTACTTGAGCAGTAACATCATATTAGCAAGGGTTGCTGTCATGTTTAATTAGCTTTATAATGTTAGGCCAGCTTGGGTGGAATGTATTGATCCTTTGGGGAGGAAGACTGTCTTTAGTGATAGTTAACTCCATCCATCTGGTGGGATAAATATATAATAGCATTACTACTTTGCTGAGGAGACAGCCACTTTTTAACTATCCTATTAAACCATATTTTTCTAGGTGATTCAAGATGCGAGGGGACTATATCTTTTTTTTTTCAGCTGTAACAGCAACAGTTGGTGATATAATATGATGATGCATTAATTTATTTCCAGAAGACTAGCCTCAATTGATCAACCAACTTCAGTTTAGAAATGATTTTAGGGGCAGCGAGGTGCTGCAGTGGACTGCAGGAGGACCTGAGTTCAAATCAAAACACTTTCTAGCTGTGTGACCCTGGGCAAGTCACTTAACCCCACTTGCCTCAGGAAAAAAAGAAGAAATGATTTTAGGTCAGGGGTTTGCCAATTCTGTAGCAGGGTAACATATTGCAATTCACAATAAGTGGAGAAGATTTATTTGCTATGATGGTTCATATGGAGAACATCCATATGTTTTATCTGTCAGTCACTAAATGATGTACCCTTTGTTATATTGAATTGTAATCCTGTACAATTGATGGCCATGCTGATCACCTTGAGTATATTGCAAGAAATCTTCCACAATCACCAAATTATGAGCATAAACTGGATGTTTACTCTTTAGTTATATCATTTAGAACTCCTCTATGTTTGAGAAAGGAAGAGAATCAGAGATACTAGCAGAAGATGAAATATAATTGGTCTTAGTGGGTTCCTTTAGGTGGCTTGAGGGAGCAGTGAATAGAGTGTTGGACTGAGAATTAGGAAGGCCTGAGTTCAGATTCAGCTCTAGACACTGAAATCTGGAGTTGGCTCTAGCACACTCTTTAAATAAGGTTACTGTGACAGAACCCACCCTTGATGAAGTAATGCTGGCTCCTTGGGAGCACCATTGCCTATTATTGACATATATTAACCAGTTCTTAAATGGAATGCTCTATACTTTTTATGTGAATCAAAGATATGCTCATTAGCAGGCTCCATTCTGTTCTCTTTTTCAGAAAAACAAACAAACAAATGATGGGGAATAGAAGGGACAACATTTATCATTGTCCAGCATATGCTACTTCTCTTATTTTTCATGATCATGTTGTGATAATGGTGACTTAGTCATCATAACTGCTTGTTTTTTCAGTACATTGCCATGTAGTTCATCTGGCTAGAAGACTTGAATTAATCACGGGAAAATAATTCATTTTGTCACAAGGTAATAGTAGGGCCACGAAGTACATATCTGGAAGGTCATATCAAACTAGAATGATCTGAGAGTAGGCTTACATGTCTGTGGCCCAACAACATCAATAAATTTGAAATAAGCAGCAAATGATATCAAACAGTATTAAAATGCTAAGCTCAGAGGATAAATTCCACATTTGGGTGATTTATGATGCTTTCGTTCAGCCACAGTAACTCATAAAGATCTTTTATAAAAGTATAGAAGTGTTGCAACTATTATCAGTGAAGATAGCTTCCACAGAGATAAAATCATGGAGGAATGAAAAAAAAATGCTTATTCATTCTTTTCATGTTCCTTAAGGTATTGAAGTTTTAAAGTGCCCACAATGAACTGAACTTAAAGATAGCTACAAAGTCCAAATCCCTTATTCTTGGCTATTGAACTTCCTTCTATGACCACTCCAGTTTATACTGTTCTCTCTCTCCTCTCAAATTCTACAGCAAAATCTAGCATAATTGTGACTTATGTTGTTTACTGTGTGTTTCAAGTATCTTTGACACTAAATGGTAGTTTTCTGGAGGGCAGGAACATCGCTGTGTCTCCCCCAGTGCTAACTGAAATTCTGCTGGAGACTGGTTTTATCAGTATCAAAAACTCATAGTGTGGAAACTCCCTCTACCACATGGAGGCATAACTATTTAAATTAGCTATAACTGCATTAGAATTTATATGCCAAGGAAATGCAGGGTGGTAGAATATGAACATGAAACCAGCTGAGAGCTACCAAAAACAAATAAAATCACTGCCAAACCTGGCTTTTGGCCAAACAATGTGGGTCTTCTTTCTGTATCTCTCCCAGAAAGAACATTATTTCTACATTCTCTCTTCCTTGCCCTCCTCAAACCTTCCTTTCTTGCCTTTCTATAATTGACATTTTTTTTTTTTTTACTAGATAAGGAGGAAGCAAAAAGGGAAGATTAGCTTATCAGCTCTAAAAGAGAAAAAAGTTAGAGATGATGTCACCATCCTCCATATCTGTACACTTTTAAATAGTATTTTAAACATTAAGGATATTTATGCATTGCCTATTAAAGTTTTGCTTACAGATGTGAATAGATCTGCCAGCATGGAGATATGTATCACTTAAATATTCAACACATACGTTTGTATTACCATTTCTTCCCTATGATTCAATATGGTAGAGGTGAGAGTGAGCTAAAGAGAGGAAGAAACAAGACAGAAAACAACTTAAATATTTTAACACATTACATTAACTTTTTTTATATTGATAATATTTTTTATCACCTTCATTTCTAAGCATGCTCTCTCTTTTCCTTTCTTCTAAGAGCAACCCTTGAAACAAAGACCAAAAGGAGGAAAGAAAAAAATATCAATTCAAGAAAACTAGTCAACAAATTACCTGAACCTGACAGTATATACAGAGTTCTACTCCTCCACTGAAAAGAAAGGAGGGAGACATAGTTTCTCCTTTTTTTTTTTTTTTTTTTTGGGACCACACAATAATTTATCACTTATTTCCTCCAGATATTTTCCATTTGATGATCCTCTGTGAGCTCCATTTTGCACTACTAAATTTGAACAGTTCAGTGAAAACTATTCTTAGTGAGAAAATTCTCAGTTCAGTGAGAGTTCAAGATCTGGAAAAAAAGCATATTGCTGATTTTCTTTTCCCTGATATTTTAGGAATTGTTGGTGTTGTCTTTTCTGAAACATCAGTAAAAGATTACAGATTCACCACCTGCCTAAGCAGCTTCCAAGACAGCTAAAGTGCTAATAACTTAATTCCTGACCCCAACTGACTTCCCTCCTTTAGCTAGTTAATGATGTTTTCCTTTCTGGCAAGAAGAATGTAGACCCTGAAATCAATCCTCATCCTTCCCTGGCTGTAATATTTGACACCTTTTGACCAATCCTCCTTCAGGATATTCTTTTCATGGTAATCTTCCGACACTGCTCAGAGATTCTCTTTCCACAAAGATTGATCTTTCTTAATTTCCTTTATAGGTGTGATGGGATATGGGGTGAGGTGCGCAGAAATATATTAAAGTTCCAGGATTCTCTCAGTATGACCCATCAAATGTTGGAGAGTAGGGGTTGGGCCTCCAAATATGTTGGGATTTCAGGCCAGTGTCATGAGATGTCTCAAAAGAATTTGTAAACTGAGACCATGGCCAAATCAAGAGGCAAAGATTTTATTATTCTGGCAGCAGGCTAATTTCCAAAAGGGAGTTTAAACCACTAACAAGGTGAGAGGCACCATAGTAAGGCAGGCTAAGTTCCTAATGAACTAGCCATTGTGAAATTTAGTAAGCAGGGCTAATCCTAAAAGGAATTATTATCCTAAAATAAAGGAAGAAGTAGGGTACCAGTAGGTTCTTTTATATGAGGAAAAATAACCTGAGGGGTTGACATCATAACTTGGCCTTCTGATTAGATAGGGTAACTATGAAGTCATAATAATTTTGTCAAAGCAAGGCATTCCACAAAAGCTCATTAAATCAAAGGAACAAAGGGCACACTTAATGACAAGATAATCAGTGCCCCTCCCTGCTTGCCTCAGGAAGTAGCAGTGGGAATTCGGGGAGGGCCCACTGCAACAAAAACCTACTTAAATTTCACTTAAATTCAACAAAAGCCTTCTGTCAGTTCCCCTTTCTATGGCCCATTTAGACACTGGGTTACTAGCAGGGACAAGATTCTTATTTATCCCATCAAGTATAGCAATCACATTCTAGTTCCTGTTCATGATTACTACAAGGTTCTATTTTGTGCCAAAGGATTCAGAAAATCTCCTTTTCTTTCGGTGCTTTCTCTTGATATTGTCATCAGTTCCCATATAGATGACTCCTATATTTACATGTCCAGTATTTCTTTCTCTTGCTTCAACTCTAATCCTTCATTTCCAGCTGGCTGATGAATAATATTCTTTTGGACATCTCATAGGCATCTCAAATACAATATTTTTGAACCCATTATATATGTGTGTATACATATATATGTGTATACACATATACACATACATACATGTATATAAAAATTGTTTAGTGCAATTAGTGTTGCACTTGTAGTCAGAAAGAACTGAGTTAAAATCCTGTTTTATACATTTACTTGCTGTGTTCCCTGGGCAAATCACAGTCTGAAATTTCTCATTTATAAAATGGAGATATTAATAGCACCTATCTCTGAGGGCTGTTGCAAATATTAATGATATAACATATTTAAAGTACTTTGTAAAACCCTAAATCTCCACATAAAGGCTAACTCTTATAACTGCTATAATTAAGAAGATTGGTGGCTCCCCATTACCTCTGGGACAAAATACAGTTTTGAAATTTAAAATTCCCTGCTACATGGCTCTGTTTGTCTCTTTCTCTTTCTGTTTCCTGTCTCTCTGTCCATCCCTCTTTTTTCCTTCTTAATCTACCCAAATGTGGTTCCTTGTCACCCCAGTCACTTGCTTTGTTTAAGACTTTGTTGTGACTTCAGTTTATCCTTTTCTCAAGCACCTGTATTCATGTATTTCCCATCATTACAGGCCCTCTCTGTAGTACACAAACATGCATAGAATTTCACTTCTTAACACTTATTTCTCTGTGTGTGAAGGGAAAAGTAAGGCTTGCTTGATTTCAATTACAGATTGACTCTAGTATTATTATGATTCATGAAATCATTGTGAGAATCAAATGAGATAATCATTTAAAAGCACTTATAAAAGTATAAATGCTGTTCAAATAAAACTAGTGTTTGTCAGTTGGAAGTACTTTAGTCTTATATAACAAGCCTTAGAATCTAAAAGATCTTTGGCCCCTTTTCCATAATCTCTTGAGTTTTGTAGGAGTCAACAATAATTAGTAAACAAATCTAAGTTAATTATTTACCAGTTCTCATAGGGTTCTCATTCTGAAGCTTATCTCCCCATTCTTTTTCTTTTCTTTTCTTTTTTTTTTGGTTATTTTTGTTATCTATATGTTAGGAGGGAGTGCTTTTGGCTGTGAGATATAGGTTTACAAAATAAACTTATCGATTAGTATCTAGATCATAATAGGAGCTTGATACATGTTTGTTAAGTTGAGAGGAATGGGAGAAATCCTATTTTCCTTATTGTCCTTGTCTATGTGCCTAGAGGCTTTGGCTGTCAGAGGATGGATGCTCTCTCCAGATCTCTTTCCCCAGACCACTTGGGTGAAAGAAGGGAAGAACAGAGGACTCTTGAACAAAATCTGACCTTAATTACCAATGAACCAATGGTGATATTTTCATTTTCTTATGTGGAATAAACAAGTAATCACTTACAGGGAGAGAAGTCTCGAGTTTGACAAGAGTATTAGCAGTAATCCTCTAAACATATTTCAGGTTGAATTAGTATTCTACTCCTTCAGTCTTCTTACCAGCTGACCTCAAGACTCTGAGCCCATGATGTAAAGATTAGGCAACAGCATAAAGGTATTTCAGGGGGATGAAGCAGGACCCAAATAGTCCTTTCTCATTCTGGAGAAAGGAGGCAATCAGATGACTTCTAGGAACATCATTCAACACTGTGAGTATCTCTCAGGAATAGGGCCCTGGAGTGTTCCTGAGCAGTGGAGGAGGAAGTGAAAAGGAAATTGACTTTAAAAACTTGTAAAGAAATGGTTAATGTATGAAAAATGGGACTTTAAAATTTTTGTATTATATTTTTTATATTAAGAAAATATGCTCTATATTGTATATCTCAAACCATGATTCTGCTTTTTACTGCTTTATAATGAGAAAATTTTATTTTTGTAGTTTTGGTTCCTTTTAATATTTTTGTGATCTTTTGTTTTTATATCATAGTAATTTCAAATATATGCCCAACCCACGTTCAGTTTTCTGTTATATAGATCTTTTCTTTATTGAGAAAGGATTAAATCTGCCTCTGCATTTATGCATAGGGAGTAGAACCTGGGATCCAGGACTATCAGAATTGTACGGGAACTGTTCCTTGTCTTTACGCCATGCTAAAATTTTATTGAAATGTCTTCCTCTCAATTGTGGTTGTCAAAACATAATTCTTTTTAGTTGAATATGTATTGATTCTGGACTGAGATCTTCCCTTTGCCATACTTTATTTTTTTTATATATCTAATTTTTTTCTTCAGAAAATGAAAGAGGAATCAAGATCACAGGTAATCATTATTTAAAGCAAGCAATAGAGAACTCTTGTGGCTTTATGGGAAAATCTGGTTAAGTGGCTAGAAGCATAGTTATCACATTTCTTTCTGAATGATTTTTACCAATTCTGATGCTTCTTACCCAGTGCTCTGCTCCAGAAGCTATAAAGATGCTTCTGAGGTGATTTTTTTAAAGCATGACCATGGAAGCATGCATGACTAAGATGTCATACCTTTCCCTGATTTCCCTGGCTGATAGGTCTGCATTCTAAGGTAGGGAAGATTACATTGCACATGTACTCTTCCTTGAAGAAAGATTTTCCAAAGAGGATCAGAGTTTAAATTTGACATCAATGGATTAAGGAATTGCTTGACTATCCCTTGAGAGAGGATTCAAAGATTAACTTGGTTCTGTTCCTGAGATTCTATCAAGTGCAGTTTTGCCATTGCCTTATGAAAGAGACAAGACAGCAAATTATTTATCCAATTGGTTTATCATCCAAATTCTGTGGCAAATAAAAAATACAAGAAAATGGGGTAGTATAATTATAAAGGTAAAAAAAACAAACCAACCAACCCTAAGCACGGTGGTCACTGCTTGGAGTGTAAAGAGAAATGGAATTTAGAGAAGAAAAAGAAAGTAGAAACTATCTTTTTGAATCGATAATGGAAAGTTGATAATTACATGCCTGGGACTTGTAACAATTGCTCCAGGTCTTTATGCATCTAATTATATAGGGCCCCTTAGCAGTGGCACTCTGTATAAATAATTAAGAAGGATTATTAAGAAGGATTCAGATCTTGTCCCATAGCTTCCTTGAACAGTATAGAGTCTCCTGGAGTTACCAAAGTAGTATAGGCTGCCCAGTCTGTTAGGTGTTTCCCCATATGTCAGAACTCTAAGGAGATAGAGTATTCCCTACTACTTTGAAAGGGTTGAAGGAATTAAAACCAAGGTTACCCCAAAGAACTCTGAGTTCCTAAATTTTTTTTGCACTATTGTTAGAGTGGAGATAAGTTCAAGCCATGGCCTTATTATAGGTATTGTTCCTGAGGAGTATTATCACAAAGGTGCCCTATGCTACCCACTGCTGTTTTTCATGCTCTCATTTATTCTGTCATCAGAACTGCTGGAGGGAAGAGTTTTGCCTGGTGACTTTCTGGATTTTCACCAAAGCAACAAATGGGCTTATTCCCTGGTGAATTTATGAAAGCTAATCTGTAGTTTTACAATTCTTTTTCTTGGGGATGGAGTGATAGAGCCAGGAATTCTTTGTAAAAAAGGTTGAGGTATAAGAAGTATCCAGTCTTGTGAGCCATCATTTGGAGCTGAGTTTGATTGCTCAGTGCTTCTCCATGAAATACTTTCCTTTAGAAATAGAATTCAGAGAAGGTTTCAAGTTCTGTGATTCAGGGATACTCGACAGAGATACTAGACAGAATATTATTTTCCATCATTCATTTTGCTCATTCTATACTAGTATATATTGTGTGCTATTTGCAGTAATACTAATAATCAGGTCAAAACCCTTTCTCTTCTCACACTCCTACACAACCTGCATTTACCATAAAAGGAAAGAAGCTATACAATAAGCCCTCTGGCACCAATGTTAATACTTACTGTGTCTTATTACCTATTCCAACAAATGCATTTCCAAAATGCACACATTCCACAACTACTGACCCTTTTTCCATTTTCCCATATTCCCAACATCTTTCAAATACTTTAATAATTACAAATGTAAGGCCTCTGCCTGCAACTAAACACTCGAATAAGGTTGTGGAATTATGAAACTTACTGAATAGGAGAATGATATAGCTAGATCTGTTCTTAAGAAATATCACTTTGGAAGTTCTGTGGAAGATGGTTTGGAATCAGGAGAGATAGGAGGCAGTGAGACTTGTACTAAGGTGGTGATTGCCTAAGTAGTGAGAAGTGAAGGAGTGAGAGATATTGCAAAGAGAGAAATGGCAAGATCTGGTAGCTCACTGTATATGTGAGAATGAAGAATTGAAGATAGCAGCAATTTTTTGACCCTGGGAGACTGGAATGGTGGTGTCCTTAACACAATAGCAATAATGACACAATAATGGCATAATAAGAAATAGAAAAGTTTGATAGAGGGATGAGTTTGGGGGCAAAAACAATGAATTTTATTTGGGGGAATAGACTAGAGAGAAGTAAAAGGATTGCCTTGCTGCAAATTACCAATGGCCCAGTTGAGGGTAAATAACAAATTTGTTATTGTCTCAGTAGACTTGGTTGCAATTCTACATGAGGGGAAGTAGAGGAGGTATAAAGTGAGAATAATCCAGAAAAAAGTTTTGACAAGTCTTGAACAGGACAAGATATCAAAAAGTTTGAAAATAGAGAATTGAATTGATTAGTCATAGGATCAAAGCTTGAAAGGAAGGAAAGTGAAGTTAGAAGAGATCTAATGCCCTGGGAACAAATGTATTGAGGAGTGGAAGAATTGGAAGCCATAATGATGAAAAAGTGGCTATGGGGGGATAAGACATAAAGAGCTAGAATGATGGATCATGATCAGATAAAGGAATATGCATTTTTTTTGCGATGGAAGTAGAATATATGGAGGTGAGAGAGCAAGATTTGAGATCAAGATGCATGTCTCTGGGATGGCCAAGATGGATTGGAGAGTAAGTTACAGGAATTAAGAAGCTGAGAAACTAGGATGTTGGAGTGTGGGAACAATATGGATGTTCAAGTCCACTAGAATAAGGGTTAGCAGTAAGGAAGATAAAGAATATTTGAAAAAAGAGGGAAGATGATTCAGTGATCATTATGCAATAGCCACCATGATCTGTATTGGTTGATAAATTTGATGGACTGAATATTAGGTGAGAATAGGTTACTTAAGGATGATAGCAGAGAGAATCTGAGTGTAATAATACAAAACAAAGATAAGTAATGTGATGTATTAGAGAAGAAGATGAAGAAGATTTTCTTGAATGCTGTTTTGTTTAGGGGAAGCAGTTCTCTGTGAAGATAAAGAAATAGAATATTTTCCCTCTGGAGCCAAATAGAACAAATATAGAATCTCTTATATAGGACAGGATTTGTGACAAGACAGGACAGCTGTCATGTCCCGCCTAAGTCTTCTCTTTGCCATCTTAAACATCCTCAGTCCATTCAAGTAATTGCCATAATGCATAACTTTCAGATGCATTTTTATTACTCTGCTTTGGATGATATAATGTTGATCATTTTCCTTTTTAAAGTGTACTTCTTGGAACTGAACATAACTGATATGTATTGTCCAGGACAGAGACAGAAAAACTACTCTTATTGTCTCCCTAGTTCTAAACATTTTTCCTTTCTTATTGTAGGTTAAGAGCTTATTTAACTGCTACATCCATGACAGCATGAACCAAAATGTAGTTTGTAATCTATTAAATTTAGAGATTTTAAAGATTAAATTCTATCTCATTTGTGGTTTTTTCCTTTAGCATAAAGTTTTGCCCAAGTATAAGACCTTATAGTTGCCCCTATTAAATTATTTTGAAAGACAGAGCCAACCAGAGTTGGAAAAAAACCTGTGTTCATATCCTACCCTAAACATACACTGCCTGTGTGATTGTGGGCAGGACACAACTTCTCAGTGAGCAGACAACTCTTCCCCCCTCACACTTTATTTTGTACAGCAGATAAAATTGTTCAGTGATTTTAATTTTATTTATTTTTCCAAATACATACAAAGATAGCTCTCAACATTCATCTTTGCAAACTTTGTATTCCAAATTTTTCTCCCTCTCCTCCCACAACCCTTTCCTCAAGACAGCATGCAATCCAATATAGGTTAAATATCTGCAATTCTTTTAAACATATTTCCATATTCATTATGCTGTGCAAAAAAAAAAAAGTCAGATCAAGTTGGAAAAAACACAAGAAAGGAAAAAATAAGAAAACAAACAACAACAAAAAGGTGAAAATGGCATGCTTTGATCCACATTCAGTCTTTATAGTTCTCTCTCTGGATGTGGATAGTACTTTGCATCACAATCCAGACAACCAGACCATCAATTGCAGAATGGTTGCTGATCTGCATTGGTAAAGGGAAAATTCCAGGAATTCATCATACTCATGAAATTATGTGTCTGAACCAAAAGGGAAAAAAAATAATACCATCTATAGTTGAACTAATATTTTAGGTGCTGGAATTTTCTTGAATCTGAACTCTTTCATCCAGTAAGTTTTGTGTCATCTGAGTGGAAGGAGGATTGGGCCTGATTCAACACCTGAGTTAAAATCTGGCCTCTGAAACTACTACTTGTGTGATCTTTTGCCTTAGTTTTTCTCATCTATAAAATTGGGATAATAGTAGCATCTATCTCCCTGAGTTGTTGTGAAGATGAAATGAGATAATATTTGTAAAGCATTCAGCACAGTGCCTGGCACATATAGTAAGTACTATATAAATAAATGTTAGCTATCATTATTGTTATCTGTAAATTTGTTATATTATATCCTAATAATTGGTCAAAAATGTTCAACAGTTCAGAGCCCAGGGCAAATCCCTTAGGCATTTTACTTTTTTTAAAGTCTTTTTTAAGGTCTGGTTGAATCACTCATGACTATTCACTGGATCTGATTATTCATTCAAAGCTCTGAATCCCCTAAACAGCATTACCATCTAGAGTAGCTCATATTTCTTTTACAAGCTTGTCAACAAGGATAAGAAGAGACATCATAATATATTATGACATATATGATAATATAACATATTATATTATAATCTAGACAAATTAGATTTATAGTATTCTTCTGATCAAAACTAAACTGTGATTGGTGTGATATAGCTTCTTCTTGATGAAGCCATGTTGGATGTTCTTGATCACTGCTTCCTTTTCTAAATTTTAGCTAACTCTCCCTTTAATAATACATCCTTTTTTACATCATTTTTTGCCTGACTGCCCTTCTGATTCCAAAATTTTAGTATAATACCTCAGCTGCCTTCTCACTCTAGAAGTTCCCTCTGTCTCTGTGGAATATTCCCTGTCTTTTTGCACCACTTTTCTCCCACTGCTAAGTTCTTCCTGTAACTTCCATTTGAGACATGTCCTAGGTTTGACATACCTCAGTCTTTCCCTGGTTTTATATCTTATTTTCTAAATTTCACCACTATGCCCAAAATCAAGTACTTTCTCCCCATCCCTCAAATTTTCTTGTCTTCCCCATTAGCTTCCTGATGGCAAGGACTGTCTTGTTTATATGGTAGAAATATTTCTACCATATACCTTCCCTCTCCCTTGCTCGGCACTTATCACAGTGCCTATCTCATAGTAAATACTTAATAAATGTTTGTTGACTTGGGAAAAGAAATAGTAATGAATTGTAGAATTTGTCCATGAATCAAAGTCAAGTCACTGGCTTATAGTTTAGAAATTTTAGCTTCTTTCTTCTATGAAGCTCCAGACAGTATTTGCCCTTTTCTAGGCCCATTGCATCTCTGCCATCCTCCAGTTCAATTCAGTCATTTTTCGATCATCTCTGATTCTTCATGACCCCACTTGGGGTTTTCTTGACAAAGACACTGGAATGGTTTGCCATTTCCTACTATAGCTCATTTTTTCAGATGCTGAAACTGAGACAAAAAGGATTAAGTGACTTGTCCAGGGTCATTCAACTAATGTCTGATTTGAACTAATGCTGTTGATGTCTTCCTGATTCCAAACCCAGTGCTTTATCCATTGTGCTGCCCAGCTGCCATTCTTCACTGATTTTCAAAGATCATTGACAAAATCAGATACCTCAACTACCAGGTGTTTTAAGATGTGATCTCATTATGATTTGGTGATTTGAATTCAACAAAGAAAACTAGGTGTTCCCTTATTTGGTTTGTGTTTCAATTCTCTGTTAGTCATTTTTATTCTCCCTTTTCCACTCCAAGAAAAAAAAGCAAAAAAAGTTCCTTTTTTCCACTGTCATTTATCACTGTCCTATTTATTCTGAGCAGCAATCCTATCCCTTCTTTGCTACTCAAATCCAGACATGATTAAACACATCTCCTATGCAAGGTAGTGTGGGATATATCCTTCCAAAGGATACAGACTGCAAAGATATAAATATGCATGAGAGAATATGAAGGGGAAGGAAGCCCCGACAACTAGGAGGAACATTAAGGCCATAATCACCAATAAGATGATTACTTTGTTCCAGGCACTGTGCTAAGCAGGAGGCTATACCTCATCTGCTCCCTAGAGAAGCTTACAGACTAAGGGGGAAGATAACATTCAATATTATGCAAAATTATATGCTAACAAAATTAAGAACACACCAAAAAATAGAGTAATGCCTTCAAAAATATAAAACAGAAGAAGTGGAAGGGGTAGAACCCAGGTGGCAGGGAGAAGCCAGGAAGTTGCCTGAACTCTCCCCAGTTTCCCTTGGAAACAATGTTAAATCAAGCCTCTAAAAATTCTGATGCAACAAAATCAACAAAAAGACAGGATGCAACAATTTTCCAGTCCAGAATAACTTAGAAGAACTTCAGGAAAAGTCTGTTTCACTTGGGCAAATGGGGACAGCAGTCCAGTATAGGCAGTGTTCAAGCAAGCTAGTGGGAGGCTTTTCTATGGCACTGATGAACAGCCAAGGCTCCCTGGTTCTGGATCTAATAGCAGGCCAGCTTTTCAGAAAGAAATGTACCAGGCCTGGAATCTAGGCCGTAACAGGTGTGAGTTGGGAGACCTCTAATACAGTAAGCAAGGTACCAATCCCTAAAACCCCAATGCAGAAAGCCAGTGACCAGGTCCCTGGCCCCCAGTGAAAAAAGCTTGGAACAGCTTTTAAAAAATGAGCAAAAACAAAAAGAGCCCAAAGAAAGCTACTATGGCAAAAGGGAAGATCAAGCACAAAATCAGAAGTGTCAAAATACCTATCTGCAAAGCCTCAAAAGGGAATATGAACTAGACTCAAGTCTAAAATATCCTCTTGGAAGAGTTCAAAAAGGAATTTAAAAATCAAGAAAGAAAGGTAGAATAAAAATTGGGAAAAGAAATGAGAATTATGCAAAAAAAATTTTGAAAAAAAGAGCCAACAGTTTTGAAAAGAAAGCACAAAAATTGACTGGAAAGAATAATTTCTTTAAAAGTAGAATTGGCCTAATGGAAAAGAAGGTACAAAAGCTAACTGAAGTAAATAATTTCTTAGAAATTAGAATTGGGAAAGTGGAAGCTAATGATTCTATTAAGACATGAAGTATCAGTCAACATCCAAAAAATGAAAATATAAAATACCTCATTGGTATTTTATACCAATGGAAAAAACAAATTACTTGGAAAATAGAACCAGGAGAGAAAATTTAAGAATTTTTGGACTACCTGAAAGTTATGGTTAAAAAAAAACCCTGAATAACATTTTTCAAGCAAGAAAACTTGCCCTAATATCCTAGAGTGAGAAGGCAAAATAGTCATTGAAAGACTGCATCAATCATTTTCTGAAAGATATACCCAAATGAAGACTCCAAGGAATATTGTAGCCAAATTCCAGAGTTATCAAGTCAAAGAGAAAAAAATGCATGCAATCAGAAAGAAACAATTCAAATATCAAGGAGCCACAGTTAGTAATAAACAAGACTTAGCAGCTTCTACTTTAAAGAATTGGGAGGCTTGGAATATGGTATTACAGAAAGCAAAAGAAGTTGCATTAAAACTAATAATCAATTATTCAGCAAAATCGACCAGTCTTTTAGAGAAAAAGATGAACATTAAATGTAAATGGAAATTCTCAAACTTTGCTATTAAAAAGGCCAGAGACGAACAGAAAATTTGATCTTCAGATGCGACTCAAAAGGAGCATAAAAAGGTAAACAAAAGGACAAAACCCTCTGAAATGGAATAAGGTTAAAGTTTGTATCCCTAAATAGGAAGACAATACTTGTAACTTAAACTGTATCTCTATTAGGGAAGTTAGAAGGTGTATACTTAAGACAGAGTGTACACACATAAGCTGACTTTGATGTGATGATTTAAAAAAATCATTAAAAAGGATTGTACTAGGAGAAGAGCAGAGAAGAAGGCAGAATGGGATCAATTGTTTCACATAAAGAGGCATGAAATATCTATTATAATACAGGGAAAGAAGGGAGGGGTGAATATTGTTTGAATTTTGGTTTCAACAGATTTGGCTCAAAAATTTGGCTCAGTTGGATATAGAAATCTTTCTTACCCTGTAGGAAAAATAGGAGGGGAAAAGAGAAAGGAGAGGGGGACTGATAGAAGGGAAAGTACCTTGGGAGAGGTGGTAGTCAGAAGTGAAACATTGCTGAGGAGTGACAGGCTGAAAGAAGAATGAAGAGTATAAATGGGGAAAAATAGGGTGGAAGAAAATACACAGTAATCATAACTGAATGTGCATGGGATGATTTCTCCCATAAAATGAAAATGAATAGCAGAATGGCTCAAAAAAAAATTCCACTTATGTTGTAGAAGCAGAGAAATACACAAAAAGGAAAGGTAAAAGAATAGAGTAGAATCTATTATGTTTCAGCTGAAGTAAAAAAAAAAAAAAAAAAAAAAAAAAAAGCAGGGATAGCAATCCTGATCTTAGACAAAGCAAAAGCAGAAACAGATCTAACTAAAAGAGACAAGGAAGGAAAAGGCTAAAAGGCACATAGATAATGAAGTAATATCAATACTAAACATATATGTACTAAGTGATATAGCATTCAAATTCTTAGAGGAAAAGTGAATTATAGAAAGAAATAGCAAAAACTAATAGGGGATCTTAACCTCCCTCTCTGAGAACTCCCCAGTTTCCCTTGGAAACAATGTTAAATCAAGCTTCTAAAAATTCTGGTGCAATAAAATCAACAATTTTAGAAAAGTTGGATATGATAGATCTTTGAAGAAAACTGAATGGGGATAAAAAGGAATATAATTTTTCTCAGTAGTGTATGATACCCATACAAAAAGTGACTATAAGGGCATAAAAATCCTATGATCAAATGAAGAAAGGCAGAAATATTAATTGCATCCTTTTCAGACTGTGATGCAATAAAAATACATGTAATAAAAGATCATTGAAACATAGATTTAAAATTATTGGAAACTAAATAAGTTAATTCTAAATAATGAATGGATCAAACAGCAAATCCTAGAAACAATCAGTAACTTCATAATAGAGATTGACAATAATCAGCCAATATGCCAAAATTTATGGATTCAGCCAAAGCAGTATTTAGGGAATTTTGTAGCTCTAAATGCTTATATGAATAAAATAGAAAAAGAGCACATCAAGGAAATGGGAATGCAATTAAAGAAGCTAGAACAAGAACAAATTAAAACTCCCAAATTAAATACCAAATTAGAAATTCTGAAAATCAAAGGAGAGATTAATAAAAATTTAAGTAACAAAATTATTGAACTAATAAATAAAACTAAGCTAGCTTTATGAAAACACCAATAAAATAGATAACCCTTTGGTTTGTTTGATTAAAAAAAGAAAGAAAACCAAATTTCCAATATCAAAAATGAAAAGAATAAATTTACCACCAATAAAGAGGAAATTAAAAAATATGGATTGATTCTCTGCCACTTGTATTAATTTTGACCTAACAATTCACAACAAAAAAACACAGGTACTCTATCAGCCAGTATCATACATCTAAATGTGTAACCATTGATTACAGCAAATGGTGAAGTTTTGAATGCTGTGCATATGTTCACATACCTTGGTAGTATACTTTCCAGGGATGTACATATTGATAATGTGATTGACACACATATTATCAATTAGTTCAATATTTGCTTTGCCCAAGTCATGCCAATAAATCTGACAATCTAAGTAAAATGGATATTTACAAAAATATGAATTATCTAGATTAATAGGAAGAGGAAATAAAAATATTTAAATAATCCCCTTTTAGAAAAAGAAATTGAACAAACTACCAATGAACTGCCTAAGAAAAAATCTCCAGGGTATATAGATTTATAAGTGAATTCTATAAAAGAAAAAGCTGCTAGAAAGTATATTGTATGGGAGGGGTAACAGAGGGAGAGTTGAATTAGGGGATAGTGACAGAGGAAAAAGCATAAAAAAAACCATTAAATAAATATGTATATAAATATATATGGAAAGATAATTTATAAAGAGACACAGAAATTTATTAACTACCTGGTTAAATTCAGAATATACTTAAAGTATTTTTATAAAAAGAAAAGCCACATAATTGAAGTTGATATTTCATATATAATTCTTTTCACTTCTTTGTCTATTGAAATGTTTGTTAATAATTAAGTTCATTATAAAAGAAAAAGCAAAATATTCTTTTTAAAGGCATATAATAACCCTTACATCTATGATAATTATTGGCATCCATGATCCAGAAGCCCAACTTTAGGTTTACATGGTCTGATTTCAATTTGGGGTCTCATAAATTTCTCTCTTTAGCTAATCTAATCTAAGTGTGGGTTTAGTACAAATGAAAGGCCAAGTCCAGGTGATCTATTTTATGTCATGGCTCTTTCTCTTGCTGCTACTCACCTCTCATTCTTCTTCTTACCAGGAGGATTTGTCCCAGACCTCAGCATTGGTTTGAAATATCTCCTTTCCTTTCTTCATGGCTTGATCCTTTAGCCCCTCTATTACATGGCTCTTTTAGGACCTTTGATTCTATTCTGATAGAGCCATGCTTCCCTCATGAATTCATCCTCCATTATTGCCTCTACTTCTATGTTCTGTACATGATTTCAAACAAAAAACACAAAAATACCCAAATTGTTTGATCAATTCCCAGTGTATGTATACCACACTCTTTTAACCCACCCTCCTTTTTTTCCATCCTCATTGAAAACATTTCTTTCATTATTCAGAATTTCCCCTTAAATTTGAGGTGCTACCTCTCTATATATTCCTTAGTAGAAGTGACTGAGGGAAGGAGGATGCATTGTTGTGGGAGATTTCATATGACATTAGACTTTTTTGATTTTTGCATAGTATTTTAAAAAAAAACTTTTCTTTCCTTTCCTTTATTCCTATTTTATTATAATGAATATCTGGTGTGGGAGGGAGAGACGGGAGGAGATTGGGGACATTTGGAAATACAGATAATGTAAAAACAAAGGATAGCAATCAACTTTTATTTTTAAAAAATATTCATATTTAGAATTTTCTATACTGATTTCCCTAGAGTTTTAGTTTATAGGACCCCTCCTATCTTTCCTCTGAAACCTTTGAAGGCTGTTCTCCAGATATACATAGAGCTCGGTGCATGAGGGGAAGAAAAGGAGAAAGAAAGAAATATTTAAATAGCACCTACTATGAGCCATATACTAGGCTGTCTTTTTTTTTTTTTTAACAAATATTTTCTCATTTTATCTTTATAAAAATCTAAGAAGTATGTGCCATCGTTAACCTTATTTTACAGTTGAGGAAGCCACAATGAACAGAAGTTAAAATAGAGTTTAGGTGACTTGTCTAGAGTCACACAGCTTTATCTGAACTCAAGATTTCCTGATACCATGCCCAGTATTCTATCCATAGCATCACCAGCTGCCTTACTGCATTTCTTTTCCTCTAGCACAAATTCTAAGATGAAGTGAATACGTCTCCAAGTTTCCCATCATTGCTATTTCAGCAACAAATTTCCAATCCTTGGTTCTAATCCTGAGATTTTTGCATGCATATATTTATAAAATTAGAAAGTTTGCATTTGAACTTAAGGTTTTTAAATTTTTAAATAGAAGATAAAGGATAAATACCTTAAAGGTGAAGAAGATTTTCAATTTGATTCAAAAGGTATTAAGAAAACAAAGATGTAGACTACAGGGGAAAATTTAGAAGAGGGTCTTTTAAGTAAGATTGAAAGAGAGGCAAGGAAAAATATACGTAGGCATCTTAGTGTAAATAGGTCAAAGTAGGTTAAAAAAGCAATCAGAAAGAAGCAAAAAATGTACACTATAGGATATCAGTCAGGAAATTGAAAGGGGAAGAAGAAGAAGAAGAAAAGGATTTATTTACCTGATTCCTATAAGAGGGGATCAAGGCTGCCCAAAATCTTTTTTATCAGGGGAATTCTGGTCACACTAAGTGATGGGGAACTAGGGAGCAGGCAGAATAGCAGAGTTCTTGTTTCCTAGCAACTGACCTCATTATACGAACAGTTTCCTTTGTTTTAATGTTCATTTCAACATTTGCTTTTCTCAATTGTGAGAAGGCCGTCCTAGCTATTTTTATATACTTACAAGAAATGAAAATACCTAGGAAATGTGAACTGAGAATCTTTAGTATGGCTCTGGGCAGAATAAAAGCTTATCCTCTCCTAAGCAGGAGGTTAACACTCCTTTTTATTATCAGGTCCCTTTTAATATCAGGTTACTATTTTTTCTCCTATAGGCACAGTGGATAGAGTGCTGGGACAAGAGCTAAGAAGACCCTAATCAAATCTGGTCTCAGACACTTAATAGATGTGTGATCCTGTACAAATCGCTTAACTTTTATTCCATCCTAAAGTGAGGGTAATAACAGCACCTACTTCTCAGGGTTGTCCTGAGGATCATATGAGACAATTCTTGTAAAGCACACTGCCTGGAATGTACTGGGCATTTAATAAATACTTGTTTCCTTCCTTCCTTTTAGAGGGCTGATTTCAGAATTGAATTATGGTTATAGGTGATAAGAACAATTCACTGGAATGTTCCAAATTTCTTAACTTCCTGCATTCCCAAATACCTGTATTTTCAGTCTACCTTCTACCCTACGAATTTCCTCTACTACAAGAATTTTTTGGTTTGCTATTTTAATACAACTCTATTAGACCCAAACTCTAAAAGTTCTTCTTATTGAAAATGTAGTAACTTCACCCAACTTCCCATGAAAATTCCTAAAATATTTTCTTGTTCTATTCTCAGTAATGGCATATTGAGGCTTTAAGAAACTCTTTTGAGTTTCTCACTTCATTGTCTGTGATTGTCTTGTAGGCTAAGGTACTTGAAAGGAAACCAATCCACCTTCAGGAACTTGAAAATGAGTGACAACACCACATTGGCCCCCCCAACCACAGAGCAGGCTCCCGCCACTCCCCGCAAAGGACCCCCTAAATTCAAGCAGAGACAAACTCGACAATTCAAGAGCAAGCCTCCTAAGAAAGGTGTAAAAGGGTAAGACTAACTGAATCCAAGGTGGAAGACAGTATTATCACCTTCTCTCATGGTTATTTGTACTAAATCACGTTGGTTTGAAAATTAATTCCCCAAATGCTCAGTGAATATTCACTGAATATTCAGGCCACACTTAGGAATTTCTTTTTTTTTTCATCCACAATCCCTTCATTTTTCCTTCTTTTACTTTTATTTCAAGTTTTGCCTGAAGGTCTCTAAGCATGAGACCATTCCCTTTTAGCTTCTAGGGCCATGAGCTTCCTTTTCATGAGCTCACTTTGTTTCCTGTTCATCTCCTGGCCACAGCTGTCCCAATTTTTAATTCTAAATCTCTCTCTCTCTTTTTTGATGGAGCAAAGCTTGTACTGAAGTCTCTCACTGAGGAACAATGAGAGTAGTCTTTACTGTTATAGTTCATAGATGTTCTAAGTGATATTTCAGTTTTGACATCTTTCCCAATAGCACATATTGGCTAATACTTGTTTGAGCTTCTTTTGTTTTGTTCTTGATCCAGGAGATGCTGTGAACAATGTACAAATCAAAAGATCTACTTTATATAAGTGTGAGAGGGGGAAAAATGAACATTCCTGTCCTTTCTCTCCCTTTTCCTTTCAATCAAGAGAAATCCTAAATGAATCAATCCAGGATCCTCTTCCTTTGATCTCAGCTAATATATCCTTCCCTTTTTTTCCTTCTAACTTTATAGATTTGGAGATGACATCCCAGGCATGGAGGGCCTTGGAACAGGTGGGTGTAATGAGATATTTTTATGTGAGTTCCATTAAACAGCTATCAATTCTTATATTTTCAAGAAGACAGATGCTTTTAAAAGTGAAGATAGCTAGAAGTTTAAAAGAAATATAAGCATTTTTCTCTTATTACCTATAAGGTATCGAAAAAAAAAAAACCTTTGTATTTATAAGAGCAAGCATTCATATGTTTGCATTTTGCAATCAGTTGCTTATCAGAGTCAGCAGGATGTATCAGATTGCACTTTGAATCAGGACACCTACATCCAAATCAATGTTAAATTAAATAAATTAATATATAAGGTGCTTTGCAAATCTTAAAGTGCTATATAAATGTAAATTATTATTAGTAATAAAAATTTTTATAGTAATACATCCTAGTTCTGATTTATTAGCTGTTTATCAAGTTCCTCATCTGAAAAATGGAGATAATACTACACATGATCAGGAGAATGACATTATTGCATTTCTGATTCCCCTAAAAAATAATGATAATAATATTTATGTAGCAAGATATGCAAATAGCTTAACATGGTTTAAGATTTGCAAATAGCAGGGATACCTAGATGGCACAGTGGATAATCAGCCCCTGAAGTCAGGAGGACCTGAGTTCAAAAACAGCCTCAGACAATTAATATTTCCTAACTTTGTGACCCTGGGCAAGTCACTTAACCCCAATTGCCTCATCAAAACAAATAAAACAACTACTTCCCCCCAAGATTTGCAAGTAGCTTTATATGGATTATCTTGTTTGATTCTCATAAACATTCCTGTAAGGTAAATGCTATTATTATTCCCACTTTACAGATGAGGAAACTGAAGAAGATAGAGTTTAAATAACTTGTCCAAGGACCCATAACTAATAAGAGTCTGAGACCAGGTTTGAACAGAAGTTTTTCTGATTCCAGTACTGGTGGTCTAATTACTGTATCACCTAGCTTGCCTCCTCTCAATTCTTTACATTGGGAATTGCAAATAATTTTTTAAGCCTTTTTCAAGACTAGTTTGGCAGTCCTCTGTTCATTATTCTTATAAGAGGACAAGGTGTCTGCCAGAAAAATAACTCACTTTGGGGTTCTTATCTATATTTTTACTTTGCTATCCATATAGTAGAAATATGCATTAGGATATAAATTCCTAATCTGTCATGGAGCTCAATAACCTCGAGGAAGTGAAATTTCTAACCTTTTTCAGATTTTATTTATATTTTTAAAATTATATCCCAAATATCCCAAAGTTTATTGGGATTTATTTATATTGGGGTTCATTTATATCCCAAAGAGATCTTAAAAGAGGGAGAGGGACCCACATGTGCAAAAATATTTGGGGCAGCCCTTTTTATAGTGGCAAGGAATTGGAAACTGAGTGTGAGGCTTATCTGTTGGAGGACAGCTGAATAAATTATTGTATATGAATTATGGAATATTATTGTTCTGTAAGAAATGATCAGTAGAATGGTTTCAAAAAGAACTGGAAAGACTTACATGAACTGATGCTTAGTGAAATGAGCAAAACCAGGAGATCATTATATATGGTAACAGCAAGATTATATGATGATCAAGTCTGATAGACATGGCTCTTTTCAACAATGAGATGATCCAGACCAGTTCCAATGATCTTGTGATGAAGAGAGCCATCCACACCCACAGAGAGGACTGTGGGAACTGAATGTGGATCACTACATAGCATTTTCATTCTTTTTGGTGTTTTTTGCTTGTATTTTGTTTTCTTTCTCATTTTTTTTCTTTTTGATTTGATTTTTCTTGTGCAGCAAGATAATTGTATAAATATGTGTACTATTGGATTTAACATATATTTTATCATGTTTAACATATAATGGATTACTTGCTATCTGGGAGAGGGAGTAAGGGGAAGGGGGAAAAATTAAAACATAACGTTTTGTAAGGATCATTGTTAAAAAATTATCCATACATATGTTTTGAATGTTAAAAAGCTTTAATAAAAAAACTTTTCTCAGATTTAATTGATCCCAACTATTAATGGAGGTACTACCTTGATTCTCTTAAGTCTGACGAAGCCTGAGGCCCTCTTCTCAAAATAATGTTTTTAAATAAGTGAATGCTATTTTTTAGTTAGAGTTGTAATATTTTTCCCATCCAAGCTCATGAAGCCTCTGGAATCTATACATAGACCTCTTGGAAGTACATGAACCCTAAAGATCGAGGAGTTAGATCATGTGGTTTCTTAAAATTTTTTCAGATCTATGTTCCTGATAGTGAATTTCAAAATAAATCTGTAGTTGTCACTTCAAATTTATTGAGTTAAAAGCATTGTGCTCAAAATCCATCCATATTATTAGGAAATAAGAGGAGAGCTAATCTTCATTCAGCTAAGGTACTGCTTTGGAATGGGAAAAACCACATCTTCATAGCATCCTTGCAACCTCTTGGAGAAGAAGCAAGATTCATTTGTAATCATTATGATAAGGTGAAAATAATGATTCTTGGCACATATATAACACTTTCCTTGTAAGCAGCTGGTGAGGTAGAATATATGAGCATTATTATCTTCATATTAAAAAAAAAAAAACTAATGCACGTGCTTGTGTAATGGCCAGTAACTGAAAGAGCCAAATTATAGCTAATAATATTACCCAGCAAAATCAGGACTGGAACTCAGGTCTTCTAACTCCAGCTCCAGTGTACTTTTTTCTGTTTAATATTTATGCAAACAGCTTCCTAGACAGATAGACATGTCTTTATGAATCAGAGTAGACTTGTGGTTCTGACATGATTGTGTATGACGTTGACTTTATTTTGCTATTATAAAGGGTATTTGGGAACTATGATGACATTCTGACTAATATAAGTGTCTGGGGGAAAGATGAGGTGAAACTATGGAGATATCACTCCACGTGAAACAACTTTCCTGAAGAAGGACACACAAGCTTCTAAGTCTGTGGAAAAGAATGAATTTATATGCTTTTCTCCTTTCTTATAGATATCACAGTCATTTGTCCCTGGGAAGCCTTCAGCCACCTGGAATTACATGAGCTGGCCCAGTTTGGAATCATCTAAATCAAGAAAGTAGCTTTCACTGTCCCCAACAATTCCAGTACCTCGGATGTTTATGTGTGACCATACCAATATGTGATGTGTCCAGAGGCTTAGCTATTTTAGAGCATTATCTTCTTAGACTCTCCCAAAGAACAGGCACTTCAAATATCAGTTACATGTAAGGATTAAGGAAGTGAACATTCCCTTTGGTGTCAAACTTTCTGTTTTCAAAATAGCTTGACTCTTAAAGTAGTAAGCCTTCCTCTTGAGAGACTTTGATTTACTTCAAATGAACAGATAAAGTTGTATAAAATGTGGCACACAAACACTTGACCCAAATCAGAGGAAAAGCATCCAAGGCAAAGATATAGAGCAGTTACAGAACAGAATTATGCACCCAAAACCAATAAATCACCTAAGTTCACATCTATCTTCTCCCTTTATCCATATAGTTCACATATTGAGCCTATATTTGGTCCAGTGGGACAATTGTGACATTGCTCTTATATTGTTTATTCCTTTGCTTCTTGACTTTTTTGTGTTCTTCTGTAGGAAACTTTCAATAGGAAGGCATTTCTGAGAACACTGTAAAATAGATAAGAATCTGCCTAAGAATGTAGATGTCTGACAGCAGTTTAAAAAGCATTATATTTTACACACTGATAAAAAATGATAGCTTGCCTTCCTCACCATGATGAAGTTATATTGAATGATATCACCAAACATTTATATTTCCACACCAATTACGAAAATTCAAGCCTTGCTGCTGGTTTTGTGTTGGGTTAGCAATATTTCTCCACGTCATTTTTCAAATCAGTAGTGTAAGAATATAAGAAATTAAAAGGTTTTGAGATCTTCACAAAATTCTGGGCATGGGATACAGAGAGGATCATCATGGAAAATAACTTTTAAGGATCTTATAATAAACCTTATGTTTTCAGGATAAAAGCAGTAACTAAAGTGAATTTTTACTTTCCAAGGATTTCTTCTGCTTATGAAATAGATTTTCAATATTAATTCTGAATTTGTAATATTAATAGGATAATTACATGATGTTATCTAGTGTAACCCCCTCATTTTATAGATGAGGAAACTGAGGTCCAGAGAGCAACTTACTCAAGTTCATGTAGATAGGACATGGAAGAGCTCTTCTGATTTCAAATACAATACTTTTCTCACTGCATTTTCTACAATATCAAGATGGCAACATTTCTTGTTCGTGTTTTTGGCAGTACATATTTTTTCGGTGTGATTAAATTGCCCATAGTCATTGGTTCCCTCTTATATCTACATTGCATTATTGGATAATGGAAAAATTACTCCTCTTATACACAAAAGCCTTGGTTCAATCATCCCTATATGATTTATTTGATGTGTGGCTTTAGGAAAGTCACTACAACTCTAAATCTTGAATTTCTCATCTAAAAAGTGAAGGGAGTGGGGAGGGAGAATAGAGGGAAATGGTCAACTAAGCATTCTCTAAGGCCTTTTTTGAGCCCTAACATTCTGAAATTCTATACTTTTTTCTTCTGAGCAGTTGTTCAACTAAGATAGGATGAAACATGAAAATATGAGAAACAAAGTATAATAAAGGCCAAAAAAAGAGAAATTTTTATATAAATACGCTAAACAAAGAGAGAAAAACAAGGAAGTACTAAAAGCTGTGTTAGTAGTATAAGGATATCCCTCTCTATAGTACTTTGAGGTTTACATAGCTCTTTCCTTAAAACAATTTTGGGAGGCAGGAATCACAATTATGGTTGTGACCATATGTGTGTTTTTATTATGTGTGTTAGTATGATAATACACATAGTTAGTATGAGATGAAGCAAGTATAACGAGGTATCCCGATTCCAAGTCTAGGTCAAGATTAAACATGAAGGCTAGATAGAAAGGGGAGATTGAAAGAGAGGGAGCATTGATAAACATGGAAAAATTGGGTCCACAGAGAAACAGGATAATGCACGAAGAGACCACTAAAATGGTTTTTAACCTTGGTTGTGGTGTTAACTGGCTGTGAAGCCTCATCTGTAAAATGTGTGGTTTGGACTAGATGAACATTAAAAATGCTTCTAATGCTAACACTTTAGAAATTCTCAGACAATGTTAGCTGTTATTCAGTCATATTCAGTACTCTTTGTGACCCCATTTGGGGTTTTCTTGGAAAAGCTATAGGAGTGGTCTGCTATTTTCTTCACCAGCTCTCTTTACAGATGAGGCAAACAGGGTGACTTTCCCAGGGTCACACAGCTAGTAAGTGTCTGAATAGGGATTTGAACTTACAGAAATGAGTCTTCCTGACTCTGGACCTGGCGTACTAACTACTGAGCCCCCTTGCTGCCAAGAGAATGTCAGCACCAGAAAAATCTGAAAAGCATGGGTAAATGTTTTCATGATTGCTGTATTCATTCCCTTTTGCTGCTGTTCCTTCTCTGAACACACACTCTAATGCCTATCATTTCTTGCCCAAAGCTATATTATATTACTTCGTAACCAGAAATATTTTTTGAAAAAATTAAGTATAGAACAAGCTTGAAAATGACAAAATTCAGTTACAATTCTTTCCTTGGGAACATGGGGCTTATCATAACTTATCATCTAAATGAAGAGTACTTTCTGGGACTGGTGAGCTCCTCTGTCTATATATTATAACCAGGGGAAAGAAGTTCTGGGAGTAGCTACAGTTGTTCCCATTCATCATCTCCCATTTAATTTGTGCCACCTACAACTGTATTTTCTTTGGGGATAAAGGTTAATACTCATGATAACAGTATTTCATCCCCTACACTGCACACCTGGTCCCCACTAAAGTTTGACAGTATTCCCCTTCATAGTGGAAATTAAAGTTAGAGCTGGGAAACTCATTAACAGAATCACAGAATTCAAAGACTGAAAGAGAGCTTTTAGCCTAAGCCATCCCATACCCAGAATGAATCCCCACTAGAATGTTTTCATCAAGTGGTCATCTAGCTTTTGCCTAAAAAACTCCAAGGAAGGGAGATCAACTGCCTGTCAAAGTGACCCATCCCACTTTTGGACAACTCTACTTGTTAGGAAGTTTTTCCTGACTTTAAGCCTAAAGTTGCTTCTTCAAATTTTCCAGCCATTGTTCCCAGTTCTGCCCTCCTGGGCCAAATAGAATAAGTATGATTTCTCCTTCACAGTATTTCAAATATAAGAAGAAAGCTATTATATTTCCCACCTGAATCTTCTCTTCTCTAGGCTCAGCACATCTATTTCTTTAACCCAATATAATATGACATAAGATTCCAAGAGTCATCCAGTCATCCTGCACCATTATAAGTAGTCATGTAATCCTAAATGTAAGAGTGGAAGAACACTCAGAGGTCATCTAATCTTGTTCCTTCATTAAAGAAACTGAGCATGAAAAATGAAATTAACTCAAAAAAATCCCAAAATTTTAGAGTTGGAAGACCCTCAGTGATCCAGATCATAAGCAGAAGGGATGCTTGTCACACCCAACAATTGGTTATCTAGCTTTTGCTGGATGCTTCAGTAAAAGGATACTTCTTTTCTCCCAAGATAAGTCATTTAGTTTTGAATAGTTTTATTTGTCAGGGGGAAGAAGTTTTTGTTTTTGTTGATATCACGCCCAAATCTATCTCACTGAAGCTTCTATCCTGTGCTCCTGGTTTTGCCCTTTGGAACTAAACAGAAAAAAAGTCTAAAGTCTTTTTCTATATGACAGTAATTCACATACTTTTTTCATGTCTCTCCTGTGTATTATCTAATCCAAACCAAATCTCCCCAATTCCCTCAACATATCTTCATGTAGCATGGAATCAAGGCCCTTAATCAACCTGCTTTCCCTCCTCTCTGGATGTTCTTCAGTTTCTCATTCTTCTTTTTAAATTGTGGTGGCCAGAACTAAATGCAGTACTCCACATACAGTTTGAACAAGGCAGAAAACAGAGGGACCATCACCTTCTTGTCCTGATGGGTATGTCTCTCTAACAATGAGAAACTGAACCTAAGCCCACAGGGATTGGGGTAGTGCACCCACTCCTTGTTCTCTTCCCAGGCAGGTGATTTCTTGGGAGTTCAGTCCTGAGGAGCCTGACAAGTAAGAAGGATCAGGTTTTGTACACCAAGGGACTTTCAAGAGCCAAGATGGAGGAATGAGCAGTAAATTGCTATAACTCTCTCATATTTACTTCTAAACACTCATAAAATAACACCTTAAGACAAATCCTGGAACAGAAGCACTGGCTTAAGAAGTTTGGAAGATAGACAGGAAAGGTCTGTCTCATTTGGATAAAAGAGAAGTACAGTCAGGACAGTAAATGTCCCAGCAAACCAACAGCAAGCTCCTGCTCAGCAAACTAGTGGTTGAATCTGAGTCCCAATGTGATGGTGCAGGCAAACACCTACCCCGATGTACCTCAGCATGGGCAGGGGACCAGGCAGACTCCAACTCTGAGAATTGCTACAGCTTCAGCCTAGTCCCAAGGCAATCTTCAGTTGCCAGAAATCCACATGCTTCAGTGTAGTCATGGGTAAACAGGTAGACACCAACTCCATGGGTGCCTAAGCAAATGGGCAGCTGCCAGTGCCAGGTTCTGACACATGCTTCAATGTAGCCCTGGGTGAGAAGGCAACCCAATGCCAGACCACCATGTGCTTCAGTGTTCCTCAGGAAAATGCAGAAACACCTCCATTGGCCACAACACACCCCAGACACCAGCACTAAGATCCTGGCACAGCACCAGGTAAGCTGCCAGTCACCCACAGAGTCCAGCAGCGCCAGCTTCCCTTCCCCACTCACTCAGCACAGCACTCATGGGCTTCAGGACATCAGTGCAGCCCCAGGTAAATAGTCAGGGCCTTCAGGGTCTGTAGCCTCTGGTACAAGAAACCTGAGACAATTCCCTTTTTATCCCAGAGCAGAGATAAAAGTTAAAATAAAGGAAAAAGCCTCAAAAATATGAGCATAAAAGCAAACCAAAATCAAATGTGACCATGGAAAGTTATTATAGTGACCACGAAGATCAAGACACAAATCCAGGAGAGGACAACCATATCTTTGGGCAAAATCCTAAAGAAAAAATGGGAAGTGCTCTTAAGCCCAGAAAGAACTCATGGAAGAGATCAAAAAAGAACTTTAAAATCATATAAGAGAGGTAGGAGAAAAATTGGAAAAAGAAATGAGAGTGATACAATTATGAAAAAAAGTAAACAACTTAGAAAAAGAAAACAACTACTTAAAATTAGGCAAATGGAAAAGAAAACACAAAAATTTACTAAAGAAAATAACTCCTTAAAAACATAATTGGCCAATGCAACCAAGATAAGAAGGAAAGCAGAAAGTTGACAAACAATCTTTATAGTAAGTGTCTCTGGTAAAGGCCTTATTTCTCAGATAAATAGAGAACAGAGTCAACTTTATAAGAGTATGAACCATCTTCTAATCAAAAGTCAAAGAACATGAAAAGACAGTGTTGAGATGATGTAGTGGCAAAATATTGGAAACTGTGGAGATATCTATTAATTGGGGAATGACTGAACAAGCTGTGGTATATAAATGTAATGGAATACTAGTGTCTAATAAGAAATGATGAAAAGAAAGATTTCAGAAAATCCTGGACAAGCTTAGAGGCAAAGTGAACTAAGCAGAACCAGGAAAACATTGGACACAGTGCCAGCAACATTGTACAGTGATTAAGCAGGACTGACTCAGCTCTTCTCAGCAACACAATAAACTAAGACAAGTACAAAGAACTCAAGAAGAGATAATGTCCACTTACAGGATTTTTCAATGCAGATCGAAGCATAATTTTTTTCACTTTATTCTTCTTTGTGGGTTTTTTTCCCCTTTGGATCTGTTTCTTTTTTCATAATTGTGACTAACCTAGGAATATGTTTTAAATGATACTACATATATAATCTATATTCAATTGCCTGCCATTTTCAGAAGGAGGAAGAAGAGGGAGGGAAGGAGAATATTTGAAATTCAGTCATATAAATTAATAGTAAAAATTGCCTTGATATATAATTGGGAAAATTGTAAATTGGGAAAAATAAATAAAAAAATGCACACTATGATATTCCAAGAATTATTGTATCTATAGATTAGCTTTTTGGCTTATACCTAGTATTTTCCCCATAAAAGAGGGAATAAAAATGTACAAAAGAAACAATATAAATCAGGTATGGAACAGACAATTTATCTCTACACACAAAAGAAAAACTATGGATCATGAAAAGATCCATAGTGCATACTAATAGAATGGTTAAAAGCAACATTCAATAACAACCTATAAACACTGTTTTAGTCTTCTGGGACACTGATATTTAAACTTCATCAGAACACAAAATAACTTATTGTAAAACAATTGAACATTTCACCTTGGTTCTTTGTTGTAGGTATTTACTAGCAAAACTACTGGCCTTCGACCAATTCTCTTTTTGTTGTTGGTTATCCTTCTCAAGAACATTGATTTTGTTGCCAGGAACTTCTTCTTTACATTCATTTACCCACAACCTGACGGTGTTGGGAACCTCTGAACCTTTTCGATTCATTTAGTTATCTTCAAGTTTGGACATATCCATCTTAAGATAATATCCTTTGACCTAAGATAAAGAAGGAACAAACACAAAAGCAGAAGAGGATACTCAGGGCTTATTACATTATTCTAGAAGATAAAGTAATTTCAGCGCTGAATTGTCACATAACTGGAAGCATGTCCCTAAATTCCCATGTGGTCTACTAGAACCAAGAAAGGCAATTTGGGGCACACCCCATATAGTGGATGGCCACTATAGATCAATTCAGCCTCTGTAGGAGTGTAAACTCCTTTCATTGCAGCCAAGGACTGTGCTAGCTTTTTTGGCTATTTACACTGTTAATTTGATCAATGACTATACATACAGGAAAAAAGGAAGGAAGGAAAGAAAGATATTTACCAAAAGTGAAATGGAGGGTAGGGGAATCATGAAAGGCCTCTTGAAGTTCTCAGGCTAAACCCTTTTTAAAAAATATAATACTGAGGCAATTGGGGTTAAGTGACTTGCTGAGGGTCACACAGCTAGGAAATGTTAAGTGTCTGAGGCCAAATTTAAACTCAGATCCTCCTGACTTCAGAGATGGTGCTCTATTCACAGCACTACCTAGTTGTCCCTAGGTTGAGCCTTAAAGTGATTTTGGGTTTCAAGACAGAAAAGTAAGGAGGGAAATCATTTCAAGGTTGAAGTGGAAAGGAGATATAGGAGATGAAATGTTGTATAGGAGGAACAGCAAACATCGAGTTAACTGGACTAATCTAATGAGGGAGTGACTTATTTAGGCTTTCACTGATAATAAGTTTGGAAATAATGTTTGAATCTAGATTCTCTGACGCCAAGATCAATCAGCAATCATTTATTACATACCTTCTATGTTGTATCTTGCATTGTGCAATTTGATGGGAATACAACATGTATTGCCCTTGAGGAAATTATATGTAGAATCAAAGCTTATAGGTCTCTAAGATACTTATAAATTCACATTTTTCACTGTAGATAGAATAAAGAAAGATTGTTATTAGGGTCAAATTTGGATCAGATATGATTTTTAAATATATATGTCAATATAAAAAAGTCTCCAAGTCTTAGATTAAATTCTTCTTGCTTTTCCAGAAGAAAACAAACTTACTCCTTGTAAACATTTCAACTGTCAATAGTCATAGCTGCTTTATATATAAATACTGAATTAACTAAAGTTTTACACTGAAATTACCAAGCCTATCAAGGTGGCTACAAGTAAAATGGCCACATTTTTGAGAAGTCAATTGTAATTTTAGTACTGTGTTCAAAATCAAGGAATTATATACAATGTGATGAAATTACTGAAAGTATTTCTCTTGCTGCTTTCTATTTATTTATATAAGCATCACTACATCATTTAAAGGGATATGCATCCAGTACAATTCTGTGCTTAGGCTGCCATCATGTGGATAATTCAATTTATACACTTATGCTAGCAAAAAAAAATTAATAAAAATGAAGACGGGAAGAGGAAAATGAAAATGAAGAATAGGAGGGGAAGAAAAAGAATCTAAAAATTAAACCATAAAAAGTTAGATTCTCAACGTAAAGGATTTGGATGAGGAAAAAGGAGAAATAAAATCATTCCAGATGAGGGACAAAATATGAAAAAAGACAGAGATTAGAATGAGTACAGTTCCTTTTTATGACAATGATCAGAGTCTGCTATACTCTGATGAAGCTAAAATAGTAACCAATTAACTCCATTCATTCCTTAACATTTAGTTTTATTAAACAAAAATGTTTATTAAATTTGTGAAACACCAGGAGAGATAAAGATTTAGAAGAATATTCTCCTAATGTCCTGAAGGATTAGGAAAAAAAACATATATAGTTCATTTCCTAGTTCATTTTCCACAGTAGATTTCTCAGTTTTCTTTTGGACACAAATGAATGAATTGGATTAATCTCTAAGGTAATTTTCAACTTTAATATCCAGTGAGTAACCTTAGATGGAAATGAGCAGTTTCATCTTAGAATCTGTGATAGGTCTGACATGTACTTTAGCTTTTATGAGAACAAATTTCAAAAGACTCAAATGAAAGATAAGTAGGATTCCAGAGACTGAAATTCCACAGGGAATGTCAGTCTAAGACTGATGAGAGATCCTCAAGGGTGAAATTCTGAAGAGGCATATAGATTTGATGAAGAGGGAAAATGGGTCCAATAATGTCACTTACCAATTGACTTACATTTTTAAAAGACAGAAGATGGAAGCAAGGGCAGATAAATATTACAAGACATAATTCTCTAAGAAGTTTCATGAATGCTAAGTCTCAGAATGAGCTGAAGTTGATAAGGAAAAATATGGACAAAAAATAGGTTTCAGCAATTTGGAGGGAAAAGAAGGATTAGAGTGCTTGAACTAATATACATTGGATAATGATACCATGTTAACTGATGAAAAGAGGAGACACAATTATTTGATTCAAAGTTCCACCCTGCCTCCGACTATTTCTTAAAAAAAGATTGATCTTTGGAAAAAATAAAAATACAGTTAAAATGGAGTTATATGCCAGATAAATAAAGAGATTATCCGGCTGTTCTTGACAAATTCAAGTCACAGTTCAAGGGAAATACATCCTGGTTAATGAAAAGAACTGACTGACACAGAGATAGAGACAGAGAGAAACAGAGAAACAAAGAGAGAGAGGGAGAGGAGGGATAGAGAGAGGGAAGAGAGAGGAAGAGAAAGAGAGAGAGGGAAGCAGAGAGAGGTAGAGAGGGAAGGGCAGAGAGAAAGAGGGAGAGAAGAAAGAAAGGGAGAGAGGGAAGGGCAGAGAGAGAGAAAGAGGGAGAGAAGAAAGAAAGGGAGAGGGGAAGGGAGAGAGAGGGGGAGAGGAAAGAAAGAAGAAAGAGAAAGGGAGAGATGGAGGGAGAGAGGGAAGCAAAGAGAGAGGAGGAGAGAGGGAAAGAGAAAGAGAGGGAAAAGGAAGAGAGAGAGACAGGGAGAGAGGGGGAGAGAGAGAAGGAGAGCAGGAGAAAGGGAGAGAAAAGAAGAAAGAGAAAAAGGGAGAGAAGGAATCAGAAAAAGAGAGAATGAGAGAGAGAAAGAGGGGGGGAAGGGAAAAATAGAGGAGAGGAGAGAGAGAGAGAGAGAGAGAGAGGAAGGAACAGAGAGAGGGAAAGAGGGAGAGTGAGATAAAGAAAACTGGAGTAGTACACAGCATAGCATCTTTTCTGAGATGACTCCTTGAAACATATTATCTGGGTTTCTAGAGAGCAGTTCTTTTTGACACTCAGGGATCTAAACTTTGGGACCTGGGTTTCTAGACTGTTACTTATGCAGCACATTGCGGGACTCCATTGTGTAGAAGAGACCAACGACCAATTCTGAGTGTTCATTTCCATCTAAGGTTCCTCACTAGATATACATAGTAGAGGAGTGAGCCCTTTAAGTGTAAGGCGGCTCACATGTGACAAGGCTTGCCAGCAGTGATCAGGACCTGTCATTGTGCAGGATTTGAAGGAAATCAGAATATACATCTCTACAATGTTTTTCACCCAGGGCTATACACATATTGCCACATTGTTTCCATGTTTCTTGTGTTCCTGTTGTGATATTTTATTCTAACACATTTATGACCCTTGAGATTCTAAAGCTAAAAGCTACCAGAGATCTGGTAAGTAGAATGCACAGAACAACCTGCTGGTAACTGTGACAAGATGAGTCTTGAACATAATTAAGTCCATTTCATTGTTAGTGGGAAGCCCAACAGAGGCGCTTGGAAGTATAACTCCTGTCTCAAGATCCCCTGTCGGCCTTGCAGAGCATCGGGGCACAGCTGGTAAGAGATGGAGAACTTCAGCTCTCAGCCTGTCCCTTTTTGGGTACCTTTGTCAAGAAAACCCCAGAGGGGGCTGACAAACAGTCAGACACCACCGAACACACAGCAACAGTCTCTCCGACTTGCGCAAACAAATGTCCCACTCCTCGGGGGCCCGGCATTTTTTCCCCGAGTTAGGTTTTCTGTCCGGGCCTTTTATACGCACACTCGGTCCTGGCTCCACAGCCGTTTCCGAGGCCTTTCGGTCAGTCGAACAAGGGCCAAAGCCGAGCCGGAGCGGGGAGCGGGGGGTCAGCGGCGGAGGCGGCGCTGCAGGTGGCCCGCGGGCGCAGCGGCTCCGGGACGGAGGTGGCCGCGCTCCGGGGCTCGAGCGCCCCTGCCGTAACGGCTCCGAGCTCCGCCTGGCCGGGCCATGGACGGCGAGTACGACGTGATCGTACTGGGCACGGGCCTCAAGGAGTGTATCCTCTCTGGCATCATGTCCGTGAATGGGAAGAAGGTGCTGCACATGGATCGTAATAATTACTACGGCGGGGAGAGCGCCTCCATCACGCCCCTGGAGCAGGTGTACAAGCACTTCGGGATCCAGGAGCAGCCTCCCACAGACCTGGGCAGGGGTGGAGACTGGAACGTCGACTTGATCCCCAAATTCCTGCTGGCCGCTGGCCAGCTGGTCAAAATGTTAGTGTACACGGAAGTGACCAATTACCTAGAATTTAAAGTGGTGGAAGGCAGCTTTGTCTACAAAGGGGGGCAGATCTACAAGGTGCCCTCCACCGAAGTGGAGGCCTTAGCCTCCAACCTGATGGGCGTGTTGGAGAAAAACCAATTTAGGAAGTTCCTCAAGTTCGTGGCAAACTTCAATGAGGAGAACCCCGACAGCTTGGACGGCGTCGATCCCCAGACCACCACCATGAGAGACGTGTACAAGAAGTTTGACTTGGGCCATGATGTTATTGACTTCACTGGCCACGCCCTGGCCCTCTACCAAACTGACGACTACTTGGACCGGCTCTGCCCGGAGGCCATCCATCGCATCAAGCTCTACAGCAGGTCCCTGGCTCTATACGGGCAGAGCCCGTACTTGTACCCTCTCTACGGTCTGGGAGAGCTACCCCAAGGATTTGCAAGATTGAGTGCCATCTATGGGGGGATATACATGCTGAACAAGCCCGTGGAGGACATCATCATGGAGAATGAAAAAGTGGTGGGCGTGAAGTCCGAGGGGAAGGTGGTTCCCTGCAAACAGCTCATCTGTGATCCCAGCTACATCCCTGACAAGGTGCGAAAGACGGAGCAGGTCATCCGAGTCATCTGCATCCTCAGTCACCCCATCCAGAACACGAATGACGTCAAGTCCTGTCAAATCATCATTCCCCAGAAACAGGTCAACAGGAGATCAGACATCTATGTATGTATGATCTCCTCCGCCCATTATGTGGCCACCCAGGGAAAGTACATTGCTATTGTCAGCACCACAGTGGAAACTGCAGAGCCTGAGAAGGAGATTGAGCCGGCTCTGAGGCTGCTGGAACCTATAGACCAAAAGTTTACGACCATCAGTGACATATATGAGCCGACAGATAATGGACGGGAAAGCCAGGTGTTCTGTTCCCGTTCTTATGACGCCACCACTGACTTTGAGACATCCTGCAATGACATCAAAGATATTTACAAGCGTATGACTGGAACAGACTTTAACTTTGAAAACATAAAGCGCAAAAGGAAAGATATCTTTGAAGAAGGCGAACATTGATGGCAGGAATTATCTCCTCTTTAAGGCCCTTGGGACTCTCCTGCTAATCTTAGCACCAAGTTCTCTCCTTATTCTGTTCTTTTTTGGGGCTTGAGGAGGTTTGGATGGGACACACCAGCCAACTATGGTCTGTCCTCTTATCTTTTCTTCTGTACCTTCCTTTGAGAACCCCTTCTAATTAATTCCATTTGTTGGCCAAACCCTAGCCTTAGCAATGGAAGATTGGGGTTTAGAGAACCTTTTCTTATCCCTCTCCACCCCTCGGGAAGATTGGACTTAATGGAGGGTGGGAGTTCTCTCTTCTTTTTAACCTCCCTATTTGTTGCTTCTCTCTCTCCTTGCCCCAATACATATAAAATTATAGTCTCTGTGCTCTGCATATCCCTGCATTCCTTTTTCCCTTTCCTCAAACTCTTTGTCTCTAAGATGCTTTTTTTTGGGGGGGGGGAGCCTGGAAAGGGAGGCCATTGAATGAAAAATGAAAGCAGACTTTTCCTTCCCATGTGGAGGAAAATTATCTCGTGGAGACTACCTGATCCGTTCCTGTGCTTCTGTTTTCCCCGAACATGCACATATTTGCTGCCTATAATAATCTAATTAATCAGTTATCTTTTGTCTTGACCCTGTGCTGGTCTGTGATGTGTGCAGGGGAAGCACAAAAAACTGCTGCAGCAAATTATATTTCCATCCCTTCTCCCTTAATATAACCTATTTATATATTTTTCCATAGTGACATTCTCTTACCTCTTCTCCCTCCCTGAGATGCAGAAGGAAGAAGAAAACTAATTTAGTGCCACTCTTTTGGTATTCTCAATACCTATATGAATCTTCCCCTTTATTTGTTGGTGAGACAGGCCCTCCTCTAGACCTTTACTCTAGTGCAATCTCCAGGTAATGGGAAGGGGGCAGACAAATACAAAAGTATTCCAGGACCAAAAATCTGCAATGGGCTGCCCCCTCCCAGTCCTCCCATCTATCCCCCCACTCCATGGAGGGGTGGGATGAAATGCAGAGAGAATATGTGCTTTCCACTTCCTGTGTATTGGACCAGATAACCAGATAAATAAGTCCCTGATAGAGCTTGTTAAAAAGTCAGAGACATAGAGTCAGAAAGACAGATAGAAAGAGACAATTCTCTCTCTCTCTCTCTCTCTCTCTCTCTCTCTCTCTCTCTCTCTCTCTCTCTCTCTCTCTCTCTCTCTCCCTCCCTCCTCTTCCTTCCTTCCCTCCCTCTCTTTTCTTCCTCTCTGTCTCTGTCTCTCTCTGTCTCTCTCTTTATCAATCTCTCCTTCTCTCTCTATCTCTCTCTTCTTCTTCCTTTCTCCCTCTCTGTCTCTGTCTCTGTCTCTCCCTCTATCTTTTTCTCCCTCTCCCTCTCTTCTTTCTTCCCTTCCTTATCTTCCCTCCCTCCCTCTCTCTCTCTGTCTCTCTGTCTCTATCTCTGTCTCTGTCTCACTTTACTAGGCCTTCATTTTGATTAGCAGCAGGCAATACTGAGAATGCTCTAAGACAGTAGTTCTCAAAACTCTCCTGGTGATCCTTTCAAAAAGTGGTAAGATCAAAATTATTTTCATCATAATAGTAGGGTATTATTAAACTCCTCTCTTTTACAACTATAAATCTATGAAAATAGAATTTCTTCATATACTATAAAACCAAAACCTCAGAATATTACAACAGATTGAATATAGAAGCAGTTATTTGAATTCAGCTGTCTTCTAAGTCAGATATTAAAGAAAAGAGAAGTGAAGAGAATATATAGTGCCAATATGTGTCAAATACTGTGCTTAGTATTTTTTGTTTTTAAACAAATATTACCTCCTATGATCCTCAAACAGTGCTTCACTGTAAGTGCTAATATCACCTCCATCTTAAGAGTTGAGGAAACTAAGGTAGAGATTAAGTGATTTCTCAATGGTCATACAACTATTAAGTGTCAGAGGCTGAATTGGAAAGAGATTTGTTTTTTTTTTAATGCCATTCTGGTTACTTATTTTTTTATGGTTATTTTTTCATTAAGATATGTTATTTATATCAGCATGTAATGGTTTTAATATTTTAAAATAAAGATGAATATTTAAAAATGATCAGTTTTAATTCTAATATGGTAGCTATTGATAGAAATAATAAATAATAATAAACAAAAGCTGTAGGGTCATGAATAATTTTTAAGAGAGTAAAAAATCTGAGACTAAAAAGTTTGAGAACCACTGTTCTAAAGAGAAGTTCCTTATAGTTCTATTAACAACAGAATACCAGAACATTACAGCTAGGAAGAACCTGAAAGATTACCTGTTTGAGCTGTTTTAAGGTGTAAACTGAGGCCCTGAGAGTTGACATAATTTATGATGTAATTATAAAGTAGCAGAGAAGAATTGAACTGAGCTCTTCTGACCTTAAGGACAGTGGTCTTTCTATTAAACCAAGTCCAAACATTTATTAGGTAACTAAACATAAGAATGAATCAACTATGATTAATTTTAGCATATTTTCAAAATATATCAGAAATATTAACAAAAATTTCTCCAACTTTATATGGTAAACATGCACTGGGAGAAGTGCTGGACCTCCAGTTAAAAGATTTGGGCTTATTTATTTATTCAGGATCACACTGCTAAGTGTGTGAAGCTATTTTTGAATGCATATTTTCCTGACTCCAGAATCAGTGGCTCTATTTACTGTAACACTTAATTACCCCTCTGTTACTCCTTCATTTCTTATTCTTATTCCTTCCATTTGTTAGATGTGGAAAATTATCTAGGCTTCAAATTGCTTTCCTGCAAAATGTAGTGACTTTTCACCTATGAACTATGGCTAAAAATGTTTAACCATATTCTTAAAAAGAACTATATGTTTTCTATAGGAAGCCTCAGAAATTTCCCCAAAGAGGTATATTTTCAGAATAAATTTCTCACTTAAAAGAACAAAGATCAAAAGAAAGAGACAATTTTAGAGTGTTGTCCTAACTTACTGGTCAAAATATGAACACAAGTCATCTGGACTGCATTGAAATTTAAAGATGATATATTAATTGAAATTGTATGTCTTAGTACACAAAAGAGAAGATTTATTGGATCAGGATGATATATTTGCATTCTTGCGCTAAGATTTTGACTTGGATGTGTTTCCTATGACTATAATAAATGTCTGCCTGTTATAGTTCATATGACTTTGTCTTATTACTTAAGGTAAATTAATATGATCTTTTAATAAAAGGTGGCCTCTAATACTAATAAGGGGTAGGTAAGTGGTGTGGTATGTGGGCCTGAATTCAGGAACTCATTTTCCTGAGTGAAAATCTGGCCTCAGACACTAGCTGTGTGACCCTGCGCAAGTCACTTAATCTGTTTGCTTCAGTTGCTTCATCTGTAAAATAAGCTGAAGAAAATTGCAAATCACTTTAATATTTTTGCTAAGAAAACCCCAAATGGGGTCATGAAGTGTCAGACATAACTGAAAAACAATTGGACAACTTTACCAGTTATCCTTCAAACATAATTGAACTAAAATTAATTTCTAAGATAAGCAGTCTTAAGGGATTGTGTCAATATAAAAAGTTTAAAAGAGATTCTAGATAATAGTATAGTTAACTATAGGGTCAAATTTCAGTGAAAATTATGGGAAAGCCTGAGTCAGGAAGACTAAATTCTAAACCCTGACATCACTTTATAGCTTTCTTTGCCTTGGTTCTGGTCAATCGTTCTGTACTACATTCACACAATTGCACACATCTATGACTTGGTAAATTAGAGCCAATACAAAATATATTCCTTGTAAAAAAAAAGCTGAATTTAATGGAAGAGTTGAATAGTTCACTCTTCTCTACTGCTCATTATTACCATCTCATCTACTTAGGATGATCTTATTTTTTTTCCCCAACCTAAATGAATGGGGCTCTCTCTGTTGTTTTTTATTTTGTTTCCACCAGTTAATGACTGAAGCAGGATTTGAACCCTCAGTCTTACTGTTCAGTTTATAGTGAGGGATGTACTTTATTAACCTTACTGGCTCAGTGATTGCAATAAAGAGCTTTGTAATTGCAAGTTATCATCTCATTAATATGGATATATGCTCCAATGAGGCAGTTTGCAATACCTTTAAAGGTATAACATACTTATCCTGTGTGACTTTAATCTATTCCTTCCCATAAATTTGCTTTGTGGAGTCTATACAACATATTAAGGGCTTTCCTCGATTGGGCTTAATACCATGAAGAATACCTTTGGAATGTACAAGGCATCTGTCAGTTGTCTTTTGCTCTTAAGATTTAACCAGCTCCTATTTTTGGAGTCCTATATTTCTTTGATATGTCCTTTCCTCATAATTCCTTATTTGTAATTTGTTGCAACCTATTCAACCATGTGTCTCTCCAAAGCCCTTTGGGTGATTCGATTTAAATTGAGGGATTCTAATATTTCATGACTCATGGCTATAAAACCTATATAATATATATATATAAATGACTAATTAATATTTGTATTAAAAATATATATCTTTTATACATATGTGTATATATATACATATATATATGTATATATATATACATATATATATATATATATATAAAGAGAATCCTAAGGCACTAGCTAAGTGTGAATTTGTATTATTTTCCTTGTCAAAAGAAAATCTCAGAGTAATTTCTATGCAATGAAAAATATCATAAAGGGAAGATGTAGATTATGGGGAAATTCTAAAAGGGATGAGAGATGTGCTGAAATTGAAAATCAGTAGACACAGAAGACCAATTTTACCTACTTCATAATTTTATCTATTGCTGATCCTGAAATGGAACTCTGCTTGAATTGTTGATTTTAGGTCCAGAATTATGAGTCGATTGAAGGTGACATTTAGGCACAGACGAATTATGCCATAGACTATTAGGAAATATCATCCCTCAAGAGACTAATTATCTGATACAGACTGCTACCATTAACTTCAGGAAACCAGAACATAATATTTGCATGGGGAACTATTCTTTGTCCTGTGTCTTCCTCCCACACATACAGCACAGTCTGCCTAAATAACATCAGCCTGCAGAGGGCTGCCTTCTCCAAGTTTACTGTGGCTGGGGAGCAGAACCACAGTTTAAAAAAACATGATGGAATTAAGTAGCTGTTTCATCATTGAATAAACAAGCATTCTAAAAGAATATTTTTTTGTCTGATGCTTACTCTAGCTCCTAAAGTGTATTTCTCTTGCATGTATAATGTCATTATCCTTTTGAACGATTATTTATTAAAGCTGTAGCCTCTTTTTTAAACATAGGTGAAACTCTGTTTTAGGCCTCCATTTCAGAAAATATTAAGTATATTGCAATTTTAAGACACTATATAAATGCTAGCTATTACAACTTAAAATTAATTTTCTACTGACTTTATTTTATAATTTACCTTTCATTTTTCTCCCTATTGTTTTGGAAGACTCTCACCTTTTTTCATGAAGATAGATGGAATCAGTTTTTTTTTCCCTTAAAATGATACTTTGTTATTCCATTCCAGTGAATGAATGGATGAATAAAGCTTACTATGTGCAAAACACTGTGCTAGCGGCTTGGAATACAAAAATTAGGATACTACCTCCTCTCAAGGAACTCTTGATCTAACGGCAGGAGAAACATTTATAGAAGGTTTCATCTGAAAGTCAAATGAAAAATCCCTTGGTCCTTGGAATGCAGGAGCAAAATAATGGTGAGGTCTTTTCTTTGACCATTTGGTGAAAAGAACTTTCCCACTTAAATTGCAAAAGATCTAATTCAACATTTATTAAATATCAGCTAAAGTCTAGGTACCATGCTAAGAAAGATACAGACTCAAAAGTGAGACAAAAGATAATTTCCTAACCTTAAGGGAGTTATCTGAGGAAAGGAGGGAACGGAGAACAACAGTTAGAGGGAAGTAATGGCTAGGGAGGGATGTTTTGGGTTTGGGAAGTCATAGGGATAGTGAGTGAAGCCACAGAGGAGTTGATTTATAAGTCCTTTCCTATAGCACTGGCAGTGTTAATTTTATTATGATTCCTGGAGAAAAAGATAGAAAGCAGAAAAGGAGAAGGAAGAAAACAAAAACAAATGGTAGGGGCTAGTTAGAGAGGATCATGTGAAACCATGTATCCTCACCAATTAAAGACAGTGAGAATCACACTAAGGGAGTTCCACTTTTGAGTTAATTAAATACTCTATAGATCTGCACAGTGGGTGCAGCAGCAGGGCATATAGCAAGAAAAGGAAGAAATTGAGGGGTTTATTACAAGATCCTGAAGGGACCTAGAACATAATCTGAGACTTAAATAAAGCTATGGAATGAAAGAACTGGTAAAGACAAAATACAATTTATGCATAAAGCAGTAAACAAAATGCTATGATTGCGGGACAGCTAGGAGACCAATTTGGTTGGAACACTGTGTGTTAAAGGAAGTAAAATGCCTTTAGCTTGAAAAGGTAGGCAGGCAGTTTCAATGGTCTTGTGATGAAGAGAGCTTTCTGCACCTAGAGAGAAGACTGTGGGAATTGAATATGAATCATAACATAGTACTTTCACTCTTTTTGTAGTTGTTTGCTTGCATTTTTGTTTCTCACCTTTTCCTTTTTGATCTGATTTTTTTCTGTGCAGCAGGACAATTGTGGAAATATGTATAAAAGAATAATACATGTTTAACATATATTGAATTAATTGCTCTTTAGGGGAGGGAGTAGGGGGGATGGAGGGGAAAATTTGGAACACAAGATTTTTCAAGGATCAATGTTGAAAATTATCCATGTATACACACATACACACACACACACACACACACACACACACACACATTAAATATTTTGCTGAGGCAATTGGGTTTAAGTGACTTACCCAGAGTCACACAGCCAGGAAGTGTTAAGTGCCTGAGACTAGATTTGAACTCAGGTCATCCTCACTTTGGGCTGATGCTCTACCACCTAGCTGCCCCTATGCATATGTTTTGAAAATAAAAAAGAAATAAAAAAAAGGTAGGCAGGATTCAGAGCATGGAAAACTTTAAATGGCAGACAGAAGAGTTTCTTTTTTTCTTTTCTTTTCTTTTCTTTTTTTTTTAAAACTATACCAGAAACAATGGCTGAATATTCCTGTGCAAGAAATTGGCATGGTCAGCTTATGTTTTAGGAAGATTACTTTGGCAATTTCATGAAGGATAGATTGGAGAGAGAAAAGAATGAAAGGTAAGATTCAAATAAGCAGATTGTTCTGAGAAGTGATGGTAATAGACTGATGAGTGAGATGAGAATGGATATAAGAGATATTTTGGAGTTAAAGTCAACAAAATGATAATTGATTAGATATATAATCAGAGGCAGTTCGAGAAATTGCACAATGGAGGATGACTCTAGGATTGTGCTTCTCAATGATTAGAAAAATGATGATGCTCTCAACAGAGGGAAATTTTGAGAGAACAATTTTAGTTTAAAATAGTTCCATTTTGGGCATATTGAATTTGAGATATCAAAGTAGCATCTTGGTGATGTGCAACATACCTTTAGTGATATGAAACTAGAGCTCAGAAGAGAAAGACAGATTTGTGACCACTTGTCTTTCTCTCTAGCTAGCTGGATATATATATATATATATATATATATATATATATATATATATATATATATATGTAATGTTTTCTATATTGATTAGTTGGCAGTTTTGTTGATTTTTGTTCTTTGCACTCAGAGAGGACCAAAATGATATCACTTTGTTAGAATCAAGTTACAGAGTGTTTAACTGGGACCACTCAGACCTATTGATCGGAATGTTCTGCTACAGGTTGGGCACAAATCTATAAACATTTGGGATGAATTTTCTAAATTTGTACAATTTGTATTTTTTTGAGCTACTTCAATTCTGCTTTATTCATAGAGCACAGCACCTTTTCTGATGACATCATGCAAAGCTGGGCATTTCTTGCCCATGTTATAAATAAATTCTAAACTACTTAAGAGAAACCTTGAGAGTGTCTCCATCTTGCTTTTTTTTTGATCATCTTGTCAGCACTATGTGAGTTCTTCATAAAATAGTTTTTTTTTTTTTGTGGCAATCATAGATTTGGCATTTGAACAATGTGACCAACCCAACAGAGTTGCACTTTCCGCAGTAAAGCTTGAATTCTTGGCAGTTGAATTTGAGAAAAGACCTCTTGGGTACTTTATCCTGCCAGGTGATCTTCAGAATCTTTTAAGATAATTCCAGTGGAAGCAATTTGGTTTCCTGGCATTGTGCTGGTATACTGCCCATGTTTTATAGGTGTACAGCAATGAGATAAGCACAATGGCTCCATAGACTTACAGTTTGGTAGTAAGACTAATTCTTCTTCTCTCCCACACTTTTCTTTGGAGTCTCCCAGACACTGAGCTAGCCCTGGCAATGCATGGATCAACCTCATTATCAATGTGTACTCCTCTGGAAAATATACTGCCAAGGTAAGTGAACATATACATAGTCATAGCATTGAAAGCTTTTCCATTTGCTATTACCAATGATTACACATAGGGATGGTAGTGCTGGCTGATGGAGCCAGCCAAAATAAACACAAGTAGCAGAGAATCAATCCATACAAAGCAAGTCATATGAAGCATGTGATCCATATGAAGATCTCAGCTTCCATGGCTGCATTAAATGTACAGTCATTTACAAACAAAAAATGCCATCTATGTGGTAGCTGACCCTGATGCTGTGTTTATCCTTATTGAAGGCATTTGCCAACTTGGCTGAAAACATCATGCTAAAAAGCATGGCAACAAGCACACAGCCTTGTTTTACTCCATTGGTGACATAACTATGTAAATCTATCTAGATATCTAGTATAGATATGGTAAGTAAATTAGAAATACTTCAATTATGTGTACATGCATACATACATATGTGCATATGTGTATGTATGTATATATTATATATATATGCCATTTATATAAAGATGATAATTGTATTTATTTTTCTTTTAGGCACCATTTTTGGTGGTAATAAGGTTCAACTTTTTTTTTCAAACTTTTGTTATTATCCCTTCTTTTTTATATCTTGACAATTAATTTCTTAATGCTCTAATATCTTCCATATTTCCATTCTACTTCCCTGACTTATACTTGGTCTAGTATAATTGTTCTTCTTGTCTTTATTTTGTGTAGTCAATTTCCATTTTAATCAATCTATTATGTGCATGTCACTGTTTTAGATTCTGAGGGTACAAAGACAAAAAATGAAACACTTCCTACTTTCAAGATGTTGGAGTAGACTACTCATATGCATCAGGGACTATCACATTATAATCTTAATGAAAGTAAAAAAAGTATTTGTTATTATATAAATGAAAATAATTAGAAAAAGTGAAATTTAAAAACTGAACAATATGAAATTAATCATGACCTAAAATAGAAAAAGACTTGAGGAAGTTCACCATTCTAACTCCTTCCCCTTTCATTGTAGAAGAGGGAAGTTACAGGTTTGGAACATTACATAAACTATTAGATATCATCCATGTACTGACAGATTTTGCTGACTTTTTTTTTCTCTTAAATTTTTTTGTTATAAGGAAAGATTTTGCTGGGTAGAGAGAGATATGTTTGAAAATAAGTGTAAAGATAAAAGGCATCAAATTTGTTATAAAAATATTTACATAGTTCGCTTTTAAAAAAAATCTGTTCATCATTCTTTCAGTTTTATCCTGAAATGCTCTCAGGATGACTGCAAAATTACATCTTTTGCCAGGTTTTCTGTTAACTTGTTTTTCCTGAAACTACTCCCAGCTCCTCAATGAAAGGATAATGCAAATGATTTTCTATCATCCTACTCCACAGGATTTATAAAAAAGCCTTGATTTTAAAATGTTTTTTCCCTTGACTTCCTCATCTTCTTTGCTAGGTGAAGAGTTCAAGTATTTGCTAACTGAGATGATTTCTAGTTTTTTTTGTATCTCATTGTTATAGCAAAACATCAGTTAAATTTCTTTGGGAAATTGCAGTATTCTGTGTTAACATCTGTTCTTTTATCCATTTCCATTTTTTGCATTTAATATTTTGTTTAAGTAAATTTCATACTTCAGTTTCATATAATATCTTTTCCAGACTGCATTCCTCTAACATGTTGATAGAACACAGATTCAGGAATGGGAGTCATTTCATGTCAGTAACCAGTCATTTATTGTCTGCTAAAATCTTTTCAGTTTCATTTTATGTGATGTTTTTATGATGTTCACTGCTTGGCAGCTACCTAGTGGCACATATTTTTGATTACTCCTCCTCTTACTGCTTAGAAAGTATTTTTTTAATACTAGTGCTATGAGCTGCAGAGAAGTGCAAGAATCATTACCCCCATTTTAGAGATGAGGAAACTGAGGTTGATAGGTTCAATAACTTGTTTAAAATTATGTAGTAAGGTTTGGAACTCAGGACTTTGAGTCTTCCTCCATTGTTCTTTTCACTATGCCATGAAGCATGTTATGAAGTTAATTGGTCCATTATATTGTGGTCCATTGTGTAGACATGACCTCTTTGCCTTTTATCAGAGGAAGAAAAGAAATTGTTCTATTAGTATCTTAATATTTGCAATTTTTATTGGAATACTTCTGGGGAGAGCATTTTCTTTCACTGAGGGAGGAAATAAGATAACAGTTTTAAAGCCTAATATCCTCTGCAGGTGTATAGCTAAAGTACCAAATTTATAGCTTTCTTTCTGAAGAAGAGGGGAAAAAACAAATTCCTTGAAAGACTAAGAAAGTATCCAGAGAGGAAAACTGTGGAGACTGAAGGTGGATAGTATTTCCACCTTTTTTTGATGCTCTTGTTATTTGCTTTTTTTTCATTCTCATTTCCCCATCTTTGATCTGATTTTTCTTGTGAATCATAACAAATAAGGGAACATGTTTATAAGAACTGCACATATTTAGTCTATAGTAGATTGTTTGTGGGTAGGTTATGGGGAGGGAGAGAAAAATTGGAAGACAAGGTTTTTGCAAAGGTGAATGTTGAAAACCATTTTTGCATGTGTTTGGGAAAAAAGCTATTTTTATGAATGGCAAAGAAACATTTTTTGGAGGGGAATTCCCTTATATCAATTTAGATAAGGTCTTTATTTCTCAGTATTCCAGAAATCTCTGTAGTTTCAGCTGCAGCACAAGAGGTTCTGTGAGGAAGAAGAAAACAACCTAAACAGACCCAGGCAACAGGGCTTCCTGAAGGACTCTGTCATTTTCCCCATTTATATCCTGTTCTACCTATCAATTGCTCTCTTTTTTCCTTGGCAGCTTTCTAAGGTCTCTTTGCAGGAGCCCTACTATTTTCATCCTTTTCTCTGGCCCTATCCTCCCTCACTGTCTTTTTATTATCACTTCCATAAATATGACAATCATGTTTCAGATTCTGGAAACAGTCATTCTTACTTATTTGTAAAGCAATGGAAAAATACTTTGTTAGAATACTTTCTCTCTCTCTCTCTCTCTCTCTCTCTCTCTCTCTCTCTGTGTGTGTGTGTGTGTGTGTGTGTGTGTGTGTGTATGTGTGTAAAGTATAGCTACTGTACCTATAGATTCTCTTAGGATGACTAGGAAATCTAGAGAAAATGAGTCCTTATATCTATATTGCCAATTTGTTTCAGTCTCCACTGACTGGACTGTCAGTGCACTGGACACTAGAAGAGAGATGATTTAGTCTTTCTCCTCTTCAGTTCCAGACTGGCTTAGGGGGAATTACTGTAGATAGCTCTGGATCTTCATTCCTGTTTCCTGCTGGTTCTATAGAAAAGTCTGATTGTGGGAGAAAATAGCCATGAGTTTGAAATAAAAATGGCAGATTTGGATTTCACTCCTCTATTTGCTTTTTTGTTGTTGTTTTTGGTAAGCAGATCAAAGGAGCTCTAATGTTTGATAAGTGTTTTTCATTTTGCTTTTGTTTTTTTACATTTTTTGGTACTATCAGAAATAGGAATTAAAAAAATTACTTCAAGGCTTCCACCAAAGTTTTTTTTAATTATAATTCTCAATTTATACCACACTTTAAGGTTTGTAAAAAGCTTTCCATATATCATTTAATCCTCTTGCAAAACTTTGTGTTCCATTTTTTCCCCCTTCCCCTACCCTCTAGATGACAAGTAGTCCAATATATGTTAAACATGGTAGAAATATATGTTAAATCCAATATATGCACACATATTTATACAATTATCTTGTTGCACAAGAAAAATCAAATCAAAGCAGAAAAAATGAGAAAATAAAATGCAAGAAAACAATAACAAAAAGAGTGAAAATGCTGTGTTGTGGACCACATTCAGTTGCCACAGTCCTCTCTCTGGGTGTAGATGACTCTCTTCATCACAAGATCATTGGAACTGGTCTGAATCATCACATCCATCAGAATTGATCATTGTACAATCCCGCTGTTGCAGTGTACAATGATTTCCTGGTTCTGTTCATTTTACTCAGCATCAGTTCATGTAAGTCTCTCCAGGCCTCTCTGAAGTCATCCGTCTGATTGTTTCTTACAGAACAATAATATTCCACAATATTTATGTACCATAACTTATTTAGCCATTCTCCAACTGATGGGCATCCACTCAGTTTCCAGTTTTTTATCACTACAAAAAGGGCTGCCACAAACATTTATGCACATACAGGTCCCTTTCTCTTTTTTAAGATCTCTTGGGATATAAGCCCAGTAGAAATACTGCTGGATCAAAGGGTATGCACAGTTTGATAACTTTTTGGGCATAGTTCCAAATTGCTCTTCAGAATGGTTGGATCCATTCACAATTCCATCAACAATGTATTAGTGTACCAGTTTTCCCATATCCCTTCCAATATTCATTATTATCTTTTCCTGTAATCTTAGCCAATCTAAGAGGTGTATAATGGTGTATCAAAGTTGTCTTAATTTGCATTTCTCTGATCAAATAATGATTTAGAGCATCTTTTCATAGACTAGAAATGGTTTCAACTTCTTCATCTGAAAACTGTCCATATTTTTGACCATTTATCAATTGAAAAATGACTTGAATTCTTAGAAATTTGAGTCAATTCTCTCTCTGTATTAGAAATGAGGCCTTTATCAGAACTCTTGAATATAAAAATGTTTTTCCCAATTTATTGCTTCCCTTCTAATCTTATCTGCATTAATTTTGTTTGTATAAAATCTTTTTTAACTTAATATAATAAAAATTATCTATTTTGTGTTCAACAATGGTTTCCAGTTTTTCTTTGGCTACAGATTTCTTCCTTCTCCACAGATCTGCGAGGTAAACTATCTTTTGTTCTTCTAATTTACTTATAATATCACTCTTTATATCTAGATCATGAACCCATTTCAACCATATCTTGGTATACAGTGTTAGGTGTGAGTCAATGCCTAGTTTCTGCCATACTAGTTTCGTGTTCCCAGAAGTTTTTTTTTTTTTCAAATAGTGAGTTCTTATCCCAAAAGCTGGGGTCTTCCACCAAAGTTTTTTTTGAGTGTGAAAGTTATATAAGTGGAAAAATTTTGAGAACTCTTGAATTAAAGGACTAGTTCTAAGATAGACTATGGGTCAAACAAATTACCCTTTTTTCTCTCTCTCTTTCTAGGCACCTGTCAGCCAAACTACCTATGGATATATCAGAATAAGTAGTATAAAGGGAGGGGGGTGGTGTTGCTGCAGCAAACCTAGATAAGATTAAGTGGAGGCTCTCTCTGGTTCTGGGAGAGACAACCTTTGTTCCCCGTGGAAGAAAACAGTTTCTTTCCATTGACTGTGTAAATGGAATGAGAATGAGACTGACTGTTTCAGGCTGTGACTTTGCCATCTACATAATACGATGAGAAGGTAGGATGTATTTTCCCAGAAGTAGGGTACTTACATATTAGATGTCTTGGGAATGCTCAAGAAAATCCCATTACATTTAGAATAAAGAAACTAAAAAAATTTAGATTGGAAAGGAAACTTAGTCACTGTTTATTCTCATACCTTCATTTTTCACTTAAGGAAATTGTTGTTCATATATATATATATATATTTTTTTCTGGAAAAGGACCAAGGCTATCTGCAGGGTGATGTCTTAACTTGTGAATGAATTTGATGTAATTGAAGCAGGGCTGTGCAAAGTCATCAGCTTTACTTTCTCCTCCAGTCATCAGAGTCCAGTGGCAAGATGTGCATGGATCAGGAGGACTGGCAATAGTCTTGGAAGCAGTGGGAGACCTTGATCTTTTTAAAGTAAGGTCTCAGTTTGTCTGAAGCAACATCCATTCAGTGATTGAAGGTGAAGTAAAAATTGAGGCAAAAGATGGTTTGGTTTACCTTCACACACACACACACACGCATACAAAGTTACATGAGAAATAATGTGCTTAGTATCCCGTAGGTCTTAGCCAAATCAGGATTGAATTCAGCCCAGTGATCTGATTCAGTCCAATGTTCTTTCTATTATACCATGTTCATGTTTTGTTAAAGAAAATGGAATCTGATAAATGCTTTTCTTTTGAGCTTTGAGTTAATTATATTTTCTTTTCATTTTTTTTCCTGTTACTTAGGAAAAGGTATGTTCTTGAGTTTTAGAGTGGGCATGATTGTACCCCTGCTGCTGACCTTGGAAGGGGCAGCTGTTTGTGAATTTTAGAATTAGAGAATAAAAGGCAATTGAAGGAATTGGGGACTTAAATGTGAAAGTGTTCAAGTCACCCTGGTATTTGTGCTTATCTTCCCCCACCATATATACAAACCTGGGATTTCAACATATAGAAAAATATAGGCTGGTGAAATTTTCACTTCTGCCAAAATAAGAAGGATGACTTTAATGACTGATGATTCAATGAATCAATAATCAAATCAACAAATAATTGAGTTAAGGTGGGGAAGGAAAAAAATATTGAAATGTGAATCAGAAATAAGGAACAAGAGAAACTGGGCACTTGTAATGTATATAAATGTTTCATACTTGTACATCATGAAATACTTTGAGAAAATAACCAGATGGCTCCAGACAAAAGAGCATCAAATAATATTGCTAAGAAATGAAATTGCTCATATTTTAACAGACAAGAAATACATCATTACAGATTATGGGAATCTTTTCTAAATCATTTGTATAGTCAGACAACTTCTTAAAACAAAATTCAAAATTAGTCCAAAGATAAGAGAAATAGCAGAAATGAGAAGATAAGACTTGCAACTAAAACTTTCAACCTGATTATTTAAACAAATTGTTGATATTTTAAAAGAGGGGCAGAGATGTAAGGACCTAGACAAGACTATTACAATTTAGCAAGTTTAGCTCATCTAAATTGCCCCCCTCCAGCTATAAAATGATTTATTGCCATAGATCCATTAAAGTTGTAATAATAAGACTAAGAAAGCCTAATTTACTTGCCAAATGGAGATACCTGGTAGTCAGGGGCTACAGTAATTTAGACTATAAACTCATTTGTAATACCTTTCAGATGAGGATGGAAGGATATGAGTAGAACCACTTTGGTTAATTCAGAGCAGTTCAAACAAATTTAAAGGAAATTTGATAAGAAATACAACTAAGGAAAGTCAACCTATGGGATGAAACTAGAAAGAAGATAACACATTGAAGAAATATAGGAGAGAAAATCCAGCAGAGATTTTTATAACCCTTTTTTTCCCTGAAGAGGGAACCATAGAGGTACCATGTTTGAACTCTATTGTCAGTTTCAAATGATGTCATGTTTAGTGATACATCTCAGTTTTCAGTCAACTAGGTGATGCAGCGGATAGAACTCCAGATCCCTGGAGTTAGCAAAGACTCATCTTTCTGAGTCTTCCTGAGTCACCTATGCGACTCTGGGCAACTTATTTAACCCTGTTGCCTCAGTTTCCTCAGCTGTAAAGTGAATTGAAGAAGAAAATGACAAACAACCATAGCATCTTCACCAAGAAAACTCCAAATAAGGTCATAAAGAGTTGGACACGACTAAATAACAACAGGGAACTCTCAGATGAGGAAGATAGTAATTACTTATTTTCCTCATCAGTTAGTAGACAAAATTAGCTCAGACAGTTATTAAAATGGTGTAATAATAGCTATTATTTATTAATATTAATTTCCTCATTAAATTGAGATGAATTCTCTCCAAAATACACACATCTTTGGGAAAAAACTATACATACTGGTAGAGAGATATACTCATAGGAATACATGGCAAAAACACTGCAGAATCCTAAAATACTTTCTCTTTTCATGGTGTCCATAAGCTGCTTTCCCCACAGTGGCAAGCTTCACAATTGGTATTCTCCTCTTGTGAGGTATCTGGGTCTAGTTCTATCTGAAACTCAGTTTCTGACTGTAAGGGCTAATTATTTCTCTTGAATCCCTCCCCAGCTTGCTTCTCACATTTTTCATCGTTATTACACACAAGCCTTGGGGGCTTGTTCCTTTCAGGATGTGGCATCTTCTCAACAAGGAGCTTTGTTACAAAGTAATATGGCCAATGGTAGAATGAGAAGAGAAAAATTATTCTGCTGTTCTTTGGTAAAGGACCAAGAAAGACAAAGGGCAATACCCTGTTGAGCACAGATTTGTTCCTCCATAGCTGGCTCTCTTTTCTGCCAAGAGCTGCCTTGATTGATTTGATAATGAGCCTGTCTAGTCTTATAGCAGGACATCAGCAATAGAATTGATCTTTGACCAGTCAGTCCTCTAATTCCATTAAGGAATTCCATACAATCTGTCTTTAATTCCGTCAAAGAATTCTTCCAACCTCATAAATAACAAAATGAAAACCCTTCTTTGTCTTGGTTTAGGATTTTAACACTATATTTTCTTTCTCTGTTATCTGACCTAAACTTCTCTGATTTTGTCAGCTGTGCTGGGGGTAAATCAATCGATCAGAGATGTCCTGATCTCTGTATACAATGAAAAAAATAACCTTGTTCACTGAGCTACTGATTATTAGTACTGGCCAATGTATAAAACAGGGGGACATGTTCTTGTCAAAGATACTGATTGGCTCAGTGCAGAGTTTAGTTTGAAGAATGAATCTCAATTTATGATGAAGTCTTCCAAATAACCCTGGTTGCATTGAACCTGAAATACTGCAGACTCCTGGATGAGAACCACAACCACTCAAAAGAATTTGGTTTGAGGTAGCTAGGTGGTACAGTGGATAGAGCACCTGCCCTGAAATTAGGAGGACCTGAGTTCAAATATGGCCTCAGTCACTTAATACTTCCTGGCAAGTCACTTAACCCCAATTGCCTCAGCAAAAAAACAAAAACAAAAATAAAAAAAATTGATTTAATCATCAATATATTAAAAACCAATTGAATGAAGAATATCTATCATTCTGTTTATGATATGTGGCCACTATATATTGGATGAATCTAGCCAGGTAATAATAAAAGGTAGATTTCATTTATTTATACTATTTATATTATCATTATTAAATTTGTCACACCATTGTAGTCTGCCAATATCTCTTTGGAAACTGGCTTTGTCAAGTTCTTGTCATCTGTAATTTTAATAAGTATGTAATATATATCTTCATATTCAAGTTATTGATAAGCGGCACAGGAACAAAGATCCCTGTGTTAGTCCACTTGAGACCATCTCTCAAATGATCAATATTCTAATGGATTTGTGACCATATTGATATAAAATTCCCTCCAGTGAAGCCCTTCCTTCTCCATATCTTTCTATCAGTTATTATTCATACAACAGACAGAATGCTTTCTTCACTTTCTCTTGGTATTATGAGGCCAATGGAATATATGGACTATTCCCAATTATACCTGTCTTCTTGCCAGATAATTAATTCATCTTCTTTTGATTCACTTTCCTTTGATGGTATGTCTTGCTTTTGCTGTTGAGAGTTGTGAATTTATTATGTGTTATTTGATTAAATCTTCCATGAGCCTTTCCATTGTTTTTTGAATGATGTTCTTCCTCCATAGCTGAACAGAACAATGACGTTCCTTTTTAATTCTTAAGAGACTGTATTGGGAACTCCTTCTTGAGGAAACATTTTCTATGATACTGGAAGAGGAAACTATTCTTTAACTAGTTTTATCTTAATTTCCCCTGATAGAGTCTGTCATCTGGCTCTGATGTCCTAAGTAAACATATTGACTATAATTTCACTGAGGAGCAAAAGAGGATTCCCTTTCCATAATCTGTGGTTTCATGTGATTTAGAAATTCCATTGGACACATTTGAAGAATTTGGATGGCAATGGAGAGAGTTTTGGGAGACAACTGAAAGCAGATGGCTATCTAAGAGTGCTTTACTTTTTGTCCTTCTGTTTTTGTATGTTGAGTGTCTGGATCTTATGCATGTGTAGGGTTATGCAAAAAGAAAGGAAGACTCAGGTGAGGTGACTTCTAGAGCCATGCATTTCATATATTTTGTATTTAGAGTATCAATTCCACTTTATTTTGACATAACTGAATCTGGACAGAGTTGAGTCTGAACTAGGTAATAACCTATCTGTATTCAAGTTGAATGCCTCGTGGTAGTTAATGGAAATATTGCATTCTTTGGAATGTATGCATGTACTGGGCAATGCAGGTATTATATTCTCTGATATAATTAATATTGTAACAGGCTACCTTTCGGGAAGTTTAACGAAGGAGGTCACAGACAATTTAAACTTATACTGTGTAGAGTGTCATAACTTCAATGCCTTGTGACATCTAGGTGGGATCCAGGGGACTTGTAATTTTACTATTATAAAGGATTCCTTGGATGACTGAAGTTCTCTTCCCTGTGCAAACCAGCACCTTATTTGCAACTTGTTGTTTGTTCTTTGTTTTTGAAGGGGACCAATGATATCACTAGTAATGACACTGAGTAAATTAGATTTAAGAGAGACAGAATTGAAAAGTCACCAGCTTCATTCCCATTTCTTGAATCATTAAAGTCAAGTGGCAAGATAAAAGTCAAAATAATGGGCTTTGTCTCAGGATATAGCAGATGATCTTAGTGTCTAAACGTTTCCACAATGTCTGTCTGCTTCAGCCACCTTCTTGCCTGTTGAAACAAATCATTTTCATTCACCCATTCTGCTGGGGAAAGTAACTCACTGATGGATTTGAATGAGATGTGTTGGTCATCCTCAATCTGGTTTAGCCCATCCACTGCGAGGATTTACCAGGTGTGGCTCCTACACATGCTGCAATTTCTTGGAGCCACACGTGAGAGTTGGTAAGTCAGGTGGACACCAAAGGTGGAAGAATAGCCCTGAAAAGCACTTGACAAGCCTCATACCAGAAATGCTAGTGCTCCTGAACAGCCACATATACTGCAATTTAGAGTTATATATACATATACATGTTGTATGTTCACATACATGTATAGAGATATAGTTAACGTAGTTATATGTATGGGTATGGATATTTATGTGTGTATATACATATACATTGAATGTACATTGATCTCTCCACAGAACTCACAGAGGGGATCACTTATTCATCCAGATCTTATTCCTAATCATGTAATTTGATTAGACTCAGTCCTGGGGAGTCCAGCTACTTATGATAAAGAGGTCATTTTAATAATTCTCCTCTACAGTTTCCAACAATGATGAGTCACATTTGGCTGGAAACAGAACTCCAAAGTTCCCATGTGGCTGACCAGAAGCAAAGAATATCTGAACATGCTCTTTACAAAGCTTATTTCTCTCTCTCTCTCTCTTCTCTCTCTCTCTCTCTCTCTCTCTCTCTCACACACACACACACACACACACACACACATACAGAGACAGAGAGAGACAGAGAGAGACACACAGAGAGAGAGACAGAGACTGAGACAGAGACAGAGAGAGACACACACACAGAGAGAGAGAGAGAGAGAGAGAGAGAGAGAGAGAGAGAGGGAGGTACACATATACACTTTTTTTTTGTTTTTTGTCTTGGAGTTAGAAGACGTGGGTCCTGCCTCTGGCCATACTAACTGGGTAATTCTTGATGAGTCACTTGATGAATTAACTATCAGACAGTAAATGCAGAACAGTTCCTAATCTGTGTTGGTAATTTTCCTCAAGGAGAATTCTTTGCACTAGTGAAATTGTAGGTCTAGAACAAAAAACAAATTAGTCCATGCATTTGAAAAATGGTGTTATGTGACTTCAATGATTGGAAATATTTTTTTGATACTCAAATGTAATATCCTACATTACTGTTTTATAATCCTTACCCCCAGCTGATCCAAGGCCAAAGTAGGACAAATAACTCAGAAAATTCCAAAGTAACATTAAGTTATTTATAAAAAAAAATCTTCCACTTCACTACCTTTTGGAGTCAATAAGACATAGACTTTAAAATGAAATAAAATTAAAAATACAGGGAGTTATCTCTCTCCATAGACATCTTGGAAGGAGAATGTTACCCTGAAAAGGTGACAAATGAACAAAGAGAACCCTTTCAAGGTGAGGAGTGATTCTTGCTCAGAGCAAATCCATAACACAGATTGGTTTTGTGCTACTTGGGGAGGAAGGATAGTTGTTTTTCCAGACTTAGAAATCTTAATCCTCTCCAGAAACTGGGGTGAGGGGACATAGGCTATAGGCAATTGAATTGTATATGAAGTAAGTCCAGGAGCAGGTTTCAGTGTCCAGGTTTTTGAAAGGGAGCTGTATTTGTAGGATTAAGAATAGAGTATTATAATCGTCCTCTAGTGAAGGGTCATAAAAAGTATTATTTGTCCTTCATTTTCAAAGGGGACCATAATATCAGGGCTGCAATAGCATGACATGCAAGTGAACTGGATTTAGTAGGAGGAGGGGCTGCTTGTCCCACAGGAACCAAATGGAACTGGCCAGTTGGACAACACATGTCTTTTCTTTCTTCTTTCTCTTCCCTTCCTTCTGTCCAAAGGTGCTTTACCCAAAGGAATGTAAATTTTGATTGTTGAAACCTCACAAGGTATCTTGAGGTTTATGGGCTAGATTCCTTTCTTAAGACCATTCTTAATCACTAATCCCCTAATTACTCTGGCTCTCATTGATTTTCCATCAGTAGGTATCAGATCAAGCCCTGCTTGGTCCCTGGTTGGCTCAGAGAGAATGTAAATTGCAATTATGTGTGTGTGTGTGTGTGTGTGTGTGTGTGTGTGTATGTGTGTGTGTGTAGAGAGAGACAGAGAGAGACAGAGAGACAGAGAAACAGAGACACAGAGACAGAGAGAGAGAGAGAGAGAGACATAGAGAGAGAGAGAGACAGAGAAAGAGAGAGACAGAGAGAGAGACATAGAAACAGAGACAGAGAGAGAAAAAGACAGAGAGAGAGAGACAGAGAGATGGAGAAAGACTAGACAGAGAGAGAGATTAGGTGAAAGAGGCCATTCCTTGCCTCATTTCTTATCTAGTCTTAATTCCTGATTGGGTTCTGCCTCAGTCACACTGCGAACTGTTAAAGACCTTAGCTTAAAAAGTCCAAGATCTCCCACCACATCCAGGGCCATCTCCAGCCAACCTGTTTTCTATCGGGCCATTGCACACAGATGGCTCTGGAGAAGAAAGTAAGACAGGTAGGTAATGTTGTATGGTGCTCCCTCCCTTGAATCCAATTCACTTGAATGTCATAGTGTCACCTTCCTGATGCCATGATCCTCTTCAAAAACAAAAAATAACACCAGGCCCGAAGTCAGGAGGGCCTGAATTCAAATCTGATCTCAGACACTTAACACTTCCTGGCTATGTGACCCTGGGCAAGTCCCTTAACCCCAATAGCCTCAGCAAAAAAAAAACCAAACAACAAACAACAACAACAATGACAGGTATGGAAGCAGTGGAGAAGAGATTATGTTATGAAAGACAGTTTTGTTGCCTTTTGACTGTAAATTTAGCAAATTAACTAAAATTCCCCAACCTTTTGATATGTTAGAGTAAGCAATTAATTGTACTTAATAGTATTTGTGAAACTTGGAAATAATTCATTAATTATTCTTGTTCACAGAATAATTGATGTTTTGTGGTCATAATTTAAATATTGCTATTTATTATATAAAACATATAATATATACTATATATCTATGTAATATATATTATGTATATATTCATATTTTCTAAGACTATATTTACATACATCCCTTCCTGGATCACTGCCTGATTGTGGCAGAAGAACTTGTGTAGCTCAGTAAAACTATGAGACATGCAGGTTTATCCAAGATAAGGTATAGTGGAGTTTCTCTGAGAAGATTGGTGATTCCATGAGAAGAAAATGGCAAACAACCCTAGTAACTTTTTCAAGAAAACCCCATGGATTTAGCCTGATGTGCTGTGGTCCAAAAAGTCACGAAGAGTTGAACATGACTGACTGAAAGCAACATTTACTTACCTCCTTCACTTAAATCCAATTCACTTGCATGTCATGGTCCTCTTAGAGAATGAAGGAAAAACAAGAACAACTTGTTACATACAAATGTAATGAAATCAGAAGTCCAATCCCCTCTCTTTTATTCAAAATGATCATTCAATATAAGTATCTTCCAAATTAAAAAGCTATTTAGTATATAAAATTAACTACTGATCCTTTAATAGAACCATTTAAAAAAATCAAATTAACAATTTATTTATTTATTAAACTTTTTATTTACAAAACATATGCATGGGTAATTTTTCAGCATTGACCCTTGAAAAACCTTCTATTTCAACTTTTCCCCTCCTTCCCCCACTTCCTCCCCCAGATGGCAGGTAGTCCCATACATGTTAAATCAGTTAAAGGATATATTAGATACAATATATGTATACATATTTATACAGTTATCTTGCTGCACAAGAAAAAATGGATTTAGAAAGAAGGTAAAAATAACCTGAAAAGAAAGATAAAAATGCAAGCAGACAATAACAGAGGGAGTGGAAATGCTATGTTGTGGTTCATACTCACTTCCCAGTGTTCTTTCACTGAATGTAACTGGTTCTCTTCATTACTGAACAATTGGAACTGATTTGGATCATTTCATTGTTGAAGAGAGCCACATCCATCAGGATTGATCATTGTATAGTCGTATTGTTGCTCTGTACAATGATTTCCTGGTTCTACTCACTTCACTTAGCATCAATTCATGTAAGTCTCTCCAGGCCTCTCTAAAATCATCCTGCTGGTCATTTTTTACAGAACAATAATATTCCATAATATTCATATGCCACAATTTATTCAGTCATTCTCCAATTGATGGGTATCCTATAGAACCATTTTCATAGAGAAAACAGCTATTGAAATTACCATCTCTAAACTCTTTATACCTAAACTATTATAATAACCAACTAATTAGTCTCTGTGGCTCAAATCTCAAACCATTCTAGTCCTTCCTGCACTCAGATGTCCAACTGATCTTTTCAAAGCATAGGTCTAACCACATCACTTCCTACTCAGTAAACTCCATTGACTTCCTCCTCTTTTCAACATCAAAAAGAAAATTCTTTTTTTGGTTTCTAATGTTCTTCCCAACCTATTGCCTTCCTACCTTCTCGATCTTCTTAGACCTTATTCCCCTTCATATACTTCTATTCGGTGACATTAGCCACCTTGCTGTTCCTTGAACATGATGCTCTATTCCCATCTTGGGATACTTTCCACTCCTTATCCCACATTCCTAAATTCTCACTTTCCTTGTCTCAGCTTCTTGGCTTCCCTTACATATAACCAAGATCTCACATATAAAAGAAAAATTTCCCAGTATCCTTTAATACCATTGTGGTCTCTCTTAGATGTTCTCCTATTCATTTATTTTATCTATAGTTTGTTTGCATATAATTGTTTGGCAATTACATCAACCATTAGACTATGAGCTCCATGAGATCTGGGATTATTCTGTGCCTTTTTTTATATTGCTAGTACTTTGCACAGTGCACGGTAGCTATTTAATAAATACTCACTGACTTGCCTTGAAACTGTATCATGAAAGGGTAAATGCCACAGATCTTCCATAGCTTAGGAAAATGACATCAATGCCAGCAATGACATATTAGATTTTATTTTTAAATTGTCAAGGGTCACCTGATGCTGTCATTTTAATTTAATTTTATTGTCCATTCATTAGTCAGCATCAGATCTCATCCATTAAGTAATTAGAATCCAATATAATCGGATGACATTCCATATGAATCAATTTGTAAGCTGTTTACTTCAAGATTCTAGTTCATATATTTTATTATTTTAGAGTTTATAATTTATATATATGTACATAATTTGTGTATATATATGTAGTTTATAATCTTAAAGATCATAGAACTACAAAATAGCAGCAGAAGTAGCTCATTAGCTACTCTTTTAGAAAGAGAGCTTTAAAAAATTAAATATAATTATGGTCTAAAAGCATACTGTTACCAGAAATAAATGGAAGAAAAAGAAAAATAATGAAGAATTCACTCCATTCTCCCTGGGAGAGAACAGAACAGTCTCCAACAGCTTGGGAAATTGTCTGCTTTGAGGGGTGAAACTAAGAGATGGAAGACAAAGGGAAAACAGAATTGACCAAATCTTAGACTTTATACTTGGCTTTCTTTTGGATAATATACCAACTCTGAATTCTGTTAAATTTTTTAAAAATGAAATTCACTCTCTTTCAGAAGCTGGTGAGTTAGGAGTAATTGAGAATAGGACCAGGGAAAAGGGGGAGATAATCTCCTAAACTGTCCATGATAGATTTTTTTCTTCAATCCTTTTCCCAAACTCATCAGGGGGCTCCCATAGGAGTTCTTTGCTCACAGATGTTTTCCCAAAAGTCACTTTCTCTAATTTTTCCCAGCTCACTGTATTATTTCATTTTGAACGAGCTCCCCTCTAGCCATCTGGCAAGTACACATTCCTTGTACTTGAAATTTTCAAGATCAAAATAACATAAATCATCTTATCACCAAATAACATCATGTTACATTTACAGCAGCACTTCATTTATCAATCAATCCATAAATATTTATTTAGCATCTACAAGGCACTGAGAAACACATAAAAATCATTTGATCATGAACTGAGAATAGGAAGGGACCTCAGAACTCATTTGGTCCACTCCTATCATTTTAGATAAGGAACTAAGGCCTTAATTTGTTAAGTGACTTGCTCAAGGTCTAATAGCTAAGTGGCAGAGCTGTAAATTGAACTCACATCCTTCAGATTAAAAATCAACTATCCTGATCATTTTACCATTCTGTTAGGATGATGTGGCATATATAAATTAAAAGATACAAATATATGCTACTTTGTCGGGGAAGAGGGGACTTTATATATATTTTATTTTCCACATAATTGATATTTATCTCCTTACTTAAGTACTTACAAATTTTTTAGTCAACTGAATTCTATATTTTTCTGGGCTGTCATATATTTCCTTTTTTTCTAAAACATACCACCTTTAATTTAATTTTATCTTCTTTGGATGAGGTAATGAATATCATTAGAAACATCAACTATTGCTGCCCTGAATAAGTGAATATAGACAATAGCAACATATCTAGTCTCACTAATAGCTTTCTACTCTTTTTTTGAGGAGAAAATTCTACTTTAGCATAAGGAATATATATGGTTTCTCCCAGTAAGAAATTGATTCAGTATGAAACCTAGAACCAATAGGTTTTAATGTATAGCTTTATAATTTCAGTCTATTTGCTTCATTGCAGTTTTATAACATTACAATTTATAATAACATCTGCATGGCCTATTTTAAATTTTGAATGACCCTTTTCTCAGATAAGAAGTTATTGTTATAAGCCAAGCAATTTAGGGTAGACCGATTAAGCAGGTATTCTGTGCTAAGCACTGGAGATACAAAAATAAGAAATCAAGAAAGTATCTACCCTCTAAGAGCTTACATTGCAGTGGAAGAAGAGAATACAGAGGGGAGTTAGAAAGTAGGGAGAGGGTAATGAGAGAGTCCAAAATTGCAGTTGTGGGGTCGGGGCGGGGATATCAAGATGATGGCAATATGATGGGGAGAAAAATAAGATGAAAGCTCATTTATCAGAGCCAGAGGATCCTGGGACAGAGAGTAAGTTTTTATTTGGAAGAGAGCAGAATAATGGCCATAGTTCAGACATCCTGGTGTCCAGATGTCCGGAGATTGTCCCCTTTTAACAGAGAAGGAAGCTAGGCTATAGGGATACAAAGTGACCTAACTAAGGCTACATAATTAAATAATGGGAGAATAAGAAACAGGACCCAGATTTCTTGATTGGCATCTTAGAGTATTTTTTTTCCCCATTATAATACAATGCCCCTTTTTATTACAAATGGAACTGGGAAAGAATCCAATATTCCATCTGAGTAGCCTAATTACTTAGGCTGAGACTATTAAAAACTTTTAGTCTATCTTTTTAATTCAAGAGCCTTGTAAATTGTTCACTAAGAGTTCCACAAAGTGCTACTCCAATGTCTTCCTGTGCCAGGAAATGCCTGACCTTGGGTTTTTGAAGGTTATATCACCAGAATAAAAGCTCTGGCTCATTCTGTCATATAAGGAGGACTTCGTATTTTGACATGAAAACAGACTGAATATACTTTTTAAGGGCAAATTGAAGTGAAATGTCACTACTGCTGCTGCAATTTACTAATATTACCAGCAGCAGGTATTCAATATGTTAAAGTTTGCAAAATACTTTATAAATATGAATTCATTGCATTGTCACATTATAGAGGGCCAGGAGGGAAGAGTCCATTTCAGGTTTTGAAACTTACAGTAACTTGGCTCACCAATTCCCCTTCCAATAAACAATAGCAGAGACAGACTTATTTAATACATCGATAAAGATCCTTGCCACTGGAGCAAAATGCAAACTCGGTTATATAATAGATCAAAGACACACCTTTGAACTTAGAAGAGGAAAAACAGTCCACAATGGAGACGAAAGGCACTCCTCTCCATTGGCACTTGGAGCTCTATCTCTGTGTCTCAGCACTGACCAATTTTCATGTCTGTCATGACTTTTAAGAAGTGTCCGGGATCTCAGTGGCCTTTCATATATAATGAGTCAAGCAAAATAAAATTGATGCTTATTATCTTGGAGTGATGAAATATATAAGGCAAGTAATCATGGGTGGTTCACAGCAGTTTCCAGACAGGGGATTATGGCAGCTGGCTATGATAGGAACGCTTGATAAAATTTTTTTTGAATTTTCATCTTCTCATTTCCATTTCTTCTTTAAAGACATAATATAAGAGGCAGCTAGGTGGTGCAGTGGATAGAGCACCAGCCCTGAAGTCAGGAGGACCTGAGTTCAAATCTGACCTTAGACACTTAACATTTCCTGGCTGAGACCCTGGGTAAGCCACTTAACCCCAATTGCCTCGAAGGGAAAAAAAAAAAAAAACATAAGCACCACCTTCTTCTATATAAACTATCTTCTTAATACCCTCAAGTGGTAAAGGAGATCCCTTAATTTTTCTAAGATATTTAAGTAGGTTGGATTAATTCCCCATTTATCCTATATTTAATCCAAATATTTTTGCACATTGCATATTGTTTCCCCTATTAGAATGTTGAAGTGTGAGAGAGTTATGGTTCATAGTTAATCTGAAAGAATTAAAAAAAGATTCTCTTATAGTCATAAAAAATTTATGTCATAGCTGATGGACTAGTCTCTAAGAGAATCTAACAATTAGAAAGCGTTTGGGGAGAGTTTTATGAAATTTGTGGCTTATAAGAAATATAAAGTAGATCATAATTTAGAGGAGACAAGAGTTTTTACAGAAAGAGAAATGTTAGGATGGGATTTCATAGGAGACAAATAAACAACAGATAAGCACATTCTCCACATTCCTTAGCTAGAGATGTAGTTTTGAGTAGACCATAAGACTCTGACCCATCCTTGAGATCAGGAATTGTTTAATTTTTCTTTGTTTGTTTTTTTATCTCCAGTACCTAGTGCTAGGCCTACCATAAATAGTTAAAAAATGACACTTTATTGATATATGCAATTCAAGAAACAAAGAATAATACAAATGGCTTTTAGATTTTCAGCTCTGTAGGGACAGTGATACTCCAACAGAAAAAGGAACAGGGAAATACTAAGAATGAAACATTTTTATATCATCTACACCTGTTAATTTATATGTGAGATTTTTTCCCAGTTACCAGCTATTGGACACACCCTGAAAGAACTGAATTTTATCAATGTTGACAGAAAGAAAGAACTGAGTTTTCAGACTAAATGGAAGGAAAGCCCATAGATTCTATGTGGCAAAGCAATTATAAAGGAGGAAGAAAAGTTGTTTTCATCATGTACTCAAAGGCATCAAGAAGTATCATTTTATGGGAAACTGGGTAATCTCATATTGCAATGCTTATGATAAGCATTTGAAATAGTGCACCATGAAAATAGGTCAAAATGATGAACTAATATTTGCTATAGATAGAAAAATTCAAGAAACTTTATAAAGTGTTCCAAATGAAACCAATATATATGGTACTTTGTGTTCCAGAAAAGGGAAAATTCATTCTGGAATGATAGATTAGGCATTCAACTAAGGTGGAATAATTAGGCTGCGGAAGCAAACTGGTGAGCCATTCCCAGACCACCAAAAGTCTGAATATTTATTTAAAATTTATCTGCCTTCTGAGGCAGGTTGATGTGCTGGTGATTCAAAAGAGAGGAGTTGACAATCAATGTGGAAAGGCTAAAGCTGATTATCCAGCCACTAGTATATCAGTACATTTCCTCAGAGTTCTCTCATCCACAGCCCACTCAACCACCAACAAGAACCTGTTAGCTAGCATCCCGTGGTATCACTTGGGTCAGCTGTGTGTATGACTCATTTAGCCTTTGATGTCCAGTGTTCTTATAACAGTGAATGACATTGGTGGGAGTCCAGCAGAATGGTCATAGTCACAAATACTTTGAAGATAAGTTCAAAGTGATTGCCAAATGGGAAGAACTTGTATGCTAAGGGGATCAAGGCATAGAGGGATTTGGAAGTGGGAATTAGGCTTGGATAAGGAGAATTTGGAACTTGAAGGGTTTAGAAGACTAAAAGTTTAATTGCTGAATCAATTGCTTTATCCAAGTTGTTGATTTATGTATTTCTATCTTGCAAGAAAACAGTCAATGCTATTGCCTTTGAGGAAAGATTGAATCATTTAGTACTGGCAGGTTCAAATAGGATTAACCACACTTCCACAATCTAAAGCTTCAATACCTGAATGAGTCTTTAAGGAAGCAGGGCATCTGTAGCCACCACTCTTGCGAACAACTCAGACTGCCTGTCAGCACTGTGGCAGCTTTGCAAATGGAAAATTATGGGGACTTTTTGACCTATGTTCTCTGTCTTTATCTAAATGCTTTATTCAATACTTTATCTAAAACCCAACTAAAATACAGAGTCCCAGCAATGTCACCCATTGTTATAAGAATTCTATCCATCAAAGATTAATGTAAATCAGTTACCAGAGAGGAAAAAAGAGGAAACGGTGTAAAAACTGCCTTAGCAAACATTTTACTTACTTTGAAATGGAGGATACAGCAGCCAACAGAAGCACTACTTTAGAACATAAAATCATTTGTAAGATCTTAACGAAAAGGATCATGGAAGATTACGAGAACTATCTTCTCATAAAATAGTAGGGGAAGGAAAAAACAGGTTTAAAGGAAGCTTGGCAAGAGGCACAGTTTATAGCACAGTCATCCCATTTAAGGATATATGTATTTTTATTATTTTTTTTTACAAGCAACCTCAGGGAATTATGGGCGGATACCGGGCAACAATCCTGGAAACAGAGCCTGAGTTCTCCCTTGTCCAAAAAGAACCAGAACCCAGCTTTAGTACAGCAGAAAGAGTAGTTCTTCAGAACTCTAGGAGATATTTCGAGTCCAGTCCTAGCACAGCACATAGAGTAGCCCTAGGGAGTTCTAGGAAGTGTTCGTAGAGTTGTGTTATCCAGGTTGGGAGAGAAGATCCCTAGGTCAAATCCACCCCAAGGAATCCCAGAAGTCTGTGGTCAGAACCCAGGATGGGAGTAGCCTCTAAATCCAATAAAAGGAGGAAAACACCCCCATGAAAGTCCCAGAGCCCTCTGAAAGGGAGTTGCCCTTTAGATCCCAGCACCAGAGCAGTCCTAGAATCTCTTGTAGGAAGCAGCTCTTTGGTTCACTGTACTTAGGACCAGAGAAACGGCACCAATGGGCCTTTTAGTTGCAGAGTTTGGCCAAAACGCAAATCACTCAAAGAGCAAACAACAACAACAAACTCGTAACACTATGAAAAAATACCTTTGTTTGAGAGACAGGTAGGAAGTAAATAATGAAGATAGTAATCCCACAGCAACTCTAGAAAAAAAGTAAGAGTCTTCTGGTTGCAGGGACTGTAGGAATACACAGAGAAAATGAAATAAGGGATACCAAAAGGAAAAGAGAAGGAAGAAACAATGGCAATGTAAACTGATACCTTATGATAAATGATGGGAAATCTCATTCAGGAACTGAATATCCTGAAAATTATAGTGACTCAGACAAAACTCAGTAAGAGAACAAGAAATATTAAAACAAAATCAGAAGAAAAAATAGGAATATAGTATTCAAGACAACTGGCCTGGAAAATAGTTCAAGGAGAGGCAATCTAAGGATTATCTTAGTTACATAGTATAAAAACTATGGGGGAGGGTCAGAGTCTAGAAATCATATTTTTAAAAATTATTTGTCCATAAATCTTAGGATTATGGGGAACCAAAAGACAAAAGTAAAGATTTAACAGCTGTCACTCAAAGGAGTGAAAAATTTGGAATATGATACTATAAAAAAAGAGATAACCAAGGATTATCTATTTTGCAAAACTAAATACACTACAAGGGAAAATGAAATATTAATGAAATAGAGGACTTTCAAAATTTTCAAAAATTCCTCATGAAAAGATCAGAACTGAGTAGATTTTTACAATAAAAATGCATGTGTCAAGAGAAACACAAAAAGGTACACAAATTTATATATTTGAAAGGGAATATGTAGCAATGAATTCTTTACTTTTTAATCTAGGTAAAAGGAAAAATGTCTTCTCAAAATCTTCGTATCTCTAAGGGCCATTAAAAAATGTTAAAATGGGGGCAGTAGGTGGCATAGTGGATAGAGTGAATTCAATCTGGTTTTAGACACTTAATACTACCTACCTGTGTGACTCTGGGCAATTAACTCCAATTACCTCAGCCAAAAAAAAAAAAGTTAAAATGACGAGGAATCTGTAGGGAAGAAGTTTGTTCTATTTTAATGTCTTAGGAGAAAACAAAAGTGGAAGGGTTAGAAGACTGTATTGGGAAAGAAAACTAAAGGAGGATGAAAATAATTATCACATAATAGAGACATAAAATTACATATCAAACTCACTCTTTTCTACTCTTTCTAATTTTTAATTTGGAGGAGGTTGAGCAAAATATAATAAGATAAGGCTAAGGGAAATATATGATTAAAAGTCATAATTATAACTTTGAATGAGTTGTATGCACCCATAAAATGGAAGAGAATAACAGGCTGGATTAAAAAACAATATATAGTATACAGGAAATATACTTGAAACACAAATATTCAGAGTAAAAAAAATGAGGAGATGGAGAAAAAAAATCATGATGTTTCATGTAATTAAAAAAAAAAAAACAGGAGTAGCAGTCATAATTTCGGATAAGGCTATAGTAAATAGAAAGATAAAAAGAGATAAACAAGAAAATTATATTTAATGGAACAACAGACAGATCACTCTCAATACTTAATATGTATAAATCTAATGACATTATGTCTACATAATTAATTGAAAATTAAATTGAATTAGAGGGAGCAATAGGTAGTAAAAATATAGTAGTAGGAAACCTTCATATACTTCTTTCAGACTTAGATAAAAGTAGTCAAAGGATAATTAAGAAGGAAGTTTCTAAAAATAGAAATTATAGATCTCTGTTGCCTATTGAATGAAAATAGACATGAATTTGCATGTTTGGTATTTCTACAAAAATTAATCATATTGGGGCATAAAAAGTTCATCAAAAATTTAGAAAGGCTAAAACACTAAGTGAATAATTTACTAATCATAATTCAATAAAATTAAATTCAGTAAATGTCCTTAAAGAATTAAAAACCAATTAGATACTAAATAACATAATTCTAAGGAATTAATAAACCAAAGAACAAATCATAGAAATAATAAAAAAGTTTCAAATAAAGAAAATGACAATTATGAAATAACACACTGAAATGGATAGAATGTAATTAAAATAGTTCTAAGAAGAAAATGTACATTTTTAAGCTCTTTAATAAACAAAAGAACACCAAATTAATGAATTAGGTATACAATTTAAAAACCTGAATAGCTATCAAAAAAAAATTTGAAGAAACAAGAAAATAGAAATTATGAATATTAAGGAAGAGATTAATAAAATTAAAAGCAACAAGGCCATTAAATTCATAAAAAATGAGATTTTGTGGGAATAAAAATAAGAAAATAGTTAAAGTTAGATAATGTTTTTAAAAGAGAAGAAAAGTATATGGTAGTTTTTTTTAAAATTAAAAGTAGAAAGAACTCAATAATTGCAGAGGAAACAAAAGCAATTAGAAACTACTTTTTTCAATTTCATGCTATCAAAGTTTATAAGTAAAAGGAAATAGCTGAATACTTACAATATTTACTGAAAATACTGAATTCTTACAATAATATAAAATATCAGAATTAAGAAAAGAATAAAAAAGATTAAGTAAACATTTGAATGTATATGTATATGAATAACATATATATGTACATATATATCTATATTTATCTATATATATATGAAATGAATAAACCATAAATGAATTTACAAAGTGAGGGGGAGGAGATAAAACCTAGGACCAGAGGTATTTACAAATGAAATCTGTAAAACATTCAAAAGATTAATACCAATACTACAGAATTTTTTCCCAATAATGATAAGAGAAACTTTTAATATCTTTTTCAATGATGGAGTCTTGATAATTAAAATGGAAAGAGACAAATGAGAAAAAGAAAATTGGGTAACATGTTTAATGAACATGTCCATAAAATTTAAATAAATTGTACCTTAATATTATTATGCTTAAATATTTGTAAGAAGGCTACAACATATTATAAGATATAATATAAGAAAGTATATATAAATATATATAGATAGATAGATAGATATCTGTGTGTGTACACATATATGTATATATATTCAAAATAAGGAAAAATATAAGAAAGATTATAAATATAAAGGCTATACAACTAATATAAATAATAAAAATTATCGATATATCTTGAACAAGCTTTTGCAAAATGAAATATTCACTTTGCTTAAAAGCTCCTGAAGTGAGGAATAAATGGACAGCTTAATATACTAACTTGTATTTGTCTAAACTTATTAAGTCTAAACATTTATTAAGTGCTTACTATGTGTGTAGTACTGTGCTTCATTCTGAGAATATACAGAAAGGCAAAAGCAATCCTTTCCCAGAAGGATCTTATAATCTAATGGGAAAGATCACATGTAACCAACCATGTAAAAACAAAATACACACAGGATATATTGAAGACAAAAGTAAACATTATATGTAAAGGAAAATTCTGTATAATGGAGGTCTTGCCATTAAGACAAGAAGTAAAGTAAATAAGCCCATGATCACCAATGTTATTTAAGAAAGTGATAAAAATGCTAGCTACAACATTAAAAAGAAAAAAAAGAAAAATTGAGAGAATAAGCACAGGCCAAAAAAAAAAAAAAAAAAGAAATTATATCTTTTTTTGAAGATAGATGGAGAAGTATAGAGTTAATTAAATTTATTTAAAATAATAATTTCAGATAAAATAAACTTCCCATTTTAAAATATCAAAACCTATAGAAGACTGCAGATAGTGGGGAAACTCTGGGTAAGGTATATGACCCTTCAGCCTGGAGGGAACCTGTTAACAATGTCTGGTTTGGTTCCCCATCTCCCTTTGGTGCTCTCACCCTTCCTGAGAAGTCAGGGAGGATGTGACCACCTGTGCTTTACTGGAAGCAACAGATACTTACCATAAGAAGAATTTACATATCAATAGCAGGGTGCTTATCATTAACACAAACGCTGTGATAATGTAATATTACCATAGTTAGTACTTGTGCAGTGTGCTATGGGGATGGGGTGATGTAATGGTTCTATAGTTGGCACACACTCAGTGTGCTGTGGTGATGTAATTGTACTAAGGTATTTAAGGACTGAGAGGACTTGAAATAAAGGGACTCCATCTTTGACCAGCCTCATGAGTCTCCTGCCTCCAGTAAGACCAAGTACTCAGACTGGTCCTAGGATCCTCCAGAGAGCTAATGCAGATGATATATTTTGGCAACCCAGCATGGGGACTTTAGAAAGCATAGTACATTTTGGCACCCCAATTTGGGGGCTCTACAAAGCACATTACAAAAACCCAGGAGAAGCTAGAAAGAGAAAAGCCATTCAAAATAACCTTAGAAACAATAAAATATTTGGAAGTGTATCTACCAAGATTTACCAAAGCAAAATATAAAGTATGAACTAAACTATAACTATAAAACACTCTTTGAAGAAGTAAAAACAGACCAAATTGCTCACTAATATAATAAAAATGATAATAATATCTAAATTAGCTTAATCATTCAGGGATAGATAAACTTCAAATAATTTTTATAGAGCTAGAAAATAAAATAACAAAATTCATATGGAAAAACAAAAGATTAAGGATTGCAAGGGAAATGATGAATAAAATGGGAAAGAATGGCACTATCAATTTCAGACTTCAAACATTACAATGCCTCAAACATTTGATTTGGTACTGGCCATCTCATCCCTATCAGAATTGCCTAACATGACAAAAAAGAAAAATGATAAATATGGTAGGAAATGTGGAAAAACGGATATGCTAAATGCACTTTTGGGATTTGTGAACTAGTCCAACCATTCTAGAGAACAATTTGAAACTGTGCTTACTCTCTGATCCAGCAATACCACATCTAGGCTTGCATTCCAAAGAAGTCTAAGAAAAAGGAAAAGGACCTACATGTTAAAATATTTATAGGAGCTCTTTTTATGGTGGCAAAGAATTAGAAATTGAGTAGGTGCACATTAATTGGGGAAAGGCAGAATAAGTTGTTTGTGATTGTGGTGGAGAACTATTGTGTGGTGAGAAATAAGTGAGCAGCGTAGTTACAGAGAAACCTGGGAACTAATGCAAAGTAAAATGAATAAAATCAGGAGAATATTGTACAAAGGTATAACAATATTGTAAGGGTGATCAATTGTAAAAGATTTAGGAATGATTCAGGACAATTCCAAAGCACTCATGTTGAAAAATGCTGTTCCAGAGAGAGCACAGATGAATTCTGAGTGCAGATTGAAACTTTTTTTTTTTTACTTTATGTTTCTTGTTATTTATTTTTGAGTCTTGGCTAACATAGAAATGTGTTTTGAATTAAAGCTAGATTTGGTACTGATTAAAAAAAGAGGTTAATCAATGGAACAAATTAGATACACAACATATGGAAGTAATACAGTATTTAAGTTTTTAATATATTTGAAGGTCAGAATTATTGGAGAAAGGAATATATTTTCAACAAAAACTGTTGGGAAGATTGTATAGCACTCACAGAAATTAAGTTTAAAACAATAGTTCATGCTATACAATAAGATAAGTTTTAAATATATATATGTATATATCACAAATATAAAAGATCATATCATAAATTAGAGGAGCAAGGAAGAAATTGCCTATTAGGGGAAGAGTTCATGACTAAACAATTTATAAAAAAGACCATACAAGATAATATGAATGATTTTGATTATATAATTAAAAATTTTGTACAAGCAAATTTACTGTTGTAAAAATTAAAAAGAAAACAAGTAACAGGAAGGTGGGGGAGACCTTTGCAATATTTCTCCGATAAAGATTTTATAGACAAGTTAAAACATATAATCCAAGATTCAAATTTGTAAGACTGTGAGTCCAATAGATAAATATCAAAGGATATGTGTAACCAGAAAGTTTTCAAAGGAAGAAATCCCAACTATGAGCAATCTTATGAAAAAAAATGCTTTAAATCACTAATAATTAGATAAATTCAAAGCAAATTTGAGTTTCTATCTCATATTTATCAGACTGAAAAAGATGACAAATGAGAAACATAGAGACAAAGAAAGAGAGAGATAGAGATAAAAACAGAGAGAGAGAGAGAGAGAGAGAGAGAAAGAGAGAGAGAGAGAGAGAGAGAGAGAAAGAGAGAGAGAGAGAGAGAGAGAGAGAGAGAGAGAGATTGAAGGGATGTCTTATTGTTTTTTCATCCTAGCCTACTTTGCTATGAACTCATTTTATTCTTCTGAGTAGAAAAAGCAAATATAGACTATGAGCTATTGTTTTGAATAGATGTGAATTCAGAGCACCTTGATTTGGGGTTAGCCTTACCTAGGGAATATCCTGTGGAAGCTGGCAGGAGGAGAGTCTATCCCTAGATGCCACATAAGCAAAGAATTATGAAAAAAAAGTGGTGTAAAGGATGTCTTTGAAAATATATGAGAGAAAGGATGGACTAGCCTCATGGAGAAAAATCAAGAAATAACCAAATGGAAGTCAATATGCTCAACAGGTATCCTGGTGACGTCAAGAGAAAGCAAAGAGAATATAAATCCCTTGGGCAGATTATTTGTGGCAAACAATCAGGTGACATAGATGGGGCAGGCATGAATGAGTTGAATTATTGGAGGAAATACAATGAAGAGATGAACTATCTGAACATTTTACATTTTTGAGTCTAACTTATTTAGTCAAGAACTTTGTACAGTGTCCACTAAGGGTTTTGTGAAACCTTAAACAAAGTGCTGTTTGTACAAATGTCACTTTGAAAGAACATGGGAAGCAGACTTAGTTTAAAATTATGTTTTAAATTGCCTTTGGGAAGGATCTACTATGAACGTGTGTTTAACTTTTTTGTTTATCTACATAAAAACAAACTCAGATTTGTCTAAAATGTAGATTTAAGTTTAGTATAGCCATGGGCAAAACTAGTTAAATAATGTTCACATTTAGTGAAATGGTTTTGTTACTTGAAATATCCCAAATAACAACTTAATGGGTATGCCAAAGCTAAAGATATATATTTTAAAGTGTTTTTCCACATAAATCTGTTTCTCTAAAACAGTGATCCACTGTAGCCCTTATAGTTTTCTTAGAAAAAAAATTAGTCTGGAAAAGAGAAGACTTAAGGGGAACTTTCTGGCTTTCTTTTAATAAACTGAAGGTTTCTCATGGAGAAGAATTGAAATTATTTTTACTTATGTGAGATTCAGTCACACTTTTCCTAGACTCACCCTCCCCAATTTCTACCAAAGTTGGGAGAGGTATAATGAATCCCATGGTCTTTAGAAATACTCCAACTTGAAGGGACTCTGATTCCATGGGGGATGTACTTTGTGTGCCCTTAAATGACTAGGAGGTATTCAGGATAGCTAGAAGGGAGGCAAGAGGCCAATCAGATGCCATAAATAGTTTTATTGCTTTTCTGGGAAAAGTAATTCTTCTTTTAGTGAGATGGGAGTCCTATCATACTCAATATTATAACATTTAAAAGATAGGGTGGTCACTGTCTTGGGTACTTATCCTGAGTTGTGTAATAAGTTAATAAACATTTATTAAGCTCTTAAAATGTGCCAGGCACTATGCTTTTTATCACAAACCTAATGGAACAGAGTAAAATAGAGATAGAGAAGGAGAGAGGGTGGCAATGGGAGGAAGAAGAGAGAGAGAGCACACATTTTAATTGTGAAAATAGTCTTTTAAGAAAAGAAAACAAAACAATAAAAAAATTAATATATTTCCTCAGAATGATAAAGGAATTTCCCATCTATTATGTCACTTAGTCCTAGTAAGATAGCACCCACAAGTTATTAATTCTGTTTACTTCCTATATGATAGAAAACATTTACATCCAGCTCTTTTTCACACACAAATGCAATAGTAATATATTTTGTTCAGCTGTTGCTTGCACCATTCAGAAAATAAGTTTATTTTACATATATTTTAAATATTTCATGAACTCAGGATCTTTTTAGCTTTGGCATACTTTGATAGAATCTAGTCAGAAACTTACATTCATACAGATTTATCTTTAGGAAATTTTAGTATAAAGAAAAAAGGAGACAGAGAGGGAATGAAGGAGAAGAACACATAGAACATTTTATGTGTAAATACACAAATTCTTTAGAATTTCAACTCCTAATTTAACAATCCATGATAAAGGATATCTGGAGAAACTTCACCACAGCAAACAATGTATATCTATTATTACTCTCAAATTCCAATTTTTCCAATTATGACTGATTTTTTATTCTTATTATATAAGAGAATTCTTATTGTTAATTATGAATTTAGTCTCTTATTCATTGCTTCAAATTTCAGACAAGTTTTTTTTCTCTCCTTATTGTGTCTTTCACCCTTTTTAATTACCTATTTCTTTAGATTCAGGGAAAAAAGAAAATGTCCTCGAAATAAAATTAAATAACTATGTTCAAATCACACTCTGATCCCAATTACATAGTTTCGAAGTTTCTTCTTTAGGAGTTATATTTCCTTAGTTTTACTTAAGGTCCAATCTTGATTATTACAATTACACAGGAAGCTATTTTTAAAAATTTTTTCTTTCCATGGGCACTGTTGTTGTCATTATGTGTATATGTGTAATAATTATCTTGGTTCTTTTTACTTTCCTTGACATCAGTTAGCACGTCATACATTATGTCTCTGACTTACTAAGTTTTGTTATTTCTTTCAGTTTCATAATTTTCCATTATATTAATAGATCATAATTTGATTAGCCAGTTTGCTGTAATTACTATTTTTTTTATTAACTCCATTTTTTTTATTATAACTTTTTATTGACAAAACATATGCGTGGGTAATTTTTTGCAACATTATCCCTTGCACTCACTTCTGTTCCGACTTTTCCCTTCTCTCCCTCCACCCCTTCCCCTAGATGGCAGGCAGTCTTATACATGTTAAATATGTTATAATATATCCTAGATACAATATATGTGTGCAGAACCAATCAATTCTCTTGTATAAGAAGAATTGGATTCAGAAGGTAAAAATAACCTCGGAAGAAAAACAAAAATGCAAGTAGTTCACATTCATTTCCCAGTGTTCTTTCTCTGGGTATAGCTGCTTCTGTCCATTGTTGATCAATTGGAACCGAATTAGATCTTCTCTTTGTCAAAGAGATCCACTTCCATCAGAATACATCCTCATACAGCATCGTTGCTGAGGTATATAATGATCTTCTGGTTCTGCTAATTTCACTCAGCATCAGTTCATATAAGTCTCTCCAAGCCTGTCTGTATTCATCCTGCTGGTCATTTCTTACAGAAAAATAATATTCCATAACATTCATATACCACAATTTACCCAACCATTCTCCAATTGATTTTTCAGTTTCTAGCCACTACAAACAGGGCTGCCACAAACATTTTGGCACATACAGGTCCCTTTCCCTTCTTTAGTATCTCTTTGAGATATAAGCCCAGTAGTAGCACTGCTGGATCAAAGGGTATGCACTGTTTGATATCTTTTTGGGCATGATTCCAGATTGCTCTCCAGAATGGTTGGATCCATTCACAACTCCACCAACAATGCATCAGTGTCCCAGTTTTTCCGCATCCCCTCCAACAGTCATCATTATTTGGAACATGATACTCTTTCATGAGTAGAAATAGTTTCAATTTCATCATCTGAAAATTGTCTGTTCATATCTTTTGACCATTTATCAATTGGAGAATGGTTTGATTTCTTATAAATTAGAGTCAATTCTCTATATATGTTGGAAATGAAGCCTTTATCAGAACCTTTAACTGTAAAAATGTTTTCCCAGTTTGTTGCTTCCATTCTAATCTTGTTTGCATTAGTTTTGTTTGCACAAAAGCTTTTTAATTTGATATAATCAAAATTTTCTATTTTGTGATCAATAATGATCTCTAGTTCTTCTTTGGTCACAAATTCCTTCTTCCTCCACAAATATGAGAGGTAAACTATCCTATGTTCCTCTAATTTATGTATAATCTCATTCTTTATGACTAAATCATGGACCCATTTTGATCTTATTTTGGTGTATGGTGTTAAGTGTGGGTCCATGCCTAATTTCAGCCAAACTAATTTCCTGTTTTCCCAGAAGTTTTTGTCAAATAGTGAATTCTTATCCCCAAAGTTGGGATCTTTGGGTTTGTCAAACACTAGATTTCTATAGTTACTGACTTTCTCCAATTCTACCTCTAAGATCAGGGATTCATAAAGGCACTATTTGTTCCTCATTTCTTTGCTAACTTCTCTTAGAAGTCAGCCCTCCACTTAATAGCATAATAATACAATTTTTATCTCTTGATTTGGAGATGGTCTAAGCCTACAAATTTTTTTGAGGCACATTGCAACACCAGTCCAGGATCCCAATGTTTTTGGGGTTCAGTTTCTAAAACCTAACACTATTACCTCTTATTTCTCTAATAGATTGTCCTTGACACTCACACCACCTCTTATCTATAATTCCTTCCCTGATGCTAATAAATATGCCCAGTTCCTTAAAAAATACTCATTAGAATCTAGCATTCCCTGGAGCTACCATGTTATACTTCTCCTTCCTTTCACATTCAGATTTGTAGAAAAAGTTGACAACTTTTGTTGCTTCTTATTTCACTCCTCAAATCTTTGAAATGTGGTTTCTGATCTCAACAAGGAATTGCAGCTATTTTCTCCAGTGTTAAATGATTATTGAATTATTTTTTCCCTCAATTATCATTCTTCCTGACATCTCTATAGCATTTGGCAGTTGATCTCTCCTTATTCAATTATGACAATCTAAAAAAGAGGTATAAGGATAATTCCAGTCCTTAATATATTTACAATCCAACTGGTTCACTACAATATAATAACAACAAAAGTAACATATTATAAATGCAGTGAATCATAAAAAGAAACAAGGCTCAAGAAAGTTCAAAGAATTGAGAGATCACTATGGGCTGAGAAAGTTGGGAGAGACTTCTGGAAAAGGAAAAACTTAATTTGAAGACTGAGGAAAGAATAAGACTTAGACAAAGACTTCACAGGGTGTGAAAGGAAGAGAGAAAATTCTAAAAAGAAAGAGCATTATTTGCTTAGATTATATTTCAGGAAATAAGGAGCAGACCAGTTTGGCTAGAGCAAAAGCAGAATCAAACATCATAAGGGTGGAAACCTCTTTTGGGATATGATAGTAGAAGACCTTAAATGCCAGACCACAAAGATTAATATATTTCTATATTATATAGAACTTTTTTTTCAATGTTGTCAATCACTGAGCATGTATTAATTTACTATGTGCCAGGCACTGTATTAAATGCTGGGTATACAAAGAAAGGTAAAAGTCAGTTTCTGATGGCAGAGAAGGTTAGAAAAGTCCAAGCTCTCCAGATCTTCTCCACAAATAAGAAAAAAATAGTAATTCAGGGTGAACATCAAGTGATAAAAATAAATTAGAATTGAGGCAGAACAGTGCTCTTCCCAGGACAATCAGAGAAGATCCAAATAAAGTTACTAGGAAGTATATTTGACTCTTGTGAAATGTAAATACCTCCAGGCTGGCTCCACTTAAATAACAAGCAGCTAACCCTGGCACTAACTGGCCCCAGCCACAAGAATTTTCATTTTCTAGACAGTGCAGGGAGTCAGGCATCTGAGTTGGGAAAGATTGAGGGAACCAGTAAGGCACACTAAACCTAGCTGTGCTGCTGAGACATAACCTGGGAGAGAAAGAAACAGCACATGCTTGTTGACAGCAGAAGCAATGGGACAGCGATACCACTGACTGTGAGCACTTGAAGGAGAATGGAGTTTTTGGTTTTGGTTCCAGGCAACAGGGGAACCTGTTATTAATACAATATTATTAATAATAATCGTTATATTAATTTATAATTATTAACAATTATATTATTATATTATTTATTAATAATTATTATTACATTAATATTAATTAATATTAATTAGCTACTATTAATGTATTAATAAGCTACTATTAGAAAAAATGAGCAGGCAGAAGAGAAAGAATCTAACCATGGAAAATTATTCCCAACCATGGGAATAAAGAAGACTGGGGTTTCTTCAGAGGAGGACACTGAAGCAAAAAAAAGTCTCTCCTACCCTAAAAGAATAATGTCAAATGGTCACTTAACTAAAAAGAATTCATAGAACTCAAAAAAGATTTTAAAAATCAAAGGAGAGAGATTAAGGAAAAATTAAAAAAAAAACCAACCCAAGAAAAACAAGATTATGAAAAAAAAAGTCAAGCAACTAGAAAAGAAAATCTAGAATCTTTTTTTAACTTTAAAATATTTTGTTTTTCTAAATACCAGCAAAGAGTTTTCAACATTCACCTTTGCAAAGCCTTGAGTTTCAAACTTTTTCTTTTTTCTTCTCTTATCTCCCCTCTTCCCAAGTCAGCAAGCAATCTAATATAGGTTAAACATGTGCAGTTCTTGCTACACAAGAAAAATCAGATCAAGAAGGAAAAAAAATGAGAAAGAAAAAAGAAGAAAACAAATAACAGCCACAAAAAGTGAAAATATTATGCTTTGCTATACATTCAGTCTCTATAGTTCTCTCTCTGGATGTGGGTGGCATTTTACATCACAAGTCTATTGGAATTGTCTTGAATCATCTCATTGTTGAAAAGAGCCAAGTCTATTATAGTTGATTATTACATAATCTTGTTAGTATATACAATGTTCTCCTGATTCTCCTCATTTCATTCAGCATCAGTTCATATAATTCTTTCTATGCTTTTCTGAAATCAACATGCTTGTCATTTCTTATAGAACAATAACATTTCATTACATTTATATACCATTATGCAACTGTTCCCCAATTGATGGATAGCCACTCAATCCCTAGTTCCTTGCCAGTATAAAAAGGGATGCTACAAACATTTTTGCACATGTGGGTCCTTTCCTCTGCTTTATGGAGATCCAGAATCTTAAGGAAGAAAATAACTCCTTGAAAACTAGAATTGGGTAAGGGAAAGCCAGCAAAATTATAAAAGGCCATGAAATAAAAAAATATATATACAGAATGAAAGAAAAGAGAGTGTGAAACATCTACTAAGAAAAAATATCTAGCCTGGAGAACAGATTAAGAAGAGAAAACAAGAATAATAGGATTATCTGAAAGCTATGATCAAAAAAATAAAAAGAAACTTGATATAATAATATAAGAAAGAACTAAAGAAAATTGTCCTGAAGTGTTAGAACAAGAGGGCAAAATAGAAATAAAAAAAATCTACCAGTCACCACCTGAAAGAGGAAAACCTACAAGAACATTATAACCAAATTCTAAAACCTTCCAGTCAAGGAGAAATCTATTTTGAATAATAAAAATAATCAAATATGGCAGAGCCACAATTAGAATCACACAAGACCTAGCAGTGGTTACATCAAAAGACTGTAGGTCTTAGAACTCCATAAATAGATGAGCAAAAGAACTTGGGATGATTCTAAAAATATTATAACTGAAAAAGTTAAGCATAATCCTGAGCAAAAAAAATGGATATTCATTAAGTTACCAAACTTTCTGTATTTTGTTGCAAAAAGATCTGAACTTGATAAAAAATTTGAAATACAAGAGAAATATAAAATAAATGTCAAAGACAGTTCCTGTTCTCAAGGATTATAGTCTAATGGGGGGAAAGATAACATGGAAGGCATTGTAAAACTGCTGAAGGCTTATGAACCACAATATTTAGTGGTGAAAAGTTATATTTTAAAAATATTAATCTGACTGAAATGTAGGATCTCTGTTTGGACCAGAAACCCTGAGACCCTCCCAGGCGTCCCCTGAGACTCCTCCCCCTCCCCAGATTGATCTTTTTTTTTTCCTGAGTAGGTAAAAGACACCATTCTTTGCCTCATTTCTTACCTAACTTTCATCGTTGATTGGGCATTGCCTCAGTCAAATTGAAACCTGTTAAGGACCTTCTCTCAAAAGGCCCCTGTATTCAGGGCCAAGTCCAGTCATCCTGATCTGTATCTGCTCTACATGGCTCTGGAGGAGAAAGTGACTTTACTTGGCCCTCCCTCACTTAAATCCAACTCGTCACATGTCATGGCATCACCTCTCTAATGTTATAGTCATCTTCAGGAATGTAGGACAAATAACAACCATGTACCAAGCATCTAGATAGGATAAAAATACTCGTATTTTCTCTACTTCCAGCCAAGATGTCGGAGAGTGTGTAAGCTCCACATTTTTTCTCAGAATCCATTTCATGACAAGCCTCTGAATTAATGCTTGACTGAAAAAACCCCCACAAATAGTTACCAAGAGAAGACATCCTTGAGATTTGCCAGGAAAGGTCTGTTTTTGCTCGAGGGCAAGGACGGTTTTAGATTGGATGCAGGCTGAAGGCAGGCAGTGGCAGCAAGAGCATGGGAGCAGTTCACAGCTGAGCAGACCAGAGGGGTGGGGTGTGATCTCCACCGTCTCTGCCGAGAGAGCTTGGCTACAGGATTGGATACTTTGCCCTGGCAGCAAGTCAGTAGCCCATCAGAAAAGCTAAAAACATTAAGGGGTGGAGGGGGTGGCGAAGAATACAACCCCAAATAGCTGGAGTCTCTCGGGACCTGGCCACCTCTCCCCCACAGTGTCTCAGCATGCTCTCGGAGTCTCAGAATGCAGGAGCAGCACAGTCCTGCTAGTGCCCCGCTGCTGCCCCCGCAGTCTGTAGAGGAAGCTTGGTAACACCACCCAGCCCCTCCCCCAAAAAAAGCAGACTCCATTTAGGGTTTTTTTCTTTTTTTTTTGCTAGTTTGTCTTTGATTTTTCTCTGACAAAATGAGCAAAAATTGAAAAGGACCTTAACCCTTGACAGCTTCTATATGGATAGAGAGCAGACTCTAAATCCTGAGGAGACTAAAAACAGACTGTCTCCAGGTGAACCCTCAAAGGAGGAGATCATCTGCTCCTCAGCACACATGAACCTCATAGAAGAAATTAAAAAGGCTCTCACAAGGGAGCTAGAAGAAAAATGGGAAAAGGAGAGGGAGGCTTGGCAAGAGAGTTTGGAGAAGTCATCCCACTCATTTAAAGACAGAGTGGATAAAGAAATAAAATCCTTGAAAAATAGGATTAGTGAACTGGAAACAGAAAATAGCTCTCTAAAAAACAAAATTGGTGAAATGGAAAAAAATTCCATAGAACAAAAGAATTAAATTGGACAATTAGAAAAAGATATTAAAAAAGTGAATGAAGAAAATACTTCATGGAAAATCAGAATTGAACAAATGGAATTGAATGACTCGAGGAGACAAGAAGAATCAGTCAAGCAAAACCAAAAAAATCAAACAATGGAAAAAAATGTGAAATACCTTCTTGGGAAAACAACAAACCTGGAAAACAGATCCAGGAGAGACAATCTGAGAATCATTGAACTCCCAGAAAAGCATGATGAAAAAAAGAGCCTGGACACTATTTTCCAGGAAATTATCAAAGAGAACTGCCCAGAAGTCATAGAAACAGTGGGTAAAATAGACATTGAAAGAATTCACCGATCACCTACTGAAAGGGATCCTAAAATCAAAACATCAAGAAATATAGTGGCCAAATGCCAGAACCCTCAGATGAAGGAAAAAATACTGCAAGCGGCTAGAAAAACCCAATTCAAATATCTCTATATTTGACCACAATAAGGATCACCCAGGATCTAGCAGCATCCACATTAAAAGATTGAAGGATCTGGAATATGATATTCCGAAAGGCTAAGGAACTTGGTATGCAACCAAAAATAACTTACCCAGCCAGAATGAGCATCTTTTTCCGGGGAAGAAGATGGACATTCAACGAAATAAGCGAATTTCACCAATTTTTTATGAAAAAAAACAGAACTTAACAAAAAGTTTGATGTACAAATATAGAACTCAAGAGAAACCTAAAAAGGTAAAGATTAATCTTGGGAACTATATTTTGGCTATAAAGATGTATAAAGAATACATGTATACCTTGTTCTAGAAACTACATGTGGAAAGGACATTGTACCAGAGAAAAGGCAAAGTGGAGGTACTACATCTCACGAAGAGGCAAAGGAAACCTATTATATCTGAGAGAAAGAATGGAGGGGGATGAATATAGTGGGTATCTTACTCCCTTCAGAATTGGCTTTAAGAGAAAAAAATTAGACATATTCAATTTATGGTGAAACTTCTCCCACCTCATTGAAAAGTGAGAAGGGAAAAATGAAAAGGGAAGGAATAAGCTAAGTGGAAGGGAATACGGAAACTGGGAAGGAAAGGGGTAAGATAGGGAGAGGAACTCTAAGGCAGGGGGAGGGATATTAAAAAGAAGGGCTGTGAGAAACAAGTGATGCTCACAAGTTTAATATTGGGAAGGGGGGTAAGAGGGAAAGAAGGGAGAAAAACATAAACAGGGTTTAACAAGATGGCAAGTAATACAGAATTGGTAATTTTAACCATAAATGTGAACGGGGCCCCCATAAAGAGGAAGCAGTTAGCAGAATGGATTAAAAGCCAGAATCCTACAATATGTTGTTTACAGGAAACAAACCTGAAGCAGGGAGATACACACAGAGTAAAGGTAAAAGATTGGAGCAAAATCTACTATGCTTCAGGTCAAATCAAAAAAGCAGGGGTAGCCATCCTGATCTCAGATCAAGCTAAACAAAAATTGATCTAATTAAAAGAGATAAGAAAGGGCACTATATCTTGCTAAAGGGTAGCATAGATAATGAAGCAATATCAATATTAAACATATATGCACTATGTGGTGTAGCATCTAAATTCTTAAAAGAGAAATTAAGAGAGCTGCAAGAAGAAATAGATAGCAAAACTATAACAGTGGGAGGTCTCAACCTTGCACTCTCAGAATTAGATAAATCAAACCACAAAATAAATAAGAAAGAAGTCAAAAGACGTAAATAGAATACTAGAAAAATTAGATATGATAGATCTCTGGAGAAAACGTAATGGAGATAGAAAGGAGTACACTTTCTTTTCAGCAGTTCATGGAACCTATACAAAAATTGACCATATATTAGGACATAAAAACCTCAAACTCAAATGCAGTAAAGCAGAAATAGTAAATGCATCCTTTTCAGACCACGATGCAATGAAAATTACATTCCATAAAAAGCCAGGGGAAAGTAGACCAAAAAATAATCGGAAACTAAATAATCTCATACCAAAGAATGATTGGGTGAAACAGCAAATCATAGACATAATTAATAACTTCACCCAAGAAAATGATAATAATGAGACATCATACCAAAATGTATGGGATGCAGCCAAAGCGGTAATAAGGGGAAATTTCATATCTCTAGAGGCCTATTTGCATAAAATAGAGAAAGAGAAGGTCAATGAATTGGGCTTGCAACTAAAAATGCTAGAAAAGGAACAAATTAAAAACCCCCAGTCAAACACTAAACTTGAAATTCTAAAAATAAAAGGAGAGATCAATAAAATTGAAAGTAAAAAAAAACTATTGAATTAATTAATAAAACTAAGAGTTGGTTCTATGAAAAAACCAACAAAATAGACAAACCCTTAGTAAATCTGATTAAAAAAAGGAAAGAGAAAAATCAAATTGTTAGTCTTAAAAATGAAAAAGGAGAACTCGCCACTAACGAAGAGGAAATTAGAGCAATAATTAGGAGTTACTTTGCCCAACTTTATGCCAATAAATTCGACAACTTAAATGAAATAGAAGAATACCTCCAAAAATATAGCTTGCCCAAACTAACAGAGGAAGAAGTAAATATCCTAAACAGTCCCATCTCAGAAAAAGAAATAGAACAAGCTATTAACCAACTCCCTAAGAAAAAATCCCCAGGATCAGAGGGATTTACATGTGAATTCTACCAAACATTTAAAGAACAATTAACTCCAATGCTAAATAAACTATTTAAAAAAATAGGGATTGAAGGAGTCTTACCAAACTCTTTTTATGACACAGACATGGTACTGATACCTAAACCAGGTAGGTTGAAAACAGAGAAAGAAAATTATAGAATAATCTCCCTAATGAATATTGATGCTAAAATCTTAAATAAAATATTAGCAAAAAGATTACAGAAAATCATCCCCAGGATAATACACTATGACAAAATAGGATTTATACCAGGAATGCAGGGCTGGTTCAATATTAGGAAAACTATTAGCATAATAGACTATATCAATAACCAACCAAACGAAAACCATATGATCATCTCAATAGATGCAGAAAAAGCATTTGATAAAATCCAACATCCATTCCTAATAAAAACATTTGAGAGCATAGGAATAAGTGGACTTTTCCTTAAAATAGTCAGGAGCATGTATTTAAAACCATCAGTAAGCATCATATGCAATGGGGAAAAACTGGAACCTTTCCCAGTAAGAACTGGAGTGAAGCAAGGTTGCCCACTATCACCATTATTATTCAATATTGTATTAGAAACACTAGCCCCTGCAATAAGAGTCAAGAAAGATATTAAAGGAATTAGAGTAGGCAATGAGGAAACCAAACTATCACTCTTTGCAGATGATATGATGGTATACCTAGAGAACCCCAGAAATTCTACTAAAAAGCTATTAGAAATAATTCATAACTTTAGCAAAGTAGCAGGATACAAAATAAATCCCCATAAATCCTCAGCATTTTTATACATCACCAACAAAATCCAACAGCAAGAGATACAAAGAGAAATTCTATTCAAAATAACTGTTGACAGCATAAAATATTTGGGAATCTATCTACCAAAGGAAAGTCAGGAATTATATGAGCAAAATTACAAAAAACTTTCCACACACATAAAGTTAGACTTAAATAATTGGAAAAATATTAAGTGCTTTTGGATAGGCCGAGCGAATATAATAAAGATGACAATACTCCCTAAACTAATCTATTTATTTAGTGCTATACCAATCAGACTTCCAAGAAAATATTTTAATGATCTAGAAAAAATAACAACAAAATTTATATGGAACAATAAAATGTTGAGAATCTCAAGGGAACTAATGAAAAAAAAAATCAAATGAAGGTGGCCTAGTTGTACCTGATCTAAAATTATATTATAAAGCAGCAGTCACTAAAACCATTTGGTATTGGCTAAGAAATAGATTAGTTGACCAGTGGAATAGGTTAGGTTCACAAGACAGAATAGTCAACTATAGCAATCTAGTGTTTGACAAACCCAAAGATCCTAACTTTTGGGATAAGAATTCATTATTTGATAAAAACTGCTGGGATAACTGGAAATTAGTATGGCAGAAATTAGGCATGGACCCACAATTAACCCCGTATACCAAGATAAGATCAAAATGGGTCCAAGATCTAGGCATAAAGAACGAGATTATAAATAAATTAGAGGAACATAGGATAGTTTATCTCTTAGACTTGTGTAGGAGAAAGAAATTTGTGACCAAAGATGAACTAGAGACCATTACTGATCACAAAATAGAAAATTTTGATTATATCAAATTAAAAAGCCTTTGTACAAGCAAAACTAATTCAAACAAGATTAGAAAGGAAGCAACAAACTGGGAAAACATCTTCACAGTTAAAGGTTCTGATAAAGGCCTCATTTCCAAAATATATAGAGAATTGACTCAAATTTATAAGAAATCAAGCCATTCTCCAATTGATAAATGGTCAAAGGATATGAACAGACAATTTTCAGATGATGAAATTGAAACTATTACCACTCATATGAAAGAGTGTTCCAAATCACTATTGATCAGAGAAATGCATATTAAGACAACTCTGAGATACCACTACATACCTGTCAGATTGGCTAAGATGACAGGAAAAAAAAAATGATGAATGTTGGAGGGGATGCGGGAAAACTGGGACACTGATGCATTGTTGGTGGAGTTGTGAACGAATCCAACCATTCTGGAGAGCAATCTGGAATTATACCCAAAAAATTATCAAATTGTGCATACCCTTTGATCCAGCAGTGTTTCTATTGGGCTTATATCCCAAAGAAATACTAAAGAAGGGAAAGGGACCTGTATGTGCCAAAATGTTTGTGGCAGCCTTGTTTGTAGTGGCTAGAAACTGGAAATTGAATGGATGCCCATCAATTGGAGAATGGTTGGGTAAATTGTGGTATATGAATGTTATGGAATATTATTGTTCTGTAAGAAATGACCAGCGGGATGAATACAGAGAGGCTTGGAGAGACTTACATGAACTGATGCTGAGTGAAATGAGCAGAACCAGGAGATCATTATACATGGCAACAATGATACTGTATGAGGATGTATTCTGATGGAAGTGGATTTCTTTGACAAAGAGACCTAATTCAGTTTCAATTGATAAATGATGGACAGAAGCAGCTACACCCAAAGAAAGAATACTGGGAAATGAATATAAACTATTTGCATTTTTTGTTTTTCTTCCCGGGTTATTTATGCCTTCTGAATCCAATTCTCCCTGTGCAACAAGACAACTGTTTGGTTCTGCAACATATAGGATATATTGCAACATATTTAACACATATAGGACTGCTTGCCATCTAGGGGAGGGGGTGGAGGGAGGGAGGGAGGGGAAAAATCAAAACAGAAGCCAGTGCAAGGGATAATGTTGTAAAAAAAATTACCCTGGCATGGGTTCTGTCAATAAAAAGTTATTATAAAATAAAATTAAAAAAGGGATAAAAATACTCAAAGACCTCATATTCAAATGGGAGTGATCAAGTGCATAAATAAGTATATGTAAAATAAATGAAAAGTAAATAAACACAGAACATTCAGTACTAGATAGTTTTGGAGGAAAGGGACTAATAGTTGGAACTCTAAGGAAAGATTTTTTGTAGAAAGTAATGGTGGAGGTACATCTTGGCAGAAGAGAAAGACTCTAACATAAGAAAGGGGTGTTTTTCAGATATGAGGCATGTGACCAGTGAAAATCTATATATGTGAGAAATAGGGTGTATGTATGTATGTAGGGAAAAAAAGAGCAAAAACCAAAATGATTGCAAGTAAGCCTCTAGAGATATAAAATTTCCCTTTATTACTGCTTTGTCTGCATCCCATAAATTTTGATTTGTTGTTTCATTATTATCATTCTTTTGGGAGAAATTATTAATTGTGTCTATGATTTGCTATTTCACCCATTCATTCTTTAGTTTAGAGATTATTTAGTTTCCAATTACTTTTTGGTTTATTTACCCCTAGGTTTTTGTTGAATGTAATTTTTATTACATCATGATCTGAAAAGAATGCATTGACTATTTCTGCCTTTCTGCATTTAATTTTGAGGTCTTTTTTTCCTAATATATGGTCAGTTTTTGTATAGGTTCCATGAACTGCTGAGAAGAAAGTATATTCCTTTTTGTCTCCATTCAGTTTTCTCCAAAGATCTAGAATACCTATTTTTTTCTAATATTCTATTTACCTCTTTAACTTCTTTCTTATTTGTTTTGTGGTTTGATTTATCTAATTCTGAGAGTGCAAGATTGAAATCTCCCACTATTATAATTTTGCTATCTATTTCTTCTTGAAACTCTCTTAACTTCTTCTTTAGGAATTTAGATGCTATACTACTTGGTGCATATATGTTTAGTATTGATATTGCTTCATTGTCTATGCTACCCTTTAGCAAAATATAGTTTCCTTCCTCATCTCTTTTAATTAGATCAGTTTTTGCTTTTGCTTGATTTGAGAGAAGGATGGCTACCCCTGCTCTTTTTTTTTTTTTTTTTTTTACTTTACCTGAAGCCTAATAGATTCTGCTACAACCTTTTACCTTTACTCTGTATGTATCACCCTTCTTTAAATGTGTTTCCTGCAAACAACATATTGTAGGATTCTGGCTTTTGATCTAGTCTGCTATCTGCCTCTGCTTTATGGGAGAGTTCATCTCATTCACATTTACAGTTAAAACTACAAATTCTGCATTTTCTACCATCTTATTACCCCCAGATTATACTTTTCTTTTCCTTTCTCCTCTTACCCCCCCTTCCCAGTATTAAACTTAGGGGCACCACTTGCCTCACACAGCTCTCCCTCTCTAGAATTCCTCCTACTCCCTTTGAATCCCTCCCCCTTTCTTATACCTTTCTCTTATTTTTTCTGTATTCCCTTCTATTTAGCCAACTCTTTTCCTTTTCCCTTTTCCTCTTCCACTTTTTAAGGAGGTGAGAGAAGTTTCTCTGTAAAGCAAATGTGTCCAATATTTTCTCTTTGAGCCAAATCTGATGAGAGTAAGATTCACACAATGTTCCTCCCCCTGCCTTAATTCACTCAGATATGATAGGTTTCCTTTGCCCCTTCATGGGATCCAATATCTCTCTTTTTATCTCTCCTTTTTCCTTTTTCTGATACAATCCCCTTTATACTTCTACTTCCCTTTTTTAATATTATTGTAGTAAAATAAAATTATACACACACTATTTATGTATGCTTGTAACTGAAATATACTTCTCAAGACTTCTTTTTATTTTTTATGCTTCTCTTGAGTCCCATATTTGGAGGTCAAATTTTTTATTTAGCTCTGGTTTTTTCGTTAGGAATAAATGGAATTCACCTGTTTCATTGAAAGTCTATCTTCTTCCCTGGAAGAAAATGCTCAGCTTTGCTGGGTATTCTTGGCTGCATTCCAAGTTCTTTTGCCTTATGGAATATCAGATTCCAGGCCTTTGATTCTTTAATGTGGAAGCTGCTAGATCCTGAGTAATACTTATTGTGTCTCCTTGGTATTTGAATTTTTTTTTCTGGCTGTTTGTAATATTTTTTCCTCAATCTGATAGTTCTGAAATTTAGCCATAATATTCCTTGGAGTTTTTATTTTGGGGTCTCTTTCAGAAGGTATTCGATGAATTCTTTCAATGCCTATTTTACCTTCTGATTCTACTACATCTGGGCAGTTCTCTTTGATGATTTTCCATAAAATAGTGTCTAGGCTCTTTTTTTTTTCCATCATAATTTTCCGGAAGTCCAATAATCCTCAGATTATCTCTCCTAGATCAGTTTTCCAGGTCTGTTGTTTTTCCAGGTAGATATTTAACATTTGTTCTATTTTTTTCATTTTTTTGGTTTTGCTTGATTAATTCTTGATGTTTCAATGAATTGTTCATTTCTATTTGTTCAGTTTTGATTTTTAATAAGTTATTTTTTTCATTAACTTTTTTTAAACTTCTTTTTGTATATGTCCAATTGAGTTTTTAAATGAGTTGTTTTGCTTTATGGAATTTTTTCCATTTCATTAATTTTTAAAAATGAAGTTATTTTCTTTTACCAATTAATAACTCCTACTTTTCTGGAAGTTCTTTATCTTTTCCAATTCACAAATTCTATTTCCCTGAGAGTTCTTTACTTTTTCCAATTCACATTTCAGGAAGTTGTTTTCTTTTTCCACTTTATCAAATATTTCTTTTAATGAGTTATTTGCCTTTTCCATACTCTATTGCAGAGCTTCTCTTTCTTTCCCCCATTTTTCTTCTAGCTCTCTTTTAAGATCTTTTATAATTTCTTCTAGGAAAGCTTTGTGTGATGGGGACCACACTATATCCCCCTTTGGAGTTTTGTCTGGAGACTGTCTGCTATTAGTCTCCTCGGGATTGGAAACCTGCTCTCTTTCTGTATAGAAGCTATCTATAGTTAGAGGTTACTTGGCTTTTTAATTCATTTTTTTAAAAAGCCCTTGGGAGTCTGCCTTCAGGGAGGTTCTCAGCTTCCGCTATAGAACAAGGAGAGATTGACAGTAGCTGTCCTGCGAACAGTCTGTGAAGAGTGGCCCCAGCTGCTGCGGAAATGTTACTGCCCTGGGCAGAGCCCCCCCTGTGCAGAAGAGTAGCTGTCCTGGGACCAGAGGCCTGGGCAGAGTCCTGTGCTGTAGACTGCGGCTGCACAGCTGCACTGTGGTCCATGCTGAGTCATTCCTGGTGCTGGGTGGGTATGGCCAGGTCCTGTTAAACTCTGGCATTTTGGGGTACACTCTATCTTTGGCGTTTGTGTAACTTCTCTGCTGATCTACTACTTTGCAACCAAAGCAGAGCAGCCAACCTGTGGTAGAGTCCTCCCCTCCAAATTCTCCACCTGCAGAAACTGCACCCCACCCCTGGTCTGCACAATGTGGGCTTGCCTCCATGTTCTGCCTCCCTGCCTGTGCTGTCCTCCTTCTGCCCAATCAACACAGACCTTTTCTGGAGATCTTCCAAGTTATCTTAGGCTGATAATTTGTTGTACTCCCAATATTCGTGGATTTTACTAGTCAAGCACTATTTCTGAGGCTGAATTAGGTAATCAATAGTGAGGGTAGTGGGGGAGCTCAGAATGAAGCGAGTGTCCTCTTTGCCATCTTGGCTCTGCCCCCCTCAATTGTGCTCAGTCTTGCTGACTAGTTGATTTTTGGTTGTAATCCTAGCTCCTTTGCCCTATGGAATATGAATATGGTATTTCAGGCTCTTTGAGCCTGATGATCTTTGATCATTAATTATAGAAGCTGCTACATCCTGAGTAATCCTGACTATGGTTTCTCCATACTTGACTTGTTTCTTTCTACCTACTTGTAGTATATTCTCTTTGATCTTAAACTTCTATAATTTAGCTACAATGTTTCTTGGAAGTTTTCCTTGTGGGATCTCTTTCAGGGGGCAATTAAGGGATTGTTTCAATAATTATTTTGTCTTCTGCTTGTAGTATATTAGGGCAGTTTTCTATGATGATTTCTTGGAATATGCTTTTCAATCTCTTTTTCTGATCATGGCTTTCAGGTAGTCCAATGATCCTTAAATTGTCTTTCCTCCATCTATTTTTTAGGTTGGTTGCTTTTCCAATGAGGCATTTTACATTTTCTTCTATTTTTTTTCATTCTTTTTAGTTTGTGTGACTGATTCTTGATGTCTCATAGACTCATTGGATTCTATATGCCCAATTCTAGTTTTTAATTTATGATTTTCTTCAGTTAGTTTTTGTACATCCTTTTCCATTTGATTAATAGTACTTTTAAAGGTGTTAGTTTTTTCAGTTAATTTTTGTCCTTCCTTTTCCAAGTTGTTGACTCTCTTTTACACATATCTTATTTCTTTTCCCATTTTTCTTCTACCTCTCTTATTTATCTTTTGAAATCCTTTATGAGCTCTTCCAAGAAAACTCTTTGGACTTGAGGCAAATTTATATTCCCCTTTGAGGTTTTGCTTGCAAGCATTTTATTCTCTTTTGAATTGATGTTTTGATCTCCAGAGCAATGATAATGATCTGAGAAAGTATTAAAGGATAGAGGCATTGAAGTATGAATAAAGAGAATAGGTTTATAAAGAGGGAGCAAAAGATGGAATGAAATCCGTTCCATCCATTCCATCCATTCCACAGGAAATAACAATTAGATAAGTAATTTCAGAATTTTTTTCAAGGAAGTGTAACATTTATGGATAGGTGTAGGATCAAGGTTGTGATTATACCTATATATAACTTAGATGGAATAATAGGTAGGTCATAGACAATGAATGGATTTGAAGATTAAATCTGATAGAGTGCCTGAAGAACTATGGACAAAGGTTCACAATATTATATAGAAGACAATAATAAAAAAATTCCAAAGAAAAAGAAAAGCAAAAAAGCAAAATGGCTGCCTAATGAGGCTTTACAAATATCTCAGGCAAGAAGGAAAGTGAAAAGCAAAGCAGAAAGGGAAAACTATACCCAACTGAATGCAGAATTCCAGAGAATAGCAAGGAGAGAGAAAAACATTTTCTTAAATGAGCAATTAAACAAAGGATTCTAGAAATGGCAATGGAAGGAAGGAGAAAAGTAACCTATTTCCTACTCTTGGTCCAACAGGTCTAGGAATATGAGTTAAGGTCTCACCAGTTCCAGAGATGTCCAGGGTTTCATCAAGTGGTACACAAATCTCAGTAAGAGCTAATAAATCAAAGGATTGTGAGAGAAAGATATACAATAAAAGAATCTTTGTTCATTACAGAATAGTAATTCCAGAAGGTACAGTAATTAAGGTAACTGGTATAAGAATAGGACATGGGTGAGAGAGGGTTGAGGTAGAAGAGGATAAGAGAAGGGTAATAGAAATTGAGGACAGTTTCCTTTTATGTATATTGATTACCTCAGGTTTTCAGAGAGAAACTGGTTTGGTGATGAAAGATTATTAACCATAGGGGTAATGTTGAGTGGCAGGTGTGAGAAACTTCAACTCTGCAAGGTAGGTTGATGCCAGGAACATGAGCCTTAGTTATTCCCATTTATTCTTTTGGAGGTAGGAGGTGGGTCTAGTTTGGGGAGTAGGCCCTAGGGTAACCAGGTTGCCCAAAGACAGAGTACAGTTGACTAGACCAAAGTCTAGATTATTGCTGGAAAGTTGATATTGCTATTGCTTCCCCAATAAGTGGAGCAGCAGATATTCTCTGTCTCTTGTTTCTTCCACCTTCTGACTACTTATTCTTCATTTTTGTTGGACCAGCATCTGTATCTTGACCCCTGGTTTGGGATCTACCCTAATGTTCTATGCTGCTTTTCCTCTTTTCTCTTTAAATTCTCTCTCTTGGTGACTTCATCAATTTGCACAAGCCTGGAGTCAGGAAAACCTGAGTTCAAATCTGGCTTTCAGATACTTACTAGCTGTGTGACCTTGGGAAAACACTTAATTCTGTTTGCTTCAGTTTCTTCAACTGTAAAATGGGAATACTAATAATAGCATCTACATCCCAGGTAGCATTAGATGAGATAATATTTGTAAATATTGACAATATTTGTAAAAATCCCTCAGCATTGTGCCTCATACATAATGGATGCCATTAGGTTATGTTAATGTTTATTCTCTTCCCTCTCCTTCCATTATCATCTGTGCTGACAACTTTTTTAAATTACATAACCAACCATAATATGTCTCTTGAGTCTCAGACCTTGATCATAAAATACATATTGAATATTTTGAACTGGAGTTTCCACTTCCTAATTTATCCATTTTCTGTTGAGGGAAATGCTTTCATTATTCTAGTCATAAGAGTTTTGCAATTTTAGTTTAAACTCTTTCTTACTCATCAAATCACCACACATGTCCAGTAATTTGCTAAATCTTACTGACTCTGCTTCCATAATCACTCTTTCTTTCCATTTGAAAACCCACTAATCTAATTCAGACTCTCATCACCTCTCATCTGCTCTATTGCAATAGTTCCCTAATTAGTCCCCCTACCTTAAATTTTTCTGATTCTAATTCATCTTCTAGACAGTTGCCAAAATATATTTCTTAAAGTGCATGTATTACCATGTCAATCCCTTATATAATAAATCCCAGTAGCTCACTATCATCTCTAGGATCAAATATGAACTTCTCTGACATTTAGAGTCTTTCATAACCTAATCCCCTTTACTTTTCTACTTCACTTTCTAGAATGCACACTATGATTCATCCAAACTGGTCTTCTTAATGTTTTTGTACATAATACTCCATCTCCTATTTCTGTATTTTTGCACTGGCTGTTCCACATGCCTGGACTGCATACCCACTACACCTCTGTTTCCTATGATCCATTGTTTCTTTCAAGACTCAGCTCAAGACTCACATTTTATAAGGTACCTTTTCTGATTTTCTCCTCCCCTTATTCCTCAAAAATCTCCCCATAATTATGTTGGATCTATTTTGTCTCTATATTGTATATGCTTAAAGGTATGTCGTGTCCCCCAGATACATTGTAAGCTCTTCAAGGAGCGCCTCAAAAACGATTTGATTTTTGTTTTAATATAATAGAATCTACTGCATAAATGCTTGCTAGTTCAAAATAAAACTCCCTTTCTCTTTATTTTTAAAAAATATTCCTCTGATTTCTAAAATATGTATAATTGATTTAAATTTATAAGAATACAAATCAGCTTCGATTGATAAATGGTCAAAGGATATGAACAGACAATTTTCAGATAAAGGAATTAAAGTCATTTCAAGTCATATGAAAAAATTCTCTAAATGATTATTGACTAGAGAAATGCAAATTAATACTACTCTAAAGTACCACTTCACACCTGTCAGATTGACTAAGAGACAGGAAAAGATAATAACAAATGCTGGAGAGGAAAACTGGGACACTAATACATTGTTGATGGAGTTGAGGATTGATCCAACTATTCTCGAGAGCGATTTGGAACTATACTCAAAAAGTTATCAAAGTGTGCATGCCCTTTGAACCAGCATGTCTCTACTGGGCCTATATCCTGAAGAGATCACAAAAAAGGGAAAAGGACCCACATGTGCAAAAATGTTTGTAGTTGCTGTTTTTGTAGTGGCAAGAAACTGGAAACAGTGGACACCCATCAGTTGGAAAATGGCTGTATAAATCATGGTATATGAATGTTATGGAATATTATTGTTCTATAAGAAATAACCACCAGGATCATTTCAGAAAGATTTGGAGAGACTTAAGATGAATTGATGCTAAGCTAAGTGAGTAGAACCAAGAAAACATTATACATAGGAACAACAAGGTTGTGTGATGATCACCTGTGATGGACTGTCTTTTTTCCAATGATGAGGTGATTCAGGCCAGTCCAATAGACTTTGGAGAGAGCCATCACCATCCAGAGAGAGGACCATGGGTATTGAATGTGGATCCCAATATAATATTTTGTCTTTTGTTGTTGTTGTTTGCTTACTTGTTTTTTTATTTCTCTTTTTTTCTCTTTTGATATGATTTTTCTTGTGCAGCATGATAAATATGGAAATATGTTTAGAAGAATTGCACATATTTAACCTATTGGATTACTTGCTGTCTAGGGGAGGTTGGAGGTGGGGAGGGAGGGAAAAAAAATAAGCATTCAAAGTTTTGCAAGGTTGAATGTCAAATATAATTAGGATTTCTTTCTTTCTTTCAAATTTTTTTTTTATATTTCTAGCACCAAGCAAATAGTAGGTGTTTAACAGATTCTTGTTCATTGATTGATGCAGCTGGAGTAAAGATTAGCAAATGGACAAGTATTACACTGTAAAAATGAAATATAAAAAACCCAACTAATCAACCAAATACTAAAAGATGGCCCCAAGCACTTGGGGGTAAATGTTCTCTGTAGAATTTTTGGAAGAATATGGACAAGATTCTCACAGAATGAGAAGGCATGAATGAATATCAATGAGATCCTAATTCATTGAAGTATTAATGTATTATTAATGTTGTCAGAGGTGGTAAACAGCTTCACATCAAAGGTGGCAGGAAAACAGTGGCCTGAATCCACCAATTATTTCCTAGTCATATTTAAGCAGAGACAAGATTTGACCTTGTTGCTGTGACTCAAGAAATTATAAGAAGTGTGATTTTGTTCTTGTTGTTCTTGTACCAGAGTCTTCCTGTTTTTTTTTTTTCTGCCAATATTGATAATCACTGTCTTAGCACTGAATATTTGTGTAAATTACTTTATATAATTTTAAATGTAGAACTTTGAAGGAGTAGTTTGAGGCCTTATAAGACTATATTAAGGCTATATATTATACAATAATATTATATATATTAAGGCTACCTGACCTGCTTAAAGGTGTCATAAGACAATGAAAGTGACAAAGCTCTCTGTTTATGTTTTTTTTTTTTAAATTTTTGTTTTTTTCTGGATCCAAGGTTCCTCCTTTCAAAATAACTCATCCTTTCCCATTGCAGACATCCTCAAACTCAGGACCACATTTCATTGTTTTGAAGGGTTCCAGAATATTGATTGGAAACTATAAAAATATAAAGGTATAAAGGCTCTCTAAAGAACTTTGTTAGTAATTTCAAACAGCTATAGATAAAGGAAAAACTCTTTAGATAGGAATCATAATTTCTCTTAAGAACAGCAGTGAAAAAGCACGTATCATATTTGACATGTATTTCAATATATTGTTTCCTGAAATTAACTATGCAAATGTTTAGATAAATAAGGAAATATAACAAACTTTCATTTTATTTATGTAGTATCCCCTCTGTAGCTCATTCCCCCCAATTCCCACTTGCATTAGTAGAAAGCAATGAATTACCTCTCAAGGTTAATAAACTCATTGAGGCATTTTTAGTAGGAGTAATAGAAGGGGGGTGGAAATCAGGTGGAAAATCATTGGAATATTCTTCATTTTCTATTTTTATTTGCTATTCTTTAGTTAATATAGCCTTTTTATATGAATTCTTTTATTGTTTTAATTTGCCATTGCAAAGGAAATATTATGAAATCTTCCAGTAGATAGGCAAGCAGAATTCTATTTCTGACTCAGTGACTGAGGAAGTGGTAAGCTTACTCCTGACAGAGAGATATGAAAAACTTTGAAAGAGTTTTGAGATGAAATTGTCTTTAATTTGCTTCAATATCCTATACATACAGGTAAACTATACACCAACAATATAGTTAGAAGAATTAACATACAATTTGAAGATTTTTATCATATACCAAATTGTGAAGTAGAAAGAGGATGTTTAATTTACTAGTCAGAATTTTAAAACTGGTTTTGAGAAAAGTTTTTCTTGCATCAACCATAAAATAATTATAGTAAAAATCCAGTTTTTTAAGGCCCAATTTAATTAGAATCTCTCTCTCTCTTTTTTTTTTTTTGGTAAATATTTTAGTCCTTCTGTATTCATTCTGTCTTTTTTCAATTACATCAATTCTATGGTTTTGTGTTAAATTCTTGGTACCATATTTTAGGAAGGATACTGGATTAGTTTCTATGGGGCAGATGATCCAGGGATTAGGAATCAGTCCTTGGGAAGATCAGTTTAATAAAGTCTACTTTTTTGGAAAGAACAGTTAATGATTAAAAGAGCAGAGGGTTTTTGTTTGTTTGAAGATTAAGATAATTAAGGGTTAAAATAATTAAAATATTGCCATGGTTCCAGAGGCACATTGTTATTTATTTATTTTTATATTTATTTGAATATACCTGAATATGATTATGATGAAATTTCTATTCTGATATTGGTAAAGTTAGATAATCTCTAATTCTTTCCAATTTTGAGTCTGTGATTTTAGGATTTTTGTCCTCATTATTCTTTCCTATGAGATAACTAAATACAACGTATCTGTTATTTCAGATAAATTAGTGTTCAAGAGAAATACATGTATTCATGCACACATGCAAATTTCACCTGGTAAGTCAGTAGAGTTTAATAGAAATTTATATATAGAAAATTAATAGTTTACTAGAAAGTATTTAATAATTTTAATAGAAAGTATGATTTTATTCTTATATTTCAAAATCTCCCATTCTTTAGAATGTACTTCCTATAGGAAATGAAAATCCAATCACAGTTGTTATTGACTGTTACTCTGCATCCTTAACATACAGAAAAACCGCTATTTATAAATTTGATTTTGTTAATTCAGTTGTATGTTCTTGTGGTGGTGATGAGAAGCCTATCCTGATTGCCATTTTGGTTTTTTTTTTTTTTTTTGGCTATTTGCAGATACCCTAGTGCTTGAGATACATCCAAAGTTAAAATATTTAAAACAATATTTAAATATTTAATATCTTTTAATTTGTTATTTATGTTTAAAATTTTTTGATTTTTCAAATTCTCTCCCTCCAGTCCTTCCCCATTCAATAAAAAGAAAGGCAATATATCAATTATTTATATGAAATCATGCAAAACATTTATATTAGCCATGTTGCAAAAAACAACAACAACAACAACAAAAAAAAGAAAAATTTAAAAAGTAAGAAAATTACACTTCAATTTGTGCCCCGAGTTCATCAGTTCTCTCTCTGGAGGTGGTTAGTATTTTTCATAATGAGATTTTCAGAACAGTCTGATGATTATATTGATCACAGTAGCTAAATATTTCACAGTTGATCATTATTATAATATTGCACTAGTGTGTACAATCTTCAGATTCTGCTCACTTCATTCTGTAATATTTCACATAAGTCTTCCCATGTTTTTTCTCTGGAAACTACACCCCTTTGTCATTTCTTATAATACACTAGTATTCCATCACAATCATGTATCATAACTTACTTGTTTAGCCATTCCCCAATTGATGAGCAGACAAAAAGAAATATTAACACTTTTTTTTAAATTGAGAAAATAAAAATGTAAAAATAATTTAGTATTAGAGACAATTAATCTGGAAAAGAGGTGAAAAAGACATAACTTAAGAATCGTGAGATTTCTTGAGAATCATGACTCACCTAGTCCCCACTTTTTTTGTTTACCATATTTCAAGAAATCATAAATGGAAATCGTTCAGATTTACTAGAACAAAAATAATTAATACTTACATGATACTTAGTATGTACTAGGCACTATGCTAAATGCTTTCCAATTATTATCTCATCTGAATCTAACAACAACCTTAGGGGTAGTACTGTTTTGCCACAGTTCTCTTTTATTATCCTGACTCAGTTTCCCTAATTATCCTGCCTCAGTTTCCCTAATTATCCTGCCTCAGTTTCCCTGAATTGTTCTGCTTCAGTTTCTAATTGTTCTGCTCAACCACCCCTCCCTTCTAATCATGATGATCCAGATAAGGAGAAAGACTTTCTATCTTAGGCATGATCAGAATGTTGAGTGCCTCTCCCCATTCTGTAATTTATCAGATGTCTCCCATACCTGCCCTGTCAGAACTAGATTGATAGTCCCTTACTGCTCTCAGTGCTCTGACTCTGCCCCTGCCTCAGTCTAGCCCCTGAGTCTGAGCCATGTGTATATATGTCATTGAGAAATCACATTGTTTGCTGGATTCTTGGAGATGATAGTCTCATTCAGCCCTGGGACCAAATCATGGATCTATTTGGTCCCAGTAAATCTCTCCCTTTCAAATAAAATATTAAATACTCTCTAATCTTTATCTTGTCTCAGTTTCTTCAGCATTACATTTTGGAGGCCCCAGAGAGATATTAGAAAATGAGCAGGATTAGAGAATAGAGTTTGGTTCTCCACTTTGGGCCTTGGGCAGCTGGGGATCTGGGTTCTTGGCCTGGAGAAGCCGGACCGCTGGATTTGTTTCCAGAGTCTCCAGGAAAGAGCAGTTCTCAGCTGCAGCCATGCCCAACGTGGACACTCCATTTTGGCCATGGGAGAATAGGTTTTAGGACATAATCTGATCTGTTTACCTGGTCTGTCTGTCTGTCTGTCTCTCTGTGCTAGTACCTGGATTCTCAGAATTATGGGACATCAACAGGGTTAAATTCTGAGAGTAGGTGCCCACTGGATGCAGTGTGGAACTCTTTGGGTGTCTTCTTAAACACATCTGGTCTGATCTGACTTTGAGCACCTTTTTGGGCACTCTCTGGTTATGTGTTTTGTTTCATGTTGTAATTGTGCAGTCTATGTGGCTTATCTGTCTGTTCTGTTGGTTAAGAGCTCTGCTAAAGGTTTAAGAACAATGATTAAGAAATTTATAAATTGGTTATTTCAATGTTGCAACTGTACCTAGTATAAAATTTGCTTGTGATTTATAAATTTTTAACTTGTACTAATTTATAACCATTTTAAACTGGCTGATGGTTTTTTCTTTAGAACAAGTTTTCAAAGCCTGCTAGAGTAAAGAGCAATAAAACCTTACCTGAATCAAATTCAAGCCTGGCGTAGGCTGGGCAGGGCAGGTAAGGCCTCTGGAGGATAAAAGAGTTTGTGCTAATTGCTTTGAAACTTGAGTTGGAGAAAACATTTGATTAGGAATTTTAGGATAATTCTGAAATTGTGGGAAATAATTTTATTGTTGTCTTTGACTGCCAGATTTGTTCTGAGTATTCTTTTGGGCAGTTTTAAAATTTGTGGGAAATAATTTTACTATTGCCGGTGCATGCTAGATTTGCTTATTCTGAGTATAAGATCTTGGAATTTGTTTGAATATTGAAACTTTTATTACTAAAGAGGAAAAAGAAAAAACTTGTCTATTTTAGGAATGGCAGAAAAAAGTTTTTTCCTTTAGAAGAAGCCTGCTAGTAGGATTAAAGGGAAAGAAAGAATAATAAAATTCAAGCTTAGCCTGGGCTGGACAATAAATCTCTAGAGATAAGAAAGATGCTAATTGCTGTCAGAAGAACACACAGGCAGGAAAAAAACTTTTTTTTTTTAAAGCTGTATTTAGTTTGATTCAGAATTTGTTATCTTCTGAAACATATTGGGTAATTTGTTAAATGTAAGTTATGCTGTATGGAGTTATTTAGTTAGTCACTATATTGTGAATCATACAGGTTTTGAAGGGAAAAGGAGAGGAGAATGCAGGTGATTTATGAAGTATTGATTTGTAGGAGCAATTGAAGGTTTGCATGATTTTAGGAAGTAAGAGAACATATTGGGAAGGTATTTTGGAGGAGAAAGAAGAGGTGGGGGAGGGAGAAATGGGAGAGGATCTTTTGTTTTCAAAGGTGAAGATTAAACTCACACCTCTCCTCCCTTCCCCCCACCACTACTTTATACTACTTTAGCAATAGAGAAAGGCTGTAGGTTGGAAATTGTTTAAAGTATATAGCTAAGGGAAGAAAAGAGTTAAGTACAGAGGAAAGATTTTAATGGAAGGACTTCTATGGAAAATTCTGAGTGGGAAATAGGAGGGAATCTTCTGTCCAGGGATTCAGTTTAGCTCACTGTCCCTCCCCTCTGCCTCTTTGGAGGTGGAATAGGGGGAAGTTGACCATGTGGAATCCTCCCCCCAACTAAGTGTGTTTCAGTTACTTTCTGCAGAGACTTGGTTTTGGCAAATGATTTCAAGAGATAGGCCCAATTTTAAGTTAATTAACTGAATATTTGTTTCTTTTGATATATAATGGTTCCTTGGTTAAGGAATAAGGTCATAAACATTATTTATAATTTTATAGTACTATTTCTAAAAGTTTCATTGATATTTTTAAGAATCTTTCAGATTCTTTTATATGGAGTTGGGCATTCTGTATAAGTCTAATTGATTGTATTGATTATATGCTGAGGTTATGCCCTCATAAAGGCCTTAAGGCCCTTAAAAGGCTTCTGAAATTAATAGTTTTTCTTTGTCCTTTTGAAAATGTTTCTGTTATGGACAATATGCAATTTGGGATATTTGTCTGTGTATTGGGTACTTTAAAAGCAAACTGGTTTGTATGTATAATGTTCACTTTTGAAACATCTACTTAAATATGAAAGATAACTTGTGAACTTACTGAGACAAATTTCTTACTGTTATAAATATAAGGTTATGGTAAATATCTGTTTAGGATTTATCTGACACTTTGGTTAATGGGATTTGTTATTGGAAGTAAAATTTCTTGGGCTTATATTTATTCTATTTGGGAGTTTTAAAGCTCCACCTTCTGACAGTGGGACAATTAACTGGAGTAAAAATGAATTAAAGCTATTTAACCTGTATGTGCTGAAAGTTGAAGTCTACCTGCTTATGTTATATTATAGTTGTGTCCCTGAATTTTTTCCTCCTGTGACTGATTTCTATGATCAGAGCTATGGTCAATAAGAAACTGTTAATGCAATTAAATTATGTCATACCTTGCTATTTCCAATCTGGTTATATGTCATACTTTGATGTTTCCAACCTGGTTATATGTAATCATAGTTATTTGATCATTCCTTTCTGTGAGTAAAAAAAAAAGGAGGAAGAGATAGGAAATTGGGGAAACTGATGTATTATGTATTTTTCACAAAATATCTGAAAGAATGGGAACAATTCCTATTTACTTTGCCTTAGGCACTTCTGCCCCACCCCTTATCTCATCACTTCAGATTAAACTAGAAACCCTTTAAACAGTCCTTTTCGTTTTTACTCCTTGCTAAATTTACTGGATTATAATTTGCTGGTTATGCTTTAACTTTGAAATCCCTTATTCTGTTGGCAGACTCAGTTTTGGGATTATTTTTTTAGAAACAACCAGAAATCAGTCACTTGTCCTGGGACTGGCAGTCTCTCTGATCTGTTTCTCCACTCCTGTAACCCCAGTTCCTGAGTTAGTATTTCAGCATTCTCAAAGGACTTTGCAGTTTGGTATCAGACCTTTAATAGTTCATGGTTACCTGCCTTGGTCTAACTGCATAATCTGCTCAGAAATCTGGACCCTAATAATAGCAGCTCCTGTTTTATCAGAAGGGATAGGTAGAGCTACTCCAGGCCCCATTTTTTCCCCTTTTGTTGTCCCTGACAGACTTGGGGTGCCCCATTTAGGATGGGCAGCAGGACTATCTTGAGCACTGCTACTCCCTATATAAGCAGGGCCTGAGTTAAAATGCACAAATGACCACAGACTTAACTCACAGTGAATTGTCCATCTCATACTGGGTTCTTTGGCTAAGATGCTTCGGAACTGCAGAGGACCTGACATGCTTGTACCAGGGAGCCTTTGTATCACTGATTAACTCTGGGGTTATCAGGGAGAGACTTATCTTTAGCATAAGTCCTTGCATTTTTCTAGTTTTATTTTGGTTTATTTGCTTTATGTAGAGTTGGTCAAAATTATGGTGCTGACCTTCTAGAGGAAGATAATTCAATGATTTAAATATTCAAAAGAGAGAGAGAGTGTGGAATGTTGTGCCACAGTTCTTTTATTATCCTGGCTCAGTTTCCCTAATTGTCCTGACTCAGTTTCCCTGAATTGTCCTGCCTCAGTTTCTCTGAATTGTTCTGCCTCAGTTCCTAATTATTCTGCTCAACCTCCCCTTCCTCCTAATCATGATGATCAGATATATATCATTGAGAATTCACATTGTTGGCTGTATTCAGTCCTGGGATCAAATCATGGATCCATTTGGTCCCAGTACATCTCTCCCTTTCAAATAAAATATTAAATACTCTCTAATCTCTATCTTGCCTCAATTTCTCCAGCATTGCAGTAGGTATTATTATTATTATCATCATCTCTATTTTACAAATAAGAAAACTACAGCAAACAGAGATTAAGGTCAGAAAAGAAAGATTATCCCCTTCGTCCTGGGTTATTGCTGGTGATCTTGACTTTTGTCCTGCAACTGGTCTTTGAAAATTTTGAAGGAGAGAGTGAGACTGACTGAAGGCCTCTCTTGTCAAATCTGCCTCACTTAAATCCAGTTTATATGCAAGTCAACACATTATCCATGATGTGATTGGTCCTTTTTAAAAACGAAGGATAAACAAGTAAGAATTAATGAGGGCTTGAACCAGGGTAATTGTGGTATGAGTAGAGATAAGACCTCTAGTGTGAAAAATGTTGTGCAAGACTGATTGTCACCATCTGAAAAGAGCTTAGAAAAAATTTTCTAACCATTAGTGCTCTCTAAAAGTAGAATAGAAGATTTTCCCCTTCCTTGGAGCTTATCTGAGGTCACCTGTTAGGTATATTTGGGGAGATTCCTTTTGATGTATGGGTACTCATCAGTAACTGAGACCCTTTCAAGCTTCAAATTTGGGGATATTTTGATTATGTACTCCTTGAATTAGAACTTCATCATCTTTTGACTCCAAGATTCCAAAACTGGGGAACCAAAAATAAGTAACTTTGGAGCAATGGCAAATGTAAAGAGAAAGATGATGAGTTGAGTTTGGACCAGTCCAGTGTAAAGTCCTAGTGTGATTTTGAGATAGAGATAAGCAACAGGCAGCTGTTGATCTAGTGCTGAATTAAAAAGTGGAGATTAAGCGTAGAGTTATAGAGTAGATCAATTATGGGAGACTGTTTATAGAGAGAATATAAGTGGTTCTTGCATATTGTCTTGGGGTGCTACTATATTTAGAGGAGGACTGTGGATTTGCAGAAGGCTGGTTGTGGGAGAACCAGAAAAGAGCAATAACATGAAAACCAAATAAAAGAGAATTTAGGAACTCATAATGCCAAATGCTATAGAGAAGGTACAGATGAGAACTGATTAAAGATCTTAGAATTCATCAGTTAAATGGGTGACCTTTGAGAGAACAATTATAATAAAGTAGTTGAAATGCATAACACATTGATAGGGGTTCAATGATGTATTAAAATAGCCATTATGTCATTATAATATGCAAAGCACAGTGCTAAGTGCTGTAATACAAAGAAAAGAAAGACAATACCTCTTTTCAAAACAGCTCACATTATGCTGCACATTGAGGGGGAGGGAGAACACACTTAATGGGTGGGGTAGCTATTGTAGATAGGATGCTGGGCTTGGAATGGGGAAGATTGCCATTAGAATGTGAGCTTCTTGAGATAAATGACTATCTTCATTTTTCTTTTAGTATCCTCAGGACTTAGCATGGTGCTTGACATGCCATAAGTGCCTGAAAAATGCAGTTTTAATTTTAATTCCTTCACTAATTCAAGTTGACTTTACTCACTTTGGATGTTTCTGTCATATGAGATTCAGTAATTAACTAATTTGAATTCCTTCTTTAACCTTTATTTGATTAAGTAAGCCACAGAGAGAAAAAAGAAAAAAAGAAAAAGAAATCAGGAAGACTCACCTTCCTGAATTCAAATTCAGCCTCAGATACTTACCAAGTACATGACTCCAGGCAATTCACTTAACCCTGTCTGCCTTATTTACTCATCTATAAAATGGGCTGGAGAAGGAAACGGCAATATGAAGGGGTATGGGGGTTGAATTTCAAAAATATATTGGGGTTTCTGGCCAGTGTTGCAAGATATCTCAAAAGAATTAGGATTAGACCATATACAAATCAAAAGGCAAAAATTCTATTATGTTCTTAACAGTGGGCTAAGTTCCAAAAGGGATTTCAATAAAGAAGTAGAAGGTTATGCCATTGACTAGCCATACCATAAGATGGGCAAGTTCCTGATGAACCAGTCATCAGGGAGTAGTCGGAGCAATGACCTGATGCCATAAATCAGGCTAAGTTCCTAATGAACCTGCTATTGTGATGCTTAGTAAGCAGGCTAAGTTCTAAAAAGAGTTATGGAAGAAGTGGGGTACTTTTATAAGAGAAAAATAAGCTTGGGGGTTGACATCTATAACCTAATCTTCAGATACAGTAACTGTGGGAAGTCATGATCATTTTGTCAATGCAAGGAATTCAACCAGGATCTTCTGCAACAAAGGCCCACTTAAGGACAAGATAGTCAAGGGCCTTCCCCACTTGCCTCAGGGAGTAGCTGTAGTAATTCAACTAGGGCCCACTTCAACGAAGGCCCACTTAAATTCAAGAAAGACCCTTTCTTCTCAATATCCCGTCCCATGGCCCACCTGATAACCAAGGTCCCAAAACTCCATCAATACCCCTCCAACATCTTTGCCAAGAACACCCCACATAGGGTTATAAAGAATCCAACATATATATATATATATAGTTATAGTTATAGTTATAGTTATAGTTATAGTTATAGTTATATATATAAGAATCCAACATGACTGACGTGATCAAACAAGGAATTGAAGCATGAATTGGTTTTGAGGAATTAAAAGCAATGAGGAAGGAGAGGAAGATGAGATACCAGAACTAGGTTCGGAAACGTGGCACTTTATCTATATTGTTGGAAAATACTTTGGGTGGGATCTTCTGGGTTACCAACTCAGAACAAGGCGAAGGCACAAATTTTGAAACAAGGTTGAAAAAAACCCCAACTCAACAGCTTTATATTTCTCTCAGTCCTTTACCTCTACTTCCTCAGAAAATCCTGCCTGTAAAAGGTCAGTAAGAAGAGAGGAGAGAGGTAGAGCCAAACTCCCTATAATCAGTGCTTTTAGAGCTCTCAAATCACAGGGTATAAAGGGATTTAAGAAAATTCATCTTCACCAGGACCACTCCCAAACCATTCCAAAGAGCAGAAGTCAGGCTTGTTTGTACTTTCTGAGAATAAACCAGATCATTTCATTACCCAAAATAAGCTTAGAATGAGTGAATGCCACACCTCAAACCCACAAAGGGAAATGATGTATTGGTTGCAATGAAAAGGATGTTCATTCGTCATTTGTCATTGACAGCACTCCCAGTCAGGAGACTTGTGAAGACAGAAATGTACATTGAATTTTTTTCCCCCAAAGAAACATGAAACCAGAAAAGATGCAATTACAAAACCCAAACTTTTGTCCATTAAGAGGAATAGAAGAGGTACAGATTGGGGATTTCTGGCAAGTTTGATGAGTGAATAAATGCCTTGTGGTTCTGGTCCCTTTTATCACCTTCATAAAAGACAAAATGCATCAAATATAAAAAAAAAAAACAGCAAAAGAGAAAAGGAAAACAAAATTGTCATAAGGAAAATCCTACCAAAAAAATCAGCAGAGAAACTGAAAAAATAAATGAATCTCTTAATATTATAAAGAAGTATGGTGGAATAAAACAATGGGGAAATCTCCAGAAGAATGAATGAATGAATGAAAAAACATTTATACTATGTGCCAAACATTTTGTTAAGCACTTGGAATAAAAATCCAAAAGTGAGACATTCTTTGTCATTAAGGAGCTTACATTCTGATGTGACAGAAGACACATAAAGGAATAATGCTTAAAGAATGAATTTTTTTGATTTGGGAAGCTACAGGAATGATCAATGATCCAATGGAAAGTTGATTGATAGAAGATTTTCAGTATTAATAGAGATATTGATTGGTTATGGCTCCAGAGCTTGCTGCAATAATTGCAACCACAAGTGAATCTGAGTTAATTGTGAGTGCCTTTTGAATGATTGAGATTAAAAATCAAATTAAAAGAACATAGGAGAAAAATTAGAAATGTAAATAATTTAAAAAGATAAACAATGAGAATCAGTGTTTCAAAACAGATGGTAGAAAATTTTACTAAATGGACATTGTGAAAAAAGAGAATAGAAGAGAAAGAATTCAAAAACGGAAAGAGATAGTGAGACAGCAAAATTGAAAGTAGGCTTTCCTTCTCATCCTCACTAATGTTGCTTATGAAAACATTTCTCACTTTTATATATCTGACATCTATTTATCTTATCTTTTGTAATTGCTTCTATTTCTTTTTTTCGTTAAGAGTGGAACCTCTACCAATTTCTCCATATTTCTCTCTTGCCTATTTTCTTGTTGATCTCAATCTCCTTTGTAGCATCCTCCTCCAGATTACTACCCTGAACTATAAAGTGTCCCTCACTTTATATCCTGGGTCTTTTCTCCTTCTCCTTCTATAACTCTTCCCTTAATGATCTCATCAGTTCCCATGCATTTAACTATTATCTCTATATTGATGATTCTGAAATCTACCTTTCCTACCCCAATGTCTCTGCTGAGCTACAATCTCTCATCTCCAATTGGATGGCCAGTAGACCTCCTATAGTCAATAGGTCCAAAATAGAATTCATTATCTTTTCCCCTAAACTCTATCCCCTCCTACCTTCCCTATTACTATAGAGGGCAACACCATCCTTCCATTCTCTTGTGCTCAAAACCTGAAAGTCATCTTGGATTCCTCCCTATCTCTCATACCCTGCCCCCTCAAATACCCCCATACCAGAGCCTGATGATTTCACCTTTCCAAAATCTTTTAACTAAACCTCCTTCTCTCTGTCACTCTAGTGAAGGTCCTCAAAAACTCATTGTTGGATCACTGCAATTATCTCCTGATGGGTCTTAAATCTCTCTCCTTTCCAAGCCATCTTTTATGCAGATACTAAAGAGATATTCTTTTGCCTAATAAGCTTCTGTAGCCCTCTATCACCTTCAGGATCAAATACCCAAACTCTATAATTCAAAGCTCTTTATAATCTTCCAGGCTTCTTAACACCTTACTCTCTGTCAAGTACTCTGATCCAGGGGCAGTGGGCTCTTGGCTGTTCCATGAACAAGATACTCCATTTCTTTGCTTCAGGTATTTTTCTGGCTGTTTCCCCATGCTTGCAACACTTTCCCATCTCTTCTCTGCTCTAATTACTGAACTCCCTGACTTCTTTTAACTCTCAATTAAATTCCCATCTTTTACATTCCTAGCCTCTCAATTTTAGAGGCAATTAATAACCAATTATTTGGTCTTCCCGCTGTTAATTATTTTCTATTTATTCTGGTTTGTATATGCCTTATTTTGTATGTATTTGTTTGTATGTATTTTCCATTAAATTGCAAGTTAGGTGGTACAATGAATAAAGCCCCAGGACTGAAATCAGGGGAACATGAGTTCAAATCCAACCTCAGAAACTTACTAGCTATCTGTCACATGGCAATTCATTTAATTCTGATTGTCTCCAAAGAAAAAGTAGCTCTTTACTTATCATTAACTCACTTGAAATCTGATCCTAATAGTTGGGATATGAATTATTAAAAAAAAAATTTTTCTTATGCAATTCCAAATTGTTTTCCAGTTCACAGTGTTGCTAGAATAAGATTAGTTTTTCTTCTTTTGAAAAATGTTTAATCATGTCCTTTGACTGGTTGGTTATTGGTAGATGGCTCTTAGTGAAATATGTATCAAGTTCTTCTAGATTTTAGACATCAAATTTCATCAAAGCTCATAAGGTGATACAGAAATAGAAAAGACCTTAGAGGTCATCTAGACAACTAATGTCAAACTAACAGTGCCATTAAACTGTACATATATATTAACTTATAAAACCACATATTAACAATATTTACTTTTTATTGTCTTTCTTTAAAAAAAAACATTTCCCAATTACATTTTAATCTGGTTCTACTATTTTTAGAAGGGTTGAAGGCCACAATCAGACTGCAGACCTCATGCTGGATACCTCTGATCTTGAGCAAGCTCCTCATTTTACAAATGAGAAAACTAAGACTAAAATGTTAAAAGCAAAATAAATAAATAAATAAAATTCTCATGCTCAGCATTTTCTTTTCATTTTACTTACTTTCATTTTTATCTTGCAATAACTTTTTAATTTTAAGTAATCAAGACTTTTTTTTTTTTAAATTTCCTATGTTCTTGTTTTGTCAGGAATTTTCCCCTGATTAATTGCTATGAAAGATATAACTTTCTGTCCTTTGATTTTTATGGTGTCTTTTTATATTTAGACTGTGTATTCGTTTGGAATTGTTATAACATATAGGTTCTGTGATACCAGTCTATTTCTGTTTTCTACAAAAAAAACCTGCTATTTTTGCAACAGTTTTTATCTAATGATCTATCTTTGCTAGTATTTTGTATTTGGGGGGATTTAATAGAACTAAATAGGAGAAAGAAGAAGAGGAAGAAGAGAAAGAGAAAGAAGTTCTTGAGGAAAAGGAGGAAAAGGAAAAGAAAGAAGAAGAGAAGGAAGGATAATGAAAGGAGAGAAGGATAAGAAAGGGGGAAGAGAAAAAGAAGACTGTAGGAGGAAAAGAAAGTGAAGAGAAAGTATCTTTCTTGGTTATTAATAAATCAATCAACATTAGTTAAGTACCTATTATGTTCCAGGCATTATACTAAGTGTTGGGGATACAAAAAGAGGAGAAAGACAGTCTTAGTCCTCAAAATGCTTGCAACTTAATGAGGAATACATGTAAGCAAATATATACAAAGTAAGATCTATCTATCTATCATTTATCTATCTTTCTATCTACCTATTTATCTGCAGGATAAGTGGAAAATAATTAACAGAATTGAGAGGGTAGGAAAGACTTCCTGTAAAAGATGGGAATCCTCTACAAGCTGGAGAAAGGAATTGTTCATCTAATAAGTTTTACCTTTATTAAGGTCTTTAGAACATTTGTTGACATTGTATGGGGATCATTGGGGCACATGACCCATGCATTGGTGACCTCTTACTTATATGACCACTCAAACTTTAGGATGTTCCTCCTGCACAATTAATTCTTCATTGGTTATAGTGCAGTCTACTAATAGTCACCATGTGCCTCTCAATTTTGGGTGACCTTTAATTTCAATCCATCATTGATGGATTTCCATGACTCACAATCATACTGCACCACTGGAAGAATACTGATTTTAACAAAGTTTTGTCTTCATTTCAAGCAGAAACTTTGGGTCATTAAAACATGCAAAAATGTGACATTTATATAAATTAAGGTTCTTTATCAAAATGACAATCTGTACTAGCTTTTAAAAATTGCTTGAATTTGGAGAGAACTCCAGGCACGAAAAGGATATTTTATTTACATATTTTTCAAATATCACAGTGCCTTGGGATGAAGCTGCTGACAAGGACCCAAATGTCAGTTTTACAGTGGTTTGGAGTTAATTTGATGAGACTACAATCTTAGAAAAGGTTAGATTGAATTTGTTTAAAGTTTCCACTTTCAATTTAATTTGCAAACTCATACATGGACTATATTTATATTTAAACATTACGGATGGAGATGACAACTGGCAGTTATAGCTGTGCAACTTCTTTCTTAAATCTTGGTAGTTTCAGCTTGGCATTCAGTAAAGGAAAAACATTTCAGTAGAGGTCTGTTCATAGCCTAGTAATACCTTGATTGGTTGAAAACAGCATTTACATAACTTTAGTGTATGCTCTTCCCCACACAGACACATAACAAAATAGTGTAATGAAAATTAAGTTTTAGGAGACAGTAATAGTAATAGTAGTAATTGATTTTGAGCAAATAATTTCATTTTTCTGGTCTTAGTTTTCTTTGTTTTATATGAGAATACATAACTGTAAATGAGCTAGTTAGGTTCATTAGCTTGATTGTTTAATAAATGACAATCCAAAGTTGAAAGAATTTTAATTTCTGACAAGGAAAAAACCTTATTGTATTATATGAACTTCTCTGTCCCTAGCTTTTTAATTTTAATCTAAATAGCTAATATGTTCCTACAAAAGCCTTCTGGAAGTCTGGAAGCCTCTTTGTGCAATGTACATTTGGATTATAGCACTGGAGGGAACTTTGGAGATCATCTAATACAAACCTCTGATTTTTCACATGAGAAAACTGAGGCTATGAGAGGTTAAACAATTTGTACAAGGACACACAGGAACAATTCTGTATTAGAAACCCAGGTTCTTTGATTCAAAATATGGCACTCTTTTCACTGCACCACATCAATTTCTGAATAATTTGTATTCTAAGTCACACAAGATGGAAATAGCTAACACCTTTTGTTTAACTACCAAGACATCATTCTTGGTAAACTCCCAAGGGCATCGTTTCTCAAAACAGTTTATTTAATTTAAATATAAACTTCAAATAGGCATGACATAGTTTATAGATGTTCCCACAAAAAAAGAATTCACCAGCCTTTCTTAGATTCATCAATGTAGCAGCTAGGAATATCAGGAAGCAGCATCCTCCTCCTGTCTCTAGCACCCATTTTAATTAACATTAACAGCATATAAAACAAAAGTTCTGAGGCGCAATATAATTTCTTTGAAGGGCAGGCCTTAAGAGTTAGTGAAAATTGGTACAACTCCTACAACAGTTGTCTGTAGGACTTGGTCTTTATATCTAAGTAGATGCACCGAAAATGGCATTTTCTTCCTACCCAATGTATGTTTTACGTATAGTGAGGCTGACAATTATCCCATCTGGGATGGTGGGCTCTTGAGTCAGAAAGATCTGAGGTCAAATCCAACCTCAAATACTTTATTAGCTATACGATTCTGGCTATCTCAGTTTCCTCCTTTATAAAATGAGTTGTAGAAGGAAATGGCAAATCACTCCAGTATCTTTGCCAGGAATCTTTAATGGGTCATGAAGAGCCAGACACCATCAAAATAGCTAAACAACAATAACAAAATGGGCACACCCAAGATAAAGAATTTAATTAAAGAATTTAATTTAATTCCATTCCAAAGAAAGGCAGAAGCAGCTCAGATTTTCCCCTTCCTCATCAGTCTAGTAGAAGAGTCAGGGACTTCTTGTTCTAAAACTGCAGTAAATGCCTTCTCCTCTTATCTTGGCTCGTGTTTTTTTAGTCTCAAACTGGGTTTTTTAAATGTAAAACAGACATATTTCCATTTGCATAGAATAGTTTATAAATCTAATTCAAATCAGCTTAGTTCATAACAATCCTGCCCATCCCTACTCTGGCAACTTTCCAGATCTAGTTTGTAATAGTGGACTGGACAATGAGAAGCCCATCCTCAACAGCACTCACAGTAGACTTTGCCTAATGTACCCTTGTCTCCCAGTGGAGGACTTTGATTCAAGTTGATGTGAAATAGCCGGTCCAGCATGCCATCTCAAAAGCATACACAGGTATATTTATGATAGTTTATTGTAAGATTGCATATATTGTCAGAAATTGAAAAATAATGGAATATAATATTGAGACTCTCCAACTAGCTGCTCAAGTAACAGCCATTTGAAAGCCTAGTAGCAATTACTATTATATTAATTATTAATAACCAACATCACAGTTACTCTTACCAAGAGAAGTTTGGGAAACCAAAGTCTGAACTCTTCACAAAGGACTTCTTGTTCTTAGAAGGAAAGAATCCATTTTATTCATCTCATTCATTCCTTGTCTAACTATTATAATCATAAAAGGGAGAAAAATTTTACCCTGAAGTGCAAGGATAAAAATGAAGGCTCCATTTTGATGCATATGGAAATATTTCTTGAATCTATCAAGTAGTCTACAAGGGAACCTGAGGATCTGCAAGCTCCTACTACAGGTTTATTAGCTATTTTTCTTTGGCAGTGTTCCATCAAGTCATACTCATCTTTCTCATCATTCTAGAGGTTCACCATTCTGACTCCAAAACATCTGAGGGAGACATAGTCAGCTCTTACACAAAATGGCTTCCTCTCAAGATGTGCCTCTTGGTAGTTAGGCTGGTCCATCTCCTATGGTTTTATGTGACTCTCTATCCTACATCTCTGGCAACTTTCAATTAGGTTTCAATACATGATCTTAAGTGGGCTCGTTTATTGCACCATTTTACAATATCAGACAGCAGACTTTTTTTTTTTAAATCTTCAAGCACTCTCTCTCAGTTCTCTGGTTTAATTTCTGAGGATATAGTTCCAGGTAAAACTAGGGAAGAAAAAATATAAAAGAAGTTTTACCATGTATACTCAGAAATATTTGCATAAAATTGGGTAGGTTTTATTCTAATGTCAATTATTAGAGGATACCTGAATGTATTTTAGAATTAAAGGCAGATTACAAATTCAGAGGTATTCTAGAATTTTGTGAAAATATGTAGCTAAACTGTAGTCAAAAACTCCCCTATATCTGTTAAGAAAATATGACTATTCAATACTGGATCTGGTAATTCATAATGAGTTATGAAACAAATAACTTTCTTAATTTTTCTAAAATTACATGAGGGAGCATTTATGGCTTGCCAAGCCCACAAAGTTTTCTTGTGTCCTGGCATCCTATATATTTGTTGGGGGTCATCCCACTTTCTGTGTGCAAAAACAAGCTGCAAACAATTTTGATCCTTATCATTTGTTGGAAAGTAACACCAAACCTCAGGGAAATTAGTGTTTAACCAAGCAAGAAAGAGATTAGAAAAAATATTCTGCAGGAAAATCTACTTGTGTAACTCTTCTGAACATACTCAGAAAATTTCAAGTGAATTTTCTGTCTGAATTGATGGGGGAATAAGACTTCAGCAAAAAGACCCCAGGTCCTTGGTACTGAGTGGGCCCTAGGGAAGGGAAATGACAGGAGAATTTTATTGAATTTAAGTGGGTCTTTGTTGCATTGGGCCCTAGTAGAATTTCCACAGCTACCCCCTGAGGCAAGCAGGAAGAACCATTGACAAGATTATCTTGTCTTTATGTGGGATCTTTTATTGTCTTTAAGTAGACCTTTATTGCAGTGAGTCCTTGTTGAATTCCTTGTAGAATTCTTTGCACTGACAAAAATTATCATGATCCCTACAATTACTGTATGCATTCAGAAGGCCAAGTTATGATGTCAACCTCTGATGTTATTTTTCTCTACAAAAGAATCTATTGAGACCCCACTTTTTTTTTTTTTAATTATTAATTCCTTTTAGAAACATAGGGTATTTACTAAGCATCTCCAGGGCTACTTTATTAGAGACTTTGCCTGTCCTACAGAAGTAAGTTATCTAGGGACTCATCCCATGTCTTTCCCCTTATTAATTTATAAACTTCCTTTTAGAACTTAGTCTGCTATCAATAGAAATGTAAAATATTTGCCTTTTGTGACACTGTCCCCAAACCTCATACCTCAGCATTTGGTGGCCCATATGGGGAAAGTCCTGGAACCCCAATATATTTTTGATTCAGTGTTTTGGTACTCCAGTACCCCATAAAATGACTTTTCATATTTACTTGCTTTTCCTGGGTAAAATATATGCTTTCTGGAAGTAGCTTGAAATGATTTGTCACTTGATATTTAATTAAAGTAGTTAAGTATATATATAAAGAAACCACAAAATCACACAAGTAAGTAATAATGAGGGGGATACATGTGGTACATGAATATAATTGAATATAATTATAAAGAAATTATAGGTAGCATGGCTAAAGTAGAAAGAAGTTGACTTTAGACTCAGGAAGACCTAGTTTCAAGGTTGCTGTGGGGCATACTGGCTGTGGTACCTTTAGGTTAAGTCTTAACTTCTCAGTGCCACAGGAAATTCTCTAAGACTATGTTACAGAGAAACTGCTAATATGCATTGATGGAGCAAATTACTTACTGGAATTTCATATGCCAATGAAAAACAAAGAAAGGAAAAGAAAAAAAGAATAAAAAGTCCAAGAAAGTAATACTGAATACAGTTAGGAAGATCAATCAATTAATAGACATTTATTTAATAACCACTTTGTATTAATAATTGTGCCAAGTATAGTGGATATGAAAAGAGGCAAAAGACAGTCTCCAAATATTTGCCTTTTGTGACACTGTCCCCAAATATTATTGTATTTGGGGCTTCCAAAAAAACCTTACAATCTAATGATGACCAAGAAGTTTTGCTCTGGAGAAGAGATGAAAAAAATATGCCTTACTTTTTTTTTTGTTGAAGTAGAATTTTGCAGACAAATGAAAGTAGCTTTGGTAAACTATTTTATCTCTCTTTCTATTTTAAATTCATTGTTACAAGGCATAGTTCATTGAGTAGAGAAGAAGAAATGGATATGTGGAATGAAGATAATATTACTTTTTAAAATTATAGCAAGTTTATTTATTTTTAATATACATTACTTTCTGAATCATATTGGAAAAGAAAAATCAGAACAAAAGGGAAAAACCATGGGAGAATTAAAAAAAAAAACAGAAAAAAGAGGTGAACATAATATGTGTTAATTTACATTCAATCTCCATAGTTCTTTTTCTGGATGCAGATGGCATTTTCTGTCCAAATTCTATTGGGATTGCTTTGGATCACTGAACCACTAAGAAGAACCAAGTCTTTCATAGTTGACCATTGCACATTCTTGTTCTCCTAATTTGTTTATAGTATCATTCCTTATTCTCGAATCATGTATCGATTTTGACCTTATTTTGGTATAGGATATGAGATATAGGTCTATTACGAGTTTCTGACATTAGTTTCCAGGTTTCCCAGCAATTTTTATCAGAAAGTGAATTCTTATTCCACAAGTTTGAGTTTGGGGGTTTATCAAATAGTAGATTGCTACAGGCTTTGATTATTGTTTCATGTGTAGCTAATCTATTCCACTGATCCACTAGTTTTAGGTTTGATACTACTAAACCACCATCCTTTGTATTTTTTTTTCAATGAATTCCCTTGATATTCTTGATCTTTTATTCTTCCAGATGAATTTAGTCATTATTTTTTCTAGTTCTATAAAATAATATTTGGGCAGTTTGATTAGTATGACACTGAATAAGTACATCAATTTAGACAGAATTGTCATTTTTATCATATTAGGTTGGCCTAGCTATTAACAATTGATATTTTTCCACTTTTTTTAGATCTGATTTTATCTGTGTAAGAAGTATTTTGTAATTATGTTCATATAATTCTGGGACTTGTCTTGGCAAGTAAACCCCCAAGAATTTTATTTTGTCTACAGTAATTTTAAATGGAGTTTCTCTTTCTATCACTTGCTAATGGGCTTTGTCAGTAATATGTAGAAATGTTGATGATTTGTGTGGGTTGATTTTATATCCAACTGTTTTGCTAAAGCTGTGAATTGTTTCCAGTAGGTTTTTGGATGATTTACTAGAATTCTCTAAGTATATCATCATATCATCTTCAAAGAGTGATAGTTTTTCCTCATTGCCTATACTAATTCCTTTAATTTCTTTTTCTTTTCTTATTGCTCAAGGCAACATTTCTAGTACCATGTTGAATAATAGTGGTGATAAGGAAAATCCATTTTTCACCCCTCATCTTATTGAGAATGCATCCATCTTCTCTTCTTTACAAATCATGCTTGCTGCTGGTTTTAGATAGGTTTTGCTTATTATTTTAAGAAAAACTCCATTGATTCCTATGCTCTTCAGTGTTTTAAATAGGAATGGGTGCTATATTTTGTCAAAAGCTTTTTTCTGCATCTGTTGAGATTATCATATGATTTCTGTTAGTTTTGTTATTGATATGATTAATTATGGTAATAATTTTCCTGATAATGAATCAGCCCTGCATTTCTTGTATAAATCCTGTTTGGTCATAGTGTATTATCCTGCTGATAAATTACTGTAATCTCTTTGTTAATATTTTATGTAAATTTTTTGCATCAGTATTCATTAGGGAGATTGGTCTGTAATTTTTTATTTTTTCTCTGTTTTGGCCTTTCCTGGTTTAGGTATCAGTATTGTATTTGTGTCATAGAAAGAATTTGGCAGTACTCCTTCTTTACCTATTTTTCCAAACTGTTAACATAGTATAGGAATTAATTGTTCTTTACATGTTTGGTAGAATTCACTTGTGAATCCATCTGGCCCAGGAGATTTTTTTCTTAGGGAGTTCATTAATGACTTGCTCCATTTCTTTTTCTAAAATGGGAATATTTAAGTATTTTATTTTCTATTCTGCTAACCCGGGCAATTTATATTTTTGTAAATATTCATCCATTTTGGTTGGATCGTAAGACTTGTGTTGAGTTGAGCAAAATGGCTCCTAATTATTGCTTTAATTTCTTTTTTATTGGTGATAAGTTCACCTGCTTTCATATTTGAAGTTTCTTTTTCTGATCAGGTGAACCAAAGGTTTATCTATTTTATTAGTTTTTTCATAAAATCAACTCTTAGTTTTATTTATTAGTTCAATAGTTTTCTTAGTCTCTATTTTTTTAATCTTTCCACTGATTTTTAAAATTTCTAATTTGGTGTTTAATTGGGGTTTTAAAATTTGTTATTTTTCTAGCTTTTTTAATTGCATGTCTAATTCATTGATCTCCTCTTTCTCTCTTTTATTTTTGTAGCTATTTAGAAATATAAAATTTCCCCTAAGAACTGCTTTGGCTGCATCTCTTAGGTTTTGATATATTGTCTCATTATTGTCATTTTCTTGGATGAAATTATGGATTGTTTCTGTGATTTGTTGTTTGACCCATTCATTCTTTAGAATTAGATTATTTAATTTCCAGTTGGATTTTAGCCCATATTTCCCTGTCCCATTGGGCATATAGTTTTTATTGCATTTTGGTGTGAAAAGGAAGCATTTACTATTTGGCTTTTTGCATTTAATTGTGGGGTTTTTATGCTCTAATACATGGTCAATTTTTATATAAGTATCATGTATTTCCCAGAAAAAGGTGTATTTCTTTCTGTCCTTACTGAATTTTCTCCAGAGGTCTATCATATCTAAATTTTCTAGGATCCCATTAACCTCCCTGGTTTCTTTTTTGTTTATTTTTGTTTAGATCTATATGATTCTGAGAGGGGAAGGTTGAGGTCCCTCACTAGTATAGTTTTGCTGGATATTTCTTTTTGCAACTGTCTCAAAATTTTCTCTAGGAATTTGCTTACTCTACCACTTAGTACATATGCATTTAAAATTGTTATGGCTTCATTATTTAAGGTTTCTTTTATCAAGATGTATTTTTCCTCCTTATCTCTTGTAATGAGATCTATTTTTACTTTTGCTTTATCTGAGATTAGAATTGCTATCCTTAGCTTTTTTTTTTTTTTTTTTTTTTTTTAACTTCAGCTGAAACATAATAATTCTGCTCCAGCCCTTTACCTTTTACCTTTCTCTCGGTGTCAAATGTGCTTCTTGTAAACACCATGTTGTAGGATTTTGTTTTTTAATCTACTCTGCTTTTGCTTCTGTTTTATGGGAGAATTCATTCCATTCACATTCACAGTTATGATTACCAGCTTTTATTTCCATTTATCCTATTTTCTCCCCTGTATATACTTTTGTTCTCTCTTTCCACCCTGTCCTCAGTCTTGTGTTTATTTTACCTACCCCACCACTACTTTATCTCCTATCACTCCTCTCCTTTCTCTTACTGGTGTTTTCTTTTTAAACCCACTCCACCCACTGCCTTATCTTCTATCGACTCTTCCTACCTTCTCTTACCTTTTCCCCTAGTGTTTTTGCCCTCCTTTCTATCCTTTTTCTTTTTCTCTTCCTACTTCTTTATAGTTAGAAAAATTTCTATACCTAACTGAATGATTAACTTATTCCCTCTTAGTGACCAAACTGATAAGATCAAGTTTTAGACAAAGTTCATTCCTCCCCTTTTCCCCCCTTAATTTTAATAGGTCTTTTGCACTGCTTCATGTGAACTAGTTGTCCCATTATACCTCCCCTTTCCTTTTTTGTTTTTCTAGGACAGCCTTTCCCACCCCTCCACTTAATGTCTTTTTCTCTGATATCATCACATCAGAGTCCATTCACAACTACACCCTCAGTCCATATGATACCTCCCTCTGTCTATCTCAGTGACAGATACAGTTCTCAAGAGTTACAGATATTGTTTTCCCATCTAGAGATGTAAATAGTTTAACCTTTAAATATATATATATATAATATATATATATATATATATATATATATATATATATATATATATTTCCCTGTTTACCTTCTTGAGTCTTGTGTTTGTAGATTAAAATTTTTGTTTAATTCTGTTTTTTTTCAATAGAAATAATTGAAAGTCTTTTATTTCACTGAAGTTCCATCTCCTTCCCTGAAAGGTGATGCTGAATCTTGCTGGGTAGGTAAATCTTGGTTGTAACCTCAGGTCTTTTGCCTTCCAGAATATGGTATTTCCTCTCCAATCCCTTATTGTAGAAGCTGCCAGATTGTGAATAATCCTAACTGTTGGTCCTTGGTATTTGAATTGTTTTTGTCTGGCAGCTTGCAGTATTTTTTCCTTAAGATTATAGTTTTAGAGTGTTGCAGCAATATTCCTTGGGCTTTTCCTTGTGGGATCTCTTTGCAGAGGTGATGTATGGATTCTCACAATGACTATTTCCCCCTCTTTTGCTAGAATATTAGGGCAGTTTTCTTTAAAGATCTCTTGTACAATGATATCTTTTTTTTTTTTTTTTTTTTGTCATGGTCTTCAGGTAAGCTAATAATTTTAAAATTGTCTCTTCTGGACCTATTTTCCAGGCTGGCTGGCTGTTTTGCCAATGAGGTATTTCACATTTTCTTCTATTTTTTCATTCTTTTTAATTTGTTTGACTGATTTTTGCTATCTCACAAAGTCATTAGCTTCCATTTGCCCTGTTTTAGTTTTTAATGTGTGAATTTCTTCAATTACCTTTTATATCTCTTTTTCCATCTGTTTTATTCTACTGTTTAAGAAGTTGTTTTCTTCAGATAATTTTTTCCCATTTTTTTCCAAATTGTTGACTCTCTCATTTCTTTTCTCATTTTTTTCTTCTACCTCTATTGCCTTTTGAAGTCTTTTATGAGCATTTCCAAGAAGTCTTTTTGGGCTTGAGACCAATTTATCTCACTCTGAGATTTCTTCTTTGGACATTCTGTCCTCCTCTGAGTTTGTGTTTTGGTCTGCCTTGTCACCATAGTAGCTTCCTATTGGTATTTCCTCTTTTTTTTTTTTTACTTTTAAGGTGGAGCTCTGCTCCTGGCATAAAGGTGGCTCTGTCCCAAACTTCCTGTGCAGCTCTGACCCTTGGGTTTGAACGCAGGGTCCCCTTGTGTTTGTAGGGGGTAGTTTTATCTGCTTTTTTTCAAGAAAAACCTGGTTTCCCAGAGTTTGTCTTATGAGCTGGAACTGGAACCTTCCCCACTGATTTGTTTCTCTACTGAGCCAGGACTGAGGGTCTTAGTTGCTGATTTGCTGTGATTTAAGACCCTCTCACTGGCATTCCCAGTTGAACTGGCATGAACATTCTTTTCACTACAGTGAGACATATCTTTCTTAAAGGTTTTTCAGTCTATTTTTAGCTGTAGAGTGGTTTCATTCTGTCAGACTCTGTTCAGAGCCTTGGTTTCATGTGGTTTTCGAGGAATACTCAAAGATTATATTAAAAACAAAAGCTAAAAATAAAATGTTTTTTGACGTTCCTACCATACCCAAGATATAGAATTGTTGGGAGAATCAAACAACAGGATGAATGTGATATTAGTTTGTAATAAATAAAATATTACATAAATGTTTGTTATTATAAATAGCTATTTTGCATAAACCTCTACTCTAGAAATGGCTTGTCTTTGCCCTGAATCATTTTTAAAGGCCCCAAATGGAATTTTTATTTTTTTTAAATAGTTAAAAACCAAAGGAAGAAGAAAGAACACAATTGTTTGTATTTTTAACTCAGCATTTACTTATTTTTTTTAAAGTGGGCATAGGGAAAGACACTAAAAATGATTGAAGCATAAAGAGAGTCATAGGATAGCTCCAGGATAAAGCATCTCCTTTTTAATTTTTGAAGCCCTTCACAATATGGCTACCATCTTGGCTTATTGCATGCTATCTCCCTCATTCATTTTGTGTTCTAGCCTGTGTATGACTTACTGTTTGTTGTCTGTGTATCCTTGTATAGCTGCCCTTTATGCCTGGAATAAACTCTCTCCTTAATTCCACTTCATGGCATCATCTGCTTCCTTCAAAGTTCAGGTAAACACTTTTTCCTAAGGAAGTCTATCTTGATCTCCAATGAATTCCTAGTCTCCCTTCCCCTGCCTTCTGTGCTCTTTCCTCCAATCGTTCTCACCCAAGGGGTAAGAAACATCCAGGCTGAAGACTGTATGAGACCCATGAGATTATCTGGTCTGCCAAAGCAACCACAGGTGGAACTCAAATTCAATAAATCTAGGAGCTTTTTTCAGAGGGACATAATTTTATATTAAGTGAATCATCATAATAATGTAAATTTTAAGGGATAAGCAAGGAACGTCCATCATGGAATAGAGAGAATACATATGTGTACATGATGGGACAGACACATATGTTTCTTGTCAGCTTCCTGCTGCCATTGCCTCAGGGACAGTCAGTGCCAGGTAAGTTGGCAGTCTATACATGAAAGTGCTAATATGGCAATTCAGTGATGGGAGAAAGAATTCAATCATCTAAATCTTGGTCTAAGTAATTTATATACCATTGCATCATATAGCAGGATAGTGTCTACATAGTCATTGTGGCTCAAAATATCATGTCAACAGTAGTGACATGCACAAATTTTGTCAAAAACAGAGGATTTAACAGCTGCCAGTTTAAGGAGTTACTGAATAATCTGGATTATTGATCTTGTTCCTCCTGTGAAGTGCAATGGCTTAGTTCATGGGAACATGCTCATGAGATTTTGTGAATTGCAGGATGAACTAAAGCAATTCATGGAGATAAAAGAAAACCTTTCAGGGAACTCAATGATAACAAGTGGCTGTGCTGATGGTGGACATTACCAAGTACCGCTCAGAGTTGAATTTCAAGCTGCAGGGACCCAACCAATTTCTCAAGTTTCCTGCTTTCAAATGTGAAATCATTTGAAGCTAAATTAAGGCTGTGGAAAGTGCAACTTGAAAGGAATAACACGGTGCATTTCCCCATTTTGGAAGGACGAAAGCCTTCTAGGACAGTTGAATGTGCTGGTAAATGTGTGAAACTAATTGAGGCATTTAATGAAAGATTCAAGGACATGAAAAGTAAACAAATAGAATCGAACATCTTTGCTGTATCCTTCACTGTGGAAACAGCTGAAGTGAGGGATAACCTATAACATGAAATCACTCACCTGGAAAGGGATGATGAGCTGAAAGCTAGCTACACAACCTCCCACTGCTTGAGGTCTATAAATGTTACATAAGCAATGATGAATTTCCCATTCTGAGGAGCCATGCCTAGTGATATGCATCTGTGTTTGGAACAACTTACTGCTGACAGCAATTCTTTTCAAAACTTACCATTGCACAAGCTGACCGCTTCAGGCTGATCAAGGCAAACTTGGATGAGCAGTTGCAAATAATTTAAAAAATAACAAAAAATAAATATCAGTACCAGCTAACATCACCCACCCACCCAAGTGAAGCAGTTCTAGTTATCACATTACGAGTGAGTTAATTAAATGTTTGACCAAATATCACAGGCTAATTTCTAAGGTGATAATTTTGTATAGCTCACAAATAAAGTTATAAATATTGAAATAGCCCTTGAAGACAAAAGGTTCCCTACCTTGTTCTAATATGTGGCAAGATGGGGTATTTTGTTTGGGTATGATTGAACAGTATTTCTCTGATGCACTCTGAGGATTTGCAGCAACTGCCACCTCAGTCTACTTTTGAATTACCTCCCCATTAATCCAGGTTCTAAGACAATATAATGGGAAGGGAGAAGCAACAGATACATATACAAACACGTTAAAATATGTAACAAAATTTTTTTTTTTGGTAGAGGCAATTGCAGCTGGGATATCAGGTAAGGTCTCATTGGAACAGGTGGCATTTGAGATTTGAGCTAACCTTTGGAAAAAGGAGTCCATTCCAGGATAGGAGGGGAATTCTTGTGCAAAAACTCTTGTATCTGCAGAATAATAAGAGAATTAATTTGGCTAGACTATAGAATGCATGAAGTAGAGTGATGCATAATAAAGGTAGAAAGGTAGATTGGAAAGGTAAGAAAACCAGGGCTTTAAACGCCAAACAGAGAAATACTGGTTGCGTATATTATTGCGTATATCATTTTCAGGTTTGGCTAGATCAGATAATTTCTGAAGCTCCCTTTCCTACTCTGAAATTGTTATTCTTTAACAACTACCAATATGATTAGAAGAACGAATACCAAAGACACAGCAGTATGTGTGAAAATGATATTTTTATTATAATTTCAATATTTCAAATAAAATAAGTTAATTACACCAAATCTTCAAAATGCATTGGTGAATCAAAGCTTCGACCTTACAAATGGTTTATACATGTATCTATGCATTTATATATGTGTTTATGTATAGACACATACATGTAAATATATACATAAACATATTTATGTAAAAGATATATGGACATTTTCCTCTAAAATAAAGTGCCAGAATTTTTAGATTTGGGGACAGGGAGAAATGAGTCATTTATTTCAGCAAGGAGTAATTAAAGGTTTTAAAAAATAACATAATGAATTTTTAAACACACATCCCTCTAATCTCTTATTTTGAGAGTATAAGTTAATGGATGTACAGCACTGAACTGATTGATATAGCTAACTCTCAATTATTCATGCATTGATTATTAAATTCTTTGAGAATAAGGACTGTTCTTTTTCTTGTCTATTCTCAAATCCCCATCAAATAGCACAATGCTTGGCACACAGCAAATAGTTAATAAAAATAATTAAGCTCATTGATTAAATTTGTTGTATATCTAGTACTTTGGTTTCCCCTCTTTCCTGCTTCTAGCCTCTTCCTTCTCCTTTTATTCTTCTTTTGAGATTTTACCTTCTTTTGCCACTTCAGCCAATGGTGAAAAATCAAACAAAAGAAAGAGGGAAAATTTAGATAATTTTGATTTTTATTCCTCCACTCCCCACAACCAATTCTGGTAAGTTTGTAAAGATGTATCTATATATAAGATTACTAGATCCAATGAAGTTTCAAATTTATCTATGGATGTTATTTCTCCAAATGATCTCACCAGCATGGATGAATTTGAGCTGATTATAGAAAGTTTTTAATCCCAACCTTAGTTCTGTGAAAATATATCTTATCACTACTTAAAACTGAGGTTTGATTTAAATTAATGCTGATAGTGCCAACTTGGAAGAAACAGCCATTTTTCTATGTTTGCTAACAAATTTAATGCATACCACTGTTGAAGGTTTGTAGTTTCAGTAATAGGATATGATATATTAATTTATATAGTATATAAATTCATTTCACATGAATTTCCAACTGCAATGAAATGAATTTTTTTTAAATTCTTAAAGTACCTGGTTTTTATTGAATTGACCAAGAATTAATAAACAAACCCCAATGTGAAAACATGTATATTTTTATTACACTTACTTATCATAATTTTCCTTATCACAGGATAGCCCATGTGGTGCATTAATCACTCCCAAACCTTATGCTACTCAAGAACTTCTTCCTTTTCTTCAATAGTCATTTAGTTGGGCTATTAAAAAAAAAAGCCAAAATGTCATCCATTTTATTCTCCTTATGTTTCCTGTCTGTATTGTGGAGATTCAAATGAGCATGAAAAATATTTGACAGTAGGGATAGCAGTAGCAATAGGGAAAAAAAGAAGCCTAAACATCAAATGCTTACTAAAATTAAAACGTTCTTAGAAAAATAATCCTACTTTTCCTCTGTACCATTCATCCATGTTTCTGTAAATTTTCTGCATTATCTTGTATCCCTTACAGACAAAATTTCTTGCAGAAATTTATAAATTGCTGAAATTAAAAAAAAATAAGTTTGCTAAATTAAATCCAATTTGCCACAAGCAAACTGTGAAACAAATGATCGGGGTAGATTAAAAAATGGGAAATGGAGGCAGCTAATTAGTATAGTGGATAGAGCACCAACTCTGAGATCAGGAGGACCTGAATTCAAATATAGCCTCAGACACCTAACACTTCCCAGCTGTGTGACTCTGGGCAAGTCACTTAACCCCAATTGCCTCAGCAAAAAAAAAAAAAAAAAAAAAAAAAAAAAACGGGAAATGGCAGTAACAGAAACCACTTGGCTCCAGAATTGAAAACAACAACAAATATGACTATTTATCTCTGTGTTCTTGAGAGGCAGTGTGACATCATGGGGAAGGAGCTGGGCTTGGAGTCAAGAAATTTGGAGTCAAGTTTGCCTCTATCCCATAGGTACTCTCTCATTAAGTCATTAACTTCTCAGTGACTGCGGCAACTTTTGTTAGGCTGTAAGTTGCAAAGAAAATGCCTATTTAATTTAGAGAGAAAGCTCCTTTCTGGGGATTTCCTTATGTATTTGTGTGCTCTGTAGAGGGATGATGTTTAGTATAATATTTAATTTTGCTCTTTTTACTCTTTGGTGTTTTCTGACTTCCTCTTGGGTCAATGAAATAAGAAATGTTAGAATAAAAGCATTTTGTAAACACTTCCAAAAGCTATAACCTAGTTTTCTGTTCATTAACAATGTAACTTTAAACAGAGATCAAAAATATGAAAAAAATCACTTATTTATAAATGCCTAGATTTCTGTGACATGCTTTTTTCCTGCATGTGTTTTTCATCAATCTTCACTAATGACTGCAATGAACAAGCTTCCCACAGTAGGTTATGTGCTGGACTTGGAAATGGGCTATACCCAGGTACCAAGCCAACCTCAACCACCTATGTGGTCATTGGCAAATCAACACCCTTGTCTCAAACTTTGTTTCACCCTCTGTGTAGGGATAACAATACTTGTAGTATCTACCTGAAAGGATTGTTTTGAAGCTCAAATAAAAAAATAGTTTTGTAAAACATTTTTCAAACTTTAAAGCGCTATATTAAGTATTTGGTATTAATATCAGAATTCATGAACTGGCTGATGTCTGCCCAAAAGAGTCACATTGCTTACCCTGGGGATTTTATTACTTTCTCACTCTAAGGTAGACATCTTCTCTAATAATCTTTGAAGATAAACTCTAAATTAAGTTTAATCAAAAGAAAGGGGGATATTTATTAAATACAGTAAGATAAAGATGCTTTCTTTTCTTTTTAAAAGAACTCCTCTAAGAATTTAAATGAAAACTCAAATTATCAGATGGTTTTTCTAAAATCTTTATAAATGAAGATCAAGGTGTAGACAACTGTTTGAAAATTTTCTAATACAACTGCACATAAAATAATAATGAATTTCAAAACTTTATCTTCTGTAATCATTGAAACAGTTATATGAATGAGATCTTTAGTGCTTTCTCTCGTTCTCTCTCCTCCTCTTTCCCCCTCTTTATCTCTGTCTCTCTCTATCTTTTTTTTCTCTCTTCATCCACCCCTTTCTCTCTCTCTCCTGGTTATTCTGGAATTGCCTTCCAAACCATTAATCCTCATGTAGACACTGATAATTACTACCTTACCTATGTGAAAATTCATTTTTATATGTTCTCAGGTATACTTCAATGTCTTTTTAACCCCTCCAAATCTTAAAATATGATTTCATGATATGCCATAACAAAAAATTCATTATTATCTTTTTGAGGATGGATTTTTCTGAGTAACCTTGAAATTAGTAACCTTTTGGGAAAAATCTATCATTCATCTAGTAATAAGAAATCTCTCTAGCTTGGAAGAATCTGATAGCATATATTCTATAGGCAATAGCTTTGAGAACCCACAGCTAAAATGATAATGTGCATGTCAGAGTATGTCTTAATTGGCATATTACTTGTAAAAATGTACAAGTTCTGTATTCTTTATAATTCTTGCAAATGACATAGTTGGAAATAAATGAACACAAGATTTTTGACCTACCATGTCTAAAATAAAGATATTTAGAATGAGAGATGTATCAGATTCAGTTTAACTGGGAGTCATTTAGAATTTTAGATAGTCAATTTAGTTTATCTGGATTCCAAAATACTTTTAATTTTATTAGCTATACTTCCTATTACTATTTTTCCAAATTTGCCAGGCTATGTAACCCCACATCTCCTATACCCCATGATGTATTTAAAAAATTAATTTATTTGCATAGTAATCTTCAAAAGAAAGAGTCCTCTAGCTTCATACTCAGGGTAATTTGTGTTTTTCCTGTGAAGCAAATCTATTCTGAATGTCAATTGGCTGCATATTTTCAAAAAAGTAGACAAATCTAGCATATGAAGAATAGTTCTAACATCTAACATCAGTTACTTTAAACTTTCAATTTAATGAGGTAGGGACAAAGGGTAGTACATTAATGAAGAACGGTTTGAAAGATTTTCAGTTATGGTATATTTTTATCTCTATTTAGGATACAGGAAAAAAGAGCTGAGAAATATTCCCTGATCTGGCATGAGGGATCTTGTTTTATTCATTTTGATCATTACACAGTTGTTTATATAATATGTTCATGAAAAAAGATCTGAGTCAATCAGGTAATGATAGAACCCACTTCAGCAATGGAAATCAAATTCTACTGTGAAAAGGGAAGAGATAATTTTGAATGTATGCCAGTCCTAGAACTGTCCTAATTTGAAGTAAATTTCTGAAAGATATCCACTCTTATTTGTACTGCTCATATCCTAAAATAAGATGATGCCTTTTGAGTGCACTATATGCAGATAGAAAAGCTGATAACCTTAAAAGCATAAACACACTGTAATAATCGAAGTATATAAGCCTAGGGGATAGAATCCCCTCTTTGCCAAAAAAAAAATTGATAGTATATTTTTCTTTTTTCTTTTTTTTTCAGAAGGGAAAAAATAGGCATGGAGGAGAGAGAGCAAGAAAGAGAGAAAAAAACAACTATTTGGTTTGCATTTTCAAATTGCCAACCCTGCTATAACACAGATTCTCCAGGAAACCTAGCCTTTAACTGCTGATTTTGGTGAGCATCTTGTTGATTGCCTGCTTGACATGTGTAGTAGAGCTTCGCCTCCTTGTCTTGCCCTGGACCATCTTCCGACGCCGGACCTCACGACACAGCTCATAGAAAACCTCCGTGATATTCCCTTCTCCAGTGCAAGCTGAACATTCATAAAACGCACAGGCCAGGTCAGTAGCCAGCTTCTCTCCTTCTTCTGTACTAACTTGTCTGGAATGGTCCAGGTCAGCTTTGTTTCCCACTAAGATCAGAGTCACGTTCTTCGGCTTTTTGATCTCATCCAGCAAGTTCTTAAGTGGGAGCACATCCTCAAAGCTTCCTCGGTCGGTAATGTCATAGACCAGCACAAAACCTTCTCCCCATCTCACATGTCCTTCCCTCTGAATAGCATCCTCCTGTTGATAGAGAAATGACAGTTGGGGAACGTGAAGATGATAGCATTAAGAAGAGCTGACAATGTCTTTCTTTAATTAGTATCAACTGTTGAATGCTACAACCCTTTGCAAGCCTAAAAGGTCATTCAATAGTGCATTCAGAGATGGATTTTCTCAGATAGCACGGATAGTAGAACCTTTAATATCAGTAAATGTGCCATACTCTTGAGGATTCCCACTCTGGAGGTCTTTCCTGCTCTGCCCACCAGCTTCATGTGGAATGCTATATTTTATTCCTCAGCTATCTTCTTACTGTTTGTGTACCACTGCACCCCTCCCTCCAGATTTCCAGATCTGAAATCATAATTAAATCAATACTGCCATTATCAGTAGAAAGAATGTGTCAATTAATTTACCTATGACTCCACTCATCTTAAAACATTTCAAATAAAAAATACATATATCCCTTGCTATATTTTAAAAATTAATTTATTTGCATAGTAATCTTCAAAAGAGAGTTCTCTCTCTAGCTTCATACTTAGGGTAATATTTTTTTGTTTCCCATGAAGCAATGGATATCTACTCTGAATGTCAATTGGTTGCATATTTCCAAGAAAGTAGACAAATCTTCATGGCCACCATTTCATTTATGTGTTGTCTTTTTGTTTTAGAATGTAAGCCCCTTGTGGATGGCAACTGTGGTCACTGTTGTTAGCATCCTGAGGTGTAGCACAGGATTTACACCTGGGAAGTGCTTGACAAATCTTTTTTCATTCATCTCCTTCCTAACTAACTGAAGCAGAAATCAGGATTTTATTTGGCTTTTAAAAGTTTACTTCCTGATTTTGATTACTTTAAATTAAAAAAGCTTTTGCACAAACAAAGCCAATGCAGCTAGGATTAGAAGAGAAGCAATAAGCTGAGAAAAATTTTATATAGTTAGTGTCTTTGATAAAGGACTCATTTGTAAAATATTTAGAGAATTGGCTCAAATTTATAAGAATACTAGGCATTCCCCAGGTCACGGTGAATGGTCAAAGGATATGAACAGGTGGTTTTCAGATGAAGAAATTGAAGCCATTTCTAGTCATGTGAAGGGATGCTCTGGATCACTATTGATTAGAGAAATGCAAATTTAAATAAGTCCTTTTGGAGCTGGAGGTTGAGTAGATGCCCATCAGTTGGGGAATGGCTGGGTGGGTTGTGGTATATGAATATAATGGAATATTATTTTTCTGTAGTAGGTGATATAGGCTCATTTTAATGGGGTCTGGAAGGACTTACATGGACTGGTGCTGAGATAAGTAGAACCAAGAGAACATTGTGAAGAGTAACAAGATTATGTGATTGTGATAGATTTGGTTCTTTTTAGCAGTGAGGTGATTCGGGGCAATTTCAATGGACTTGGGATGGAAAATGCCATTTGCTTCCAGAAAGAGAATTATGGAGAGTAAACATGGATTGAAGTATAGGGTTTTTACCTTTTTGTTGTTGTTTATTTGCTTGTTTTTTCTTTCTTTCCTATGTTTTTTCCCTTATGATATTATTTTTCTTGAACAACAAATATGGAAATATGTTTAAAGGAATAGCACATATTAAACCTGCAACAGATTGTTTACTGTCTTGGGGAGGGAGGAATTAAAGGAGAGAAAGAGAAAACTTTGGAATATAAAGTTTTACAAAAATGAATATTAAAAACCATTTTACATGTATTTGGAAAAAATAAAATAACTTGAAAAAATATCACCTACCCACCAAAAAAAAGTTTACATCCCAAATTTCCAACAGTTACAGAGGATGTGTGTATATATATGTATGTGTGTGTGTGTGTGTGTGTGTGTGTTTATGTGTGAGACCAAAGTACTACAGGTATATCAGAGGATAGCTAACAAATAGTGTTTGTAAAGTTGCCTAAGAACAATAGCTTTCTTTCTTGGACCATAAGCTACTTACTTGAATTCTTAGCAAGGGCTGTCATTTTTCACCTTGGCATTATCAGCACCTTGATCAGTAACTTGCAGAAGCTAGGCAATTAAGTATTGAACTGAATTGTACTGAGTATAAAGACCATCACAGGAGTGGTAGTATATTAAATACCTAGAGAATTTGGCCATCTTTAATCAATTCAGGCTCCCACATAAAGTGCTCAGAGTTAATAGTTATACTAGAATACTTAAAACATTTCCCAGCTACACAGACCTATCCACAATACATGATTTCATTTAGGATCCTATTTTTGCCTCTCTGGGTGCCCAATCCAGAATTCATTTTAATTGAACCCCTTACCTACCTGACCAGCTGTGTCTAATATGTCCATGGAAAGAACTTCATCATCAATTGTTGCTTGATGCCGATAAGTTGATTCTGGGAAGAGAAGAAAAAAAGAATATGATGTTAATGAGATAAATTTGGTTCCTAAGACTTGGATTAGCACTAATAGAAATGCATTTTTCATGTTTGTATAGAAGAATATGGCATTTAAGTTTGTAATTTTATAAGACAGGAATAGTGTCTGATCTTTTTCTTTCTCTTCAGCTTCAGGGATTCTGCAATAGCATATATCAGTATATTTTTTGAAATAAAATGTGAAGCCAAAGGCACTGCAATCACTAGAATATGATCAGCTGTTCATAGTAATGATTAAAACAGTGTGAGAAAGATACGAATTCCAACTCACATCCTGAATCACTTAGAAGTGTATAGTGACTTCTGTTTCACTATGTATATATAAAAATGTAAAAGAATATGTGTGTGTGTGTGTGTGTGTGTGTGTGTGTGTGTGTGTGTGTGTGTGTGTGTGTGAAAGAGAGAGAGAGAGGGAGAGAGGGAGAGAAGGAGAGAGGGAGAGAGGAGAGGATTGGAGAGGGGGAAAAAGAGAGGGAGAGGGAAAGGGAGAGGGAGGGAGACAGAGACAGACAGAAAGTACTAGGCAAAGAAGATTGGAGGCTATAACAACAACAATTAATATTTATATAATGCTTACTATGTGCCAAGGACTATGCAAAATGCTCTACAATTATTATGTCATTTGACCCTTACAACAACCTCTGGGGCAAGTGCTATTATTACTCCCATTTTATAGAGGAGAAAAATGAAGCAAAGAGAGACTAAATGTCTTGTCCAAATAACAAGTGTCTGAGAATGGATTTGAACTGAGATTCTGATTCCAGACCTGGTACATTATCCAACTGTAATCACATCTGAAAAAACAAACAAACAAATAATATCTACATCTATATCTATTATATTATTATAGATATATTATATCTATTATCTCATCTGATCTTCACAACAACTCTGAGAAGTAAGTGATATTATTACTCCCATTTTAAAGATGAAAAACCTGAGGGGAACAGAGTAAAGTGATTGACCAAAGTCACACAGTTAAGTCTCTGAGGCCGTATTTGGACTCAGGTCTGCCCTTCTGTAGATCTCACACTGGCTGCCCTTCTATAGATCTGACACCCTATTCATTGTACCACACAGCTATTCCATATATGTACCAACTCCACGTGCCATAATCTATTCTCAGAGTAAAGTGGAAAGATGATTGCCAATTTGAGTAGTGAGAGGTTAGAGGTTGAGGAACCAGAACTGCCAAATTATACCACTGGAGAAGACTTTTCCTTCTTTTCTTCTTGTCTTCCCATCTAAGTATAAATCCTCTCTTCAGTGGGGAAGCTATTTTCCCTTTGTGATAATACCTCTCTATCCCAAATGTAGATCCTGCCCCACCAAGCTGGCACACATGTAGCTGGGTTTAAATATTTATGTCCTAGATGACAAGTATGACCTCCAAGCTTCAGGATGGTCCAGACCTTATGGTCCAGCCCAAGTGCTGAGAAGAGATGAACAGAGCTGAAGATCTGAGGTAGCAGCGATGAAGGAAGTGCTTCCAAAGTGGGCATTTAGAATCCCAGTGGACTTTAGGACTCTGGAATGAGTGGGAGCTTAAGGCTCACAGCAATGAATGTCCATTGGTGGCTCAATGGGGGCTGCACTCCACTGCCTTGAGGGAGGAGACTCAGAGTTCTAACGTGCCCAGATGATATCTGTCTGTCTGTCTCTCTTGTTTCTCTCTCTGTCTCTGTCTGTCTCTGTGTTTCTCTCTGTCTCTGTCTCTCTCTTTGTCTCTCTGTCTCTGTCTGATTCTCTCCCTCTCTGTCTGTCTGTCTGTCTCTCTTGTTTCTCTCTGTCTCTCTGAATCTCTCTCTCTCTCTCTCTCTCTCTCTCTCTCTCTCTCTCTCTCACACACACACACAAACACACACACACACACACACACACACACACACACACACACACACACATATTCTCCTTTACATTTAAGTTCCACTCCAGGAAGAAATCATAAAACCGCATGGGAGGCTGCTGCCAGTGAAGGAATTGTGAGCAGCTGCCTTCTCCCCCTTCCCCATCTGAACACTGACATGGAAAACCAGAAGTGAGAATGCTTATCACAAGACAAGAAGCTGTATTCTAAATACACAAACACAAGAATGACTCTTCTCCACCCCTGGGTAGGGAGTCAGACTCCTCACCCATCTCCCTGCCTCAAGCCCCCTCCAACTACTGTTAAAAGTATTTGTTTAAAGTCCAGGTCTAACCAGGCTATAATCCTACTCAATTAACTCCAGAGGTTTTATCTTGAGAATCAATTAGAAAATCTCTCACTCATTATGTAAAGATATTTACAATCAGGCTTCAACTTACCTTAGCAATCTTATTACATTCCCTCTGTACACTCTACAGTAGAGACTTACAGACTTATTTGCTGTTGCTCTTATAGAATAACAATATTATAATAATACAAATAGAGCAACAGCTAACATTTCTATAGCATCTAAAATGTTACAGGCTCTGTTCCATATGTTTTACAAATATTATCTCATATGATTCTTGAAAGAACCCTGAAAAATAGATGGTATTATTGTCCCCATTTTATAGCTGTTGCATCTATTTTTCATGCCTTTTAACTAGTTGACTGCTATGTCTGGAATGCATTCCCTCCTCTCTGTTTTCCTTCAAGACAAAGTTCTTTTGTATGTTTTGTGTGTGTATGTGTCTATATACAAATCACATATATGTAAGTATAAGTCCATGCACATTCTGTCCCCTTTTAGTACGTAAAATGTAAGCTTCTTGAAGTCAGGGATTGTTTTGCTTTTGTTTTTACACAGAAACCGTTTGGAGGGAGAGTTGAGAATACTGTGTTTTCTACTTTTATTACTGAAAGCTTTTTGCTGCTGTAATCCTCAAAAATCTCTCTTCTTCATCCAGTTTAGATCATGGAGGCTGCTGTCCTTCTCCATTTTTCTTCAAGGAGCTTGGGACCATGTTATGAGCTTCCTCTCTTCCCCAACTCCTGCCCTTATGCCAGACAACTTAAATATATACTAACACATATATAACATTATCATTAATTATTAATATACCAATCATTAATATACCAACATTAATTATTAATATAAAATATTAATATTAATATGTTACTATATATTAATATATTAACATATAAATGTTACTATTTCCTCAAACAACGTATCTTCTTAGTTCTCAATTTTCTCAAATTACACAATTTCTATTTCTCCATTTCATTTCAGCCATACACAGGGGTGTTCACATCACTGATCTGAATGACACCCAGAAAGGCTCCACTTTCTTGATCAAAAACTTGGAAAGACCTTAGATGATTATAATTTCCTATCATTTGATATCTTCCTGTACCTTACTCTTCTTAAAATTAGTCTCTGACCTCCTTATGATTTCCAATTCATTCCCCTCTCAGAACTCTCTCTGAGACATAGGCTATTTAATTTTTTTCTCCATAGCACTTAGCAAAAAGCCTGGCGCATAGTGGGCACCCAATACATATCTATTTTTTGGACTGATTTCCTAAACACTTTGTGAAAAAGGCACATCCATTTTTTTTGTCATTTAGCCATCTTGTGTGCCATTTACAGTTAGAGTCTTCAAAGAAATATTTTTCTCAAGTCATTTTTTATCATCAATGCTCCAGTTTGACCCCGAAGAACCACAGAAAATGTCACACATGCTACAGGTACATAGTCATCCCCTTCCTGCTTCTTTCTTTGATGTTTCTCCTTGCATCTTTGTTGATTATCTCCTTTAAATTAATAGCACTATTATTGAAGCCTTGACAGAAGCCAGAGTTTTGGGGGTATATTTAATCTGTTTCTTAATCACTTAAAATTTAAGGGTAAGTTTCATTGTGTCTTCCACAATAAACTAGATACAAATTTCAGGCACAGAATTCCTCAATAAGGAAAAATGAAACATAATAAAACTTATATGAAGTTAAATGATCATTTGGCTGTTTGCTAACAGACTGGGGGGGAAAGACTAAATCTAAGAAATAAGGAAATGTCTGTGGCAACAGAAACAGTGGGTGGTAGGAATTATTTTATCTGCTTTGAACAAGTGTGGATGTTTTTATTTGAACTGATTTCCTTTCTCATTAAGGACTCTGCTTCTTCTCAGGCAAACTCATGAAGAGTTTTGCCTACAAAGGCTTCATGCATATATATCAGGGTTTTTCTTTGCTTTAAAAATGCCTTTTTCTTGCTACATTTTTTTTTTTTACACAGCAACTACTCCACAGCAAAGAAAAATATCTCTCTACACACACAATGTTTATTTTCTGAAAATGGTTTCACAAAATTGCCAAGTAATTTTGAGCAATGGTACACAGTTTCTTTTATAATTGATTGTTAATGGGAAGGATGAATAAATGATTAAAGTTTTGTTGCTTCTTTATATTTCTTTTATTTACATTATTGATTTCATTGTGTTTATTATTTTTTCAGCACTACTTCATTTTGCATTAATTCATGCCAGGTTTCCTCTATTTCTCAGAAATTCTGATTCTTCTATGGAACTGTCAGTTAATGAAATTATTCTCTCTAACAAAGCAAACTGCAACCCACCTATCCCCTCTTTTTCTGCAAGTTTTGCCCTTATAGTCCTAGGCTTTTAAAAATCTGTGTTCCTAATTGACATTTTTAATATTTGCTTCTAATTATTTTCCTCACAACTGGTGTCACTCAAGTATCTTAAGGCCCAATCTCTTACTAACAGAGACAGCTGTACTTGTGCATCCCTGTGAAAGCAAACAGAACAAAACAACAAAAAGACGACTACTTGTATTTGGTAAGATAAATTACTGAAAAATTTGGTATTATAGAAAGGGTTTAAGTGAACTTCACTTTTCCCCCTTCTGATTGAAGCAAAGAATGTCCACTCATGTAGAATACACCAGAATGGATGACTGGAAGAAAAGTAATTATTTGGTCCAGAATCATCCAAACCCTCCCTGTTTTAGATTATTAGAAATATTATTCTCTTGCTATTTCTTGCTGAAATGTTAGTTATTCCAATAAGTGGTGGTAAAAATTATAAAACTCTTGCTAGCTTCCTCAAAGGAGGGGACCAAGTGGAATATGCTTTGCATTCTTCCTCTGCACTGAAACTATCGCGCTCGTCATCTATGTACCTCTGACAGGCGTGTTTTATTACTGCAGCTAGCAAAAGACAAGAAGCATTGCAAATGTGCAGAATATCTAAGGAACTTCTTAAGCATAAGCATTTTCTGGAATCAAGATTTTTTAAATGCAGCTATTTGTAGATGATATCATATCAATAGCATTAGACCTTCTGAACTTCCTCAGTAAGATCTATGGCAATTCAAAGTTACACTACAAATAAAAATACAGCTAGATAAAGAAATCTAGCCTCAGGAATTTACTAGTTGTGTGTTATTTAATTTCTGTCTGCCTCAGTTGCTTCATTTGTAAAATGGGGATAATAATAGCATCTGCCTCCCAGAATTATCATGAAAGTTAAATCCTAATATTTGTAAAACAATTTACAAAACTTAAAGTACTATTTAAATGTTAGTTATTATGCTCAAAGAGCTATCAAACTGTGCATATTCTTTGATCCAGCAGTGTTCCTATTGGGCTTATATCCCAAAGAGATCTTAAAGGAGGGAAAGGGATCCACCCACATGTGCACAAATGTTTGTGGCAGCCCTTTTTGTAGTGGCAAAAACCTGAAAACAGAGCGGATGCCCATCAGTTGGAGAATGGCTGAATAAACTATAGTATATGAATGTTATGGAATGTTATTGTTCTGTAAAAAGTGATCAGAAGGATGAGTTCAGAGAGATCTGGAGAGACTTGCATGAATTGATGCTAAGTGAAATGAGCAGAACCAGAGGATCATTGTATGCAGCAATAGCAAGATTATATACAATGATCAGTTCTGATGGATGTGGCTCTTCTCAACAATAAGATGATTAGACCAGTTCTAATGATCTTGTGATGAAGAGAGCCCTCTACACCCAGAGAGAAGACTGTGGGAACTGAGTGTGGTTCACAACATAGTATTTTCATTTCTTTTGTTATTTGCTTGAATTTTATTTTCTTTCTCATTTTTCTTCCTTTTTAATCAGATTTTTCTTGTGCAGCAAGATAACTATAAATACGTATGTTTATATTTGATTTACATATATACATATACATTTTACCATATTTAACACATATTGGATTACTTGCCATCTAGGGGAGGTGATAGGGGGGAAAGGGGAAAATTGGAATACAAGGTTTTACAAGAGTCAATGTTGAAAAATTATCCTTGCATCTGTTTTGAAAATAAAAATCTTTAATAAAAATTGAAAAAATGTTAGTTATTATTATTATAATGCAGTTGATGACACACAGTTGTATGAGGAGACCACTGAGTTCATTCATATATACATTTATAGCATATGTAAAGTCATCGCAGATGGATAATGGAGAGAACCTAGAACTAAAAAAGAGGGGACATGATGTATTGCTTTTGTGGAATGACACAATACTTTCCATGATCCCAAATTCCTATGTGATGCTAAAGCCCATAAAACCATGTTTTCAGAAGAGCTAAACTGCAGATGACCCAAAGGCCTAAAGCCTACTGGGTAGATCCACTATGGATGACTTAGGAAAGGCTAAGATTGAGGAGCATACAGAAACTGCCTTTACTGGAAGAGTAAATCATCAAGGAGAACACAGATTAACCAGGGTTAAAATGTTAAACATATGACAGAAATATTAAAATTAGGCACAGGGCCTTTCTCAGTTTACAACAGAGCATTCATTTTCTTTAGCCCTTCAGAGATCAAAAATTGTCAAATGAGTAAATCATCCTATCTTTATGAAAAAGATGCAGAACTCAGAGTATTTTATTCAGTCTTTCTCAGACTTTTATCACTTCATTTTTTTCCTAAACATTTATTCTTTCTTTGTAAACTGAAGGAGCTGAACTAGCTGACCTCTCTGTTGCTGCCGTGATCTAACACTCTATAGAGTTTATGTTCCCAGAACAAAATGGATAGTCCTTGAATGCTGGTATTGAGACCAATAACCTAGGAAACCAAGGATTTGATAGAGGTAAATAGCCCCCTTACGCTATCTCCTAAAATATAAGTACAGCTGAAATTCTGGCTGCACTTCAACTGTGGACTGGGTGGATGGATTGGGAATTTCTTAGCTTGGAAACTGACTGTATGCTATTAGCCAAGGAAATACAACTCCCAGTGCAAAAGAGTTAATGAAATCCTGGCCTAAGAGTGAGTCAGAGATTTGACACTCTTGAGCTTATAAAGCTTCTGATCAAAGCTTTGGTTGCTTAGCAGCAGCATTTAAATGTCATTTTATAATACATTTTTTTATGTTTATATTTTGGGGTAAGAAGAATATATAAAAAAATTGGGTTTTACATTCCCATTGGTAGCAAATTTCTTGGAGAAAAACAAGAAAGGAATTCATGACTACTTAAACAGCAATAGCTGTTAAGTGATGACTAAAGAGGGACACTCAGAAGAACACAAATATGTTATGAGCTCATAATTTTTACTTGCTTTTTTTCCACTGGAAAATACTCATTTCACAAATGTAATTTATATTTTTCTACTTTTTCTCATAGATCATTTGTTTTTGGAAAGCATAACCTGCAAAGATATGCTCACAAAAACCAAGTTTATAGAAGTTACAACTGCAAGAAGAATGAGACCATCTAATTCAATCATCTTGTTTTACATATAAGGAAACTGAGGTCCAATTAGTCAGATAACCAATAAGTATTTGTTAGTCACTTATATCGTGCCAATCACTCTGCTAAGTGATGAGGACATAGGAAAGGCAAAAACATTTTTCTTGCCCTCAAGGAACTCACATACTAATGGGGGAGAGAAAAGATAAACAACTATATAGATAGAAGAGAGGTAATGGGATCCAGAAAGGTCCTTTGATTACAGAGACAATGTTCTTCCCACTGTATCATGCTATATGAGAGCAGGGAAAAATTTTTTTAAAAATGTATTTTTAACTGAAATTTTACCTTCAGTATTATAATATATTTATTGGAGCAGTGACATATATACATATATGTATGTATAATGTTAAAGAACAAGCAAAAAGAATTTGTCGGGTATGAAAATATCTAATTTAATTTTACCTTGAATATTATTATATTTACTAGAATCTATCTATCTGTGTCTGTTTTGTCTGTCTTTCCATCCATCTATCTTTCTATGATATAAAAACATCTCCTTTAAAAAGCGTTGTCACGGAGTTCTTTTGGCAAAATGGTCAAGGGAGAGGCTATCTATTAGATTATGACTTCTCTGAAGGCAGGAACTATTTTTGCCTTTCTTTTTATCCCTATATAGGCTTAATAAAGTGCTTATTGACTGACTTACTGACTGTATAAACCTAGTTTGCCCTCATCAAGTTAAAATAGATAAAAATGCTTCAAAAAAACTAAAAGAACAAGTAAAAGAGGAAAAAAGAAAGAAATTTCCACAGAAAGGGGAAAATACTCCCACAAGATACTGATAATTAATAATAATAACATTTATGTAGCACTTGAAATATATGCTTTACATATATAATGTCTTTTGATCCTTACAACAATCTTCGGAGGTGGATCCTGATTATTATTTTGCCCATTTTACTAGATAAGCAAACTAAGATTTAATAACTGAAAGTTAAATAACTTGCCTGGAGTCAAATAGCTACTAAGCATCTGCATTTGAACTCTGGTCTTCCTGATTCCACATCTCGTGCTCTATCCATTGTGCTAGCTATCTCTGAGTGATGACCACTCTGTGTCCACTCATTTCTTTTCCCCTGGATACCAATGTCAATTGTGGAATTTTATTTATTTAATTTTAATTTATGGAACAAGACAAGCACTCCATAATATAAAGTAAAAAGAAAAACAGCTGGGGAATTGTTTACTGATACAATTTCTTTACCTGTGCTTACAAAATGTCTAGAATATTTTGTATATAAATAGCATGAAACAGGGATCTAGTGCAAAGCCCTTTTAGAATTCTGAGTTATATTATCTAATAAAGCATTTCCACAAGGATATACAAGTACCTGAAGGATCTATCATATGGCTTGTCTTAGTCCTCCCTCAAGTCTAAGTCTGAGTCCTAGTTATAATCCCATTTTCTAAAGAGACACACTCCTGATATCTCTTAATGCTGGTGACTTTTCTTTGTTGATTACCTTCAATTTTACTTGTAAATATTTTATTTACACAGATTTGTTTGCATAGGGTCTCCCCATTAGACTATGAGTTCCTTGACAGCAAGGTCCTGCCTTTTTTCCTTTTTTCTTATTGTTTTCTTTTTTCCTGGTTGTACATGTACATTCATTTTATTTATTTATTTATTTTATCATAGCTTTTTATTTACAAGATATATGCATGGGTAATTTTTCAGCCTTGACAATTGCAAAACCTTTGTTCCAATTTTTCTCCTCCTTTCCCCTACTCCCTCCCCCAGATGGCAGGTTGACCAATACATGTTAAATATGTTAAAGTATATGTTAAATACAATATATGTAAACATGTCCATACAGTTATTTTGCTGCATGTACATTAATTTAAAAAAATATTCATTTGTTTATGAATCATGTTGGGAGAGAAAAATCAGAACAACAGGGAAAAATCATGAGAAGAAAAAAAACAAAGAAAAAGGAAAAAAAAAGTGAATATAGCATGTATTGATTTACATTCAATCTCCATGGTTCTTTTTCTGGATGCAGATAGTGTTTTTTATCCAAAGTCTATTGGGATGACTTGGGATCATTGGATTTCTGAGAAGAACCAAGTCTTTCACAGTTGATCATCACATATGCTTGCTGTTACTGTGTACAATATATTCCTGGTTCTGCTTCTTTCACTCAGCATCAGTTAATGTACATTTTTCCATGCCTTTCTAAAATTAACTTGTTCATCATTTTTTATAGGACAATAATATTCCATTACTTTCATATACCATAACTTATTCAGTCATTCCCCAATTGATGGGTATCCACTTAATTTCCAGTTCCTTGCTACCACAAAAAGAGTGGTTACTAACATTTTTGCACAAGTGGGTCCTTTTCCCTCTTTTATGATTTCCTTCAGATACATATCCAGTAGTAGCACTGCTGGGTCAAAGAGTATGCACAATTTTATGGTCCTTTGGGCTCTCAAAAGTTCCAAATTGCTCTCCATTATGGAGAGCACCACCAACTCCATCAACAATGCATTGACATCCTAGTTTTTTTATATCCTCTCCAACATTTATCATTAACTTTTCCTGTCATCTTATCCAATATGAGAGGTGTGAGATGATACCACAGAATTGTTTTCATTTGCATTTCTCTAATCAGTAATGATTTAGAGCATTTTTTCATGTGACTTTAGGTAGCTTTTATTTCATCATCTGAAAATTGTTCATATCCTTTGACCATTTATCAATTGGGGAATGACTTGTATTCTTATAAATTTGACAGAGTTCTTTATATATTTTAGAAATAAGGCCTTTATCAGAAACATTGGGTATATATTTTTTCTGGCTTTGTACTTCTCTTTTAATTTTGTTTGTGTAGAAACTTTTTAACTTAATGTAATCAAAGTAGTTTGCATTTCATAATGTTCTCTAGTTCTTCTTTGGTCATAGATTCCTCCCTTCTCCAAAGATCTGATAGGTAAATTATCCCTTGCTCTCCTAATTTGCTTATAGTGTACCCTTTACACCTATAACATGTAACCATTTGGACTTTATTTGGAATGGGGTAGAAGATGTAGGTCTATGCTGAGTTTCTGGCATTATTTTCAGTTTTCCCAGCAATTTTTGTGAAATAGCAAGTTCTTATCCCAGAAGCTGGAGTTTGGGGATTTATCAAATACTAGATTACTACAGTTACTGATTATTATGTGATCTGTATTCCATATTCCATACCTATTTCATTGATCCACCACTCTATTTCTTAGCAAGTATAAAATGGTTTTGATGATTGTTGCTTTATAATATAGTTTTAGGTGCCTTTCTTTGTTTTCCCAGTGCTTAATACAGTGCCTAAAACATAACAAAAATTTAATAAATACATATTAATTGAACATATTTAAAAAGTCTTTCCATGGAAAAGAACTGATATAATTTATTCTGCAATGGCATAATTGCTGAGAATATAGATTTACTATCATGCCAGAATAAGTGCATGATATTTCAGTGGAAGGTTCAAAGAATTATGACATAAGGACACTGTAGATGAAAATAAACCATTTTTTCTTTAATGGGAAAAAAGTTAACATGAAACTTGACCTACCCAGGGTTGGGTCATATTCCCAGATGAACCGTTTGGTCAGAAATCTTACTACCAGAGCTGTGGAAGAAAGAAGAGACATTTCAGTTGCAATTTTTAAATTTTATAATCTATATCTAGATACATACTAGCTTAAAATGTTCTAGATACTATCGCATCTGTCCACGAGAGCAAAGTAGTATTGATTTGCCCCATTCAAGCATGTTTTTATATTCATCCCATTTTGGATCAAAATTTGTTTAACTGTAATTAATGCTATCTTGTTTAATAGGTAGAAAATATATGAATAGACTCTTAGGAGATAATCCTCTGTTCTGAGAGCTAGTAAATATCATTAAGTGATTCTGTACCCCAGTATTAATGAAGGACAGATAGATGGCACAGTGGATAGTGGACTGAGCTTGGAGTCAGGACAACTCATCTTTATGAATTCAAATCAGGCTTCAGATACTTAATACTTGTGTGATCCTGGCAAGCCATTTAACCCTATTTTTTTCAGTTCCTCATCTGTAAAATGAACTGGAGAATGAAATGACACATCATTACAGTATCTTTGCCAAGAAAACCTCAAACGGATTACAAAGAATTGGACATGACTAAAACAACCAAAAAAAAAAAAACAACAATAAAAGCAAACAGTTCTTTAATGCAAGGGTATCTGAACAAAAGGCTGATACAGATAGAAGGATGAAAATGTACAGTATTTCAAGAAAACTAGTTCACTTTAGTCATGCCATATAGCCACTAATTGAAAAATGGGCTAAAAATTTCAGGATTTCAAAATAATGGAATAATCTTTGTCATTCAATTAACATTAAATTAATATTAAGAGAATCATAATGTGAGTTAAAATATAGAATCATCAACAGCACATGTAATCAGTAGGGTAATAAAAATATTGCCTAATCATCATTTCTTTTGGAAGGTCATAGGATAAAGACCAAGAAAATTATTGCCTAATCATCATTTCTTTTGGAAGGTCATAGGATAAAGACCAAGAAAATTATCTATCTATCTATATATCTATCTATCTGTCTGTCTGTCTGTCTATCTATCTATCTATCCATCTCAGAATCACACGCTCAAAGGCAAAAAAGCTGATACAAAACACTTGATTCCTTAAAATCCAAATATGATTTTCATTACCAATCAATATATTGACCTATAACCAGAAGGTTGATGATTGGATTTTAATTATTTTAGTGGTGACAGTAACTTGGCATGAAGGTACTGCAAAGTGCATTAGTTGAAAAGCTACTCACACTGATGAATTGATGGAGTTTCTGGTTAAGTAATATTTATGGAAATGTCATGTATATCTTGATTATTATTCTTTGTGTAATTAAGGAGAATAATAGAGTCAGTGTTAGTCTCTGAGCTCCTCAACACTTTTTATATTTTGATTTTAAAAGGTCCAGGACCAGTTAATTGAATCTGAAAGTAGCATTGTGACCTTTCATCACAGTAAATATGACTCCATTTAAAGCAAAATATTAACAATACTGAAGAGAGTGAGTTTATACATTCTTCAGTCCTTCCCACAGTAATCGTACTTGGGATAGAAAATGATAATGCAGACTCTCTTGAGATGTGTTTCTTTAAATAATCTGAGCAGAAAGTGATGTTATATACCCATTTTAAAAGCAATTTAAATACAATAATTATAGTAGAATCAGAGGTGAATATCTCCCCCCTAGAACAAATTTTGTTTTATAAATCACTAATTGGAAAAATCCAATAAAGTTGTACCTTATTTATCTAGCATAGTTTACCCAATCTACTAATTACTACTTTAATTAATTTTTTCATTAAAGCCTGACCTTTTAAACTTTTAGCCAATTTGTGTATTTCTATTATTTTGTTTCTATTTTTCAATTAATAAGTATTTTAATTTATCTGCTCTACTACATTCACTCGCCACTGAACAAATTAAAAAGATTCTGAAAAATAAAGCCTTCAATTCAGAGGTGAATGGTCTAGCAAAACAAATTCCTTCAACTGTCAATGTATGGACATGAATATCTCCGCATTTTAAGTTTATCAACTCTCTATGAGGAAGTAATACATGGTTTAGCTTTATTCTTTTGAATTCATGGCTTATCATTAAACTGATTAGTGTTCTAAAGTCTTTCAAAGTTATTTTTTTCTATGATGTTATTATATAAATTGTTCTCTATTTCTCACTTTTCTCTGCATCAGTTCATAAAGTTTCCTTTGAAATAGTCTATTTTGTCATTTCTTAGGGCACAATAATATTCTATCACCTTGATCTTCCACAAATTATTTATCTATTTTTCCAATAGAAGGCCAACTTTTTAGTTTTTAATTTTGGACTGCCTTGAAAAAGCTGTTGTAAATGTTTTTCTACCTATAGATCCTTATCCTTTCTTTGACATCTTTGGGATATAGGCGTACTAGTGGTATAGCTGGGTCAAAATATGTGCATGGTAACTTTCTGGGCTTGGTTCTAAATTGCTTTCCAGAATGGCTTGGCCAATTCACAACTCTGACAAGTATACTTGTTTTTTCATAATCCTTTTGACTTTTGTCATCTTTTGTCATCTTTCAGTCTTACAGGTGTGAGGCAGAATTTGAAAGTTGCTTTAATTAATCTATTTCTCTAATTCTTAAAGGTTTAAAGTATTTTCTATGACTATTGATAGTTTGAATTTCTTTGAAAACTGTTCATATCTTTGACTATCAAGGAATGGCTCCTAGTGTTCTGAAATTTGAATTATTTCTTGTAATATCTTGGATATGAAACTTTTATCATAGAAATTTATTGCAAAGATTTCATATTCCCCCTCCTCTCCCAGTTACCTTTTCCCTTCTAATTTTTTATTACATTAAATTTCTTTCCTATCTTTCAATAATTTCAAACTTAAGAAGCAGCAAGGTGGTACTGTGGATGAAGTATTGGGCCTACTGCTAACAGAAATTCATGAAGGCATTTGAACTCAACTAAGGAAAAAAGGGCTGAAATCTATACCAGGTGAAAAGCTGCCCAAACTGATGAATTGAAGGAGTCAGGAAGACTCATCTTTCTAAGTTCAAATCTGACCTCAGACACTAGTTGTATGACCCTAGGCAAGTCACTTAACGCTGTCTGCCTCAGTTTCCTCATTTGTAAAATGAACTGAAAAAAGAAATAGCAAACCACTCCAATATTTTTGCCAAGAAAACCCTATATGGGGCCATGAAGGATTGGCTATGATTGAAATAACTGAAAAACAATAAAACTCCAAACTTTATCTCAAGTTTTGATACCATCATTATGAAAAATTATTCATTATATTGTCTATAACATCATTCATACCTATAGTGATACTCTGAAAGGCTAAAGCATCTCAGGCAATGTTGGGACTTTGAGATTCTCGATCTACTTTTAAAGGCTTTGTCCTGTCTCCTTACTTTCATCTGCCAGTCCCTGCCGGTATCCACTATGCCCAAGTCTAGCAAAATCCTTTCTACTGTCCCCACACTCCCTGGCTCCATCCTTCTGCCCTATGTTATTCCTGAAATATAATTTGGCTCTTCAGAGACTGCTTTAAAAAAAAAAACCTCAACAAAACAAAAACATAAACAAACATAAAAAGATTTTCAAGGTTTTCAGATATTTTCCAGGTAGTTGTTTACTGTGAAAATGACCTCTGCATAAGTGAATATGTGTGTGTGTGTGTGTGTGTGTGTGTATATATATATATATATATATATATATATATATATATATATATATATATATATTCAGTTCTTATTCAACAAATATTCGTGTAACTTAAAAAATCAAATATTTGGATTATTATTTAAAAGTTTTTGAATTTTAAAATGGCACAGACTATTTCAGCTAAATCAACAAGTGAAATATAAAATGTGGACAGTATAATTTACTCAGTTTTTAACTTCCTTCTTGTTGACTATTCACAAACAAGTGAAAATGATTTCCCTATTTAAGATAAATCAATTTAAAAAGTCTAGATTTTTCCATTTAGAATGGAAAGTTCCAAGGTAAATAAAATTTTTCTATACCTATTAAATTTTTTTCTATTAAATGCTGAATTCTGTCCCTCCTTCCATCTCTCCCTTCCTCCTTTTCTCTCTCTCTCTCTCTCTCTCACACACACATACACACATATAAAAATTATATGAACACAATTACACAATGACAGACAGATCTAAACAACTGGAGAATTATTAATTGCTCATAGGTAGGTTGAGCCAATATAATAAAAATGACAATGCTCTTAAATTAATTTACTTATTCAGTGCCACACTAATCAAAAATTAGTTTATAAAGACAGAGAAAAACAAAATAAAATTCACATGGAGAAACAAAATATCAAGTATATCAAGGAAATCACTAAAAAAATAAAGTTCAAAGGAATGGAATTGATGAATGTAGTTTTTCTAGTCTTTTATAAAGTACTTAACAAAATCTCTTTCATGCTATTCCTTTTGAAAAGCTATGCAGGCCAGCTGACAAGAGAATACAATTAAATAGCCACAAAACTAGCTAAATGGTACAATGCAAGACTGAAATAATCAGAAAAGGATCTATAACTGGCTCTGTGCTGTTTCATATCCTTATCCTACACTTGAGCAAAGGTATACTGAGGGAATATTTACTGGATCTGCCAATGCCACAAGGATGGGAAAGATTATTAATATAATGGATGAAAAAATCAAGATCTATCTTAACCTTGATAGATCAGAATGTCTTAAGATTGAAGTTTAGTAGAGAGCAGTTTAAGACTTGTTCTGATGGCTCATCTTGGGAGAGAAGTGAGTGTGGGTCCTTAAAGGTTATGACAGAAAGATTATGACAGATTTTGGTACAGGTTTCTGGTATAGGTTTTGTCATGTTGGGAAGGCTTTCAGGACAGTCCTGCTAATACACTGTGTCTATTTATTAAAGACTAGTTTAGATAAGTAGATATTAAGCATTTATGAAATGTTTACTTCACGCTAGCCAATGCATTAAGGACTGAGGATGCAAATAGAAAAACGAGAAAGGTTCTAACCTCAAGGATTTTACAAGTGACTGGAGTAGAGAGCAGAGGGAGGAAAACTCTTCATGGAGAAGTAAAAACAAGCTACATACAAACATATGCAAACAAACTCTCAAGTTATAGCTGTATTAATAGCTGGGGCTAAGCAGGAAAAGGTGTCTTGTAAGATGTAGCACTAAAGTTAATCCTAGACATCATTTTTGGTTCCAAGATGAGGAGGATGAACATTCCAGGCATTGGACATTGCCTGTATCAAGACTCAGTGGAAAAAGAAGGAATGTCATATAAACCCGTCTGGATGGAGTGCACAGAACACATTTGGAAGCGGCAGTGAATAACGGGAGATTGTGAAGATTACAAAGGAATTTAAATGCTAAACAGGGAAGCTTTTTTTTTTTTTTTTTTTTTTTACCCTACAGGGAGTAAGGAGCCACTGAAACTTCCTACCTTACAGAGATGGATGTGAAATGGTCAGATATGTGCTTTAGGAATCAATTTGGCAGCTGTGTTTGGAATGGACTAGAGCCCAGCTTCTTAAACTGGTCATGACCCCATATAGGGTCTCATAACTAAATGTGGAGGTCGCAAAATTATGATTTATTACCACCAAAATTTTAGTTGTATGCCTATTTTATATACTTATATACTCGGGGTTGCAAAAATTCCTCAGGAGAAAAGGGGTTTTGAGTAAAAAAAAGTTTAAGAAGCCCTGGAGTAGAGAAGAAAAGAAACTAGAACTATGAGAACAATTAAGAAGCTATTCAGTCAAACAGAGAATAAGTACTTATATTAAACATCGACCATCTGCTAAGCACTATACTTGGGTATACAAATAAAAAATTTAATAATCCAGCCTTTCAAGGAATCTCATTTTCTTTCTTTTTTGAATCTTACTTTCTAATAAAAAAGTCAAGTACATATAAAAATATATACAGCATAAATATAAAGTAAATAAATATAAATACATACAAAGAATTTCAATACAAGGAAGATTGGGGGAGAGGGCACTAGGTTTGGAAAGGGAGGAGGAAGGGCAGCAAAAGCTTTATGGAGAAAATAGTGTCTAACCTTCATTTTAAAGGAAGAGAAGGATTCTAGTAGGCAGAGAAGGGAGGGAGTGCATCCCAGGAACGGGAGGCAGCCACTACAAGGGCACACAGATGGAACATCATATGTAAGAAACAGAAAGAAGGTCAGTTTGGCTGGATGACATACTTTGGTAGACTGGGGAACAGAATGAAGTAAGGTCTAATGATGTTGGAAAGAGAGGCTGGGACAAAGCTGGGAATTGCTTGCTTTAAAAAAAGTTTATAGTATATCCTATAGGCAATAGGGAGTCAATGAAGTCAAATGAATAGGGAAGTTGTGTACTGTACTTAATAGTAGAGTACTCTGTACTTAAAGAAAAATAATTTGGTAGCAGTGTGTATGATGAACTAAAACTGTGGAAGACTTGAGACCAGGAGACCAATTAGGAAGCTGTTGCAAATAGAAATGAAGTGATGAATCCGTCCACTGAGGTAGTAGCTATGGGATTAGAGAGAAGGGATTAGATGCACACGTGTGAGATGTGGAGAGAGAAAAGGCAAGATTTGGCAGCTAAGGAAAGAAGCAAGGAAAATGCTAGCATTAGAAAACTAGAGACTTTGACAGAAACACGAAAGAGGGAAGGATTTTGGGAGAAAGATAATTTGGTTTGGACATGTTAAATTTATGATGTCTCCATCATGTCCATTTTGAAACATCTAATAGGCAAGTGATAACATGAAAGTGAAGCTCTTAGGCTGAATAAATACATCAATATATATTTATAAACATATATATTAATATATGTACATATATATATATATATATGTTATTTGCATAAAGATGATTATTAAATGCATGGAAATGGATCAGATTATTGAGAGAGAGTATAGAATAAAAGAGAGCCTAACAAGAGCCCTGAGGAATATCCAGTTATGGGACATAATATGGAAGATGAGCCAGTAAGGAAAACTGAGGAATAGTCTGATAGTAGAAGGAAAACCTGAAATCAGATATGTCATGAAAATCCAGAGATAAGAGGAAACAAGAGGACCTAGGACAAAATCCCAGGGACACTTACACATGGAAGCAGGACATGACTAATAATCTTGCTAAGGTGCTTAGGAAGATAGAATCAAGGCAAGCTGGGGTCAAGAAGCTTGAGGATTCAAAGGACAGGATCCTCAACAGAGACAAATGCTGTGAAGAATTTAAAAAGGATGACAACATTATAAGCCACTGGTTTTAACATCATTGGCAACCTTGGAACAAGCAGCTATAATTTGAATTTCGAACAGGAAATAGATGGAAAGAAGGTAAGAACTGAGTTGAAGGTGAGAAAATAAAGGTAACAAGTACAGACAAATGTTCCTAAGAGTTTGGCTGTGAAAGAATGATAGATACAGGACAACAGCTTGAGGCCGTGGTAAGGCCAAAGGAAGACTTTTCAAATTGGGGGAAAGCTGACATGTTTGTACTAATTTTGATCTTTGTTCTAACAAGTAGTATTGTATGGACAGCTAATTCAGGAATGACTCCCACATTACTAATGAGTCATTTCCTATCTGCTGAAAGAGAATCAATTTCATATGTGTGTGTGTGATGTGAGAGTTTGTCTTGCAAAGCATTTATTATTTTATTAAATAAATAATATATTGACATGAATCTTCTGGATAATTCATGGGTTTTGGGTCTCTCATCTTTAGAACCATATTTTCCAATGACTCCTTACCTTCCTCACCTATTCCCTCTTTCTGGACTTGAATCACCAAGTAGAAAAATATATGTTGATTTGCTTTGGAGGAATTTTTTTGTTTTATTTTTAATTAATAAGCATTTATTTTTCTCCCTCATATATTTAATTTAAAGAAAAATAAAGTCTTTGTAACAAATATAAATAATTTTGCTTTGGATGGTTTTATAAAGCTTTTATTTTATTTTATTTTATTTTTGTAGACTTTCTTTACCTCTGCAAAGATGGTGCATAATTTGTTATTGTTTTCATGGTGGTCTTATTGCACAAACTTATCAGGAGCACCATAATTTTTGTTGACAAAATATCACTTGAAATGATTCTTTTTGCCTGTGGGTACATGAGAAAACCAATTCCACGAACTCCTTTATTTGTTTCCCCTACCCATCTTACATCCTTGAGAGATCCTATGAGGCATCCTTTTATTCTGTTAGTTTCTATCTTTGATTTTCAATTATAATGAGACAATCAGTATTAATATAATTCAATTCATAGTAGTTCTGGCAACTCACTCATCACTGGGCTAGGAACTCACAATCAGAATGCCAAGAATTATGTTAAAATTTATAAATGATTTTAAAACAATTTGATTCTTTGTTTAGTCTTTCTTTTGGGCCACTCTGCTATGAAAGAGGGAGGGATGGAGAGAGAAAGTGAGAGAGATACACAGAGAGAAGAGAGAGGAAAGGGAAGAAGGGAGGAGAGGAAGAGGGGAGGGAGAGAGGGAGAGAAAGAGAGAAAGCTACAGAAAGAGAAAAGAGAGGAATGGGAGGAAGGGGGGGAGAGAGAGACAGAGAAAGACAAAGAGAAAGAGAGCGAGAGAGCGAGAGAGAGAGAGAGAGAGAGAGAGGAGAGAAGGAAAGCTGCATAGACCATCACTATTTCCTAAAGGAATATATTTGATATAAATCAATCACTATAACAAGAAGACCAAGGGAACTTGAAAACCTAGTCAGTTAGTCAATACTAGATTTACTTGCAACAGGAGAGAAATGGCAGCCAAGGGCAACACCAATTTAGAATATAAACTCAATTGTAATGTCTTCCAAAGGTAAATGGTGAATGACGATAGAAATATTGCTTCATCAATCACTGAGAAGCAGTGGAAAGAAAAACAAATTTATGGAAAACCTGACAAGAGATCCAACTGAGCAAAGTCATTTAGAGGGCATTTGGGAATGAAGCTGGATAGAAAGAGGGAAGGGAACAAGCATTTATTAAGCACCTGCTATTTGCCAGATTATCTCATTTTATGGATAATAACACATGAGAAATGGAGATGGATGATCTGTAAAGATTTTTGAACAAACATTTTTTGCTTTTAATGCCAATGGAGTTACTGTATTTGGACTAGAACATTATAGTTCCAGATTCTGTATGAGGAAACAGAAATGTTACTAAGGAAAACCAACAGCAGCTGAGACTAGACCAAATTTACAGAGAAGAGCTCCATTCTATAGGTAATACAGTTTTGAGAGAACTGAGAGGAATGATTCTAAAGACATATAAACGGCTCACTCTCTCGCCCTCTCTTTTCCTTTCCCTTTCTTCTCTCTCCCCCTGCCTGTTAAAGAACCCTGTGAAGATCTCGGGAGCACTAACAGCACCTTCCATCATTCATTTATGTTCAGGGTTCCAAGCCTCTGAAGCTAGAAAGGACAGCATCCAGCCTATCCAGCCAGCAAACCAGCATCCCCATATCCCCTACCAATGGCCCTCCAAAATTAGCTTGGAGAATCCCAGTTAGAGTAGCATAGGCTGCTCATTCTATGTGTTCACTCCTTTAGCAGATATTAATTAAGACCCTCCTGCTTAAATCATCTTAACTCATCAAGGCACTGAGGGTTAAATAAAATGAAGATTTAAAAACAAACAACCAATTACCCTCTTCGAGGGATGTAGTAGTGAGGAATGGTACCCTCACCTACGTCATTTTCATGTGTAATATATATGGGAACACCTTGATCCTGAACCAGCAGGTGGTCTTCGCTACCATCATTGAGGGAAGCAACCCTTATGGAGAAGGGCTCTGACATCCTCTTCCAGCATCATAACCCACCAGAGAGGAGTTGCCATCCTTCTGGCAGACAAAATGGAAGTAAAAGATCTGATTATGACCTGTGAAAATAAGATGCAGACAGAGTTTGCTTCTATCTGCACCTACCTGGTGAAACGGTATAGCCTTCTATCCTTCCTAGATCTCCCAAGTGAAATGCCTCTTAATTTATTCAAGCAGAAAAGGCCCAGATTTCCCCACGGAGCTCCACTGGAACTTCCCAGATCAGGACATAAAGCCCAAATGATAAGCAACTATGAGAACAAGAAGTTAGATTCTCACTTGCAATTGAGTGTATTCCAGATCATCATGTTTATAGGTGACATTGTAGTGGTTGCATCAAGCCCTGAAATACGATAGTCTATTAAATGAGGTCTATAAGTATACAAAAGAATTTGTTCCAAATACCCCACAGTAAAAACTAAGAGGATAAAATATGGCTGTTGCCCAGACTATTACTTGCAATCTATGCTATAACTGTCTAAAACATAATATGGATGAAAATTTCATAGAACTGGTTTATTCCTACATATATCTTAGACAGATAGTGAGGAATAAAACAATGAACCAGGCTCAGAACTAAACTTACATAGGAGAGGAGGCCAGATTGCCTTTGACCATTTGTATAATGCTTTTAGTGACCTAAGTTTCTCTCTGAAATGAAGATTTTTTTTATAACAATAATCTTCAGATGATACTGACTGTGAGTACTAGAACATAATAATTTTTTTAAAAATAACTTTTTATTGACAGAACCCATGCCAGGGTAATTTTTTACAGCATTATCCCTTGCATTCACTTCTGTTATGATTTTTCCCCTCCCTCCCTCCACCCCCTCCTCCAGATGGCAAGCAGTCCTTTACATGTTGAATAGATTAAGGCATATCCTAGTAGAACATAATAATTTTTGAAGGATTAAATTTAAAGGTCATTCAATGGTACATGAATTTCTTACAAAAAAGCAAAACAAAATTATAAAAATAGATGGGTCAGTTATTCATCAAAGAATTGACATTTAACACTCAGTCCTATTAAAAAACACTAGAGAGTATAGGGATAAATTGAATTAAAAAAAAAAAAGATCAGTAGCATTTATTTAAAAACACCAGCAAGCATCATATGTAATGGGGATAAACTAGAACCATTCCCAATAATATCAGGGGTGGAACAAGATTGCCCACTATCACCATTATTATTCAGTATTTTATTAGGAATGTTAGCTTTGGAAATAAGAAAAGGAAAAGAGATGAAAGGAATTAGAGTAGATAATGAGGAAACCGAACTATCACTCTATGCAGATGATAATATATACAGAGAATCAACTAAAAAACTGCTAGAAACAATTCACAACTTTAGCAAAGTTGCAGGATACAAAAAAAATGTCTTGATAGATAGCTCACATGTTCAAGAGAGCTAGAAGATAGTCCCTAACATCTTGGATAGATCTTCTGTAGAGGATTTATGAGCGGACAGGAATAACAATAGGCAGACATGGATGGATGGCAATGTGTATCACTGGACAGAGTATCCCCATTGATGAGAGAACAGAACCATTGCAGCATGAAAGTAACATATTTAATAGTTATCACAATGCTTTCCTTCATGGTTCCTTACTACTACCATGATGTTTTTCAGTCATTTCTTATATCCATGGCTACTCTCTCTGGATTTCATTATCAAATACCCAACTAATATATATAAAAAAAAAGAAGCCTGTTATAAAACAACCCTTCCCCTCAATCTAGGGATATCTGTTTTGACTAATGAAAATTGTTTAACAGAGAAGGAACTTTGTTGTTCTGGGATACATCCTCATATTTGAATGCAATGTTATTTATTCTTGTTGAAAATATTAATAGTTTTATTTAAAATGCAAAGGATTCTGAGACTTTTGGGAAACTAAATACCACAAAATGTATTTAAATGGCTTAGTTGGAAATTAATCAATTTCGATGAGGAAGGAATTTCCCTTCTGAATTTCCATTCACATTTCAATCTCAAGGACAAAAGGTATCTAAGAAGAACTCTGAGAAGTATAATTTTTGAACACCAAATGTTTGCTTTCAATATTCAATCCTTAATGATGGCTGAAATTGTTCCTCCTTAGCCATGAGAACCTCTATGGCCAGCCACCATGGCAACCAGAGAGATTCTGAATTTCAGAAACTGAGAAAACAAACTCTGAGGATAGAAAGCTTCTTTCTTTTCTGCGTGCAAAACTCCAGCAAATGAGAGAAAAGATGACATCAAACATAAGGAATGTAATAAGCAACAGAAATGAAACTGTCTTCAAACTGAAATTTTCTAAAAAAAAAAAAAACCTAATCATTTTTAGACTTGTGATATTTCTCAAAAAGACAAAAGAAAAGAGGTCTCTCTCCCCTTAGTAATGCAATAGTAGCACTGAATGCTACAGAGGCACCTGCAAATTCAAATGACAAGGATAAAGAAAAGAAAATTCATTTTTATTTTAAAAAATAATGAGTTTAATTTTTAAAATTGATTAATTTTAAGTTTAGGAAACAAATAAGTTTAAGGGCAAGTAGAATATGAGTAAAGAAAAAGCACCCAGAGTAATTAGAAGAGGGGAAGAATACTTTCATGGTGGTGGTGTTGTTTAGGGAAGGCTTTCTCTCAAGCTCAGCACACCTAGCATTCTGACATCCTCTTTCATTTTTCCACTAAACATTCTCCATCCTTCAGATTTCCACTTTTTCTTCAGGTACTATTCTTTTCAATAGAAAAAAACATGAAGAGGAAAAAGTGTATGAAGGAACTAGAAAAACTAGTTCACAAAAAAGATGAACTAGAGACACAGATGCAAAGATGCAAATTTGATTCATACCTATCACTGAGACATAATAATCCAGGAAAAAAGTATTTATTATTGTTGCTCAGTCATTTTCAGGCTGTCTGAGTCTTCATGACCCCATTTTAAGTCACAGGCCCATGCTATAGAGTTTTGTCCTATCCACCTACAAAATACATTAGTTAAATGTCACAGAAGACAAATAAATCTATTTGAAAACTTCAACTAAGTCACTATTTTGTTTGATGGTAGCTCAATGAGTGTGACAAATGGAACTTTTAAGAATATCTTGATACCCTTTAATATTTACTGAATAGTTTCACATTTTTATATATTTATAGAGTTTAGAACTAAAAGAAACTTTGAAAATCATCTTATTTTAAGATGAAAAAACTGCGACCCAGTAAAATTAAATGGCTTGTTCAAATTTATAGGCATTAAGTAGCAAAGCCAGGATTTAAATGCAGCTCTCCTGATTACATATTCAGAGATCATTCCACTAAAACAAAGGTACCTCTGACAAATATGAAATGGTGAGCAAACTGAAATAAAAATCAGTTATTAATAAGTGAAGAAAAATTTTTATAGAGAATATAAATTTTAAGTATTCCAGAATTACAATATTTTGACTTGTTATACCTTAATATAATCTGATGGGATAAACTGTCCTTTCTCTGATGCATATGGAGTGTATGTGATTGCTTTTATATTGCATTCAAGTTAGAGGCTGGGCAAGGGCAAGGCCCTGGATTTCTACACAGGAGGCCTCCCAAGTTGTTTCCCTCTGGGGATTTGGCCTTTAATAACTATACTATTATTTGGATAAGCAAGCTATCCAAATATAGTTGGATAAGCTCAATAGCAAATCAACTTAGAAACAACATAATAATGGCCTCATTTCCTGGATTTTACATTATTTTCCAAATTTGTTTTACATCCAAATGCTCTGAAAAACAAAATAAAAAGAACAAAACAATCAACCAGATACACAACACTTTTTTACCTCTTGGCATGCTACTTAAAAAAAAAAAAATCCTTGCCAGTTCACAAGCCAAATTTCCTGAAACCTCAAAAAAGGTTTATATTTATTTCAGTTAAGCTTGGGGGATAAAAGTTCAGGCCAATTCTTATTTTAAGAAAATGGGCTCCTCCACTCCTCGAACCTTAACTAACAGTACATAATTATGTTGGTGACCACAAAGGCTAGGATGATTTGTGATGTGGGTTTGGTGTACAGTTTCACAAGATTAAAATATGGGTTTAGAAATGAACATACTTTCTACCATAAAAGTTTGTTTCAGCACAAAAGGCACTTTGTAACATCCTATTTTTGGGGGGTTACCTAAGTGAAATAATGTATTTCTGAGCAAAATAAGGTAATAATTTTGATAACTCAAGTTGAAACAACCTGAAATTGAAGGAAAAAAACCATTTTGTTTGGCTCCAAACCAACAGGTAACTTTCTGCTTTCCAATTTAGAGAAAATATTAGCTATCATCAGTGTTAGGAAAATTGTTAAGACTATATAATCTTCAACTTATAAATATGTAAGCTCATATCATGTATGGAAATCTGCCTATTGGTCCTGGACAAACTTATCCAAATGAGAACTATTTAGATTCTCTCAAAACTAACAAAAGTTTGAACTTTGAGAGAGGAAGAGAAAGCTATTAGGAGTGAAAATGTAAAATTACCTCTGCTAAGCTGACTAAATAATTCAATTGACAAGCATTTATTGCTTCCTATATGCTAAATATTGTACTAAGCAGTAGGAAAAAGCACAAAGGAAAAAAAAACACAAGGAAAAAAAGAAGCAAAAACCAGTCTGTATTCTTGAGGACTTTCATTCAGAGGGAGGAGACTATATATGCATATATGTCTATACAAGATATGTACAAAAATATATTCATGGTAACATTAAAGAGAAGGCTTTTATTGGTATTGGGGTGTGGAGGAAGAAACTGGGGAAGGTCCCTTGCAGGAGGGGTTACTAGAGCTGAGGCTTAAAGTAAACAAAGAGAGAAATGCTTAAAAAAAAAAAAAACAAGAAAAGGTTAGAAGAGAAAGCATTCAGAATGGAGGAATATGGACATAGAGTTCTTATATGGAGTTTAGGATATAACGAAAAGCAAGCAGGCCAGTAAGCTTGAAGGATCATAGAACATGTGCAAAGAAGAAGCTTGTAAAATTATTGGAAAGGTTGTAAAAAAACTTTAAATGAAAAGATAAAAGGTTTATATAAGATCCTAGAGAGAGTGACTGAAGTTTATTGAGTAAAAGAGGGAATAGTTAGACTTATGCTTAGGAATAATCACAGTAGTAGCCATGCAGAAGATGCGCTGTAGTAGGAAGGGACTTGGGGGAGTTCATTTAGGAGACTACTACAATAATATAGGCAAGAAGTTATAAAGAGCTGAATTGAGGTTGTGGCTGTGTGACAGAGAGAATGGGATGTATGAGAGATGTAGAGAAAAAATGATGAGATATGATTATGGATATTACTTAAAATGTAATATATTGGTTTTCACCAAGGTTCTTAACTTTTTTTCATCTCATGGAATCCTTTTGCAGTCTGGGGAAGTCTTTGGGTCGTTCTCAGTATTTTTGAATGCATAAAATAAAATAAATAGGATTACAAAGCAAATCAATTATACTAGAATATGGTTATCTATTGTCTAGTCATGATCCCATTTGAATTTAAGTCTTCCTGACTACAACTATTCATTGTCCCCAGAGACTTACTAGCCATGTGACTTTGGATATGTCATTCAGCTAGTTTGCCTAGGCTGCCTCATCTGTATAATGAATTGGAGAAGGAAATGGCAATCCGCTCTAGTATCTTTGCCAAGAAAACTCTTCTTGGGGTTATGAATAGTTGAACATGATTGAAAATGAACAACAACATGGTTACCAAAACATATCTTTTAAAAGCACCAAGTTCATGGGCCTTAGGTTAAGAATCCCTCAATAAATATAATTTTTGTGAAGTCACTTTCCATTTTTCCCAGAGCTCTTGTCAAGCATAGAGTTTTCCAAGTATTTTATCTTCCCGAGTTTAACAATTATTGACTTTTATTATTATTTAACATAAATTTAACATAAATTAGTGTGGTATTTGGTCAAAGGCTTTTTATTCTTCTACTTATATAATGATGTTATTTTAACTGTTTTGTTACTGGCATGATAATAAGAGCTAACATTTGTATTCTAATTTAAAGCTTGCTAAGTACTTTACTTTGCCATCTTCTTTTATCCCTACAACTTTTTGAAGTAGGTGTTATTATGAACGTTATTTAACATATTTAACTGAGGCTGAGAGAGGTTAACTGACTTGTCCAGAGCCACATTGCTACTAAAGGTAGTACTCTAATATGACTTATTATTTTTACAGTTTTGCTAATGCTAAACTTTTTCTGGTAGAAATCCAATCTAGTAATAGTGAAGAAGTTTTAAATATATTGCTATGGCTCTTTTCTAACATTTTATTCAATATTTTGGCATCAATATTTATTAATGATATTAATCTAAAGGTTTCTTTTTCTGTTTTCCTAGTTTGGAAATCAGATTCATATTTGTCTCATAAAAGTAATTTTGGAAGATATATTTTATTTCTACTTTTGCAACTCATTTATATAATAGAGAAGTTAACTGCTCTTTAAATATTTAGTAGAAATCGCTTATAAATATATATGATTTCCTTTTTGATCTGATTTTTTTGGGCAGTATGATAAATGTGGAAATATGTTTAGAAGAATTGCACATGTTTAACCTATATTGGATTACTTGCTGTCTAAGGGATAGGAAGGAAGGGGAGAGAGAGAGAAAATGGAACACGAGGTTTTGTGAGGGTGAAATGTTGAAAACTATCTTTGCATATATTTTGAAAAATAAAAAAGCTATTACTATAATAACAAAAAGGAAAATAAAAAATTACATTTGGTATCAGGTAGGGTTCCCCACATCCCCTTTTCCTTGCTTTAAGTTCCCATTTTTCTAGTTTGTTCAATTTCTGTTTCTAAGATCAAGTTGTTTAGGTTCTGTATTTCTTCTATTAATGTAGTTATTTTACATTTTCTAAATATTTATCCATTTAAATAACAAATAAATCCAATTAAATATTTATCCATTTATCCACTTAAAGTTTTTGTTTTAGTTGCTAATAATATTTTCAGCATGACTTGCTCCCTGATCTTTTAATTTTCATGGTTCTGGCCTAAGGAAACATTTTGTATTGATGTATATTTATACTTAGCTTTCTGATAAGTGAAGTGATTTGCCCAGGGTCATATATCAGTATGTACCAGAGTTTGGACTACACCTCGGGGACATGACTTATTCATATAACCATGCTGCCACTAAAGTATCATTTCTTTCCTTTCCAAATGCTTATATTCTTTTAACTTTGAGAATTTTGCTAGTTACTGAAGTCAAGCTTGGCTACCTACCTGTAACTGAAAACTACAATCTTTTTTCCCTTAAAAAAAGGATGACAATATTTTCCTTTCTCCAATCCTGAAATATCTCTTTTGCTCTCAATGAGTTCCCAAAGATCACTGAAAAAAGCTTAGCAACAAGATCAGCTAGCTCCTTAAGTGTCCTGAAACTTAATTTTTCAGTACTTAATGACTAAACTCATTGAATTTATAGTGAACATTAATAGATATTTGTGAAAAAATGGATAGACTTTTTGAGCTCGAAGAAAACCTAAAGATCTCCCAGTCTCCTTGTTCTAGGGATGAAGCCTCAGAATGTGAAGAGTCTTGATCATGGTGACAGAGGTATTTAGAGGTAACAGGGATTCCTCAGGACCTTCTCAGATTTTTTAATAACATCCAGACAATGGTTGTTTGTCAAGAGGGAATAAAAAGTCAGAATGAAAAAGGAAATATCACTTAAAATGCCAGCAGAGTTTTTAAAGGAAATAATGGAGAGCTATAGGTTTGAGTAAATGTAAAAATAATCTGAGGGAATGAATGAAGAAATTAATGTAATATCATTAATAGATTTTTTTTCTTCTCAGGATCTCAAAGCAATAACATATTGATTGAGCTTCCCATGATGTGGATAAGAAAAATAGCATTAACTATATTTGTGAATAGAGCATCTGTCAAATGTCTTGATCAACGTCATAAATCTCTACAAATTAATTATTTTATGGATTATCCAAGATATATTTTCCCATCTAGACTGTTTTTTTCTCTGCTTCCAAGAAGCCAAATCAATCCTGGCAATCACTAGTATGACAGATGTCCTAGGCAGATTGTTCTTACACATCAGCCACCTAGCAGAATTCTGGGCACTGCCCTCATGCAGTTAGGTACATTCAAGGGACACAAATTAGTTCTAAAATCTGCTCAAGAAAAACAATTAAAAATATAAATACAATGAAAACACTTAGAATAGTATAGGACCTGATATCTCAACATATTTCGAGAATTTAACATAATATGGCACCATATTCTCATATTTCTTAGATATATCATAGGAATTAAAAGTAAAATTTAAATAGTGAACAAATACTGCTATGATCCTTACTACATAAAAAAGACCCAGGAGTAAAATGGGCCATCCTATCAAGAAATCATCAGTATGAGAAATCTCTAAACTGGAAAAAATACATGATAAAGAAAAAGCATGAATGCTATAAACAAATACATTGAAAAATAAAGGGAAAACAAAGCTAATTAATAAAATAATTAATAAATAATAAATAATAATATTATTATTATAAAAATAAATAAATAAAAAAATAAATAAAAATAATTAATAAAAAAAAACAAGACAATATAGCCTCATTAAAATGTATATATACATATGCGTGTGCATGTTTCACATTTTTGGGAGGATTTAAGACGCATTTTTACTATCTGACAAAAAGCACATAACTAGTTCCCAGGTTAGGAATGTCCTGATTAATCTTTTGGAAAATAAAGACTTTTTTTTTAAAGACGAAATCAGAGAAAAAGACACTAAAAAAGATATAGTGAAATTTTCAAGAAAGCAAATGAATATTGGGTTGATCAAACCTTTAACATGCTATTCCTGATTTGTACATCCATGAGAAATCTTGTCATATCCATTTTGGCAGTCTGCTTACATAAGGCCAACATTCTGGGTTTTCTGCTAGAAAAACTGATTTTATTGCCATTTAGTAACATTATGGTCAAAGGATAGGAAGGGGAAGAGGAAGAAATGGAGAAGGAAATATTGATGTAAGGGTATAAAGAAGTAATTTTTATGATTGAATAGAAAATCTCCAAGGGAATGAAGAAATCACTTTTATGTCTGAATGAAAAGTTATGCCAGAGCATGTTCTCACAAATTAGTTTGTGCTAATATTTATTGCCTTCTTATTCCAATCAAACTCTGGAGGTAGCTTCAATTCTTACTCCCAAATACTTCACTAAGCTATGACTACAAAGAAGGCTTACATTGCAAATTTTCTATCATCCAATATGAATAATATGTAGACTACATAGAATTGCCATTACTATCTTAGATTAGCATCTTTTTGAAAAACAAAAGGTTCTCAATAACAAAATTCTGGTGAAAGTCACAATTTATTTTCTAAAAAATAAAATGGATCATCTAATAAGAACAGGAAAAAATTTCTAAAGATATTACTGTACAGAAAATGTAATCAATTTTAAGATAGTAAGTATAAAATGTGAAACAAAGAGCAGATAGTGGCAAATCCTATCAGAATTATGTCAAGAAAACTAAAGCCCAGCATGACTCAAGTTTTATGATAAATGGATCCATCTCAGGAAAATAGCAAAATCTCTTCATCCATCCTTGCCTGGGCTGAGGTAAGGCACATGGAGAAGCCAGGGTTGCTAAACTAAGGTTGATATATACCATGGAGGAATAGAGAATATACTCTGTTAACACAACAGGGAAGGCAGTGTAACTCCACTGCAAGGGAAGAATATTCTATTATGGTCAGTAGCACTAAGGACTTCATCATTTTCTCTTCCACCCCAGGAAAACTTTTGCTATTAAAGAAACTGGGTAAAACTGTCAGAGAGATACCACATCTGAGGCTTAATGCTGCCTTTTTTAACTCTGAAAATATGTTTCAATTCTTTGGTAAGCCTCAGGGACAGGCATTCAAAAGACTGAGAAGTGGTATGATACTTGAGTTGTCTTTGTGGGTTTGTAAATGCATGATGCTACTCCAGATCTCAATCTTAAAGGAGATGGACAATGATGGCTTGTGTTCAAAGTTGAGACTGATCTGACTACTAGATGAGTCTACTCCCTTCTCCCTGAAAGGCAGTTTTCTTTTGTGTCATCCTTATGGCAAAGTAGAGAACTATGAACGAGACTAAAATATATTTAAGCAAGTCTGAAAGTGGGTCAAAGCACAGAAGCTGGATGATCATTTGTAAATTATGTTGTAGGAAACAGTCTTCTTCAGGCAAGGTTAAATTAGATGGCTCCACTGTTCTTTTCACCTTGGAACTTCTTAGATTCTGTGATTGATTAGAGCCCCAAAACATTAATTAAGAGAAAGGCTTTCACTTGTAGAAAGTCTCTAGTGAAATGCTACTAACTCTTGTTCCTGATTCAGGATTCAGAAAGATCTTAACCAACTAGAATAATGGACTGTATCTAAGAAGATTAAATTTGATAGGGACAAATGCAACATTTTTCACTTGGGAAAACAGAAATAATGGGCTGCAAGTTTAATTTGTTTTAAATACACAAAATTTTTATATCAACTCTTTTTGTGAAGACAAAAAATCTAGAAAGCTAGAATATCCATCAGTTGGAGGATGGCTAAGCAAATTATGGCACATGGTTGTAATGGGATGTGATTGTGCTATAGGGAATGACGAAACAAATAATTTAGAGACATGGGAAGATTTCTAAGAATTGATGCAGAGTAAGGTAAGAAAAAACAGAAGAACAACTTATACTATCAGATCAATATTATAAAAGTGAAAAATTTGAGGAATTTTATAAACTATTGAAGAATGAAACTAACATATACAAATATATACAAAACAACTCTGAAAATAAGAATATGATATACCAAATGACCATCCATATTTCCAGAAGACTGACAAAGAAATATACTCTCATCTCTTGACATGTGATTGAATTTATTGTACAATGTGAGGCATATTTTTTGAAAATAAAATATTTTACTTGGCTATATATCTGTTAAAAAGGAATTTGTTTTTGTCTTCTTTTTTCCCAATGGCATGAAGGAGAGGGAGAGAAAAGGGAAAGAAAATAGATTTCTATTAGTTAAAAAAATCATGGCCATGGTCACATAGTTAATAAATGTTAGAGACTATAGTTGAAACTAGGTCTTTTCTGACTTCAGGTCCAATGGAATTTTCACAATAGCTATTGGATTCATTATACTCAGTCTCTAAGAACAGAACTAGGAGGAATGTATAAAAGCTGCTGATTTCAGCTTGATTAAAAAAAGCAAAAAACTTCCTAGTAATTTTATCTATCTAAAAGTAGAATGGGAGACAGTGCGAGTGGGCTTCCTTTTAAATCCTTTCTTTGTTGGAGGTCTTCCAGTAGAGACGTTCTAGAGCTAGCTAGACAGGCTTGAGAAAATTATTAATTTTCAAAAAGACCAATTATACCTTGAAATCAACAAATGCTGAAAATCAGGGATTGATTTACTGTTTTTTTTTATTTTGTTGCTGAGTCTAGTTGTCCAGACTTAAGAAAATGTTGAAAAAATGTTAATAATGCAATATAAAACTTAAAAGTGTCTCATGGATATATTATTTCCTGCTTTCCCAAGAGAGTTGTCTGTTAAACATTTACCAACACATCCTTATCTTCAAGCAAATATTGGAGGAATATTTGTTGGGGAGGTTGTAAAAAAGATTCTTTTCCAGGATTGGATTGCTTTAGAGCGGTCACAGGCCCCTTTGAACTATGACATTCTGTGATTCTGTGATATATCAAAAGAGTCAGAAAAGGAGTTGTTACATAAACAAAAGGAAGCAGTAGCATGGAAGCCAAGGGAGAGAAAATACCATTTGTCAGGGATGGTTATGAGGGAATTTTTGCTCTATTAGGGCTCCGAGACCCCTTTCAACTCAACATATAACAAATCAGTGGTGTTACCTCTTGCCACAAGGGGCCCCTCTCAGATCACATCTTCAGATTTCTTCCCTCTGCTATGTACTTACTTGATAATACTTGTAGACTATTACTAAACCTCTTTGATTAATTTTTAATAGAAATTCCTTATCAGGTTCAGAAGGCAGAAACTATAAATAGAAGAACAAACAGCAATGAATAATAGTTCTTTAGAACTTAAATCTATCAAGGAAGAAAATGAAAGATTCTTCCCATACACACATACCTAGTATACTGGAGGAATTTAATCACTTAGACATTACTGGGCTCTTTGAATCTTTTTACAAGTTATGAGAATCCCTCAATTAAAAATGAATGAAGAGGAAAAGCACATAAACTATGCTCACAATTTGTTAAATTTATTTAAATTAATTTTTTTCTGGTCCATGACTTGTATGACCAATTCTATACTTAAAGAAGCCTATCTAGGGGTGGAGGCAATATGGCAGATGAGAGATAGTTAGCCAACTGGACTCTCTCAACATCCCCCTCCATACAACTATAAAATAACTCCTCAAGTCAAATTTTTGAGCAGCAGAGCCAACAAAAGATCAGAAAAAAACCATTTGTTAGCCTAAGACAATTTAGAAGAATGGCAAGAAAGCTCTGTGATACCACGGTGGATGCCAGCCTGGAGCATGAAAAGAACACCAGTGATAGACTGCAAAAGTGACAGCAGAAGCAGCTTCAGGAGTTCTCAGTCTAGACATGGTGAGGAGATTGGAAAACAGGTCAGAAAGAGATTAGAGAGGATGATCCTGTGTTGTCACTGGATGCAAATGGAGCTGACTGGCAACTCCTGTCACCCACAAGCATCTCTGAGTTGCAGGTCCAGGGCAGAGAAGAGCACTGGGGAGGTTGGTTACAAGGGAGCAGGAGCCCTGGTCCCAGGCAGAAAGTAGTGCTAGCAATTGTGGATGAGGGGAGCAGGGGCCTTTCCTGGATAAAGAAAATATTATAGAGCAACAGTGACCATCCCTTCCCTAGGTCACATCACCTTGGAAATCTCCCAAACTTATAAAACCCTAGAAATAGCTCTGAAAGCAGTTGCTTTAAAAAGTCCAACAGCTAGGTGATGCAGTGGGTAGAGCACCAGCCCTGAAGTCAGGAGGAGCTGAGTTCAAATCTAGTCTCAGACACTTAACACTTCCTGGCTGTGTGACCCTGGGCAAGTCACTTAACCCCAGTTGCCTCAGCAAAAAACCAACCAACCAACCAAACAAAAAACCCAATGCTTTGAGATGGTATACTTCCCCTCGCAGGTGAATCCAACTTTAATGGAAAGTTTAAAGTTAAGAAAAAAACTGAAAAATGAGCTAATAACAAAAGAGAACTTGACACACAGAGACAGGAACAAAGAGACAGAGGCACAGAGAGAGACACAGACAGAGAGAAATAGAGACAGAGAGAAACAGAGACAGAGGGAGACAGAGAGAGACAGAGAGACAGACAGAGACAAAGACCGACACAGACACAGACAATACACACACACACACACACACAGATAGAAAATAAACCTAATTAAATGAAATAATCAGGGAAACCACATTTTTCTAAAAGATGTCATAGATAATAAAGCAATATAAAAATTACAGGAAAAGAAAATTATGAAAAGAGAAGTAATAACTTGGTAAAAGAGGTACAAATAAATACTGAATAATGTCTTAGGCACAAAAGAGATACACAAAAAAATCATTTTGGAAAGGAACTCTTTAAAAACAGAATTGACCAAATAGAAAAAAAGAAATCCAAAGCCTCACTAAAGAAAAAAATTTCTTTAAAATTAGAATTAGGCAAGTGGCAGTAATGACTCCACGAGGCATCAAAAAATAATAAAAAAGTCAAAAGTGAAAAAATAAAAAAAATTGGAAAAAACAATTGATTTAAAAAATAGATTAAGGAGAGATAACTTAAGAATCATTGGACTATCTAAGAGCAATGATTAAAAAAAGCTTAAGCATCATATTTCAAGAAATTATTAAAGAAAATTCCCCATATATCTTAGATTCAGAGGGTAAAACAGAATTTGGCTCACTTCCTGAAAATAATTCCAAAATAAAAATTCCTAGGAATATTATAGTCAAATTTCAGAACTCTTGGCTCAAAGAGAAAATATGGCAAGCAGCCAGAAAGAAACAATTCAAATATGAAACTACCATTAGGATTACATAAGATTTAGAAGCTTTCACATTAAAGAACCAAAGATCTTGGAATATGTTGTTGCACAAGACAAAGGATGTGGAATTATAACCAACCTGAGTATAATGCTTCAAGGGGAAAAAATGCACATTTAGTAAAATAGAGCATATTCAAATATTCCTGATGAAAAGATTGGAACTGAATAAAAATGTGTCATTCAAACACAAAACTCAGGAGAATTATTAAAAAAGGGAAACATGAAAGAGTAATCATAAGAGATTCTAAATAAAATCAAACTATTCTTATATGGGAAAATGATACATGTAACTCCCAAGAATTTTATCATTATTAGAACAGTTAGAAGTAATCTATATAGATAGAAGATATGACTGTGAGTTAATTATGTTGTGATTATCTTTAAAAAATGAAGGGGTAAGGAAGATGCTCTGGGAGAAGGAAGAGGTTAAATGGGAAGAAATTACTCATATAAAAGAGATGTACAAAGAATTTTTATAGTGGAGGGAAAATAGTGTGAGTGGTTATCAAAGCTTCAACTTTCTCTTAACAGAGTTAATTCAAAAAGGGATGAATATATATACATTCAGTTGGGTATAAAAACTTATCTTAATAAGGAAATTAGAAGGAAAAAAATTAGAGATATAAAGGGAAGGGAATGATAAAAAGGAGGTCAGATTAGGGCAGGCAGTGATCAATGGTAAAATAGACTTTTGAGGAAGGAAAAGGTAAGAAAAAAAAGATAAACTGAAGAAAATAGGATGGAAGAAAATGCACTGTTAGTAATCATAACTGTAGCTGCAAGTAGGTATTAGCTCATCCATAAAATAGAAGCAGGTCATAATACATTAGAAATCAGAATCCCACAATATATTATTTACAAGAGACACACTTGAAACAGAAAGACACACAAAGTTGAAATTAAGGACTGGAGCAGTATTTAATGTTTCAGCTGAAGTTAAAAAGGGAGGGAGTAGCAACTATAATCTCAGTAAAAGAAAAAACTAAAATAGGCTTAATTAAAAGAAATAATCAGGGAAACTGCTTTTTGCTAAAAGGTTCCATAGATAATAAAGCAATATAAAAAATTACAGCAAGTTTCTCTGACAAAGGCTTCATTTCTCAAATACATACAATTTATAAAAATGAGATCCATTCCACAAGATAACTGATTGAAGACTATGAACAGGCTGTTTAGAAAATTGGAAAGGGAAAAACATCAAAGTTATCCGTAGTCATACAGAAAAAACACTTGAAATCACTATTGATTAGGGAAATGCAAATTTATACAAATCTGAGGAACTACCTCACATCTATCAGAAATGACATACACTAGAAGAGATGAGGAAAAATAGATATATAATAAATATATTTTAGATAAATAAATATATTTAAAAAATAACAAAATATTGGTGGGGTTGTGAAATGGACCAATTATTCTAGATAACAATTTGAACTATACCCAAAATATAAATTGTGCACACTAGCTTTGTGTCATAAAGAAATAAAATAAAAAGGAAGTATACATACCAAAATATTAACAACAGCTCTTTTTGTGTAGGCAAAAAATTGGAAAATTTGAAGATGCTCATTAATTGGCTGAACAAGTTATGGAGGATGACTGTGACAGAATATTATTGTTATAAAATAATGATGAGAGATAGGATTTCAGAAAAAAATATATGAACTGATGCAAAGTGAAAGGAAAAGAACTGGTAGATCATTGCACATATTAAGAACAATGCTAAAATGATGATCATCTGTAAAAAAACTTGGCTATTCTGATCAATAATAGGGTTCTGAGACAATTCTAAATGACTCATAATGAAAAACTGCTATCTATCTCTAGAGAGAGAACTTATGAATTCTGAATACAAACTGTAGTATAATATTCTCACCTCATCATTTTTTTTTTATTTTGGCGATACAGCTAATATAGAAACATGTTTTGCATTATTTCATATGTATAATTAATTGATATCATATTGCTTTCCTTCTCAGTGAGTAGGGAAGAGCATAAGAAGGAGGGAAAGAATTTGGAAGTCATAATTTAAAAAATAAAGAATGTTAAAAATAAATAATAAAAATTTAAAATGAACCAAAAAAAGCCCCCAAAAGTGTTTATGTTAGTAAAATCTATCCTTTCACATATTTGAAAAAATAAACATTTATAAATTATAAAAATCACACGAAAGCCACCCTGAAGTTACAGTGCTTTGTTAAACATTTTAAAAGAAAGTGTTGGGGAAAATTATTTATGTGTCTCCACTAACTCTACCAGACCATAACATTTGTATTACTGTCAGTATGATATGCTGGGATGCAGTGATGGATGTTCCCTGTGTACTTGGAACTTTTCCTCTTCTTTGCTTTGACTTTTGGACACAGTCATTTTTTTAAGATGCATTTTTCTCTTACAAAACACATGATGGAAAGCTAAATTAGAAAGAAGCCTGCAGAGTTTGCAATGCTGTGGAACTCTGAACTGAGATAACTGTTCCAGCTTGCACAGCAGAAGTCATGAGAATACTAAAGTTCCCAGACTCACTGTATCTTCCTGTTCCTCAAAAGGGAGGATGGCTCCCATGCAGCCATTTATTTTCATTTTCTATAAAATTATTCTTAAAATATGGTGGGAGTTAACACTTAGAGCAAAATTAAATGCAACTTTCTACCTTGCATAAACAGCTTCTATTTTGTGACCACAGAGATCTTCTGAGAATCTTAAATTATTTTCATCCTATCCCAGTTAACAGACTAAGGCCAATGTAGCATGGCATAGGGAGGAAAACATTGCATTGAGAGTTAGAGAGCTTGTGTTTGGAAATAGGTTCTGCTCTTTATTATTTGTAAGATTCTAGATTCATTACATTAGCACTCTGGACCCCATTTACCCCATCTGATTATTTCTAAGGTCTCTTTTAAGTTTTAAATCTTATTATTGTTCTCATTTTACAAACAGGGAAAAATATGGGGAACATCTGGCTAAAGTCAATCCAAACTGTGTATTAGTACATAAAATCTCAATGTCTTTTTGTTCTTGGTGTTGAGAATATGACTGACATAAGATGTCAAGAATTTGATAAGGAAAATATCAAAATTATAATCCTCATTTTCATTAAGAGAAAATTGGTTTTGATTATTAGAAGCTAGCATAGATGTTAAGTAGATCCTCTCTTGAGCATGTAAAATCCTTTACAAAGAACCTAGCTATAGTGAATGATTTCACATTTTTTCTCTTCACATACTCCTTACAGCCAAACATGTTTATTTTCTGCTCCCTACACATGACATACAATCTTCCACCTCTTTGAACAGATTGTTCTCTGTCTTTAAGAGAGATCCTCTCTTCATCTCATCATCTTCCCCACCTCCTTCTTAGCTCCCTTTAAAGCTCACCTCAATGCTACAAACTACATCATGTCACTGTAATTCTCCCATCCCCTCTTTCCAGTACTTTTTTAGTTTGCATATTCATTATATTTATTTATCTGTGTATATATTGAATCTTTTCCCTTACCGCTTGTCAAAGCACTCTGAGGTCAAGATATATTTCATTTTTTTCTCTGTATTCCTAGTTATATAGTTAAGTGCCTTGTACAAAGTAAGAATTAGTAAATGTTTACTAAGTTGGAAAAATAATTAATATACTTCATGACATAATTAAGGTTCAAAAAGTTTTGAAAAATTTATGTCTATTAATATCTTCTGTTCCTAGTAGAATGCCCTACATATAGAAACTAGTAGTACAGTTAACCCTCTGGTCTTATGCAAAATTATTTCCAACTCTCTAATTGTTGCTGTTGGTTATATCATTTATTATTTCCATAACTAATTCCTTTCTTAGTGGCTATGAACATCAAAATCTGAAGTATATGGGAAAATCAACAGAAAGTGGGAATTGTTAATAGGTGTAATAAGAATCTATTTATATACAATTCAAATAGATAAAACATTTATTAAATCACCTATGTGCCAGGCACAAATGTAAAAATGGAAGCCTCTTCAATAAATATGCAGAGAAGTATATAAAAACTATATATCAAAAAGAAATTTCAGGTGGAGTAGAGATGAAGATGGGAGAGTCCTAACATTCAATTAGGGATCACTATTGTCCAATGGGGCACTTGAGCTGAGGAAGGTGAGAAATTTTCATCACTGGATAACTTCTTATACAAAAGTATAGAGGAGGAAGATATAATATTGTTCATAGAGAACAGAAAGCAGGCCAGTGTGGGGAACCTAGAATCCATGAGGAATAATAAACTTAATTTAAAAGATTAGGATGGAGACAAATTGTGGTTTGTAAGTTATTCTAGAGTTAACAAAAAGCCACTGGGGTTTCATGAGCCATGGTTAAAACAATATTTTAGGAATACCCGTTTAACAATATCTATAGAAGATGGGTTCCAGAGGGAAGGGAGTGAAAGCAGAGACTAGTTAGCAATTTATTGACCAAAAAAGACCATGGCCCAAAGAAGGATTGTAGCTGTCAAAGTATAACACAGCTGTAAATGGGTATTACAGAGATAGATGGAATGGAATGGACTCGAAACATAGGCATAAATAGAGGGATTAGACTCCTACTTCCAAGTCTGATTCAAGGTTATCTTCATTGGATAAACTCTTTGTAGGAAGGTGCTTTTTGTTTTTGCCTTTGAATTACACTGCCTTCTGAATGACGCTGAATGGCCTTGGTAGAAGGCCTATCTCTTTCTTAAAGGTTGGAATGAAGCAAACAGAATATAGGATGGAATCGAGGGTATCTGAAATATGGAACTGGGGAAAAAGAACCTCTATTTTCATTAATTAGGAGGTGAATCTTGGGGAGTAGGAGAGGAGAGTATATAGTATATGTGGGGCTTGAAAAGAGAAAGGAAAATTTGGGAGGAAATAGCAGAAAAGTAACAGAGTGTATTACAAATTGCTTGGAATAGTCATGGATGTATACTCCTTGTGTCTAACAATATGATAAACATGTCCTTGTTGAAATCACTGATATGAAAGTGCAGGCTTAATTTTTCTTATTTTATAGATGAGAAAACTTGGAGGTTTAGAGAGATTAAATCATTTGGTCGCAGACATCAAACACAGAATTTGAATTCAGGTCTTTGATCCAAGCCCAGCCTTCCTTCCTCTGTTTTCATCTTTAATTATATTTCTTCAATTAGTTATGAATTTACCCAAATTCCCAACTATTGCTTTTTTCTTGTTTTTAAAAATATTATGAGCAACTTTATTCAAGAGGTTAGGAAATCAAACTTTGGTAAGTCTATAGAACTCACCTAGTCTTCCACTCCAATAAGCCTAAATTCTAAATGGAATATTGTTTGGTAAAAGGGACAGAGAAATAGGGATCCCAGATAGAAGAAGCAATAAAGAATCAAGAAAAGATGTGTTGTTGTTGAGACATTTCAGTTTTGTTTAACTCTTCATGTTCCCATTTGGTTTTCTAGGCAAAGAAACTGGAGTGGATTCTCTAGCTCATTTTACAAATGAAAAAAAGCAAACAGGGTTAAATGACTTGGCCAAGGTCACATAGCTATTAAATATGTGTGAGGTTAGATTTGAATTCATGTCCTTCTGGCTCCAGGGTTGGCAATATACCCATTGTATGATCCAGTTGCCCTCCAGAAAAGATGATTTATACAGAATTTATAAGACTGGAGTAATTTTCAGTTATTGACACATTATTTTTATACTTTTACAATTTACACAAATCTACAAAATATATCAATATTTAGATTATTTCCATTGTATCATAGATTAAGAAATGAGGAAGATCTCAAAGACCTTCTGGTCCAAGCCATTCATCTGATAGGGAAACTAAAATCCAGGGAGGTTAAGATTTTTACTCCAAAAGTCACAAGTAGCAATTTAGGAGTTAAACCCAGATTTTCCAACTCCAAATCTTTCCTTCAGCATCCCTAATATAAATACAGTTCTGTGAGTGAAGCAGAAATTATCTCTTTTCATGCTTTTTTCAGATACCTAAAGGAAAAGCAAATTATTGGTAAGTTGTGAATAATAATAATATGTAGATTCTCTGGCATTCTGGAGAGCTTTTTATTTATTGATTGAAAAAAATAAAAAAGACTAGTTTTTGGATGAGGGAACCCCAATATCCATGGAGTAAAAAAAAATGTGACTTGTCCAAAGCCCTAGCATCAGTACTTTAATACAGACTTACTAACTTTAAATCCAAAGTTTTCCCCCCTTATCCCATACTGCAATTCATTGTATTTTGGAAATACATTAGAAATGGAAATTATTTCCAAAAAAGGTATCTACAATCTGAATAAGGGCTTTTAAGTGACAGAAATATCACATCAAATAAATGCAGGTTTATCTAAAATGTTTGGGAAATGGTTCTGGCTAGCCAAATCCTTTGGTAAACAAAAGTACCATAGAAATCAAACATGGATTTCAGATACAAATACCATCAAATACATTTAATAGGAAAAAGAAAACTACTCTGAGTACAATCTACCTTTGACTATTTAGCAGATATTTCAGGATTTCCAGATATTTCCATTTTTATCTCTGAAGGTCAAAAACAACAAGTTTGATTTCTTGTCCATATTGAGGGCTTTTCAAATACTTGGAAAGTATTTGTAATGTTCTCCTTAAAGTTTCTTTTTTTCTGGGATAAATGTGCCAGAATCTGTAACTAGTCCTCATATGGTGGAGATCAAAGGATAATAAATATACAGCTGAAACAGGACTTAGGCTCTCTAATCACCATCTCATTTAGCAAAAAAAAAAAAAAAAAAAAAGGAAAACTATGCTTGGGGAAGAAAAGTGATTTTTTTTCAATGTTTATATAAATAACAAGCATCAGAGTTTGAATTTCTATTCAAATCTACTGACTATAACCAATGGTTGTTCCAGTATGCCTTCCAATTTATGGTATGCATTCAAACATCACATTTAAACATTACATATAGATAATGTAGATAATAATCATTATCTACCCCCTATAGCTCATGTGAGAACTCCAGGGGTTAACTCTGGCCATGTATAACTCATCACTGATAGTCCCCTAATTGGTTTCTCAGCTGAAAGAGTTGATTATTCAGGAAACCCTTTAAAAGAAGAAACCACTTTCATCAGAAGCCTCAAAGCTGCAGCTCTCCGGATGATGAAATGAATCCAGGAGGGGTTAAGAACTCTATCTGAGGGGTTTCAGGATCTTTATCTACCCTGATGTTAAAGCAATCCCATCCATATAGCAATTAATGGTGGAGAGAGTTTAAGTTAAGACCCCTGGCTGCCTTTGAAGGCAAAGACTTGTACTTTTCTTTTCATTTAGTAAGTAAACCTCCCAAACATTGAAAAGTTCATTCGAATCTAGCTGAGTAGTTATAGCTGAAAGTAGCAGGCTAATAGCAAAAAAAGCATAGAGTCTTAGACAGCAGCCATATCCTGAAGAAGGGCCAAACCTGGACCATTTCTCTGGCAGGATTGGACTGAGTTAATCAGACAATAATCAATGAAGATAAATTCTAAAATGGATAATTAGAAGCCATGAAATGTGTTTTTTGTTATGATGATGCTTAAGTACCACCCTCCCAGATGACTCGACTAGTACTTATAACCTACTTGCTGAATAATATTCTGATCATTCTGTTAATTTGTGCTATGATTCTTTTATGCTTATCAGAACTTTCTGTGTAGGAATAAATTGATGTTGGAACACTGAATACTTTTTTACACCTCACTTAATGGAAAAAAAACTATAGGTAAGAAATTTTATAAGTAATATTGCCTTTGGGAACCCAGGGATGAAAGTTTATTGGTGAATCAAAAAATGTGAGAATGGGGAGTCTACTTTCAATTAATTAGAGGTTAAGTTTTTTCTATGAATAAGCCACATATGTCTAGGTACAGAATTGGTTAGGGCTGATTTCCTAACCCTTGTACTCCCAGTAGTACATCTATGCTAGCCCTGGCTAATTTTTATCTCTTCTCTCTGTTTTCTCTCCCTTGTGAGTTTAGAAAGGTCTGGAGACTTCTTAATGATGGTGGCAGTATCTACTGGTATAATTATGCTTGTATCGGTGGCAGAAACAGGCTAGTAGCAAGGGAAGCATTTGAGAGACTAAGAGGCACCAGCCAGAACTTTTTCCTCCTTCAAAAGGTTCTCTGAGCATTCAGGACTTCTGGTTGGGCAGCCGATTAGTGGACTTCTGGGATGAGTCATTCTTGGCCAGAAGCTGGCCTTGCAGAGCTCCCACATGTCTACAGGAAGAAGGCAGAGGTTATCTGCATAAGGTCTGGATGGTCCATGCTGAAAATATCTGTTTTTTTCTTCACTGGGAAAGGGCAGTGGGGGAAGGGAGGAACTATGTCTCATGTTTCATAGCATTATTCACAGATTTCAAATTGCATTTCTACAATGATAACTCAGATTTTTATATTCAGTACTAATCTTGCTTCTGAACTGCACTAGTATTTATTTAATCAAATCAGCTATAAACTCTTATAAATCCTAAAACTACATCTTTCATATTAATTCTCTTTTTTCACTCTCATTCAAACTATCATCTGAGTCACTATCATTTCTTGCCTGGATTACTAACAGAGGTCCGTTAATTGGTTTTCCCTTTTCAATTTATATTACCAATATACCCTCAAAGGTCAGGCCATGTATCAAAAACCTCCAGATGATCCCCAATGAGTCTAGGAATACAGATGCTCTTCTCTACTTGGCAGCAGTGAAAGTAATTTATATAGTACATCAAGTTTTGCAAAGTACTCCACATATTTTGTTATATATATGTGTATGTGTGTGTGTACAAAGATATATTATTTCATTTGATCCTCATATCAACCCCATAAAGTAATTTGTATTTTGCTATTATTATCCCCATGTTAGAGACGATGAAAACTGAGAATCAGACAAATTATGGTTGTTGTTGTTTGTCCTTCCTTCTCTAAGAGGACCAGTAAATCAGAGGCGTTGCCATGAAATGCAAATGAATTTGATTTAAGTGGAGGAGACCTGTGCAAAGTTACGAGTCTCACTTTTAGACAGAGACACACAAAGACACAAACACACACATAGACAGAAAGATACAGACAGAGAGGTATAGAGATACGTATGTGTGTGTATTATGTACATATCAATTTGGGAGGGAAAAGACCCTCTGGGTTTCTGGCCCAAAACAGAAACAATTGCTTTTTACATTCACTCTGAGCCAATAAGGACCCAAACAAAGACCAAAGAAGGTTTTTCCTGGACCTAATGTTGATCAATCAATAAGAGCCAGTTTTGGGTTTAACATATGATCTTAGTCTGTAAACACCAAGATAGCTTATTTGATCCTCACTGATCCTCAGATTTTGCTATTATTATCCTCATGTTTAGTCAATGAACACTGAGAATCAGACAAATTATGGACTTGCTCCAGGATACACAACTAGCAAGTACTTGAGGGAAGATTTGTATAGGGTTTTCCTGACTCCAAGTCCAGAGCTCTATCCATGGTACCATCTTACTTACATCCTACCACAATTTGGTCTTTTGCTTCCCTCCTGTTTTTCTAGTAATGTTTCTTTTGTTTCATCCATTTCAAAAAGTTTCCAGGCAAATTGGATTACCAACTACTCCTTAAACATTTCACTCCACTCCAACTCCACTGTCTTTCCAAATATTTGGATTTTCTGTGATGCCTGGAATTCACTTCCTTCACAGCCCTCTCTCTCAGAATCCTTAGTTTTCCTTAAAAGTTAGTCCAGGAGGCAGCTAGATGATTTAGTAGATAGAGCTGCAGACTCTGGAGTCAGAAGGACTTGAGTGCAAACCTGCTCTCAGACACTTACTAGCTGTGTAGTGTAGCAAGTCACTTAACTTCAACTGTCTGTCCCCCCACCCCAAACAAGGGGATTCAAGTGAAGCTTTCCCTGATCTCAACTTGTTATTAACTCACCTTATATTTTTGTCTATATATGTGCATTTTAGAATAATTCTGATATTGAAGCTTAAAACTGCATTGGGACTTTTAGGATAATGATTAATACAACTAGCATTTATATAGCTCTTAAATATGTGTCAGACATATGCATGGGGGAAGTAATAAGCATTTTAAATAGAACCTACTATATATGATGTGCCAGGAACTATACTAAGTACTTTTAAAAAATCTTATCTCATTTGATTTTAACTGCAACCCTGGGAGGTAGATACTATCATTTTTCTCTTTTTACAGATGAGGAAACTGAGGAAAACAGTAGTGAATGACTTAACTGGGATCACACAGCTAGTGTCTGAGGAGGAATTTGAATTCAGTTCTTTCTTATTTTAAGTCCAGCACTTTATCCACTTTGTGACTTGGCTGGGACTCTGCAGTCCTAAACGTTATACTTTTGAACTCTAGGGTTTCAGAAGATGGATTGACTGAGAAAAGTTCAGGATCAGTGAATTCTCAAAATTCCTTGTGTATTTAAGTCTCTCTCTCTCTCTCTCTCTCTCTCTCTCTCTCTCTCTCTCTCTCTCTCTCTCTCTCTCTCTCTCTCCATACATACATATATATATGTTTAAGTGCATAGAATCTTCTGACATTTCAAGAAGATTCACCTGAAATTTCCTAGCTGGTTGATTTCTACAACAGGATAAATGCTTTCCTAATATGACTCTGGACCTAAAACTTGCTTTAAAAATATTTCATTTTGCACACTATGCTGATCTTAAACACTGACGTCTGGATTATTTTCACTTTTACACCAAATGGTATAAAACACTTCCTAATTCCTCCAAATGCATTACTATGCACAAACATATGTAAATGTATATACACTTAAATACATGCAAATGTACATATGTATGTACATGTATAAATATGAAATATTTTCCCAAGAAATTGCTAATAATCATTTGTATGTTGCCATGAAAAATCTAAAACATTACGACATTAAAAGAAGTGTGAGAATATGAGAACATGCCTACAAGTTTTCTGATTTTTATTTCCATTTCTCATAGCCTAAATAGAGTGATTCAGTGCTCCAAAAACGTGACAGAGAAAACAAAACATACCATGACACAGAATGAGCAACTGTAGTTATCTTTATATCTTATCAGAGTTCCAGTGGTAAAGTCAATCTGGGAAACCCAATGAATTTCTAATGAATGTTTTGACATTGGGTCCTACATGAACAGCTTTCTATAGTTTAGAAACATACCAATAGTAAGACCAGTTCTGCAAAAGCTAGGCCAAAGGCATAACAAGCTGGGAATTTAGAAATTTTGGTCCAGGCATAAATTGGATAAAAATGTGGTACAGAAATGTACTGGAATACTACCATGCTATAGAAACAATGAATATGATGAATACAGAGAAAGAAGTATGCAGAGGTTTATATGAAATAATGAAGAATAAAGGAAATAGAATTGAGAAAACAACATAACAATGACTAAAACAGTACAAATGAAAAAAAATCTTAGAATAATTTAAAATGAATGCTATAAAATTCAAAGAAAAAGCATAACCCAAAGAGATATGAAAATACACATCACCCCATCCCTCTGCAGAAATGGGAAATATACAACTACTGAAACATTGAATATAATATGAGTTTTTAAAAATTATTAATTGATTTTGCTTTTTTAACCTCCTTTTTATTCTTTTCTTTTAAAAGGGGATATGCACGAAGATTCAGGAGATATAAAAACAAAAATCAATAAAAATTTATTTTAAAAAAGCTTATCTGTAACTGATTATATAACTGTCTAAATAAGAAAAGGAACACATGAATCCAATAACTAAAACATTAATTAAGTTATGAAACAACACAAATGAAGAAGGAAATCAAAGCATTCTTTACTCCACTACTCAAATGGATGCAATTCATGTAATTCCAGAAAAATTATAATCTAGTTCTTATCTAATTCCTGTGATGTGCCAGCACATTGGTAGGAAATAGTCATGGTCACAAGACCATATTTAGATTTGGATATCATATTCCTCTCCAAATTCCCTCTAGCAGTCTCAGGGCAGGCTGAAGAATGCTTGATGCATAATCTGAACAAGATTCTAGGGTTAGACATTTCACTTCATGTGTCTCTTCAAGCCAACCATTCCAATTTATTTTTTCTCCTTTCCATTCATGCCACCATTTTTTAGTCCTTTCACCTTATAAATTATTCTCCACCAAACTGCAGTGAAATCATGAAGCTGTGGTTGGCCCAATACTATGGAAAATAAAGTCCTAAGGACAGACTTACTATACATTTCACAATGGGGACTGTTAAAATGCAAACACCAAGGATTCAGAGGTAAACTTCATTTGGCTTGGGTTCAGAGGTTGATTGAAGTTTTAAAGATTGTATCTATATAGAAAGTATAAGTATGAGTAAGATCAAAAATGATTATTTAGTTTTGACCAATTAAAGCCTGAGTCCACAATGTCCCAAAGGCATATAAATGTTTACCACACACTCTGCCTATACTTAGGGATATCTGGTAATGACTAAATCTATTGTTAATTAACATCAGGATGGCTAAAAATAAAATTAATCTTAATTGCAGAAAGTTCTGATAATATAAACAGCAAATAAAAACCTGAGTATTTTCATTTACCAATATGGTAAAAATAATTGAAAGCAGAGAAATTAAGTTCTGGCAGGATCTTAAAGAAACAGGTACTGTTATCCATTATTGGAATTGCAGTTGTACAATCATTTTGAAAAGCAATTTGGGAGCATACAATAAGTTAAAAAAAATAGTGCCCTCTGACCTAAGTGTAAGGAATATACTTGGAAAGTTTTACTTAAGAGAAAGACACTATCTTTTCAAAATTTTCATGGCAGCAACATACACAATTACCCCAAACTGGAAGCAACTTAAAAGTCCAACAGAAGGAAACTGATTAATTGAGGTATATTAATATAGTGGCAAACTATAAGGTAATTATAATATTTAGCAAGACAATGTGGTCTAGTAGACAGAGTGGGAATAGTAATAGCACCTACCTCACAGAGTTGTGAGGATCAAATTATAAAATATATGTAAAGCAATGTATATCTATTAACTAATATTATGAAGACTGAAAAGTATTCCAAATGCAAAGAAATCTGGAAAGATGTTTATGAAATAATGTAAAGCAAAAAAAGCACAACTGGAGAAATTGAATAAATGTCAATTATGATATTATGAAGAAAAGTAAATGGGCAAAGACTCTGAGCATAGATTAGAAGGAAATGACTGAAAAAGGTGTTATGATAATTTATTCATTCAAATTAAGTTATATACTTGGTAAGCAACTTTATATTTATAGTCAAGCTTGAGTTTCAGAGATAATCTTTAAATTAAAACAATCAACAAACTATTTTAATATAAGTTTCACAAGCATTTCTTAAGCTAACTTGCTTTAATAGCTGTGGTTGGCTTGTTTCCACCCACAGCCCCACCCCCACATGACAAGCAACAGTTACCTACAGATTCCTAATGATTTCCAGTTTAGCTATGAAACTTTTCACTGATCTGAGAAGACTCAAAGAGAGCAAATTCTCCCTTCTCAGAGAGTAGAAGAAAGGGAAGAAAGGAAATGGGAATAGGTGATTGTAAAGGTACATATGTCCTGGATGCCTTTAGACAGTAGAGAGAGGGGAGGAGAAGAAGGGAAGGAGAGAGAGAAAGGCATAGTGGAAGGAAGTTGAAGAAAGAGAGACAGAGAGACAGAGAGAAAGACAGACAAAGAAAAAATGTTTCACACTTTTAGTAATGAGCACAAGTATCGTTCCAATGGTGTCCCAAAATATATAACCCCAAGGAATTAGTGAATGTAAAAGTATCTTTGGATGAAGATTTTGCTTTTCATAAAGGGCATATCTTTAAAATATTTTAAATTATTTTTCAACTCAAAACAATGCACCATTATTCCAGGGTATATATTTAAATGAATTTTTCTTTGGAGGTAAAAAAATGCAATCATCTATCTTAATTTTAAATGAAATAAAAAGTTGGAAGGCAGAGATTTTTATGCTCAATCAAGCAATAACCATTTTTACATGCCTATTATATTCCAGCAATTGTGCTGTGTATGTAAAATCAAAAATGCCTTGCCCTCAAGGAGCATACATTGCTTTTTTTTTCCTGCATCAATTTGCTTTAAACTACAACTTTTAAAAAGAATTTAATTTTGTGCCCAGCATTTGTACCAATCAGGTGTGTTACAGAGCTTATCTCCATGAGAAAAGTGTGTTACATCTAAAGACAGAAATTTCCAGTTTAAAAACTGAAATAAAGAGACCAAACACAAACTTCTATTTCATGGCTAGAAATCATTAATCTTTCTAAATAATCTTTATTTTAATAATAGCTTTTTATTTTTTCAAAATACGTGCAAAGATACTTTTCAACATTCACCCTTGCAAAACCTTGTGTTCCATATTTTTCTCTTTGCCTTCCCCTTTCCCCTTTTCCCTAGACAGCAAGCAATCCAATATAGGTTAAACATATTCAGCTCTTCTAAACAAATTTCTATATTTACCACAGTGCACAAGAAAAACCAGATCAAAAAAGAAAAAAAAATGAGAGGGGGAAAAAAAAAGCCAAGCAAGCAAACAAAAACAATAAAGAAGGTGAAAATACTACATTGTGTTCCACATTCAGTCCCCATAGTCCTCTCTCTGGATGCAAATGACATTTTCCATTACAAGTCTATTGGAATTGACCTGAATCCCCTCATTGTTGAAAAGAGCCACATCCATCACAGTTGATCCTCATATAATCTTTTTGTTGCTGTGTACAATGTTCTTTTCTGCTGACTTAGCATCAGTCCATGTAAGTCTCTCCAGGCCTCTCTGAAATCATCCTGCTGATTGTTTCTTATAGAAAAATAATAATCCATAATATACCATAACTAATTCAGCCATTTCCCAATTGATGGGCATCCACTCAGCTTCTAGTTCCTTGCCACAACAAAAAGGAAGGAACACACATTCTAAAATGGAATACAACACATATAGTGGTGTAAAGAAAAGACAGTTTTGATCTAGCCAGTCACATGGATTATGAATGAAACCACTGGGCAGAGATTATCAAAACTTTCCCAAGAGTAATGGTGATTTGATAAAGATTCCAAGAGTAAGAACAAGAACTAGACTTTGGGGGGGAGTGAGTCCTATGGAGAGAGAATGTGGGCATAATATGGGCATGGTAGCAGGAATGGTGTCAAGAAATGAGGACTGACCAGGTCTTACAGTACTGGTGTTTGACTAAATAAAATATAAAACATATTCTATGAATAGCTAGACATAATGCATTGCTTGTATTTATATACTTATTTATCTGTATAATTCAATCTAAAAAAGAATCCCCAAACTGTGTGGATTAACTCATCTTGGATGGAAAGGTATAGCTTCTGGATATGGGAAAGAGACAATCACTGAAGCTGGTGAAAAGAAGTGGGATTATAGCAAAATACAGGACAAATGTCCACCCTTGGTCTTAGTATGAGCCAACATCTTCTGAGCACTGATACTGAAAACAATCAAATCAGTACCTTGCAAATGAGATGATAATGAAAGTACGTATTAAGAACCATGGGATAGCAATTTTTCATCATTAAGATAATTTCAAAAACTGTTTATTTCTATGCATAAAAATACCTAATAATGCTTATACAATAGTCTACAGTAGATAGAGATATTTAAAGTATGTGGGATAATATGATGTACCAGAAAGCACAGCTGTCACAATAATGCTTATGTAATAGTCTATGGTATCTACATATACTTAAAATATCAGGGATTGTATCATATATTGGAAAGCACAATGCATTTAAAGAACATGGTTTTAAAATGTGGTTTAATTATAACCTATGGACTTGGACAGATCACTTGAGAGGGCTCTGAGCCCATGTATCTTTAGAATAACAGTGTTTTCTCTAAATCCCAGCTTTTTAAACTGTGTTTCACAACCCCATTTGTAACTAAATGTGGATGTTGTGAAATCAGTTATTATCAGTAACTTTGATTTGCATACTTTTTAATATATCTATATAGTCAAAATCACATAAAAATTTCTCAGGCAAAAAGGGGTTGCAAGTGGAAAAAATTTAAGAATCTCTGTTCTAAACCACCAGACTGCTTCTAGTTCACCACTGAAAGGATAAAGCATTGTGAAGAAAACATGCACATTACCTGGTCCATAGCAAGCACTTAATAAATGTTTTATGACTCACTGACTTCTTAATTATCACCAACAGCAATTGGTGAGCAACCTCCCTCCCTCCCCCCCCTCCCCCAAGCAAATAGCCCTAGTAATGGAAACAGCTCTACACCACTGGTCTCAGACCAGTCCCATAGTGGCTCCTATGGAGAAACAAGCCAGCCATCTCTAACATGTTAATCAAATATTCTTCATAAGGCAGGCAAAGCAAGCTAGCTGAATCAGTAAAACAGCCTAGGGGAGATCTGGGAGTTTTATGGGGAGGGATCCACATCTGCACTACAACATGGAAATTCAGGAATACTGTGTGGAGAAACCAGGATTTAAGAAAAGAGCAAATCATAGCAGCAGAGGCAATGTCATCAAGGCATGATGGCAGTGAGCTGGGACCATTGCATATACACAGATATTCTGAAGATGGATGGGCTATTTCTAACAATTCTTGAATGCATAACCATTGGGAATTAACTGGTGAGTATTACAGAATTCTGAAGTTTCAAAAGTCCAGAATATGATATGATATACCTTTTGAAGCCAAAGAAATAGGCAAACCACCAACAGTACCCAAATTTATAGAATCTTCAAAAATAAAGCACTTCTTGTTAAATGTTGTATGCTCTGACAGAAAATGCTTAGGAGTTCAGAACAACTCAACAAATATTTATTAGGCTCCCATCATGCAAAGTATTATGTTATATTCTGCAGATACAAAGACAAAAGTAGATAAGCAAATACAAGAAAACTTAAGGAGAGAAGAGAAGAATAACTGGGGAAACATTGAGATAACCAATGTGGAAGTTCCTTACTGAGATGTAGTGTTACAATAGTAATTATTTATAGTTACATAATTATAATTTTTCAATATATTTTTATAAATGTATAATTTTATAAAAAATAATTACATACTCAGCTGTTTATAGCTGATCAAATAACTGAGTTCAATGGACTGCGCTCCATTTTGGAAACATTCAAGGAAAAACTCTCTCCTTCCCACCCTTCTTCTGTTCCTTTTCTCCCTCCTTCCCTGTCTCCATTTTCCCTCCCCTCTCTTTTCCTCTCCCTTTCTTTTTTTTCTCTCTTTCCTTCCATCCCTCCCCTCTTCTTCCCTTTCTTTTCCTTTTCTGTCTCTTTCCTCTAACCATCCCTAAACTGAACCCTTTTTGTGAAAAAGAAAAATAAGAAAAACAGATAAGCAAAATGAAGTGCATTTGATAGCATTCTGTACTCCCTAGTGTCCCACTCTATAGAAAAAGAAGCGTGTTTCATCATTTCTTCTCTGGGACAAAAGTGGTCATTCCAAATAATTTCAAAACTTGTTTTGTAGGGGTATATTTTTAAAAGCAATTATTTTTGTAATCACTATATATATGTGTATATATATATATATATATAGTTGTCCTAGCTTTACTTCCTTTATTATGCCTCAACTCATATGTCTTTTCACATATTCCTAACTCTTCATATTATTCATTTATTACCATATAATAATATTCCATTACATTCATATAGTATAATTTTTCAACCATTCCCCAAACATTGGCAAAATTTTCCTTTTCCCTCCCCACCACAAAAATTTTGTGCCTTTGTCTCCTTTTTGTTTTTGGCCCCTGTTCCTAGTTTTAGAGAATAGTATGGTTAAATTAAAAAAAAAGATAAGTATAAATTAAAAAAAAAACTGAAATAAGTTTGCCACATCTGTTCTTCATCATGACAAGAAGGCATCTGAATAGTCTACTGATGAAAATTTATATTATATCACTTTTCTATTTTCCCATTTTCTGCCATAACAATGCCATATTGAGACAAATATTCTTAGAAATATCTTACCATTTTAAAATATTATTTATTCTTTTGATAACAAAACCAAGCAAATAGCAAGGGGGAAAAGTAATGATGATCTATATTCTTTCCCTGGATCTATAAATTAATTGTTCTTTTTTTCTGAAGACAATGTAATTCTGATTAATTTAATACCTGGAAAAATACTGGGGTCTGCTATTATATCCAATTATGACACAGAAAATCATAGAATAATAGCAACAACCTGTGGTGATGGGAAAGTTTAATGCTGACAGAAAGATGTCCCCCCCCCCCCCAATCCCTAAATGGTAAACGGCATGGAGTAGCTAAGCACATGAGGCATCTGGACTTTTGTCACTGTAAATTAAAAAGAAACAATGCCTAAGGACTTTTCTGAGTCTGAATCACAAATAAGCTGGGATCAACCTTGGGGCTGAGAACTAAAGGAACAGATAGACTCCTAGTTCCACGGAGAAAAGGCCATATAACAACTATAATTAAATGGAGTACTAGAGAAGGCAGCTTTAGAGAATTCACAAAGATCAGTTTCTTCCAGTATTAAGAAGATAGGAGGGCAGTAGAGAAATGTATATTAGCAGAGGATCCCAGCAGTGTACAGCAGTAGAGAAAGCAGTTTAAAATCCAATAATATTGGACTCCCTCATAAGAAAAACAGATGATATTTGCATTTGATTCTTCAGGGAAAGAAGCATCACCAATGTTTCAACATGTTTTCCAAATGTATATCCTTCCTATTCAAGCTTTACCCTTGCCAAATGAATGTCCTCTCCCTCAGCAATATGTAACCTATAGGGAAACTAGCCTTTTGACTTTTTGAACACAGGGAACATTTCCCTGGTTATTTATGCCAAATGGCTTAATATTTCTTTTGATTGGCTGGTAAAAGAAACATGGGTGGGAACCATAAACTGTGATTGTGAATATGTATGTACTAACCCAAAGCATTCCTTGAACCTATGATTAAGCTATACATTTATTTGTTACTTTAGTCAGTCAACTAGCATTTAACATGTGCTTCCTATTTGTCAGGCATTGTTCTAAGTACCGGAGATATTAAGATAGGTAAAAGGCAGGCTCTACTCCCAAGGAACTCCCAAGATGCTAATGAGGAGACATCAAACAAACAATTAAGTACTAACAAGATACACACAGAATAAATTAAGGGTCTTCTCAGAGGGAAGGCACTAAGATTAAGGACTGGAAAAGTCTTCACAGAAAATGTGGGAGTTCAGGTAGGACCTTTTGGAAGCCATGAAGTGGAGATGGAGAGTTACAGACCCAAGATACATCCAGGGAAAATTCTTGTAGTTGGGAAAAGTGTCTTGTATGAGAAACAGCAAGGTTAGCACTGGATCGCAGAGTACACAGAGGTATAGTAAATTAAAAAACTAGAAGGTAGAACCGGGAAAATTTGTCAAGAGTTTTACAAGTCAAATAGAGAATTTTGTAATCAATATTAAAGATAGTATGAAGTTATTGGAATTTATTTAAGGGGAGTGGGGGATAAATGGTCAGAACTAAGTTTTAGGAAGATCAATTAGATTGGAGGAGAGAGGCCTGAGACATGGAGACCAACCAACAGGCTTTTGTGGTGGAAGGGGAAAGGTATGAGAGCCTGCACCTCGTGAAGATGTAAGGTAGTGAGAGCCTGCACCGGAGGAAAGGAGGGAGCACCTACAAAAGATGTTATAAAAGTAGAAATGAGATGACTTGACCACTTGTTAGATATGGCTAGTGAGAGTGAAGAGTTGAGAATGATACCCATATGATAAACTTGGGTGATCAGGAGGATGGTGGCAGTCTTACAGCAAGAACATCAGGAAAAGGGGACAGCTTGGGGAAAAAAGATGATGAGTTCAATTTGGGACATGATGAGTTTAATATGTCTACAGAACATCCAGTCACAAATTCTAAAAGGCAATTAAAGATGCAAGACTGGAGATCAGGGGAGGTTAGGACGGACAAGTAGATCTGAGAGTCATCAGCATTGTTATAACTGAAACCATGGATGTTGATGGGATCCCTAAATGAGTACTATAGGAAGGGAGGAAAGAAGAGCCAGCCTGCAGAGTCTTGGGAGATTTCTTCTCTTAGCTGGCATAAGGAAACTGAGAAGAAGACATAAGATGGGTAAGAGAGACAGGAAAATTTATTGTCACAAAAACCTAGAAAGAAAAGTGTATCAGAAGAAGAGGATGATCAATAGTGGGAAAGACTTCAGAGAGGTCAAGAAGGATGAGTACTGAGAAGGGGCTCTTCAATTTGGCAAATTAAGAAATGGCTAGGAACTTTGGAGAGAGCAGGCTGGATTGAAAGATGAGGTCCAAACTCTGCAGGCATGCAGAATTAGGAAGAGAATGAAAAGAAAATGGAGGCACCTGTTATAGATGACCTTCTCAAGGTCTTTAGTTATAAAAGAGAGGAGAAATATAGGATGATGGATATATGGGACGAGCAGATCAATTAAGGGTTTTTGAGTTTGGGGAGGTAGGGGTATATTGATAGAAATCAAAGAAGCAGCCAGTAGGAAAAGTCAAATCTTTGAAGAGAAAGACCCAATCCAATATAATCTGCTGATTATCAATGAAGAGAGTAGCATAGGGAGGACAAGTTCAAATAAAATCCTATTTTTTCCCCAAGATATCAACTTCCTCTTCTCTTATCCTATTTTCCTTGGGTTGTTATAACTTTGTCCTTTTTTCTCCATTATCTCAAACCTCAGTATTTTTCCACTAATAACCTATTTCCCATCTTCCATGAAAAATACATGAAATAGTGGTATCATTAAAAGTTCATTGTAACTGATAATATGAGACCTGGGTATTCACTGGCTATGTAGCCATGAAGAAATCACTTAGACTCTCGGAACCTCAATTTAAGCATCTTTAAAATGGGGATGATAATGTTGTTGTGAAAAAAGTATTTTGAGAACTTGGAAGAAGACTATAAAATATGAATTTTAAATTATTCTTATTTTAGCAATAGCAAGGAAAAAGAGGGTTGGACACTGCAATCCCTCTCTCCCTAGACAGAAAGAAAATCAGAATGGAAGGAAGGATGGTAAAAGTAAATAATCAAGTAAGTGGAACTAGTGAATCAAGCCCTGAAGGAATATTAATGGGGTCACAAGGCTATGGCAGATGGGGGAAAAGGGGTATACTACAGTATCACTCAGAGTTTTCCTTTTATCTTGTATATTTAAAACTTGCCTGCTCACTAGGGCCTCCTAAAATTCTAGTAAACTTTAACAGATGGGGATAGAAAAAATCCTACATATGTGGGTATAGACACTCTGTCCATCCTGCACAGGAACATGGAACTTATCTATGCCAACTCTGAGCCGAGCTACATATGAGAAAAGAAAATCCTGAAGCCTAATTGCCAGGGGGAAGGGAGAATGATTTTTAACTGACTGCTGTATTGTTAGGTAATGCTGTTTGTTACCATGGTGATGCAATATCTGACACTGAGATAACTGCTTAGCTATCAGGAAATGAAACCCTTTGATTTTCCTCAATCAGTTCATATCTTCATCTCAAAGGCCTGGGTGGTCACTGAACCTCTGTTTCAGGCCAAAAAAGTTCAACATAGAAACTCATTAAATACTAACCCTTTAAATGCTCCTTAGAGAGGCAGAGAGTTTCCAGGTGGGTTGTGGAGAAAGGCAGGAGAAAGTAGGAATTCCTGGATATCAATTTGATATATTTCTTAAAGAATTTGGCTTGAAGTAGATGAGATCACTGAGCAAGAGGTAGAGGAAAAAAGATGGAAGGAAAATTCTGGAGGCAATTTTCATAAATTCCAGACTTTGGACTCATTCAGGAGGCTCCTTCCAGAACCATATGGGACAAATGACAAAGAACAGGCACTGTTGGTTAAATTAAAATAAACTGCCAAAATATAGAACCATGTGAAAATAAACAAACATTCAATTATATGGTGACAATTAAAGCATAGGGAATTTACCAGAGATTTATGAAGCAGCTGGAAAGAATTGATAGCCCCAGGGACAGCCAAAGAATTTCAGTGAAAGAATAATTCTCAGGAATTGCTTCATATGATTTCCTCTATTGAGCAGAAAATGGAGAAAAAACCCTAGGAGATTAGCTTGGTCTTTTCTTCTTCCTTCTCTGCTCCCCATCAATAGGTAGTTAGGCTTCATCAAGATCCCGAAGGAGATGATTAAGCTACTTGATTCATCTTTATGTGAATCTATCATTCACTTTTTTTTTTCTTCTTAGAGGATTTGTTCAGAGACCTTCTGATGAGGAAACTGCCAGTCTCTACATAGAGCTTCACATTTTCTGCAACTTTGAGTTTCAAGAGAAACCTCTAGTACACTGAGGTTAAATGAACGTATTACACACAGCCAGTACGTGTGAGAGAGGATTTGAACCCACACTTTTCTGCCTCTGAAGCCAGCTCTCTATTCTACAACACATTCTCTCTCAAGCCAAAACCTAATACAGCAGAAAGTTTAATAATAATAGTTATTATTATATCATTATATTATATATAAATATATGTTTAATAATAATAATAATAGTAATAGGCTTTAAGGTTTGCAAAGCCTTGACATATATCATCTTATCTAATTCTCACAACAATCGTTCAAGTTTGATATCATTATCACTATTTAAGATGAGGAAGCTGAGGTTGACAAAGGTTAAGTTACTTGCCCAAGATTAGCCACATAGCTAGTAATTGCCAGAGGTGGATGTGAACTCAAATATTCCTGACTCCAACTTCATTATTTTAACTCTCATGCCATCTTGCGCCTTTCCCCCTCTTTTACATCCGATCTGGTTCAAGATAACTCTGGGAGGAAGTCAAGGCAATAGAATAAATACAATTCTTTCATGAGTTTCAGGTGTTGGTAGTGCTTACTTTCAAGTCAATAAGCATGGAGGTGACCCTGGGCTCTCAGAAATTATGCTACTTGAGCCCAAACTCTGGTTAAGTTCAATCAGGCGATGAAAAAGCTTCGAGCACAGACCTTGTTATAACTCACATTGTTTCCTAAACCAGCTTGGCTAACTTTTAGACAGATTTGTCACCATGTTGGCTAAAGGCTGATTGATTTCTCAGCCATAGAAACTCTTGAATACCATCTATTAAGATGCAGACAGATTGTAATCTGAGTTATTAGAGGTACTGCCTGAACTGATAAATTCATGATCTTGTAAGTACAGATGGATTTTCCTAATGTTATTCAAGTCACAATGCAGAAAATCAGGAAGTAAAAGGATCTAAACAGACCTTGTTGAGACATAAGGCTTAGATACTAAATTATCAAAGGATCTAAGTACATTCCCATCAGCAGCTAATACTTCATTATGAATTCTAGCATGAATTCATTTTTTGCTTATTCCCATCTAATGTAGGAGAGAAGACTGTATTTACTCTTTAAGAGGAGGGATTGTTTCAGTCTTTATAGTCTTATAAACCTTGTCTATTCCAGGACCTAAAGCTAGTCTTCCTGGCTCTAGTCTCTGATAACATTAAATAAAGTGAAATGTAATATTATACTTGAGTCACTTTGGAAAGATTCTTTACTTATATATCCACTGTTCATTAAAGCAAAATTGCATACAGACTATTACTTTGCTTTTCTAATTCTGTCTTCCTTTAGACGTCATAAAAAGGAATAACGAGATAAAATTGTAGAGCTCTATATAATCAATCAGCAAATATTGACAATAAACATTAGAACTGGAAAGGATTACCTCAGAGGCCATCTAATCACATTCTCTTTTTTTTACAGGTGTGGAAACTGAGCCTCAGAAATGTTATATGGCTTGACTAAAATCACACAGTTAACTAGTACTTAAACCTGGGTTCTTCATGTTTCCAAATGTATCACATTTTCCACTGTCCACTTATTTTCCATAGGGTTGGGCCCTGGGGATATAAATATAAAGAATGAAATAGTAACTACTCTTAAAAAGTAACACAATCCTCTCTTCTGTGTTAGATTGGAAGACATCAAAAATAGAAAATATAAACAGTATATCTTCCCCTTTACCTGAATTTCTTTGTATCAAGAAATAGGAGATTAGAGAAGAGTAAGCTAGACTCAAAGAATAAGAATAAAAGCAGTAGTTAGCATGTATGAAATGTTTTAAGTATTTTATAAATATCTCATTTGATATCATATCAACCCTGGGATGTATTTTTCTCATTTTACACAACTAAAGCAGAAAGAGGCTAAAAATCAAGCTCATTACTGTACTACCTGACTTTTACTATCTACCTCTTGTAGCTTTGAATCTATGATTATATGACTATTGATTGGGGGGGAAAAATCACATGTCACATGATTTCCCCAAGTCTCTAAACCAAAACACTTGGCTTACAACAACCTGGTTGAAATGTGAACCATTTCAGGAAAAACTTAGGAATTTGAGACATGGGATTGAGCATGTTTAACAGCAAGAATAAGTTTTAAATACAAGCAGCAATCCCCTACCTCCAGTCAAAAATCAGATGCCTTAGACCAATTTATTTTCCATTGTTGAAATGTGTAGGAAGTTAGCTATTAATCATGTCTGGTTAAAAAAGAAAAAGAAAAACAAAACAATAACAGAGGTCACATACCAGCTCCCTGAAATCCTGTGGTAACCTAAATTTTCTCTATGCCCCCACCCCACTGACTAACCCTACTCCCACTTTGTTTTCTCTCTTTTTTTTTTCTTACAAGATTTGAAATAGCATTTAGATGGCTAGATTTGGAGTTATGTGAGGAGCCATGACCATATTAACAAACAGCTGGGCTTTATTTATCTCCCCTGAAGTAAAAATAAAAACAGATCTGAAGAAAAAAATATAGACAGGAGCAGGAAGTTAGTTGTTTTACAGTCATTTTAAATTTTATATTTAACAACAGGTGAATTCTGTCTCCTCTGACACTACCTATTAGCTTAAGAATCACAACTTGATTTTACAATTTTTCTTAGTGCTAAAGGTCCTGAAAACAAAACTAATATTTACTAGAAAATCATATCTATTCTTGCCTCATTCATAGGAATTCTTGCCTCATCTCATTTCTATATTATTTGACCCATCCATAAAGTTCAGCCTTGTAACATTATGAAGAAATTTCTGATCTTTTGCTGTTACTTTGTTCTAACTCTAGATTTCCGTAGTATTTTGTTCCAGATAAACTGAAATTAACTGACTTTCCTGTGGTTTTCTGGCATTTGTAACACCAGGTTTGGATCAGGAACAATGCCAAAGAATGAGAGTCTTTGCTTTATCTCCTGTTTAGCAGCTCTATATTGCATCTAGTCTAAAATATTACCTATTTAAGATATTCCACAATTTGCCTTCAACATATGTTTCCAACCTTATTTCATTTTATTCCCCCTCATGACACTTTATGTTCCAGCCAAATTGAACTCGACTTGTTCCCTGAACTTGACATTCCATCTCTTGCTTATGTGATTTCACACAAGATGATCCTCCTGCCTGGAATGCACTCTCTTATTATTTGAAACTTCTAAAGAGCTTTCTTCCATCAAAGTTTCAGCCAGGCTTCAATAAATCAACCATATATTAAATGTGTATTATGTGCCAGGCACTGTGCTAAATGTTTGGGACACAAGGAAAAACTAAAAATGGTCCTTGCCTTCCAAGAACTTACATCCTAATGGGGGATACAACCTTTACATTACTTAGTACATAAATTATACTTAGCTAGAAGGCAGGCTTATGGGGAAGGTACTAGCAGATGGGGAACAGATGAAGTCATACTTGAGTGTATTATTAACAAAACCTAGGATTCTAAGAGGTTGTAATCTGGAGGAAGAACATTTCAAGTAAGGGGATAGAGATCTGAGATGAACTGTCATGTGCATAAGGTACAGCAAATAAGTTAGATTATAGCAAATTTGATGGTGAATTATTAGAAGTCTAGAAAGACAGAAAGAGGTGAAGATATAAAAACTTTAATTTAATTTAAATGGCTTGCATACAATCCTAGATGTGAAAGGGAACTGTTCAAGTTTGCTGAATAGTGGAGTGATATGGGCAGAAGAAAATTACTGTGATAGATGAGTGGATGATGGGTTGGAATGGAGAAAGATGTGAGATATGGATTTCACTTAGAAGATTTCTTTAGCAGTCCAAGTGAGAGAACTTATGGGTCTTAACTAGCATGGTGAAAGTGTGAGTAAAGAGAAGAGGATGTATAGGAAAGATATAGATAAAGTAGAAGATTTGATAATTAGTTGGATGTGTGGGGTGGATAAGAACAAAGAGTTGAGGATGTCACGAAGGTTGGGAGCCTTACTGATTGTTTTTTCCCCCTGAGTTTGGAAAGAAACAATAACAAATTATCTTTTGGATATGTTAAGTTTGAGATCCCTACAGAATATTCAGTTTGAAATGTCCCAAAGAAAGCTCATGATATCAGACTGGTACACTGGAGAAAATTGTCAATAAGCCAAGTATATAGATCTGGGAATTATATTCAGAGAGGAAAACTGAACCTATTCGTGCTGATAAAATAAGCAATGGCATTGAGATAAAGGAAGAGGGACTAGAATGGGCATCCTGGCCCAGTTATGGTATTGGGGGATTCCAATCATCAAAATAGACAAGATGTGTAAAGATCAAGTCAACTTGTTCCCTGAACTTGACAGTCAAGCAGGAGGAAAACCAAGAGAGGGCAGACTCAAGAAATTCCAGAAAGGAGGGAATAGCCAGGAAAAGAAGATGACCAGTAAGGTCAAAAACTAAATAGGTTAATATTGAGAAAAGGTCATTAAATTGGGCAGTTAAGAGATCTTTAATAACTTTGGAGAAGTTTCAGTTAGATAAATTTAGAAATTAGATTATAAACTATATATATTTGACCTTTTTCAAGTTTAGCAGGAGGAAGGAGAAGAGAGAGCTCTAGGTAAATAATCTCAATTGTATTTAGAAAGTATGAGAAAATATCTTGAACAAAATGCAAGTTAGTTTTGAACAGTTAAAAAAAGATTTAGAATAGTCATTCTGATGAGTATAATAGAGAATCAATTAGAGTATAATTGTAGAATTGCTTTTTTACAGTAAGAATCCAGTTGAGATTAGATAGCACAAATTTGTAGTAGATCCAGCAACACAGTTTTGTGATTTCCTCCAATTCTATTCACAAGTATGTAAATGAAAGTGAAAGAGATGGATTCTGGGAGTAATTCAGGGATGAGATTAGGCTAAATAGGATCTACCATAGGACAAAAAGAACAATAAGCACAAATGCCCTGGGAGTCTCAATACTCCCTTTCCCCCTTCCCCCTCTGCTTCCACCTTTGCTTAGTCTCCCTAGTTTAGTTAAGTAGACTCTTCTAGGTATAGATAATCACAAACTCTTACAACTAAAGTTTAAAGAGCTTTCCAATCTGGTTCAGATTTACATTTTAGCCAAAGTATACATTACTTTCCTTCAAGCACTCTTCAATCCAACCTAAATAGACTTTCTTGCTGTTCCTCACAGGACATACTCTATCTTCCATCTCTGTAGGTTGTTCCCATCCCTGGAATGCTCATCATCCTCAAATGTAGCTCCAAAAATCCTGAGTTTAAAAGTTCATCTCACACATTATCATTCTAAATGAGCCCTTCCCTAAACCACCGAGCTTTCTGCCAAATTACCTTATACTTATTTTTTATATACTTATATGTATTCGTGTTGTATGTCTCTCACTATAATTCACTGAAGACCAAAACTACTTTGTTTTTGTAGTCTATCTTCTTTCTCTCTATCCTCCATGTATATAGATATAAACATTTATTTTTGTTTCACACCTATCTCTACACTAGAATGTAAGATCCTTGTGAACAAGAACTATTTTTTTTTTGTTTTTAATTTTTCTTTGTATTCCCAGAGTTTAGAATCATGCCTGACTATATTAGCAAATGCTTGCTGATTAATTGGTTGACTCAATGACAAACAAGTAGTATCTCTCCAATTAAGTCTTTATTTACTTCTGTATAGAATATTCCATTAGTTTATTCAAATAAATTGTAAGATTAACTCCCAAAAATTTTATGCATTTTGTAGATATTCTAAATGGAATGTCTTTTCTATCTCTTCTTATTGCTTTTTCAAATTTGAAAATATATGGAAAGCCTGATAATTTCTGTAGATTTCCAGTCTTTATCTTTACTGAGTTAGTGCGACTGAATTTTTCTCACTCCTTTGCTCCCCCAGGGCAGAGGATTCACACACCTCAAATACAGCCCTTCTCACTCTTTCTAGCAGATTGCTTATAATACACTCATTTCATGGATATTTTCAACTCCCATAAAGCCCCATAGATCCTAAAATTGGGCTAAGCCCAACACACCAAAAATCTGGAGGGTAAAGGCAGGGCTGGTGGCCCTTTGCCAGCATTCTTGCTGCCAAAGCAAAGGTCCAGAGGGAGGAGCAAGGCTGCCAGACTACTCTTTTCCCATGTGAATCCTGAAAGAAACATCTGAATCTGAAATTTTTCTTTAGAACCAAGAAAACGGTAAACACCTTTGCAAGAACAACCAAAAAAACTGATTCATGGACTGTGGAAAGATTTCAGATTATTTTCCTATTTTAAGAACCTTCAGGGAAATATGTGAAATTTCACATCTAAGGAATAAATGAAAGAAGAAAACAGCTGCAGTACCTCTATATTTTCAGAGTACATATTGACTACATGAAAATTAGTCTCCAAATAACAAACACTAGTTTCCCTCAGGCATAATATTCCAGAACTTGTCATTTAGGAAGAAAATACTTGTTTTTAAAGAAAGAAAAAAGAAAAAGGAGTCTTTCAGCAACTATAAGGAAAACTCTCATCCACTCTCCCATTCTACTTCCCCTGAGTACAACAACTCCTCACAATCCTATTTCTATTAACACACACACACACACACACACACACACACACACACACACACACACACCTCCATAATTTGTGACTTCTGGAAAGATGGCTTATAGGCTATAAGCTTGAATAGGTAAAAAAAAAAAAAACAAAAAAAAAAAAAAAAAACAAACTCCAATCTTTGGAGACATGGGCGTTTGGATAAAGGTCAGTAAATAAGAAAGGTTTCCAATATGCAAATTTCATTTATATATACATAGTACACATGTTGTCAGAGGGACCTTATCTCCTTTGAGTATGCTTGGAATTCAACACAGGTGATGTTAAGTAAATAGAATTTATTAGTTCTATTTAAGGAATATTGTGCAGTGAGAAATAACTAATAAGAGAAATTCAGAGAACATATTTGTATAAACTGACAAAGAGTGAAATGAGTAGACTCAAAAGAGCAATATATACTATGACATTTTAAAAAATCACTAAAAATAAAGGTTTTTTTTAAATAACTGAAAAACCATTGATGGTATCTGAAGAACAGATAACAAAAATTACAGCTCCTTTCAAGACAAAGAAATGAGAGACTACCAGGACTGAGTATTGTATACACACACTTGAATTCCACAAGAGGGAGTGAGCTGATCTCACTAATTTTAGGCCCCAAGGAGACCAGGTTGCTCTAAGATTAGTCTTCCTGAGTTGAAGAAGGTGAATAAAATTAAGTATTCCCTATTTCTTATAAGCAAGAGATATGAGGACATGCCTATATTCTAGGATTAGGTAATGCCTCAAATACTTCAAAACAAAAGCTCATATTATGTAACCTCCGTACTTTGATTAGTTGATTCATTAAATTGATCAGGAATTCTTTTGATCAATGCCCACCCCTTAGACTACAATCCACTCAATGCTTAGTGCCAGAATTAATTTCAGATGGACTTCTAGGCACCCACCAGACACTAAGTCAACAGAATCATTTGATATCCACACATACTATCTTTACTATATGCCCTTCATAGGAAGAAATGTTTACACTATATCCCTGAGTTCTAGGATATGTGTTTAATATTTGCAAAATGCCTTGAGAAAATCCCTCCTAAATATCAATACGGCCATAGCTAATCACTCAGTAATTGCTGATGTTTAAAGAATTCTAATGAACATAGAAGCAAAAAAGATTTCCACATATGATGGAGGAGGTACCATGAACAAGGTCAAAAAGGGCTAAAGATCATGGGTGAGGGAGACAGAAATGGAAGTAGGAGCCAATTTCATGGTGTTGGCCTCCTCTAGGCAGATAAAACTGCAGAACATGAGGGGGTGGTTAATTATGAAATAAAAGGCTAGGACAACCATGACAGATCACTGGAAATCACTCAATCACTCCTTCCCACTCATTCCATTATTACTAAAAGGGTGGGCTTTTGTTAGGTGAACAGTTTTTCTTCTGGTACTAAAGACAAGTTACCTTAATTTTTTTTTTTAACCACATTAATTACCTTAATTTTAATTTATCACATACCTTTATAAGTTACCTTAATTATAAAACAATGCAGCATGTGTTTTTGTTTTTCTTGGCTTGTTTTAATTATCAGCACTTCATAATCTCATAGTTAATATAAAAAGCAAATAGAAATGTTGCTTTAAGGAACATGGAAGTAGCATTTTTTGCCACCAGTCACTTAAGTCAGGCACATATATTTATGTATCCTTGATAATAAGGATTTTGCTTAATTCCCTTCTTTGAGAGCTCACTGTATATTCTCTATTCAAATAAATCTTGTCACCAGTTTGTTTGAAGAATCAACTACTTGCAACTCTACAATTCCTATTTTGTTTATATACCTCTTAAAAAACAACGAGCAATAATTTGGCAAAAGGTCTCTATCCAGAAAATGTCTACTATGAATTTCATTCACAATTGTGACATGAATCTGGGAACTACCATAATCACACAGCTTTGTGTATTAGGGAGAGAGGGGTATTTTTTTTTTTTTGCCATATTTACTTTTCTACTTAGATGAAGTAGCACTCCCTAGATTTATGGGAACACAATCATTAGCTCATAAATTGGAAAATAGGGTTTAATCTAAGTCAACTGAAAAAGAAATCCCATTGTGAAGTTCTGTGTGACCTATTCCCAGAAAAAAGAACTATAGAGCTCTCATTTATTTTTACAAAGGCCAAGAGAACATTTTGTTCTACCCAAGCAATTACCTTTTCTGTTTGAAGAGAGGACCCTAGCTGCCTGAATTGGTATAATTAGCATTATCAGCCTGTCATGTGATTGGCACAAACATGTTGGAAACTATACCTTGATTTAATCACTTTTTGGCTCCAAGGAAGTATATTTCAGACACCAAAAAGTTTGAACATAATGCATCTTGGAAATTGTTCATTATCTCAATGCTATGGCCATCTTACAAATAAAAATGTATATTCATCTGACAAGCCTTTATTAAACGTATTCACTCTCCCTGGTACTGATACAAAAATGAAATTGTTTTTGTCCTCAAAGGTTATACATTCTACTGGGGAAAACAACATATATGTGGATAAGTAAATGCAAAATACATAGAGTAGATTCAAAGTGATTTTGGAGGAGCATAAGTTATTAGTAAATGAGAATATCAGAATAAGAATCCTGTTGGGGCAGTGATTTTTTGAAGGAAAATAGGGATTTTAAGCAGCTGTTATAGTGGACAGAAGTGCTGGGCTGGAATCAGGAAGACCTGAGTGAGTTCAAGTTGAACTCAAGCATTTACTGGTTGTATGATTCTGGGCAAGTCATTCAACCATTTGCCTCAGTTCCTCATCTATAAAATTATCTAGGGAAGGAAATGACAAATTACTCCAGTATCTTTGCCAAGAAAACTCCAAAAGGGATCATGGATAGTATGACACAAGTGAAAACAACTCAACACCCCAAAGAGCTTTTAAATCAAAGGGATTCTAAATTAGGATGTCAGAAGGAGGGAATGAAATTTAATCATGGGGGACAGACTATATGGAGGCAAGGAGATAGGAGATGGGATAACTGTCATGGGGTACAGGTCATTTTGATTGGAATTCAGATTTTATGAAGGAAAGTAGAATGGAAGAGTGACATATAATTGTTCCCACTAGACAAACTGGATGGTGGGAATAAGTATGTTGACTTAATATAACCAACCCTATTTTATTTTAAATCTCCATTTTGGTTATTGAGTTATTTTCTTTACTGGGTTGTTTTTCTCTTAGTTATTTTTTAACAATAAGATAATCACTTTTTTGGTAAATTTGATAAACAATACATATGAATTCCTAAACAACTGATAAACATATGTAGACCTTTGAATAAGAAAGGCTGCCAATGAAAAATTGTGGTACATAACTTAGTTTTTTGTTATTGTGATAAGCCACCAATCAAATTATGTGGTAAATAAATTATTTAAAAACCATAAATCAGACCTTGGGCCTATCTATTAAATATCTTTGGGTATTTATTATATTTTATATTTATTTATATTTATATTATCTATTATATTTATACTTAGGTATTTATTATATAGAACTGTAGGAAGTCCACTGGAGGGCCCAGTCATCAAACTGCTCCTGAGTCAGGAGCATTCCCAACATTCAAAGACTCAAGTATTCCGAGTTTCTTTGCAAAATGGAAACTAGCAGAATGCTATCTGAGAGGGAGACATGGCCAACTGGGTAGAGAGGGAAGTCTGTTTTGAGCACAGGTATGACATACATCTTCTGAGACCTTTAGAGTCAAATTCGTAGATTCGTTTCTTTAGGAGCTGATGTTTATGTCACTGAACAGATAATAAAGAGTCACTGCATATGCATTGATGAATATAAATCTCATTTAGTGTTTCTGTCAAACCAGTCAGCACACATAAATATTAGAAAATGAGCTCAGTATGCATTGTACATCATGCTGTTATAAGTTAGACCAGAGGCAGCCTACTAAGGAACACAAAAGTAAAACAGGATTCTGTAGTTTCTATTAGATATAACAGGAAATAACTGTGGCTTTTTGCTGGTAGTTCAGATTAGTGATTTCATCTGCATAGGAACTCCCAGAAAAAATCTCCCCCTAACAATGCAGATTATCAACTTTTCTACAAATTAGAGGGTTTCTTATAGGCATAAGATATTAAGTGATTTATTGACATGAATAGTTATTAGATATTAGACAATAAGGAACTTGTTCCTGGTTGTATTACTATCATAAAAAGTTATTTGTTAAAGGCAAGATTTGATCCCAATTCATTTTGACTCAAAGACCAAATTTCAATTCATTATTCCATGCTACCTCTGGTGGTCAGAGCTGTGCTTTAGGAATATCAATTTTGCAGCTTTGAAGAAGTTGAGTAAGAAGATTTTATGATAGCTCCACTCTTATTGATGGTATTTATATAGAAATTTATGTGAAACTTTTCCATTGTTTTTTGTTTGTTTGTTTGTTTTGCTGTCCTCACAATTTTTTCCTTAGCTGCTCTAAGGATATTCTAACTCTAATTTAGTCTTTTATCAGACTTTCTGATAGCTTGTTTTTCTCTTCATTGTTTGATAAGGCAAGTCTACTCATAGTATTTATAAATCAATCAAAGAAGTACTTATAAAACACTTACTATGTACCAGGCACTGTCTGAAGCACTTGAGATACAAGAACAAAAAGAAACTATTTTTGTCCACAAGGGGCCTACATTCAATCAGGGAAAATAACATGGACAGGATAGGGCATAAAATATTAAAAATAATCTTATGCTTTGTATTGCATAATAAGCATCATATTTCTTATAGAGGAGAAGGTAGAAGAAGAAAGATAATTTGGAACTTAATTTTTAAATAAAGAAAAGATTCAGATTGTTCAAGACAACTTAAAGTAACAAGTTCAGATTTCAACTCAATTCAATAAAACAGCTGATATAGGCAAAAAGGAAAAAAAAAAGATAGTTTTTTGATACTGGAATAGAGCTTTGAAGAAAGCTGGAGGCATAAGAGTTGAAAGAGAGGAATAAGTGCATTCAAGCCATAAAGGTTATACAAAATCATGGAGAAAGAAGATGCATTACCTCATTTGCAGAACTGCAAGAAGTTCAGGTTGGCTGAATATAAAAATGAGTGAAGGAGAACCAAGCACAATAACTGGTATGGCTGGCAAGAATGAAAGATATTTAAATGGCAACACAGGAATTTGTATTTTAATCTAGAGACAATCCACTGGAGCTATTCTGAGAAAGGGAATGGCAATTTAGACCTCTGCCTTTGGAAAGATGAGTGGAGATAGGGAATTTAGGTTTAGGGAAGCTGAACAAAAGATAGATTGTGGAGAGGGGAAGAGACTATTAATGATTAATAATGAAAGGTATATTGAACTGGACCTGACTCAGGTGAGTCCCCATATAGTTTAACTTTAATACTGGAATAAAATAAGACACTTGCAAGCTATTCCATTGTCAACAAAAAGAGTTTACTTTGCTTATCCCAGAAGGTTACTCATGAAGAAAAATATTTCATCTGAGTAAGCTTCCTTATCTGAGTTGCCCATTATTTTATACCAGTCAAGAATTAAAGAGAATCGGATCAATTCTGAGCAGTTTTGACTAAGGCAACTAGAAAGAGACATCAACAGCTTAAGTCTTGGTTCCTTAAACCCAACAAGTCTCATGGATGGTTTCAAAATCTTTTAAGAAATTAAACTAGTCTAACTTGCATGCGGTGAGGTTTGGGATTATAATTCCTACCATAAAAACATTTTTTATAATGGAGAGAAGTTTTATACATTACATATATGTAACTTGCTTTTGTAAATAATAACATGGAGAGAGATTACATTAATAAATGAGAATAAATGAAATTTCAATTAGACTCTTGAATAAGTGGTTCAGTCAATAGCATTAACTGGATAAAGCAAAGAAGTTATAAAAAGATGGAAAAATAAGTCAATGGAAGAATATAAAATAATCAAATTTGGTAACGTTTGATATATCTTTAAAATTCTGTTTGACAAGAACTGCTAGGAAAACTGAAAAGAAATTTGCCTGAAATTTACACCAAATTTCTGATACCATATACTATAATAAGTTCAAAATGAATATATAATTAAATAGTTAGTGATACCATAAAAAAAATTATAAAAAAGCTAGACAGGATACCTCTCACAGCTTTAGCTGGAGGACAGAATTTTTAAATAAACAAACAAGAGTGGTAATAAAATGTTAAAACTGATCATTTCTGTAAGATAAAATTCAAAAGTTTTTACATGAACAAAATTAATGCAATTAGGATAAGAAGGGAAACAGTACATTGGGAAAATATTATATCAAATGTCTTTGATAAGGATTTGATATCCAAGATAACTGAACAACTAAAAATATATATAAATAGATAGATAGAGATCTCTATATATACACACACATGTATTTATGTATTTACATACAGACATATGCACACATTTATTTATGTATATATGGATAGATATGTATCTACCCAGAAATAGATGCACACATAACAGCCATTCAAGAACTTCAAATTATTAATTACAAAAAATTCAAATTACTAATAAGAGATATATGTCAAAATAACCTTCTATTTAGCAAACTGGCAAGAATAACTAAAATTGAAATCAGGAAATGTGGGAGAGGTTATTAAAAAACAAATATACAACACATTGTTGGTGGAGAGGACAATTGGTCCAACTATTCCAGAAAGCAATTTGGAATTATATTTTTAAAAAGTGACTAAAGTGATTATACTCTTTGACCCAGAGATCACATTGTTGGCAAATCCCTCAAGAAGATCAAATACAACAAGAAAAGTTATATTTCCCCCCTCCCCAGATATTCTAAACAGCACTTTTTGTGATTACAAAGATCCAGAAACAAAGTAGATGTCCATTGATTGGGAAATGACTGAACAAAATGGTGTACATAAATGTAACAGCCTATTATTGAGCCATAAATTACAAATATGAAGAATTCAGAGGAATATAGGAACATATATATTAATAAACTACTATATAAACAAAATAAATAACGTCTAGACTGAATATAGCAATATACATTAAAATAAAATTAAATGTTTTATAATTAATTACCAAGCTTGGGCCTAGAAAAGAGTTAAGAAATCATACTTCTTTCCCTTCTTTGAAGAGCTGGAGAACTTAAGTGTATAATATTCAGTTTACTATTGGATATAATTAATCTGTTGGTTGGTTTGATTGAAATATTTTTCTTTCTTTTCTATTCTTTGTTATAAGGAATAGTTCTCTGAGTATGAGAGGAGGGACATATGCATAAATTAAGAAGATATAAAATAAAAGATACCAATAAAAATAAAATTTACTTTCACTACCTGAAAGGTCTGAAGCATCCCCTGTCCTACCTCTGTTTTAAAAATTAATAGAAATCTACTTTTTCTCTCTTGCCTCCCACTCCACTAACAAAGAAAAGAAAAACAAATGTCTTGTAGCATAGCCAAGCATGTTTTTTTTAAAGAAAGTGAAGGTGTCTGAATGAGGATATCTTGCAACTTCCTACTCCATTAAATTTTACAGATAAGTTTATATTTTAATCCCATATTGGTCTTGGCAGTCCTATTTCTCCATTACTCATGGAGATGAAGTGTTTCCTATTCGAGGCAGTTTCAAGACTCTTTTGGGCTCCAGAATTGTGTCAACTGATTTATATCAGTTAAACTTCCTTAGGAAATAGTGAAAGTCTGTATTTATATCTATTTTTTCATTTATGTCCCATTTTTCATCAACTTTATTTGAATGGTGAATGTTTCAGCTACATACCATAACCTCTTATTTTTTTCTTATTTCATATTGATTTTGATCTTTATTTTAACTAGTCTATTGTTTCTTGTTGATACAACTGATTTGTTGATTATGCCTGCCTATATTTTCCTGTATATTAAATTATAATCAGTTTTACTTTTGTGATGTTAATGATCTCAATAGCATTCCTGAAAAAGTTTCTTGTGTTTAATATCAATATTTTATCAATGCCATTGTATGGCTGAGAATCCTTGAACAACACCATAGACTCCATAGAATTAAAATTAAGAATCACACAAAGAGCAATGGATAATGACATGGTGAGTATGTGCATGCTTCAAGATACAGTAAAATACAGAACTTTGAAGAATGGTGTGAAGGATGTCATTAAGGAAAATGTACATAGGAAAAAGATGGACTGATTACTGGGATTCCAAAGGATAATAAGTAGACAGGTAAAATTCTCCTTGTGATGTCATAAGAAAGCAGAGTGGTACAGGATGAGCAGATATGGGCAAGGGACCAGTTTTAAGACACTTTATCAAATATATCTGATGCAAAGACTTTTCCCAATTGGCAGTTTCTGAGAGAGGGAGGGGAAGGGAGAGAGAGGAGTGGAAGAGGAAGAAGGAGAGGAAGAGAGAGAGAGAAAGCGAGAGAGAGAGAGAGAGAGAGAGAGAGAGAGAGAGAGAGAGACAGCGAGAGAGAGAGAGAGAGAGAGAGAGAAGAGAGAGAGAGAGAGAGAGAGAGACAGCGAGAGAGAAAGAGAGAGAGAGAGAGAGAGAGAGAGAGAGAGAGAGAGAGAGAGACAGCGAGAGAGAGAGAGAGAAAGAGAAAAAGAGAAAAGGAGGGAGGGGGGGAGAAAGGTAAGGAGGGAGGGAGACAGAGGGAGGGAGAAGAAGAACCTTTAATTTAGAACCTGAAAATTCATACTCAAGTTTAGCCCTTCATGTATACTAGCCATGTGGCCCAGGGAATCTCTCAGTATTTCAGGCAATACTCTAAGAGTTGTCCTCATTGGGCAGACCACATCTGGAATGCTGTGTTCCCTTTTAAAATTAGACCAAGTCCAAAAGTGGGAAACCTAGATAGTAAAAAAGCCTCAATTCCATCCCATATAAGAAGTAGATGAAGAAAATAGGGATATTTACCCTAAAGAAACCTTTGGAGGAGTATGATAGTTGTTCCCAAGTATTTTTTTTTTGGTAGGAGAGGGATTAAAATTGTTCTATTTGTTCCTAATAGATTCATTGACACAGAAGTTTCCAACAATAGTTATAAATCATTCAGAAGTATAAAAGATTCCTAGTTATCTGATGGAATTTTTTTCTAATATGTTTGCTCCCACGGTATCTTTGAAATCTTCTGGCATTATTCTAGCTACCTTTTTTTTCAAATGAACATTTTGTATTTTAAAGAAAAACACCCTCTAAATGTGATAAATTATTAAAATACACTTTCAGATTCACTTTAAACATATACATATATTATATATGTATGTGGTATATGCATATATGCACATATGTGAAAGAGAGAAACAGACAGAAAAAGAGAGAGACAGAGAAGAGGGAGGGAGAGAAGGAAAGAGGGAGTAGAAGAGGAAGGGAGAGGGAAAAGAAGAGATAAAGGGAAAGGGAGGGAGGGAGAGGAAGAGAGAGAGGGGTCATGGAGAGACAATTTAGAGTCAGAAAGATGAATCATACTTAAGTCCAGCCCTTGAGATATATATATATATATATATGCCATATGGCTCTGGGAAAATCACTTAATTTATCAGTGCCGCAGGTAAGTCTAAGATTATAAATTGCAGAAGAATTATCAATTTACATTGATACAGGGAGTTTCTTCAGAGGCAATTTCCTATACCAATGAAATCAGAGATCAGTAATTACATATCTGTATACACACATATACAATATTTGGAGGAAAAATGCCATCAATTTAAAATCTATAGATTTCTAATTTTTATTTAGTCTGGAAATCCATGTTTTTTTACCTTTGTGAGCAGCTCCTGAGTGTTGTTTCTTGGGTCTTTTCAGGTCAAGTTATTAATGTATCTTCCCTTCTTTCACTACTTGACACTCTTCACATTTTTCACATATTTAATCTTAAGACCTTGCATCTTTTGCTACAATTTCTAACCTCCTCCTTAAATTCTCCCCTCATGCGGTGTTAGATTTCTATTATCAAAGAAGAGTTTTTCAGCCATGTGGTTAAAAAAAAAAACCAGAATGTAGATTCACAATCATAAGGTGGAAAAGCTTCAATTAAGATAAAGTGACTTGCCCAGGGTTACATGGCTAGTCAGTATCTAGAACCAGATTTGAACTTACCATGAGAAATCTTTCAGACTCGAGACCCAGCACTTTACTGTATCACCCAGCTAAAGTTAGAAAGACTGGAGTTTGAATTCTGCTTCATGTATTAAACTTTGTGGCTTTGGACAAGTTAACTTAAAAGGGTGTCACCAATGGAGAGGCACAGGGCATTAAGTTTCTTTTTGTTTGGTTTTTGCTTTTTCGGAATTGGGTCAGCTGGACTCTGAACTTAATCTGTGTTATTTATTATTTTAGCAATCATTTAGATAAAGTCATTAATGGCACAAATCAAATTTACACACAGCATGCTGATTAGCAGAATCAGGGTATAAGAAGATACCAATGGACTACATGAGGCTGAACATAATTACATTTATTCTTTTTAAAATTAATAAAAGTTATACATTCAAAAATTAAACCTACCACAACAAGATAGGGAAGGCATGAATCTGAAAAGATGCAAAAGTTTTAATAGACTGTTAAGCTCAATATAAGTCAACAATGTGATAGAGCAGCTAAAAATGTGGTTTTGGACTAATTTAACAGAGACCTTTTCTGGAATAATGAGGTCATAATCCCACTGTACTCTTCCCTGGTCAGACTGTGTCTGGGATACTGTGTTAAATTCTGTGCATTACAGTTTGAAAGAGACCATTGATAAATATAGAGAAGATCCAGAGAAAGGCAAACAGAATCCATGTTATATGAGTATAAGGTGAAGGTATGTTTAGCTGTGAGCTATGGACACTTGTGAATAGGATAAGCATCTTCAAGGTTGTGAAGGGTTATCACATGAAAGATAGTTTTGATTTATTCAGCTTGGCCCGGAAAGGCAGAATGAATAGCAATGGATGGTGAAAGCTGCAAGAAGGCACTTTCAGGTTTGATGAAAGGAAGAATTTCCTAACGATTAGAGCTATCCAAGAGTGAATGAGTTGCCTAGAGTGGTATGAATTCTCCTTTACTGGCAGTCATCAAGAAGAGAGAGGAGCAGCATTTATGAGGTATAGTGTCATGGGCACTAAGTTTCTTTTTGTTTGGTTTTTGCTTTTTCGGAATTGGGTCAGCTGGACTCTGAGTCCTCTTTTACTTCTAAAATTCTAAAATTCTGTGGTTCTGCAGTGCTAATGATGAGAGAGAGAGAGACAGAGATAGAGAAAAACAGAAGAGGAGATAATAAGTTTAAAAAGTAAAATGTAAATGAAAAACTTAAACAATAGAACAAAGGGTTTGTTATGCTTTCAATAATAAATTTATGACTTAACTTGATTTCTTTTGGGCAGGTTAAGAGTTTATTTCCTACTTTGTTAATTTTGGTATTTTTTTATGTTGTGGATTCCACTTCTTTTAAAAGCTCCATTTTACATATATATATATATATATATATATATATATTTGACTGCAATAGCTCCTAATAATTCTTTTTTACATTATTGACAATAATGAAGAATTTACCATCTTTATTTTCTATTTTAGTAATTAGTAATTTGAAAAATATTTTCAAATTATCTAATGCTTTATTAATTTTAGTATTCATAAAAAAACTGGTCTTTGCCAGTTCAATTAGTCTTTTTTCTTAACATGTTTTATTTCTCCTCTCATTTTCACATTTTCATTTTTTGTACTTCATTTGGGGTTTTTACCTTACTAATTTTCCTGGCATTCAACAAATAGTTATTGATTTATCTCTAGGGTTGTTGGTTTCTTTTAATTATATGATTGATTAATTAGACCTCTTGGAGGCTAATTTTCTCTCTGAGGGCTACTTTAACTTTAAATATATTTTGGTATGCTATCCCACTATTATTCTCTATAGAATAATTATTTCTTGCTTCTAATTTTTTTCTTCAAAATGTTAATACTTAGTCTCTACTTATGTCTGCTTATTTTACTCATATTTCCTTTATTAACAGTTATTTTTATTGCTATTATATAAATTATACATTTATTTCTACTTTTATATGTTTATTCTTGATTTCCTTGTGCCCTGGAAATTATGGTTGTGGTAAATAATGAAAATTATGTGTGTATGTATATGCATGTTATATTCTTAATCAAAATTCATTCTAGAGTTTCAAATCCAAACCAAATCCAAATCCAAATTCAATCAAATTCAATCAAATCTAAATTCAAAAATAGCAGAGAAAGAGAAAAATGGTTCAATTTTACTAATAATTTGGAGAATGAGGGATCTGGAACTTTGACTCAACTATGTAGTGAGTTCCCAATGAGGCAAGAAAGTCCTTCTATCAATGTTTATAAGCAGTTGTCCTTAAACTTAAAGTCTGAGAAGTGAAGTTAAGTTCCCCAAAGTCACATGGGAGAAAGGAAAAGAATAAGCATCTGTATAGCACCGACTAGATGTCAGGCATTGTGTTAAGCATTTTTTAAAATTTTATTTTTATTTTTTACAAATTTTATCTCATTTGATCCTCACATCAACTCTATGATGTGCTGTTCTTACCCATTTTAAATGGCTTGCCCAGGGACATGTAGCTAGTAAGTATCTGAAGCCAAATATGAATTCAGATCTCCATCTTCTAGATTCTAGGCCTGGAACTCTAACCATTGAGCCACTAGGGACAGATTAGCCAGGAATGGAATCAGGGTGCCTGACTCTAAGGCCAGCTCTCTATCCACCATGCCATGTTTCATCTCATCACAAATAAATATGGTTGAATAATTAAAATGATTTTTTTAAACTGAAAGACTATAGCAAAATATTTCAAAGGTACACATTATAACAAAACTAGATTTATATTGGAAATAAAAGAAAACACTGACATTATATTCTTTGATACTTGATATAGCTTTATGTTTTGTCTAATTCTATAAAAGTCTTCCATTGCTAATTTGAATGGTACAGTATATTTTTACCTTTTAGAACTCAAATGACCACACCATTTTTAAGATGTAAAGACATCTGCAAGATTTTTCTATAATGACATCAATACTGGAAAACGGCTGGAGCAACAAAGGTTGCATTGAAATTTTGGCACAATACCCTTAAAACCTTAGAAATTTGGCTCTTTCACAAAACTCAGATTTTAAGAAAGGTAACATTTAACAGTTGATTTAGAACTTTCCTCATCTCTTTCTTGCAAAGTTAGTCCTTATCAGGCAATTGTGCCCATGCTGAGTAAACAAATATGGTTGGTAACTGGCTTCAGTTTTTGCTAGTTGGTCATTAAGGCCTAGTTAAATAAAAGAATAATCAAATCTATTACCTATTCTAATAGAAGGAAGCAATACCCCAAATAATCCCAGACAATGAATAGTCCCAAATTAATTTCTAGTTGACTTTAGAAAACAATTCCTACATAACTTCACTTGGTTTTACTACCCAATCTATTTTAGATAGGTAACTAGTTATAAAAATTGTTTTGCATGCCCTGGATATAGATAATCATGGATAATTTAAAATTAATTAGCAAACAAATCATCCTTGTCCAAAGTTTATTCAGCTCATCCTTCCAACTCTTTCCATAATATATAAGAAAGCGGTTTGTGGCTGTGTTTGTCCAAACTTTTTGTATGTTTCTTATATACAAACACAGACTTTGAAAAGTCAGTCTCCTATTCACCTCATGGAAGGAACATAAAGGGAATATAATAGTCTGCATAATGTGCCATTTTTTGCTTTTCTTAGATAATTAGAGAGGTTGTCTCAGGTTATTAGATTTCCTGAAAGCAAAAGAGATTACTTCTCTAACCTTCCAATATTTTAAACTTATCATTCTGATCTCTCTCCATTTACTCTCTCCCCTATCACAATTCCAAGCCCTTATTCTATCAAGACACAGTTCAGTTCTATTGAACAAACATTTATTAAAAACCTATTATATACAAAGCACTGTGCTGGAGAAGGAAAAGATACAAAAGTAATGAACACACAGTTCTGACATCACTGAACTTTCAGTCTAGTAGGAAAATGGAATACAAGTACACACAATGGTGATTTTTGCAAATTGGTCACAAGAAGTAAAAAATGGCATGTAAAGCATGAGGAGGAAAAGATCGGTAGTAAATGAGATCAAGAAAAGTTATATGTAGGAAAACAAACTTGAATCTGGTAATTTCAGAGACACATGAAGCAGGAGAAGGGCAGCTAGATGGCACAGTGGATAGAGCACCAGCCCTGAAATCTGGTCTCAGACACCTAACACTTCCTAGCTGTGTGACCCTGAGCAAGTCACTTAACCCTAATTGCCTTAGCCAAAAACAAAACAACAATAAAAACAAACAAACAGATAAAGTGGGAGGGAGGACACTACAGGTGTAAATGTGTGTTGTATGGTGGTGGAAGTAGGGTTGAGTTCTTTTTTAAGGGTACAGAAGCTGATCATAGGAAAGTATGCATAAAGCAGAAAGCAAGGAGTTTGTTTTATGTTTATGTCTTATAAACATAATCACAGATATTATCAGAAGCTCTCTTCAGACCTCTTCTATTTCAAATTCACATGTATAAACATTTATTAAATACTTACTACAAGACCTAACACTTGAACACAGAAAGAATGATAATTCAGATTATGGAATCATAGAAATTTGTAACTAAAAAGTATCTCAAAGTTAACCTAATGCAACCACGTCAACTTTAAAGATAAAAGATAAAAAAAAGTTGAGCAGAGAAGAAGAGATATAGTACAATAGCTTGGGATGGGGAGGTGGTAGGATCAATTGAGAGGTTTTTTTTTTTTTAATAAGGAGTCATTAATTTGTATTCAGAAAGAAAAAAAATAGGAAATGGAGAACTTGAAGATTACAGGAGAAGTGAGGATTATGATGGGGGACAATTTTCTGGAGATGATCAAGCATGTCTGTAAAGATAAGGCTCAAAGAGATTCATCGAGTTTTTCCCAAGGGTATATAGCTCATGAAGTGGCAAAGCTGGGAACTCCCAGTACTGTGCTCCTTCCATTACACTATGAAAGGAGAAGGAGGAGGGAGGAGAAGAATTCAAGAACAATACTTAATGAAATAGAGCTCATCTCATTTGAAGATACATTTGAAGAATGAAGGACATTATTAATAATATTTTTATGGTTACTATGCAAACTTATCAAATAACAGCAACATTTTTAGATATCAGGAGGAGAGAGAGAGAAAAAAAAAGAGTGCTATGATTATAACCAAAGAAAATATATAGATATAAGCATGTGTGTATGGATAGATAGATGGGGACACAGTTATATAGATACATAGAGAGGTAGATAAAGTTAAATAAGTAGAAAGAAAAAAAAGGAAATAAATAAAAAGAAAGAAAGAAAGATAAAGGCACAATATTATCCCAGGAAAAGAAAATGTTACAACAATCTATGTCTTTAAAAATGAGAATTTATGACTGATGAAACTCTTAGAAGCAAGAAAAAATGATGTTTGAATTAAAGTATCTTATTATTGATGATAGCCTATTCAAGAAATGCATTAGTATTTATCTATCAAGGAAATTGCACAAGGTATCTCATTTCTATTGAGGGGATATCACTTATGAAAATATATACTAATACATATACTATACTAATATATATACTTATATATATATACATTTAATATATATTTAATTTAAGAAACATACTACAAAAATTATGAAACCAATTTCCCTTCCCATACTTTACTACCATATCCCCTTCCCAAATATAAAGAAAGGTTAAACTTCCATTTAGCCTAAGAATACAAATAGTAAATTTATTTTCATTTGAAAATTTTCTACCTGGAATCTGACTTCTTTTAGGACCCACACCCTGACTAAAGTACCTAAATAATTATGTCATATGCTTAACAGTAATAGGGAAGCCATAACCTGGGAAACTAATTTTTGATTTCTATTAAAGGACCTGCATATAAAGGTGTAGGCAAAAAGGAGGAGGAATGAGATTTATATATGCAGATGATGTTTGAATATTAAGAGATCGATGTTTATTTTGGAGAGAACAATTTCAGTAGAATGATGAAGTCCTATGACAAATTACAGAGGGTTTAGAAGAAAATAAAATGGGAAGTGGGAACACCAAATATAGATGACTTTTTAAAAAAGTTGAGCAGAGAAGAAGAAGAGATATAGTACAATAGCTTGGGATGGGGAGGTGATAGGATCAATTGAGAGTTGTTTTTTTTTTTTTTTTTTAATAAGGAGTCATTAATTTGTATTCAGAAAGAAAAAAAATAGGAAACGGAGAGATTGAAGATTACAGGAGAAGTGAGGATTATGATGGGGGACAATTTTCTGGAGATGATCAAGCATGTTTGTAAATGGGACTGTCTCAGCAAAGGGAAGAGCCACATTTTCATCTGAGCCAAAGGAGAAAGAAGAGACAGTGAAGAATGATGTCAGAAGGATGTCCAGTGAAGAGAAAGGGAAAAGAGGGAGCTCTCAAAAGATTATATATAAGATTATATACGACTCAGTTTTTTAGAAGTGAAAAAAAATCTCTCAATGGGAGAGCTAATTATTGCATTCTCTAACAATGCTATCAATATTCAGTATATGAATGCAATGGAATACTATCATAAGAAATGAGAAATGATGAAAGGAACAGATTCAGAGAAACCCAGGAATACATTTGTGAACTGATGCAAGTTGAAGTGACCAGAATCAGTAGAGCAATTTATACAACAACAACAAAGTAAATATGAATAACTTTGAAGGAATTGTAAAACTATGACCAATACAATGGAATCAATATGTAAAAAAAGACATAAATTTTTGGTCATAGTCAATTTGGGTATTTGCTTTGCCTAATTAATTATACCTATAGCAAAAATTCTGTTTTGCTTTATATATTTTCTTTCTCAGTAGGTAGTAGAGATGCAAGAGGAAAATAATATAAATGCTTATTAATTGAAAGAAAATTTTTAAAAATTATACCAACAACAATCATAAAATTTAAGTTACTCCTACAGAACTGAACTTTCACCAGAAAAGTATGGATACCATCAGTACTAATCAGATAACATGAGAATTAACCAGAACATGAACATTAGCAAAAGTATAAATATGTATGCCTGTGTAAAAATGACCAATGTGTGAGTGGAATTAATGAATTCATTTTGAATATATCCATAATACTATTAAAAGGTCTCTGATAGATATATAATGAAGCTGAAATTATAGCTTAATTTTTGGGAAGGAAGGAGGATAACCATAATAAAAAATGTCCATATGATGATAAATATTAACTTTTAGATTTAGGCACCTATCAGTTTGTGTTTGATATATGTTTGCTGGATGACTGACTAGTTGAATTGTTACATCTTTCCTTCTTAATCTCCATCCACTGAAGCAGTTTCCTCAATTCCCTCCTGCTTTCATTAGCAAGATAATGAGAACTAGGCCTCATCTTATAAAGAAATATAGAAAGTGTTAGCAGGAAATGGTATTGGAGGAGGATAGCATGCTACCTGAAGCTAGGACAGAAACACACTTGAAAAAAGACAAAAATTATTTCAGATAAAAGTGATATTATTAATGAACTAAACCCAGAAGACCAGTAACATAACTATCAATTGAAGGAAATAAAATCAGCCTGCAGCACCTTAGTCACTAGATATGTTAGACTTAATTTTTTGGACTATCAATTATCTAATTTGCTCACTTTAATTTTGAATAGGGCATGGCTTTACTAGATATCTTCCAGATATCTAGTAAATTTCTTTACTAAGAATAAAAGGATAGTAACAACTACTGTTGTTTCCTCTAAGAATAAAGAAAAGAGACAGCACCCAAAAGCTCAAGCTGGCTTGACATTTTAGCACTTTTTACTTAAGCAATCCTTGATCATATATGATCAAAGACTTCAAAAACTGGATATTAGCTACATTACACCTACATCTGTCTTCAAGATAAATGACATGTACTAATGCTGGGAATAAAAAAGCCCTGATAAATCTGTGTGATCCAGAAGAAAAAAAATATATTTAAAGAATGTGCTCATAAAATTTGCTAGTAAATTTTTAAAACTAACCACTTACAAAATTTCAACTAGTTTTTTTCACACAAGAATAATAATGCCTATGATAAAAATAAATTAGTGAAAAGCTTATGGATGCATATAAAATTTGCATATGTATATACATATTAATTTATAAATATGTAGGAAAAATGTAATTTTTTTCAAACTTGGTTTAATTTCAGGAAAATTACACAATAACATTATTATATATTTAAAAGAAATGACAAGTTATACATAGATTTGCAGCTTTGTGTAAAATAATATTTTTTTGTTTCTATTCTACTGTTACAGAAATGTTAATTTTAAGTTCAAAATAAAATAAATAAAATTTATAAAGGGATCCAAAGTATTTCATATAACTTCTTTTAAACCAAAACCAAAACTTCACTTTAAAGAAATAAAAAAGGCAGTTTTAAGTAAGAATTCCAACTAAAAAAGAGATTTTTTAATATATAATAGTGTGTCATATGGGAAAAAGAAAAAAGAATCATCTTTCACATCTCATTCACAAGGCAGAATGATGGTAACAAATCTTACCTGATTTCCCCACACCTGCTCGGCCAAATACTGCCAACTTAACTTCTGCACTCTTAGCCATACTGGAATAAGGCAGATAATGTGCTTTTCTCAAGAAAAAGCAATTGCAAAAATCAGTTTGGCTCTTGTCTTCAGCTTTACCATATCATGGCAAACTTTTGCACGTCCTGTGATCCCTAAACAAAAGAGACATCATTAAAGGGGAAGGCAAAGCCAATTTTAAGGTAGTAAGTAATCTCCATGTTAAATTATGTTTGTACCTACTGAATACATAATATACTTTCAAACTGGGAGCATTAGTTGAGAACACTTTCAAGGTATTAATTTAGGCTACAAAATGTACCTTCTTGGCAATAGAGACAGACATCCTTAGAGCAGCATACATTCACAGTTCATTTCATGCTTTAATTTTCTTCAAATACCTACTGTAGGCTGATGGTGTTGTTTTCTTAAAGTCACATTACAAAGGGGATTCTTAACCTGGCTCTGATGAACATTTAAAAAAAAATATTTATTTAATATTTTCCCCAGTTACATTTAAACTATTGTTTTACATTTGTTTTTAAAACTTTTGAGTTACAGATTCTCTCTCTTATCTCCATTCCCAACCCTATTAATAAATCACATGTGAAGTTATGAAAAATATTTCCATAAAAGTTATGTTATGAAAGAAAATATAGATCTCCCACCCTATAAAAAAACTCTCAAGAAAAATAAAGTTAAAAAAAGAGAGAGAGAGTATACTTCAATCTGTATTCAGATACAATTAGTTTCTTCTCTGGGTATGGATAGAATTTTTCATTATAAGTCCTTCTGAGCAGTTGTGGATCATCGTATTGCTGAGAATAGCAAACATTGCTATTATTTTGTATAAAGTACATTGTTATTAATTTGTGTAAAGTACATTTCAATTGAGTTCATGGAAGATTTTTCAGGGTTTTTTTTTCTGATAGCATCCTGCTTATCATTTCTCATAAAATAGTAAGAAGGGCTGTATTTGAAAATCCTTGAGCTCAGATTGGATATAAGGAAGATGCAAGATCTCTTCCCAAAGACACAAATCCTTGGACTCTCTCCCAGATATGTAGCAAATAATATAAATAATAACCAAACTTCAAAGGCGCAGATATATATATATATATATATATATATATATATATATATATATATATATATATATATATATATATATATCATGACAGCCAGTACTAGAAAAGTACAGGAACCACTCAAAATAATGATATGAAATGTTAACAAGAAAATATGCTATTCTTGCTTTACTTTTTTTTTCCCATGTGAAAGAGCATGTTTTCTCTGTGTTATAAGGACCTTACTTGCTTGAATAAACTAGTCAAGTCTAGTGTTACAATTTGAATCCCCTAGCCCAAACTTTTTCTTTGTTATACTTGTTTTTCCTCACCATCTTGCTCTGTACCCCATACCAGTTGCTGATATATTTCATGATAATCACATACCACAATTTATTCAGCCATTTCCCAATTGAAGGATATCCCATCGATTTCCAATTTTCCCCCCTGGGAAGAGAGCTGCTACAAATATTTTTTACATATATGTCCTTTCCTCTTTAAAAAAAAATTCTTTTGGTATTCATGCCTAGTAGTGGTATTGTTAAGTCAAAGGATATACATATTTCTAGCTCTGGGCGTAGATCACATCTTTTGATTATTTGTCAATTGGAGCATGGCTCTTATTTTTTATAAATTTGACATAGTTCCCTCTATGTTTGAGAAATAAGGCTTTATCAGAGAAATTTGTTTCAAAATTCTTTTTACGATTACTATTGCTAAATGTATTCCTCCCCAATTAATTCTCTCTTCTCTCCTTTCACCCTGCCTTCCTCAAAAATGGTTTACCAGTGACTACTTTCCTGTTCCACCAATATGCTCTCACTTTTATCACTCCTACTTCCCATATTCCATTCCCTTTCCTTCCTATTATCCTGCAGGGTAAGATAAATATCTATACCCATATTGAGTGTGTATGTTGTTTCCTCTTTGACCTAATTCTTTTTTTCCTGAGGTAATTGGGGTTGAGTGACTTGTCCAGAATCACATAGCTAAGAAGTATTAAATGTCTGAGGCCAGATTTGACCTCAGGTCCTCCTGACTTCAGGACCAATGTCTTTGATTTATTTTTATTTTTTAAATATATATATATATGCATATATATATAATTTTCAAGATATTGCCATTCAAAAACAAATAGAAAATAATTGATTATGTTTATTTTATTAAAGTTCCTTATTAAGCTTATTATGTTTTTTTTGTACAAAATAGACATCAATAATTAAGAGATATTATCAATTGGAGCATAGCTCTTATTTTTTATAAATTTGACATAGTTCCCTTTTTTTGTTGTCTGCTCATTTTCCTAGTCTATTTGATTTGAACTCAGGTCCTCCTGACTTCAGGGCCAATGTCTTTGATTTATTTTTATTTTTTAAATTTATATATATATATATATATGTGTGTGTGTGTGTGTGTGTGTATGTATATATACACACACACATATATATATATAGTTTTCAAGATATTGTCATTCAAAAACAAATAGAAAACAATGCATTATGTTTATTTTATTAAAGTGCCTTATTAAGCTTATTATGTAGTTTTTTTGTACAAAATAGACATCGATAATTAAGGGATATTATCAATTGGAGCATGGCTCTTTATTTTTAATAAATTTTACATAGTTCCCGTTTTTTGTTATCTGCCCATTTTCCTAGTCTATTTGATTTGAACTTAGGTCCTCCCTTCAGAACCAATGTCTTTGATTTATTTTTATTTTTTAAATTTATATATTTATATATTTGCTGAGGCAATTGGGATTAAGTGACTTGCCCAAGGTCATACAGCTAGGAAATGTTGTGTCTGAGGCCTTATTTGAACTCAGGTCCTCCTGACTTCAGGACCAATGTCTTTGATTTATTTTTGTTTTTATTTGAAATATATATATATATATATATATATATATATATATATATATACACACATACATACATATATTTTGTTGAGGCCACTGGGATTAAGTGACTTGCCCAGGGTCACACAGCTAGGACATGTTAAATGTCTGAGTCCTGATTTGAACTCAGGTCCTCCTGACTTCAGGACTGGTGCTCTATCCACTGTGCCACATAGGTGCCCCAGGACCAATGTCTTTGAGCCAATTCTGAGGAGAGTAAAATTCACTCACTTTCCCTCCCCTCCCCCTCTTCCTCTCCACCGTAAAAGCTTTTTCTTGTCTCTTTTCTGTGGCAGATAATTTGCACCATTCCTCTTCTCTGTTTCCCTTTATCCCAATACATTTCTCTCTCACTCATTAATTTCATCATTTTTTAAAAGATATAATCCCTTCATATTCAACTCATACCTATGCCCGTATCTATATATACTCTTTCAAACTATCATAATAATGAAAAAGTTTTAATGAGTTACAAGTGTCATTCTCCCACACAGGAATGTAAACAGATAAACCTTATCAAGTCCCTTATGATAACATTTTCCTGATTACCTCCTTATGCTTCTCTTGAGTCCTATATTTGAAAATTGATATCCAAGCTCCACTGCACTCTGAAATATCATATTCCAAGGCCTCCAGTCTTCTAATGTAGAAGCTCTTAAATCTCGTGTTATCCTGACTGTGGCTCCACTAATATTTGAATTGTTTCTTTCTGGATAATTGAAAAATTTTCTCCTTGACATGGGAGTTCCAGAATTGACTATAATATTCCTGGAAATTTTCATTTTCATCTGAGGAGGTGATGATTCTTCAATTTTCTAGTTTACCCTGTGGTTCTAAAATATCAGTTCAGTTTTCTTTGATAATTTCTTCAAAGATGATGTCTAAGCTTTTTTTTTTTTTTTGTATTATGACTTTCAGGTAAACTAATAATTTTAAAATTAATTCTTCTGGATCTATTTTCCACATCAGTTGTTTTTCCAATGAATTTATTTCATAATCTCCCCATTTTTTCATTTTTTGGCTTTGTCTTATTCTATCTTGATTTCTCATAAAGTCATTAGTTTCCATTTGCTTAATTCTAATTTTTAAGGAATTATTTTCCTCAATATGCTTTTGTTCCTCCTTTCTCAATTGGCCAATTTTACTTTTTAAAGCATTCTTCTCCTCATTTGCTTTTTGTATTTTCTTTTGCACCAATCTCATTTCTCTTCCCACTTTTTCTTCTATTTTTCTTACTTGATTTTAAAAATCTCTTTTGAGCTCTTTCATGGCCTGAGTTCAATTCTTATTTTTCTTGGAGGCTTTGGATGTAGAAACTTCAACTTTGTTATCATCTTCTGAGTGTGTGTTTTGATCTTCCTTGTCACCACAATAACTTCCTATAGTCAGAAACTTTTTTGTTGTCTGCTCATTTTCCTAGTCTACTACATAGCTTTTAACTCTTTGTTAAAGTAGGGTTCTGTTCCAGAGTGGAAAGTGCACTATTCCAAGCTTCAGGGATTTTGTGCAGCAGTTTTCAGAGATCCTTTTAGATACCTGACCACAAGCACTCTTTTCTTCCTTGAAAATGGTAGGAGTGTCCCTGCTTCTCTGTAAGATCAACAGAATTCTGCTTTGCTGCGCTGGGGCTGGGGCTGGGGGTGGGGGGCAAGGCCTGTGGCTAGGGTTATGCTGGTATAGTCTGCACAAGAACTGCACTCCCACCTTTGTGTCACAGACCTTTCCTGTTGTCCTTCTAATTTGCCTTCCATTGAAAATATCCTACTCTATCTTTTTGGGTTTTCAGATATTCTAAAATTTGTTTAGAATCATTTAAAGGAATTTGCAGCAGTTTGAGAGAGAGGTTGGGGAAGTTCCTATCTTTACTCTGCCATCTTGGCTCAGCCTCCACTTCATTCACTTTCCGAACTTTTAAAGAAGATTAATAGCTGTATTTTGATAAGATTGGATTCCTTTGTACCTTTTTATTTTATGGTATGCATTGAAAAATATTATTTGAAAAGGGGTCTACCTGTACAAACTACAAAGGATATATGAAAGAAGATGCTATCCATATCCAGAGAAAGAGCTGAAAGATAAAAGTAGCTATAGAATGATTTTACATATACACACACATGCATGTCTAAATAGTACCTGTTGCTATGGTAAGGGAAGGGGGAAAGGGGGAAAGGAAAGTTACATAACTTTATTATACATTTAAAGGGAATAGCAAGTTGTATATAAAATCAACTTTTTTTCCTATTCTGTGTTATGGAAATGTTTATTTTATTTCTTAAGTTTAGAATCAAATAAATAAAAAATTTTAAAAAGATATCCAAACACTCTACCAGACTGCCAAAGGAGTCTAAAAAGACTAAAAATCGCTGCATTATGAAGTAGACAAGATTCACACTAACATTCCCACAGGTCAAGTGACCTTGCCACAATTACATGATATACAAAATAGCAAGGTTTTTTTTAATGTTTTATTTGAGGAAAATTACCTCATCAAATATGAAGCTGTCCTAGAACAAATAGAAATGTGAGGGTTTAAATTCTAATTTTAGTTTTTCCACATTATCTGGAACAAGTAACTTTGTCCTATAGTTGACTATCTAAAGATCTATCACACAGGAAAGAAAGAAACAAAAGTAACTCTTATCTGTTTGGTTTCTCTAGTTCAAAATCCAAAGCAGATAAAATAATCTCAAATTTTCTCCTTTCTACAGCAAAGCAATCCTTTCACACTTCTCAAATCGATTTTTGCTCTTTCACTCAAGATATAAGTTATTGCAAATCTTTTCATCTCTTCTCAAATCTTTCACAACAGCCTCTTCCATCATCCTCTCATCTGAAACTCTTGTCTCATTCTTCACAGGACAAATAGCCCATTTCCAAGAGCTTCCTTTCCCCCTGTTCTCCTCAAAGTATTCAGATGCCTCCAACCATCTTGTCCTCAACTCCTGAGTAAACTTCTCTATAAGCACCTTTAATCCCATTCCATTCTTCAGGTTACCCCTTCTATCATCCCCACTCATTTATCTTCTTTCTCATTGTCCACTGACAGTTTCTCTGCTGCCTAGAAACATGCCCATGTCTTTCACATACTTAAAGAATCCCTCATTTGATCCAAGCATCCCCACAAGATTTCCTCTTTATCTATTCTTTCTATAATAGTTAAACTTAAAAGGCAGTTTGTAGTCAGTGTTCTCACTTCTTTTCCTCTCACTCAATTCTTTTAAATGCTCTGTAATCTAGTTTTTGACTTCATCTTTCAACTGAAACTGCTCTTTCAAAAGTTAACAGTAATCTCTCAATCAACAAATCCAATGACTATTTCTCTGTCCTGATCTTTCTACAGCCTTTGACACACACATTGATCCTCCTTTTCTCTTGGATATATTCTTCTTTCTAGTTCTGTGTTCCTCATCCTAACTATTCCTTCTCAGTCTCCTTTACTAGATTTTCATCTAGGTTATGACCATTAGTCCTAGAAGTCCCCAGGGTTCTATCCTATTCCTTCTTTTCTTTTCCCTATATACTATTTCATTTAGTGATCTCATCAGATGTCATGGCTTCAATTATCAACTATTTGTAATAGGTGATTCCTAAATCTATAATCTATCCCTGCCTCCTGAGCTTGTTTCACATTGCCAACTTGCCATTTGGACATGTCATACTCTTCTTGGAACTCAATATGTTCAAAGCAGAATTATCTTTCCCTCTAAAACCTCCCCTATTCTGAGCTTCTTTAATACAATTGAGGAAACATGATTAGCATCATCCTGGTCCTTCAGGGTCCACAATTTTGGTATCATTTCAGTTCCTCATACATATGCACTTAATGTATCCAATATATGCCCTAGTCTTGTTACATTTCTCATATATGTCTCCTTTTAATATCAATCCCCTCACCTCACACCTAGATTAATGAATGCAGTTTTAGTCAGTCTCTTCCTTAAGTCTCTTCCCATTCTATCTTCCACTGAGATGTCAAAAAAATTTTTGTAAAGGGCAGGTCTGACCATGACACCTCCTAGTCAATAAACTCTAGTAGCTCTGTTACCTCCAGGATCAAACATAAAATCCTCTTTGACTTTTAAAGCCCTTTATAATTTAGTCTCACCTTAACTTTCCAGTCTTCTTATAGTTTACTCTGTGTCAAACTCTAGAATCCAGAAATACAAGTTTATTTATGGTTCTCGCATATACCACTCTATTTCCTGCCACCATGCTTGCTTTCTTTCTTTCTTTCTTTCTTTCTTTCTTTCTTTCTTTCTTTCTTTCTTTCTTTCTTTCTTTCTTCTTTCTTTCTTTTTTCTTTCTTTCTTTCTTTCTTTCTCTTCCTTCCTTCCTTCCCTTTCTTTCTTTCTTTCTTTCTTTCTTTCTTTCTTTCTTTCTTTCTTTCTTTCTTTCTTTCTTTCTTTCTTTCTCTTCCTTCCTTCCTTGCTTCCTTTCTTTCTTTTTCTTTTTTCCTTTCGTTTTTGCTGGTTGTCTCCCACTGCTGGAATTCTCTCTCTCTTCATCTGTACCTATTGATTTCCTTCAAGACTGCTGAAATCCTATCTTCTGCAGTAGGGTTTTCCTATTCCTCTCTCTCTCCCACACTCCACCTCTACTAGAGACTTTCCTCATCTCATCGTTCATTTTTTTTAACACAATATTTCCTAATTAGAACATAAGCTCCTTGAAAGCAGGATCTGCATTCCTCTTTTATATTGTCTAATTGTTTAAATGTATTTCTTTATGTGATGGGCAACTAGATGGTACAATGACTAGATGCTGAACTTAAAGTCAGGAAGACTCCTTTTCCTGAATTCAAATCTGGTTTTAGACAGTTACTAGCTGTGTGATTCTGGGCAAGAAACTGAAATCTGTTTGCCTCAGTTTCCTCATTTGTAAAATGATCTGAAGAAGGAAATGGCAAACCATTCTAATATCTTTTCCAAGAAAATCCCAAATGATGTCATAAACAGTCAGATATGATGGAAAAACAACCAAACAACAATTTCCATATATTGAGGCAAAAACCTGCCTTCCTGATATATCTACTCCTTGATCCAAGTTCTATTCTCTAGAAACTTAATGTTTACTCCCATTTTTTTACATGAAAATCCTTCATACATCCAAGAACACTATAGTATCTTCTATGTACAAGTTAAAGAAAAATGGTCTAATCTAGGGTGTAAAGGGCTGAAACTCTTGAGTTCATGTACTAAGCTTTGGACAAGCAAGCACTTAAGGCTAATTAACCAATTGGACAATACTCTATTAGAATTTGCTTGGAAAATGGCCCACCCTACCATTCTGTGCTGGCTTGATGGGTTGGTATACAGGGAGATGGGAGGAGGGAAAAGGGTGGAGTAAGACAAGCAAGGATGACTCTGGACAGTAGAAGAAAGAGGAGATTCCTATGTCCACTCTCCTCTCCCTTCAACAAAGAATAAAGATTAAGGACTTTTGCTTATCCTGACTCTGGCTGATTCTAAAGTATCCAGGTGCTAACGTGGTTTTCACACTAGGGAATATAGAATCAGCTAAAGGGCAGGAAGACCTGAGTTCAAGATCCACCCCTAACAAATACTGGCTGTATCATCCTGGATAAACTCAACCTCTCAATGTTCTCTTCAGCTTCATTTGAAAATCATTTTTAGGGAACTGTGCTGTATTGGTAATCTCCTAACCTGAGGATTTGCACTGACAATGAAATTACAAGTCCAACACTATATTTGTATATCCCTTCTAAGTCTTTTCTATTTCATAAGCTAAGTATTATCAATTCCTATGATTTAAAATTCTTTTACCATTTTGAGTGTTTTCTGGATGTTGTCTAGTTTATTGATATGCCTTTTAAAGTGTTGTACCTGGGACAATACAATAACACTCTAGGGCAAAAAACAATGAGTGTGTAACTTCCTTTGTTCTGGACATTCCTGTTATTCATTCATTAGTTTCCAGCAGATTTATTACCAACTTGTTTGTATTGAATCTGTACAATAGGGATGAGGGTAACCTGGGATTAAATTTCATGGTACTCCCAGACAAATAAACTCCCTTAAACTCTACTAAACACAAGTCATCAGGAATTGGCCCCAGATCTTGTAGTTTTCTACCCACTACCCCACACTGCCTCTCAGTTGAATTTTTAGGTAACCATCTTTTCACATGAATTATTTTAGTCAAATTCAATATCTCTCAATCTTTATTTGTTTTTTAAATTAAGTGCAGGCCTTGGCATTATCTTCCTGCTTTCCTAACCTGTCAATATCTTTTGAAAAACTCAATTCTATTGCATATATTTGAACTATATTAGACTGCTTGTTGTCTTGGGGAGAGGGTAGGGAAGAGGGAGAGAGAAAAATTTGGGATACAAGGTTTTGCAAGGGTGAATGCTGAAAATCATCTTTGCCTGTGTTTGGAAAAATATTTTTAAAAACCTCAATTTTATTTTTCAATCTAGTAGGCAGTCTTCTTTACTGTCTGCAGTTTTTCAGAAAACTTTGCATTTATTAGTAATTACTTAAAGAAGAACAGCATTTTCAAAAGTAATGGCTTGAAAAAAGTGAAAATTTCTGAAAAAAAGTTCTGTAATGGTAATGATAAGTTTATTATTCATTTGTGCTTTTACATATGCATATATATGCATAGGGTATATATGTGATATTGTGCTAACATATATACTTCAATAAAATCTCTATTTTTAAGTTTTTAGTCATGCACTTACCACTTTTTAAATGCAAGATCAAAAGAACTATATTATCATTGCTAATATGTTATTATCCTCTACTTAGGGAAAGTTGCCTTAATTAAAAACAAAGCAAAACAAAATTTCAAAAAAAGCTGTTAGCATCTGTTCTTTGTCCAATTTCTTACCTTTATCTAAAAAGGTCTTATTTTATCCTTTTATGGCCATAATCATTCATGGGGAATGTTATCAAAAAGGACCTCAACCATTATCAACATCTTAGAAGTAATCCAGTCCAGTTCCTCTTTTTCTAAATGAGAAATGGAAGCTCAAGCTCATCCAAAGAGTAAGTTAGAAAATCTGGATTCAAATCTAAGTCCTATGCCTCCAAGTCTAAGATTCAATCCATTGCACTATGGAACTAACTAGTTCTATGTTTCCATAGAGAAAGTTCTGCAAAATGTATTTCAATCACATAAGTAGCAAATAAGAATTTTGCTTGAAAAATAAATCTGAAACAAAATATATAAATGTTTATATATGGATTGCACACATTGCACACACTAATGGTCAACATTTCAGGCAAAGTTGTACATTTTTAACACTCTTTGGTTTGTATTTCATGGACATTAGCATTTAATATTTCTTTCCCACAGTACTTAGAAAGCCAAATATTTCAATAACTTCCATCTAGCCCCAGTGACAGGAATTTCACAGAGGAATGAGAAGATTTCTCTCTATTTATTACCTCATGAAGTTACAGCTGGTTATTGTCAAGCTCATGCCATGTTTCAGGAAATAACTGATGGGGGAGACATAACATTGACTGACAGTGGCTCTTCAAAATTTTATTTCTCACAATTATATTAGACATCTCACTTTTTAGCAGTCAAATGGCAAACATAGATGTAAGTTGTTTTAATAATCTCTATTTTATGTCATTTGGTTCCAAGTTTCTGATGTTTAAAACAAATCATATTGGAGGAAATGCCATAAAATGCAGATCTAAGAAAACTAGTTTATTCTTAGCTTCAGTTTCAGGAGGGTGCTGACTGATTCAAGAAGGATGCAAAATACTTTTTAAAAATGGACATTTGTTATTTGGAGGATCGTAGGATGTAATGCAATTTAATATTTAATAAGCACCTACTGTATGCAAGGTACTGCGCTAGGCACAAGGGATGCAAAGATGAAATAAAATATTGTCCCTATTCATAACAAGCTTTTGAATACTTGTCACTGATATTTCTCTTAAGGATAAATTCGCAGTAAAAATTTTCGTGCAGTGTGGATGTTGTGTTGCGCTGCTTGGGGGCAGAATTCAAATCTTCTGACCTCACGATTATTACTAATCTTTCCATTGCTATTCATGCTCCCACACGGTCGCCTTGCATCTCCCATTGCCATAAACGTGATGATCCCCGTAGCTGCAGTCGGGTTAAAACTAGGTGTGCAACAGGTAATGCGCGGGGCTCACCAATAAAGGCCCTCGTGGACGGCTCCTTCTTCCACTCACTCCCTGACCAGGGGCGCCAATGCCGCAGCATTCCCTCCGAAGGTCAGCTCCAAGCCGACCCAGCTCGGACGGGACCCCGCCAGCCGGGGAAGCCTCCCCAGCTCCGGACACAGCCCGCGCAGAAAGCAGGGCGCTGGGCAGCCCAGCCGCCGGGCAAGTGCGGGACACTTACCTCTGCCCCCGGTCAAGTTCAGGTCCGGGGGAGGGTCTCCTCCGTTCTTCTTTCAGCAGCTTTCCAGCTCGGGTGGAATTCTCCGGGTGCTCGGGGGTGCCCGCGGGGATCGGGCTCAGAGCTGAGCCGCAGTATCCGGGGCAAAGGAGGCAGGAGCTGCGGCCATGGCGAGGGGGAGGGATCTTCCGTGCGCTCCCTCAGCCGAGCGCCACAGAGACTGCCGCAGGATGCCCGGGGGCTGCGCCGACTCGGGGCCGCTCTCCACCGCCCGGCCAGCCATCACAGCGCTGCGGAGTGGCACCGCGGCGCCCCCTGGCGCGGGCCCGCGGCTCTGCGCTCTGTGCGCAGCCCGTCTCCCTAGTTCTGCGGGAATGAGAGCACAGACCGCTCCGGGACAACTTCCTAAGATTGGGGCGTCGGGGAAAGGAGATTATAGTTGATTTACTGCCATTTCCTTCAGAAGAGGAAGCAGAGGTGCAATGATTTCTTCAAGTGAAGTCACCAAACATTTATTAAGTGCCCACTATGTACCGGGCACTGGGCCAAGCTCTGCAGACAATTATTTGGAGGAGGAGGAGGAGAAGGAAGAGGAGGAAGAGAAGGAGGAGGAGAAGGAGGAGGAGGATAATGATGGTGGTGATGATGGTCATCAATCATTATTTTATTTTATTATCACCACAACTCTGGGAGGTAGATACTATTATCACTCCTATTTTATAGCCGAGGAGTCCGAGGCAAATTGAAGTTAAGGGACTGGTCCACAACCACAGTGCTAATGATCTGAGGCCAGATTTGAACTTCGGTGTTTCTGACTCCAGGTCCCTGTGCTATCAAATAAAGCAAAGCCAAGGAGTCCACAGTCTAAAACGACGACTGTATCTTTGTTGGAACAATGCCATTGCTCACTTTCCCTTGGGTTTCTAGCGAGAGGGTGAGAAGGGGATTTTTCTCCCTTGCCCTTTCCCAGTAGCTGCAAGAATACAAAAGGAGCCACGAGAACATTTGCTCGCCAGGATGAGTCTAATGCTGAAATTCACCCTAACTGCATTTTCTGCAGTACTGATCCTGAGAAATATACTTGTGCAGCCTTATCAGCCACCACGGGAGTCTGAGAGTCAGAAGTCATTAAATCTAGTGCTGATTGCCCAGTTGGAAGTGTTTTCTGAAATGATATCCTTCCCAAAAGAGATGACCACCATTTACAGGGAGGTTAATAGCCATATACTCCTGGCTGGCCAGAAAATATAGACCTTGAGTTGCTGCCCATACAGGACAGATTCAAGGTGAATGTGAACTATCTGTTCAACTGTTCCACAAATCTAGTAGTTGTATTTATCTCCAGGAAGAGCGTAATGCAAATGTTAAGTTGTAGATTGTGTTTCCAGTATGTGCTAAAAGTATATGAATTTTTGTGTTTTAAACATTCTTTCATAGAGGAGGAAATAAAATAGCTGCCCTATACCCGATATTTACTACTTCATACACTAAGGAACTTTTCAATAAGGAACCTTGCTAATCCTTTTTGGAGAGACCTTTGTGCCAAACCTAGGATTCATTTAATTTTTTTTCTCAGGTGTTCTACTCCGGAGTGGATCAATAATAAACAAGTTTTTAACTGGCCTTTCTTCCGCAGTACCTCGGAAGAGCATTATTTCACAACAACCTCAGCTAGTGGTAACATGTAACCTTGGAAATTCGCTATTTTTCTATCTCAAAAGATCTCCTTTAGTCATGGATACATTGTGATATAAGGAGATAGTGAAATTTCAGGATCAGAATTTCATGGAGGTAATAAATCTTATAAAGATCAAGTTATAAAGATTAAGGAATTGTGGTTACTAATTTTCTTGTTTTAAAAGATAATGCCTCTTTATTAAAATTGTTTATGTGTGTTGATGTTTACATCTAAAAGGTTGCATTTTGGTGGTGGATAATTAGAAGAGGAAATATAATCACCTGAACTCTAAGGAGAAGAGATACAAATGCAAATCTGCCCACCTGGATGCTGAAAGCGGGAAGGGCTTTTCCATGAGTGATACTTCCCCTTCTGATATAAAATGTTTGGGGTCAAATAGTCTTTCGATGTTTAAATAGGACAAAAAAAGTTTGTATTGATGACTGTCATGAATATATCCTGACAACGAGTGCATCCTTGCTTGGAGCAATCAAACAATGCTATAGGGGCAGAACTTTGATGTTTAAAAAATTTAAATATTATTTTTTTCCAATAGTACTTTCTTCCCTAATGACTGACTAATAGTCTTTCTACAGCTCATGAACTGGGCTCATGAATGTTTTTGGTTATTAATTAAATTACAAACTGTTTACAACACTGCTATTCATTTGCATGTGACATTTATTTTCCAAATAGCACTTGCCTTCTCTAATTGTATATGTATTTGTATGGCTCTGAGTATATTGTTTCATATTCATATTATGTATCATTTGGAACATTTGCTCATCTTTTTGACTTTTTTTGTTACCTGACCCTATGTTTGTGGTAGTTTGCTTTAGCATTATTGTTTTGCAGAATTCAAATTTAAGTAAAATTTGAACAAAATGGAGGTCAAAATTCTAAAAAAGGAATATGGAGTAATGGAATTAGAAACATGAAGATGCCTTTTAATTTAGTAGATCATGAATATAAAAACAAAGATAATGAAAAAAATGAAAAAAGCTTTAAGAAATTTGAACCAATACACAATAATCAATTATAAATTCAAGTCACATGATCAGCAAGATGGTAGAGCAATAGCTTTGCACAAATCTTACCAAAACAAACATGCACACACACAGACACAGACACACACACACACTCAAACACCCACAAAATATGTAAGAAATATTAAGTAACTGAAGTTGAATAAGACAAGACAAAAGCAACACACAAGGAAAATGCTTCATGAAATAACACCAGAGAATTTAAATATTCAAAATTCTCGTTAATACTTCCCACACTCTTCTCATAATGCATACTGGACAATACTATTACAACTAACCTTATGTATTTCTGTTTCAGCATCTAGTCATAGGATCAATTTTTTAATGGTAATGATTCACTTAGATTTAATCCTACTCCATAAGAGAAAAGATACATTGATTCTGCCTAGCCACATGAAAAAAAGAAGAGATTTTATGTGTAGTCGAACAAGCAAGCAAAAGACATTTATTAAATTTGAGATGCCAGGAACATTCACAGGCTAGACACTGAGAATACAAGCAAAAATAAAACAGTATCTTCCCCCTAGAGGCTTGCATTTTAAAAAGTAGATAATACATCCTGAACATATACAAAATATCAACAAAGGAACAAAATATAAACAAGGGAATGTGGATTAGCAGGTAGGGCATTAAGAAAAGCATCATGCAGAAAGTAACATTTTAGCTGAGCTTTGAAGGAAACTAAAAATTCTAAAATACAGAAATGAGGAGGGAGTGTATTTCTGACATAAGGGACAGCCTGTGCATAGATGAAAGAAAGGAAGTTGTGTATGAAGGACAGAAAGAAAGCCAATTTGACAGGACCATAGTGTTCCTGAAAAATAATAATATCAAATAAGGAGACATTAAGTTAAAGCTAGGCTCTGAAAGACTTACTACCAAATAAAGTAGTTTGTAATAGGGCCCTATCAATTAATAAAGAGCCATTAGAGTACAAGGGAGGAGGGTCATCATCAGACCAGTGCTTTGGAATAATACTTTGGCAGCTTGAAAGGAAGATAAGTTAGGGAGAGTTAGGACTTGAGGTAGGAAGACCTATTAGGAGGTTATTGCAACAATCACTAGAACTAGAATGATTGGGATGCAAATGGAGAGAAGGGGACTGATGAAAGAGATGCTGTGGAAATAAAATCAGTAATATCTAGCCACTGGCCACTGAAGATATTTAGACTTAGTAAGAATAAAGTTCTTTAATGGACACATTTAATTTGTGAATAAATGATTCAATTTATTCAGTGCTTACTATTTGCCAATTACTGGGATTAGCATTGATGACTTAAATACAAGCAAGATAGTTCCTGTTCTCAAGGAGCTTAAATTCTAATAGGGAAGAATGAAGACCAGGGAAAGATGTTTTTTGGTTTGCTAACTCACAAAGAAGATAGTGGAAAAGTACCTCTATTAATAGACATGCTCTTTCCAGAGGCAATGTAAGTGTTGATTTTATCACAGTTCTGAGAACAAGAGGTAGAAGGTAGTAGAAAATGTCCTAAGTGAGGAGAATGGTCCCAGAAAGTTCAGAGTTTAGTGGTATAGCTTCCATAAGGTTAAATGACCATTAGAAATTCTTTGTAAGTGCAATTTTACAATGCTTCTTCCTCTTCCTCTCCAAGGCTCCCATTAATAGGGAGGTTGGGGAAGGAAGAAGAAGTAAAAACATAGCCTTTCATTGATGCTTAAAAGATATTAGATTTTACAAATTAAGTTACCATATATCAGAGGTATCAAAGTATACTTGTTCCATTGTGGTTGTATGTGTATTTTCTATGTAGATTTCTAGGTTCTTAGTGGTAATATTTGATTCCTCCACATTTGTGCAGACTATTGTAAACACTATGAAAACTGTGGTAGGTGAAATATTAAATTACTAAGGTCAAGCATTTAAATTTATTAAGCAATACATTCCAGTTGTCCAACAAATTAGGAACAGGCCCCTTCCTCAGCTAAAGGCCTGACTTCAAATACAAGGAGAGACAAACTTTTAGACATTAAAACCTATTAATCAATTAAGATCGATTGATTAAAAGGAAATAATACAACATTAAGTGATATGATTTCTAATAGGAGGAAAGATGAGGGACTTTCCAGGTTGGATGGGGAGAGTAAATATGTACAATTCCTTGAATTCAGAAGAGGTATCCCATTTCCCTCAAGGTTCTGTAAATAATCAAAGGAATGTAGAAACAATAACTGATTTATCAGTGTGGGCCCAGTTCTCAGATAAGACACATGGTTTGCTTGAGATGTACAATTATGAGGAAGCCTTACCTTAATCTTTGGATCTGATTGAATTTCTGGTCAGCATAAACTAAATCCTTGATTAAAGGTGTCTAAGCACCTTTATAGGGGTGGAATAAGTTCCCAGACAGTCAGGGCTAGCTTCAAATAATACAATAAGATTTTCTCCCAATTCCCACAATTGAGTGAATTTTTCTTATGAGTCCGAAATTGGGATAAACCCATAATTGAATAGAAACTTTAGAAAATTTAACTCCAGAATTGAGTCACAAGATGAAGTTAATATGGCTCACACAATTCCCACAATCAACCACTTGCTAATCTCCTTAGTACACTCAATTTCTTTTGATTCCCCTTTTGATTCCCATGGATCACCTATCCATAAGCCAAGTCTATAAGATAGTTCATATATTCATTATCAGAATGACATAAAACAGATTACAAATTAAACTACTCACAATGGGCTCAGAATGGACTAATTTAAAAAGGGATATTTGTATGTCACCACAAGGTAACTAATAAAAACATAAACATAAACACCATGAAACAAAAGGGCAAAGCAATACAATAATGATCAATATTAACTAATGTGAAATCTTGTATCCTAGTAACTCACTCCTAATGTACATTCTATCAGCACATTTTTGACTCCCAGATGTTTCATGTAGTTGACTGGTTCCTGGAAATCTTTCAAGAAGAATTGGGGTAGGAGGAGTAAAATCATTCCTGTAATTATTGGGAGCATCTTCTAGTCCCATGCAAAACATATGCTAAGCACCTACTATGTATCAGACACTATGCTAAATGCTGAAGTATAAGAAAGTTCTCCTCAAGGAACTAATGACTTCCCTGGATAAAGATGAGGATTAAATGGTATCTTGTCCTTGTGAAACAGAAAGCCAAAGCTTTGGCAGAAGACCTTTTTCCCTTTCCTTTTTTCTTTCTTTCTTTCTTTCTTTCTTTCTTTCTTTCTTTCTTTCTTTCTTTCTTTCTTTCTTTCTTTCTTTCTTTCTTTCTTTCTTTCTTTCTTTCTTTCTTTCTTTCTTTAAATAAATTTTATTAGTTTTCAACATTTACTTTTATATTATTTTAACTTTCATTTTTCCCCTTTCTCCCTCTTTTTCCCATTCCCAAAAAGGCAATCAATCTGATACAGGTTATGCATGTACAATCATATTAAATATATTTCCATATTAATCATGTTATAAAAGAAGAATCAAAACAAAAAGGGAAAACCATGAGGAAGAAATCTCATTTAGACTCCATAGTTTTTTCTCTGTATGTGGATAACATTTTTCATCATGAGTTTTTTGGAATTGCCTTAAATGATTGTATTGCTGGGAAGAACAAAGTCTATCAAAGTTGGTTATCTGAACAATGTTATTATGTACAATGTTCTCCTGATTCTACTCACTTTAGTCAGTTTCCATTTACATAAGTTTTTGCAGGTTTTTTGAAATCTGCCTGCTTTCTTATAGACTACTAATATTCCACTAATATTTTAAATGTTGACTTTCTGACTCCAACAAGGCCCAAGTTCTTTGCTCTGTCCATTATACCATAGTAAAGCAATAGAAAAAAATTTTTGTTCTTCCCAAGAGAGTTGGTGTAACAACTTGACTTTTGGCACAAGGTAATTTTAATTTTCAAATTGAATTTGAAATTTTTCCAATTTATTTTTCAAACATTTCCAACTTTATAAATATGTCTTTTCACTCAAATTGGGCAGTTTTCCTAAGGAACAGCCCTCTGACTTTTGTAGTTAGAGAAAAATGACTCCTGATTGGTTGAGAGAACACTGGGCAAAAGCACGGTATACTGTTGTGAGAAGAGATTTCTTCAGATGTTTGGGAAACTTTAAGAAAAGTGGTTTAAACTAGCTCAGACTTTTCAATGGTGTACAGAATATTTTTCTGGAATCTCAGACTTGTAGGAATCCAATCCTCTAACAAGCCTCTTGACTGGCAGTGATTGAAATGTTAGAAACTAATAAAAGCAGAATACCCTTCATGAAATAATTTTATCTCCTTGTTTGAAACTGAGGTCTCATTACCCTTCTGGCAAAAGAGTTTCTTTCTACTTGTGTATTCTTGGTCTATTTTAATATGACTATGATTATACTTATATAAATGGGAGTTAAACTGATGATAGCAAGTTAAATAATACCTTCATCTTGGGAATGATTAGGGAGAATAGTATTAATTCTGGATTCCCAAATATTTTACCCCTAGTCTACCAATATTTGAAGTATGGTGGATTTATGTAATTCTAGCCCAATTCCCTTCTTGGAGATAAATAAGGAAAGGAGCAAGTTTCTAGCCATAGTCATTCTCCTGTAGCTGACAAAGACAGAAATCATTCTGCTTCATGTGAACTGGTTTTATTTTTATACTTATCCACCACACAAATACTATAAATGTACAGTGGGACACAATGGAAATAGCATGTATCCTGGAGTCAGAGGACCTCTGACATTTACTATCTGTGTGACTTTAAGCACATCTTGACCCTCAGTCTTTTCATTTGCAAATGGGGAGGTGAGGTGAGGTGGGAAGAAGAGAACTAAATAGTCTCTGAAGTCCCTTATAGTTCTATACCTATGATCCTATGAAATGTGCCAATATTCATAATTGTTTCTGTGTCTCTAGTGTCAGAATAGATTTTTTTTGGTAAGAACCATCCTTCCCTCTAGTGTATTCTTATAGTACTGCATCATTTTTTAAAAGCACCTAAACATGATTTTATTTTCAAGTTGTTAAAAATCATAGAATTATATAAACTGCTTGCATTTTTGTTTTTCTTCCCGGATTATTTATACCTTCTGAATTCAATTCTCCCTGTGCAACAAGAAAACTGTTCGGTTCTGCACACATATATTGTATCCAGGATATACTGTAACCTATTCAACATGTAAAGGATTGCTTGCCATCTGGGGGAGGGGGTGAAGGGAGGGAGGGGAAAAATCGGAACAGAAGTGAATGCAAGGGATAATGTTGTAAAAAATTACCCTGGCATGAGTTCTATCAATAAAAAGTTATTTAAAAAATCATAGAATTGTAGAAACTTACAGTTTGTAATTGGAAGGGGATTATTGATGTCATCCAGACCATCCTATCTATTCAAAACTGGAAAGTCTTTTAATTTTGCCTGAATTAACTTCTGTCTGATACTTTTAGTGATGGAATTCCCCACTTCTCATTCCATTTTGTACTATCCTTTTTTATATTGGAAGTTCTGGTTCTGTCTTCCCTTTATAAAGCAAAAGAAAACCATCAACTACCTCTTCCACATGGCAGCCTTTTAAATCTTAAAGATAATAGTTGTAGCTGCGTAGCTAATGAAAAGAACAATGCATTAAAAAAAAAACCTGGGTTGAAATCCTAGATTTTCTTTTCATTGGCCTTATGATTTTGGGAAAGTCCCCCAACTTCTAAGCCTCAAAATCCTGGTCTGTCAAATAATTTTTGTCCTACCCCAGTCATCAGTTTCAAATCATGATAGTTTTCAAGGAAAATGATTTTCTGCATGTGTAGAAAAAAAGTCATACTGTTTTTCATCTAAAAAATTACTTTTCAATTTTAGTACAATACAGGAAGTGAAAAAAGTTCATTGGATGGAAAATAATGCCTTTCGAGATTTTGTGTGGTGGCAGCCTAGCCCAGCCTAGCACTGGTACTCTGGCCTCTAGGTGAAACATTAATAAATCTAGAAACAAAATGTCTTTCCTTACCCACCTTCTTTTCTAAGTCCTATACAAACAAAACTAAGTCTTTTATAATGAAATGAATAGCTAGGACTATACAAACTTATTTTCTTTAAAGAAAGAAACCCTATAGATGAAAATAAGGGATATATCAATTCATAAAGTACTAGTTGTAGTTCTTTAGAAAAATCTAAAGACATAAAAATTCAATACTAAAACAGTGAAACTACAATTGAGAAAAATACACTTCACTCTATACAAGTACTTGAAGGGCTGTCATAGTAGAACTAGGAGTGGGTGGACCTTACAGAGAAGTACATTTTGATTTGAAAAGCAGCCAGATAATTAGAGCTTTGTGAAGGGGGAGGAGGCATTCTCTCACTGAAGCAATAGGCCACCAATCACTTGTTGGGGACTTTGTAGAGGGAAGTGCTGTTGCCTGGTACATAGTAGGCATTTAATAATACTAACTGACTGGTTAGTTAGACTAACTTAGACTAGGTGATCTCTAGGCTGCCTTTTAAAATCTGAGATTCAGTGATTATGGATATTGACATATTTATGATGAAATTCAATAATTTCACTTAGGTAAAAAAATACCTTGGTGCTTCAAAAAACTGTTACTGGCCATATATATATATAATAAAAGCAGAATAGGAGAAGTCTAGAGAGAATGGATAAAGACCTCAGACCAAAGAGCTCTTTGGACAGCCTTTAGAGTGGATGCTAACTGGGATGCTATTGTAAGGGATAAAATAGAGAAGCCTTGGGAATATTTGCCCCAAGGTGACTTTTCTGCCAAAGAAAAAGTGTTGTTCTTGTATTGTTTTAATCCAACCAATTCTTTGTGATACCATTTGGGGTTTTCATGGCAAAGATACTGGAGGGATTTGCCTTTTCTTTCTCCAGCTCATTTTACAGATGAGGAAACTGAGGCAAACAGTCAAGTGACTTGCATAGAGTCATACAGCTAAGTGTCTGGGATCAAATTTTAACTCAGGTTTTCTTGACTACATGTTGGGCACTGCAACACCTAGCTGTAATTGAACCTGTGGTTTGTATTTGATTATAGAGACAATAGGGATTATAGAGACAGTAGTTGGGGTTTATTGAATAGGAGAGTGACTGGTAAAACTTGAACTTCAAGAAAATCATTTAGTAGCTTGGGTGGAGGGTAAGTTAGAGTAGATTGAGACACCAATTAGTAGATCAATTTAGTATTAATGATTAGGGTCTGAATTGGGAGAGTGGCCACATGAGTAGAAAATAGGGGATGCAAGCAGGAGATATCATGGAGTTTAAAATGACCAGACTTAGCTGTTGACTATGTGGAATAATTTAGAATGAAGAGAGAAGGAAAGCGCCAGATTTGCTAATCAGGGAAATTAGAAAAATGTGGCTGCCATTGAAAAATGTGGAATTAAAGCAAAGGTGATGTCTGTCAGTTGAGGTATAGTTAAACAATTTGTGGTAAATGGATAGAATGGATTCTTACTGTCTTATATTAAATGATAAAAAGAACAATTTCAGACAAACCTGGGAAGACATGTGTAACCTGTTACAAAGTGAAGTAAGTAGAATTCAGAAAATACTTTATGTTGTAACATCAACACTTCAAAGAAGAACTTTTAACAGAAATAAGAATTCTAATCAATGCAAGAACCAACCATAAGTCAGTAAAACAAGTGGTAAGACTTGCTCTTAAACTCTTAACTCTTAACTCTTAAACTGAGGTGCTGAACTCAAGGTGCAGAGTGAGACATATTTTGGAACATGGCAAATGCAGGGATTTGTCTTGACTATACATGTTTGACACATGAATTTATTTTTTCTCTTAGTTTAGAAAGTAGAGTTGGGGAGATAGAAAGCGACTACTGATAGTGTTAGCACAATTTAAAAAGAATGAAAAAGTAAGTACAAAGGGTCACTGAAGCATTTTAAAAATGAATGGAAGAAAATAAAAAAGGCCAACAGAAAGCACAGACAAAGCCTTGAAAATAACATACTGAGTTTGTTATAGACTTGGAGGGACAAGCAAGCTGCATGTGGTACAGATTTGTGGTTTCATGTGCAATCATCTTTCTGTTCTGCTTTGTATATGGAAATGTTCATTTTATTTGATGTTTGTTAGATTCAAAATTAAAAAATAATGAGAGACAGGGACTTTAGAAAGAAGGTATATGTATTTATAATATATATGTGTATGTGTATATATACAATATACATATAAATATACACATATGTATATATAATTGTTATTGTTCAATGACCCATGGATGATAGCATAATCATATTGTCTATGGGGTTTTCTTGGCAAAGTTACTTCCATTTCCTTTTCCACTAGATTCAGGCAAACAGAGTTTTGTGACTTATCTAGGGTCACACAGCCAGTAAGTATCTAAGGCCAGATGTGAACTCAGGTCTTCCTGACTGCACCAAGTATTCTATCTGTTGAACCATCTAGATCCCCCAATAGATTCTGAGAGACAGACAAACAAGATATAGGCAGAGAAACATATAGAGACAGAGAAATATACAGAGAGACAGACAGACACACACAGACAGAGACAGAAGACATATATACATACAGAGAGACAAACAGAGACAGAAACAGAGACACAGAGACAGACAGAGACACACATAGGGACAAACATACAAACAGACAGAGATAGACACAGAGACAGAGACAGAGAGACACACACAGGGACAAACATATAAACAGAGACAGACACAGAGACAGAGACACACATAGGGAGAAACATACAGACAGAGATAGACACAGAGACAGAGAGATACACACAGGGACAAACATATAAACAGAGACAGACACAGAGACAGACAGAGAGACACACACAGGGACAAACATACATACAAACAGACAGAGATAGAGACAGAGACAAATACAAAAACAGAGCGAAATAGAAACAGAGAGACAGAAAGAATATACATATATACAAATACATGTATGTATATACATGTATATATGTTTATGTATACATGTCTGTTTACACATATACTACAAATAAAATTTGGGAATCATCAGTATAGAGGTAATACTTAAACCAATGAAAGCTTATGAAGACACCAACTCTGAGGTATTTACATTGAAAAGTATACAGGACAGAGCCACAGTTAAGTCCCCAGTTACAGACTCTGAAATGAAAGATAAACAAATAAAAGAGTCTGTGAATCAAGAGAGAGCATGTCAGGAAGTAAGAGAGGGGGGATCACCCAGATACTTAAAGAGTTTCAAATATTGAAAAGACACTTAGAAGGTTGAAAATGAAGAAAAAATAAACAGATTTGGCAATTAAATGATCTTCAGTAACTTTGGAAAAAGCGGACTCAGTTGAATGGTGAGTAAGAAGTCAGATGTATGAGAATGGAGAAGGGAAAGAAAAGAAGTGGAGGGAATAGATATAGACAACTTATTTTAGGAATTTGGCTGTGAAAAAGTGTTTTAGAATGATAACCAGAGGAGTTAGCAAGATCCAGTGAAGCTAGGGCAGATTTGGATGAGTTTGTAGATAGCAAGAATGGATCTGTCTACTGATATCCTTCATACCACATCTATTGACATAGTTCTTTGCTGGTTAATGTGTCCCAGCCTATTCATGGCTACACTGAATATTATCATTTGATCTTTTAATTACTTTCTACTTTAATTACTTGAAAACTGTTTCCTAACACTAATACCCTCTTTCTACTTCTTATTTCCAACACACACACACCAGCATTACTACCACTATCATCATCACTTTGGGCACTTATTGTCACCTAAAAGAAACTACAGGATGCTCAAATACTTGCCAGAATGCTGTGCAATCCAGAATCATATTCCTAATCATAGCTCCCAAATAGGGATATTATTTTGTGGATGGGAATGGGAGTAGGAGTTCACAAAATACAGAGCAAACCTAAACTATCACATTTGCATTCATATTGAATGTATAGCCCATGCACCAAAGCTTTAAGCTTCAGTTTTAACATAATGGTTCCTTTGCACAAACCATCAGGAATACAAGCTTCGAATATATGCTTTTCCAATATAAGCCCCTGACTCGAGCCTCACACATGCTTTTTCTTACTAACACAGAGTGTTTTGTTCAAACTCACGTTGATTCTGCATTGAATCCCAGGCCAAACCTCCTACATGCCAAACTTCTTTCTACACTCTCTGGGAATACTTTCTGCCACAATTCTCAACATCAGTATTGAGTTTGCCACATGTTCTGGTCTTTTGCTAAAGACATCCATATGGAGCAGCTCCTAGATTGGTACCTGTGTTTGCCCAGGATTGGGGAGTTGTCAAAAATGATTGTTTTCAGAGCCAAGAAAGGCCACCCACTCTGGGCTATGAGGAGTAAGAAGAGATAGTTTCCAGCATCTTCCAAGATCACTTCTTTTTTGAGGAGGGTTTGGAGAGGGGGGAAGGATACAGTCAGTAGCAGTTCACTCTTCTACTTGGGGTTGGGAGTAAGACACTCTATTAAATATGACCCTCCCTAAGGTTTATTTAAAATATTTTTTCCAGAATCCACTGTGAGAAAAAGAAAGATTGAAAGGAAAGAAGGAAGGAAGGAAAAAAGGAAAGAAGGAAAAGAAGGAAGGAAGGAGGGAAGGAAGGAAACAAGGAAGGAAGGAAGCAAAGAAGGAAGGAAGGAAGGAAAGAAGGAAGGAAAAAGGAAGAAAGAAGGAAAGAAGGAAAGAAAAATGCAGGGAGGGAGAAAAGAAAAGGGAGGAAGGAAGGAAGAAAGGAAGGAAGTCTGAAGAAAAAAAGAAGAAAGAAAGTCTGGTCTTCTCTCTTTATAGTCAGCTTTCTTTTCAAGAATGAATCTGAAATTACTTGAGTCCCCTAGTCTGTGCCCCTCTTGTCATAGGGGAGCCCTTGCACTGAATCAGGAAGAACTCCCCATGCTGTATTTAAAAAATGAGAGGCATCATCTGGCTTTCTTTTCTCCTTAATTTTTCTTAATTGACTAGGATATTATTAACAAACATAAACATCTCTATATGCAAAGAAGGCCAGAAAATGAAGATTGAATATGAAATTTTGAATTTATATTCAATTTTAAACTTTATATATATATATGTAAAGAGACATATATCTTTATATGAATGTACATATATGTGTGTTTATACATGTGTACATACATACATGCATATATGTGTGTGTGAATGTGAATGATCTGTAACATGGCTTTTGAGTATGCATAGATGTTTGTCATGGAGCTCCTAGAGATGGGGTAACCTTCTTTAAATGACTACTTCTGTCTTAAAAACTGATGAGACCTACCTGATCTCTCTTTTTTGTCATCTTTGCAATTGCTCTCCTAGATGCACCTCCCAGTATGAATTCCACGAACTAAACTGGTTCCCTTGCTCTCCTTTTATTCTAGTTCCAAGAAATGGAACATGTGTTCCATGTTGTTTGTCCATATTTTCAAGTGCAGGAGAAGATCCCCATCCAATCACAATTTGAGCATTGGAGACCTTGGAGCTAAGACTGGAAGCAGCTAGTCAGTACAGAATGGCCACCCTGAGAAAGTAGAGTCCCTGGAATTCAACCCCAGGAGAGTTTGAACTTGGACTTGAGACTGTGCTCTTAGCTTTACTTCCTTTTAAAATTCAGCTAAAGGACTACCTTTTCTGACTCTCCCCTCAAACTCAAGTTGCTTCCCAAAGCTATCTTTTGTGGTGAGCATGGGAAAAGTCATGATCAATTGAGTTTCCCCCAGTTCAATTGATGAGATTGAAAAATACAAGGGATAGATAACAGAGATAATGAATTTTTATTATATAAAGGGAGATCTTTGGTGGCTTGAGTGATCTATTGGTCTGTTCATAGTTCATAAAGGAAATGTAAAAAAGCTTTTTATATTCATTGCTTCTTTATGAAGTATGATCAATTAGTGAAATTAGGTGGTGTCTAGCTATTTACTCCTTGAGGGTTGCTATTCCTTTCTTGGTCTTTAAAAAGTCAGTCAGATATGCAGACACAAAACAATCTCCAAAGAATCAGTTGAGATAGCTAGTTTTTATATTTGTTTCTGGCTGAGTTTTGCAAGGTGGGGAGAGGATGTCTTTCTTCTCTTCCATCTAATGGGATTCAGTGGAGTTAAGTCCATCTATGAGTCTAGTGAATAAATAGTCTCTGGGAAATGAGACAAAAGGAGATCCATCATTTCAGAGATTCATCCTTAACATTCAAGAAGAAACCACATTCTAGAAGAAGAACCTAGCCCTTGAGAAGCAGATCAATTTGCCCAGAAGGGCCAACAGAAACAACTCTAATTACTCTTCTGCAAAGATAGCCCTTCAATATTTGAAAATGGCTCTCATACATCTTTCACTATATCATATCCCTTCTTTCTTCTTTAGGCTAAATATGCTCAGTTCTTTCAAGTGATTTTCAAAGCTTTTCACCTTGTTTGCTTTTCTGAGACTGCTTTTCAGTTTACCAAAGTTTTTTTCCTAAAATGTGACACCTAAATATGAATCAAGTCCTCCAGATGTGCTAATCAGGTATAGTGGGACTTGCACCTTCCTAATTCTAAATATTATAATATTAATTTAAATGAATTAGGCTAATGGGCAGGCTTGTATTTTTTTAAAACAGATTTAAAAATTAACAAAATGGCATCCTTTTACTTCTTCACAAGATGGCAGGATTTCAAAGCATTATTTTTATTCACCACTGATTATATCCCTATTATTAAATTATTGTAATGAGCCTGTGTCAGAGACCTCATCCTATATCTGTTAAACACAAATGTGATCAAGACTCATGGTGCATAGTTTTTGTTTTTGTTTTGTTTTTTAAGTAAAAAAGAAAAAAAACCCAACCAATTATTTTAAACTATATTGTTACTAAATTGTGATTCACATATAGAAATTGCTTTAAAATTAGGCCTAGACTATTCCTTTGAGTTCCTGTGAAATTTTCCTTGTTATTTTTTTCTATCGATAATGACAATTCTATTTCCTCTTAGATTTGGCTGAAGAGTATTACTGTTTAGAGGATGTGGTAACAAAGAGTGTTGTTGTAGGTACATTTCAAAAGAAAACTCTGATACATGACCCTGATAGATCTCTAGAATGGGAGTCAGAAAAGTAGCTTGAGCAGAGAGACTATTGGTAACATAAACAAAAAAAAAGATGGCATGAACATGAAAGAAGAAAGGCTGGTCATGGAAGTGGTTCTCTAAGGCAGAAAGAGAGGAACAAGTGTAAGATTCTACCCTTTGCTTAGGAATAACACATCTAGTGTAATTGCTTCAGAGTGTCACATCTCATTGCTATGGGGCAGAAAGTCAAAGATTAACCACTAATTGCAGCCTCTGAAGCTCTGACCACCGAGTTGTCAGGTGATCCAAATATGTGAGCAGGGAGTTAGGACATGGAAAACAAAAAATGTCGTTGTAAGCAGATACTAAGGAATGTAAAAGCTGAAAGAGCAACAAGGAATGGATGCTGAGAACAAACTGGATGATAGGGAAAATTAGAGTGGCTAAGGATGCAGACAAGAGCCAAAGGAGGAACTGAAAAATGGGATACTAGGAAAGCAAATCAGGCATGCATGAAACTTAAATAAGCATAGAGAGCTAGGTCGTTACAGTGGCTTATAACTCTGGTTGGCTACCTTTTAATATTAAGATGAGGATATTTGGTCACATGTTCTTGCCTCCTGAAAGGATTGGTTTTTTGGAATTTGGGAATCAGAGTTAGTGTGAATAATATATTCAACCCTAGGCAAAAGTGTAAGGTAGGTCTGGTATAGGAAGGAGATATGACACTGGGGCACTGTGGTTGTTGGAATATAGGGGAAGGATTAGAAAAGATAAGAGTCATTTTGATTTTTGTCTGATAGCCAGTTAACAGGTATTTATTAAATACTTTAAATACACATACACGAATACATAGGATCACTTTCTGTATATATATATATATATATATACACACACATATGTATATGTGTGTGTGTGTGTATGTGTTTTAGACATTATGCTTAGAACTAGAAATACAAAGAAAAGCCAAAAATACAATCTCTTCTCTCAAGGAACTCACATTTTAATGGGTAGGTGCCATGAAAATAACAACGTAATACAATGTATAAACCATGTACTATAAATGGAAATTAATCTCAGAAGAAACTAGCAATAGAAAGCATGAAAAAAAAAGGTTTGTGGTAAAAGAAATATTTCCTGTAGAATGTGAGATTTGATTTTAGGCATGAGCGAAGCTAATGGTAAGGAGTAAGAATAAGTAGGAATAGGGACAACTAGAAAAAAAAAGATGAGTCAGAAGATAAAGTGCCATGTATGAAGAACAGCAAGACTAGGGTCAACGAATCATAGAGTGTTGGAATCCTTACAAACTGTTAAGTCATCGGAGTTGATAGAGACAATAATTATCTAATTTAGCATGGTTCCGTATGATTGATCTGATCTTACAAGGAGATTTTATGGGCCAGAAGAAACAAGGTAATAAGTGGAACTGATAGAAACAATGCTTGTATTAACACCTTTAGAGAGCTCATATAAGCAAGAAGCTCCTAGGACCAGAGAGTACTCTGGGAGGAAACCCATAATCCCATTCTCAGATCCCACAATCCCACTCTCTCAGAGATTGAACATAAATAGAGCTTCAGTGGAGCCAGTCAAGTGAGTTCAGCCAGAAGCCTTATCTTGGAGGCAAGAGAGATTCATTCCATCTTCTACCTTCGTGCTGGCTGGAGGCTGAAGAAAGCAGAGGCAAAGGACAACTGCAAGAGCTCTTGGGACCAAGCAGAAAGGCCAAGAAAACTAACCGGGCTATTTTGGAAGGAAAAAATAAACGTTTGCATTTTTATCAGCTGGCTGCATTTCTGGTGGTTATTACTTTTAACTGAAATTAAGGCTGTCTCCAGAAAACCTCCCCAAGAAACCCTCTCCAGAAAGAACCATTATATTTTAAAGAAGAAAAACACCACAATAGAGTACATTGATGAGAGTAAAGTTTGAGGTAGAAAGGAGTCAGGCTGTGAAAGGCTATAAATACTAAACAGAAGATTTTATATCTGATCCTTGAGGTAATATGGAGTTCTTGGAGTTATTGATTAAGACCAGGAGAGGGTAACATGGCCAGACCTGTACAATGGAGGGGAGCAGAGTGATAATTTAAAAAGTTATTGCAATAGAACAAAGGTGAGAGGTGATGAGAGCCTATACTAGAATAGTGATTATGTGAGTTAAGAAAAGGGGACAGTGTGGGAAAACTGGGACACTGATGCATTGTTGGTGGAATTATGAATACAGCCAGCCATTCTGGAGAGCAATTTGGAACTATGCTCAAAAAGTTATATCAAAAGTAATGTTACTACTGGGCTTATATCCCCAAGAGATTTTAAAGAAGGGAAAGAGACCTGTATGGGAAGAGACCTGTGTAAGCTAGGTCCAAAACACTCCTGGAAGGGACTTTATAGGAAAGATGCTGTTAAAGTAGAAATGACAAGATATGACAATAGATCAGAGATGTTGGATCTCTGTGAGTAAGTAGTTCTGCATTGCATATTGGTTTGGGTTCTCAATTGTGGCAAGTGATGGATGTATCTATAGCTAGGTCATTATCCTTTTCATAGTTTTGCTTTGCTTTTATTAAAATAACTTGTTTCTTGGATGTCTGTGTGTATAAAATTATTGTCTTTTTGAATATGAGCTTTTCAGTTCATGAAAACTTGTACTTGTGAGTATGATTTTGATAAACCTTTGTTATATTTGAAATTTCCAAATGGAATCAGGGTCTGTGCTTCTTCTCCTTGTCCCTCATCTCTGTTGATTAGGGATGTGCTTCCTGGACCTTTCCAGAGGTCCAAACCTCTTTCCTACTCTTTGCCTGAGCTGGCATTTAAACAAGACAGACAAAGATTTATAATGGTCACTAAATTGTTCTCATATAAAAGAGAATACAATAATAGAAATGAAAGCACTGTGAGAAGTTGGGAAATGGGTATTTTGGTATATTGGAAGAACCTGGTACTCTGTGCTGCTGGTTGTAGAGACAGAACACATTTTTCTTCCTTTTTCCTTCTCCCTCTCATTGGAAGGTAGAAATGAAGTTGATAAGTTTGGCCATTAACTAGGAGCTGCTATCTCTCCTGGAATGGAAATCCATAGATAGGAAGATGTCCTAGCAAAGTGATTATCTTATCTTGTTGTCAGCTTTCTATAACAATTTATGTGCCTTCTTCTAGATATGATTGTTTCATCCCACAAAAATAGTCATCAAAATCTAAGAAGGAAGGAGAAAGAAGCAAATGACTCAGAATGTAACATATCACTCAGATTAGCCATTCTGGATGTTGCAAAATGGAGAATGAATACTCTTCCAGCACCTCTCACACAGAATTCTCCCAAAACACAGTCTTAGAAAATCAAGTTCAAAGGACATTACCAGCTAGTGAATTCTAGTGTAGCATCTTCTTGGGCTTCTCATCTCTATCAAATGAAATCAAATCAGATAATATTTGTAAAAACTTCCTGAGTCATAGTAGATCCTATGTGACTATTTATTTCTTTCCTTTACCTTCCTTTCCATAGTACTGTCATCTGAATTAGGATCCCAGAAACTCAAATCTATGCAACCAACATTCAGCAAGGATAAACTTATATGGTAAACCACAATCCATCATGACTGAAGGTATATATTTTCTTTTTGACATCTTTTTTTTAATGAGTTATGGAAAAGCAGATTTTAGGACATTTGGTCATTCCAGGTTTCCATAATTAATAGAAGCATACACTTTAAATTACAATCATCATGCAGCCTTATCTTAGTTAGTTAGGGTTCAAAGCCTAGTCAAAATAAGTAATATATATGATGTGCCAACTTGAAAACAATGGCCAAACAAAACCTTTATAACACAGCCAGTCAATTAACTAGCCAGTTAGTTTTACTCCACGAGAATAACTCTTTCCAACTTCCTCAACATTCTGAACAGATAACCATGCTCAATAACCATGACCATACTCCATGGATCAGTGATGTGTTTGGAGAAGGAGCAGCAGCACACTAGTGATGTGGTTCTCTCTCCTAGCTATGATTCCTGGCAGCATTCTCCATCCCTGTTCTGAAAGATAGATTTGGACACAGGAAGCAGCACCTAGAGGGATACATTTATCATGAGGCAGTTGATTGATTTTCACCTTTTACTTGGATCTCAGAGACTCACCCTTCAACCTTGTCAAAAAAAATCTTTTGGTTAGAGTGGGATAAGATGAAGTATTGACTATTTCTGTCCCTCAAAATCTTAAATCTGTATCACGACCTCTATGTAGAGACAGCCACAGATAAGACCCATGGACTTCTTTAGTTGTAGTTGCAATAGTTGTAGAAAGAGATAAAGCGGTACCAGCAGCAACAGCAAAGACAGCAGCAACAAAAGCATCAGACACTTGGGCTCTCAGCAAGGCAATTTTTGATCCCCAGGCATGGCTTGCAGCATACATAGCAACAGCAACAAATAGTGGCTTAAGTCCCAGAGCTCCAGAAACAGTTTTCTAGTAACCAGCCGTAAAAAGAAGTAATTCCATATGGATATCCTTCTCACTTCCAAACCTGGATAAAGAAACAAATCATCATTTTATTTTTGCACTAAAGAATGGAGAATCAAATCCAAAACACTAGTTATTCTTAGAAATTTGATCTTTCTGTACTTTTAAGTTTGCTCATATTTTTACATTATATTCAGAGTGAATATGTACTAAAATTTGACAAGTTTTGTTTTATTTTGTTGCATTCAAATTTAAAATTGCTTCCAATTTTGGGATATTCTGGGCCTATTCCAGGAGTGTTGTACTGAGAAGCATTGGAAACTGGTGATTTCTTGAATTTTAAGTTTAAAAAAAAGAATACTCACTCTTAAATTTGCATCATTTAATGGCAAAAGCATTTTGGGGAATGATGTTGTACCAAACTATTTAATTGACAAGCAATTCATCTTTTGGGATAAAGATGGACTTTCTCATTGTCTTCACCTCTTAGTCTTTTAGTAGTAAAATGAACATTTTTGGAAACTTGATCATTTTAAATTTAATGTCAAAAGCATTTTATAAATGTTTCTGTTTAATAACAAAAAATGATACTCCCATCAATAATTTAACTGTTGTCCATGAATTCCTATATGTTTGAGGAAACACGTTTCATCTGATATGTGAGATGTTTTCTCTAGGACTCACTTTTCTGAGAGCATCAGTGCAATATTGAGGCTATTCAATAAATAAACCTTGCTCTTAATCCATGATTAACCAAACTGATAACTCTTTGATACTGATTCTTATCATTGGATATAAATGATAGCTTATTTAGGAACATTATATGTCTCTCCATCACTCTCATGAATGACCAGCCATTATGATACTTCAGATATTGTAACATTCTGATATTAATATCAGAAGAATACTGCTGTCAAAAGATGTATGTTGAGGTATTTTCCATTATCTGATTCAGATGAAAGTAAAGGAGCATTTCATGTAATGGCCCAGTCCCATATTTTCTCCTCTATGACTATATAATTTTCATCTAAAGCACCTATTTTATACAATTTCATCTACTTCTTCCTTCTCCCCCCGAATAATTCATTGTCATTCTCATTTTATCTCCTTCTAAGAAAATTGCAATTAAATGAAACAATTCATAAACCCCCTGCTATTTTAGCATCTTGTCTTGATCTTTAAAGACATGTTATTTGTTTCTCATTGACTTATAAACAATTTATCCCCATATATTCCCTTTTAATCAAACAACTCTTTTACGTTTTTTTTTCCATGATTCATTTCCAAATATCTATCACTTTTCCATGGGACTACTTGGAATTTCTGTATTCCTTTAAAAATCCATTTTCTACTTGTAGAATTATACTTAATTTTGTTCAATAAATTATCCCTGATTATAAACCATTATCTGTTGCCTTTTGGAATATTCTATTTCAAGCTCTTTTCTTATATGAAGATAAAGTTGCTATGTCTTTGTAATCCTTATTGTGAGTCTTTGGTACTTTAATTCCTTCTTTCTGGTTGCTTGCAAAATTTTATTTTCTTTGACTTAGAAACTCTGGAATTTGTTTATGATATTTTTGGGAGTTTTCATTTTGGGATTTCTTTCTGAAGGTGACATATGAATTCTTTCTAATTTTACTTTTCTCTCATGTCTTAAGATTTCTGTTCAGTCATTTATAATTTCTTTCAACATTGCACCCACAATTTTTGTCTGGTAATATTTTTTCAGGTAGACAGATAATTATTAGATTACCTCTCATTTAATTACTTTATAGATTGCTTGCTTTTGATATAATGTTTCTTAGATTTTTTAAAAAAAATTTGCTTTTGTTTTAATATTTCTTGTTGTCTTGGGCAATGTTTTCTGTCTTTCCAATTCTAATCTTCAGGGCAGTCAATTCTTGAATGAGGTTTTACTAACAACGGTTCCATTTTCTTAGGTATTTTTTCCTACAAAACTTTTCATGTTTGTCTCTTATTTTATTTCTTCCAAATGCTCCTGCAATTATAGTGGACAAGACATTTTTTATTTTCTGAAGTTTTATCATGTTGTAAAGTTTCTATTCTCTTCAAAATTTACTCCCTGGCTATCTCTCAGAGCAAAGTATTGCCACATGATGTTTTGAAACTTCTTTGATTTATTCAAGCTATTCATCTCAATATCTAAATTAGGGGATCTGTACTTGGGTCAGACTGCACAATACACTGGCATTGGCAAGAACTTTTGGTCCTTAGTACAGCAGTCAGACTATTCCCTCCTTTCAAGAGAATATTTCAAGTGCCTGCTCCTATACTTGGGGAGTTCTTTCTTGTCATCCTTCAGGACTTTCCTCTTCTGGAGGACTGGGATCTTTATGTAGCCACCACTCCCTAATGATGTTACTGACACAAAATTCAGGCATTGCTCAAATTGAATTTTGTCTGGAGATCCATCTTGAATTTGCTAAAGGTACTTCACTTGCTGAGCTTTTAGCTCCATGAGCTTGGGAGAAGGCTCAAGCTGAACTTGAGTTTTAAGGGTGCTTACTCTTGCTCTATTTTTGACCAACATTCTGTAAAACTCCTGGGAACCTCTCTATGAATTCCTGAGTTTAGTGGTGAAGATTAAATGAGATTTCTTCTCTAACAATAACAGTGCATCTTTAAGTCTTAATGGAGTATTTCTGGTGAATCTGAGATCCTCTAGGGCAAAGAGATCCTCTTAGTTCTAGACATTTCCCCACCCTTCTTCCTCTCTCTTACTCTACTTGTCCATATTTCTACCTTTATACATCCTATCCTTGCTTTTATCTCACACAGCAAACATCTTTCTTAAGGTCCTTATCACCTCTTACATGGACAGTTTTTAAAAGATTGATTTCAAAAACTATTAAACATTAAGTGAAAAAATCATTCATAAAAAATGACAAAGCAACCTTAAGTTATTACCTCATTTCCAACAGTCTACCAGAGATGATGAAAGATAGGGAAATTCTTTATTGGAGGAATTGTAAGAAGACACCCAAACTAATTTACTATTTGTGGAACTATGGATAAAGAGTTTGGGATTATGTAATATTTAAATATTTTTTCTTACTGTTCTATTTAGAGAAACCTCTGCTGAGACCATGTCTTATAGAAGGGGCAGTGAAAAACTATTAGGATCAATACTTCATCAAAGTATGAAAAGCAATTTGAGAAAATGAGTTTTAAACAAATCTGCTATGAAAGACAATAAAACCAAGACATTCTTAGTTCACTTAAAAACGAAACTGCAAATGGGGCAACCTCCCTCATGTCCTAAGAAATAGGAAATATTTGAAATATTTATATAACTAGCTAGTATATATACGTATATATGTACACATATATACTATACATAACAATATAGTGAATTTTAAATTTTTGAGCTTAACAAATAACAAAGTAAAGAACTGTATGTTCATAATAGAACATAAAATAACATTATACATGAAACTGCAACTCCATATTTTGTAATTTGATTTACCCCTTAAATGTTTTAAATAATGTGTAATTTTCAAATTTATCTAGTTTTTCAGTTATTGGATTTTTCTGTTCACTTTTATGCATTAAAAGTACTTCAATAACAATTTTCCTTGAATTTTAAGTTTAAAAAAAATATTCACTTTCCCCTCCTCTCCTCTTTTCCCTTTCCTTTCTCCTCTCCTCTTTCCCCTTTCTCCTTTCCCCTTTTCCTCTCCTCTCTTCTCCCCTCCTCTCTTCTCCACTCTTCTCTTCTCTCCTCCTTTCCTCTCCTCCCCTTCTTCTCCTTTCCTCTCCTCTCCTCTCCTTTCCTCTACTTTCTTCTTTTCTCCTCTCTTCTCCTCTCCTCTCCTTTCTTTTCATTTCCACTTTCCTTTCCTTTCCCCATCCTTGGTCTAACTCCCTCCTTATTTTTTTGTCTCCCCATAATAAAATGAACAAAAAAAAGTCTGGTAACAAATTTGCTTAATTAAGCAAAATAAACTCCTACATTGGACAAGTCCAAAAATATATGTCTTATTCTGCCATCACTTCTTTGTTATGAAGTGGGTAGCATTTATTGTCATTGGTTCTTTTGTGGAGTTTAAAATTGTCCCACTTACAATAAAGAGTGAGGCAAAGTTCCGAGCCATGGCACTTTATTAAAGGATCCCTGGTTCCCTCTAACAAAGCGGACCTCAGATCTTCCTCACAATCTGAAATGCCTCCTCCATCCAGTATCCTGTTTATATAGGGCCAGATATTCAGATATTCAAAAATAGCTATACCAAATATACCATAATTCCATTAATTGACATATGATGCATAGGCTAAAATAAACAAAATACTATGTCAGCAGGGTCACAAGTTGATGAATCAAGGAATATCTTCACTGACTAGGCAGTCATAAGATCTATGTTTTTCTCCTTGGGCTAGGCGGGAGGAAATGGTACAGTCTGACATCTGACTAGGGGGTCATAAGATGGTGATCTGCTTCTATTGAACAAGATAAAATGGTCTGGAGGCACAAAAACACATTGGGGAACTTTCCATGTAGTTCATTCACCTGTATCACACTGGCCTTGATCACCATGACAAGGAGAAACAAGGGTAGAGGGCTTCTAATTAACTGAACTTAGAATCCTTAGCTAACATCTCTGGGGCCTTATAGATAGAACTTTGGTATAATTCTATCAAAATGATTAATACTGATTGGAATACAGTAGGGGTCCAAATGAATTATTTCTCATACTCTGAAATTGTGGCTGTCATTGCATTGCTTAGAATTCTTAAGAGTTTTAAATTTTTTAAAATTAAAATGTTATTTTATAAATTGTTTTTCTGCTTCTACTCATTCATCTTGCACAAGTACATGCAAGCCTGTCTGAAGTTATACCTTTTGTCACTTTTATTATGCAATGATGTTTCATTACATTACTATATTATAATTTGTTTAATCATTTCTCTCTCTATAAATATCCGTTTACTTTTCAGTTCTTTACCACTACAAAAAGGATTGCTGTGAATAGCTTTTTGTACTCATGGGTGGAAGCACAGGTCCAAATTGCTTTCAAGAATGGCTGGAACAATATACAACTTCTACCAATAGTGTATTAAAATTCCTATTTTCCTGTAGCCTTTCCAAAGTTTCTCACTTTTCTCTTTGATCATTTATGGCATTCTGATGGGTATGAGGTATAGACTTGCTTTAACTTTCATTTCTCTCAGTAATAATGATCTGTATATTTTTATATGGTTGTTGAGAGGTTTAGTTATTTTCTTTGGAAAAAAGCTAGTTATATTCTTTGTTCATCTATTCAGGAATGATTCTTTTTCTTGTAAATTTAAATCATATATATGTGTGTGTGTGTGTGTGTGTGTGTGTGTGTGTGTGTGTGTATAAAATGAGAGAGAGAGAATATGAAACTTTTACCAAAGAAACTTGCTGCAAGTTTTTTCCCAATTAACTTTTCTAATTTTTATTGCATTGGTTTTATCTATGGAAGATCTTTTTAAAAGTTATGAAATGAAAATTATGCATTACATCTTTTATTTGGATACAAAATATTTGCTAAGCATTTACTCTATAACCAGTAGTGTATTAAGTACTTGTTATATAAAGAAAGTTTAAAAAAAAAAAAAAAGGTGCAAGAGAAGTCCCTGCTCTAACCCATTCTAAAGAAGGGAACAACATATAAATATTTAGGCCCATACAAGATATACACAGCGTATATGGAGGCAATATGCTTTAGCAGCTGGGAAGAATTTGGGAAAGGCCTCTAGAAGGTGAGATTAGAGATAAGTGGATAATACCAGACATTTGCCACTACCTCTGCCTCTATCTCTTTATTTTCAACTTGTTTTCCAAGTTAGTAATTTTTAATAACTTGTATCCAGTTATAGTTTTTTTAAATCTTTTGGCTTTGTTTCAATATTTCTTGATATATCATTGGTTCATTTAATTCTGTTTGCCTTATTCTGTGTAGGTTTGTTTTCTGGTTTTTTTTTTGTTGTTGTTGTTGTTGTTGTTTTGTTTTTTTTTTTTTTTTTTTTTTTTTTTTTTTTTTTTTAGGGAATCACTCAGTAATACTTGATTAATGTTTTTTTAAAATTTTTTATATCCTGTTCTTAGCTATTTATTCTGCCAATTTTTCTTTCAACATCTTTAATATAAATTTTTCCTTTTACTTCCTCCCCCCATTTATTCTTAGTTTACTTACAGTCAAGTCATTCTTCCCCCCAAGATTCCACTTTCCTTTGTTGTAGAGTAAAGGGGCTTTTGGGGGTGGAGTGGGATTAGGGGTATTAGTTTTTTACTTTCTCTTTGCCCAGAGTATTTCTTTGTTGTAATCAGAATTTCCTTTTATTTATTCATATCCATAGTATCAGTCCCTGGACTGGGGGCTTTGTACCTTTTCTGTCCTACTTTTAGATGGGGTGAGCAGGGTCTGACTGATCCTGTCCCATCTTCACTCAAAATGTTACTGCCACTGCATCTCACTTTAAGAGCTTCAAGAGTATTTTTTTTTTTTTTTTTTGCTGAGGCAATTGGGGTTAAGTGACTTGCCCAGAGTCACACAACCAAGAAGTGTTAAATGTCTAAGGTCAGATTTTAACTCAGGTCCTCCTGACTTCAGGGCTGGTGCTCTATTCACTGCACCAACGAGCCACCCCAAGAGTACTTCTTTTTATCTCCAAATCTTTAATCACATGATAAATACATCATACTAAATACATGATAAATGCATACATGATAAAGAGATCATACTAATTTCAGGCCTCCTGAAGATCCCTTTTTTACATGCTGCACAATATCTGAACCATTTCTTTCCTTACCAGGAATTGACTTTATCTCCTGTGATGGCTCTGAGAGTAACTTAAGATCCTTATAGCAAGCATCCATTATGGTATACACAAATTATTCAGCCTTTTGCCTATGTGTTGACTTACTAGCTATCTTTCTCTCTTGCTGTGGTACTGCTAAGACAAAATCTAGATTCTGCTCACTTCAGATTAATTTATCAGAACTACTGCTGGTTTCAGGAGTCCCTAGACATCCTTGCTTAGAACTGTTGTGGACTTCTATTATCTTCACAATCCTTGACTAGATTCAGCAGTTTTTTGGTATTTCCCCAGTCTTGTTAATGATTGCTTTTTTTTATAGGTCTTTTAAAATATTTTATTAGGGAAACTGGGCTCAATCACATAACCATCTTTTAAAAAATCCATATTTCAGGTTCTTCATAAACTTTTCTTGATGTTAAATTAATGAAGAGACTGACCTTTCATAAGTAAAAAGTTGCCATCTTATTTTTCATTCATTTTTATTCACATATGAATTTTTACAGATTTTGCTTTACAATTTCTATTTATCTTAATATTCTGGGCATTTCATAAAAAAACCCACTCACAAAAATATGAGTTATTCTTATGTTTGGGCTTTTCTCATGCTTTTTAAACTTCTTTTTAGGCTAAAAGAAATAGAATGATAATAATACATAAATCTTGGAATCAGGAAAATTTTAAGTTCTACCTTTGACATTTACTGCTTCTATGAATCAGAGCAAGACTCTTAATCTCTTAGTGCCTCCAAGCAACTCTAAGGCTTCATCAAAAATGGTAGTTACCCACTTCAATGAAATTGTAGACATAGACAATGAAATGCAATGGAAATGAACCTATTTGAAAATGTATCTTGGAGCTCAATATTATCTAGAATTTTAACTTCATTGCACATGGCAATTTAAAAATTGTTTTTAAGAGTTAACATTTTAAAAATTTTTTGTGACCGCAGCTGAAAAAGTGGATAGAATGTTAGGCCTGGGATCAGGAAGATGTTCAGACACTTATCTGTGTGTGACCCTGTTAAGTCATTTAACTTCTGACTCAGTTTCCTCAATAGTGAAATGGATGTAATAAAAGCATCTGTTACCCAGTTGTAAGAGAATATTTATAAAGGGCTTTGCAAATCTTAAGGTGCTATATAAATGCTAATTATTATATTGCTCATTACTATTATTATTATTCTGCCTATTCCCAACCTAGGAGAACTAATGAAGATATCTCACAAGTTTCAAATGAAAAAAGTTCTCAGACATACTTTACTTGCTGTTAGATTCTAGTGATATTTATGTCTCTCAGGGCAAGCAAATTTATTGAAAGATTTTCCTGACTCATAATAGGGACACAGATATCTTTGATATTGACACAATTAACTCCACTGCATGGACATTAATTTATTCCAAAAGACTGACAAAGAATTAAATGTACAAGATTTTATAGATACTATACAGAATAACATATCTTCCATAACTCATGACCAACCTAATTTAATGTGCTTAATTAAAATTGATTTCAAACCTCCCAAAATATGTCCTTAGAAAAGTGAATGAATAATTCTCTAAAATTCACAGACACTGACTTATTTGTTGGTTTAATGTGTCCAAGTAAATTTAGCTAACTAAGAGAAGAGTGCTATTTTAAATTTAGGAGCTAGTAAGGTATTTTTTCAGGGAAAGGTGTGTTAATGGCAAAATGGGACAGAGGTATGATAAGGAATGCAAGTCCAGCAGAGGTTAAAGATATCTCATTGCATGTCATTTCTTGATAGTGGAGAAGTAGAAAAGGGAAATGCTATATAACTATACTTTCAGGCAAGAGCCAAGTTTACTTAATCTGGCTCTAGCCCTTCACAGTGTGATAAATTCTCTGCCTGCCTCCTAAGTTATCTGATGAGCTCTGATCATATCCCAGTTCCTTTCCACTAATTACAAAGTTAAACAGATATGGAGGTCTTGAGTAGGACAAAGACAGTTCTGGAGAGGTAAATTCTGAAGAAGTCATATAAACTTGCAAACAAGTAAAAAAGAAGAATTTCAAAGAGGATAATTCTTTGGGTCATCTAACACTTATTACCCTTTCATGTTTACCACTGCGTATAGGTATTTTGTTGTAAGAATATGATTAAGTCAAGGGACTGGCTAAACATAAAAACTCCTGAGATTTATAGTTCTTCCCAGTTTGGGAAGACAGAAAGCTAATGGGAGATCAGCCCAGTGCTGGGCTGGGGGTAGGGAGAGAAAGGACAGGAGAAGGTTTTCCATGCAAGGTAACCATGGGGATTAGTAGACTTTTAAGAAGGGAGAAATGACAGTCATTGCATGTTAGCCCTTTCATCATAGCAGCTGTTGATACCACATTTGCATTCTGTTCTTTAGATAATAAGAAGACTTCTAAATGGACAATCTAGGAGGTCTGTGATTGTGTGTTTTTCTTAGAGGTATTCTTTTTGGTAGCCGACATTCTAAGAGGGGAAAAAAAAGCCTAAGAGGAACAAATAGAGAAATTCTACTCTGCCCTAAATTTATTTCCACTTAATTTTTTTGAATATTTATTTTATTAAATAATACACTTGTCAGATTTAATATAATTTCTCATAAACACCTGTGGCTGAACCTGTTCTTAGATTACCAGTATTCCTTTATTTGAAATTTGAAGTTGCAATAGGAGCCAGAGGCAAAATGGGCCTTTCCTAGTTCAGGGCTGGGAATTCAACCTCCAGTCTGTTGTTAGAGTGTTTTGCTCTCTAGCTAGAGATCTAAGCATGTGCCATTTCATAACATCCTTTCTAAGTATAGAATTACTATGAAAATAAATCATGTTTCATAAATCTGCCTTGTAGACATGAGGCAAAGTTATACACTGATCTCTATAAATTAGACAAACTGCCTTCAACAGTTGGGCAAAGCAGCAGAAAGACCCTGAGAACACATCTCAACTCCCCTACTTATACTGCTATTCTCTGCATTTAAATTTAAGCTTTTTAAAAGTCTCCTTATATTTCCCAGTTGACAGTACCAACTATACTTATCATAATCATGAACATTTATATACCACTTATTGTGTTCCAGGCACTATGGTAAGTACTTTGCAATTAGGGTCTCATATGATCTTATTAGCAGTTCTGAGAGGTTGGGGATACAGATGTGGACCCTGAGGCAAAGATTCAGTGACTGACCCAGAATCACATAGCTAACAAGTGAATGGGATAATATTTGAACTCAGGTCTTCCTGATTCCAGACCTAACACTCACTCCACCAAGTTGCCCGTGGTTGTATCTGTGGACATGTACAGAAATTTGTTTGTTTGGAGCCCGAACCAGTAATTCCATAGGCATAGTGAACACATCCATACCTAAGTAGTGTCCCCTCAGGATATGATCAGGAGAATTCCCTACAAGTACATAGGGGTTGGGGTGCTCCTGCTTGTGGGTGTGAAAAAGGAACCCGTCCCTCCTCACCCCCTACCCCAATTCTATCTTTCAGAGCAGTTGAAAATTTTGGAAGTTGTATTGCTATACCTAAATAGCAATAAATTCCTAGCTTCCTCACAGATTGGCAGAAAATTGCTGGACTTCTTTGAAAATACTTGTTCTTCATGAGTACAAACACATCACCACATACAAACTCACATAGAGCTGGAAGAAATCTCTGAGCTCATCCCAGCCTTTCCTTCATTTTATAAATGAGCAAACTGAGGGCCCAAAGATAAGTCATGTCCCTAGATCTGGCAGTTTTAAGACTGAGATTTGAATCCAAATCCTTCTGACTTCTCATCCAAGATTCTTAATTCACACTGTCACACTGCATCACATTTAGCCAAGTGACAATTGTGATTGTTCAGTCATTTCAATTGTGTCTGACTTTTCATGAACCCATTTGGGGTGGTTTTGGCAAATGTACTAAAATGGTTTTCCATTTCCTTCTCCAACTCATTTTACAGATGAGGAAACTGAGGCAGACAGGTTGCCTAGGGTCACATAGCTAGTCAAGGTCTCTGAGGTTGGATATGAACTCAGGTCTTCCTCTCTTAAAACCCAGCATTTCCTCCATTGAGCCACCTAACTGCCTAACTTAAGCCTCACAATAATCCTATGAAATAAATACTACTGACATTAGAAATGAGAAAATGATCTCACTGTTAGTAAATGTTAGAAGCAGGATTTTAGTTCAGATTTTCCTGACTCAAAGTCCAATACTCTTTTACAAACTGACAATGCTTTTCCAACACTAAATTTGTCAAATCAGGGCTAGTCAGTATTGAAAAATGGTACCATTATTGCAAAAGAATTGCCCACCAGTGTGCAACATGGTATTTAAAAATAGCTTTAAATAACCAGGATGTATTGGAACCTGCCTGAAACCCAATAGGAATGATTGTTTTATATTTGCTTTCTTAATTCTGGGTTCATGTTTCTTGCATTCTGAATCTCTCTTATCAGGCATCCTATCCTAGATTTCTAATGGTTTCTTCATTCTGGTAATTAACTCACAGGGCTGGGTATCTCTTATTGAACATTGACTGGGAACCATCTTGCTCCTCCCATCTCTTCTTCCCTCAGGACAAATTTCTAGGTATATGATATAGCCTCTTGAAAAACTGATCTTTGGAAACTTTGTTGAGGCATCAGGGTTGTGGCTCTATCTTAGTCTGCACCAGCATTCATACAAATGAATAAATAGAAAAGAAATCCACAGAACAAGCTCCAGGGTGGAAATGTCTTGATTCCCAGGCTCAGAAGTGCCAGACACACACTAGTAATTGGGCTGGCATATTTGAACACACAGCCTTCCTAGTACTAAAAAGCACAATTGAGCCTAGGTTCAAGTGGGGGAAGTCTACTCATAAATTTGATCCGGTGTTAATTCAGTTCTGGAAAAGACATTAATGTTAATATATATAATTACAGAAACTCCATCTCCTGATTCCAGGAATTTTCACTGGTCCGCCCTCCTGTGTCTGGAATTCTTTCCCTCCTCATTTCTTTCTCTTAGTCTTCTTTTAAGCCCCTCCTTCTATAAGAAGCATTTCTCAGCTCCAGAAGTCTCAATATTAATAATTTTCTCTATAGATCATTCCCAATTTATCCTTACTACACAGCTTGTTTATACAGTTATTTCCATATTGTCTGTCCCATAATGATTGTGAGTTCCTTCAAAGAGCAGGGATTTCTTTTGCCTTCTTTCATATCCTCACCATTTGACACAGGGCTTGGCATGTAGGGGGTGCTTGATAAATGCTTGTTGGCTGCTTACTGATAAAATAGTCACAGATTTCCTTAAAAATCCTATATTTTATTTCTACCTCACAATATATATTGTCTTTCTATCTATCTTCAATGACTAGAATTTGTTTAGGAAGGGGGTATAGTAAACTAAGGATATAATATATACTTAAGATGCAAAAGGAATGAAAAAATATCCATATATATATATATATATGAAAGTAAAAAAAGCTTTAATTTACAAATATAAAAAATAAGTGAACTGGAAAAAAGAATAAAATACAGTTTTAGTAAAACAATACTAAAAAATAATAAAGTTTTCACCTGACACATCAAAATCTATGAAATAGAGAATTTACCCAACCTCATCTTCTCCACCTCTGAGGCTTAAATCTTCATTTTGCACTTTTAATGTTTGGTTACCAAGGGATATAACCCTTTGATTCAAAATCTTTGACTTTAGGTAAAAAAAATCTGTGCAACTTGCTACTTAATTTCCAATGTCTGTAATAAACTTAATTTGCATTATATTTGAGTGTTATTCTTCCATCAAATTGCCAAAGGCTCTGAAATTTTGAATTCCATATTTTTTGATTGTAGAACTTTTTTAGTCTCCCAAGAAAATAAACAAGAAATGAAAGAAGAACAAAACTAAGTTCAAGGGACAAGGCCATTGTCTTCTCTTTATATAATTATATTCCAAAGCTTTCATACATCACAAGCAAAATTTTTATGACTTTGAGCCTGCCAGGGATTTCAATAAAGAAATTTAGATCTGATCAAAGTGGAGAGAGAACAAGTATGGAATCAATAAAAACACCCCTTGGACATGAATATCTAAATTTCAGAGAAAATTAAAATCAAGAACCTATGCTGATATTAAAATGTAGCTCTTCTATAATAATTTGTTTACCCTAGCTTTGGGACTACCCTAATTCAGACTGGTAAAATTCCAGATGACTAAATGTTGTCCACAGGTCAACAGCTTTCATGTGCAATTCACTGAAAGCTTGACATTTAATTATTGTAGCATGAAATATCTATCTAGCCTTCTTAAATATATTTGTTTCTCATTCAGTGCAAGTAATGGCCTTTCAGTTTTCTCTTCTATGTTGATTTACATTTTCTGTTGCACTAATTTCCTAAATGAATAGTTTTGCAACTTTTTTGCACAGAAGCATGAAACCTCTAAATATGTCTTAGCAGCTTTCAGGGTTTGCTATCACTTGGTGTTTGCTTGAGTAGTTCTGTGCACATCTGTAAGCAGACAAATGTTCTTCTTCAAAGTGATATGGACTTTTTCCTTGAGCTTATGCTCCAATTCCATTCCATGAGTAAGAAACAGGAGGCAATTTCATGCTTTGTGAATCATTTTGAATGATTTTGATTAGGTTTTTTTTTTTTAAAGGAATAACCATGAAGAATATTCAGCTGCTGGTATTCCTGATACAGGACTATAAATTTGCATCAGCTTAATTCATTTGCCATTATAAGAGTCAAAGGCCATGAAGAAGGCTTATAGGGGCAGAAGTTGCCAAAGTAAAAGCACCCCCTTTTCACTGGATCATCATCAACATGACCAGTAATTTCTGGGAGACTGGAAATTGTCTTTACTTGAAATGATGAGACTTTACTGATCCTGCTTCAGCTCTCCTTGGTTTTTGACTCTGTTGTCCACTTCTTGACTACTTGTCCCATCAGTGGTTCCTGAGTGTCCTCTTCTCTAGTTTTTTTCTTAGCATTTGACCATTTCTCAGTTTTCTTTGTTGGATTATCATGTTATCTCTCAATCACTAAATAAATCCTAGGTTCTCTTCTCTTTTTATACACTCAAGGTAATCTCATCATTTTCTGCTGATTCAATGATCATCATTGCATGGGTGACTTGTAAGCCTGTATATATTCCTAAATCATCTGCACCTGCCAAATGTCTGCTGTTTTAGGTGCTCAATAGGCATTTCAAATACAATATGTTCCAAACAGAACTAAATTCCCCGTTCACATCTGCCCTTTATCTAAATATCTCAATTTCTGTTGAGGTCACTATCTTCCCAAAGTCCTAACCTCAGGTTCATGCTTCATATTTCCCTCTTTCTTGCCTCATATTCTTGTTGCATGCTTGAATAGTTTCCTTTCTCGTATCCTTGCCAAGTTTTGTTGACTCTACTTAAGTAACATCTCTTATATATCTGGCCTACCTATCCATACAAATACAATGTTCAAATTCAGACACCTCACCTCTCAATTGAACTGTTGAAATCATATTCTAAATCATATCCTAATTGATCTCTCTGCTTCCAATGTCTCCTATTTCTAACCCATCTTCTATATAGATGCCAAAGTATTATTCCTAAAGCACATGGTCTAAGTCATTCCTCTGTATTATATAAGTAATTCCTCTGTATTATTTTTATATATATATACATATATATATATGTTTGTGTGTGTGTGTGTGTGTGTGTGTGTGTGTGTGTGTGTGTTAATTAAAGAATGGTTCCTTGTTGATTCTAGGATAAAATCACTAACTCTCTATATAGCTGTATCTTTAATGGATTCCCTGATGAATGGTTGACCTTAGGATAACATTATAAACTCCTTAGCTTGACATTTAAAAACCTTTGGTAATCTGACTCCCACCTACCTTTCCAGACATTCATGTTACTCCCCTTCATATATTCTACATTCCAGCCAGAATAGCCTCTTCACAGTTTCCTGAACTCAGCATTTCATTTTCTATTTGCATGTCTTTACATATGCTATACTTCTTGGTGGGAATGAATTCCATTCTAATAGAACCTCTAAGAATCCTGAACTTCCTTCAGGGGTTAGCTCTAGTATCACCTAGTAAGCAAAATCTTTGTTATTCCCATAAGTTGTGAGCATCCTCTCTCTCTTCAAATTGTCTGGTATTTATTTATCACTGTACATGTTTTATTCCTACTGGCATTCAGGCAATCAATAATTTTTAAAATTTTATTTTTGACTAACAATCATTTTTCTTTTCCTCCCACTCTTCTTCCTTAAAGTTGAATGACAAGTCATAAAAATGCTCTAAATCATTGTTAATCAAAGAAATACAAATTAAGATAACTTTGAGGTACCACCATACCTCTCACATTGGTTAAGATAACAGGAAAAGATAATGAATATTGGAGGGTATGTGGGAAAACTGGGACACTAATACATTGTGAGTGGAGTTTTAAACTGATCCATCTGATTCTGGAGAGCAATTTGGAACTATACCCAAAGAGCTATCAGACAGTGCATACTCTTTGATTCAGCTGGGCCCTGCCTCTTATTTCCCTGGGTCAATCTACATTCTGAGGCCCAGAGGAAGCCATTGTGGCATTTTGGACATAGGGTTTTGGGTTTTATTCTCTCACTCTGTCTTCTCACTCTATCTCCATACCTATGCTGGGCTCTTAGATGTCCTATTTTTCCACACTGAAAGCATCAGCGAGTCTCTCATATTCTGGGTATAATAAGCACTTGTGCCCATTGTGGCCAACATCTTATGATCTCCTCTAAAGGAGCATCTTTGTCTAGCCCCCATATAATTCTTCTGCAAACCTCATTGGCATTTTCCTTAGCCAGTTGTCTTATCATAATTCTTGTAAATGCATTTTCTCCAATAGTTCTTGTGACAGCTGTTTGCAAACATCCCACAAAATCCACAAAGGATTCATTGGGACCTTGCTCTATTTTTGTTAAGGCTTTACCTTCATCTTTCCCTGGGAGGGAGCCCCAAGCTTTTATTACAGCAGTAGGAATTTGCTCATACACTGTTATGGGATAATTAATCTGTGCTGAATTCTCTCCATACTGACCTTCACCTACTAGTTGGTCAAAGGTGATTGGAGTATTAACTCTGGTTTGCCTATTTTGTTGGGCTTGAATACTACATAATTCACTATACTCCAAAAGCCACAAGTTTTGTTCAGGTTCTAAACATGTCCTTGCTATGGATTTCCAATCACTAGGGATTAAGAGTTCATAAGCCAAATTCTCTAGTAACAACTTAATATAAGATGATATAGCCCCATAAAGAGTTTTCAAATCCTTGATTTTTCCAGATCAAAAGGAGTGTGTCTTCTCTTTCGTTGACCTGAAGAGTCAAACTCTTCAATCACAGGGTATGCATTTATTAAATCAGATACACCTTGTCCTTCATTTTTTTTTGCCTTAACCAGTGCCTTTTGTAATCTTGTCATAGTCTGCTACATAGGTGGTGCTGATTGTGTTACTGCCTCTCCCTTTCTTCCCCCCCTCCACCCATGAAGGATTAATTGAGGGAAGTAGATCAGGGGATGGGGAATGACCTAATTTCTCCTGCTGTGAAACACCACACTCAGAATTGTACTTAACTCCATTCTTAACTGATTCTTCATCCTTTTCACCTAGTTTATTTCGCATCTCCCCCTCCTGATCTTTTTTCTTTTTCCTTATTCTAACAGTTATATAATTTCTTAAAGCCAGTTATATTAAATTATATGTATTAAGTATATCTTTGGAAATTGAGTCAGGTCCATATTCACTGTAGAATTGACATAGTTGATCGCCTACTAATTTCAACTCCTCCAGATCCAATTCTTTTTCCTTAGAGAACCAAGGAGATGTGTACTGTACTGTTTCTAAAAATTCAGTGATCTGCTCCCAAATTATAATCAAACCGTGGCTTTTCATAAGTCTGACAATGCTTTCTACACATTTTCCTTGAATTGGAAAAGAAGACTGTTTTCTAAACATCTGTCCCATTTTAGTTGAAGTACTATTTTAGCCCTTTAACAAAGTTTTATTGTTGTACTCACCCTAATTTTTGGGTCACAGATGAAGGTTCTTGGTCCCATGTTCTGGCACCAAAATGTAATATTCTTCCTAAAATATAATCTTCTCTGGGAGTAAGTTTCTTGGGGGGCTTCTAGGAGCAATCTTCATTTCAGTTCAGTAACCACCAGTGCAGCCAGGGATTAAAGTCCAAATCCTTTATTGTCTCTTTCAAAGTCTTATCTCCTTCACTTGGGGCTTTATAATTTTTCTTAGAGGCCTTCTGTAGTCTTGGTTCTGAGAACTTAAGCTGCTCTCTCTGGCTTGTGAATCTCCTTGACTGAATCCTGGCTGAGACTCCAAGCTTCTAGTAGGCTTCTGTGTCTGGCCCTGAGAGCTCTTCCCTTATATGTTCCACACTGAGTACACACCAATCATTATATCACTAGGAAACCATTATTTATTGTAGGATTAAATCAATGCTAAACTAGATTTAACCACTGTCTCCTCAATTCCGCTTACTTAGCGCCTTGTAAGAATCCTAACAGATTCTTAGATCTATTTGTCAATCCTAATTATTCTACTGATCTTCAGGCTCAAATCTACAATAGCATCTGCTTATTGGATACCTCAGTACAAATATGTATCTCATAGACCAAACTCCAAAGTGAACTGATTATCTTTTCCCCCAAACCCTTCCCCTCTTTTAAACCTCCCTATGCTATCGCTATCTTTCCAAGCACCCAGGCTCAAAATCTAATCTGTTCTCGAGTCCTTCTCTTTTCATATTGCTATTACTTTGGTGGAAGCTCTCATCATCTCACATTTGGACTACTACAATTATCCTCCTGCCTCAATTCTCCCCACCTACAGTCTATCTTCCATTCAGCTGCAAAACTGATCTAACTCTATCACACATACCTTGTATAACCTCCCCTCAACCATCATTTGATAAACTCCATTGATTCATTACCTCTATGAATATTTATAAAATCTTCAGTTTGGCTGTTAATACCTTTTTATAAATCTTTATTTCCAAACTTCTTACAGATGCACTTGAATCAGAAAACCAAGCACTTAAGGCTAATTACCTATTGGACAATAACTCTATTAGCATGTTTGGAATTTCTCTTTTCACAGTTAATGCTAGCTTGGGGTTAGGAGAATCATAGGAGGGATGAGGGGGTGGAGTGAGAAAGCCAGAGTCACTTTGGAAATGGACAAAGGGAGGTTGGTAGAGAGTTTGTAGAAGTTTTGTCCATCCCCTTCACTTCTACCCCTAAAGACCAAAGACTTTTGCTTATCCTGACTCCAGCTGATTCTGAGACCTCCAGGGAGCTAATTCAGAATTTACAATCTAGCATATTATATAAAAATATATATAAAAGCTTATTGATTTAATTTGACTTGTAAGGAATTTCTAGTGAGAAACACCTTCTACCAGTGCATATCAAGTTACATCAGTTCAAGTTGGCAGGCATTTATCACCACATGTTCTGCAACTTTACTCTTTGCTGTCCATAACACTCAAAGTTTAGATGACTGTCCTTATTATGATTTTGTAATTATTTTCTAGTGATCATTACTCATTCTTGAAGAGATACAACCACTGTCAGTGTTGCCAAATACATGTTTTCTTTTAGTCATAAATTAGACATACTTTATTTGTAATACTTACTTGAACTGTCTTTCCATAGTTACTGTTATTGTATCTTAAGTAGAGGCCAGAGTATGTTTAACTGCCATTATGTGAAGTATCCATTTAAGGAGCATTGGGCTTTGTATATAGAAAATTCTTAAATGCTTTCTCATTCTTTGAGTTATTTATTCTTGAAGTTCACCAAATAAGAGGATATTGCACAAATGAGAAATCAAAATTTGTAATGATTGTCAAAGTTGACCATGATTATGATCTTTCTCACATATTCAATATAATAATAATAATAATAATAATTTATATGTTTTGTTATGTTATTATTGGTTACCTTGATAATTAATTATTTCTCCAAGAATTTTAGGATTTTTTAAGCTTAAAAATTAGGGGGTTTGATAGAGAGATATGACTAAATAATTGTTCCAGTTTATTACATAAATGACATTTAATAAATGAGGGTGGAATGCCAATATAAATTAATTAACTAATTAAAATATTTATTATAGCTTTTTATTTACAACTTATATGCATGGGTAATTTTACAGCATTGACAATTGCCAAACCTTTTGTTCCAATTTTTCCCCTCCTCCCCATTCCCTCCTCATTTAAATATGTTAAAGTACAAATTAAATACAATATTAGTATACATGTCCAAACAGTTATTTTACTGTTCAAAAAGAATTGGACTTTGAAATAGTGTACCATTAGCCTGTGAAGGAAATCAAAAATGCAGGAGGACAAAAATAGAGGGATTGGGAATTCTGTGTAGTGGTTCATAGTCATCTCCCAGAGATCTTTCAATGGATGTAGCTGGTTCAATTCATTACTGCTCTATTGGAGCTGATTTGGTTTATCTCATTGTTGAAGAGGGCCACGTCCATCAGAATTGATCATCATATAGTATTGTTGTTGAAGTGTATAATGATCTCCTGGTCTTGCTCAATAAATTGATTAATTTAGATGAGAACTGGTATAACTTAAAATGAAATTAGAAAATATTCAAATACATCCTGAATTATCCTCTTAGATTAATGAGAAGAATGTATCAATGAGACCTGTTAATCCATGTAGGCTACATGAAGGTATGGTCTTAGACCCCCATTCAACTCTGATACCTGAAAGATTTAGAAATGGATTAATTTTTTTCCTTTCCCATAAGCATTTTCTCATAAAATAATAAATGTAATGTTAGCACTTTTGTAGTCTCATATTAATATCCATATTAATTCATTTATATTGTTCATATTACTCAGATAATTTTTGTCTTGAAGTCTTTACATTTCTAAATATCTATGCAAAAAATGATATTTTATCATCTTTGACATGGCAAAATTGATAATCATAGAAATTTGAGTTAATATACAAGTATGTCCCCCCCCCCCCAAGTATGTTTAGTTTTGATGGAACAAAGTATTTGATAGTATGGGAAGCTATGAATACTTAGAATTTCTACTCAGTTTAGAAATTTAAGACTAACTCTGTGAAATAAATGGGCACATTCACATTGCTGATTCAAAGTTAAAAGCTTCTCACATGCCAATTTGTCCATATTAATTCATTTATCCATAATTAATTGATAACTATTACATATAAAAAGATATGCTAGGTGCTGTATGCATATTTACGATTCAATAGAACACAGAGTCTGCTTTTAAGGAATTGATAGTATATAAATTACTCTCATATAAAAACAGAAAATCAAAATATAAAGAAGTTTAATAGGGTTGATTTTCTTATTGAACCTAAATCCCCAGTTTCTAAACCTATATTTTGGTTGTCTATATCTAGTTTTGATATCTCCTAATGACCCTTAACAGCTTTACCTAGCTTCTTCATGACTCAAACAGCTGGATTTTTGGCTAGTATGATTAAGAGTATATTGAAATAATTCAGATAAGGAATAGTTGAGGACAAGAATTTAGAGTTGTGGCAGGGTATGGTAGGAAGGAGGCTGATATGAGAGGCATTAGGTAAAAATGACAGGATTTGGCAGCTGGGTAGGTCTGGGAAATAATTTCAGAGAAACAAAGATGACTAGTAGTGGCAGCTTCAACAGACAGAAATAAAGAAGTCTGGAGGAGGAACAGTTTTGTATGTAATTTTCACTGAGCAGGGTGAGTAAATACCATGCAATAAATCCAAAGTCTAAATTAAAACTATTCAGAATCACATGATAATTGGGTAAAAATGGTTATAAACTCTGGATAAGAATGAATGACAATGTAATACTGATGTCTAGGATGTTTGGTAGGAATTAGAACAAGAGGAAATTCAAGAATTGCACCTGAATGAAGTAGAATACAACATTCAAATTACTTTCTTATTCTTTTGCTTTACATAAGATCAAAGAAAATGGGGGTAATATAACAAATTAGATGTACATAAAATAAATAATATTTTTACTATTGAAAGGATCATGGATTTAGAACTGAAAGGGACCTTTGAGGTAATCTAGCTTGACTGCCTTATTTTACAAATCAGGAAATCATAGCTCTGATATCTCAGGGTTACAAAGCAGAGTTAAATTGAAACTGAGGTCCTCTAACTCTTAAGTCAACCCTCTTGCTACTGCACTAAACATCTAATTTACCAATCAAGGAGTTTTTATCCTATTTCCTGGGAAAAAGGTATATAGTTGGTACATATCCTCCTATTTTTCTTCAGATATACTTATTTGTATTTTATTTATCATAAATTTCACTGTTTTGATTATTTGTAAAACAACACATCAATAAAAGTAAATATGTAGGAAGATAAAAAATATAAGAGACCAAGAAAAATAAATTTAAAAGAAAAAAATGCCCTTCTGTAGTTTATGTAGGTTTCTTAAATATGGCAAGAATAACACATCTCTATATTGTGAACAATTCTCTTTACAAAAGAACTATCAATCATTTTCATTTTGAAAGGCAGAGAATTTGTGTACTGTCAACAAGCAACTGTTTATCAAAAAATACCTTCAAATACTTCACATGATATTAATACTTTTAAGAAAAATGGAAATTAAAAAGCATCACATTCACATACTATTTTAGTAATATATTAAATAATGAAAGCAATGTGGAAAGAATCTTTGATTTCAAGTTAGTAGATTTGGATATAAGCATGAGGAAATACCTGTGGGACTGTGAGTAAATAATTTATTCTCTCTAGACTTCATTTTCTTGGTCTGTAAAATAGGGTTAATATCATTTGCCTCATAGGGTAGTTGTGAGAAAAGTGCCAAGTGTTACATAAATATGCAATATTATTCCACTATTCAATCTATGAAAATCATAGTAATGAATGCATTCTTTCCCTTGGTGTAAATGCAAACTTCATTTTTTTGTTCTTTTGTGTATGGCTATATTCATGGTTTTTGAGGATAAAATACAAAATGAGCTTTTTCAAGGACATCTATAAATGCATAGAGCTTTTGTTTTTTTCTAATATTTTAAAATTATTTTAATTATCACTTTTTATTTTCAAAATATATACATGGATAATTTTCTACATTCACCCCTACAAAGCCCTGTGTTCCAATTTTTTTCCCTCCTGTGCCCACTTCCCCCAGTATACAAGTGAACCAATTATGTGTTAAACATATGTAATTCCTCTATACATATTTCTACAAATAAATGAATTCTAAATGAAAAAATTTTAAAACAATATTTTTCTGGTCAAAAACTATTTTTAATTAATGCTTTCATTTTGTTCTATAGTTTCTATACTTTAAATTATTAGTCCTTATAGAAACAGTGAGTTGCTGACATTGATTCTTGGCAGGCTTCATTTAATAAGAAATTTCCCCCCAAAATTGCTTTGGCTGCATCCCATAGATTTTGGTGTTTTGTCTCATTATTGTCATTCTCTTGGAAGAAATTATGGATTGTTTCTGTGACTTATTATTTGACCAGTCATTCTTTAGAATTACAGTATTTAATTTCCAATTGTCTTTCCCTGGCCTCTTATTGAATATAATTTCTATTGCATTATGGTCTGAAAAGGAAGCATTTACTATTTCTGCCTTTTTGCATTTGATAGTGAAGTTTTTATGTCCTTATACATGTTCAATTTTTGTGTGGATGCCATATAATGCTTTCCTTTCTGTCTCTATTCATTTTCTCCAGAGGTCTTTCATTACTAGGTTTTCTAGGATCCTATTAACCTTGCCAGTTTCTTTCTTGTTTAATTTGTGATTAGATTTGTCTGATTCTGAGATGGGAAGGTTGAAGACTCACACTAATACAGTTTTGCTGTATATTTCTCCCTATATCTGGCTTAAAATTTTCTCTAGGAATTTGTATGCTCTACCACTTGGTGCATATACATTTAATATCATTATTGCTTCCTTACGGTACCCTTTATCAAGATATATATATATATATATATATATATATATATATATATATATTATATATATATATATTTAATTTCTTTTAATTAGATCTCTTTTTACTTTTACTTTATCTGAGATCAAAATTGTTACCCCTCCTTTTTTTTTTTTACTTTAGCTGAAGCATAATAAATTCTGTTCCAGACTTTCACCTATACTCTGCATGTATCTCTCTGGGTCAAATTTGTTTCTTGTAATAGAATTCTGCTTTTTAATCCATCCTGCCATTTGCTTCCCTTTTATGGGATTGTCATTCACATTCACATTTGTGATTATCAACTCTGTGTTTCCCTTCATTCTATTTTCTCTCCCATATATACTTTTATTCTCTCTTTCCACCCTGTCCTTTTGTTTTCTTTGACCTTCCCCACCCACTTCCTTATTTTCTATCACCCCTCTCCCTTTTTCTTTTCTTTTTTTCCCCTAATGTTTCTGACCTCCCTTCTATTTCTTTTCTTTTCTCTTTCTCCTCCTGTTTTATATGGCTAGATAAATTTGTCTGCCAAATTATTCTTTTTTGAGCCAAAACTGATGAGATCAAGCTTCAGACAATGTCTTCCCCCACCCTTCTTTTCCTGTATTGTAATAGATCTGTTGTAACTCTTCATATTATCTAATTTGTCCCATTATTTCTCATCTTTCTTCTTTTCCTAGTACAGTTCTTTCTCCACCCCTTAGTGTCATTTTCTTTGATATCATCACATCAGAGTCCATTCACAACCACACCCTTCTTCCAGATGCCTCCTTTTGTCTATCCCAGTAACAGATAGGGTTCTCAAGAGTTACAGATATCATTTTCCTATCTAAGGATATAAACAGTTTAACTTTTAAATAATATATATATATATATTCCCATTTACTTTTTTATGATTCCTTTAATTCCTGTTTTTGAAGATTGAATTTTCTATTTAGTTCTGTTTTTTTCAATAGAAATGATTGAAAGTCTCTTACTTAATTGAAGACCCATCATCCACCCAAAAAGATGATGCTGAGTTTCCCTGGTAATTAATTCTTGGTTGTAACCACAGGTCCTTTGTCTTTCAGAATATGATATTCCAGGCTTTCTGATCCTTTATTGTAAAAGTTGTCAGATCCCGGGTAATCCTGATTGTCACTCCTTGATATGTGAATTGGTTTTGAATGGCAGCTTGCAGTACTTTTCCCTTGAGATTGTACTTCTGGAGTTTTGCAACAATATTCCTTGGAATTTTCCTTGTGGGATCTTTTTCCAAAGGTGATCAACAAATTTTTTCAATGGCTATTTCTCCTTCTGTTTCTAGAATAGTAGGGCAGTTTTCCTTAATGACCTTTTGAAGAATGCCATCCAGTTCTTTTTTTGGTCATCAGGTAGACCAATAATTTTTAAGTTGTCTCTTTTAGATCTACTTTTTAGGTCAGTTGTTTTTCCCATGTTGTAGTTTACCTTTTCTTCCACTTTTTCATTCTTTTTAGTTTGTTTGACTGATTCTTGATGTCTCATAGAGTCATTGTCTTCCATTTGCCCCATTATAATTTTTAACGTGTGATTTTCTTCAGTTATCTTTTTAAATCTCTTTTTCCATTTGGTTAATTCTGCTTTTGAAAGTATTATTTTCTTCATTCATTTTTTTTTTTTGCATTTGACCAATTATATTTTTAAGGAATTGCCTTCCTTTTCCAAGCTGTTGATTCTCTCTTGTGTACCTCTCATTTCTTTTCTCATTTTTTCTTCTACCTCTGTTATTTGCCTTTAACTTTTTTTATGAGCACTTCCAAGAAGCCTCTTTGGACTTGACTAATTCATATAATTCTTTGAGATTTCTTCTGTGGACATTTTGTTCTAGTCTGAGTTGGTGCTTTGGTCTTCCCTGTCACCATGGTAGCTTTTTGTAATCAAGGTTATTTTCTGTTTCTTGCTCATATTCTTTTCTTTTCTTTTGGTATTTCCTCTTTTTTACTTTTATGGTTGAGTTCTGCTCCTGGGGTAAAAGGGGAGCTGTCCCAAGCTTTCTGTGCAGCTCTGAGTTTTGCCTTTGAACACAGGTACCCCTTGTGTTTGCAGGGGGGCAGCTTTATCTGCTCTTTTCAGGAGACATCTTGGTTTCCAAGAGTTTGCCTTCTGAACTGGCAGTGGAGGCCGTCCCACTGATCCGTTCTTGTATTGAATCAGGCCTGAGGGTCCCAGTTGCTGACTGGCTGTGATTAAGACCCTCTCATGGACTTTTCCAGAGTCTAACTGAACTGGACTGAACACTCTTTTCACCTCAGTGAGTCTGATCTTTCTTGAAGTTTTTCCAATCTATCTTGAATGGGAGAGTGGTTTCTTATCAGACTCTGTTCAGAGGTTTTGTTTCATGTAGTTATTGAGGGAAACTGGGAGAGCTGGAGCCACTTTCTAGCTTTACTCTGCCATCTTAGCTCCACCTCTGGAAGTGGGGGTAGATAGTCTACTAATTCACTTATGGGTTTGAGGTTTTGGACTGTCGTCATAAGAAAAATATAGTGAATATAAATAAGGAAAAGCATAATGACGTGTTTGAAAGAAAAGGTGGTATAGCTAATGATTCAAAATGAAACTGAATTCAGGAAGGCCTGGGTTAAAATCCAGTATCAGATATTTAAATAACTGTGTAACTCAAATTACATGTCTGAGCTCCAGTTTCTTGAATTACAAATTGAGAAAAATAATATCACTGAATACACTTTGATCATAGAGATCAAATATACAAAGTGTTTTGGAAAACTTAAAGGAAAATATAAATGTAAATTGTTATTTCTATTATTATTTCAAAATTCTCTATTATGGAATTAAAATAGAGACAGTTCTCTGTTTGACTAGTACTATTATTCTGTATAGTTACTATTCTATCAATTATTGTATGTGAAAAACTGCTTTTTGTAGTTGTGTAAAAGTGTCACCTTTTGTGAGGCTATAAATAGTCTTCCCAATAAGCATCCCCAATAAAATTCTGGAAGTAGATAGAATGATGACGATATGTACTTTATCCTGTACCCTGTACCCTGTATTTCTCCTCCTAGATCTAGTGATAATTTTATAAAAGTTGATTGTATTTTAGGGCATAATAAATAATAATAAAATATTAAAATGTCAGTATATTTATCATATCCTTATAGAAGAGCATGATAGAAGAAACTGATTACATAAGAAAAAATTAATGCAAAAAACAAAGAAAAATGTGGGTACTAAATGAAGACTAAGTATTGATATCATGAATAATGAGTGTTTTAGAGAACAAATCATAAAAAATAAATAACAGTGATAAAGAGAATGACAGTGAGATGAAATAGTAGAATTTATAGCCTGAAGTTCTCCAGCAGAAATTTATATCTCTTAACATATTATTTTAAAAAATTGAAAAAGGGAAAGATTAATGAATTGAGCACATATTTTAAAGAAAAAGCTATAAATAAATTAACAACCTCAAGAAAAATAAGAAATCTGGAAAATAAAAGAAATAGTACAGAGGAAAAAACTAGAAAAATGAATTTTTTATAAGAAACTAAGCCATTTTTTTTAAAAAAAAGCCTAACAAAAATAATAACAATTAAAAACAAAATTATTTTGTCAAAATTGTCAAATTGTTAAAAAAAATTAATGAGCAAAGTGATTTGAAATTAAGGATTTTATTTAAATTATCAGATGCATGATACAAAATTATATGACAGCAAAAATGAGAACTTGAAGGAAATAGATGACTATCCACAAAAAATAGGTTATACAAATTAACAATACAAGAAATTGAGATCTTAAATAATTTAATCCCAGAAAGAGAACTGAAATAAGTCAAAATAAATTACCAAAGAGGGAAAAAACAAATAACTTAATCTAAATAGCTTCACCATTGAATTCTATCAAACATTTTGAGATTAGTTATTAGGTATAAGATAAATTTTTTTAATCTTATTGTTAATTAAAATAAAGAAATTGTTATAAGGTAAAAGATACATACCAGGAAAAGAATGAAATGGACAGTGAAAACTATTACCCAATTTCATTAATTAATATTAATTCAAAGATTTTTTAAAATTAAAAAAATAAATTAAATTAGACAATTTTCTATGTGTCTAATAAACTCCCACCAGGTTCTATGCATATTAAGAACTCAGAGACTAATGGAAGAGACAATACACAAACATTTACAGTCAACCAATACATATACAAAAATAAATTGAATATAATCAGCAAAGTAAAAACACTACCATTAAAAAGGAATTAGGAAAGGTTCCTTATAGTGGGTGGGATTTTATCTAAGACTTGAAGGAAATCAGTATTTGGAAATAAGAAGGAAAAGCATTGTAGGTAAGGGGAACAGTTAGGGAAAAAGCCATAGTGAAGAGAAGGAGTCTTGCAAAAGGAAAAGCCAACATTAATGGGATTGTAGAACATGTAAAGATAAGGTGGAAGAAGATGTGAAAGGAAGCCAACATTAATGGGATTGTAGAACATGTAAAGATAAGGTAGAAGAAGATGTGAAATATAAGATGGAGATGGCAGTTTATGAAGATCTTTGAATACCAAGCAGAGAATCATATTTTGATTGTGGAGGATCATATATTTGATATTGGGGAACTGCCGGAATTTATTGAATTTGGAAGGGTGATGACGAGTCCTTTAGAAAGATCACTTTGAAAACTGAGTGGAAATGAAAAAAATGAATATTGATTTGTGGCAGTCAATCAACATGATATTGCACTAATCCAGACCTGAAAATAAGGAGGAGTATCGAGAAATATTATGAAAAAAGAATTGACAGGACTTGGTTAAAGAGACTTAAACATGTGCCAAAATTATTCACTACTACCAAGACATATAAACATAAATATATATATATATATATATATATGTTTAGCTATAGATATATATGTATATATGTACACATACACACACAATACATTAGGCAAGCAATAAGTACAATCCATCATTTCAACAATAAAAGAAGAAAATCCATAAAATTATATGAAAAAAGTACAGGAAAAGACTTTATTTACATTAAGCAAATTTAAAAATCTAGTCATGAAAGGGCTCTTATTTAATTTGGACAAAATAAACATTATATTCAAAGTAAAATAGCATTATTTCCTATGGAGAAATATGTTAGTATAAAGCAAAGATTCATACTTTCCTGGAAACCATTGACAAAATTCTAAAATAATCATGTTATATAATTTAATTATAACATGTAGAAGAGAGCAAATCAAAGCAAATACACAAAATAATCTTTATTTTCAGTAGATATCATATTTAAAAATTCAAGGAACATAAAAAATTAGATGAGAAATAGATCATATACTTTTCACCTCTATGGGTAGAAACAAGCAAGAGAATGGCAATTTTACAAGATAAAAATAGATAATTTTGATTACATGAAATTTTAAAAGTTTCTGCACAAAAATTTAATACATCTATATTGAGAAGGGAGTGGTCTAAAGAAAAACAATTTTGTATCAGAATTCTCAGATAAATTAGTATCTAAACTATCTTGGATATACAAATTCATATATATATGTATATATATATACATACCACACACATATACATATTAATCACCAATAAATACTGTTTAAAGGACAAGAATAAACAGTTCTTTAAAAAGGAATTGCAAACTATTAACCACATAAAAGAATATGCAGGTTCACTAAATAATAAATTAATAGGGGAAATGCATATCAAAACAGCCCTGAGGTTTCTTCCCATATCCAGAAAATTGTCAAAGATGACTCAAGATAGGAATGAGTACTGTTGGAGAATTTGTGGGAAGAGAGATATGTTAATAATGTCTTGCTGATAAAACTATGACTCAACAAGCATTTTGGGAAACAATAACGCTATAACATATCCATAATAGCTAATATTATTCATAGCTAATAAACTTATTGATTATATAGTATTTTAAGGCTTTCAGAGCACTTGAAAACATCTCACTTAATCTCCACAACAGTGCTATTATTATGCCTATATTACAGATGAGGAAACTGAGATCTTAAGCAATTATTTGACTGTCCAGGGTCACACAACTAATTAATATGAGAGGCAGAATTCAAACAACTCATTCTGACTCTAAGCCTTGTCCATCCACTGCTCCCACAGGTTTTTCTTACTCTGCAAGCCATTCTTTATATATTAAAAAAAAAAAGTCTAGCTGGAATAAGAACAGAAATTGAGTGGAAAAAATTTTACATCAAAGGTCTTTGATAAAAGCCTGATATTCAAGATAGGACATGACTTGATATGCATGGTCATCCCCCAATGCATAATTTACTTAAGAATATAAAGTTCTTCAAGAAAGAAAATACAAACTCTAATTATAAAATACTCCCAAACCACTACTAATATAAGTAATAAAAATTAAATAAGTCTGAGTTATTCATTTCACTCCCATGAAATTAATAAGGATGATAAAAGATAGAAATCTGAAGGAGATATAGGAAAATAACACAATAAGATAGAACTGTAAAATTTTCCAATTATTCTAGAAAACAGATTAGGATTATGCAACTCAATGCAATCACCATTTATTAAGTACTTATTAATTTCTAGAAATTTGTTAGGTGTTGAGTATAAATTTGTTAGGTATTGAATATGTAAAGACCAAAAGCTAACAACCCCTGAAGGATCTTACATCTTACTTGGGGTGAGAGGAGGAATAAAATATGTGCACAAAAAAAATTACAAAGTACATATAAGAAACTTTATACTATTTGACTCAGCAATGCCACTATTGGAATGAAGTCAAAGATTAGAAAGTTTCTTTAGGTTGAAAAAATACATTCATGATTTTGTGGTAGCACAAAAATTAATTAAAGTAAATTAAGGACAGCTTAGAAACAAAATGGATGCCCATAGGACAATGAATGACCAATTTGAGGAATATGAATGTGTAATACTTGGGACCCCCTTGCACATGAATGGAACTTCAGGTTTAAGGCATGATATGGATCAGCATCTTCCTAAAATCATAATTTGTGAGCCCTCACTAATGTTTTTCTTTTATCAGTCAACAACTAATCAATTCAACAAGAAACAATACAATATTATTACATTACTATATTGTATTGTATTATAATTGTTGTATTATTACAACAATGTTCTAATTAAACAACATAGCAACATAATGACAAGAAATACTTCCAATAGGCTTGGAATAGGAAATGCCATCCGCATCTTGAGAGAACTAAGAAGACTGAATGTAGATTGAAGCACAGTATTTTCACCTTTTTGTAGTTGTTTGTTTGCTTCTTTTTTCTCATGTTTTTTCCCCTTTTGAGCTGATATTTCTTGCACACCAAGATAAATATGGAAATATGTTTAAAAGAATTGCATATATTTAACATATCAGATTGCTTGCTGTCTTGGGAAGAAGGAAAGTAAGGAAGGGAGGGAGGGAGAAAAATTTGAACACAAAGTTTTACAAAAATTAATGTTAAAAACTATTTTTACATGTATTTGGGAAAAAATATTGAAAATGACAAAATACAAACTCTTTTTTTATATATGTATATATATACACACACACACACATGCATACATATATGCATACATACACATACTTACACACATACATATATATTCTGCTATAAATTACCACATGTCAGTGGGAAGGGAATAACTGCTTAATTAGAGCAACATATATTACACATGATATGTGTAGTAAATTTGCATCAGGTGGTACAAATATTAAAAATACGTATGGCCAGGGATCATTACATATGTTGGGCCAGACACACAGTGACCCCAAACTCAAGGTCGCTATCTAGAGAAATTGAATCAATGAAAGAGGGAGAAATTATTTTATTAAATACAAATAATCATGCTGGAAGGACATAAATTATATATGGCAGATGCAGTTTTCCATATCCTCACAAGAAGAATATACTTAGATGAATTAACAACAAAATTGGAACAGAGAGTCCATCCAGTCCTGATGTTGGCTTATATAGATCATGAAAAAGCAAGCTTTAGTGTAATTAATCGATCCTTGTTCCAGTTATTCAAAGCTAAGGAATATATGCATGTATATTAAACTGCTAATGCCACAAGATCCAGTTAATCCCTTAGAGCCCCAAATCTCAGTAAGATGAGGGATCCCCTTAGTCTTGGCACTGATATAGCTCTGGAATGACCACAATTAATAAAAGAAAGTTGGTTACTAGAACAAGGATTCAAAAAGGTTTTTCTACTCTAAACATGTGTAAAATGGGTTTATAATCTGCTTTAATCTGTAACTTGTTCTATTTAGCCTTAGATAATACCTTCATCCTTTGCTTCATCCATTCTATATTCCCGAGGCTCTTTACTGTTACATCTCCCTCACAAAGGGAGTAAACACCCAAGTAAATCAAACCACATTTTTGGTTCAGCAATTTCTTCTGTGGTTCCAGGGCTTACTTTTACCATAAGGCTATATAGTCCGGGCAATTGAACAACACTTTCTATAATCCTCCGCAACTTCTCCAGTGTCAAATATCCCTCCATTCACTTCTAAACCTTTCATGGCTTTCAGGGAGATGATTTTCCAAAATCATCTGGGAAAAGTTACACCAAAATTGAGGAAAATACTCTTCCTTTATCTTTGGAATTAAGTATTTGTCACTGGTATTTTAAATATCAGTCTCACAGCTTCTAGCAAGAATAGATTGCAGAGAAAAACATTTTTCTGAATTTGTACAGAGATTGAAGTGAGCAATAACACACACTCATCACTCTCTCTTTTTATCCTATAATTGACATTAAGATAGAGCTCAACTGGAAAAGTACTCCCCTGCTTTTTAATAAGCAGGCCCTGACTAAGAACAGATATTGTCTCTGAAAGGAAATCAGTCCATTTTGCAAAAGGAACCAAAAAATTAAACGAAGATGATGAGTGATGAATGAGTGATGTTATAAATAAATATAGAAGTGCATTTGAACACTCAATAAGGCCAATTTAAATGCTAGGTAATACAGGATTTAGCTCACTCTTAGATGATACTGAGGGAAAATGGTGAGGGAGAACTAATTTCCTCATTAGTCAAAGAAAATGATAGTTGAACGATTAAAAGGAAGGGGTTTGTCCAGAGAATTTTTCCATTCAGTTAAGGGAGAATCCAGGAGTTGCTGGGGTACTTGGGTGGCTCACTGATAGAGTATTGATCCCAAGATCAGTCAGAAAGATCTGAGTTCAAAAATAGCCTCAGATATGCACTAGCTGAGTGACCCCTGAGCAAGTCACTTAACCCTGATTGTCCAAGTTTTCTCATCTATAAAATGAGCTGAAGAAGAAAATATAAATAACTTTGCCAAGTATACCACAAGAAGAGTCGGTCATAACTGAATGATAAAACAATAACAAAAGAGTTGCTGAGCTGACATGATCCACCCATATACGCAAGAAATTAGCTACATCAGCAGAGTTTTACCATGGAGTTTATGTCTCTTCTACAGATATAAATCTCAGATATAAATGCCCCTAAGAATATATCATGCTTTGATATTAACAAAGTTGAATTCCAATGAGCTTTTCTCATTCTAATAGGTGAGGATGACTGAGGTCACCCTCTACAAACCCAGAAAATCCTTCCTCATAATATATTAGTTTGATTTATGATAATGATAAAATAGATAGAAGTCTACAACTTCTAGTTGTTTTGCCACTTTAGTCTGTAAGTGGGCTTTATTCTCATGTTTTAGCTCCCTCCAAACTTTCTATTTCCATAGGTTTTTATGTCTAATTCACATGAGGTTGCCAAGTTAATAAAAACATGATTTTGCAATTGAAATTCATGATAAAAATCACATGGGTTTAGGGATTTTGATCTCAACTATAAATCCCCAAAGTCTTTATAAAATAATGTAGGAATTTCATAAAATAATAAAGGAATAATAATAATAAATAATATATATAATATAGTAATAAAAATAAATAATAAAAGAATAAAGGAAATAAGAAAGACAAGGGAGCTTTCTAGTCCAAAGTCCTCACCAAATTTTCTAGATATTTCCTAATCAGGGTGCTAAAGTTTTGTTCATGATCTTCATTATTAACCCATATTTTAATAGTCATATCAATAATTCCTATATAAACAAAGTATCCTGATACCTTATCTTTTTAGAACTGGAGCCACCAGGGAGGATTAGAGTCTGCTTAATATTAAAGAAGGAAGAGAAATTAAAATAGCATATTAGAAGGCACTCAGTTCCCTCACAACTACTGTTACAAAGAAAAGTACTAGATTGAATAATGATTGAGAAATCTAAGGAAAAAAATCAGTCAGTCATCTTTTTAGCTACAAATCACAATTTTGACCCACAGGTAAGTGACCAAGTCAGGTATTGTGGAACGAGGTTGGGATAAGATTAGACTCAGCTACTGAGAACAGAACAGAGCTAATATAGCAGTACTGTTATTCGGACCCTGAAGGAGATCACAGACTTTGTTGAGAACCCAAACTCTGTTACGCTTAAACTTTTGAGTTTTCCATTGAGGTGACAGAGACTTAAGCCAGCAACTATCCAGGCATAAAGCTACTACTGTGTTACTTAGATTCAGACTAGTGTCTGGAACCTAAAAAACACAGGAGGAAAATGTTCAAACAATGGCTTTGATGAAACCACATAAGATCTGCTAAAATTTGTAGCTCTGGCCTTGAGCCATTCTCATAATCCTTGCTAAACAGAGTATTCAATATTCAGAGAATAGAGCAGCAGAACCCAAGATAAGATAGGCCAAGAAAATACAGGGCCTGTATTTCCATCAGAAGAGTTCCATCAGGAGTGCTTTGACTCTATCTATAATATAAATTCCTAATCCAGGAAGGTAAAGCTGGGAGAACTGAGTAAACAAATGTATAAAACAAAACAAAGAACTATTCTGAGGCACCTGGTACTTGAGGCACAAACTAGGACGAAATTAATTCCAAAATACCTACAAATAAAGCGTCAAAGAAAAGCATAACAGCCTCAAGAGTAATTAAAGTTCTTAGAAAAAGAAATAAGCAAGAAAGCTCTTTTTAAAGAGTTTAATATGATAATTATGAATGAAATAATACTAAAGAAAAGAACTGGAAAATAAATGAAACGATATAAAATAAATTCACATAAATCATCAACATTTACACACACCACACACACACACATTGCAAAGTCCAGCAGCAAGAGATAGAAAGAGAAATTGCATTTAAAATAACTGTGGACAATATAAAATATTTGGGAATTTATCTGCCAAGTTAAATCCAGGAACTATATGAAAACAACATTTTTACACAAATAAAATCAGATCTAAACAACTGGAAAATATTAAATGCTCATGGGTAGGCCAAGCTGATAAAATAAAAATAATGATTCCACCTAAATTAACATACTTATTCAGTGCCATACCAATAAAAAACAAAAAATAATATTTTACAGATCTAGAAGAAGTAATACAGTTTATCTGTAAGAAGAAAAGGTCAAGAATATCAAGAAGATAAATGGGCAAAAAAAATTGTGTAGCCTAGCCATATCAGATTTCAAACTATATTGGAAAATGGAAAACATCAAAACAATTTGGTACTTAATAAGAAATTGAGAGGTGAATCATTGGAATAAATTAGATACACTTTGTTGTTATTATTTAGTCATGTCTGACTCTTTGTGACACTATGCAGGGTTTTCTTAGCAAAGATACTGAAGTGGTTTACCATTTCCTTTTCCAACTCATTTTACAAACAAGGAAACTAAGGCAAACAGGTTAAGTGACTTGCCTGAGATCATATAATTAATCTAAGTGTGTAAGACAAAATGTGAGCTTGTACTCTAATAGGAAGTAGGAAATCGCCGGTATTTGATAAATGCAAAAATCCAGACTTTGGGGAAAGAATTCACTATTTGACAAAAACTGTTGGGAAAACTAGAAAGCAATTTGGCAGAAATTAAGTATAGACCCACACCTCACACTATATTACCAACATAAAGTGAAAATGAGTACATGATGTAGTTACCAAGCAATTTAGGAAAGGATGGAATTTTTTATATTATTTTTTTATTTGTACATCAGGGATTGTTAAACAATTTTTCCATTAAAAAAACTTCTTTTAGAGATACTAAAGAAAGGAAAGGGACCTGTATGTGCCAAAATGTTTGTGGCAGCCCTGTTTGTAGTGGCTAGAAGCTGGAAAATGAAAGGATGCCCATCAATTGGAGGATGGCTGGGTAAATTGTGGTATATGAATGTTATGGAATATTATTGTTCTGTAAGGAATGACCAGCAGGATGAATACAGAGAGGACTGGTGAGACTTACATGAACTGATTCTAAGTGAAACGAGCAGAACCAGGAGAGCATTATATGTCTCAACAACTATACTGTTTGAGGATGTATTCTGATGGAAGTGGATCTCTTTGATAAAGAGAGCTTTAATTGATCAAAGATGGACAGAAGCAGCTACACCCAAAGAAAGAACAGTAGGAAATGAATAGAAACTACTTGCATTTTTTGTTTTTCTTCCTGGGTTATTTATACTTTTGAATTCAATTCTCCCTGTGCAACAAGAAAACTGTTCGGTTCTGCACACATATATTGTATCTAGGATATACTGTAACTTATTCAACATGTAAAGGACTGCTTGCCATCTAGGGGAGGGGGTGGAGGGAGGGAGGGGAAAAATCGGAACAGAAATGAATGCAAGGGATAATGCTGTAAAAAATTACCCTGACATGGGTTCTATCAATAAAAAGTTATTTAAAAAAAACCTTCTTTTATAAAAAATAGAAAATTATCCCCAAATGAATAACCAAAGGCCAGTGATAAGAGTCACTTTCTTTCCCGTTTTTCTAGCCCACCTAGAGTTAAATTAACTTTCATGAAAACTGAGGGGAAAATTTTCAAAGTAAGTTTCTCTGCTATTTCTCAAATTTATTTCTCAAGTATATAGATACTAAGTCAAATATAGAAAAATACTAAACCATTCCCCAAGTGATAAATGATTGAAGAATATGAATAGGCAGTTTTTAGATAAAGAAATCAAAGCTATCTATAATCATATGAAAAATGATATTAATCACTAGTTATTTACTTAAAAATAATCATTAAAACAAAGTCAAAAGATTAAAAAAAAGAAGAAGAAAATAAATGTCCTATTAAGAAGAACAACTGACCTGAACAGATCAGAGAGAATGAACTTACTGAAATTTATGACCAAAAATATTCTTCTAGTTTACTTACATAATAAGAATCTGTTATAAGTTTCTTGATTTTACCTTTATAATGTTTCTTTAACCTCTCTTTTCTCCTCTCACTGCCATTACTCTGGGTGCAGGCCTTTACCACCTTATTTGTAGACTATTACAGTGGCCTTCTGGTTGGTTTTCTGGCCTCAAATATCTTTCCACTCAAGTCCATTCTCCATGTAGATGTGAAAATTTATCTTCTTACTAAAGGACAAATATGACTAGGGTCACTCTCCTATTAAATAAATTCTAATGGCTCCTTATCACCTCCAAGATGCAATATAAAATCTGCTATCATTCAAAATCCTTTGTAATCCAGTCACCTCTTACTTTTCTAGTATTGTTTTGCCTTCTCTTCATATGCTCTACCTCCTGATTCTGTGTATTTCACTGGTTGCTTGTAATGCCTGAAATGCTAAATGCTCAATCTCCTCATCTCCACCTCCTAGCTAACTTGAGGTTCTTCAAATTACAACTAAAACCTCACTTTCCACAAGAAGACTTCCTATTTTTAAATCATTTAAATTTATTTTTTATTCTTTTTTCCAAAATGGTTGATCATAGTTCAACCAAATATTACATAACTATTACTACTAACAATTAGTGTTTCTGTTTTTCTACATTCCCTCTAACATTTGTTATTTTAACCAATTTGATGGAGGCGAGGTGGTATTTAAGAATTATTTTAATTTTTATTTCTGTAATTATTAGTGAATTAGAGTATTTTAATATGACTGCTGATAGCTTAGATTTCTTTCTTTGATAACACCTGTGCATATTTTTTGGTTATTTACCAATTAAGAAATGGATCTTATTCTTTCAAATTTGACTCAATTTTCTATATATTTTAGAAATGAGACCTTTATCAGAAAACATTTGTTATAAGATTTTTCCCAATTTCCTGTTTTTATCTAATTTTAGTCATATTCATTTTGTTTGTGCAAAACTTTTTAAATTTTATATAATCAGAATTATCCATATTACTTCTTGTGAATATCTCTATTTCTAATTTGGTTTTGAACTCTTTCCCAAACATACATCTGACAGGTAATTTCTTTCCTGCTCCACTAATTTGCTTATCTCACTCTTTATCTAAGTCATGCATTCAAGGCCTTGTTTGGATTATAGCTAGCAGAGTTTATTGAGGGAATGAAAAAAATGTAGGAGACTCTTCAATTTCATCCTGCAAGCAACTACAAATATTCTGCAAGGTAGGGGAAAAACCCTTTGACATTTTAATTTTGTCTTTTGAACTGCTTGTTGACTGACTAATTGACTGACTTTACATTCCAATCTTTTTCCATTTGATTCTTATCCAAGTTATTATGTTTAAATTCATTTTAATTACTAGAATATCCTATTTCTTAGTATGCAATTTCCCATGACTTTACTCTGCAAGAGATAAAGACTTTGGGCTAAGTTAGGATGGGGAAATTGTTTTTAATCCCATAATATATGGAGATTGAAGAAATCTGTGGCCAAAGAAAAAGTAGAGTATACTATGGAATACAAAATGGATAATTTTGATTATATTAAGTTAAAAAGGTTTTGTGTTTCATATAATTCATAACTTTTGGCAAATTCTTTTCAGTCTCCACCCCCACCTACCCCCAGCTCTAATCCTGTGAATGTCTTGGAATTAGAAGGGTTTGATGGGGTTTGTTTGAAAAATATCAAGTGCTCATGGATAGGCAGAGCTAGTATAATAAAAATGACAATATACCCAAATTAATCTACTTATTCAGTGCTATACCAAATAAATTACCAAGAAATTATTTTACAGAGCTAGAAAAAAATAATAATAAAGTTCATCTAGAAGAACCAAAGGTCAAGAATTTCAAGGGAATTAATTTTAAAAATGCAAATGAAGGTGGCCTAGCTGTATCAGACCTAAAACTATATGAAATCCTATACTCTGAAATCATCCTGCTGATCCAGCAATAACTCTATTGGGCTTATATTCCAAAGAGATCATAAAAAAGGGGAAAGGACCTATATGTATAAAAATATTTGTAGCAACCTTTTTCATAGTGGCAAGGAACTGAAAATTGAGTGCATGCCCATTTGTTGGGGAACGGCTGAATAAATTATAGTGTATGAATGTTATAGAATATAACAATAAGAAACAATCAGCAGGATGATTTCAGAGATGCTTGGAGAGACTTACATGAACTGATGCTAAGTGAAGTGAATAGAACATTGTGCACAGCAACATCAAGATTATAAAATGATCAATTCTGATGGGTGGGGCTTTTTTCAACATCAATATGATTCAGGCCAGTGCAATGATTTTATGATGAAGAGAGCTATCTGCATCCACAGAGAAGACTGTGGGGACTGAGTGTGAATCACAACTTAGTATTTTCTTCTTTTTTATTGAAATTTGCTTGCATTTTGTTTTTTCTGATTTTTTTTCCTTTTTTATCTGATTTTTCTTGTGCACCATGATAATTGTGGAAATATGTATAGAAGAATTGCACATCTTTAACATATTGGATTATTTGCTGTTTGGAGGAGTGGGTGGGGGGAAGGGAACAGAAAATATTGAAACACAAAGTTTTGCAAAAGTGAATGGAGTTCCATCCCCAGACCATGTGTAGCATGCTTTGTCTAGTGTCAGTCCATAAGGAAGAGGCCTTCAGGAAAACTTAATGCCATATAAAGGAAAGACCCTGCTCTTCAATTGGGAGCACATGCAAACATTATACATAGTGCTGGTATGCTAACCAGTTTGTGAAGAGATGGATTATGCTCTTCAGGCAGACCTAGGATACATTCAAAGGGGACTAACCAACCAAATAATCAATCAATCAGTTAATAAACATTTATTGGAATCTAATATGTACCAGTCACTGTGCTGAATACTGGAAATACAAAAAAAAAAGTAGTCTCTCACTGATGCATTGTTGGTGGAATTGTGAACTGAATCCAACCATTCTGGAGAGCAATCTGGAATTATGGCCAAAAAGTTATTAAATTGCGCATACCCTTGATCCAGCAGTGTTTCTACTGGGATTATATCCCAAAGAAATACTAAAGATGGGAAAGGGACCTGTATGTGCCAAAATGTTTGTGGCAGCCCTGTTTGTAGTGGCCAGAAACTGGAAAATGAATGGATACCCATCTACTGGAGAATGGTTGGGTAAATTGTCATATATGAATGTTATGGAATATTATTGTTCTGTAAGAAATGACCAGCAGGATGAATACAGAGAGGCTTGGAGAGACTTATATTCACTGATGCTAAGTGAAATGAGCAGAACCAGGAGATCATTATATACTTCAACAACGATACTGTATGAGGATGTATTCTGATGGAAGTGGATATCTTCAACAAAGAGAAGACCCAATTCAGTTCCAATTGATCAATCATGGACAAAATCCCAATGATGGAATGGGATGGCCCATCCCCAGAGAAGGAACACTGGGAAATGAATGTGGACTACTTGCATTTTTGTTTTTCTTCCTGGGTTATTTTTTACCTTCTGAATCCAATTCTTCCTGTGCAACAAGAGAACTGTTTGGTTCTGCACATATATATTGTAACTGGGATATACTGTGACATATTTAACATGTATAGGACTGCTTGCCATCTGGGGGAGGGTGTTGGAAGGTAAGGGAAGGGAAAAGTCAGAACAGAAGTGAGTGCAAGGGATAATGTTGTAAAAAATTACCCAGGCATGGGTTCTGTCAATAAAAAGTTCTAATTATTAAAAAAAAGAAAGAAAAGTAGTCCCTGTCCTAAAAGAGCTTGAACTATCCAATGGAAAAAAAAAGGAGGAGGGAAGGAGGAAGGGAGGGAAAGAGAGAGAGAAATGAAGGAAGAAAAGGAAGGAAGGAGAAATAGAATTAATTGAGGAATTAAAGGAAGGTACAAGAATTAATAGGGATTGGGAAAGGTTTCCTGTAAACAACAGAAGCCAGGGAGATCAGCAAATGGAGTTAAAAAGGGAGAACATTCCAAACATGAGGGAAAGCTAGAGAAATTGACCAGAGAATGTTTTATTTGTGGAGTAGTCAAGAGGCCAGCATGTGGGAGGTAAGGTGTAGGAAGATTGACTTTTCTTTAGGCTGTTCTTATCTGAACTTCATTCAACAAGATGATAAGTATTTTTCTACAGTGGTGATGATATAGATAGATAGAAGGGAAGATAGGGATTAAACTTTTGAGTTCATTGATTTAGGCAACTCCCACATATAAAACCTCTCTATACCAACACAGATGGGTACCTTTTGTATAATTTAAGGGAGTTCACATATATCAATAAATTAAGAGAACTTACCCTAAAGTCACATAATCAGTTTATGTCAAAGAAAATAATTGAACCCACTTCTATCCTGGCTCTGAAGACAGCTCTCTCCCTCTCTCTCTCTCTCTCTCTCTCTCTCTCTCTCTCTCTCTCTCTCTCTCTCTCTCTTTCTTTCCCCCCTCCTTTTCATCCTCTTACTCTTCTTCTCCTACTGATGGGAAAAATTGTATACAAGTTTACATATTTGTAGTGCTTTACAGTTGTAAAAGCACAACAGCTCATGACATTAAAACTATTGTCTCTATACTCTTGTTCTGAGTATGTGCATGTGTTTGATGGAGAGGTTAGGGGAAAATTCTTGAATGAAACTTGGGTGGGGGATGTGTGTGTGTGTGTGTAAAGGGAGAATAGTAAATTCATTGTGTATCTCTCTCCCTTCCTTCTTTCCTCCCATCTTCTTTTCCTTCCTCCCTCCTTTTCTTTATTTCCCCTTTCTTTTTTCTTTCTTTCCTTCCTTCTTCCTCCCTCTCTCCTTTTTTCTTTCTTTTATTTTTCTTCCTCCCTCCTTTCCTCCCTCCTTTCCTCCCTCTCTTTCCTCATTCCTCTCTTTCTTTCCTTCTTTCTTTCTTTCTTTCTTTCTTTCTTTCTTTCTTTCTTTCTTTCTTTCTTTCTTTCTTCTTTCTTTCTTTCTTTCTTTCTTTCTTTCTTTTTCTTTCTTTCTTTCTTTCTTTCTTTCTTTCTTTCTTTCTTTCTTTCTTTCTTTCTTTCCTTCTTTTTCTTTCTTTCCCAGAAATCCTGGTTTTTGCTAAGGAAGAGGCCTGTTGAACAGAGAACTGAGAGTACGATGCATAAAAATCCACTTCTAACACTCCTGATAGAGGGAAGGTAGGGAGATAAGGATGTGAGGCTGGGATAAGGGGCGGAGCCAAACATGGAATCTGAAAGAAATTGTGGGCGGGAGTTGGGAGGGAGAGAGAGGGAGAGAGATGGTAGGCTTCTTATCATGTTAAGCCTTCAGAGTAAGAGGCTCCTTGTTAGCTGAGGATGCTTAGAGAGCAGTAAGCTGTGCTGGGACTCCGAGCTTTATCACCACGCGGACCCTGCGGCTCCAAGAACAGCCGGGTTGGCAGTAAAGCCTCGCCCATCCCTAAGCCTCCATCCCTTCATCTTTAGCCATCAAAGAGCAAGCCCGCTTGACACATCCTCAGAAAAACCCAGGCGAAGGAAAGGAAGCAGAGGAGTTGTCGGAAAGAGAGAAAAGGGAGGATGCGCCCCCCGGGAGTGGCGACGGTGCCGGCCATCTGATCCCTCGGCACCCATACGCCATTGTGAGCTGAGGGAACCAGCCGGAGAAGCCGAGCGGGAGCCGTCGGCTGCCTCTGCCCAGACCGCGGCTCTCTCCCTTCCTCGGACCCGTCAGAGCTACTATGGGAAGCCGGCCCACGAGGGCGAGCGGCAGCCTCATGATCCTGCCCCTGCTCTGGCTCTTTGTGCTCCTCAAGGTAAGGAAAACGCCGACATACTCATGAGCTGCCTTTTTGACCACAGCGTAAGCTGGCTTAGCCCTGCCAGGCTCTGCCCTCTACAGTGCCAGCCAGCATGCCGGGATAGGACAGATGTGCGATGGCTGCAACTCGAGGAGTCAGTTTTGCTCTTGGACTTAAGCGTGGATGTTTATTCCCTTCATATTTCTTTGTATTTGGTTTGGGGCCTTATAGTAAAAGGGGGGAGCAGTAAGAGAAGTTTGCCTCATCCCCCGTGGTTCTCCCATTGTGCTTCCCCACACCCAACATTCAGAAATGGGAGTCAGGGATGGTGAGCTTGTGGGCTAAAGCCGTCTAAGGAAAAATGAGGTCACTTTCCCCGCACCTAGGCCATTGCTTTGCTCCCCCAAACTCAAAGAGTATGCTGCTCTGCCTTTAATTTCTTTTCTGCTTGTAGACTGCAGATGTTAGCTATAATTGTGCTTCCCCCCCCCCCTTGAACTGAGACCAAGTCAGTGAGTATTGTGGATGAACCTCTTTGCAAATCATTATTTTTGCTATTAGACACTGCTAAAGAGTAGCTCTCTAGGAGTTTTCCTTTTCTTTTTTTCAAACACAGGTTCTTAATATATTGATGCATTTGGAAAGATGCCATCATGTATAGTAAATATTTGGAATACTGTTACAATTAACTTTTCTATATCTACTTTGAATGATGCATTTCAAGTATTTTTCTTAGTGGGAGAGATTTTTGAATACATTTGCAATAAGCAAAAATAACAATCATACGATCATAGCAGAGTTGCAAGGGTCCTCAGAGGCTGTATAGTCCAAGCTTCTCATTTTATAGATGAGGTGACTGTGGCCTAAAGAGGTGATGTGACTTATCTAAGATCACACAGCATTGATTATTTCTAAAACTTTTTTTTTTTGTTTTGCAAATTACTGCCTGTACTTTACAGTACAAACTTGTTGAAGATTTTCCTGAGAAGTGATGTGAAGTTGTAAATTGATTAAATCCCACTCTGTCTTCTGGAATTATGTTTTAATTCTTTCGTTAGTTGCATTTCTCAGGAAACTAAAGAATGTAGACAAGAGAATGGGAGCTGTCCTTCTAGCACTACGGTATTATCTAATTTTGGACACCAAGGAGACAGTAATGCATGGAAATAGTTCTCATATCAGAGATGTGCAATTCTTGTTTATATACTCCATGAATTAATGAATATTTGTTTGTGAGACTGGTACTAAACCAATAAGAATGAAATTTGATTTTAAATCTCTCATATTCTCTACTAAAGTCCTGTTTGTCTTTCTATAATAGTGACCTGAGGTCAAATGCTAAACCATACCACAAGTTCTGACAGGTCCTACCAAGCTGCACAAGCTTTGAGTATTGGCCAAATGATGTCTGTTGTCTGGGTACAAGCCAAGTTCAGAAAGGCTCATCTCTGAGTTGGCTACATAAAAAATTGATCTCAAAGATGATCTACTAATGTATAGTGGGAGTGCCATCTGTGTCAGTGAAAAGAATGCTCATGCTTATGAAATTATGAATCCTTAAATATTAAATATATTCTGCCTTACCCTGGAAAGAAAGTAAAGCATACAACGAGATGTTTAAAAAAAAAGATTTGTGAGCAACTTTTCCAATATATTTTAGACCTACAGGAAGAAGCTGAAAAGAATGTTTTGAAATTAAATGTTTGAATATAAAGTCTATTAAGTTAGCAACTCTTTCTAAAAGCTTTTTGTGTAGGAAAATTTGATTAGGCATAGCACTTAACCATTTTGGACTTTGTCCTTACTAATGCCTACAGTTTCTTTTGAAGTGTCTCTAAAATTTTTATTGCTACTTGAAGATTTTCATTACTAGAAGGTTGACCACCAAATGATTTGAATCAGAAGCAGGGAAGCTGAATAAGACAATGTACTAAGGTATTATGCTCTTTGTTGGAGAAAATAATAATGCAATCACAATTTTTTGAAGCATTTTAAATTTCACTACCCTTTCAATCTTCATATCAAAAAATCTGAAAAGTAAATAGATATCACATGTGTATTTGACTGTGACACATGACATTTAAATATCTAAAAACACCTGGATGATTCCTTTTTTTTGAATAAACTTTTCTTCCATACAGATAAGTCCTTTTTGGCTTAAAATTAAAAATCTTTGCTAACCAATGTAACTGTGGGGAAAGCACTGCTTTTGGAATAAGAGAAACAATGCAAATTGTAGTTCTGTTACTATGAGTGTAGTGAGCGACTTTGGGTATGGTTGAGTCATCAAAACAATATATATTTGAAAGTAGAGTGATTACTCATGTATGATGAGTCATAAACCATCCACCAAAAAAAGAAACAAGCCATCCCCAAAATACGTTCCCATAGCTTTTATGATGTCTAACAAATCCAAGTCCACCTTTTAAACATGATAAATAAATTAAAGTCCCTAAGGACAATAAGTCAAGGGTACTTTTACACTAGACTGAGTTTATAACTTTTTTCTTCAATAATATTGATTAATGAATGTTTCTAAACTTAAATCTTACTAAATAATCAATCAAGATAGCCTATATGCTTCTTGTAGTAATATAGCTTCACTATATTAGTGAAACACAATTTCAAGCACCTTGCTTTTATGATAAATCTATTGTTTTATTTGCTCTTTCATTAAGTACCATGAAACTAATTAATATAATGATAATTAATTATGAATATATTAGATATTGAGTGATTTTCCCCCCCAAAAACATTTTGGCATTTGTAGAAAGAACTACAAGAATAGATGAGTGTAATGTAATAATATTGTGATTCTTAGGGAACTTATCACATAAAAGGCAATACAGTAAAAGGAAAAGAGCTCTTTATTGAGAGTAAGGGAAATACTGAGTCCATTCAGACTACTTGTGACACTTCAGGTCAGCCATTTAATCTCTCTAGTTTTCTGTTTCTTTATCAGTCAAATGAGAACTAACTAGACTGCTCTATAGTCCTTTCCATTTCTAAACCTGTGGTCTTATGAATACAACTTAAACTTATCTCTGCTGCCTTACTCTGCTGTCTTATTCTTCTGAATATTCCTATAATTATCACAACTATATTATAAGAATTTGGACCCAAGACTATCTTGATCATTGTCTAACTCCAAAGCCCTACTTCTGGTTCACCATTATCTATTTTTTCAATTTAGATAGAATATGAAACATGGAACATATGCCTTCACTGTATCTTGTTTAGTTCATTCCTACTATTGATATGCTTCAAGATCTCTTGGACCCTCTTCTCTTCTTCTTTATTCTTTCTCACCTCATGATTTCATCAGTTCCAAAGACTTCAGTTATCATCTCTATATAGATAATTCTCAGGTCTACATAGTCAACCCTAACCATTGTCTTGAAATCCAATATTGAATCATAAACTATTCTTGGACATCTTAAACTAGATGTTCTGTAGGCATCTGAAACTCAATATGTACAAAATAAAACTCATTATCTTTCCCAAAAACCTTTTCCATTTTCCTGACTTCCCTAAGTCTATTTAGGGTGCCACCATTCTTCCAGTCATTCAGTTTTACAACCAGAAGATGTTCTCTCTCCTTCCATTTCCAATCTATTGGCAATTTTGTCTATTTTGCTTTCACTGTTTCTTTTGTATATATAGACCTCTGTTTTCTCATTGAACCACTGCTTTAATGGAGAAATTTGTCACCTCATGCTTAGACTTTTGAAATAATCATCTTAATTGACTCCCTTGCCTCAAGACTTTGCCTCCTCCAATCTGTTTTTCACTCAGCTGTCAAAATGATTTTCCTGTATAAGCATATCTCAGAAACTTTGCAGGTTTGGTTTCAGACCACCATAATGAAGTGAATATCATAATAAAGTGAGTCACATGCTTTTTGTCTTCACATTTCACATAAAAGTAATATTTATACTATACTGTAGTCTATTAAATGTGCAATAGTATTATATCTTTAAAAACCCTCAATTAAAAATACTTTGCTGCTAAAAATGCTAATCATCATCTGAGCCTTCAGCAAGTTGTAATCTTTTTGCTGGTGGAGGTTCTTGCCTCACAGTTGATGGCTGCTGACTGAGCAGGGTGTGATTGCTGAAGGCTGGGGTGGCTGTGACAATTTTTTAAAATAAGGCAACAATGAAGATTGCTGCATTGATTGACTCTTCCTTTCACAAAAGATTTCTCTGTAGCATGTGATGCTGTTTGATAGCCTTTTACCCACAGTAGAACTTCTTTCAGAATTGGAATCAATCCTCTCAAATCCTCCTGCTGTTTTATCAACTAAGTTTATGTAATATTCTTCAATATTGTTTTGTCTGAGGGAAGATGGAAGCCTGAGGAGAGGGGAAGAGATTATTAAGTTCAACATCTTATTTTGCGGTACCCAAAACAATTACAATAGTAATATCAAAGATCACTGATAACAGATCACTATAACAGATATAATAATAATGAGAAAGTTAGAAACATTGTGAGAATTACAAAAATATGACACATAGATATGTGATTATATGCTATTGGAGAAAAAATGTTACCTACAGACTTGTCTGATACAAGGTTGTCACATTCTATTTGTGAAAGCACAAAACAACAACAACAAACCAACAAAAAACATACATATTGTCTATGATATATAATAAAATGAAATGCAGGACATATGCCTATATTGAAGTTCTGATTGTGTTATCTCCTCCCAATCGATAAACTCTAATAACTCTCTCTTTTCCCAAAGATAAAATATAAAAATACTCTGTCATTTAAGTTGCTTCATAACTTCATCCCCTTCTTACCCTTTCCTTTATTCCTTTCCACATACTCTATGATCCAAAGACTCTGGCCTCCTTATTGTTCTTTACATATAACACTCCATCTCCTGACTCCATGTGCTTTCATTAGCTACTTCCCCACGCTGGAATACTTTCTTTCCTCACCTCTGCCTCCTGATTTTCCTGGCTTCCTTTAAGACTCTGCTCAAATTCCACATTCTGCTGGAACTTTTTCCTGGTCTCCTATTGCTAGTGCCTTTCCTCTGAAGGTACATTCCATTTGCACCTTATATAATTTATATGCACATTATTGTTTTGTGTCATCTCATGCATTACAGTACGAACTCCTTAAGATTAGGGACTATATTTTTGCCCTTCTTTCTATCCCTGGCAGTAAACACTTAATAAATGCTTGTTGACCAATTAGCTGCCTTCTCTGAGTTTTATCAGATAGCAGTAAGATGGAATTTATTTTCCTTGAACTTGCTGACTAGATATTCATCTTTCTTTTTTAGTCCCTCTTCTATTTTTCTTATCTGTCTCTTACTATATTGAAAAGAAAATTATTATTTATTTCTACTAGTTTACATTTCTGGAAGAATATATTTATTCCCATCAAGCATGAGTTTTATGATTATTCATGCTATTTACAAACCAAAACAATTGTTCATTTATTCTTGAAAGTATAAACATGTACCAGGAGAAAGCTTTTGCTCTCCTATGAATATTCTCTCCACAAATTCTTACACAGTTGCTTTCTTTTTTGAAATGGCATCCATATTATATATCACACACTAGAATTTATAGGCTTTGCATTTCATCCCAAATAGGTAAGGGCACTGACATTGTAATAAACTACATTGCCATTGACTTCAGTGCCATCTAACTTCTTTGATGAATGATCCAGCCAGCTAGCCAGCCTCTTTCACATATAATATCACTGTTGAGTAGCTGATGATGATTGAGTTTAATATGTGACTGTGCTTTAAAATGATTTCTGCTGTGCACATCTGTCCATGTTTTTCTTTGGCAATGTGAGAACATATGGAACATATCTGTGCTCACATCATGACAAGTGAAGACAGATAGAAACATGAAAAAAATATCTATCTAGATCTGCTTTAGTGGTACTTCAGTTCATATATTTCCTTAAGAAAATAAAATAAAAGAGCATGTCATTTTTGCCCTTAATTTGAAAATACATCATTCCTTCTGGCTATTGAAGGAATGTAAAGGTATAGTTGCATAAAGAAATGATTTTATTTCAACTTAAAATTATATAGTTTCTTAGTAAATTTTAAATATACCTTTCAGCTTTAGTTCTCAGGGTATTCCAAAAGGATATTCAGCATAGATTATTGTTCATGAATGTATATATTTAGATGGTTTACAAATTATATGATTTTTTGGTATAGTGCTCCCTACCTGAATATTGATGGCAATCCCTCTAAGTTTTCTTAGGCAGTTTCATAGAAGCTGGGTAGAGCAAAATGATAATCTGGTGTCTAGATCTCTATAGGTGACCATCTCTGAATTTAACTAGTTTGATGCTGAGATTATAGATAATCTGTCACTGCGCTTACAATTTGAGTTTTTTATCTTGGAGATACCTGTGGCATTTGTTTTTTATTGGCCCAAGCCTTTCAGGGGTCCTCAAACTATGGCCTAAGGGCCAGATGCTGCAGCTGAGGACGTTTATCCCCCTCATGCAGGGCTATGAAGTTTCTTTATTTAAAGGACCACAAAACAAAGTTTTTGTTTTTACTATAGTCTGGCCCTCCAACAGTCTGAGGGACAGTGAACTGGCCCCCTATTTAAAAAGTTTGAGGACCCCTGTCTTAGGACCACCTCTACATTATAATAAGGCATAGCAGAGAATTGAAAAGTTAGTGGAATATATACTTGCAAGTGCAAAAATAAGATTTAGTGCCTATATTAATAAAAAGATTCTAGATCTGGGGTTCTTAACCTGTTGCCCACTAACATTGTTAGATGTATTTCAATATAATTTGTTTCCTTTAAAATCCCATATATTTTATTTTGTTAATATAAGCAATTATTCTGATAAGGGGTCTAAGACAAAAAAAAATGAAGAAGCCCTGTTTTGTAGTATGATATTTGAAAAAGAATTAACTAAACAGAATTGGATGAACTAAATTATGTCCATATCTCTTTCCAAAATTATTAAAAGCATGTTTACCAGATACAAATGTTGTTTTTTTGTTTTTATGCCAACAGACCTCAGTCCTTTATGAATACCACCACCAGTTTTGCTTAAATATTAATTTCACTATGTAATGGTGGGGATAGTGCTGGACTATATAGTGCGATAGTGAAGAAGGACCTAGGTTTGGATCCTGGCTTCAATATTTATTAGATGTGTGACCTTAGATACAACAATTAATTTCTCTGAACCTGAAAGAGAGATTAACAATACTTGTGCAACAAGTCTAACACAATTTAAAAAGTGCTTTATAAGCATTTTTGTTGTTGCTGTTGTTATCATTCACTTTTCATTCATGTCTCTTCAAGACACCATTTGGGGTTTTCTTGGCAAAGATGCTGAAATGATTTACTATTTCCTCCTCCAAATCATTTTATAGATGAGGAAACTGAAGCAAACAGGGTTGTGACTTGCCCAGGGTCACCTAGATAGATAGATTTGAACTCAGAAATATAAGTATTTCTGACTTCAGTCCCAGCATTCTATTTACTGTTCAACCTAGCTGCAATTGTAAATTCCAAGGTATTATTTAAATTTGAGTTATTATTGTGTTATTCTTCCCAATATAGCACCTTTACCCTCCCTATTGTGAAGTACTACCAGAACCTCTCTACCTGGTTTTTGAGATCTCTCAAAATTTGACCCATTCTACAATTTTATTTCTCACTATATGAAATCTTCCTCTTTCCTTCACCTCCTTATAACCTCTGATTTAGTCAGATTTCCCCCCAAAAATTCATGTATTTCCCTAACACTATACCTGTAGCCCTCTTCTCTGTTTATTCCAATTAACCATCTTTTAAGATCTAGCTCAAGCTTCATCTTCTCCATAAAGCCTTCTCTGCTTAATCTAGATCTTTCCTTCCTTTTCTCAACTTTTATAATGCTTACAGTCATGGACTCATTAAAGGAACTTAGAAATAATATGATTTATTCTCCCCATATTAAAGATAAAATGAGAAAACTGAAAACCTAGAGATGTCAAATTATTTGCCAAGACCATACAACTAGTTAGAGATTCTGCCAAATAAAATATTGGTTTTTTAAAATGTGTAATGTAGTGTAAATGTGTAAAAAATAGATAACAGTGGGTTCTCACATACTTTGTATCTCTTAATAAGTAGTGTGACTGTGAAGAACATGTATAAAAGTCTTCCTATTGCTTTTCATATTTTCACTTCTGAAACTCTTGATATATGCAGAGACCATTCTCAAAGAGATTTGATAGAGGAGAGGAAGTAGGCATGGGAATAATTACTTTTTTGAGATGTCAATACAATGTTATTTTTTTTTTAACCACATTTTTGAAACCTCCCCTGTTTTGATCAATTAAATAATTATTATCTCATTGACTTTGGAATTTTATCTCCTTCAGCACATTTTTTTTTTAGATTCAGTTGGCCCTTCTTCTTAATTTCATCTGAGATACCATTTCCACAATCTCATATATAACCTGGAATACACTGTAGTGATTCTATTTTCATTTACAATGAGAATAAACTGCTGTTATGATGGCAAGTTTTTTTTTCTTTTTCACATCTACACTGAATAATATTTTATTCCAGCTTACTAGTATTGAGTTTTATTTGTGTTCATAGTCACCTAAGCTATTCCATTTCATCATGCATGAGATCAAATCTGAGTATGATTGCCATGCTGGAGGTCCAACCTCATCTTCCTCCTTGTGCCATCTGTTTGAGACTCAGTCATCTTACCCTGCATATATGTGTGATTAGAAAAGGAGTAGTCTTGTCATGTAATGAAGCAAAAGTATGGCATAAAAATGGATAACCTGCATGTTACTTAGTGCCCACAAAATATTAAAAGAAATAGAGAAAGACCTCTAGCATGTTAGACATATTTTTATGGTGAGTTTATAGAAAGGCATGAATAATGTTGTATATAGTTGTATGTATATATATACATATATGTATGTATGTATGTATATATATAATATAGAATTGTATAGTACATGCAAATAGAGGAAATATCTACATTGAAGACATCACACAACAAAAAAAATTGAAATATATAATCAGATAACAATAACCCTGGCTTTTTAATTGGTCAAAGTATAACCATTTCTTTTCTTAATCATAAACTACATTTTCCTTTGGATAATTGGTCTTTTTCTATCCCAAAACAAATTGATAATCCAAATTGACCATTTCTTGGTACTGTCATTCCAATTATAACAATGTACATCAAGGTCTATAATTATAATTAAAATAATAATCATGGCAATAGATGTGCTTTTGTAAAACACAGCATAATTTAATGTCATATTTAACAGTGAGTAATATCCCCAGAATCCTAAGAAATCTAATATTACTATAGGTATTGTAAAGCTTTTTAGATTTTTATTAGGTAAAGTAATTGTCTCCAAAATCTGTCTTATGCAGAAATTATTAAATATGTGGGTAATAAAAGACCAAGGAGATTGTGCATTTTCTGGAATATATTAATAACATTTTTATTCTAAAGGATTCCTGTTGAAGGGATTACAATAGAAGAGGTTGATATAAAGTATATTGGCATTTACATATAAATATGGTGATAAGATATGGCCACATTCATTTCACATTTTATGGGAAATTTCTTTTGCATTTTTACTACCTGAATTATATTTCTTAAATAGTTCCTCTTAATCAGAAATGACTACAGGCCTCTGTAAGAATGGTTAGGTACTTAGGATTTAACAGTATAGAAATCCTGTTCTTCCAAAACTGTGCAAAAATGATTATATAAAAATAGTGAGAATTAAGCAGCCTGGAAATCATTTTCTTAAATTTGCCCTGACAGATTTTTTTTCCCAATGTGTGCTTTAGGAATGAACAGACTTTAAATGCTTACTAGTGATTCTGGTTGCCTGCTTGGAGACATGCTAATCACATTTGTGTCTCTAAAATAGAAGGCTATATCTTTTAATATAACATTCCATTGTCTTTTGTGCTGCCTGCTTTTCACTGAGTAATATAAAATCTACTATACTTCAATCCAATTGAAAATTAGTTTATAATTAGAATGATCAATTTAGATTCTCCATATAAGTCCCTATAAACCTTATTTAAGAACATGTAAATATATCTTAAATTTCTATTCTGAAGTAAGAAGAAGGTAGGAAGATGCATTGTGGCTTATTGAATAGAGACTGAACATGGAAACCAGGAAGATCATGGTTCAAATCCTGCTTCAATCTCATGTGACCTGAACAAATTATTTATTCTTGACCCTCAGTTTCCTTATTTGTAACATGGGTATGAATTTTTGTTTAAAAATATTTATTTAAAACATTCTCTTCTTTTAAAATTTTGAGTTCCAAATTATTCACCTTTCTCAGAATCCTCCCCCACCCAGTGAGAAAATAAGTAAAAGTATATAAATTATAAATGTGAAATCATGCAAAACATATAGAATCATGAAAAACAATATGGAAATATTAGCCAGAAAGAAAAAAGGAAAGGATGAATCAAGGAAGCAAAGAAAAAAAAAGAAAATTATATTTTGAATTGTACTCAGAGTTTATCAGTCGTCTTTCTGAAAGTGGCTAACATTTTTCATTATGAGTCTTTTGGAATTGTCTTGGATCATTGTATTGATCAGAGCAGAAAAATCTTTCTCAGTTGAACATCACTGCAACATTGCTGTGCAAAATGACCTCCTGGTTCTTTTCACTTTTCCTTGCATCAATTCACATAGATCTTGCCATGTTGTTTTTTTCTGAAACCACCTCTTTCATCATTTCTTTAGCACAAAAATATTCCATTACAATCATATGACACAGCTTGTTCAGTCATTCCCCAACTGATGGGTGTCTCTTCAATTTCCAATTCTTTGCCACTACAAAGAGAGTGGCTACAAATATTGTTTTACATACGTCCTTTTCTTTTTCTTGTCTCTTTAGGATACAGACCTCCTATTACTGGATCAAAGACTATGCAGCTTTATAGTCTTCGGGGCATAATTCCAAATTGTCCTTCAAAATAGTTGAAACAATTTACTACTCCATCAGCAACTTATTAGTTTACCTATTTTTCCTCATCTCTTTCAGTATTTGTCTATAATTTCTTATAGATGAGAGGTGGTATCTCAGAGTTGTTTTCCAATGAAGTATTTTACATTTTCTTCCATTTTTTCATTCTTTTTAGTTTGTTTAACTGATTCTTGATGTCTCATAGAGTCAATAGCTTCCATTTCCTTGGTTCTAGTTTTTAAAGTCTGATTTTCTTCAGTTACCTTTTGTACCTTCTTCCTACTTTTTTAAGGTGTTGTTTTCTTCAATGAATTTTTTTTTGTCATTACAATTTTAAGGGATTGCTTTCTTTGAGTCAATTTTGTCCTTTCTTTTCTAAGCTATTAATTCTCTCTTGGATAGCTCTGGTTTCTTTTCCCAATTTTTCTTCTACCTCTTTTATTTGACTTTTAAAATCTTTTATGAGCACTTCCAAAAAGGCTCTTTGGACTTGAGACCAATTCCTATCATCCTTTGAGATATCTCATGTGAGTATTTTGTCCTCTTCTATGTTGGTATTTTGGTGTTCCCTGTCAACAGAGTAGTTTTCTATGATCAATGTTCTTTTCTGTTTCTTACTCATTTTCTTTATTTTTTATACAACTTTGAGTACAGGGGCCCTTTGTGTGTTTTGGTGTCTTGCTCACAGCAGAGAGTTGCCCAACCTAATCCTTCCTATTGTTGCCTAGTTTCCCAGGTTGGTAATTTGCTTTCTATACTGGAACTGGAACGTACCCCATTGGCCTGTTATTTTACTGAGCCAGGACTAAAGATTGGTTGTTTATCTGCTGTGATTAAGACCTTCTTATTGGCTTTCTCTTTCATTATCTGAGCTGGGCTATGTACTCCTTTCACCCCAGTGACATCAACTTTTCTTGAAGTCCTTTTAATCTATCTGGAGAGTGGTTTCATTTTCTCTTTGCAAATGCTGCAATTCCAGACTTTGTTTAGAGGCTTGGTTTCAAGTGATTTTCCAGGGGAAATGGGAAATCTCAAGCAACTTTGGATTGATTTTATCATCTTGGCTCTATCCCTGGCATATTTTAGAGTTATTTTAATCTGCCTTTCTCTAATCAGTAGTGATTTAGGCTATTTTTTCATATGACTATAGATCATTCTAATTTCTTCTGAAGACTGCTTCTTCATATCCTTTGACCATTTATCAATTGAGGAATGGCTCTTATTTTCATAAAATTTACTTAGTTCTTTATATATTTAAGATATGAGGCCTTTATTGGAAATACTGTAAATTTTTATATTATTTCACTGTTTAGCTGTTTTGATATTATTTCGCTATTCACTTTTAGCAAATATAATTTCCCTATTCAGTTGATGCATAATAGATTTTGCTACAGATTTTTATTTTAATTCCATGTATGCTTTTTGTAAATAGCAAGTTGTTAGATTCTGGTTTCTAATGTAATGCATTTTGTTATTTACTTCTTTTTTATGCATGAACATTCCCTTCTCATTCACAGTTATGATTACTAACTGTATAATTCCCTCCATTCTATTTTCTTCTGTTTATAATTCTTTCTTTATCCTGTTCTTCCTTAAAAATAAATTTTTCTTCTGATCACTATCTCCATTAGTCCACTTTCTCTTTTATCATCCTTATCTTATATGTCTTTTCCTCTTCTCCTCCTAATTATCTGTTGCATAAGTTATTTTTTATATCAAACTTTGCAAACACAAACACACACATACATTCTTCCTTCTTTGAGCCAATTTCTATGAGAATGAGATTCAAACATTGCCGTTCCACTTTTGCCTTCAATCTTATCCTAGTGTTCTCCTTTAGGATGAAAGATGAGATCCTTTATTTATTTTTTTTTGAGATCATCCCAATATAATTGACTCATATTTATATCCTTTATATAGACTTTAATTGTCCAAATAATGATAAAGTTCTTAAGAGTTGCATATATCACCTTCCTATATGGAAATTCAAATAGAGTAATCTTATTGAATTTTTTTATGATTGCTCTTTGATGTTTATCTTTTTATGCTTCTCTTGAATCTTGTGTTTGAATGTCAAAATTTTCTATTCACTTTATGTTTTTCATCAGGAATGTTTGCAAGTCTTCTATTTCATTAAATATCCACTTTCCTCCTGGAAGATTATATTCAGTTTTGCTAGGTAGGTTATTTGTGGTTATAATCCTAGCTTCTTTGCTTTTTGGAAGGAAGAAAGGAAGGAAGAAATGGAGGATGGAAGGGAGAAGGATAAGGGAAAGAAGGAAGTATGGAAGGAATGAAGGAGAGAAAGATGAAAAATGGAAAGATTTCTTAAATGTTTACTACATGCCAGGAAATGTACTAAGTACTTCATAAACTTGCTCTGGGGGCACTATGCCTTTTTGCATTACTAGAAAATGTATTGCACTTGAATTCATGAAATATTAGTTTAAATCTCAACTCCCTTGTTAGTTATGAAAACTTGGGTTGGTCACTCTAACCTCTATAACTCTGTTCCCTGATTTATAAAAGTGAAATGGTCTGTCTCTCCTAGCTATAATATTCTTTGAAGGTATTATACTAAAAAGCAATGTCGCATAATGGGAACATGATCCAGTGGGACCAGTAGGAGGCCAATCAGGAAAACCTGAGTTTAAATCTCATCTGTGAGATTCACTAGCTGCCTGATCAGGAATAATATGGAACTTTTCTGAGTTTTTCTAAGACTAGTTAGGTTGTGAGGTCTGTTGGAGAACAAAGTTCCTGCACTGAAAGTTCCCCACACTATTGAAATCCCAGGTTCTTGATCATTAGGACATGTCTTTCAGCATTTTGCATTCATCAATTTAACAGATAATCTCATTCCTCATGGAATTTACAATCTATAAAAATCAACGACACATGCAGAAAAAGTAGGTACATATGGACAAATAAATTATGTGCCAAGCACTATGCTAAGTGCTGAGGTTTTCTTTTACAAAGAAAAACATCAAGTAGTCTCTGTCTTCAAAACACTTACATTTTATTGAAGGAGTTTTCATGCTAACATAGATACACAGATGAACAGGTCTTTTCCTCCTGACTTTCACCAACAAAAAATTCAAGGAACTTTGTGAAGTATTGACTATACTATGACCAAAAAAAATTAGCCCCAATTCTCAAGGAATTTACATTCGTGTGAATAAAGGAGGAAATGAGCAAATATACCCATAGATATTTGCTCCAGATTAATCAAGGAGATAATACTAATAGAGAAGATGATAAGTAAGTGAAAAAATATTAAACATACACTATATGCCAATCACTCCACTAAGTGCTACAGATGTGTCAAAATTCAAGACAGTTCCAAGGAGCTCATACGGTAATTAAAGGAGATAAGACATATGGGAGAGTTTAGTTACAGGGCTGATGGAAAGTCCCAATAGTCCTTAGGGTTCAGTAGGAGGATGGATGAGAGATTTCCAAATTGTGGAAATAGAATGCTCTCAAGTCATAAATGCACAGATCTTTAAAAAAAAAACCCAAAAACATCCATTTCTGCTAAGCAGGTGAGATAACAAAGTTTGGTGAAAGTTATTAATACAAAACTTTATTTGCCTAGCTCCAGTTAACCTAGCTCAGGAGGCTTTTATCAGCATTAGAGCACATATGAGGAGGATAAATGTCAGGAATAATGCAAGATTATAGTTTGGAAAGGGGAATAAGTAATCATAAGGTAAAGAGTCACAGTACGCAAGGGTATAAGACAATATAAAGTTCAATTGGTTAACTCCTAACCCTTGTATGTATATTTATCTCTGTTAGTCATAAAGACTATTGTATTCAAAAGGTGAATCATTCTCTTGGTGCATTTGAAAAAGATTACAACTGCTTTTGCCTCCTGTAGCCTAAATAGTGCTATTTTTGACCATTATCAGGGATAGTCCATATTTCTGTCAGGTTTTTCTATAATTATCCTGTGTGTTGTTTTGCCTGTTAGAAAATAAAATAGTTATTTGGCTTATGTATTCTTAAATCTTTCATGTATGTGTTATAGTGGTTTTTATTTTGAGGGAATTCCTCAACCTGGTGTCCTAAGACCTTCTAGGAGACAATTCTTAGCTGCTTGGTCCGTTTAACTGGAAGTCAATAAATCAGAAGGCAAGGCTAAAAGATTAAAAAGTTTAATTAGATGGGCAATTATCAGGTGGCTAGCAAGGACTCTAAACAAAAGAACATACACACACACCCACACATATGCAATTTTATATAATATCAAAGGGAAATTCTGGGGAAAAGAGGAAATTCAGTCAGGAAATCAGAAGAGCTCTTAGACTTCCCTTATTGGGAAATTGAGTACTAGGATGCCAGGCAGTTTTAAGGGGAATGTATTAACCTAGAAATCTTAGCAGGTATCGAAGATCAAGTCTGTTCCAGTGAGATAAAGTTTTCTTTGTACTTAGTTCTATTAGAATATTATTTTGGGGTTAGAATAACTCTAAGTTAGAGGAAACTTTCCTTCAATACAGTACTAGTTCAAACTCATCCTGTCCTTGACAACCTGAGGGCTTCTTTTTGTACAACCCTGCCTGTAATTCTGTTTCTCTAGCCCTTAAGAGTGTTTTTTTTTTCTGGAGAGAAGAAATGTCCCCCAAATTCACAGTACATATTTGTCCTTCCCCCATAAATCCTGTAGAGTTATATTTAAATATTGTATAGCCATATTTCTATTCCTTAAGCCCAAGAACCAGACTGGTGCTTTTTCATAATTAAGACATATTTTAAAGAGAAAAAATGTTCATCAAGTGTTCCAAAATCATGGCTATGAGATAGAACAGTAGTAATAATGCTCAAAAGTAGGATCCTTTTTCCGAAAATTTATTCTGAAAAGCAGTTAAGGACATAAAGATTTTGACACCAGATTTGTTAAAATAATAGATCTTAAAATTTTATTAAAATGTTAAAAGTTTTAAAAAAGAATCATAAAATGTTTAAAAGGAGCTAAAAACACCCTCTCACATACATAGCTTGCTATGTATATAAAATATGGTAATTACATAACTATTTTAGCTTCATGAAAAACCAATTTCTTTCTTATTAGAAATATTATCTTCAAATGAAAGTATCATTAGAGAAATTGATCATTGAGTAAATTGACTTTATTACTGACTCATTTTTTTTGTGGAACCTTACAATGCTAAAATTGGAAGGAACTTAGGGACTTAGAATTAAAAGTGAACAATTATAAAGAGCCTTTCTTTATGAATCATGCTTTTCTTAGATAGTGAACTAATCAAGTTTTTTTCTCATTTGTAGTGGAACTATAGTACCACATTGGGAGACTAAGAAAATTAACAAAAAAAAATTATTAATACAAGAAAGAAATTTTAGGAAGCAAAGTCTCAGGCTAAAACTTCAGAAGAAGAGAATAAGTCTTTAATGACTATGAAGAAATCTCAGGAAAGAAAATGTGATGATCAGAATTCCTGAAGCTATTTTGAATTTGAAGAACTGATGTTCTGAGGTTGCAGAGATGATCAGTTACTCCTCTTGGGTTTTCACTGTTTAGCAGCAAAAGCTCTCAAAATAGATGGTTATGTGGTCAGAAAAGTGAAAAGACAGGTGATGCACAAAGTTATGTAGCACCTGCCATGCCTGGAGTCAGAAAGATCTGAGTTCAAATTTCACTGCAGCCACTTACTAGTTAGTTGTGTTATCCTAGGGAAGTCACTTAATCATATTTGACTCAGCTGCTCCTTTATAAAATAAGCTGGAGAAGAAAATAACAAGCCATTCCAGTATTTTTGCTAAAAACAAAAACAAAAAACCCCAAAAACCCTCAAATGGTATCACAAAGAATTGGATATGATTAAACAACAAGAACACAAAGTTATTTATCCTAGTGAAATGTTTTGAAGGACATAAGTATGCATTGTATGGTTATCTAGTTCTTATTTCTGCTTTTTTTCCTCTTCTATAAAAAGTTGAGAGATGGAGAGAAAAAAATTTTATCATTGAATCCAATCAAGTAAAACAAAGAATAAATTTAATAGTAATTCTAAATATAAATAGGATGAACTCATACAGAAAACTATGTTAAGTTGGTATAATAAAATAGAAAGTAAAATACAATTACAATTACAAAAAATATTTATAAAGATTAATCAAGAATTAATTTATTATGCCTCAATGAGCATAAACTTGAAAACAAAGATTACTGAGATATTAAATAAAATAGTTGATATTTTCAATAATCATAAAATAGATACAACATTAGCTAGATTGCACTGAGAGGAAGGAAAATCAGATGATCAAAATTACAAATAACAAAGGAGAATTCAAAATTAATAGAGAGGAAGTGAAGAAAGCAATCATCAACTGTTTTACCAATTATAGGCAAGAAACCTGAAACCGTATTTTTGTTTTAAAAGATGAATATATATCTATATTAATAAAATATATAAGAAATAAAAAAATAGAGTTCAATATGACATTGGAAAGCAAATTGATTACTATATGTGAATTTCCAAAGAAACAATGACAAAATCCAACTTTATTATAGATGGATTGTAAATAGATTCTATTAAACACCAATAAAATGTAAAGAAACTATTTTATTTTTTCCCTTGTATGCTGAGATCCTGGTAGATAGTAAGTATTGATTAAATGTCTGTTTGTTGATTTAAAGAACAATTGTGAAAATCATTTCAGAAATAAAGATGGCACATAAACATAATTGTACAAATATGATTCTAATATTAACTCAGAATCATAAATCAAAGAAAAAATTATATAATTAATTTAAATCATAACATATTAAATAAAATCTATCAGCAATACATCAATAAATTACCCATTATTGTCAAATTAAAATTTTACTATTAATATTCTAGATTCAAAATCAGGAAAAACAACTATATTTAATTCTGTTTATAACAAAAATGAATATGATTATATTAATAAATGTAGAAAAAAAGCTTCTGACCAAAATATAGCATTTAATTATAATTCTATAGAGCATAAGAATAAAAAACCCTTCCTTAAAAAAGAAATCAGATGAATAAGTACAGACTAAAAAAAGGCAAAAAATTCAAGAATATCAAAGGCTACAATGAAATGATAGTAAGAAATAGAGTATTTAATTACTAGTTCTCAAAAACATACCACTAAGCAGTAATGAGAAAAACTCACTCACTGGTATTCATAAAAAAAAAGAAAGTTGATCAGTGAAGTAGACCAAATAATAAGATCCCAGAAACAAATGCCCATCATAGTTTAATTTAAATTAATTAAATAATTAAGCTATTGAGGAAGGAATTCTGTTTAACAGCAACAACAAACCAAACAACAGATTGTATAAATTTGTTATAATTCAAATTTTCAAAGCATTTTACAGGTCTCATTTGGTATAAAAAGTTTGTTTAGAAAATTGAAAGTAATTTTCTGAAATATGGATTTCTAACAGTATCACTATTTTTTAGTGAAGTCTTGACCTGTGACTTATTTAGAGAATTCCCAATGGAAAAGCTCCTTCTACCAAGGTAGATCAACCATTGTTCTACATTTTATATTCCAGAATTTTCTGGGGCACTGAAAATTTTAGTAATTCACCTGGGGTAAAAAATATAGTGGGTCATGAAGCAAAAACAAGGTATAACCAATTTTGTCCCTATACTCTATTGATATCTTTACAATGTAAGGGGGAAATGAGAGTGGGCTCTACCTTGATGAATGGACTTCCTATGGTGAATTTATGCTAAGAAGACTCATACAGATCAAGCAGAAATGAATTGTAGTCTGTATTGTTGGAAGACATATCCATATCAGTCATTTCAAAAATCTAATCAGTTTAGCAACAAGTATTTAAGCACTTATATATATTCAGTAAGCAATCATTTCCTGTTTCTATAGACAATTTCACTTTTGGTGATATTTGTGCTCATGTCTAGTGCCTTCTGAATTTATGAGATATATTCTTGAGGATTCATTTCAATCAATAAGCCATTGTCTTATTTCTTGATCTTGAGCCACATTTCTCAATATATTTTTCATGATCCTCTTCTTTGCCCGTATATTAAAGCACATATTGATTTTATTTGGAAGGTCATATTGAGCTGTTTGCAGAACTCTTTACTTCCTCATCCTCTTAATATAGATTTTGGCACATAAGCTACAATCATGTCTATTTTGTGCATACTCTAAGACAAGATGAACAAACGCCCCATGAAATTATGTTTCTTCTTGTCTCTCAATAGACAATAAAACCAATTTCACCAACTCCTTTATTTACCTATCTAAAGAGAATCCGAGGGCCATCCTTTCATTTAGCTATAACTTCTTAATATATTCCTGTTTCATCTATCATCAAGATTGTCAATATTGATGATTGTGGAGCCTCATTGGTCATTAGACAAAGATCTCATACTTAGAATAGCCATAGTTAAAGTAAGTTTTGTAAGCTTAAATTATTTTGATTCCTGCCAACTTCTGTTAATTTTTCTTTTTCTTTTTGTTTTTTTTTTAATCATACTACCATAGTCATTGATGAATTAGATAAGGGATTCACAGGACTAAGACGTAGATTTATTTATACTCTCACATCCAAGGACTTTTTTTTAATGACCACCCTGGATGGTGATGGAACACTCCATATCTAGTTAAGCTTGCTCTTGATGCAGACTGTATCAAAATCCTATTTAATCCTATTTAACTTTTTTTTCTAACAAATCAGAGCCTGTTTGAGCTTGTTGGAATGACTTTCAAGTACCTATGGCCATCTATGCAACATATGAATATGTTAAATATTATATAGACTATGAACATGAAATGACTGCTAACTTCCTTATTAGAATATTTTTAAAAAAGTTAATAGATCCCAGATTTGGAATCTATACTCTCAGGAAAATTCAAATTCCAGTGAACAAATCAGGGTAACAAGTATTCATTAAGTACCTGTTATGTAATTGAATGAATACATTGTGGAATGTATACATTGTGCTATGAATCCGCTGTCTACATACTGGGGATTCAAAGAAAGAACATAAATGATTAGAAAAGGAGATAGGCTAATCAGGGTAGACAGAATAAAAGTCAACAGTTGAAGAACATAAGTGTTACTTACATTGGTAGCTTTGAGATAGAGAAGTCAAAAAAGGCTCCTAACACACATCAAAGAGAAGTTCTTTAGCTAAGAAAGGCAAATTTAAGAACAAAGCTATTAAGAACAAAGGATGGGACTTAGCTATCTGGATCACAACATTAAATACTGGAAGGATAAGGTCTTGATTAGGTCTTGAGAATTTCTAATAAGAAGCAGTAAAAAATATTTTCCTGATTCCTGTGAATCTGATTAGGAGGGCTTGACTTGAAAGAGTAGGACAAAGGGAAAACTACCCACATATTTACCAAGTCAGATAACACAGAACAACAGGTATAACAGAAGAATAAAAACACCCATATAATTTATATACAACAAGAGAGGAAGCAATAAAGTATCAAGATTCCCACAGTCATGAACACAAATGCACAAAAAACCCCAAAAGATCCTAATGCACTAAGGAAAATTTAACCTCTTAAATATTACTGAACCTTGGAGACATGGAACAAATATCTCAAATGTTGGTATATAAAGATATAATTTGTTAAAAAAAAATAATGGGATTGAGAAAAGGATTGATGAAGTAGCATTAGAAAGAAACATTATTGATGTTGTCATGGAAGTAAACTGGGGAGTACCAGAGTAGAAGGAAGAAATAAATGAGTAGCTTTGGAAACTTACAAACTTGGAACAGAGATAGAATATAGTGGTTTGACTGAAGGCGAGGAAGGAGTTGGTGGTAGTGAGGAAAATGGCAGTTATTTGAATATTTTCTAGAGCTCTCTGTCTGCCAAAAGAGCAGAGTAACTTATAAATATTTAAATTCCCTTGAAGATAATTTCATTTTTCAAACAATAAGAGGACATTGTTCTTATGATCTTGATTATGACCAACCAATAGGAACTATTTGCTAAAGTAGAAATTATGTGAACCTTAAGAAGAAGTGACCAGGCCAGCTTAGAAATTATAATAGATACTGATAATCTACTCATAAATAAAAGAAAGGGTACCATAACTTAACTTTTTCCTTTTTATTATATTACTTTTTTATTGAATTAAATATAAAATAAGAAAAAATGGCTTAATTTTCTATAGGAAAAGTTAGCTCAAGAATATGAGGATGCTCTCAAGAATGGAATTCTAACCCACCCTCCAAAAAATCCAAATACAAATTATTTTAGTTCAAAAGTAAAGCAATAACTTTCTAAAGAGAGCTTTGTCAGACAGAGGGAATACACAAGCCAACTTACATTTTAAAAATACATTTTGAGGAGATAGAAGTGAAAGATGGATAAGTGAAATACAAAAGAATGGCCGAGTTCACGAAGAATAGTGTCAGTAATTCTAAAGATCAGAATGATATGAAGACAACAAAGGACAACAAAAACAGCTTTTTAAAACTAAGTTGAAAGCAAGTAGAAGGTAAAAAAGATGATTGTTGTTCTCAGTGAATGAGCGATGATCATAAGTTAACTAACAAATCAATGAACAAGTATTTTTAAGCAATTACTTTGAGCCAGGAACTGTGTTGTAGATACAAAAACAAGATTGTAACAGCCCTACCTTTACGAAGCTTACATTCTGGGTCTAGAAGGAGAAGAGGAAAAGAGAAAAGATAACAGATAAACATGTAAATATAGATAAATGTATATAAAATAAATCTAAGACAATTTGTTGATTATGAGTTAGGGAGACTCGGGAAATAAATGACAAAGATAAGGGAGGATTATTAAATTTTTTTTTTCAATTACTTTTCTCTTGGAAGACATACTTTGTACTGGGAAAGACAGATCAAATGCAAGTCAGAAAGCATTTATTAAGCCCCTAAAACTGTGCTAGGCATTATGTAACTGATAGAGATACAAAAACAGGCAAACAGCAGCTCCTGTTCTCAAAGACTTTACAGTCTAATGAGGAAGAAAACTTGCAAACAACTGTACAAAATGTGTGTGTGTGTGTGTGTGTGTGTGTGTGTGTGTGTGTGTGTGATTAATTGCCAGAGACTTGGTGAGTTTCAATAAGCATTTGATGAAATTTCTGCTATTCTTTTGGAAAAAATGGAGATATTTAAACTGGATGATAATACAATAAAGTGGACATCAACTGGCTCAATCATTGAAAAGCTAGAAGCAGTCTTGGGGAAAGGAATTAGCCATGAGATGGATCAGATACACTTTGGGTAGAGGGCAGGATTTAATTGGGACCTAAAGGAAGCTAGAGAAGTCAAGAAGTAGAATTGAACACAGAGAAAAATCTAAGCAATCAAGAATAGCCAATGAAAATGTATAGCACTGAAAGGCTTTTGAAAAGAACAGCAAAGAGGCTAGTATCATTGGCTCATAGAATGCAAGGAGAATAAAATAAGAAAAGACTGGAAAGATATGAAGGGGCTCAGTTATGAGGGGCTTTAAATGCTAAACACAGAATTCTGTTTTATCTACTATAGGGCCACCTTAATTTATTGAATGGGACAGGGAGTGTCTTGGTCAGACCTGCCCTTTAGGAAGATCAATTTGATGGCTGAGTAAAGGATGTACTGGAATGAAGTAGGGAGACTTGCTGGCAGACTACTGAAATAGTCTAGGTGTGAAGTGATGAGAGGCAGAAGGAGAGGAAGGGGGCATATGTGAGGGACTATTAGAATTGACAGGACTTTGCAAATAATTGCATATGGAGAGTTAGGAGAGAGAAAGAGTGGGGAATTGAGGATGGTACCTAGATTACACACCTAAACAAGATTAAAAGGAAAGTTAGGAAGAGAGGAAAATTTGAGGAGGATGGTAATAAGTTTATTTTTGGACACGTTGAGCTTAAAATGTCTACATGAATGCAGTTCTCAATGAGACTGAAAGAATTTAATATGGATTTAAAAATAAGAGAATATCTAGCAGTCTTCAGTCAGTTCAAATCAGCAGGCTCATGCAAACTACATTCTAGATTTATGAAAGAAATGATAGATATGATTGTTAAGCCACTGTCAGTGATCTTTCAAAAAATAATGGAAATACCAGAGGACCAATAAAACAACAGAAGAGGATATATACTGATTTTTAAAAGAAGAGAAGGGGGATATAGTCTTTCACCTGCAGAGCTCAAAGCTCAACTTCAAAAAGCAATTGCTGTGATGTGGAAAGTACCATGGATTTGGAGTTCAGAGAACTTAGGTTCTAACCCCACATCTGATACTTAATAGCTTTGTAACCACAGGGAAATCATTTTATCTCTCTAAGCTTCAGGCAACTCTGTAAGATACATTTTTTGAGTTATTAATGGGTTTTGATCTATGATAGTTGAGGGAGTTGTCATATCAGTGAACTCATAGATCTTTTATGTTATTGGCCTCATGATCTCACCTGTAATTCCTGGCAAAACTTTGGAACATATTGTTAAAAGTACAGTTTATAAGCATTTAGAGAAGAAACTTATGACCACCTAGATTTATCAAGAGCAAATGATGTCTGATTAGAACACGTCATTTCTCTTTCTGACAAAAGTTACTAGATCAGAAAAATGCTGGGGATTTGGTGAATTTTGACAAGCATTTGGGGAAATTCTTTTTTTTTAATTTTTATTTAATAATTACTTTATATTGACACTCGTTTCTGTTCCAATTTTTTTCCCTTCCTCCCTCCACCCCCTCCCCTACATGGCAAGCAGTCCTTTATATGTTGGATATGTTGCAGTATATCCTAGATACAATATATGTTTGCAGAACCGAACAGTTCTCTTGTTGCATAGGGAGAATTGGATTCAGAAGGTATAAATAACCCGGGAAGAAAAACAAAAATGCAGATAGTTCACATTCGTTTCCATTTGGGGAAATTCTTATGCCATTCTTTTTTTCTATTATATAATTGAAGTTTAATATTAATACCAATTAATTATTAAAGTAGGATTGAGGTTTTTCCTTTCTATTATTTCTTTATTCTAGTAATAGTCCCTACAGGTCATTCAGAACAAGGCTAGTAAATGATATTGGCCTAATCCTTGGAGTCCATGCTCCACAATCTTTTTTTTTAAGCTTTTTATTTTCAAAACATATGCATGGATAATTTTTCAACATTGACCCTTGCATAGCCTTGTGTTTGCATAGCCTCCTTCCCCAACCCCCCTCCCCTGGATGGCAAGCAATCCAGTATATGTTGTACATGTTAAAACATGTTAAATCCAATATGTGTAAACATATTTATACATTTCTCTTATTGCACAAGAAAAATCAGATAAAAAAGAAAAGGAAATGAGTAAAAAAACAAAATACAAGCAAAGAACAACAAAAAGATAGAGAATGTTATGTTGTCATCCACAGTCCCTTCTCTGAGCATGAGATGGCTCTCTTCATCACAAAGTCATTGGAACTATATCCATTCTTTTGGAGAAAAATAGAGATATTTAGACTGCATCATAATATAATTAAATGGATTTAAAGCTGGCTCAATTAGAGTTATATATAAATATAATGGGTTGCCTCAAGAGATAATGCATTTTTCTTCATTGAAGGTCTCCAAGCAGGGGCTATTTGACCACTTGTAAAATATATTGTAATGCTTTTTTGTTTGATTGTTTTTGGTGTGGGAAGACATATAGGTTAGAGAGGGCAGTTAGATTATACAGTGGATAGAGCACTGGACTTGGAGTAAAGAAGATATGAGTTCAAATGTAGACCCCAGGCACTAACTATCTGACCCTGAATGAGCCAATACAAGACAATAGGACTTAATTCCTATTTCTTCATCTGTAAAATGGGGAAATACTGCAGAAGGAAAAGGCAAACCATTTCAGTATCTTTACCAGGAAAATATCATGTTCAACCGTTCTGGAGAGCAATCTGGAACTATGCCCAAAGTGCTATAAAACTTGCATACCCTTTGACCCAGCAGTACCACTACTGGGTCTGTATCCCAAGGAAATCTTAAAGAAGGGAAAAGTACTCACTTGTGCAAAAAAATGTTTGTAGCAGCTCTTTTTGAGCTTTCCAAAGATTAGAAAATGAGTAGATGCCCATCAATTGTGAATGACTGAACAAGTTGTGGTATATGAAGGTAATGGAATATTATTGTTCTATAAAATGATGAACAAGTTGATTTTAGAAAGGCCTGAAAAGATTTACATGAAATAATGCTGAGGGAAACATGCAGAACCAGGAATACATTTTATACAATGGTACAGCACAAATGTGCAATGGTCAGCTATGAAAAGCTTGGTTCTTTTCAGTGGTTCAGTGATCCAAAGCAATCCTAATAGACTGGACAGAAAATGCCATCTGCAACCAGAAAAAGAACAATAGAGGTTGAATGTAAATCAACACATGCTATGTTCATTTCTTTTTTCTGTTTTTTTCTCTTTCCCATAGTTTTTCCCTTTTGTTCTGATTTTTCTCACCCAACATGATTCATAAAGCAATGTGTATTAAAATAAATAAATATTTTAAAAAGAAAACACCATGGACAAGTCCATGAGATCACCAAGAGTGGGACACGACTAAATGATTGAACAATGGATGGAGTGAAGTAGATGGCCATTCCAAATCTGCAAATCGGTGATTTTATAAATGGACATATCAGCAATAGTTATTATATATCCAGGTCACCTGGGAAGGAGATTCTTAGTAGAATATATCAGGGATCAGTCCTTGGCCCTGTATTTTTCAGATTATTTTTAAATCACTTATATCTATGAATACTATATAATATTATAGATAATAAGAAGCTGGAAATTGTTGCTATCATACTGGTTGACAGTTGGTACTTCCCTTCCCCTGCAAAAAACCCCCACCAAATTTCTTTCCAGATTAGAATTATGACCTGAATCTAATGTGATACAGCATTAGGGAATAATAGGGGATAAACATGAGTCCTATACTTGGTTTCAAGGGATCAACCATTTTGGATAAGTTTTGTTAGACAACAGCTCAAAAAGAAAACATATGAACATATTAATGGACTTCAAACTTAATGAGTCAACATTGTCATATGACAGCCAAAAATCGTTAGATTTCAATAAAAACAATTATATTGTTCAGAATAAGTGGGGGTATTATTTCAGTTCTGGGTATCAAATTTTAGGAAGTACATCAACAAGCATATATGTAAATCAAACAGTTGGTGAGTTGGCAGTAGATCATTCCTTAAAAAGATCATTCCATCAATCAAAGAAATTGGAAATGTTTAATCTAGAAAAAAGAACACTTAGAGGGTACTTGATAATTATATTTAAGTATCTGAAGAGCTGTCATATAGAAGATGAATGAGACCTATTCAGCAAATGATTTGCATTAATAGATGAAATACTCATCTTAAAAAAATCAAAGACCTTTAAAATATCCAAACAAATGTTCTGAGTATATAGAAACTCTATAGTTAAGGGGGAAACACAGTCTCTCCTACTACACATAGTTAAGAGATATAATAAATATCTTTTTTTTTTAAATTTTTTTATATAATAATTACATTATATTTACACTCATTTCTGTTCCGATTTTTTTTTCCCCTCCCTCCCTCCACCCCCTCCCCTAGATGGCAAGCAGTCCTTTATATGTTGGATATGTTGCAGTATATCCTAGATACAATATATGTTTGCAGAACCGAACAGTTCTCTTGTTGCGTAGGGAGAATTGGATTCAGAAGGTATAAATAATCCGGGAAGAAAAACAAAAATGCAGATAGTTCACATTCGTTTCCCAGTGTTCTTTCTTTGGGTGTAGCTGCTTTTGTCCGTCATTTATCAATTGAAACTCAAGTCTCTTTGTCAAAGAAATCCACTTCCATCAAAATATGTCCTCATACAATATCGTTGTCGAAGTGTATAATGATCTCCTGGTTCTGCTCATTTCACTTAGCATCAGTTCATGTAGGTCTCTCCAAGCCTCTCTGTATTCATCCTGCTGGTCATTTCTTACAGAACAATAATATTCCATAACATTCATATACCACAATTTACCCAGCCATTCTCCAATTGATGGGCATCCATTCATTTTCCAGTTTCTAGCCACTACAAACAGGGCTGCTACAAACATTTTGGCACATACAGGTCCCTTTCCCTTCTTTAGTATTTCTTTGGGATATAAGCCCAATAGAAACACTGCTGGATCAAAGGATATGCACATTTTGATAATTTTTTGGGCATAATTCCAGATTGCTCTCCAGAATGGTTGGATTCGTTCACAACTCCACCAACAATGCATTAGTGTCCCAGTTTTCCCGCATCCCCTCCAACATTCATCATTATTTTTTCCTGTCATCTTAGCCAATCTGACAGGTGTGTAGTGGTATCTCAGAGTTGTCTTAATTTGCATTTCTCTGATCAATAATGATTTGGAACACTCTTTCATATGAGTGGTAATAGTTTCAATCTCATCCTCTGAAAATTGTCTGTTCATATCCTTTGACCATTTATCAATTGGAGAATGGCTTGATTTCTTATAAATTTGAGTCAGTTCTCTATATATTTTGGAAATGAGGCCTTTATCAGAACCTTTAACTGTGAAAATGTTTTCCCAGTTTGTTGCTTCCCTTCTAATCTTGTTTGCATTAGTTTTATTTGTACAAAGGCTTTTTAATTTGATGTAATCGAAATTTTCTATTCTGTGATCAGTAATGGTCTCTAGTTCATCTTTGGTCACAAATTTCTTTCTCCTCCACAAGTCTGAGAGATAAACTATTCTATGTTCCTCTAATTTATTTATAATCTCGTTCTTTATGCCTAGGTCATAGACCCATTTTGATCTTATCTTGGTATATGGTGTTAAGTGTGGGTCCATGCCTAATTTCTGCCATACTAATTTCCAATTATCCCAGCAGTTTTTATCAAATAATGAATTCTTTTCCCAGAAGTTAGGGGCTTTGGTTTGTCAAACACTAGATTGCTATAGTTGACTATTCTGTCTTGTGAGCCTAGCCTTTTCCACTGATCCACTAATCTATTTCTTAGCCAATACCAAATGGTTTTGGTGACTGCTGCTTTATAATATAATTTTAGATCAGGTACAGCTAGGCCACCTTCATTTGATTTTTTTTTCATTAATTCCCTTGAGATTCTCGACTTTTTATTGTTCCATATGAATTTTGTTGTTATTTTTTCTAGATCAATAAAATATTTTCTTGGAAGTCTGATTGGTATAGCACTAAATAAATAGATTAGTTTAGGGAGTATTGTCATCTTTATTATGTTCGCTCGGCCGATCCAAGAGCACTTAATATTTTTCCAATTATTTAAGTCTGACTTTATTTGTGTGGAGACTTTTTTATAATTTTGCTCATATAATTCCTGACTTTCCTTTGGTAGATAGATTCCCAAATATTTTATGGTATCAACAGTTATTCTGAATGGAATTTCTCTTTGTATCTCTTGCTGTTGGGTTTTGTTGGTGATGTATAAAAATGCTGAGGATTTATGGGGATTTATTTTGTAGCCAGCTACTTTGCTAAAATTATGAATTATTTCCAGTAGCTTTTTGGTAGAATCTCTGGGGTTCTCTAGGTATACCATCATATCATCTGCAAAGAGTGATAGTTTGGTTTCCTCATTGCCTACTCTAATTCCTTTTATATCTTTCTCGACTCTTATTGCCGAGGCTAGTGTTTCTAATACGATATTAAATAATAATGGTGATAGTGGGCAACCTTGCTTCACTCCAGATCTTACTGGGAAAGGTTCCAGTTTTTCCCCATTGCATATGATGCTTACTGATGGTTTTAAATATATGCTCCTGACTATTTTAAGGAAGAGTCCATTTATTCCTATGCTCTCAAGTGTTTTTATTAGGAATGGATGTTGGATTTTATCAAATGCTTTTTCTGCATCTATTGAGATGATCATGTGGTTTTTGTTTGTTTGGTTATTGATATAGTCAATTATGCTAATAGTTTTCCTAATATTGAACCAGCCCTGCATTCCTGGTATAAATCCTACTTGGTCATAGTGTATTATCCTGGTGACAATTTTCTGTAATCTTTTTGCTAATATTTTATTTAAGATTTTAGCATCAATATTCATTAGGGAGATTGGTCTATAATTTTCTTTCTCTGTTTTCAGCCTACCTGGTTTAGGTATCAGTACCATGTCTGTGTCATAAAAGGAGTTTGGTAGGACTCCTTCAATCCCTATTTTTTCAAATAGTTTATATAACATTGGAGTTAATTGTTCTTTAAATGTTTGGTAGAATTCACATGTATATAATAAATATCTTAGCAGAGACAGCAAACCAACTAGAAGAAATTGACTTCTTTTAAGCAATGGAATGAAAGCTGAGGCCACCTGGATCGTCACTAAGGTACTGACCTTAACTATCTGGTAAATCTTCAATAGGTCACACTCAGAATTACTTATGATTACAAAATAATGTTTATAGGGCCTGTCCTTCTTCCATACTTTACTTCTCGGGATTTCAAAAAAAATTTTTAAATTACTTCATTATATGGCTTTACCCCACAAAGAGAGAAGCAAAATGTTATTCCTACTACTTCTTGGGCTCAAACTGAAGCTATTGACATTATTTTGCCATTACCTTGATGGCATAGACTTGTTAATTTATCATTTTGAAAGAGGAAACATTCACACACTAATTCTTAGGGAATAAGCGAAACTTAAAAAAAAATTTCTAAAGAAAACTTTTAGTGTCTCAGTTGATATTTCCTAGAGTTCTTTTATAGACCTCTTGAATACAAACACATAAGGAATTATTTGAAAATGAGTGGCTGAATACAAGAATTTACCCTCCAAAACAAGGCAAGCTATTCAATGATTAGTCAATCAAAATTTCTATGCAATTTTAGTTATTTCACTTAATTTACTTCATTACTTAACTGGAAAATATTGCCCTTTATTCATAGATTCATATTATTTAGTAGAAATCATCCAAATTCCCTGAAATTTTCAATAGAAAATACTCAACCTCGTATCATATTGAAACTATCAAAATAACTGCCCTGCCATTTCCCCAGAATGATAAAAATTACTATGGTAGAATGGAGATCTGAATTTAAAGAATGAAGGAGCTGAGTCTGACTAGCCAGATGTGGAAATTGGGTATTTGTAATTGGTAGTCCTGACTCTGCATGGTCTGATGTCTGGTAAGACTGCAATCTGCCTCATCTGGGCTCCAGGAAACAGAAGGCTCACAGGAGGTTTTTTTTTTTTTCAAATATTTGGTCATCACTATTGCCAATTTTCCTGGTTCTTCTTTGCTTAATATTAGATGTGATTTCCAATGTAATACTGAGTCAGCCTCATGACCAGAAGTGACAATGTAGGTTCAGTATGGTCACCTTTTGAAGAAGAACAATCAATTTGTAGATGGCACAGCAGATGGAAGAAATTATTTGTATTGATATAGTAATATGTTTACATCATACACATCAAAGTGACTATCAAATGTTTAGAAAATAACTCATTATAAAAACAGATCTGGTCACCCTGACCAGTGCAGAACACTTAGTCAACATAACTAGACATGCTTGGTTCTAGTCAAAATGCACATACTTATTACAAATTCAATATGGATTTATTCATTTCAAGAGTCTGACATTGGCAGAGAAGATTACCCTTAATAATGCTTTGAGCAGCAAATTTTTTGCCTCAGGGAAGGAGAGGGAAGGAAATACTTTAATAGAGTAGTCACTGACTATTAGCAGAATACTAGATAACTTGATTGGTCAGTTTTTTTTTTTCTTAAAGAAACCATAATAAGCAGCAGGAGAATGCATTGGGAGATTGTAAAAGTCAGCTTTAAGTAACTTTTTATTAGCTTTTCTTTTGCACATTGATTCTCCATATTAATAATTAGCTGTCCATTACAGTTAGCAACATTACCAATGAAATGGGCAAAATCTAGGCATTACAACAGAATTTTAAATGCTCACTTGAGACTTATTTATGAGACAAAGTAGAAGTTTTTAGCAATTATAGATTTTTTCCCCAACATTATTCTTTTAGAGTCCTATAAAATATAACAATTTAGGCTTCCTTGACACTGTGAGATTACCTTCCTTAGTGGCATTGGGAAAAGTATCCATGAGCTGTAAATGACTACCTCTGTTGGACCAGATGCACAAAAAGAGAATCTCATTCACAGAGCTATTTATACCCAGCCAACTTCTGTCCTCAGTTCTACACACACATCTCCCATTGATATGAATGGGAATAGCATGTGTGTAGCTGAGAACAGAAGTTGGCTCACAGTATTGCTAGGCTTAGCATTATTTTAGCCCTTGTGACAGCTCTAGGGATTCATCTCAGAGATCTTTAGCTATAAGAGAAAATATTCTTAACTTTGCTTTGCGCATGGCTTTGGCCAAGAAATAATTATAGAATGACAAACATTCTACAGCATTGAACTTTAGGCATAGATTCAGAAGTTAAAAGAGATCCAGTACTTGGGATTTTTCATCTTTTAGAGGGACTTTAAGCTCTCAGGGATATTGTAATTAGTCACTTTTAGGTTCACACTTCAATCCTTTCCTTTCTTGTTCTTACAGTGACTATCAGCCAATCAACAAACTTAATTAATATGTGCCAGATACTGTGTTAAAAGTCACTCTGAATACAGAGAAAGACAAAAACTCTGTCCCTGTCCTTAAGAAACTCACATTCTTATGTGAGAGACACCATGTAAATACATATGCATGTGTAGTATAGTGTAGGATAGATAGATAGATAAATAGATAGATAGATGATAGACAATAAGTAGATAGATATTCAAATGCATATCCTATATAGCATAGATAAAAGGTAATTTCAAAGGGAAGCAGGATGCAAACTCTTCTTCAAAAGATTTGAGCTAAATTTTGATGGAAATCAGGGAAACTAAGAGGTCAGACATGGAAGGATTTACTAATTCAGAAACAAAACAGAGATTAATCAGGGGCTATGGTAATAGTTCAGATTGTTCAATGATGATGGCTGAGTGGAGAAAAGGGGACATATATTACAAGTATTTTGAAAGTAGAAATGACAAGTTGACAACAGAATGGATATGGTGATTGAGTATGAGTGAGGAACTGATAATAGTGACATGATGGCAAACCTGGATAAATGGGAGAATTCTGAGCCCTCAAACAATAATAGTTGGAAATAGAGAAAGGTTTTGGGGAAAAGATAATGATTTCTATTTTGAACCTGTCAAATTCAAGATTCCTATCAGATATACAACTCAGGAAATTCAGAAGGCAGTTGGCAATTTGACATTGGAGCTCAGGAAAGAGATAAATCTGGATCTATAGATCTGGTAACCATCTGCATAAATATAATAGTTGATCCTATGATTAGGATCACCAAATAAGAAATATAAAGGGAAAAAAGGTCTGAAAACACTCAGCTTTGGGATGTGACATGGCTGAAGAGAAAACAGTCAAAAAGAAAGAAAGGAAAAGCTTGTTGAATAAGTGAGAAGAGAACCATGAGAGAACAGTGTCATGAAAATCAAGAGATAAAAGAGTATTTTGGAGGAAAATGAATAATATCAAATGTTTCAGATATATCAAAAAGGATAAGGACTGAGTAACTATAATCAGTTTAGGCAATTGAGGAATGTTTAGTATCTTAAAAGAAAGCATTTTCTCTTCTATGATGAGATAACATTCCAGATTTCAATAGATTTAGAAGAAAGTAAGAACAGAAGTGAAGACACTGACTTCATCAAGTAGTTTATCAGATAAGGGGGAAAATTCAGGACGACAGCTGTTCCTGATGATAGAATTAAGTTAGGGTTTTTTGAAGATGGAGGAGCTGTTTTTAGGTACCAGAATAGGACTTTGTAGATAAGGAGATACTAATGATTAAAGAAAGAAAGCAAGATGTTGATAGAGGCAAATTACTAGAGAAGAGAGAAGAAGATTTAGGATGTATGTAGAAGTGTTGACCTTCTCAAGAAAAGGATGACTTTATCAGAAGCTAGAGTGAGGGAGGAAATAGTAAAGGTTGATATCAGAGGGATGTGAGAGAAGGAAAAGGAAGAAGAAGAAACCAATAGCAAATGGCTTTAATGAAATGTGAGCTGGAGGGGGAGCAGAAGGAGGCTGCCATGAGAGACTTCAGAAGAGATGAGAAGGTTTGGAATAGCTGCTGTGGTGAATGGGATCAAGAATCTATTAGACATTAATAAGCATTATCTAGCTAAAACCTACAGCAAGTATTATTTATAATGCAGAGAAGCTGGATGCATTCCTAATAAGATCAGGAGAGAAAGAAGAAAGCCCATTATCATTACTATTATTCAACATTGTACTAGAAATATTCTCTTTAAGCAGTAAGAAAAGAAAAAGAAATGAAAGGAATTACAATAGACAATGAGACAAAACTATCACTTTTTGCAGATGATATGATGATATACTTAGAAAATCCTAAAAAATCATCTGGAAACCTACTGGAAACTATTCACACCTTTAGCAAAGTTGCAGGAAATAAAATCAACCCACACAAATCATCAGCATTTTTATATATCACCAACAAAGACCATCATTAAGAGATAGAAAGAGAACTCCATTTAAAATTATTATAAACAAAATAAAATACTTGGAGGTCTACCTGTCAAGACAAACACTTTATGAAGTTTATGAACATAATTGCAAAATACTTCTCACACAAATACAGTCAGATCTGAACAATTGGAAAAATATCAATTGTTCATGGCTGGACCAAGCTAATATAATACAAATGACAATTCTGTCTAAATTGGTCTACTTTTAAAGTGCCATACCAATCAAACTGCCAAAATTATTTTATAGAACTAGAAAAAAATCATAAAATTTATCTGGAAGAAAAAAAGGTTAAGAATGTCAAGGGAATTAATGAAAAAAAAATACAAATAATGGTAGTTTAGCAATACCAAACCTAAAACTATATTATAAACTAGCAGTCATCAAAACCATTTGTTACTGTCTAAGAAATAGAGTGCTAAATCAATGGAATAGAACAGATATATACAACACAATAATCAAGGCCTATAGCAATGTAGTAATTGATAAAATTCTAAACTCTAGTTTCTGGAATAAGAATTCACTATATGAAAAAATGCTAGGAAAACTGGAAAATAAAATGTCAGAAATTTGGCATATATCTACATCTCACATCCCATATCAAAATAAGGTCAAAATAGATACATGATTTGGGCATAAAGAATGATACCATAAACAAATTAGAATATTTGTTTACCTCTCAGATCTTTGGAGAAAGGAGGAATTTGTGACCAAAGAACTAGAGAATATTATGAAAGGTAAAATGGACGTTGATAACTTTAAATTAAAGTTTTTGCACAAAGCCAATGAAAACAAGTATAAAAGGGAAGTACAAAGCTGGGGAAATGTTTATGGACAGTATTTCTGATAAAAGTCCCATCTCTAAAATATATAAAGAACTGTGCCAGATTTATAAGAAGACAAGTCATTCCCCAATTTGATAAATGGTCAAAGGATATGAATAGACAATTTTCAGATGAAATTAAAGTTATTTATAGTTATATGAAAAAATGCTCTAAATCACTATTGATTAGAGAAATATAAATCAAAACAACTCTGAATTTTCACCTCATACCTCTCAGATTAGCTAAGATGACAGGAAAAGAAAATGATAAATCTTGGAAAGAATGTGGGAAATTTGGGACACTAATGCATTGTTGGTGGAGTTGTGAAATGATGCAACCATTCTAGAGATCAATTTGGAATGATGCCAGAAGGGCTATAAAACTGTGTATATTCTTTGACCTTGCAGTACTATTACTGGGTCTGTATCCCAAGGAAATCATAAAGGAGGAAAAAGTACCCACATGTATAAAAATGTTTGTAGTAGCTCTTTTTGTGATACCAAAGAATTGAAAAATGAGTAGATGCCCATCAATTAGGCAATGGTTGAACAAGCTGTGGTGTATGAAGGTAATGAAAATTATTGTTCTATAAAAATAAAAATAAAAAATATAAAAATAATGAACAAGCTGACTTTATAAAGGCCTGGAAAGATTTACATGAAATGATGCTAAGGGAACTAGGAGTACATTGTACACAATAACAAGAAGAATGTACGATAATCAACTATGAAAGACTTGGTTCACAATGACCTAGAGCAAATCCAATAGATTTTGGACAGAAATTATCATCTGGATCCAGAAAAAGAACTAAGGAGACTGAATGTAAATCGACACATGTTATGTTAACTTCTTTTTTCTGTTTTTTTTTTAAATCTCTCTCATGATTTTTCCATTTTGCTCTGATCTTTCTCTCCCAACATGATTCATAAAGCAATGTGTATTAAAAATAATGAATTAGTTAATTTTTTTAAAAAAGAATTTTTTAAAAGTAAAAGGACTGCTATGCTGTTAAGAAAGTCTAGTTGAGGGTAGGCAACATATATTTGTAGTACACCTACTCAGTAAGACTTTGTGATTTCCTCTATCTTTGTTTGATAGCATATGAATAGAAATGAAAGAAAGAGGAGGGGGGTAATACAGGACTAGGGTTTTGTAAGGCATAATTAATACCAGGACAATTAAGGCAGGGGATCTGAGAACAGAGGATACTTTAGAGTGGTATGGTTCATAAGGAGTCAAACTTTGGAGAGAAGAGTTTATAGACAGTTCAAGGACCATATTGTGGTCTGAATGGATTTGGAAGTCTCAATGAAAACCAAGGACAGGTTAAGAAGTAAAAAGTCTTTGGGAAAAAAAATGGAATGATAAAAATTATCATTAGATAAAGGAATTTCTGAATTCACAAGCAGAGAAAACAAAAATTTGTGGATTATGGAAGGATATTTGTATATAACTGTGAAGGAGCAGAGGAGTCAATCATGGGAAATGAGTAGATTGAGGAGCTGGAAAATTAGAGTAAGAGAAAGTTTGTTTAATGAAATTCTCTAATATGAGTAATAGAATGAATAAACAAATAGTGACCCAAATATTGAATTCATAGAAGAAGAAGAAGAAGAAGAAGAAGAAGAAGAAGAAGAAGAAGAAGAAGAAGAAGAAGAAGAGAAGAAGAAGAAGAAGAAGAAGAAGAAGAAGAAGAAGAAGAAGAAGAAGAAGAAGAAGAAGAAGAAGAAGAAGAAGAAAGAAGAAGAAGAAGAAGAAGAAGGAAGAAGAAAGAAGAAGAAGAAGAAGGAAGAAGAAGAAGAAGAAGAAGAAGAAGAAGAAGAAGAAGAAGAAGAAGAAGAAGAAGAAGAAGGAAGAAGAAGAAGAAGAAGAAGAAGAAGAAGAAGAAGAAAGAAGAAGAAGAAGAAGAAGAAGAAGAAAGAAGAAGAAGAAGAAGAAGAAGAAGAAGAAGAAGAAGAAGAAGAAGAAGAAGAAGAAGAAGAAGAAGAAGAAGAGAGAATGGCCTGAGGGATTATTAGGTCATAGTTGCCATCAGATTGATTGGGGAATAAATATAAAGAGTGTGAAACTCAAAGAAGAGGAAGCAGAAAAGTAGAAGTAGAAAAGAGGATCAAAAAGCAATCAGAATCCATTATGATGACTTGTGAACCCAGAAATATAAGAGTAAGTATAGCTATTAGTGAAAAAATAATATCCAGGGAAGCAATGTTTCTTTTCATAATGCTCTGCTGCCTCTCAATCAATCAAACAGTGTTTGATGTGCAATAACTATGCTTCTTGCTATATACTGTCTTTTTTTCCTTTTATTTATTTTTTTAAATAATTTTTTATTGACAGAACCCATGCCAGGGTAATTTTTTACAACATTATCCCTTGCACTCACTTCTGTTCCAATTTTTCCCCTCCCTCCCTCCACCCCCTCCCCCAGCTGGCAAGCAGTCTTTTACATGTTAAATAAGTTACAGTATATCCTAGATACAATATATGTGTGCAGAACCGAACAGTTCTCTTGTTGCACAGGGAGAATTGGATTCAGAAGGTATAAATAACCCTGGGAAGAAAAACAAAAATGCAAACAGTTTACATTCATTTCCTAGTGTTTTTTCTTTGGGTGTAGCTGCTTTTGTCCATAATTGATCAATTGAAACTGAGTTAGGTCTCTTTGTCGAAGAAATCCACTTCCATCAGAATACATCCTCAAACAGTATCGTTATTGAGGTATATAATGATCTCCTGGTTCTGCTCATTTCACTTAGCATCAGTTCATGTAAGTCTCTCCAAGCCTCTCTGTATTCATCCTACTGGTCATTTCTTACAGAACAATAATATTCCATAACATTCATATACCACAATTTACCCAACCGTTCTCCAATTGAGGGGCATCCATTCATTTTCCAGTTTCTCTTGCTATATACTGTTTTAGGTCCCCTGGAAGGTACAAAAGAGATATGAAAAACAATTTTGAAATTCATGTTTTCCTATCTTTGGACTGAAAAATCCATTTAGTCATTTGGTTGTTTCCAAAGAGATGAATATTTGGCCCCATGAAGATGACATGTGTCATGTTATATGTATTTTATTTAATTTTACATTTCATCTTGAGGAACAAAGCTATGATTTCACTGCTAGAGGGAGCTTCTGGTGAGAAAACTCCCTCTACCTGTGCAGATTATGTATCATTATCTGCTCTGCAATTTATAATCTTAAAGAGTTGCCTGGGGTACTGCAAAGTTAAGGTCACTTAACTAGTATGTAGTATATCTTTCAGCTAAGTGACTTGGTAGATAGAGCATTGGGTCTGAAGTTAGGAAGACTAGACCTCAATTTCAGCCTCAGATTCCTACCAGCTGTGTAGTCCTGGGCAAGCCTCTCAAACTCCCTTTGATTTACTTTCTTTAACTGTAAAATAGGAATAACATTGGCATCTACTTCTTAGATGTATGTGAGGTGACAATCAAATAAAATAATATTCATAAGCATGGTATCTGACATCTAGTAGATGCCATGTTAATGATAGCTATTATTATTATTATTATTATTATTATTAATATTTAATTAGAAATTGAATCCAGGTCTAAAACATTATTTCCCTAATGACAAGGCTCAATATGAACCAATATCAACAGGAAATATTAAGTACTTATTGTATATGAAGCTCTTTGCTAATTCAATCAGATACACAGATAAATAATCTAAAGTTTGTTCATAATAAAGTAGAATGAATACTGCTTTAGGGTCAAAGGATTTGGATTCTAGTCTTTTGGATTCTAGTCTTGCCTCTGATGTTTCTTGCCTATGAACCTTGGGCATATTGTCTAAATTTCCTTATGTGTATAATGAAGAACAAGATGGTCTCTGAGACACCCTCCAGCTCAAAAGCTATGATTTTTCAAGAAATTTAAAACACTAATATTTCTTTATTTGAAGTGTGAAAGAATCTTTGAGCTTTGATTTCATAGTTCTATTTTTCTGAAGCAGGTTTTCTGAGAGACATTTCTTTTCTTTGTTCAGGCCTTTTTTTTTTTTTTTTAACCGAAGCCAAACTTTCTGCAATGTGTAATCGTAGAGAAACTCTTGGTGCATAAAGGTTAATTGATGTGCTCAGGTAGAAAATGTCAATGAGTTTCAGAGATAGAATTTGAACTCAGCTCATCCTGCCTCCATGGTCAGTACTCTATATGTGTCTGTTAAGCAAAGGTTTCTAACCTATATATCAAAGGGTAAATTGATATAAACATATGGAGAGAAATCTTTTATTAAGGAGAAAACCTTATTCCAGTAACTTCTTTAATAGCAGCAAAACTCATTTAGGGCCTTATACCATTGAGGAATCATGAAATCATGGAATTCATTAATTCCAACCGGTCTGTAGCTTCCTTATGTATAACAGAGATATTTGTATTAGATAATCTCTGATATTTCTTCCTATTCTTTAATTCTACAATCAGTAAAATGGTTCTTAGCTCAATTTTAGTATGATCCTTATTAGAAAATGTGTCTAGAAAGGAGTAAAAAGAAAACTTTTTATGTCAGAACCTGGAAAAAGGATCTGGGTTAGAATGTTATGTATTTTGATATTTACATAAACAATTTAGTTTTCAGTTACAATTTATAATATTCCTAATTAGACTTCTAAAAATTTCCTTATCAAAGTCCTAGTCAAATTATTTTTTTCTACTTTGTGATGACAAATAAATTCTGTAATACAAAACTTTTTTGTATTTATTATTTGACAAAATATAACTAGATTAACAAATACAAATACATCATACATTTTACAGCAGTTATATTCTCCTTATGCCTGATGTGATATTAAGTCAAAATCTGACTACTGATTGAAGTAGTTATAGGTGTAGGGTGGGGTGTAGGCATAGAATTCATAGTTTATGATCATAGAATTTTATGAAGCCTTTCTACAGAATATATACCTGAGAACACTGTCTTTATTATAAACCTTTTATACTTAGCATTTTCCAGTTAAAGATTTGAAAATTTAGTCTAACATAATAGATAATATTATTACACAAGCACTTAGAAATAATATTCCATTTTTTTCTGTTTGAAATTGTTGAACATGATTGACAAATGGTTTTTTAAACAGTCTTCAAAATGTGACTCTGAAATGTGTTGTAAGGAAAAATTGTAAATATGAGATGATAAAAATCCAGTTTCTGGACTGATCTTGATTATACCCTAGGAGGAAAACTGGAATTCATTTATCGACATAGAATAGGGCTGGTATGTCCTTGGAATGAAGGTTCAGTAAAATAAATATTTGAAAGATTAACTCATTCAACTCCCTCAGTATCTTATTTTTCTAAGACTTTGAAGTCATCTCCTCCAGGAACAAAGAAAATAAGTAATTATCTTTCCTCTATGTGCTGTTTAATTACCTTCCATTTTTTCATGGAACAGCTGTACTACAATTGGCTGCTTTTCAAATTAAACATGCTTCCTAATTTCATCTTAAAAATCCACCATTGTTTTGAGTAGATTTAAAAAAAAAACTTGAGAGAGCAGATTTCAACTGGCAGAGCTCGATAGTATCAGATGAAGTCATTTTTAAATATTTTTTAATGATGTACAGTTATTATAGTGGATTGGATACTGGACTTGGGAATTAGGAAGATCTGCATTTGAATCTCATCCCAGATAATTACTAGGTGTGTGACTTTGGCCAAATCACATAACCCTTCTCAGACTCAATTTCCTCATCTATAAAATGGAGATAATTATAATATCTATCTCCCAGGACTGTTGTAAAAATTAAGTGATATATTATAATAAGTGATAGTGAGGCACTTTACAAATCCTAAATTGCTATGTAAGTGCTGTTATTCTAGTTATTAACAAAGCACTAGATTTGGAATTAAGAAAATCTGGGTTAAAATCTCACTTGTGAGATGGGAATGACTAATTGAAACCCTGAGGAAGTCATTTCATTTCCTGTGCCTTATAAAAGCAGGTTTGGACTAGATTGCCTGTAAGTTCCCTTTTGTCTCTGAATCTCTGATCCTGGAATCATTCATTAGTTTTATGAAAGTACAACATTAAGAAAGCATTATTACAGTGGATTATTATTAGTACCATGGAGATAGTGTTATAAATTGAGTCGATTAATCTTCAGGGGACTTAATGCCCCTTATACTCAAGCACTAGTTTAGATAGGTTTCAATCCTTCAATTCTGGTCTCGAATAAGAAGATGAATATTGGCCAGAGAAACACTAGGTTTTCCCATCTTCACAATGGAATTTGGTTTTGATATATATTTGTTAATAATATTAAAAATAGATAAAGGGAAGCGAGCAGGACCAGGAGAACATTGTACACAATAATAGCAATATTGTGTAATGATTAGCTGTGTTAGAGTTAGCTCTTCTCAGCAATGCAGTGATTAAAGACAATTTCAATAGTTTTATTGATGAGGTTCTTGGTGCAGTTGGAACAAAAATGAAATATTGATGGAACTGTTTCCTGGGATAGGGCACTGATAGGAATCAGATTAGCCTCGTGGTCCCAGCCTCTGTGGGAGGTTCCTCCCCCCACAACGGATAGCCTCATTTTGCTATGTCCAGCCAAGACATGTTATGTCAGATCCCTGAAGCACATTTTCTGTGTAGGACCTAGGCAACCCAGCTATGTCCTAGCAGAAATCCCAGTGATGTCACTGAGGTTAAATTTTCCCTATGAATCTGTCCATGACCCACATCATTTTTGTTGAATCCTTTTGGGTCAGCCCACCAGTACTCTGTCTCATTATGTCTTTCTCTTCCTCCCTCTCCCATGTCAACCTTCACCATACTTCATGGGGTCTCTCCTTTCAAACCTTTCTATGTATTATAGTATCTTTCTCCTTCTTATAACTATCTCTTTTAGGGTGCTAGATCCCCTTTAGGATTTAACCTGCCAGCAAAGGACATGTCCCAACTTCATGGAGTATTCTATTTCTCCTGGGTAATTGTGAGTTCCACTGAGCTATGCTATGTGCTTTCCCAACCCAACTTTATTTACAATTCCAAGTGTCTATTGAATTTCTTCATTTTGTGTGTAACCTCTTCTCCTTAATAAACCTACCTTTGCAAGGGGAATGGCCATTGTGAATTCTTCATATGACCAAATCCCAACATTTGATGCTCTCCTAAATCACATAATTTGGTGGCTAAGCTTTCAAAGCATATCATTTGCTACATCAACCCAATTATGACAGAAAATGCTATCCAACTGTGTAGACTAAATGCAGATCAAAACACAGTATTTTACCCTTTTTTTGTTTTGTTTTGTTTTATTTTCCTTTTTGTGGTTTTTCCTTTTAATTCTGATTTTTCTTTCACCACATGATGAATATGTAAATATCTCTAATATGATTGTACATGTATAAACTTATATCAAATTGCTTGCTGTCTTGAGGAGGGGGGAGGAAAAGGAGAGAAGGTGAAAAACTTTGGAATTCAAAATCTTACAAAAGTGAATGTTGAAAACTATCTTTGCATGTAATTGGAAAAAATACTATTAAGTGGGAAAATGGGTAAAGGCAATATTTTGTGAGGTATTTTTTTCAGAAGAACTCACTGTGATACCTTTACAAAAAAGTACTGCTAGCACCTATATCACAGACTATGTTAAAATCACTTTTTGTGAAGTTTTGTATGTTTTATGGAACCCAGATTGTATGCATTTTCTGTCCTCCAATGTTGCTGGCTATGTACATCTTACTAATTGACATAACAAGAATTCTAATTTTGGAATAAAATGAAACATACTTTTATAATGATATTATTGAGAGGCAGAAAAAAAGAAGAGAAAGGAAGTGATCTAAGACATATTTATAATGGAAGAGTTAAATGAGCTATTGTATGGTACCTGAAGTCAATGAGAGGAAAATGACTACAGGTGGCAAGTGAACAATTCTCTAGGTCCAAACCATATAAGTATGGTTAAAGAGTGAACACAGAGGTTGTGTCTACAAAAGATCATATTATTGAGCCTAAAGGGAAGAACTGATCTGATAAATTTAAGTCAACCTTTCTATATATTCCCTTGATTTCATAATCTTCTATCTTTTTTTAAGCATATGGCCTTTACAATCATATCTATAGGTCTGTAATCTTCAATCACTTGGTCTATTACTGGTTCCTTCTCAGCTGCTTACCAAAATTCCTAAATGTCCTCCATCTTTAACGAACTTTTACTAGATTCTTTCCTCCCTACTAGTAAGAGCCTATCTGGCTTCTCTCTTTTCTTGAAAAGCCCATCTATATTTGATGTTTCCACTTAACTTCCTCTTCTTTTAAACATTCTTTAAGCTTCTGCAATCTGGCTTCCAATTTTGCCATTCAACTCAAACTGTTCTCTTTAAAATGACCAATTTTGTCTCAATTGTCAAATGTGTTTTTTCTCAACCATGTTTTTTGAACTTTCAGTCACATCTGACACTGTTGATCCCCTCCTAGATATTCTCCTTATCTTTTTGTGATTCTGCTTGCTTCTTCTCCAACAGGAGGAAAAGTTTCATGAAACTCCATCTCCTATCTCTGATTTCCTATCTCTGATTTTAAATTGGCTACCCCTATGTCCAGGAATGACCTTCCTTCTAACACCTTTTTAGAATTCCTGGCTTCCTTTAAGATGAAACTCAAGCACCAACTTCTGTAGATCTTTGCTGGTCTCTCTAGAAGCAAGAACCTTACCCTTAAAAGTTATCTTGTATTGATCTTGTGTGTATTTTGTATCTCTCTCTCTCTCTCTCTCTCTCTCTCTCTCTCTCTCTCTCTCTCTCTCTCTCTCTCTCTCTCTCTCTTTCACCTATTGATGTGTGTGTGTGTGTGTATGCTAGTTTCTCTCCTAAAATGTAAGCTTCTTGTAGCCAGGAATTATTTTCAACTTTTCTTTGTATTCCCAGCACTTAGTACAATCCTGAAACATAGAAAAACTTAGCAAATGATTGATTTTGATGTCTCATCAAGAAAAATGTCTACAATTTGGCCTGTAAATTGGGATAGAATAAGACACTTTGTACCAAGTACTTTCACCTTTATTTTCATGTCTTTTTCTCAGTTATATTTTAAAATGTAAAAATCATTCTTAGCTTGAGGGCTGTACTATAATCTGCTGACTCTTGGAATATACTAACAGAGATCTGAATGTTACCTTACATACCTTAGTTATATACTACTGTTGCTATTAAAATTCCAAGAATTAATATTAGAATAAAATTTCTAAGATAGAGATTCTGGATAACATTGTTGCATAAAGATTCTATGAATCATAATATCAATAAAACAAACAAAAAAGATGGCAAACTGTATCACTAAAATGCAAAGCTTAAAGTCAATATAAGGTGGGTAGAATCCCACTCATTCAATGTGATTATATAGTTCTTATAATTCTTGATCATTGACAATAGAAAAAAAAAGAAATGCAGTTTTTCAAAAATCTATATAGAAATATTATGTTTGCAAAAATCAGCAATGATATTGGGAGTATAACCCACAACAAAATCATATAACCTCAGTCTTAAATATAAAGAATGTACCACAATATATTTAGAAGGCAATAAAATAAGAGGCTAAAATTATGTATTAATAAGAAATCAAGTTATACCTGCTGGGGACAAACCTAGTTAATATTCAGATTCAGAAAATCAGGATAAACACATGTTGAAAGAATCTTTTCTTTATCTCTCCAAGTATGTTACTATAATTGAAATCCTCAGAGAAAAGTGTAGGTGGGTTTTCTGAAAATATTTACTGTAATTGGCTTTTGTGGTTTGGTAAAGCTTTAGTTCCAATCCTCATTCATCAGTTGTCAGTCTCTTTGGTGTAATTAAAAATTTCATTATATATTGATATAACAGATAGGCTAGGTCAGTGCTGTGATGCAGAGATAGTGTGGGAGGAGAGTGCTGAATTCTGTGCTCAGCAATCTAGATTCTTCACTTTAATTAAAATGAATGGGAGTTCTTGTGCAAAGAGAAGTAGATGAGATGATTTTTAGGCTTCTCTTTAATAGAGTCATAGAATCAAAGAACATAAAAGCTGGGAAGGAGGTTTAAGAATTCTTTTAGCTTATTTTGTAGCTGAGAAAATCGAGATCCAGAATAGTAAGGTAATATAACAAAGTCATGTAGCTAGTTAATGGCAGATCAGGTCTCATTCTGTCTTGACACCAGTAATCTATGTTGGTGTCAAAGTTTTCTCTGATTTGTAAACTATCAACATAACTGTGGCTGAATAAGAACACACTGAACAATTTTGCTTGTTTAGTTCAGTCAGAGTTTTTAAGTATTGACTGGCTCTGGCAGCTTAGTGCCATTTCTTGAACAATGTGTTAAAAAATGCAATGGATTTCCCATTACAGTAACTATTTGAGCATATACTGGGAATCTGGGATATTGTAGTGAGAATTCCTTCACCAGGCAGGGGAATTGAACTAGATAACCTCTGATTAATTGTCTCTTTAATTTAACTATCTCATGCCAGCTCAACTCTAGTTCAAGATGGTTAATAGATCCAGAAACAATTGTAGGCAATGCCTACACTTAATTATGCTGAAATGATATTATAAAACAAACTTTCAGAGGCATTATTTGTTTTGGTAATATAAAAAGAATATATGATAAATCCCATCTCTCTCACTAGCTCTTTTTTGGGGGACTTAAGAATGAAATCTTAAATAAGAGAACTAAATGATGTATAGAAACAATAATCATTTAAAAGAAAATTGCAGTGATGAAACAAAATACCAAAATTTCTGGGATGTAGTTAAAGCAATTCTCAGGCAGAAAATCATAACATTACTATTATATAAGTAAAGAAACATTAGAGGATATCCCACACTGCTTTTTCATGGAGATAGGAAGTCCACAGATATTACACACTGAACATGTTTTCAGAATTTTTCAATATATTAATCAGTTGTGCTGATGTTTTCCCTCTCTAAAAAAACATACTATTTGTTACATGAGAAGATTCTTGGGGAGGGTCAAAAGACATGACACTGTAGTGATGTTAAAAAGAAAACCCATAAGATATCAATAAAAACTGTTATTAAAGGATGAGAACTGATTGGCCATTGGATTTGAAATCAAGAGGTCGTTGGTATTTTTAAAGAGAACAGTTTTTGCAGAATCATGAGGTCAGAAACCAGATTGGAAAGCAATTTGGAGGAAAAGGGAACTAACCACTGGTGTGGAAACCTGAAGACTCATCACTGGCCTGGGAGGAACACTGAGGAAAGATGATTCCAGAACCCTTATCTAGCATCTTAATACTTGTCAATTGTTTTGGGTCTGTTTTTTCATTTATGTCTAACTTTTATAACACTATTTGGGGTTTTTTCTGCCACCAACTCTAATGTGATTTCAGTAAAATGATTTGATCTCTTTTTGACATAGTTATCTCATTTGTAAAAATAATATGAATGCTACCATAGTTGACAGTTCTATTATAGAGCAATCAGAGGACCTAACTTCACATTCTGTTAGCCATATACCATATATATGCTGTTGACCAAGTGGCAGAATTGTTTATTTTTCTAATTTGGTCCTTTAGTTCTTGTCCTTTCTGTCCTTTATTTACTCATGTATAAAATGAAGAGGTTGGATTAGATGAAGTTCCTGGTGATCTTTTGACATGGGAAAAAATAATGCATCAAGATTTATTTAATGTTTAAATGTTTCTTTAAACTATATTCTGGAGCAGTAGGTGGTGCAGTGGATAGAGCACCAGCCCTGAAGTCAGGAGGACCTGAGTTCAAATCTGACCTCATATACTTAACACTTCCTAGCTGTGTGACCCTAGGCAAGTCACTTAACCCAATTACCTCAGCAAAACAATAAATGAATGAATGAATAAATAAATAAACTATATTCCAACAATGAAATATGTTACTTTAGCCTCCTAAAAATTAAGTATAAAAAATGGAAATCTATCAATTGCTTAAAAATTGAAATCTGGAAATTTGAAGATGGTTAGACTAAAGAGACTTAAAACTTCAAAAGGATTTAACAGAGAAAATAAATTAAAAATAAAATTGATTTTGTGAAATGCTATTATATATTTGGCATAATGAAAAGTAAGCTAGGCTTGGAGCCAGGAAAATCTGGGTTTAAATCTGATTGGGTGATCCTGGAACCACCACTTTGAGAGTGTAAATTACAGAGAATGCACCTGCCTGAATTAGAAGTTTCCTAACCTAGGTCTATTCTAGTCCCCTATCCCAATTATATTGCAGGTACAGTCTGACATACATTAATAGTCCTATTATTCTATTTTTTTATTTATTATTCTAAATTTGCACATTTTAATTCATCAGAGAGAATGCAGAGGATCCCTAAAAAAACAAACTTTAAAAGATGAGAAAGTACACAGTCAACATTGTTCATTGGGAATGGACATTTTCCCTACCTATCTAGCCTTGGAGTCACACAATTTACCCATGCAGTGCATTTCCTAATTCTGAAGGCTCTTTTTTGTCCATTATTTATCACCAGCAGCCAAAAGAGGTTCAGCCATTTTCTATGTTTAAAATTGGAATGATGGAGAATGCTAGTCTCCTTTCTTTGGGTGGGCTCTCTGTGAAATGTACAATATAGGCTTGAGTTTGAACCAGGAGAAAATTGGAAGCAGTTAAATGGACATGATATTTTTTAAAAACACCATTTCCATATTCTAAAAAAAATATAAAAATTGTGCAAAAGCCATACTTCACAGTAACATTTTGTCATGAGAGTCACCAAACTTTAAACATGAAACAATTTTAAAATCCTCCAAATTATGCTTAAAGTCATAGAAATGCCCTAAGTGAGTTAGTAAAGTGCATATACTGTGTCTTATGTTACATATGCAAAGATATTATCAATTTTTATTTAAGGGGCATAAATGCTTAGAAGAAGCTTTATTAAGAAGCTTACGATAGACAATTATTGCTGTTCTTTTTTAAAAACTTATTCGCATTTACTCTATTTCACAAAATCCACTTTATTTTTATGCTTCCATCTTAAGTCCTTTTGAGATTTGTGTGTGTGTGTTATATAGTTTATTTCTTTCATGTTTCATGATTTCATTTAAAAAAATTAATAATGTTTTAATTGGAATTCACTGTAGGGTTTTGTAGGGTTTTCAAAATGGCTTAAACAAGAATTAGTTACTTCCTCACCCTATGTCAGATAGAGGCTTGAATAAGAATATGACTCCTTCTGGAAGAAGAAAGGATATTTAAAAGGCTGGGGATGGGGTGGGGAGAATACTCTGCTTGTCTTTTGTTCTATGAATCTTCCTTATAGAACGTGATGATGCATAACACAGGTTGAAGGACAGAAATATCTGTTAGATAGAGCACTAACCAATTAAGAGAAAAGTCAAATTATCTCAAAAAATGAGAAGGAAGAAATAATGAATAGAATGGAAATTTTATATATATATATATATGTGAAACTACTCTATCCAGTATTATGCAAACAAAACTGGAAACTCATGAAATGAATGAATGTTTACAGAAATATGAAACAAAGAGATTAGTAGATCAGGAAATACAGAATCCAAACATCTCAATCTTATAAAGGGAAATTAAGCACACCATAAAAAGAATAATTGAGGGGGTGGGGAAAATCCCTGGGTAAAAGTATATTCTATCACATTTAAAGAATAATTAACCTGTATGCCACACTGTTTAAAAAATAAAGATAATTCTTATTATGAGGCACATATGGTCTCTAAACTCAAATCGAAAAAATAAAGAAGAAAATTATAGACTAATCTCCCTAGTGTATGTAGATACAAAAAAAAAAATTAAATGTTAGCAAAGGGATATATTCAAAAAACTATTCAGATTGAATTTATGCCAGGATTTAAGAATGACTTAACTTTAGTAGAAATATAAATATATTAAAGTATATTTATGTCAAAAATAATAACAATTCCCTTATTATAGTAACACATGCAGAAAAAAGCTAAATATACCATCTATCTAAGCTTAAAAAACACAAAAATGCCTAGGAATAATAGTCATTGTCAGTCAACAAATATTTATTAAGAACTTATGATATATCAGCTATTGTGTTAAGCACTTAAAATACAAAGAAAGAGAAAAGGAAAAATTGACTAGCTTAATTTCCCTTTATAAGATTGGAATATTTAAATCCTATTCTTCCTGATCAAGGAGCTCAGATTCTAATGGGATGTAACATGTAAATAACTATACATATGAGACATAAATATATTTGTATATATGTTGTATACATGTATTATCTCTGTTATAATATATAAATTACATTAAAAGTAAAGCCAGAGGAAAGGGTAATAATAGATGGGAGGATCGAAAAAGGGCCTTCCTCCAGTAGTTGGAAATTGAACTGTTTTGAAGGAAGCCAGTGAAGCTGTGAGACAAGATGAGGATGAAAACTCTCTTTATATATATTTGGAAAAATAAAATGCTTTTGAGAGAGAATAAAGGAAGTGATTATGCTTTTCTTCCCTTGCTCCAAGACTGATGAGCAGGAAAATGCATGATGATACTAAGGGTTGCATTGACCAGTCTTTTTAAGCCCTCAGGTAACTAGATCATTATGGGCAGCATCCAATAGAAAGTGGCTTTTAAAGATTCACTTGCCTTAGCCTCCTGGGTCAATAAAGCCTTGTGGATAAATTCTCTGCCTTTTATGAAAAGAGCTTGCCTAACTTACATTGGGTTAGGGAGTGTAAAATAGATCCTTATAGTTAATGATTCTATCACATCATATATAAGCCATGCCAATATAATACAAAAATGATGGTGATAATAATAAATTAAAATCACAAAGCTACTTAATAAATTATTGGGGAGAATTAGATGGATAGAGTGCTGACCTGGAAGTCAGGAGGATCTGAATTCAAATCTTCCCTCAGACAGTTGATACTTCCTAGCTGTATAACCCTGGGCAAATCACTTAACTCCAATTGCCTCAGCAAATATATATTAGTAATACTAAACTACTTAATATTTCATAGTATAATAACCATACAATAATCAGCCATATAACTATTATATAATCAATTTATGTTATAGAATCATATTAACTAACAATATATAGTTAATTATAAACAATTAATTATAATATAACATATGATAAACAATAAACTATATTAATCAAAATTGCAAAGGACCACTTTATACATCTAGTCAAAATAATTATAAATAATGGGGAGGAAATGTAGTTATTAAAAGGGTGCCTCTTATTCCCAGAATATAAATTGTATCACAAAGCAGTGTTCATTCAAACAACTTGGTAAGTAAACTGTGCATACCCTTTGATCCAAGAGTTTTTCTACTGGGCTTATACCCCAAAGATACTAAAGAAGGGAAAGGGACCTGTATGTGCCAAAATCTTTGTGGCAGCCCTGTTTGTAGTGGCTAGAAGCTGGAAAATGAATGGATGCCCATCAATTGGAGAATGGTTGAGTAAATTGTGGTATATGAATGTTATGGAATATTATTGTTCCGTAAGGAATGACCAGCAGGATGAATACAGAGAGGACTGGTGAGACTTACATGAACTGATGTTATGTGAAATGAGCAGAACCAGGAGATCATTATATACCTCAACAACGATACTGTATGAGGATGTATTCTGATGGAAGTGGATCTCTTCGATAAAGAGAGCTAATTCAGCTTCAATTGATCAAAGATGGACAGAAGCAGCTACACCCAAAGAAAAAACACTGGGAAATGAATATAAACTGCTTGCATTTTTGCTTTTCTTCCCGGGTTATTTCTACCTTCTGAATCCAATTCTCCCTGTGCAACAAGAGAACTGTTCGGTTCTGCACACATATATTGTATCTAGGATATACTGTAACCTATTTAACATGTAAAGGACTGCTTGCCATCTTGGGGAGGAGGTGGAGGGAGGGAGGGAAAAAATCAGAACAGAAGTGAGTGCAAGGGATAATGCTGTAAAAAATTACCCTGGCATGGGTTAAAAAAAATAAAAAAAAACTTGGTAAGTTTAAAATGAAAAATCAGATCGGGGGATGAAATGGACAAATTAGAAAAGCAAACACATGCAGTAGTCGATTGTTCAAAACAAACAAACAAAAAAAAGCCACATGTTCAGATTTGAAGGAATCACTATTTCAAAAACTGATGGGAAAACTGGAAAACAATTTGGCAAAAGAGTAGGTTTAAATCACTCTTTCTATTATATACCACAAAATAAACACAATATAAACAAAATACAACTTAAATTGAGTGCATAAAAGGAAACTAACAGAGAATAGATGGTAACGTTCATAAATATGGCTAGCAGAAGAATCCTAAATGAAGAATATATCACCAAAGATAAAATAGTTCACCTGGATTACATAAAATTAAGATTTTTTTTTTCCAGCAGAGGGCCTTCATTTTAATCCTAGCCTTGTCACTTTAGCTGAGTAACCCTAGATAAGTCATTTCATTGGTCCTGAATTCATTGAAATGGATTGTTGGGCTATATGACTTCTAAATTCACTTTTAGCTCTAAATTTATGATCCTATGATATTATATATGAAAATATGCAGAGTGGCCCTAGGGAGTAAGGGAGTACTTTTCAGATCAAAGAGATTCTGAATTAAAGGATTAAAAAGAGTAGAAGGATATTTGCCAACCATAAGACATGGGGAAAGTACAAATTGATGATTGTTGGAATCTTTACAAACTGCTAACTAATTAGAGTTGATCTAATCTTACAAGAAGATGTTTTGGGCAGAACCTGAAACAAGGTACTAAGTAGAACTAATTAATACAAGGCTTGTGTTCACACCTTTACTCATTGGCGTTCACAAGTATGCCAGCTTCACAAAGTAAACTTTCTAACTTCAAGGGAGTTCACACCTCCCTTAAAGCTCTTTGGGCCAGAGAGCACTATGGGAGAAAACCCATAATCCCATTCTCTCAGAAGAGTCAGATATAAGGCCAGCGATGAGAGATCTATGGCAGAATACATTTCCTCTTGGCTGGCTGGTCACAGAGGAGAGTTCAGCTGGACTCGAGAGGAACGACTCTGGTGCAGAGAGCACCTTGACGGATTTCAGCGGAATTACGCCAGAAGCCTTCTTTCCGAGGCAAGGCAGAATATATTCCACTTGGCTGGCTGGTGGCAGACGAAGAGTTTTCAGAGGATAAAGCTACGAGTGGAGAGTTCAGTGGACAACCAGATTCATCTTCATCTCACACCACTGTAGCTGGTGGCTGGGCTCCTGCACTTCCCCACTGAGATCAAGCTGGTCTGAAAGACTCACCAGAAAGCTAGCCGAGCCCCAAGTGAAGGAGACAAGAGATTCATTCCATCTCTGTGCTGGTTGGAGGCTAAAGGACAAAACCCTTGGATTTGGAGACATTCGGAGGGCTCTAAGCTAAACTGGCTGTGAGAAAAACAAGAACTCCAACATTTGAACTCATAACAGATGATGATACCAATCTTTTGAATTTTGAGATGATTGAGAATTGTTTCAGTGGAGGAACAGAGGTTTTTATGGTTTGTCAATATAATCACTGAGAACTTGAGGCTGCTTGGGTCAGTGAATAATAAGAAATCAGATGCAACTACTTAATTCTCACTTATCTTTGACAGTTCCACAGATCTATCATAGGGATGAGGCACACCTGGAACAAACACATTTATCTCCGAGTCTCTCCCAGATAAAGACCTTCTTAATAACCTGAGAATCTCTGATAGATCAGCTTGGATTCCCAAATGAGTAGCTGTCTTCTTCATTGGGGACATAGGAATTTCATCAGAAGAGCAAATCCAAGGCTTTTCCATTGCATCAGTACACATTTAGGCTATCTTCCATATTGCACACATATATCTCTGATCTTAAATCAGGAGAATTGATATTTATTGTAATGACCTTGGGACCCTATAAGATACAATAAAATGGTAGAACCAGATGGTTCTCTGGTCAGCCTTCCATTCTAATATATTTGTTGAATATAGACTGAGGAAATTTATCAATTACATTTTCTTAGGAGGCATTTACATTACAAAGTGAAGCAGGCTTAGAAACATGTTAAACGAAATGAGACATATTAGCAACAAAATAGCTTCAGCAACTTGGCAGATACCCAAAGCATCTATTTGTTGTTTTCCCTCCATTCCAATCAGATTTATCAAACTCTAAGCATGAGTCCCACTCACCAGGAGGCAAAAACACCAGTTCTATTTAAAAGACTACAAATGGCTTCCTTTTTCCTATTACTGTTTTCTTATCAAGTACTAGTGCAGAAATGAGACAATTATCCAAATTGTTCAAGTAAAAATAAGCATACTTAGGGGCCTTGGGGTCTACCAAGTGACTCAGACTTCACTGATTTTATTTAGGCAGTAGGATCCCTATAAAAATAACCCTTTGGGGAAGAAAAAAAAGTTTCTCTGATATAAGAATAATCTCTTAATTAAAGCAAATAAAACTACAGAATATTCTACAGAAATAAAGATATAAATAGAGATGATTGACTCAGGTTCCCAAACTCAGGGTCATTTTCAATTTTTCTCTCCCCTTTAGCTCTCATATTCAGTAAGTTGTGAAGTCCTGTCTATGAATCTGTCTGCTTCTCTCCACTCACAACACAACTACACTAATCTAGAGCCTTATCAGAGTTCTCACAGGCTTTTACAATAGTCTTCTAATTTGTCAAAACAAAGCTATTTACTAAGATGTAATGTAATTTACTAAGATATAAAACAAAAATAGCATGAACAGTAGGAAGAAGGCATGTACTAGTTACACTCCCTATCCCCATAAATCTAGGTTGCAATCTGCTGAAAATACACATAGTACCAGTGAAAGTGTTGTGGAAAGACATATAGATGGGGAACATCTGTGGCCAAAGGCAGATTTCACTTTTGGTGCTAAAAAGGGATTTCTTTCCTTGTGATGTCCTTCACTGCATGATTCCTCCTGGAGGAGTAAATCTGTTGGGTATCTTGGACTTGCTCCAGATTGCATGCAACATCCCTTCTTAGCTCAGTTGACTTCTTGATCTAAGGTTCTGCTATATAATTTCTCCATATAAATAATACACACACATATACATATACATATATGTATATATGTTCATGGTGCTCTTGGGCATCTAAGCGGTACAGTGGGTAGAACATTTAAGCTAGAACTATTGAGGAATTCATTCTTTGGGGTCTGCCACCTCTGGACACTTGTCCCAGCCATTATTCACTGAACTCTTAAACTCTTATCTTTATTCAGACTACTCAATGGAGTTGGGCAGCCTTGGTAGACTTAGTTCCATTTTAAAATTCTCAGTCTTGTCCTTTCACCCATGTCAGCTAGTGGACAGAAAAAAGGCAAGGACAAACATCATCATTGCCAGTTTCTTGAATTTGTAAATAAACTCCTGCAAAAGTAGTGACAAGGTACAAAGTATAACATTCCAAATTTGGGAGGGGCTTTGATCCACAGCCTTGTGTTTTGTAAATATTCCAATCCTGGCTGTTATCCCAGCAAATCTCAACTATGAAATATTTGCTTCCTTGTGTTAGAATCTGGAGCACATCTTATTTGTTGCCCGTACTTTGTACATTTTCTATTGATTTCTTACATACCAAGAATTTCACAGAATCACAGAATGTGTCAGAGTTGGATAAGACTTTCTAATTCAAGTCATTCTTTTTTAAAAGTGTATTTAAAAATTAAATACAAAATAGAAAAAAGAAAAAAGGCAGAAAAGAATATGTGTACAGCAGAATAAAAGACAGGATTCAAAATATGTAACAATAAACAACATAACAATAAAGTTCTAGTTCAATAAAACAATATATAGAAGGCATTGCATTCAGAGCTTTCCATCTTTGCTTCCTTATATTTTTCCCATTTTTCATTATTTATATTTTGTTTTATTATTTCTTCACCTCTTGTAATGTCATTGGCTTCCCCTTACCTAATCCCAATTTTCAAAGAATCATTTTCTTCCTTAAGACTCTGGATTTCCCACTGGTTGATTTTTTTTTCATATTCTTCCTATTTTTCTTGGATAGTTCTTTATCATCTCTTCCTTTTCCTTCTCTTTCTTTTTTTCCTTGTCTTTTTCCTTTTCCTTTTTAGTTTTTCCACAATCTCTCTCTCATTTGATTTTTAAAAACTTTTTTTTAGTTTTTTTATGAATTCTTTTTGGACAGGTAATCATTTAATGTCACTCTTTGGGATAAGAGAGGCTTTTTTTTTTTTTTTACTTCAATATCCTGCTCTGAAGATTAAGCCCAGTCTTCCATGTTCCCATAATAACTTTTTCTAAGTTGTATTTTCTCCTTTGCTTGCTATTTTTTTTAATAAGAGCTTGTTATTGTAATCACCTCTTATCTTGTGTTGGTGGTAGTGGTTGGATATCAATGGTGCCTCTGGCCTCTGATCATTCTTCATTTCTTCACTCTGGCCTTGAATCAAAACTTGGACTCTACTCTTCTGTCAGCAGCCAGCAGCATCCCTGTCTCACTGCTTCTGCACTCACCAGACATGTGATGATTTCTTCTTACCCAGGGCCACATTTCTGTAGCACAGCTGGACTTAATCTTCCTTATCAGCAGAAATTCTCTCAATCTTTCCTACTCAAGATACCTACCACCCCATACTGTCAGGAAAGTGAAAGTTCCATGGCTGGAGCCAAGACTATCTCCCAACCCAGCTAACTCCATATCTCCTTGCTTGTTTCTGCAGAACTAGCATGTTTATACTTTAGTGTTTATACTTTACCCTGGCCAAACCTCTATCCTGGTATTTTTATTTGGCTCTACTCTGATTGTCCCAGAAGGACCATTGTTCTGTTCCAACTCCCATTTGTTTTTAACCTCTCTATTTTCACCTTGAGTTACAGTTTTGTCTTGTTTGTGGGGGAAACTGAGAGAGCTCAGAATTTTCTAAAGACTTTACCATCTTCCCAGAATCCTCTCTGCTAGTCCAATCGATCTTTGAAAAAGAATACCTCATCTAAAATATGCCATAGCAGTGGTCATTATGGGAGTGGACTCACTACCTCCTATTTTATTTTTGGATAATTCTATTTAGTAAGAAATATTTCTTTTTATCAAACCCATTAATATAAAAATAATGATTATAACTCCTCTTTCCCCCCAGGAAATAGTTTTTCAAATATTAAGTACAAATATCTCATAATTATAAAGTTGATTTCTAAGTCTATTTAAGGTTTTATATTGATCACTTTATACCATTCAACCCAATGCTTTAGACTGCTAGAATTTTGACTCATTTTTCAGTATGCTAGCTATTTATTCAAGCTTTGTCATCTGAAAATTTTAACAGTATGCTATCTATTCCTTTCTTCAAGGCATTGATAAAAATATTAAATAGCAATTGACCAAAAACATATTCAGATAATATCATTCCATTTAATACTATCATCTCTCTATCTTAAGGTAGCTGAGTGATATAGTGAATAAATTACTAACCATAGAGGCAGAAAAGACTTGAATTCAAATCCAGCCTCAAGTATTAACTGTGTGATCTCATGCAAGTCACTTGACCTCTTCATGCCTCAGTTTCCTCATCTTTAAAATGTAGGTAATTACAGTACCTACTTTCCAGAGTTATTATATGAATAAATTGAGATGATAGCTATAAAGAATTTTGTAGATTTTAAAGGACTATATGAATATTGTTGCTGTTTTTATTCACAAGCATTAACATACTCTTGTATCTTATAATGTATTATAAACCAGCAGGTGGCGGTATCTGGCAAGGTTGGTAGTACAGATGGGAAAATGGCAATGAAAGGAAGAAAAAATTCCTTAACTCTATTTTTGGGATTTTAAAGGCAAGACATATTCTTTCTCTTTACCTAGGTAGGTAGAAGAATGGGAGATAGAGGATGAGACCAGAAACAGATGAGATTTTTTTTTAAAATAATAATACAATAGTGAAAAAACAGAACTGTGCCCTAAATAAAAAGAGGTCTTACCTGCTAGCTCCACGCCTAAACCAATTTCTAGTCCAGTCTGAATCATAAAACACTTACACTGGTTTCTTTCTATTATCATTGTCCTGCTGTTCAGAGCTGTCCTTTCTGCCCAAAGGGAAAGTCACTCAGAGGACCCAGTTACACTTTATCAAAATGTTTTGCTAAGATCTAGAAAAACTACAGTGATTTCATTTTTGTCTTTCAATCCCCAACACTTAGCACAATGCTTTGCACATGGTAGTTTTTTAAAATAAATTTTTGTTGGATTTAATATTCTTTTTAGAATTCATCATATTTACTTCTTTAGTAGACTTGCATTTGTTTATAATGACATATTATTGATGAAGTCATTCTGGTTTTAATTTACCTGGGTTTTTGTTACAAAACTCTTTACTATGTATTCTAAAACTTTGCCAGAATTTAAAGTCAAGTATACACCCTTGATTTTGTTCTGTCCTTTCTCTTCTTTTTTGAAATTCAGGTCAATATTTTCTCATCTTTAATCCTGTGATACCACTGAGTTTTTCATTATCTTTCAAAAAGCACTAACCAAAAGATCCCATCATATTCTATTTCAACAAAAAATTCTTTGTTGTTGATAATCAATTTGGCAATAGATGTTTCCCTTAGTGGTTTCTCTACTTTAAAAAAAAAAAAAAGATATCATCATTAAGGCAAGTAATATGATTATTATCTACTTTACTTTTGTGTGGAGAACTACAACAGATATCTAGAAGGTTGAAGTTCCTCAATATTACTCTTTTTTCTCATGCTTGTGGTCTGTTTCCTAGACCCCTCATTTATTTCTTCTTTCTGTTCAGATGGTCCGAAGTATATTCTATTGACAACATTGCTTCTATTTTTATCTCCTATATGCTTGCCCAAATATTTTCCATGTTTTTCCCCTCCAGTTCTTAGATTTTTCTTATGAGTACATCTGTACGATGTAAAATGATACACTTCCAAGGGTGTGCTGGAGGTAGGTCCTATAAGCTTAAATATTTAGTGTGAGTATTATAGCATGAAAATAGTCAAATGCTATGAATTAGGCCTTGATTTATTGTTTTATTGATTGTACTTCAGAAGGTGATAGAGAAAATGTTGTGTTATTCATTTTTTGAGAGCCAGTTGTAATAGGACTACTATTTCATATTCCTTAGTAATTATACTTTGTAATATTGTGTATAAACATCTGAGGCTATGAAATTTATTACGGGTGCCTTTTTTGGATATTATCTTCTAAGAGATTCCGAATGCCTCAACTGCTATTCTTTCTACAAGGCAGACACTCTTTATGGTATTGTTTATTAGATGTTATTCTATTGTTTTTAGCCTTTTCTAACTCTCTGTGCCATTTCCATCTCCTGCTCATTTTTACAGATGAGGAAACTGTAATAAAGAGTGGTAAATGACTTGCCCAGTATCACACAGTTAATAAGTATTTGAGGACAGATTTGAACTTAAAAAGATGAGCCTTCCTGACTCCAGACCTGGCACTCTATCTACTGGGCTACCTAACTGCCCTTGGTGGATCTTTATAGTCTTTACCTCTCTCTCTTTTTTTTTTTTTTTTAAAGCCCCTTTAATTAAATTTGTAAGACAATAAGCCACTCTTAACTGTCTTCCTTAGATATACTATCCCCAGGCAGAAATCTTTCCATTGTTCTTTTTTAACTCAATGCTTAGCAATATACATCCTCTTCTCAGACACAAATTTAACTAGTTTTTTATTTCCCAAATATGCTTTGCTCATATGAATCTGGTGGTTCTGCTGGGCAGCAATAATGAAAATACTAATTGTGCTACAAAGGTCTTTAATTTCTTGCCCCAAACTTTACAATCTCTGAAAAAAAATCTTTTATTTTCTTTTGTGCAGAATCATTTGGTTTGCTTTTGCAACCTTGCAATCACAAATTGACATACTTTTCTGTTTATATCACTTAATATAGTGTATAGCACATAGTAAATGTTCGATAAATTCATGCTCTTCATTCGGCATTCTGAAATATTGAAATAAATCACCAAAAGTGAGTAACATATCCCTCTATTATTATCATGATCAGGAATAAACTGGCTGTTTTTTTTTTTTTTCTCAGCAATGAATCAATATGGCTGCTAGTCATTTCTTTCTCTGATATTTATCAGTTAATCTCTCATCTGATTACAGCTATAGAAGTGAATTATCATCCATTTAAGTAGGAATGTCTGCCTCATCTTCCAGAAAACACCTAATTTACTCCCAGATGTTTCAGTGTCTTCCTTTTTTCCTTTTTCATTGCACAGAGAAGAAAACAATCTCTTGCTACCAGACCTTGATTCACTTCTACCTGTTCACTTCCTTTTCTTCTTATTTTTTGCTTATCACACAGTTTCCATAGTACTGGGTAGTTGATTATCACAACAACTTTGGGAAAGTAGGATAAAGGTTTTAGCTTCTAGTTTACAGATAAAGAAATAATGCCCCCAGAATGTTATGAGATACATCCAGAAAGCCAGGTTGGGGCCAGATTTCAAGAACTCTGAATACTAATGAATTCATCATAAAAATCACGTGTTGAATTTATCATAAAATTACATACATCCATGAAGTTTATAGATTCTAATATGATATTTAAGTCTGAAACTTATTAAATAAGGACCATCTATAGAACTCACATCAGTTAATGATTGTTGAGCTATTTCACAATTAAAGATGAAGACGGTGGTGAAATCTTGGATCTCACTTAAAGTATACAATAACCAGACAATTTAGACTTATGATGAAAAATGCTTTTTGCCTTGAGAGAAATAACTAATGGAGTCAGAATAAAGATTGAAGCATGCCATTTTTCTCTTCTTTACTACCTCCCTCCTTTCCTTCCTCCTGTCCTTCCTTCTTTCCTCCCTGCCTCCCTTCTTTCCTTCCCTCTTTTTTTCCTCCCTCCCTCCCTTCCTTCCTTACATCTTTCCCTTCCCTTTCCTCCCTTTCTCCCTTTCTCCCTTCCTTCCTGCCTTCTTGCTTTCTTCCCTCACTCTCTCTCTCCTTCTGTGTGTGTGCGCATGTGTGTGTCTTCTCTGCCTCTGGCTATCTGTATGTCTCTCTTTCTTCTGTGTGTGTGCATGTGTGTGTCTTCTCTGCCTCTGGTTATCTGTATGTCTCTGTTTCTGCCACAAAGTTACTAATATAAAATGATTTACATGATAATATATGTAAAATCTATATCTGATTGCTTACTGTTGGGGAGGGGAGGGTGGAGAGGTAGAGAATTTGGAATTCAAAATAAAAAAAACTTATATTAAAACATTTTTTCTTGTAATTCAGGGAAACTAAAATATATATTTTTAAAATGCAGTTTACTCATTGAATTTTATCTTCTCCAACTACTTACCCAAATCTTCTTCTATTCTCAAATTGGAGAAACTGCAGGAGACCCTTGAAGCATCTGTTAAGAGTAGCGTTGAAATTTTTGCTTTTTTGGTACTTGTGAGTATAGTATCCCTTTAATAGGCCTTAAAAGATAGAGAGTAGGTTGTTTCAGTCCTAAAATGATAAAGACAATTAGCTTAGTAGCTGAAAACTAAGCATATCTGTTTCAGAAAAAAAAAGAAAAGATTTAGATAAGATGGTAACATTCTTTTTTATAGTCATTCCCTTGAGATCTGTGAAATCTTCAAGCTGAAAAGCCACTGACATTGTAAATTGATAAGCCCACAAATGAATCCAGTTTGATAGACCTTAGTTTGCAAATGTGCTGGTTCATGAACTCCTTAACCATTGTATTGAGATTGCTGTACTATTTGAAAGTAATTTTAATTGGATTTTAAATTAATGCAGCTTTTTTCAACTAAAATTAAACTGAGAAATCCAAGAGTAGCAGGCCTTAAGTAGTTAGATCATCTTCTAGAAGAAGAAAAAAAAAAGTTCCCTGAATTAGTGCAAATCTGATTAGAAAATGTGTCTCATAATCAAGTATAGAGATTTTTTTTACTCTAATCCAAGATAAATTTAGCTTTAGTTTTTCAAAGCATTACTATACATTGAGTGAAATGATTATTTTTATCTTATATTAATAATCAATTAATATTGTGGGATCCAGGATTTTTCCTTTCTATTTCCTCATTTAAAGTCCAGTCCTAATGAAGAATATTGCTGATAGATGAGATTGGGTTAACATTTTCCTCAACCTTGAGCATGACCTACACAACTGGGACATAAGTGGCTTGGATATCTAGTTTATCCAAAATAGGTGTTGTCTGGGTATATGAGTAAGAGTGACATAATCAAAATAATATCTTCCAATCCCTGATCAGAATAGATTCACTTCTCATTATAATATACATTCTTTTGTTAATTGATAACCAATGAGAGTTGATTTCCACTTTTGGGAAAATCTACTCTTCTATGCATATTTAAGCATTCAGTGGCCCAAAAAGTTCATAGCCACTGACCATATTTTGTTAACTATTTACTAACCATAAATAATAAAAATGATTGTTAATTACCTAGAATTTATATGTCTTGGACTTTTCAGACATCAAAACATATGCACAAGTTACAGCTTCAAAAGCAGAATTCTCTTTGAATATAATCTTGGAATATCTTCCATGCAACTTTAGAACAAGGATTGAATTATAGTTATCAGAGACAAAGCACCATATCCCTCATCTTTGGCTAAGGTAAAGGTGGACAGATGATTAGTGATATTTGGCCAATTGCAAGATTAGGCACAGTTGTATATTATTTTATCACCACAATTTGAAAGAGAAAACTTTAGAGAACTGATGACCTAATGAAATTTTGCGTTATCAAAAAATTAGTTGGAAAAAAATCTGTGTTTTTACTGTTTACTCTTGAACAAAATGTTATTTAAAAGTATCAAAAAAACTTTTAGATGTAAAGTGATCATTGCAAGCAAGGGATACCATGAAAAGGGAAAGTCTTAAGAAATTACAAAACCTGTCATATGAACACATCCCTTGCTAAATGCAATAGCTGTATCTACCTGTAAAACTATATGTCAATTGATTTATCAGATGAGTCATAATTGAAAAAATTGAATATACTAAAAGACAATCACTTAAAAAATCTACCATGGTAATCCTTTTGGAAGGTCAGTTATTTTTTGGAACAAGGTGAATTTTTTGCAAGTTCTGTTTGTTTAAATTATTTATCTTAAGTGAGGTTTGTATATATAATTAAAACAATTGATGTTAGTGTAATTGATATCTGTCACATAATAAGTTGAATATATATATTCTCAATATATATATATAGTGATGAAACTGCTCAACTCAGGAGAGGGAATCTGTTGATCTTTCTATTTACTGGAATGTAGTTTAAATCTAGAAATAATATGTAAATTGATATAGGGTCTGGGGAAAATAAATTCACAATATGTACTTCCCACTTATTTGCCACTCTACAAAACCATTGAAATATTGACATACCACCTCAGACTTCCCTAATATCTCTCCTAGTCTTAACATATGCTATAAAACTGATGAAGGACTAAAATCTATTTTGAAAATTAGCTCCCACTGGACTGGATGTAGCACTTAAATCACAATACAGGTAGAAGGCTTTTTGTTTGTCTTCAGGCAGGAATGAGAGAATCTTTAATTAAAACCATCATAGTGAGAGGGGGAGTAGGGTTCAGAAAGGGGAAGATATAATTAAACAAACTGGAATCCACCCAAGACACTAGAGTTAAACCTTTGACACTTAGAACACTTCAGAGCTTGCTTCTGTTAATTACCTATTATATTTTATTGGGCATAGTAAGACTATTCAGGACACTCCAGTGAGTCAAACATTGAATCCACAGATTGAAGGAAGGGTTGATATTGTTTTCCTACTACAAAGCAAACATTTGGTTTCCCTTTATGATTTAGCCTGAGGAATAAAAAAGAATCTCCCATCTGCTTGTCCCACAGACTTTTCTCAGGAATGCTATATAATACATTCCCTTGTGGTTGGTGAAGAGTAATGCTGGTACAAGTAGGTGGACTATCTCTATTCTTGTCAGCTAATTAATTAGAAGTTGTAGTGAGTCAGTTAATAACACATCCATCACAAGGATAAATTGGAACTTAAGTTTAGAGGACAGTCAGTAATTAAAAACTCCAACTGTCTAGTAAAAAACATAGTTAAAAATACATGGGGAAAATTAATGTAAAAGTGATATGTGGTTGCAATATTCAAATTACTAGCTAAAAGTTCAGTTTGCTAGCATTATTAAGTGTGAAGCATCTGTGCTGAATCGGTGCTTTGTACAATCTATAGTCATCTCAACAGAGTAGTGATGGATTGTTCTGCAAGAAAAAAATAAGAATAAGGCACAAAGTATTTGGGAAAGTGCAACTTTGCTATCTTAATTGAAGCCTCTAAGAGCAAAACCTTAACATATATATATTTTAAGATTTTAGGATCTTTTAAAGAACTTGATAGAGAATAGAGTGAAAACAAAGATTTCCAAATTTTCCCAAGTTCAATTTTCTATTTTTCATACAAATATGGCATTTATAAAAATATCTATGAGTGCCTCTTCATGTTCTTTAGCTAAAAGATGCCTCTGCCTGTGAAGATGCTTCTCTTCCTGTTCACTTTCTTTTGCTTTTATAGTAAATATGCTACAAAATTTGAGTTACAGATAGTATTATTGTGTAAACAAAGCCGTTTATATAACTCTTTAAAGATTATAAAGCTTTTTATTCATATTATGTTACGTTAAAGACTGTCCTCTTGCTCTCTTAACCTCATGTACTTACCAACATATCATGTAGACTACCCATCTCATATTCCTCTCTATATAATTTGCTCATCTGCGTTTTCCCAGTGACATTTTTTACATTGCTTGTCCCTTTGAGTTCTTCATTAGAAATAGCTTTGAGCCTTCTCATGTCCATCATGAGCTTCCTGTTGCCCTCTGAATGATGTAGCTAGTGAAAGGAGCACTGGAACTGGAGTAAAGAACGATCTGAATTCAAATATTTATTAATTGCTTAATGCATTACCTGATACATAGCTGGTACTTAATAAATGTTTGCTTCCTTCTTTTTGTAACTGTTGTATTCCATGATTCTTCAGGCTTAGGGGAGCATGCTGGAGGGAGCCACTGATGTTTAGAGATGGTGTTTCTTCAGAGTAGAAAGCTGTCAGCAATAGCCAAAAGCTTTCCAGCTTTATCTAATTTGAGGAAAAGTGAAAGGCCAGGTTGGGAAGGGGAGAGAGATACATGCCCCTAGGAAGCTGAGGATTGTAAATTATGCTGAGCTCTCATGGAGTTGCTATGGAAACACTCCCAGTGTTTCCTTCCCAGTACTAGATTTTTTTGCCTAATTCTTAGACCACAACTTTACATTAAGACAATTATCCCTTGAACTTTGTTGATAATGGTACTGACCTAATACTTCTGAGCCAGGGTCTCAATCCTCAGCCTAACAGTAAGTGATTTGTGGTTTTACAGCATTTTCTCAATGGTTCTCTTCAAAAGAACTTTGCAGATATCAGTTTTTTTGGTCTTTATTGCTCATATAATCACAGTCTGGTCCAAAGGAACCAATCAGGCCCAGCCTATGGCAAGTACCATTCTTACCCAGTTGCATTCCTTTCATGCTCTACTTTTCAGTATGATGAGTTGGCAACAATGATGAGACCTTTCAGCAGTGAACCTGTATTAGATTGGAGGAAAAAAGTGGTATAATTACATGACTTTTACATTTATGCATTGATACTTGAGGCCATGAGAATTATTACTGGCTATAAGACCAGGGGAAAGACAATAGAATATTGGATTTGGTAACCCTTTTCAAGTCTTGGCTTTGCAACTTTATTAGCTGTATAACTTTGGACAAATTATTTAACCCCCTGAACTTGCCTCATCTGTAAAATGAGAGGATTGTATTAGATGGCTCCTAAGGCTCTTTCTAATCCCAAGTAAAAGATTTCAAGATATGCAAAGAAAAGAGAGGTAGGTATGAAGTTAGAAAACCTGATCTCAAATAGTATCTCAACATTTATTAGCTAGACAAGTGGCTTGAACTCTTTAGGTCTCAGTTTCTCCATCTGTAAAATCAAAATAATACTTGTAATATTTACCTCACAGGATTATTATAAGAAAAGTGATTTATCTTCATAAAGTGATAAATAGGAACATTATAGTTAAGGAGTTTGTTTCTATTTTTTAAAAAAGGAAGGAAAATGCAGTTGAAATCAATTCTGGACATGTTTGGAGAGTCTCTCTTCTATAATTTTTAAAGTAGTACCTTTTGCTCTTGTTGTCACTGACTTGCTTAAGAATCGGGCTGGCTGAAAAGACTTACATGAACTGATGCTAAGTGGAGTGAGCATAATCAAGAGAACATTGTACACAGTAACAAGATTATGTGATGATCAACTATGATGGATTTGGCTCTTTTCATCAGTAAGGTGATTCAAGGCAATTTCAATAACCTTGTGATGGAAAGTGCCATCCACCTTCAGAAAGACAACTATGGAGACTGAATGTGAATCAAAGCATAGTATTTTCACCTTTTTATTGTTTATTTGCTTGGTTTTTTTTTTTTCCTTTTTTGTATTTTCCCCCTATTTTTTTTTCATGGAACATGATAAATACGGAAATATGTTTAAAAGATTGTACATATTTAACATCAGATTGCTTGCTGTCTTGGGAGCAAGGGAGGGAATAGAGGGGAGAAAAATTTGGAACACAAGGTTCTGCAAAGGTAAATGATGAAAACTATCTTTGCATATATTTGGAAAAATAAAGTGCTGTTAAAATTAAAAAAGGAAGCTCAAACCAATGTTAGAATGTGCAAATTTCATCATTTGTCATAACTCTGTTTAACAAGGCATTTTCCCAATGCTTCCAGTTTTAATATAAATCTAAATAAGCTTTTTTAAGTCTTTACATTTTTAAAATAAAAACAAGAAAGACAAATCTTGTAAATTTATAGCAATCACAGTTCCATGCTGTCTGGACACACCAGAAACAAATGGAATTGGTCTACCTCCCACATCAACCACAGCTCACAATCTATAAAATTAATTATTTCTCTGATATCACAGCTTGATCTATGTGCATATTGGGACTGTATATAAGAAGGCAAGAGGAAACTTAATTAGCTTTATCCCAATGCTTATTATATAGCACAAATTCAAGACATACTGGTGTGAAGCAGCCTAGAGGAACAATATAAGAGAGGGCAGTATTTTTCCCTCCTTATTAGAAAAAGATGTTTCTTTTAACTAAAAGATACAAGAGTCACACTTTTAGATTTAATAAAGAGATAGTGTGATTAATTATTGCCAAAAATTAAATTTTCACCCGCAAGTCCATGTGAATGAACCACTCACCAAAGTTTTGAATTTTGAAAGAAGTGATGGAGAAGAAGCTTAAATGAGACAAAATTTTTCTTTAACTTCAGTCCTAATTCAATTGCCAATGAGACGGTTTCAAATTGGAGGTGTTAAAAACATTTAAAATTCAACATATCCAAAATGAATCCAGTTATCTTTTCCTCCAAACCCTCTCCTCTTTCAAACTTAACCTTTTTCTGTTAAAGGTCTCACCATCCTTCTAGTCTTCCAGATCTTGGCATTATCTTCAATTTCTCTTTTTCCTTCACCCCAAATATCCAGAGAGTCATCAGATCTTGTCATGTTAACCTCCATATCTCTCAGATCTAATACCTTTTCTGTGTTTACTCATACATCTAATCAACTAAATTATTGCCACTATCTCCTCATTCTGGGAAAGCTGCAAGAATTAAGTCAAAGAGGTTAGAATTTGAATATCGATACTGCCACTTACTACTTAATATAATCTTGAGTAAGTAGCCAATTATCAATTTATTCATCTGTAAAATGAGGGGTTGGAGCAGATAACCTATAAAGTTCTTTCTAGTTCCAAACTGATGATACGTGTGCCTTGTATTTTTGGAAGTGTAGGGAACAGTGTGCTTCTAATTTTAAGGTAAATTTAGTAACAACTTTTTTGTGAGCTAAACCAAAATGCTCTGTTTTCCTCATTAAGGAATACTTGGACTTGTTCACATAGTGAAAAACCTCTGTCAGCAAACACCCACACAAAGTTTGAACAGCAAAATTCCTTCAAACAAATTATTACTCAGAAACTGTTGCCACAGCTAGATGAAATATTTTCATGTCTCATTTCCTCATACTGTAAAGAGTCTTGAATGGAATTGTAATTACTTATATATTTCTCTGTTCTGCCATTCTAAGACACCATCAACTTCATTTTGCATCACTCTAAGAAATGAATAGAAAGCTGATATAAATCTAGAAAGGAACATTATTTTATAGTTCTTATAGACAAGATTTATTTGAATAGTTTCCTTTCATTTCTCAATCATCCAGAATAGTCACCCTGTTTTAGACATTGATATTTTCCAATAGATTCAGTCAAATTGCATCCCCCAAAACATAATTTCCTTTTAAAAACCTGATAGTTGACCTCTAATATTGTGATTAGTTTCCTCTCTTTTCCTTTCTTTCCCTCTCTCCCTGTCTCTTTGTTTTTGTCATGATTGTTTCAGCATTCTCTGTCTCATTCTCTGCTTGCTTTGTCTGTCTGTCTGTCTCTTTTTCTAGGAGAGCTTTTCTAGCTTAACAGTTACTTCTATTTTTCTCCTATCCCTGTCTCCATTCTGAGAACTATAGTTAAAATTGTTGGTTGAGATTTATTGAATAGCAAGCATGAATGAAATATATAAGACTGAACTCATGGTTTTTTCTTAACTTTTCTGATTGTCACAACACCACCAGCTAGTTGAGGATGATAATAGTGATGATAATGATTTATCAATGTAATACATACAAAAAAGAGCTTTGAGAATCTTAAAATATAGGAATATTATTATTAGTGATAAAGTTTCATCTCATTTTCAGTATTTCCATCTTAAAGATATATTATTATCTTCATTGTTATCATTAACAGCATCATCACTATTCTCTTATACTTTTTATAATTTTAGTTGAATTTTAGATGAAAATAGTTTCAGGACCAGTTGTAATTTTGTTGTGATGACTACATACTTAATCATTTATCAAGTATTAAACAAATCAAAAGAGAGACCTGCTTATATTAGTATTGAGCTTTGTCTCTAACAATCTGAAAATTATAGATTTAGTTGTCATAGATATGCCAGGCCTAGTTACTTTTATCTAACCTTGTTTAATCCTTGAAAAATGGTAGGGTTTGCAAGTATCCAATTAATTGATTATAATTTCATAAAATCCAAGAGGCATTATAAGTAGGTCTTATGTGTAAGTAGGTCTAACAGTGTGGAAATAACTTGGGAAAATTTTGGTCACCTTCACTGACTGAGTGTCTGACTTTTTGACTGATTTAATTCATCCCTTTGGGCTGATTTGACACTCAAAATGGACTACTCTGATTACCTTGGCAAACAGCCCACTAACAATATTTCCCTTGCATGATGGGTTCCCAATATGTCAGTATGTACCATTTTGCAATAGAAATGGTTAATCTGGTATTCAAATAAGGTCACAGAAATATAATAAAGACAATTTATAGTTTTGGTGATGTCCATTCACAAATATTCTAATATTTACAATCATTACAAGATATTTCTATTTAAACAGAAAATTGTTATCTCCAATTTAACATTTACATTAACATGTGCTGGAATGGTTTGTAACTGTAGGAAAGTGGACTATAATCATGTAAAGTATCAATACTTTATATCTTTAAACTCCCGTTATAACTTTTAAAAAGTTTCTTTTACTTTTCCTCCTTTCCCATCTTTCAGTCTCATATCTCATTTATATATGACACTCCATGTAATTATTATACTCCAAACCAAATATTTGAGTGACAAATTAACAACAAAGTAAAAGAAAGAGGATGGACTAATGTTGTATAGATAGGAAGGCTTAAAGTAAATTTTAAACAAATAACTATTAAGTCACTAAGTAGGGCCCTTAGTTGTTTATGCCTGTTGCCTCATATAGTACAAATTTCAAAAGTATCTGAATATTATCAAGTTTGCCTTTGGATTCCTGCAAATAAATAAACAAGTTTATCTTTCAGTCCATGGTATGAGGATCTTCATGAATACAAATCTGGCCTCACACACTTGCTAATGGTGTGATCCTGGGCAAGTAACTTAACCTTTCCCTCTGCCTTTTTTCCCCTTATCTATAAAAGGAAGATTATAATAGTACCTACCTCCCAGGATCAAACAAAATATTTACAAAGTACTTTGCAAACTTTAAGATGCTATATAAATGCTAGCTGTTATTCTTTTTATTATTATCATATATGGAAAATGGAATCCTGGAGACAATCTAATTCACCATAGGGTGACAAGTGATCATAATTCAGTGTTACTGTTTTTATAAACAATTCCTTTTAAAAACTGTATAGCAACTCCCCTCTCCAATTTTACAGGTTTATTACAGTCTAAATATAGGCGGTTTTCTTCTAATCACTTTTTTATGAGGTTTTTTTTTTTATTTTTTAATACTGTTGTCTTCAAATCCTCAAAGGTTATAATGATAGTCTTTTTTTTTTTTCAAACAATCTTTCCATTTGGAATGAAATTTACTATTATTAAGTAAGCATTCCTTTTCTATAGCTCCTTTATAAAGGTTTCTTTCTCATAGAATAAGATTTCATAATGTGTTTTCTAATTTACTAAGATTTCTAGATCCATAGTAGGATGTCGGCATTCATGAAATTAAACTTTAATATAATTAGAATTTCAAAAAATAATTGTATAGTTTTGGTCTCATGATAAGGTGAATGGCAGGGAATTACCTTTTGTAAAACTGCTGTTATATGAACTCAGTAAGGAGGAAGATTCATTCATCCTAACAGAAAAAAGAGAGGAGTGGGTGTGGGGAGAGAGAAAGAGACAGAGACAGAGAGAGATGATATCTCTGTCCAAATTCAGCAAAAATCTGAGTTAATTTATATTGAACCATGTTCCAAGAAATCTCACTATGACATTAAGTATACAGTGCATTATAGGAAAAACTAGTTTTTCTTCTAATTAGCACCAGTTTTGCCAAATTCATGTTACAATAGATGATGACTAATTCCTTTACTCTCTATGTATAAAAAGTTTTTTGTCCTGAATGGACAAAAAGTTTAGTTTTTACATCAAAGCTTGGGAGCAACATTAGTCTGTCTTTTTTTGTCCTCATCTTTTTATTTTTTTCATTTATCTTCTCCTGATTAGCTTGATCAGTAGGAAGGAAGAGCAGAGTAGACAAAACAAAAGTAAAGATTCTATGTAAATTAGGCCAAAAAAAAAGATCTATTTTTCAGTTTCTTACTACAATATTTTTGTGACTCTAGTTTAACTATAGAAACACAAGCTATTTCTTCTTCTCAATGGTGGGCTAGAAACATTTATGAATAGATATTTATGGGAAAAGTTATACTTGTAACTCACACAAACACATACACACACATAATATATATATATATATATATACAGGTCATAGGATAGTTAGTTAACATATTTAGGGTTTGTAGTGGGTTTTGGAAGCAACTCTAATGTAGTCGCTCTCTTTGTTCAAATTCAATGTAAAGATAAATTGAGGGACTTGCAAATCACTGAACAGTATGCAACAGGAAATTTATTTTGTCTTCAAACAGCAATGGGCACAGCCCCTTTCATCTCCATGTGGAAACACTTTTGGTAATCATATGATGAAGGATATGACTTATGTGGTCTCTAAAAATCTATTAAGTCTTAAATGTCTTGATTGACTATGACTTAAGCTAATATGCCGTTAGGTACATAAAATTATGTTAGGAATGCAAGGGCCAATCAGGTCCCAGAGATACCCTTGTCTTCTTAGAAGAAGGATAATCCCTTTTGAAGGAGCAGCTACATGGATAAAGTGCTGATCTTGTAGTCAGAAAAACCTGAACTCAAATTCAGCCTCAGACACTTATAAACTACATGACCCTGGGCAAATCCCCTAATTATATTTTTCTTAATTTCCTCATCTGTAAAATGAGTTTGAGAAAGAGATGGTAAGAGTTTATATAATTCTTTTCAAGTTTTTTTTTCTGAAATCATCCTGCTCAGCATTTCTTATAGCACAATAGTATTTCATCACATTCATATTCCACAACTTATTTAGCCCCTTTGTATTTATGTACACCTTCCAATTGTTTGCTACCACAAATATATAAATATTTTTATTTGATCTCTTTGAGATATATAACATGGTATTTGTTATTGTTGGAACAAAGGATTTGCACAATTTTATGACTCTTTGAGCTTAGTTCCCAATTTTTTTCCACAACTCCATCAATTTTCGCGCATCTCTAGCATTTTCTGTCATAATGAATGTGGTAGGTATGACGTGGTATTTCAGAATTACTTTAATATGTGTTTCTCTAATCAATAGTGATTTGGAGCAATTTTCATGTGGGTATTAATAACTTTGCTGTCTCTTCATATCTGTTGATCATTTATCAACTGGGGAATAGCTCATATTCTTATAAATTTGGTTCAGTATATTTGAGAAATCAGACTTTTATCAGAGAAATTTGCTGTAAAATTTATTAGTTTCCTGTTTTCTTTCCAATTTTGGCGGTGTTAGTTTTGTTTGAATAAAAGCCTTTTAATTTCAGGTAATCAAAACGATCTATTTCACTTCCTGTAATCGTTACTATTTCTTGTTTAGTCATCAATTCTTCCTATTTTCATAGATCTGAGAACTATTCCATGCTCCCCCAATTTACTTATGATCCTACCCTTTATGTCTAAATCATTTATCCATTTTTGACTTTATCTCAGTATATGGTATGAAATGTTGATCTATGCCTAATTTCTTTTAAACTGCTTTCCAATTTTCCCAGCATTTTTGTCAAATGTTGAATTCTTTCTTACCTTTAAAATTTATCAAAGACTACATCACTATAATTTTTTATTATTGTGCATTGTGTACCTAACCTATTCCACTGAGTCACTTTATTTCTTAGCCATCACCATATTGTTTTGATGAGGACCACTTTTTAATAGAGTTTGAAATGTCTAACTGCTAATTCCAATTTTGGCTTCCTCTGAATGAATTTTGTTACTATTTTCTAGCTCTATAAAACAATTCTTTCTTCATTTAATTAAGATGATACTGAATAAGTAAATTAAATTAGGTAGAATTTTCAATTTTATTATATTGACTCAGCCTACTTATGCTCAATTAATATTTTTGTGATTATTTAGATCTGCTTTTATTTGTGTATCTTGTACTATGGAAACTAAGTAGAGAAGAAAAACATTGGAGGGGTTCTATATCATTTTGAGAAATCATTCAGAGATATTTTAGGGGTTTGTGGTACTCATCTATGCATCAGAAGTCCACCTTAGGACAGAATGATTACAAATGTAGAGTTGGAAAGGACTTTAAAATCACCTACCGTTTTCCATTTCTTTATTTCAGATTAAAAAATAAAACAAGAAACTGATGTCAGTAGAGGACAAACAATTTGCCTAAGATCATACAAGTAGTAAGTGGCATTCAAGCCCAGGCCCTCCTAACTCCAAATCTTGTTAAAACATCCTTATGAAGGAGTATACATATAAACAAAGGTATAGTCTAGGTGTTTATGTGAAGAGATAACAGGTTTCTCTTGACCATAATCCTATTGCCTACTGGCTTCTTGTGGCATGTCTTCTCTTGCCAATAATGTATTGTGGGATCCTCTTCTAGACCTTTACCAACCAATCCTCCAGAGTTAGAAGAGGGAATTAAGAAACTAATTCGAGAGAAGATATATGGTGGACTCTAGAAGAGTGGAATAGGGAATGAAAAAGAGTTTCAAATATAGTGACCTTTTAGAGTTTTACTGAAGCAATATCTCATTAGATCACCCTGGGCCTTTGTAATCCACAGATATATAGTTCTAATAGGTTGAGAGAACAAAGAATAAGCAGAATGACAGTGGGGATGGCATAATAGGTTTGTGACCACAAAAACAAAGGATTGCTTTTGAAAAGTATCTTTTTTTTACACAAAGATATCATAGAAAAAAAATCAGCAAAGAGATTTTAAAAAAGGATAGAAACTGAGTAAGGAGGGAGAATAAACAAACATTTGAAGAAAAGACATCTCTTACTACATTTGTATTTTGTTATAGCAAAGGAAATTGAGTTCAAACATCTTGAGTAAGAATAAGGTGTTACAATAAATTTAATTTCCCTCAAAATGACAATCAGAACCACTCTCAAAATAGTTCAAATGATAAATGAAAGAATTAAGTGAAAATATCAAAGAAATAAGAACAAAAATTAGAACTCAATGTTGGGTGTGGTTAGCAGAGAGAAACTGAAGAATTGATTTAAAAAAAAAAATCAATCCCTGGGGCAGGCAGAGAAGGTACTAATAGACATCAGTTTAGCTCCATGGTTCCACCCTCTGGGGCGGTCCTCTAGTCATAAATTCAAGTTATGTCAAAACCCTTAAGTTCATTCTCTGTAGAAGTCTTGGGCAGTCTCATCTTGCTTATACCCTTTCAGAAATTCCAGTCATGTCCCTGAGGTTAAATTTCCCTATGAAATCTACTTTTGGGCCATGGCTTCCCTGAGGCCTTCCTTTGTGTCAATCCACCACCACAGCACTTCTTCTCATGGGGTCTTTCTTTTGCCCCTCCCCCATATCAGGTGGTGCCTCCTAATCGCATCATTCTGTATAGTGTCTCTTCTGACCCCCTTCTCCTTAGAGCTAACTCTTTTAGGGTGCTAAGTTCCTTTCAAGATTTAACCTACCAGCTAAGACATATCCCAATCTCATAGGGTGCTCCTTTTCTATTGGGTAATTGTTTTCTTCACTGAGAAACTTGCTTTCATATGCTCTCCCACTCTATTTTATATTTACCATTCCTAGTGTCTATTATAACCCTTCATTTTGTCTATAACCTGTTCCCCTAAATAAACCTACATTTTGCCAAAGCGAATAATCATTGTGAATTCTTCATATAACCAAATCCCAGCTTTTGGAGCCTACCATGATCTGGTGTCAACATCATCCACATCATTCTATTTTTGTATTTTTGGTATTTTTTGTATTTTTTTTTTTGGCTAGGCGATTGAACTGCATTTAGTGTCTGAGGTCAGATCTGAACCCAGGTCCTCCTGACTTTAGGGCTGGTGCTCTATTCACTGTGTCATCTAACTGCCCCCATAAGGAAAAAAATAGACCTAACAATAGATATAACAATAAAAGACTGAAACACTTTCCAAAACTTTTTCTCAGAAAAAGAGAATGACAAAAGAATTGAATAAAACCAAAAGACTACCAGATTGAAAGATCATGAGTTTTCTGAAATAAGGATACTAAATGTGAGAAAGGATATAAAGGAATAATAATAATAATAATAATGTGAAGATTATAGGTATTTCAGAGAAACATCATGTAAATGCAAATCTTATGTCATCTCTGAAAATTCAGATAACAAAAATTACCCAGAAATACTTCAAGAAGAACAATCAAAAGAATCTGTAGAACATTACTAGAAAAAAAATCCCAAGTAATAGAAACATTCAAGTAACATTTCAGAACTACCTCAAAGAATTGTTTTCAGTAAGGGGGAAAATGCTTCTTTATTCCAGGGGAAAAGTATTCTCCAATCAAACCTTTTTCTAGCTTGATAAAACCTGCCACGATGATTTCAGAAAGGCTTGGAAAGACTTACATGAACTGATGCTGAGTGAAATGAGCAGAACCAGGAGATCCCCTTACACGGCAACAATGTACAATGATAAATTCTAAGGGACATGGCTCTTTCCAACAATGAGATGATTCAGGCCAGTTCCAATGATCTTGTGATAAAGAAAGCCATCTATATCCAGAGAGAGTACTGTGAGAACATAGGGTGGTTCATGACATAGCATTTTCACTCCTTTTGTTGTTGTTTGCTTGCATTTTATTATTTTTTTCATAACTAGATAGTAAAATGTTGAAATTGTTCTAGTGTAGGAAATAATGAGTTGATAGATTTTGAAAATTATGGAAAGATTTGGGCTTATGAAGGAAGAAATTATTCACCTTTAGAGAAACAGAGGGAAAACAAGTGTGGATACAAAGATGTTTATGAATGCATAGGTGCATATATGTATATGATTATAGATATCTATGTATATGTATATATAACTGTATCTGTGTTTAAAAAAGAATAAAATAAAAAAGTACACAGCAGAAAACAAAAGAAAATCTACAGAGAAGCAAAAAAAAAAAAGGTCAGCTTTGAACACAATATATAGTATTTATTATATAGGCTTTCTTGAAATAGAAATTTATTGTTTCATACTTTGAATCCTGTCTTATGTTCTGTTGTACAGAGGGCAATTTTTTCTGTTTTTTTTTTCCTTTTGTATTTAAGTTTTTAAAAAAGTATACACAATCAAGCACAATGAATACCCACATTTGTCATCCCCAAAATATATGTATCAATTTTCACTCTGAGTCCATCATCTCTTTGTTAGGAAGAACTGTATTTAATCTGGGTCCCTTGGAATCATGATAGGTTGTTGTATCAGAATTCTTACAGCTTTCAAAGTTATTTTTCTTTATAATGATGTTGTTATAGAAATTTTTTCTCCTAGTTCTGTTCACTTCACTCTCCATCAACTCATACAAGTCTTCCTAGATTTCCCTCATTGTACCTTAAATTAAGTTCCTGATGTTAATGAAGTAAAGTTTTTAGATTTATTAGATTTGGGGGTTTGAGGAATTAAAAATAACCTTGTTTAAATATCATATTGAGTATTGCTAGTACTAGGATAATCATGCACTTACCCCTACGCATAATTCTTGCCTATCAAGACTCTAATTACTATTCTAAGCC